>NW_028301147.1:7025000-8447500 GCF_049000335.1 Polistes dominula
CGCCGCAAACGCCACAACAGCCGATCAGTAGTAGCACGCCCTTGCAACAAAAAGACTTGAAAGAAAGGTTAAACGTTTGCATTGGTGCAAATGCAGCGACAGCTTCTTCAGGGCCACACATCACCGGCGCGGATCTCGAAATTTTGGCTAACATTCTTAAAACAGAAATCACTTCGTCGTTCACTACTTTAATCGACAGTATAGTAGCGAGGTTCGTTCAGCAAAGGAGGATCGTCGGTAAGCAAAGTGAAGCGGCACAGGCTGTTACGGAGCAAATGAGGCAGGAACTTCTAATAGCGACTCAAATGCTCGAAAGGAAATCGCCAAGGACGAAGGTAGTCGATAGGGGAGCTCCACAACCTACCGGTGGCCCAAACGGGCCACGGGGGCCCCTAACCGGTGGGCCCCCTCCAACGCAACCAACGGCTTTTTCCCAAATAGGGCCCATGGCTGGTGGGCACCATGGTCCTCATTCTGGTCCCACAGAAAATAATTTAAATCAGATAAATCAGCTACCCCCGCACGTCAGGCCCAACGTTGGAATGTTTCAGACACCGATGCCGCAAAAATTATACGGCATTGGACCGATACAGTCGCAACAGCAGCAACAACAGCAGCAACAGCAGCAACAACGTGAACAACAGCAGAGGGAGCAGCAACAACGTGAACAATATTGCAACCTGAGGAACGACGAGAGAGAAGTCAGGGATTCGGAACAGAATGAGGCTCTCTCCCTCGTCATGACGCCGAAGAAAAGGCGGCAAAAGGTATTTTCACGCTTTCTTTGGGTTTCAAGTGTCGGCTACGTTAGTTTTGAACTCATCTAAATCTTGATTCATATCTATCTATGTACCTACAATCTTGCAATACGATGGAATAATTCAGGTATAAATCAACGTTTGGTGAGTTTCGTGAGTTAGACGTAGAACCAAATATGGTTTTCGGATGTTTAACATAATGAAAGATTTCAATAGGTGTCCGGAGACCTAAAAAATGTAGCTCATTTAGAAATTTAACGTAAGGGAAGATCAATGAGCATCGTTTTTCAGGTAACCGATACGAGAATCACACCAAGGACTGTATCAAGAATTCTTGCGCAGGAGGGCAACGGATCTCAAGGAGGCAGTGAAAGTCCTCCGCCAGCTCCACCACCGAGACCTTACCACGCGCCACCACCAATGCTGCCAGTGTCCCTGCCAACAAGCGTAGCGATACCAAACCCGAGTCTTCACGAAAGTCAGGTCTTCTCGCCGTACTCGCCGTTCTTCCCGGGAATCAACCCCCCACGTGGGGGCCATGCAGGTCAGGTACCAGCACCGGGATCGCATCAGCTGCCTGCGAGTCCTCCAAGTGGACGCGTAGAACTCAGGGATTCTCCTCCACTCTCGCATGCCCCAGCCATGTTGCATCCTGTTTTACTTGCGGCTGCACAACACAGCAGTCCGGAATATGGTCACTTAAGGATGGACAACAACGACCGGGTCAGTGATTGCAACTCTGGAGACATCAGCTACGATGGAATTCAGCCTACAATATCCTTTTCTAATACTACTTTATAAAGACAACTCATCTTTTCTTTAATCTTATATCTGTGTGTATCAATAATGATTAGAGATCTATTCCACGCAATCTTATATCACGAGTATTTCTTCCGAGTAGAAATGTAGAAAATAAACGATAACTCGCCGCAAGTGCGAAGGAAGTTAAGGAATGAAAATGTACGAAATAGGACTAAAAAGCCGTACGACGCTTAGGGATATTTTTTGTGGTGGAGGTAGGAGAGAACTAAAGGGTGAATTTCGTTGAACGCGAAAACTTTGAAACACGGTAGTGAGTTTTTGAGAGAAAGAGCTCGTTCGCTCGCAAGGAGAAGAGCAGTCGCCGCGGTGCTAGGGAACGTAGGATAGAGGGAAAGGAAGAGGGAGCGGGATCGAAAAGAACGTGAACTAGCTAGCTAGAAAGTGAGTGAGTGGGGAGAGAGAGAAGAAGAAGAAGAGAAAGCAACAAGAATGGGAGACGGAGAAGGAGATAAAGAGAAAGAGAAAGAGAAAGAGAAAGAGAAAGAGAGAGAGAGAGAAATGGAGGGAAGAGGGAGGACTCGGACGAATGTTAGATTAGTTTGCCACGGAGTTAGGCTAATGTTGGATGCACCTACGAGTAGAGTTTGTCCGGCAACAACGCACCAAGCCGAAAGTTCTTTGCCTACTACTCGGTCTGCCCTCAGCCTCGAGTCTCACCCAACTTCGCAAGCCAATAATCTGTCCCGTAATTTCGGAATTCAACCACGGAAACGAGCTGAAGGTGGAAGAGGCGAAGGAGGAGGTTCTCCGCGAACTTCCTATCGCGAACGTCTCCTCAACTTATCGTAGATAATCCTCTTCTCTCTCTCTTTCTCTCTCTCTCTTTTCTTCCTTTTCTCTTATACTCTCTCTATTCCTAGAATCGAGATTATGAAAGTCGATCAACTTAGTTTCACCACGTATCTCGTTTCTTTCGACTTCAATCGAGTTTCCTGCTTCTTCATTGCTCGGTGTTATCACTACAACATTCCTGCGTAGTAGTCGACAACCTCCGTTCGAGCGTTGAAATCTTCGACGGAAACGTGATAGTCCGTAACAGTTAGTAAGTACGTATGCATCTTGACTAGCGAGTCCTCGGTAACTAAGGGAATATTCCACAATAACTTTGAGAGAAAAGATAACTTATGATAGAGATACAGAAGAAAATTAAAAAGCATCTGTTTTATAATAAAACGATATATATATATTATCTTCGTTCGACTTTGTGTAGTCGGGGTTAGTTCTATGTATAAAAGAAGAAGGAATTTTAAAACAGGCTTCTATTAAAAACTCTAACGGCCAGCACGCATCCGTGATCCCAATGATTTTTCTCGGTGCGAGTTTTTCCGCGTCTCTCTTTCAAAGTCTCAAACGATGCACCGCGGCCACGGGCTGACCCGATGATACGCTTTAACAGCATAAAAATAGCTATCGTATCCGGCTTCGAAGAGAAAGAGAGAGAGATAAGGTATGTTCCTAGTACGATCGTCGGAAAATGATCAACCAGCGCGAAAAGTTCAGCAGCTCGATTATCGCACATGACTCACCTTGCTTGCAGCCTCGCATCGGCTTCTCAGTTTTTGAAAGAGCTTACGGATCCAGAAAGAGAAAACGAGAAGGGCTGGACGTTATAGGTGGGAGGAGGAAAGCCTTGTGTGGGAGCGCGAAAGAATATATACATGTATATTTCCGTGTATATGTGTGAGAGACGATGATGCATCGTCAGAACTGCAACATCGCCGTGTCGATCCGATCGGCAACACGACGTTCTTTGCCACCTTTTTAGTCGGCCTTTGATGTAAAATCAATGGCGCATTTTTTACCTCTCTCTTTCTCTTTCTCTTCTCTACACTCCTTCTCTCTGTGGGGTAGGTCGAGCGCGTCGCATATATCGTCGTGGTCGTAAGCTTTCTCTCCTCTTTCTCTCTTTCTCTCTCTCTCAATTCACCCTCGTCTGCAGAGTTTCGCCATGGCCTTCGCGCCAAATATACCCGCGACTTCTTCCTTTCATTTTTCTTGCACGAAAATGTTCTCCAGTGACTAAACTACCCCGCATATACGATATAATATAAAGATTTATAAGAAAATCGAGCTTACCGTGATCGAAGGTTGTTCGAAGAGCAACATAGCTTTTTTAATTTTCGTTATCAATATTGATTAGTTTTATTCCTTAAATACTTATATCCGAAAACTTAAAGAAAAGAATTTAATGTAATGTGTTACTTTCCTTCGTTTTAGAAACAGTTCTTATTATACAAATTAGTCAAAAGTTTCTGAAGAAAGATATGCGTCTCCGTAAAAGTTCGAACATAGGAATTAACCGAATAAGAATGCGATGAAACCACACCAAGAGATCCTATTACTGATAAGGAGTCAATAAGGCTTCCGTTGAAGATGCGGCCAATCGTAGGTCAACCTCAGCGAGAACGTTAGACCCCTACTACCGCCTACCATGGGGATATACCCACAGTTTGTACGATTTCTAATCCAATTTTATACGAAGGAAACACGATTAAGTTTGAGATTTTCTCGTACACGATACAAATTTCTAGAGCTCTATGATCCTTCGACTTACGCGTCTTCGATCATTGATACTTATCTCTTATATTTATGTAAATATGTATTGTAAGAAACACTTGCATATGATATTTCCTTAACTACGGTGTACTCGTCGACGCTGACGCCGATGCATCTGAGGAAAGCGAAGCTGATGTTCTTCTGGGTAAGGTACCCATCTTCGGCCGTCCTCAAGATGTACTTCCCCGACATCAAATTTAATAAAAACAATACAGCGCAGCTGGTCAAGTGGTTCTCCAATTTCCGGTAAGTAAACTTCAATTTATTCACATTTATAACGTTGTCATATTTTCTTGATGAATTAGAAGGGACTTAGAAATTAAATCTTACATCGATGCTGGTCCAGTTAAAACATGTAGGACGAAGGAAAATTTAATCGGAACATTTTCCAATGTCCAAGATCTCGATTGGACCCATCGTAGAATCTATTTTCTCGTTCGGACGTAATCTAAATTTTCCCTTTTAATCTAAAAGATTCGTTCTTTGAAATGAAATCATGTAAGACGTTTCTCGTTGGCGAAAGTTCCGTGTATGCAAACGAGAACAAGGTTTTCGAGGGCTTGACCACTCCCTTTACAGAAACGTTCAGAGCCCAAGAGACGAGAGTCACGATGGGTGTGTCCGAATCTTAATTACCATCCCCTAGTAACAGCTGGGGATAAGTAACGTATCTACACTGCGGCAGGTATGAGAAAGCGTAGGAGTTTGTGAGTACCGACACATACCGACCAGTAGGCATTAGCCTGATTATAATTAGGCTGAGTACAGTACAGATCCAAGATATAAGGCGAACGAAAGCTCACGCGTGATCTCGGTGCTACGTTATTACTATTTTGTTATCGCAAGAATACGCGCGTTTCTACCCTTAAAAAGTTTATAAGTATTTCTCAACTTGAAAATGCTAGTCGTCATGAATTGCTTGCCCACCTTGCTATCTTCTACCTTGACGATTGTCCTTAAAAAAAATAATAGTAAAAGAACGAGCAAAAATATGGTATGCTACGGTACGTGCCGTAGTAAAAAGTCTAATCAATTACTAAAATCGATATATAGTAAATTAGTAGGTTAATCATATATACATAAACTGAGAGAGAGAGAGAGAGAGAGAGAGAGAGAGAGAAAGAGAGAGAGAGCGAGCTTGTAGTTCTTCTTATGAAATATAAGATTAAGATAGTACACGGGACTTACGAATAAACTGTACACTAGAACGTAAACGTCCTGATTAATCAGTCTCATAAACTCCGTCAACGGCGGATAAAAAACACAAGTATACTCGTTCTCGTCGTAGTACTATTACTATCATTTGCATTAAACTTAGCGCTGGTAGAAGCATCAAAATCCGCGAACAGGATCTTGTCCATCTTGTTGCTATACGTTGAGTGGCTTTCTCTTGCATACTCATTCGCTTATTTTTCGGTTCTCTGAAAACATTGTCACAGCCGACATAAAAGAGAGAGACAGAGAGAAGGCAACGGGAACGTGTTGTAGAAGTTAGAAATGCCTGGCAAAAATTGCATCACGCTCAGCTTCCGGGCAAGGAACAAAGCTAATTACTAGCTAATATATTTCAAGTTACATTTTCGTCCTGTCGTTTCGTTGCAGCCTGCGGGGTTCGTTTTTTCCTTTTCCGATTCTCTCTCTTTGCCGTTTCTATCTTCATCCTCATTCTCTCTATCTGTCTGCTTCTTTCTCTCTCTCTCTTCTTCTCTTTCTCTCTTGCACTCTTGTCTGCTTGTTCTCTCGCGTGCAATTTTTTCCTAACATGTTCTTCGTATTCCAACCTTCGAGTATCAAGGGAGACAAGGTCTCTTGGTGAGGCACGAGAAAAACCTTTTAAATATCCTGTTTTTTTTTTGTTTCTACTTTTCTCTTTTAAGAAACAAAGAAACGAATAAAAATTCTCGATACAAGTAAATTTGTATACTTCAATAATTTTAACGATATCATACGATATTGCGTTAGTTTTGTTCTTTTTCATGGTTTATTTTCTATTATATTATTAAATAAATTTTTATTAGAAGATCTTATAAAAATCATCCTTCCAATCTTCTTTTTGTTTTTTAACTTGTAAAGAAAGAAAAATTACAAAGTGTTTTTTCCGTGTCATCCTTAGAGACATTTTTCGAAAAATTATTGGGCACGAAGTGTGGGGTAGGTAGCTCGTTTCCTTTTGTGGCTAATCACGTAAGAGTTTAGCTGGACTTTTTCTTGCTCGTGTTCTCCAATTGGCGCCGTCGAGCGTGCTCGATCTGATAGCCTAATGCACGGCTTCCTATGCGGAAATACCTCGGCACATTATTCTACGCTCCTACGTATACACCCTAGCCTCTATCAACTCACCCCTCGACACCCTAACAACCATCGTTGTACTTTTGTCACGAGAACTGCTCGAAAGCGGCACCAACGACGAAGGTTTTACTTTATGACGCTATGTGTATCCTATTAGTTCTTCGACATTTCATCTTTTTCGTCTCTTTTTCTCTTTATCTGACCAAAAACAACATTGATCCACCTTTCGATAAGATTCTCAATCGAAAATTAATCAACTTTTCTTAATTTAACATTTATCGGTGTTTTCGTCAGGTATATACATTTGCGAAATATTATCGAATAAAACGTTTCTAAATTGAAAACAAAGAATAATAAGGATTGAAAAATTATTTAATAAAAAAAGAAAATGAATATTCGATTGACATTATTTCAAGTTAAAAAATCGTGTATTTGACCAATTAATTAAAAAAAAAATCTCTAGAATGATATTGTTGTAATAAAGAGAAAGAAAGAGAAAGAGAAGAAGAGAGGGAAAGAGAGAGAAGAAGAAGAAAAAGAAAGAGAAAACGAAAAGAAAGGAAAAATGCGTTGAGAAGGAAGGAATGGGGCGAGACGATTACAAAGCGATCCTTCGCACCCCATTTTCTCACGCTCGTGTCGACTCGAAAGCGTATGGATGTCTTACGGCTGGAGAGGGTGAGTCCTCGAATATCACGCGTGCATCATCGGATCTGCTTATGCCAAGGATATATTGACAGCCTTCGTTCGATGAAGCTAGCCGGGGGGTGATTGGGGTCGTGTCGGTGGCGGGGGTTGAAAGAGGGAGAGCGCAAACTCGCCTGTCTTCTTCGTACCTCCGTCTCCCTATCTTCGGGCATCTCTCTTTGTCTGACGTATTCCGAGTATGCATGGAAAAGAGAGAGTGAGAAAGAAAAAGACAGACAGACAGACAGAGATCGAGAGACAGACATAGAAAGAGAGAGATAGAAAGAGACAGAGAGAATGAAAAGATAGCGAGGCGCGGACTGGGGTTAACTCGTTATCAGATCCCACGTTGGGAGTTGGGACACGCGACACTGAGGTGGCAGATCCTATCGCCGGAATGGAAGAAATTTTATGTCGTATAATGGACAAAGAACACACTTAAACACATGCATACACATACACACATAGTTCGGTTTCCCTTTAAAATCTACTTCGCACGAGAGTTCTATCGCTATCTCTCTTTCGTTTGTATCGTGAAAAAAATCCTTTAACTTTGGACTTATTCCTATTTCCCATTCTAATACTTTGACTTTTCAAATCGCCAAGTGAAAGTTATATATACATGTTTTGTTTTAACTATAAAATGATAGTATAATATCTTCTTGGATAATACGTAAAATCCAATAGTTGACGGAGTGTTGTGTATTATATTCAACGAATCAAAATAAGACGAGCATATATATCTATATACAGTATTTATACGTTTCCATATTCAGATTCAAAGTAAAGTAAAAATAAGCAAAAGAAAAAAAGGGTTGATTACATTGGGATAAAAATAATTTAATGTAATTAATGGATATATAAATGGCAGCGATCGGTTAGCGAAGAGCCGCGAAAGTTTACGGTTCTTCAGCATTAATAAGAGAAAGTGAGCGCGAGAGATAAATAAAGAAATCGGAAGATTTCTTGAGTCCCGTAATAATGACGTGGCTGGTCGAATTTACACCGTGACTTTCTCGAGCGGGTTGTTTATCGTAGCCAAATACTCGATAATTCCCTCTAAAGAGGACGACCGGTAATCTACAAGTCCTTTTCTTTCTTTTATCCCCTTCTACTTTTAGTTATTTTCTTTCCTATCATCTTCTAGATTATTATTCGTCTTCTTCGTCATTATCAATTCTCGATTGTACTTTGTGGCAAGTACACTGAAACATCTGTCCTTTTGTAAGAAAATACTTTGAAGGCTATTTAGATAATAACAGAGTAATTTTCTAAGTAGAAATTATTCTTTTCTCTGATTCTAATCTCACTCTGTCTCGATCGTGCATTACATATAATCGATAACCTAGAGAAACGTAGAAACACAGAACACAATATCATATCACTAAAATTCTATATGCTAGATATCTTACTTTATTGTACAATAATGAAAAGAAAAAGAAATGAAATAAAAAGATGCCTCTAATAACGGTCTAATAAACATCTTTAGCACTATCCTGAATCGCCATAAGAATTCTTTTCACTGAAAAGTCTATGAGTTTCTTGATAAAAGTTGTGAGTGTAGAAAGAAGACCGACCAATTAAAATGCCAAAGTAGATGCCGGTTTACCGAAATCTTGAGAACAAACAAAGAAAAAAGGCACAAGAGAGAAAAAGAGAAAGACAGAAAGAAAGAAAGAAAGAAAGAAAGAAAGAAAGAAAGAAAGAAAGAAAGAGAAAGACAAAAGTGGTAGGAAATCTCTCCACACACGGGACCGGGAGGTTTTCTCCGGCTCTTCTCTTCCCTTCTCCAAGCTTGTATTTTAATCCCACAAGATTGTGCATGCCAGCTGAAAGTGGGGTGGAGAGAGGTGAGGTCGTCATAGTAGTAATAGTCATGATAGTAGTAGTAGAAGTAGTGAAAGTAGTAATAGTAGTAGTAGTAATAGGTGAGTCAGGTTAGCTCGGCAGAGGAAGGCGTGCGTGGGTAGTCGGATGGTAAACAGCATACAAACGAGGGCCATTTAACGAAAAGGCTAGACGCGTGTGAGCGTCACGCGTGTTCTTAGGCTATGCGTGCGCGCGAGCGCGCCCACACACGCGACCATCTAGCTACCTTCGTATAGAGTAGAGCTCACCGGTTGGAAGGCACACACGCAAGAAGAAGTAGAAGACGAGGAGGAGGAAGAGGAGATGGAGAAGAACGACGAGCCACGGTTTTTCTCTTATTGCGAGAAACAAGCTGGCTGCGAGCGAGAAAAGAGAAAGAAGAGGGAGTGAGGGAGGGAGGACGAGGGTTGAAACTGAGGAAAATTTCGAGGCTTGACGTAGAGACGGACTACACGCGTGTATATTACGTAGTCCCACAGGCGTTCGTTCCTCCTCTTCTTTCTCTTCTTCATCCTCCTCCTCCTACTCCTACTCCTACTCCTTTTCCTACATGAGCACGGAGACGTTTACGTAGTTCGCGCATTCTCTCGCGTATTCCGAGAGTATGTGAGATTCCGAAGTAGTGCCGGAAGGACGTAAGTGGAGGCCTTGTAATTATTATGCTCTCATAATCTTTTCTCCGCTTCTCCCTACTTCCTTTTCCCTCGTGGAATTTCTACCCTTCCGTGGCTTACTAGTTCATAATTTCTCCTTCTTTCTTCTCCCGATTTCTGCTATTTTGCTTTTCTCCTGAGAGACGGCTAGTTACTCGTTAAGTAAGTTAAAGAGAAAGATCCTCTAAGAGAGTTCATCCAAAATCGAAAGTACGCGATCGTGGAATAAGAAGAAATCAAGGAGTATCTTTTCGTTTTCTCGTTTTCGTTCGAAACCATCCTTGAAGCTTGTTTTCAATCTTTTTCGTTCTCTCTCTCTTTATTTCTCGAGTAAGCAAACGACGGTAAGCCAGCCCTCGAGAGAAAGAAGGGATCCTGGACGAAATGAGCAAGTACGGATCCTTTGAGACAAAAGCGAACGAGAGGTGGTAAGACCAGAAAAGCAGATCGAACGGAGAGGAGAACGTTGACGACTGGTAACTGTAATGAAAGGAGTGGGGGCGAACTCGGGGATAAAGGGGTAGACAGCAGTATGTATCGTAGCAGTTTCGTAGCCCTCTAATGAGAAGAAGGAAACTTTGGTCTTTGACTTTCGGGCCGCGGCCTTGCTGCTGGCTATACCTGCTCCTCCTCGAAAGGAAGAAAGAAGGGAAAAAGAAGCACGGTTAAAGAAAAAGACACGGCCGACTCGTTTGCCATGAGGACTCTCGATCCTTACAAAGAAAATCTCTTGTTTGTTTCTTCTACGTACGCAGGACTCCGTATATACAATTATTAACTATATACTGTGTCTATGTATGTATAAAATATATCCGTGAAGGTAAGAATGTTCCAGAGAACACTAACTTAAAAATCGTCTATGTGCGAGTTACGAATACATATAGATGCGCATGCGAGATCTCGAGAAATTCGCGCCAGCTCCTTAATTAAAACTCAGTACATGGAACAATGAAGTGGCAACTCTTTGGGTACCGCTACTTACTGCCGTTTCTGCTGCTGCTATAGCTACTCCTACTACTAACGGTTGCCTCCCGGTAGGTAGAAACCTACAATACCGACCTACCCCTATCAACAACTTTTACTACCTTTTCTGCCACGACCAGGGTGCCTTATTCAACGTTGCACCACGAGTATTGTACCTTCGAGAAGACGAAACATTTTCTAAAGCATACGGACGTATTTTAATCATTCGTAATATTTACAATTGTTATTTGATAATAGATAATCAAATGATAATTATTATCGAAATAGAAAAACATTTTATTATCTACGAACTTGTCATGTGATCGGTAACAATTGCATAGTATATAAGAATATACTTACATGCAAATGAAAACAGTTACGAGAACTAAATTATAGTTATATATAATGGAAAAAGTGTTATCGTACACAGTAGGAAATTATAAATTCACTCGAAGCAACTCGTCGATGCATTTTAAACTCTCGTGGGGACATAGCCACGATATCGACGGATTATCTGTGCGAAAACGGATTCCTCGTGAAAAGTAGAAAGAGAAAAAAAGAAAGAAAAAGAAGAGATGAAATTCGATTTGCGTCGCGGCAAAAGGGGGATGACGCACCTTGCATCGAGCGAGGCTACTACCTCCGTCGTCCGTAGGTGGTGGTTGTGCGCGTAAACGGCAGTCACTTAATTAAAAATTACTTAATTACGTTCTTGGCACTAATTAGTGGCGCTTGGCTCTCTCTTGGCCGTGCGCCTCGACTGCCTAGGCACCCCTTCCACCCCACCCTCCTTCATTTTCTCTCTCACTCTCCCTCTCTCTCTCTTTCTCTCTCTTACTCTCTGACTCCTTTCACCTGCCTCCTCAACCCGCTTACTACCTCTATCAGAATTTCCTCCACCACCTCTTACACCCTTCTTTGCTTCTCTACGGCTCGTTCAAAAACCCCGCGGCAGCGCAATCTCTGTCTTGGTTACATTATTCCTTTCCTTCTTTCTCTGACGTTTTTACCCCCTCCCACTATTTCTCTTCCTTTTTCTTTTTCTCTCTCCCTCTTTCCTGCTTTTTCTTTCATTCTTTTTTTTTTTTTTGTTAACCCTTACGACACTCTTACTACGCCAACGTTGCCACCACTCTTTTCTTACCTTTCTTACTTTGCCGACGCAAAGCTACCAGAGAGTTGCATGAAACGTTGTGAGTTTTCCAACTGACGTTGTTTTTCTTCTTCAAGCATTTCTGTTCCTATTTACGCACCACCGCTTTCCCCGTCCTCCTCTTGTCCTGACCTAGCCTCCGTCAAGTGAAATTCTCAAGGTTCGGTATAATGCATAGGACGAGTAGTATACTAGTAGTCTAACGTAGCGCCTTCTCAAAATCATTTCGTATCTCTATCTCCAGGAAAATATACTTTCCTTAATGAGATTAAATTAAAAGGACGAGCGCGCGTTGTTTCGTGCATAAAGTTACTTTCCTTCCTCTTTTTACTTCTTTACTCGGTCAAATGTAAGGAGAAAAATTATATTATATCAATCGTTTATTCAATAATCAAAATTACTGGAATTAATTTAAAAATCTTGAAAAAGAATCAGCTCTTTAACATATTAAATATCTGACGTTTATTAGCATTATCGAGACTATTATCAACATTTGTTCTATCATATTAGGACGTCGTAGAGCGATTTAACGTTCGAATGATCAGAAAGAGGAAATCTTAATCAGACGAGGGTGTACCGGGTCTACCCTCGTAGAATGTCAGTACGGTAACATAAGGGGTTCATGCTCATGGTGCAACGGGTAGGCGGGTAAGCAATGGAAAAGCAGTAGCAGCAGCAGTAACAGCAGAAGCAGCACCATCGTCGTTCCTTTTCGAATTTTTTGATAATGAACACAAGTATGAGAAACACGACGGGTATTGGCTGGGCGGCAGACAATGCGGTGGCCGCAGGGCTATCGCGGGAGGAACAACGAAGGAGGCGGGGGTTGGCTGACGGGGTTTCGAAGGGGGTCGAGGCGGTGGAGAGGATGGAGGTAGGCCGAGGACGATGGCAGGAGGTGCTTTATAGGGGATGTAAGCATCGCCACTGCAAGGCTAATCCGCCGCTATAAGCTGCTACTTGCAGCATGAGTACGGTACACTCTCTGCTAAAGACTCACTCCCACCACCTTCTCATCCTCCTCGGTTTTCTTCTCCCTTACAGTGAATCTCTTTCCCGCTTCTTGATGCCGGCCTGACGAAACAGTTCGTTGACCCTACTAGAGAGGAGAAATATCTGCTGAAAGAATGCGTCTTGCGATCCCTCTCTTCACTTAATTCTATACAAAACGATCGGATTTGACGCGGTTATTCGATTTTTTTTCGCGATAGGTGAACCCTTCGTCTGAAAACGATTCCTATTTTTCAACAAACCTTATTACCTATATATTTTGGGCATTTATTAGTGAATATTCTTCAAGAATAGCTAACCTTTGTTCTCTATGTTTTTTCTTGTTATTTTCTCTTCCCTGATATACGTATTGTAAGCAGTATGTCTCTCTCGTTTCCCTAAGAAATATTGGAAATAGTTCGGGTGATCCATGAAGAAAACACTTGGCTGACTGCCCAGTTCTACTCCCTGCAGCTTATACGTTCGGTGCACTACTTAGGATGCATTACTTGGACAAGAAGAGTAGAGGGTAGGTGGGGTTGACTAGAGAAAAGACAGGACGAGTTGTCGTTTGTTTTGTTTTCACGGTTACATGCCACCCGGCATCAGTGAAAACGCGAGACAAATAAAGGTTCTCGTCCTTTCGACGACGACGACGACGACTATGACTACGACAGACGTCTCTATCCAGCCAATATTTACTACATACAAATATTGACTTGCCTCGTCCTGCAAACTTCTTTTCTTTCTTGGACTGATGAATCGCTTGTTATTTGTACTTCTTCTTTGCGACTTGGTATTTCATCGTATATTCATTTTTCCTAGGAATTTCAAATTTTATCTCATTGTTTCAACAAAATTTACCATTAGTTCGGGTTCAGTAACTAGACAAACATTTTTAAGCGACTGTCAGTTTAAGATAATATCGATATGAAATTAAAAAAAGAAAAGAAAAACAGAAAACGGATTACATATCAAGAATACCTAAATAGAGTAACATGATCCATTGTAAAAACGTGTTTTTCTATCAACATTTTTCATAGTTCTGACATAAAGATACGTACACAAAAACACACATAACACACACACACGTAGCAAGGATCCCCAGTGAATTTTTCTAGCTAGGTTGCCAGTCAGAGGCTCGATTTTTCATTCTCGTTAGGAAGATCTCCGAGTGCACGCACGTTGCGCGTGAGATACTGTGCATACGTCCGTTGAGAGAAAAAAAGATCGATAGAGAAAGAAAAAGGGAGATAGAAGGCGGATAGGGGGTGAGGGATGTGATCTCGTCCGCTCCGCACGAAAAATGCAAAATGATAATGTTCCCAGTGTCCCGTCCTAATCGGCTTTGTATACGCCGCGATGGCTCGTGGGCGAAGGGACTAAAGGGAAAGATAGAGAAAGAGATAAATAGGAAGGGAAAAGAGAGAAAGAGGAACAGCAGGTGGGTGAGGATGAAGGACGAATCCTGGGGGCAGCAGGGAGATGTGAGCCTCCGTCGGCCTCCATGGAGGATTTAATTTACATCCACCGGTGAAAAACGCGGAAAACAGTTTATCAAAAAAGCTACGGCGCAGGCTCGGATGAGAGATAAAGGGAAATAGAGATAAAGAGAGATGAAAGTAGGATAGAGAGAGATAAAGAGAAAATGAGAGGAAGAGAGAGAGAGAGAGAGAGAAAAAGAAAGAAAAAGAGAGAAATAGAGAGAGGGAGAGCAAAAGACGGGATTGTGCGGTAGAAATGAAATTGTCCGTGCATGGATTATCGTCGACTTCGTTATGCCCTCTTATTACTCTACTCTCCCTCTACTCTCCCTCTCTATTTCTTTCTCTCTGTATCCTTCTTTTCTTTCCCACCTACGCTGCGTTATATCGCATGCCTTGTTTCTTTCTGTATCAAAGTATAGAGAAGGAATATTCGTTCTCGTTCGATGTTTCGAAAAAAGACATCTAGAACTGGAATAATCTTTGACCGAATCGTTTACTTTGTCCTATGTTACGCTAAACAAGCTTTTCATTTCCTGCCGATAATTAGTGCTTTCTTTCAATCTCTTCGTTGCAATAACACAGGTTTTTTTTTACCAAAAGCTCCTGCCATATTAGATTTATAATAATAATAATAATTATTATTATTATTATTATTATCAGCGTTGCGTTGTTATTCTTAGAGATTATCGTAAGAATTAAACTATAATCTAATAACTATTATATTTCTACGATCTACGAAAGAGAAGAAAATTGGAGATTTGAAAATGATGAAAATTTCACACGAAGGGTAACTGAACAGGCGATGCAGCGAGACGGTGTATCGTGCACTAAAGCGACAGGATCAGACGTGCTGGGGACTGGGCGTGAAATTACTGTTTCGGCCAACATTTATCCCAGCGTTCGCGAGGGTAACGTTCGGCTGGACAGCGATTCTGAATTGATTTCGTTTGAAATCCCACTACCCTCCCCGTTTCGTCCCAATTCGTCGTTCTTCCCGGCTCTTCTGCATGCACGATTCATCCGTTTCTCTCATTCTTTCTTTCTTTTTTTTTTCTCTCTCTCTCTCTTTCTCTTTTTTTCTCTCTCGATCTCTACCATACATCGCATCTTCCTACTCTTCTCTGCTTTTTACCCTCTCCACCCTTTCTTTCTTTCTTTCTCTCTTTCTGTTCCGTTTATCTGTCTATCCTTCTATCTATCTACCTATCTCATTTAGTTTTACGTGTGCCTCCTTCCTCCATTTGTCTCCCTTTCCATCCGTGTTCCTCTTTCTCTCCATCTCTTTCTCTCTTTCCTTCTCTCATTCCCCTTCCTTCTCTTGTTATGTCTCTTTTTTTTTTAAATCAGGATCTACGACATCTCGATTCAGACTGGGTAAAATGCATTAAATTTTTGCCATTTTTCCACTGTTCCTCGCTTCTTCGGACAGGAAAAAATGTACAACTCGCGGCAGACGATGATATAAATAATGTCTCTTTTGAAGAAAGGAAGGAGAGAACGGGAGGAAAGAGAAAAAGAGCTCATGTTAACTTTATCATTTTTCTCTTTCTCTCTCTCTTTTCTCCTCCCTTTCCTTCTTCTTCTCTTCCTCCTCCTCCTGGATGCAAAGTAACGCGTCACATATTTTTGTGAAATACGTTTTAACGTGTAGGACGTTCGAGACATTCGCGCTTTTCCGAGTTGAATTAATAAGATTATGTTTCGATAGGTTCGACGTTAAAAGTCAATGATTCACGTTCAAATGTGCTAGTTAATTATTATGTCTCGCATTTCAACGTATACGTCGTCTCTGCAAAATTGTGGGCGGGAAAAATGTAATGAATAAACAAAAATTTTAATAAACGTTAAATCCTCCGAACTATTTGAATTTCGATCATCTCGCAACTTTTCCAATGCGTAATTATCCTGACCGATCGATCGTAGCCTGATGCATTCAGTTGAAAATCGCGAGTTTAAAGGAAATTTGGCGAGGGTTGGACGAATGAAAAACGATTTGCAAAGGACGAAAGTAGAAAAAAGGGAGGAGGATAGAAAAAGGTGGGACGGTTAACAGAGGTCGTCAGCGAGGACGATAGCAGCGTCGTCGGAGTTAATTGAAAAAGCTTGTAAAAAAGATTTTCCGGAAAACCCGTTGGGCCGGACGTCGTGATTCTCTCGAAGACGAGCGGAGGTGGGGTGGAGGCTGAGGTGGAAATGGGGTGGTAGGAGTAGATAAAGGGTGGGTAGGGAGAAGGGACCGTCCGTGTCACGACTCTTGGTGGCGCCACGTCATTCGATATTTTTGTCAGTAAAACGATATCAGGCAAATTGCATCTGTCCTTTACACCATGGCGCAGAGCCAGATCAAACACTATTCGTCACTGGATATTACCCTTCTCTGAGATATTGCCGGTCTCTTCTATCCACGTTACCTCTCTCTCTTTCTCTCTCTCTCTCTCTCTCTCTCTCTTTCTCTTTCCCTTTCTCTTTTTCTCTTTCTCTTTCTCTTTCTCTCTTTCTCCCATTTCTCTCTTCTTCTCTTCTTTCTCTGTGTTCGGCACTTCCCAACTAGATCAAGTTCTTTTCGGAGCAAGAGTAGGCTCTCGCGTAAAGAAATACGGTAAAATCGAAAGCACTCGAAAATCGATTTAAACGCGCCGTTTCTACCTTTCTCAAACGGCCCTTCGTCGACTCCTCGAATTCTACAAACGTCACCAACAATCTCAGTAATATTACTATCAAGCGGTGCCGCTTCGTTTATTGATATTTATTTAAACGACCTAATAAATTAGTACGAGAGAATTCAAAAAGGGGAAATAACGTATACACAAACACACTCACACGAATAAAAACCACATCGAATGTGTTTCTATATATTGAATATTTTCACTCTCGCGGATGGAGGTTAAAAAATACTTAGAATTCTCCTAATTTCGTTCTTTTTAGTACATCTTTTCCAAGATTATTTGCGGAACGGCGATCGCGTAGAACCGTTTTTTCATCGACGTCCTATGCAAATCGCCCATATGCCAAGTCATCTCTTGAGTATGCTAGAAGCATGCGGGCAAACGAGCTAAGCAAAATGACTATCTTACATTATATTACATACGGGCGACAAGTAGGCCGCCGAAACGTGTTGTTGAAGAAGTAGTAACCTCGGTTGAATTAGTAAAAAGAAAAATGGAAACTACTTTTTTTTATCGATTACCTTGTCCTAATCAAGAGTCTATGTTGTCCGGTGTCGGATTTTCATATATTGAATTTCATTTATAAAATTAACTTGAAAGTTAAATAATATTACGATCTATTACGATATATTTTTATCTAATTCATTTCTAGCATTGTCTTAGATTCGAATAAATATCGACGAATTAATGAAATGTTTAAAATATTCCACAGACCGAACAACATTTTTGCTAATCATTCAATCGAATAATAAGCGTGATACAGTTTTACGAATTTCATTATGACACCCAAAAAGGCAAGGGCGTTTACCTGAGTTGGCCGTAGCGGGATCGTTTAACAGACATAAACGTAATCTTATCGAATATTTACAGTTGCCTAGGCTGCTTCCCGGTGGTCGACAGTTGTCTAGTAAATCCTATTTACTGTTACCCAACGAACTATACGCACTAGAGATACTGGGAGGGTAGCTACCGCCCCTAGCTAACCTACTGCCCTACTGCCACGAGTTCCACCCTTAAAGCCATCATCCAACCTCTCTCTCTCTTTTCCTCTTTTTCTCTCTACTCACTTTTTTCACTGTCACTTTTCTTTGCTCACCCCATCAAACGTGTAACGGTTTTCCGTAGATCACGCGATGATCTCACAACGCCTCGTACACTAACAAAAAACAAGGGAGCTTCTTTTTTCAAAGTTTTTGGGGTAAATATCGAAATCTTCCTTCCTTACTAAATACACCCTTCTCGATCTCAAAGTTTAATCTTTTACGATGCACGTGCACGAATAGGAATTATTGATAGGTTTCTTTTATTATAGGTACTACTATTCGAATGAAATACGACGAATACGACCGACGTGCTCATTCTACGTAAGAAGTTGTATGTTTAATTTTTTTCAATCTTCATGCGAAACCCTTGAAAGAAGGAAATATCGTTTTCCAACTAATAAGATTATTCTTATCAATCGAAATATGTACATTGATTGCTTTGGCCCTTAAAAAGATACTTAGAAGATTGAACGCGAGGAAGAATCCTTCTAGCTTCCTCTTCTTACACCCTTTCCAGCGTTGAACTCGTAATGCGGTTTAGCATGGTATGACAGGAGGTAAACTTGACAACAAAGAATTATTGATTTTTTTCAGCGGGTTGAACGAGTTGCCGGGCGGTTGAGCGGTCCCGGTGGGGTATTCGACAAAGGATGTTTTCCGAGTCCCTAACCTAGGCAACCCTTCTCCTACGCTCGCCTTCGTATACGCGTTTCCGTGTGTTCTTTTTCTCTTTCTTTCTCTCGCTCGTTCACTCGCCCTTACTATGGGTGTCTCTCTATCTCACTTCAACGAACGCTTCTGAACGTACGTTTCAGGGGATTGCCCTACTCCATCTCTCTCTGGTCTCCTTTCGTATTCGTACGTCTCCCTTTCCGTCTTTCTCTCTCTCTCTCTCTCTCTCTCTCTCTCTCTCTCTTTCTCTTTCGCTTATTCTTTTACTCTATCTCAGTCTCTCCTTCTTCGTCTCTCACTGTCCGTAACGCTGTGTGTACTCAGCCGATGCGCCAAGGACTTAACTGCTTCATTGTCGTCCCAGCAGGCATTAGAACTTCAGGACAGATGTGCAAAATGTAGAATCGAGACTCCTCCATAGCATAACTACTAGGTATTCGTGTGAAGGTGGAGAGCCTGAGTAGTTAAGTTGGAAGAGTAGTCGCCCGATAAGTACAAGGTCCCAAGTTTAACAATAAGTTTTAGGCAGATCATCATAAAACCCCATATTTTTTAGCAAATGTTCAGAAGTTTTCTACTTTAAATATTTAGAAATTACCTTTCTGTAATATCAAAATCATAAAACATCTTTTTCTATCTTCATCTCGTCTTTGTATTGTTTACCTTTTTCTATCACATACGTAATATCACAAGAACTATCGATCTGAAAATTTCCGTAAAATGTTTTTGGTTGACAAGTAACAGGTTGACATTTTTAAAGCGATTGCTTTGATGTTTTCGATTTGTTTATCTTTTACTTTTAAGATTCATCAAAAATTTTTTATATGTATAACCGAATATTCTTATTTTCTATATAGAAGAGAAAATATCGCATGAAACGTAAATTTTCAAACTTGAACATGATGAATGAAAAACAAAATTGAGAAGAAGTAAAAAACAGCTTTCCCACATAGTCGTTCAGAAATTTAATCGTTCGACCTTGACATTTCTTTGAAGCGTCGATGAAGTGGTCATGTTCAGGGACAATTTTCTTGGTGATGCATCGTCGACGTATCCGAATAGTTATATCGTCAACAACGCCTCTGTAACGCCTTTCTAAGGCGTGTATTTGCACATATATACGTGAACATATACGTAATACACGTAGAGAATGCAGCGGCGGTGTAGACGTTGGTAGTAGCTTTGGTGTTGGTAGTGGCGGTGCATCGCCGGGTGGCTTAGCAGAGAAAATCGATCGAATAAAAAAATGCTTGGACGATGCCGAAGTGCGACGAGGATACGAATCGCGGACGAGATGGATGCATGCAAAGAGAGGGGAGGGAAGGGAAGGTCCGATAGGAGAAGGAGGGTTAGTCCGGGTCCATTGAAGAGTGAAACCGCTCAAAGCAGCTGCCCCCGCTCCCTCAAACACCCTCTAACCACCCTCCAACCACCCTCCTACTGCACCAGCCTCTCCGATACCCCTTACCTCATCTAACTCTCCTTCTCTCTTACTCTCTTTTACTCTTCGTAGCTTTGAAAACCACCCCTCTTAGCTCATGTGGATGGTGCAACTGCCCCTTCGTTCTCTCCGAACTCTGTCTCTTTTTCTCGTCCTTTTCTTTTATCTCTCTAACTCTCTCTCTTTCTCTTTCGAAAAGGCTAAACCCCACGCCAAAGAGTTAATTCGTGATTCCAAGTGCAAGAAACGAGGTTAGGTTCTCTTGATTTATCCTTCAATTCTAAAGATGTGAGATAGCATATCTCATTGTTAATTTATTTTGAAGACATTCTTAGTACTGTCATCCTTTCCTTCGGAATATTATTTCTCTTTATTGTTAAAGTTCTTGTATTATTATTATAACTATATCAAATATATTAATACACAAAGAAATTAAAAGTGTTTAATTATTAAACAATTTAATTCTATGGTCTTGAATCAGTTCGTTTGTAGATGTAGATCAATATCGCGAGGAATCAATTCTTTTCGACGACTCTAATGCTCTTTGCATAATTTCATTCGTGAAGACGATTTGCATAAGATGAATGAAGGATAGGAGGAACGTGCGGCTGGCTGACAAAATTATCTGTCTAACAGTGCTTCCCCTATCGTCCTCTAGTTTCTCGACGATGAACAAGAAAAAGGGGGTCTGTGGGGGAACTTACAGTAAAGAGAATGAAGAAAAGAAAAAACTATAGTAGGGAAAGGGGGAGAAGCAGAAGCAGAAGCAGAAGCAAAAAGAGAGAGAGAAACAAGCTTTAAGGCAGCCAGATGCAAAAAGAAACGGGATGGCGAAGGGTGAAAGAAAGAGAGAAAAAGAACGAAGGAGAGAGAGAAAGAGAGGGTGACCAGTGAAAAGCAAGGGGCGCACGAAAAGTGTGCATTGTAAGATCGGCGCGTGCGGCATGCGGACCCTTCGTGGTCGATGTTGTAGGACCCCCGTGCTCAGTGCCCCCTTCTCTTTTTCTTCGTTAGACTCGTTCGTTCAGTCTTTCTCTTATTTTCTCTCTCTTCTTCTCTTTCTCTCGTCTAGTGCCACCGTTTCTCGACATCCCTCTCTTTTATGAAGGGCGAAGGGCCCAGGAGCTCGGTTTATTGTCGGGAGCACATCTGCCATACGATCATCGGCCGATTGTCTCACTGGCTTAGGAAACTTGCTCATAAAGAGCAAGAGAGAAAGGAATAGAAAGAGAAAGAAAAAAGGTGGCTTAGTAGCGGATCTACGATAGGGAGGACGATGTCGCGTGTC
Source organism: Polistes dominula (assembly GCF_049000335.1). Classification (NCBI taxonomy): domain Eukaryota; kingdom Metazoa; phylum Arthropoda; class Insecta; order Hymenoptera; family Vespidae; genus Polistes; species Polistes dominula. Next base: position 7,046,338 of record NW_028301147.1, read on the forward strand.
CTTCTTGCTTACGAGAAGGGTGGCAAGAACGAATCATACCGCGATCTTCCGAGGACAACCTTCCTTTCACCCCACTATTTTTTTTCCTTTTTTTCATTCTATTTCCCAGCTGTCGTATGAGGGATCAGTATATCTTTAATATTTTTGAAAAAAAAAATCATTCAATTGATGCTAATTTAAAACAATTTGCAAAAGAAAAAAAATGATATAAGAAAATCTGAGTTAATCACTTGTTCAATTCCATATGATAATGCATTTTTCTTTTGAGACGTCTTATTCTGAAAAATAAGGAACCTTATTATATATTTCGTTCAGTATTAACCATGCGTTCGCATAAGAGTTGTTTCGAAAACGCCTTATAATTCAATTTCCAATAGAACGGTATGTCAAGCGACCCTTCTAGAATCTCCGATTCTCGATTGGTCGATGGTAACAGTGATAGGATTTCAACGAGTTGCATCGGACAACGAAAGTAAGGACGGTAGGTGGATAGAGGCAGTGAGTAGGGATCGTAAGGGGCACCGCCGAAGAAATGTACGCTTTTGCAATATCGTAACTGACGGTGCGCGAGTTCTGACGAACAGAACGATGTAATCACTTGTTAACTTGTATTTTAATTACGAGATTTTCCAGAGCTCGAGCGCGCTCAGAGCTCAACCACCATCACTACTACAAATGTAAAACAGTACCAACACAAGTATATCGTCATATACATCGATATCGTCCACGTCGTCGTTAATATCGCAACGATGTCGCAAACGACAATGTCGAAAACGACGACGAGGACGATGACGACGATGACGACGATGACGACGATGACGACGATGACGATGACGACGACGACGACGACGACGACGACGACGACGACGACGACGACGACGACGACGACGACGACAAAAACCGACACATTCGGTAGTGCAGCTTGCTTGTCGCCTACGAGTCTGAGTGCAGATGGCATTAAAGTGTTAATTACTAATTAAGAAGGGTGCACAGGGTGCAACATCAAGACCCCGCGCGACACCTTTTTGAACGCGTTCTCTGAATGGACCCTTACGCCCTGACGGGCAAATGCGCCTACCCACCCATCCATCCATCCATATCCGTCATGGTACCCCCAACTCCTCCAACCAAACCTCCTTCCTCGCGACCACCACCCGCAGTCATCTTCTCTACTGCTTTCTCCTCCCCCACCTTCTTCTCCTCCTCTTCGTCCTCCTCCATCTCCCCTTCTATTCTTTCTCCTACTCCGTTACTTAACGTTCTCTCGTTATACGCACTTTCACGCCTTGTACGGCCACAAAATAAAGCGGAGTAGTACGAGCAGTACATGTGAAACTTTTTTCGGAATATTTTTTTCAAGACTCGCTGCTTCTCCGTTATTTTCTTTGTCGTTCTTTTTCACAAATTTAAGGAAATAGTTAGTAAAAGAAGGAGTATAATCTTTCGCTTTGCTTCATATTTCTCATTAATATCAATTTTTTTTTAAATCAGCCCACTTAAGTGAAACATTATTTATACGATCATTATTTCTATTATATACAAATAAATGTTTACTATTTACATAATAATAGAAATGAGTCAAACGACAAGTTTGTTAGAATTAACTTTAAAAAAAGCGACCTTATCCCATCACGAGAAGCGAAGTCGTTTTGCGAATATATTTTTCTTCAATCTCTCCTCCCCTTTGGTAAAAATTCGTGGGAAAGTTACGGTAAGAAAGACGGAAGGTTGGCAGGGGTTCGTTGAGACGTTCACAGGGTCAGTTCTGTTCTTAGGAGCCGAAGTGCTTTCTTACTATTGTCGAAGGTTAACCGCTTTGGCGTAACCGTTAAGGGGGACTGTCTTAAGAAAAGTAAGTCCAAGAGAGGACAAAAAAGAAAAAGAAAGAGAGTGAGTAGAGAGAGAGAGAGAGAGAGAGAGAGAGAGAGAAGAACGATCCACTGAATGAAAGAAATTCAAAGAAAAGAAAAAGAAAGAAGACTTGGTAAGGCGAGAAGACGCACTCGTTTTACCCTATCTCGTAGTCCTCTTGAAGTCACTTTACGAGATTTTTAAGGCGGTACAAGACCAAACACAGTTGACTACAACGTTTGCGAGATTCTCTACACCCTATCGTCGTAATTTACCAACGTGATTTTGGCCATCGAAATACACGACGGCGTTGCTTATTTCGAATCGGTAGACTGTCTACAAAGTGGCAAGAGAATGAGAGAGAGAGAGAGATACAAAAAATGAGAGAGAGAGAAAGAGAAAGAAAGAGAAATAGAAAGAGTAAGAGAGAGAGAGAGAAGGAGAAAGGAAAAGAAAAAAAAACAGGCGAGTACTAGAGCCGCTCCCCCTTTTAATTGGTGCTCTCGCCTATACGGCGTACGCGCCCGCGTTACAAAAGCGGCGCGTCGAAATGGCAACTTGTAGCGATGGAGATCGCTGTTGAAGGTACCGTATCGACAGACATTACCATTAAACGCTCGGATACATCATAACGCTAACGGAAGGTCGTCTAATTAGAAAGAAATCACGATATCAAGGAAGATTCGTGTTAAAAGATAGAAAAAGAAAAAGAGAAAGAGAAAGAGAGAGAGAGAAATAATCAAATTCGTGATCCGTACTTGTATTCTTCTTTACTTTCTTTTATCTACGCTCTCTTTTATTTATACTTTCAACGATAAAAAACAAACGATCGAGAAAGAATTAGAAGTTGTTAATTGAGCTACTTGTTTACTTGTCAATCGCGTTCCCCGTAATTAATGATAATACGCTAAGTGTAAAACTCTAATCTCAAATGACGAACATAAAAAGTATGGTCCACATGGCAGCTTCTTAAATACACCACGCAACCCTTTCGTCAGGAGAAACACGGTGAGGGTTGAAAAAAACATGACTCCGGTTTCCAGTGAGAAGACGCTCATTAGGCTTGTCCTTTGTGTCAACCCTGAAAGAATACGACATCTTGAAACGTCCAGGACAACTACTTCTTCTTCTTCTTCTTCTTCTTCTTCTTTTACTTCGTCACCATCGTCGTCGTCGTCGTCGTTAACGCTGTCGTCATCTCTTTTTCTTTCTTTCGTTCAAGCTCTCTTGTTTCGGTTTGGACGCCAAAGCGTCTCATAATTAGATGCTAATAATCATCACCCTCGCGAAGACTCCTTCTTTCCTTCCTCACTCTCTGTTCTCTCTCTTTCTTTTTTCCTTTCTTTTTCTCTTTTTCTCTCTCGCTCTCTCTCTCTCTCTCTCTCTCTCTCTTGTTCTCTGTCTCTTTTTTCTTTCCCATTTTTCTCCATCTATCTTTCTCTGTTTTATTCTATCTCTCTCTGGTGTTCGTTCTCTCGTCGGCGCCCCGTTGCAACGAGGCGCAAGAAAACCCGAGGCTCTGAAGAGCTTATTATTATCCTAATTATACAATACTATAATGAATGACTCCGTAGCTCACCCTCTAGTCCATACTGGCGGTCTTTCTCTCTCACTCAAGCCACCTCGAGCCCTTCTTCTCGCTCTTTCCTTTCTCTCCTTCTCTCTCTCTCTCTCTCTCTCTCTCTCTTTCTCTCTTTCTATCATTCCATCTTGCGTTCTCTCTCACTCACTCTCTCTCTCTCTCTCTCTCTCTCTCTCTCAGTTCGACGGTTGCTCTTCTTCTCTGCACTTGGTGGTCGAAGAGTGGCAATTCTAGCACTCGGGCTTTTTGTCAAACCGACTACGGAACTAGCGCCGTCTCCCTCACGCTCTTACACCCCATTATGCTACCAGTTTCGTCTCTCGTCTCTCGTCCCGTTTTCTCTCTATCTCCGGGTGTCTGTTTTAATTAGGCACTTCGCGGATATATATATATCTATATATATATATATATATATATATAGACATATACAAGTTTCGAAGATGAAGCAGTGCTATACCTCGTGGCACATAACTCCAGATGGATGCGATACGTTAACCAACAAAGCCAGCACAAGTCGAGACTCTGCTTACTATATTTTCTACCTATACTCGGTGATACGACGAGTTTGAATGCACTTGATGGGTGGTTGAGTAAGGATTATAGACGCAGGTGACACGTACATCGCCGAGAGGGTGAAGTCGGGGATAGCGAGCCAGCCGATGACGGGAGCCGTCGTCGTTTCGAGAAGAAGAGCGTCGCCGAGAGAAAAAAAGAGAGAAAGAGAAAGAGAAAGAGAAAGAGAGAAAGAAAAACTCGTTTCGTAGAGTCACGCTCCTCTTTCAGTTCTCCTCCTCTCGTGCGCAACCTTCTCTTGGCTGACTGCTGATAAGAGCACGCGAAATTGTCTTAATTGGCGGGAGAGCCAATCTGAAGCGATCGAAAGAAGAGTGCTTCTCGTTTATATTCACCTTTTTTCTTCATCCTGCAGATATCTCTGAGTACACGATATCTGGCTGTATCTCAAGTTCCAACCGTCATTGTTCTTCTTCGATTGATACTCGCGCGTTTCATTCGATACATTTATATAGATCTCCTTATTCTGTTCTTTAAAGACGTTGAATTTACAAATATGAAAGAAAAATAGAAAAAAAATAAATAAAGAAAAATAAGTTAAAGAGTAATACGCTGGCCTCGATAAATTTCTTTTTCATTTATTTGTTAACTTCGATCGAGTCTCGTCGGAAGCAATCTTAAAAATTGCTCCCAATGGCAACAACGACGAACGAACGAAGAAGACCAAGGATTCGCGAGTCGGTATCGTATTGTCGAGATTATTTATGGAAGAGAAGGTGGTAGTAGGGGATGACTCGAATCAAGTCGTGTCGTGTCGATGGGTCGCGTTTTACAAGAACGACTCGACGGATTCTCGGTGAAGCGTGTTTCTTTGCATTCCCTCGAGAGATCCGAATTGCAAGATCAACCCGACTGCTACTCTTACCGGTATCGCAACGGTATTTCCCCCGCGAGAATACGACTTCTCTTTTATGGACTTGAGGAAAAGGTGGAGGAAGAGGAGGAAAAGCTTCACCGAAGAATGAAAATGCTTCGTACAAGTTAACGATGCCTACCTAAGCCTAGCACGTTCTCTTACAATGCCAAGTCATTCGCTCACTTTTCTCTTCCTCGCTCGACTTATTTCCGAGCAATACTGAAAATGAGAAGATATATCTAGAAAATGCACTATCCTTTTCCTTATATTCCGATACGATTTTTTCTATTGAATGACATAGTTAGACATACGTATAGGTATATATTAGTTTGTTATATTATTACGTTATATAACGTGATAAAATGCATTTAAACAATTACAATGAAAAACTTGCAATAAACGAGCAATTTAACTAATCACCTAACGCCAAAGTTTCAGATATTCCATTTGCATAAAGCCAAAGAACAAAATGAAATTCTTCGACACGTTCTTTTTCGTAATGTGCGAAGCAAGTCGGGCTTTTTCTCTTTGTCCGCGGAAGTAGGCCGGCCCTTAAGAAAACGTCTTTGAAACGATGAAATATTAAAAATATATTCTTGTACGGTTAAGCTTCGCGTCACCGCGGATTTTCTAAAGTGCGCATTACTAACCACGGAAATAATAATGGAGCTCTCGTAGCGTTTAATGAGAAGTACTACGTAGTCGTCGTCGTCATCGTCGTCGTCGTCGTCGTCGTCGTCGTCGTCGTCGTCGTCGTCGTCGTCGTTGTTCTCGTCCTCGTAGTCGTCAGAAGCAAGCAGACAAAATTTCTGATCTTTCAGACAAAGAGGAGAGAAGAGTAGGCGCGAACGAGAGAGTGCTTTCGTCGGAGCTTCAAAGATAAATTTTCCCTTAGCACCTATCGTTTTAATTTCCTTCTTTTACCACCACGAAAGAAAGAGAGAGAGAGAGAATCAACTGTGTGATTACTAAATGAGAAAGAGGAAAAGAGAAGGCACCCTTCGCATCCGGACTGTGCATCGCGAGCGAGAGAACGCTCGGGTCACTATTACTATACTAATTACCCACCAATTAGTGACTTATGTTTGTTTAACCAAGTTAATTAATGAACGTAAACATTAAACTTGCTAGCGTTTAATTTTTCCTCTTCCATATGAACCCGACGAACTTGGGAAGAAAGAACGGAGTGCTACCCACTGAGGAAGGAGTTTTCGAATGTGTATGTCGTTTGGCTTTGTGTGTGTGTGTGTGTGTGTGTGTGTGTGTGTGTGTGTCGGTGTATATGTGAGAGAGAGGGAGAAAGAGTGTCGGTGCTTTCTTGGACGATACGCTGTAACGCGTTCTTAATAGTCTCTTTGAACCGTGTCGCTTGCCAGTCGACGAGGAGCTGCGCGCACCGCTTTGCAACTTTTTCCCCTTCTTTTTCTTCTTTTTCTCCTCCTTCTCCTCCTTCTCCTCTTCGTTTGTCAGCCCATCTTCCACACTTACCTCCATAGCTTGCGTCAGACTACTTTTAGTATCGATCCTTAATTAATTATCGGCGACGTATTAGCATACTCTGTACCACGAAAGTCGAAGTTGAGCGCCGGCAAGATGATCGCCGTCGAATAGAACTCGACATAATTTCGATCCTCTTTCACTCTTACTCTTACTTCAATGTAGGCAGTTAATCATCTTTACAAATTTATTTGATATTAGCCATTTGATTAATCAAGACATATTTAACACCGAGACCAAGACTTAACAAACATTCTAACGTTCCTTTCTTCATCGATATCTTGAATTTATGAATAAGATGAAAATCTAAATATTTTTATTAAATCGATCCTGTTTATCTTCTGATTTCAGGGAGTTCTATTATATTCAAATGGAGAAGTACGCGAGACAAGCGGTTTCGGAAGGCGTGAAAAACGCTGAAGACCTTCGAGTAGGAGGTGATTCCGAAATTTATCGGGTGCTGAACCTACACTACAACCGTAACAACCACATTGAGGTATGGGAACCCCAGGTGCGCAACACGACACGCACACGATACATTTTCTTTTCATTTTGTTTATTTTCCAAAACGCAACAAGAAGTAAAAGAAAAATAATTTTAAAATAAATGAAAACGAGAAACTGATTTCGCTTTTTTTTTATGATTCATTATCATCATCAATGTCGCTTGTTTTTGAAATATTATAGAAACGTATTTTCTCTAATATAACCAAAAGTGATTTGGATTTACTCGATTATCCTACTCTTTACTATTGGAGCTTTCCCTTTCATCTTCGATATGATTTAATTACAATAAATAGTTAAGTTTCGTTTCCCTTTTAAGTATTATATTATAAACGCGATACAGTAACTGTAAAGCGATTACATACTAGTATTTCCACGGATGCTCTGAAACTAGCTTTTTTCCGGTCCTTCGATCGTGCCCACCTATTTTACGCGAAATTACTCACATTCGTTAATAATTGAAAGACGCTAATTAAAATGCGAACCTTTCACGCGGCAAACAGCAGCATAGGCATTCGCGAAATAACATTAACTTTCATCCTAGGCTTCGGCCCGATAAAGCAATCGGAATTCTTTTGACTATTAAACAAAAAATAAAAATAAAATGAGAAAATTATAAATAACAAAGTAAAAGTTTTTCATCACAGGTAATATAATCGATTCTTCGAATACTGAAATATTTCATTAAAAATAAAAATATCATACTACAGATATTGATTAGAAATCGAGCATAATGCCATTCCAAGCACATGCATTTCTCTAGTTATTTTCAGTTATATTTTTCTATTTCATTGAATATAATGTAAAAAACTAGATTGAGTTGAAACGAAAAGAACTTACTAAGTATTTGGAATGTTTTCAGGTGCCGAGCAATTTTAGGTACGTGGTCGAACAAACGTTAAAGGAATTCTTCAAAGCGATTCAGGGTGGTAAAGATTCTGAACAAAGCTGGAAGAAATCTATTTACAAGGTGATCTCGAGGCTGGACGATCCTGTACCAGAATACTTCAAGAGTCCAAACTTTTTGGAGCAGCTTGAATGAATCAGGAGGTCGCGTGGCTCTTGCTCTTCGTGGTGCTCGGGGCCACCGACGCTGGAAGTTTCCCAGTAATCAAAAGAAGTCAAAGAAAAAGAAGATTTAAATACGGCCGAGATGAAGAGGAAAGGTTCTCCTCCATGACCACCAGCACCACCACCACCATCACCACCACTACCAGAAACAGCGTTGTCGTCATCGCCGCCGTTCGAGGGACACTCGACTCCCTCGCACGTACACGTTCAGGTATCCTAAAATAACATATCGCAAAACGAAGCTGAAATGGCGAGGAGTTAGAAAACGACGCGTTGTTCTGAGAAAATAGAAGGAAGAAGATGAGCGTCGTAAAATCCGTCGAAATCAGGGGGAAAAATATAAATAAATGAAAATAATACATAACATGCGTATACGAACGAGATTCGACCGACGAAGGATCAGGCTGTGATCTAATCGCGATATATCGTAAGATCGTACGAGGGAAATTGTTTGGAGAGATAATAAACGAATATGAACGAAAGACGTATAGAAGAAAAATAAAGAAAGAGAGTTACACTAGTCGATTTTACTCGACGAATGACGAGAAACCGCGAGTCAACGATCGAGCACGAATTCAATTAAGAATTTTTCATCGTGCTCGAGACTTTCTTTCGTAGGGTCTGTTTGTTAATGTAAAAAAAGGGAGATAGAAAGAAACGAATAATGCATTATTATTACCCGCCTAACTTTTAAGTCTCTGATTCATTCGAAATCGATGCGACGAATAGGAAATAAGCCTTCGAGGACGGGACTGTATTCACGGGGAATGGTGAGTTATTCTCGCCATTATTAAAAGAGAAAAATAAATAAATAAATAAATAAAATAAAAAAAGCCATTACTATCGAGGATCGATAAATGCGTGAAGCACGGGGACGAGTATCTCTCGGTGATCTCGATGGATCATCTTCTGCTTTTCGAGAAATACCGGAAGAGGATCCTTCGACTATTCACCAGAAAACGATCCACGACAGATGGCTCCTGTTGCCCTTCGTCCTAGATCGTTTCCTACGGTGTTAACTAAAAACCAAAAAGAAAAATAAAAGAAAAATAAGAATAATAAAACATTAGTAACAAAAAAAAACTGTGGTCCAAAAAATGTCGATCCACGTGGTACACGTTTTTACGCGATTCTCGGAAAAAATACCTCAAAAAATGAAAGAAAAATCTTTATCTCGATGTAATGTCGATGGACGGAGAACATTTTTGTTGTTTCGAAATTTTATGCTATCTTTGTCGTCCCCGTGAGTGCATGCCCGTTCACGATGCATCATCGAAAAGGGCAAATAAAATGGGTAAAAAGTTGCTTATTTTGGGAACTAGAACGTACTACTACTTTAATTTGACGTATGTGAAGAAACGTTACGGTGAGATCTTTCTCCTAAATTAAAAGAGGAAAATAAAGAAAACCAAAGACAAAAAATATCAAAAGAAAGATGATCGCACGTACGTGAGATCAACGACGTTATCCTTTTAAGCTCGTTCGAAGATCGCGAAGATCGCGCAAATTCTAGTTGATCTTAAGGATCAACGATGACGATCTCTCGGTGTTTCTTCGCTAACGAACAAGATCAAAATTGAATTTAAGTTATCAACAATCGCCTTTTGCGGCGACAATTAAATCGACGTGAAAATGCTTGGTCAGCTGATGACAAAGTTTTCCTAAAAACAAATAAAAAAAAAGAAAAAAAAAAGAAAATTTAATCTTCTAAGAACTTTACTTTTTCGTTTCTCGTGCTTCTTGCAATCAATCGAATGATGCACGATATTTTATCCCGATAATAAGTTAATATATATATATATACATAAATATATGGTATATATAATAATCAGATTAGGCTAGTCGCGATAACGAGAGTACGAGTATTAAGAGTAAAAAGAAAAAAGAAAGAGAAAGAGAGGAGCTATCTAACGTGGAAGAAACGAGCGTGTGCCGGCGATGTTGTCTTAAATATAGATATGAAACTAAAGATAATTAATTAATTAATTAAATGATTTTAATAATGCCGGTGCGTGCTAAAAGTATATGTGAATATAATAGTAGAGTTATATTGAACACTTATATAAAGTATATGTATGTATATATACTTATATATATACATATACGAAGATAAAGATATATATGTATATGTATATTAATACACATACACATGCATATAAATTAATAGATTTTTAATTCGAGAAAGGAATGCTGGTGTGACTGCCAGCGTTTAACAAGTGAGGAGAATGCACGACGAAAAGGTCTTAACTTGTCGCGGACTTCTATCTGTTCGTAGCAAAGGCTGTGTTCAAAAATGTGAACAACATCGCTTCTGCATTCTTGTTGCTGTCTTTTTTCGCTAAAGAAAAACTTGTAGATACGGTACAACGTTAATATTAAAAATATTTCGGGTAGTAGCGAGTCCTGATATAATATAAGTACATTTCCCTCTCCTCCTCACCACTTATTCCCTTGTACCTTTATTACTGTCGCTATTACGTGCACCAATATTATTATTATTATTATTATTATTATTATTATTATTATTATTATTATTATTATTATTATTATTATTATTATTATTATTATTATTATTATTGTCTTCATTATCATTACCCCTACAAACACGCAGTGCGATTATTATTATTTTCCTTTATCAGTCAATGTACGTGAGGATTTTATTAAGATCAGGATTATAATAATAAGTGTATTATAATAATAATATTATTATTATAAATATTATTATTATAATTATTATTTTTATTATTATTATTATTAAAACTATTATTATCATTATTACTATTATTATTATCCCCAATATCGCGGTCGATTTAGTTAACTTAAAATTAAACCCGTTAGTTCGATTCTATGCTAACGGTTCTTAGCGATTTTGTTTCTTGAACTCGATTGCTTATTCTCTCTTTATACCCCCAAAGCTTCTTCAAAAAAAATTGTACATCCTTAATTCCAATATTATGCTGTGTTTTTTTAACTACACGTCTAATTATTGCATTATTATTATGATTATGATTATTATTATTATTATTATTATTATTATTATTATTTTAAGTATTATTATTACTATTATTATTATTATTATTATTATTATTATTATTATTATTATTATTATTATTATTATTATTATTATTATTATTATTATTATTATTATCATTAAAAATTATACCGGTAGCATGTGACGTGCAGTACACATACACACTTTTTGCAAGCGGTGAGTCTTAACCTAGTCACATATCAATATTTTTTAATTAATCGACGATCGATTTATTGATTATTTTATTTATTATTCACGACAATAAAATGAAGAAACAAGAAAATTGAATTTAATTTGAATTTTGTTTTGTCGATCATAAGAATGTTATTTGTTATATTATTTCTATTTTTGTTGCGTTTATTTCTTACATCCCGAATCCCTTCGAAATTGCCGACTGAAAAAAAAAGGAAAAATGATTCCTAGTTTTCGAAAGTATCCTATAAGTTATTATCGACTGCCAACCCGGCCTACCTTTATACGAAGTCGGCAAAAATTTGGTCCACCGAAACCGACGAAGATGTCATCGAGATTCCACCCAATAGATTTTGAGATCAAAGATCACAAACAAAAAGAAGCTTGTTTTACTGTCAAATGAAAAGAAGGAACAAAAAACTATACGTTAATGATGAAAGAGGATTTAGAAAAGATCGAATTAAAAACTGGGATAAAAACGAAAATTTCGATTTGTAAATACTCAACTTTGGCCTAAACTAAGTGGCTACTTATTTTCTCGGCATTGGCCTAAGATTTTGGTCTAACTATTTAGGATGAATGTGAAGAATAGTAAATGGTATTATTGCTTGATTTTCAGAAATAGAAGTTGTTTGAAATCTCGATCAATTATCTATTTCGATCTCTTATAAATCAAGGGTGGCTCGATACGCTCCCGTTAGTTTCAAAAACAAAAATAAAAACAAAATTTTAAACAAAAATAATAATAAAACATGTCCATACTTTGCATATTATTGCGACAGGTTCCTTGTCCCTTTTTCTGTTGTCCTATTAAACGGATTCGCAATGCTCTTCCAACGTATTTTAAAATACAAATTGTTCGTTGTACAATGATTACGTTTAAATGCTTCTACGTTGCACTCGTCTTTCTACGATACTCGAACTTCGTTGAAAAATCATCCTAAAAAATATGAAAATGAAATTATCAGAACAAATTATTCTCGTGTAATTAATTACATTTACCTTATGTGATATATTCAATCGTTAAACATTTTTAAATTCAATAATTTATTTATTTTTTTCAAGTAATTTCGTAACAATTCGAGCTGCTTTGCACTTTCACGTCGATAATCGTCCATATATGATTATCTTTGAGTATCTTATCACTGATAAGAACTTGATTTTAGAAAATTTCGGTATCAATATTTATTCTGCTAAATAGTCTTGAGTATTTCAGGACAAAGAACACAAAAATATACTTAACCATCAATCTCTATTACATTCTCCAAATATTATTCCTAACGACTTGTTGAATACCACGATACACGTATACACACATAAACACTGACACGATCAACAGATCGCTTTTTTTTATTCAACTAATATATACTCGATGAAACTTTGACAATCATAAAAAAAATTTCTCATATTAAATTACTTTAATAACAATCTTTAGATGAACAATAAAAAAATCTAATTTTTCGTGGTTCGGACTCGTTAATGAAAAGAAAAAAAGAAATAAACAAATAAACAAATGATAATACCATTCAACGTAAACCAAATCGTTACTTTCCTTAAAATTCTAGAACTAAAAAACTTACAGATTAATCTAAACGAAATTAAATTAAAACACAGCCAAAATAATATTAGAAAAAAATTCCAATAAATAATAACCATAAAAATCTCTTTGTCCTGATAATATTTAAATGACAGACCTTAAAACCGTAAGATCGACTTGACTTGATCGAAGAGAAAAAAAAAACAAAAAATAATAATAACAATCATTCGATCTGAAAATAAACGGGCTTACTCTTTTTTGCGAGATTCTTCGAGGTGATCGTCCATCGATCGAAAATCCAGAGAAATTATTCCTAAAAAAATGCAAAAAATTTCAAAAGTAATAATAAAAGGAAAAAAAAAGAGGGAAAACTCTAAGAGACGGAAACATAAAGAAAAAGAGAAAAACAAAATATGAAGAGAAAAAAAGAGAAAGAGAAAAGGTACAAAACGAATAACAAGGAAAGAAAGAAAGACAGAAAGAAAAAGCCTTTCGCTGAGACGATATCATTCGAGTCTTCCCTTTCGAAGAGTCGTCGAAGAGAGAGAGAAAGTATGAAGAGAAAGAGAGAGAAGGGAACCGTTAACTCTTTGTCATCCGATCGACGCTGTCAATTTTATCGACGAGTTGTCGTCCTTCGATGATCGAGAGTTACATAAAAAAGACGTAGAAAAGTTCGCGTACTGTATATACACCACGAGAAAAAGGGGGAAAAAAGCGAAGGAAAATCATGGAAAAGCAACGATCGGACTCTCTCGACGATTTTACGGATGCGCGACGTCTACTGCACCAACACATATAAAATACAGATACATATACATGCTCATCTATGTACGAATGGACGAGAGGAGACGATAAAAAAAGAAATAGTTAGAACTAAAGATAGATAGAGAATGAGAAACAGAGGGATAGAGAAAGAGAGAGACATCGAACGGCGCAAAGGAACGCTTGTATTTCCTCGGTTGGTGGCGGAAAATTCAGAGATCCCTATATGTAAATTTAATTAAGAAGAATAATAAATTTAACTAGAGGTCGATCGAAACTCGCCGTTAATTAGAAATTTTTGGCGCTACTGGGCAGAAGCGTGAAAAACGAGCACACGAAACAAGACGAAACGCGATAATAAACATTATACTAAAAGCAAAGATAAACGAGTGATAGTAGAGAGAGAGAGAGAGAGAGAGAGAGAGAGAGAGAGAGAGAAAGAAAGAAAGAAAGATAAGAAAAAAAAGGAAATAACAAAGAATAATGTGTAAGAAGGTGAAAAGAATAATAAGCATACGTACATACATAAACACGTAAATTTTAAGAAAAGGCGTAAGCAGAATTAAGTAATAGTATCTAACGTTAACACTTGTAAGCTATTAATTATTATATTATCGATTAATTAAAGATATAAAGAAAAAAAATAAACCGAGCGGAAAGGTCGTATCACGCTGCAGATGAAGAATACCTACTTAAGATTAATATGAATAAAAAAAAGACACACACACACTAATAAAGTAATTATTATTGTGTACTATTATATTATATTATTATTACGAATATGACTATCGAGTTCGAGATTTAGTCGTGATAAAGAAATAAATTGAGAGAAAGGAAATGAGAGAATAGAAAGAAAGTGATAGATCCACAAGAGAACGAACGAACGAACGAACGAACGAATGTACAAAAGAGAGGGAGAAACATGGAGTGCAAGCGAGAGTGAATGAAATTATTAAAAAAAAATCAAGAGAAAAAGAGAGAAAGAGAAAATATGTCGAGTTTTCGTATAAATGCGAACGAAAGTTAAGAAACGAATGAAAGATTGAGAGAATGATAGAATGATAAGACAGCGCGCGCGCGTAAATTCTTTGTAAGTTCATTGAGAATAATAATTCCTCAAACTATTAGGATCATAATTAGGGTTAACTTAATCGGTGAATGCGCGATAGCGGAAGCGACAAGGCTATATGCAGATATGAAAAGGGGGAGCATGCGACAAAGGGATAAAACTTTTTCTCCGTAGAATTGCAACGATTCGTTAATCGCGTCTTTCGTTTTATTCGCGTATGCGCGCGTGATACACACATTGAGAATTAAAATATAACAAAAAAGATAAAATAAAATAAAATAAAATTAACCAATAATAATAAATAAGAAAAAGAAAAATAAGAACTTACAAATCGAGGAGGGAAACGCGTGAATGGGACAAGGGGTGTCTGCGAGAAAAATAAAGATAGTCGAAGAATTAAACGAGGAAAGAAAAAAGAGGAAGAGAAAGAAAGAAAGGGAGAAAGGGAAATATATATAATATATATATATATCGCGTGCGTACGCCAAATTGAAAAAAAAAAAATTAACAAAACGGAGAAAGGAAATAAAAACTAATTGTTAGCACCGAGTGAGCAAAACTTTTCTGTGTGATAATCTCGTAGTACACGTAACGCGTTAAGTCTACTCTACGTTTTCAGTAAGAGAACTAAGGGTATGAATTGGAATTATTATTTCTTCGGTAAATTTGAAGTAATGAAAGACAAGCAGGGAGCTTCCGAATATTCGTTTAACTTCTGTGGTTTCTTTTCTACTTTCTATTATTTTTTATTTATTTTATTCCGAGAGGCCACGAAAAAAAGGGGAGAATAATTTTTAATCGAGATTTAAAACTCGTAAAGTCTCTTGGACGTTTTGACATAATACGACATATCATTGTTAAATATTTTTATCGTAATTGATTGTAATCGAATATTTCGTTACAGATAGAACGAGGAGTTCGTTGACTACTCCGATTCCTCCGAAATTATATCGTCTAATTAATTAATCGTCTATTCTAATAAAAATCAATCTTACGTTCCTTCGACCCGTTGTTCGTCTTCGACTTTGGTTCCCAAGGAGAAATAAAAAAGATATTTTTCATTGAAAAGTTTTCCCATAAATAATATTTTATAGAATGACGAGTTGCAGTCGATACTCCTGCCTCGTCAATACACAGTTTCCTTTAGCGTTAATGATCGACGCGTGTTTATATGTGAATGTAATTGATATGAAAATGGGCGAGTAAAAAAAAGGCAGAATAATTGTTTTTTTACCGACTATACGTATATTCGATCAATTCTTCAAATGCTTTGATTTGCAGGCCACCTAACGAGAGGCTGTTGATACTCCAGCTCTCGATTTACCCGCAATCATAGTATATGCTATACATACTCCTATGAATACATAATATTAACGAATAATTTACGTACCTTGGAACCATTGTCGATGCATAACGAACGGATCACTTTTTTCCTCTTAACTTAATATCGGAAGCCTCTCGGAATAGCGACGTACGTTGGAGAATCCACGCGAGTAAGCTGAATTGCGATATTGGACGAGTGGGTGAGAGGGAGGGTGGGATGGGTCGAAGGTTATTTAAGAAAAAAAAGATGTTAACAAGTGAGAGATGGAGAGAAAAAGAAAGAGAGAGAGAGAGAGAAAGAGAGAGAGAGCAAGAGTGTGAAAGAGAAAGAGAGAAAGAGAGAAAAAGAGAGAGAGAGAAAAAGTAAGAGAATGCGTGTGTGTTAAGGATGTGAGATATATAGAAGCATAGAAAGGGAGCCAAGTGTCCTTGATGCGACCGTCGTTGAAGCCACGAAATCTCGCGATCTCAACAGGTGATTTTTTTTATTTGAACGGATGATACATTTAAATGAAATGGATATTATATATATAAAGAAAAAAAGGAGAAGAAGAAAAAATGAAAAGAGATAAGTTGAGAGAGTAAGAGAGAAAAGTCACGACTGATAAGAAATCCGTGTTAAATTGTGATTTCGGAACTGAGTTCGGAGCCACGGGCGAGACACGTTCGGCGCAAACTGATCCTATAGAATGAGAGAAAAAAATAAAAAGAGAGCGAGAGAGCGAAAGAGAGAGAGAGAGAGAGAGAGAGAGAGAAAGATTGAGCAAATGGATCAGAGAAAAAGAAATGTACGACTACGTAGGCTCGCATGGTCGAAAAAAACGAGAAAAAGATGCGAAATTGTGAATGAAAGTGTACGAGTTTATAAGTGTTGTGAGTTGAAATTAATGGAGAAAAAAAAAGAAATCGTAAAAATTATACAGAGAGAGAGCCGGTCTCCTTGACTACCGGGAGGCCCGCGATATATGTATTGTAGAGATCGTCTAGGAAAAAAAATGATAAACTAGGAAAAATCTTGAAAACTAGGAGAAAATTATTAGGCCAGTTGTTTAAGTATAATAAGGTTATCGCGGAGTTCTTACTCCACCCCATCCTTTACGTGCACGATACTTTTTCGGCAATTCTTTCGGACTTGAGAGAAAGTGTATATGAGTGAGAGAATAAAAGAGAAAAAGAGAAAGAGAGAAAGATAGTAATGAGTTGATGTGAGTGAAACAAAGAATGTACGAATGAACAAAAAGAGAGAAAGAGAAAGAAAGAAAGAGAGAGAGAGAAAGATTGGAGAAAAGAAATTTCATTGAGAGAAGGAGACACAAGATCGAAGGATTCATCATGGTCCGTCATCCGACTCAGTGGCGCTATCAGGGATAGAAAGAAAGATGCGAATGAGTTAGAATGATAGAGTAAGAAAGAGAGAGAAAGAGATTTGCACAGTCGATTGCACAGAAGCAAGGAAACTCATGTGCATATACGGAATGGCAGATGCATAAAGTGTCAGTATATCCATCCATCTATCCAACCCTTCAATCACCTCGAGTAAAACGGCAGGAACGAAAATCATAAAGCACGTATGAGAGCAAGAATGTAGAAAATGTTATCGAAGAGATAAGCCACAGGTAAATTCCGTTTCTAAACGGAATTTCTGCCATGGCTGTTATAGTCTTCCTTTACCATCATGCTCTAAAGTGTTTTTTCTCTATTTTCTTTGTCTTTTCTTTTTTCCATTTATTATCCTTCCTCGACTCTAAAGTTCGATAGAAAATATTTTACAATCTTGTCCTACGTTATTATTCGAGATTTCCTGTTAAACCTTCTATATAAGAGATCATTCAGAACATTTACTTTGTCAATAAATTCCTTCCATAATTTCATAATACGATTCTATTCTATGTTATAAATAAGATGTGAAAGATAGAATATTATTTATCTATAGAAAGAACGAAAGAGAGAAAGAATGAGAGAGAAAGATAAAATAGAAAGCGAATGCACGCGTGTACCGAGAAGAGCACACACACCAGACGAAAAATGTGAATAATGTTAAATGTCGATATTCCTGGAGTGTGTTACTCGCACATAACGTCTCAGCCAGTAGTCGTGTTAGGTTATATACGTATTATCGTTGTAGGGAATTGTAGGTCTATTTAACGAAAGAAGAAAGAACAAAAAAAAAGAAAATTAAGAGAGAAAGAAATAAATAAGGGACAAAAATTATTAAAAAAAAAAAACAAAAAAAAAACAAAAAAAAAACAAAAAAACATTTATTTAGTAAAAAAACGAAAGAAACGAGGATGAGCACTGGGAAGTCACAGAAAAGAAAACAACAAGCAAATAACCCTACGTCGATGTGTGAGGATGTGAGCTAGATCGCCGCGTTGAGTCCAATGAAGTCCTCAGTAATATGCAATGGAGACCCTTCGGAATAAAGGAAGAAAGAGCATCCGACCGACAGTCTCGTCCACTATATTCGTCTCTTAGAGAAAATCGAACGACGTCATCGATAGATGACGCGAATAATTAACGATCGAAGTGTATATATATTTATACCTATCGGAGCGGTTAGTATATATGAATATATGTATAAGCTCGTATATGTATATTTATATATATACCTATATTATATTCTATAATATATTATATATCGGATGCATAACATGCACTCGAAGCCCAATCGTTCCTGTTACATCGGCAATCGTACCGATAAACGCTAATTTTTTCCGCTCAACTTCAGAAAATTTTCATTAATGAGAAGTGTTTAGTATAACCTATCGATGGACGAATTTGACGACTTGCTCGGTCGGCTGGAACGTCTTGTGGGAATTGTTTTTCTGCACTCCGGTTATTGTGATCGACTTTCGGTCCAAATCTGGAGAACCATTGTGACACTAGCAAGTACATTTTACAATCCGGAGCTCTGTCTTTTAATATCTGTAAAAATCATCAATCAGAACGATTTGAATAACTCACCCAACTATATCCTGATACATTTTATCATCAATTTTCTTTTTCTTCATGATCTACGTAAAAGGAGCCGATTAGTACGATTAATATTCACATAAACGCATTTCACTAACGATGATTTATATTACTCTATATTTCAAAAATAAACTGCTATAGTCGAAGAATAAAACCACAATTTGATTCAGATCTGGAATATCGGCCTTTTTATCGAAAAAGGAGTATATAAAGAAGTTTCTCCTTACGTATTTTATGAATCGTGTTAAAACCGGATTGAGTTATCGACAAAAAAAATACAGTGACGACGTTCTTGTTTTCACAATCATCGTCGAACAGCAGTCAAAATAACGAGACAGAGTCCCGGATAAGAAACCTATCTATTTTCATGAATGCATTACGATTTTTAACGAGGAAGTATACTTACACATTTATTAGAAATACATATATGATTTACTCATATATGTATAGCATATATTTGTGTTCGTATACGAATATGTATGTACGTATGTATGGATACCACTTTCAATATGATGATTATGTTGATACAATTTTTCCGGCGTTTTACCCTTTTATTGGACTTTCGACAAGGTAGAAATGTTTAACGATTTGTCGATATCTTTGGTTTGCGCGCAAGACGATACACAGTGATGTGAAGGGGGTGCGAGCCTCGCTCGTATCAAGGAATGAAAAAAGAAAGAAAGAAAAAGAGAGATAGAGAAAAAGAGAGAAGGAAAAAGAGAGAAAGAAAGAAAAAAATTAATTTTTTGGCAGACAACAAAAAGGCAGCTCTTAGAAAACGAGTTCGTACACCGAACCACACAACAAAAGGAAAGTGCTCAGCAAAAGTAATCGGCAAGCGAATATCATCAGCCGCGAAGCAGCACACCCACACACACGCGTACATACCTACACTCGAACGAAATACACGCGCACGCACGCAAGCAAGAGAGTACACGGAGATACAAATGTACACGTACAATTACACATGACACGTAGAGACACGCAGTTCTTTCGGCCAGAACCTAAAAGACACATCAAGGAAAAAAGTACAAGTTTATCACGTTGCGCCTTAACGTTAAAATTAAAAGTTGATCAAAAGAGAGGAAAAAAGTGAAAGCGTATTCTTAACCAAAATCGGCCTTAGTATATACTTTTCCAGGATACGTGAGAGATGCGAGATGGGCGGTCTTCTATATTTCCTTCTTCCTAATTCCTTCTCTCCTTTTTACCTAATCACCTTTTGTGCCAACCTACATTTTCTCACTCTCCTCGTCTAGATAATATAAAAAAAAAGGAATATATTATATAAATATTATATCTCCATACCGGCGGTGGGAAGTTTCGAAACCTCGCAGCTAACTCAGCAAACCACAGAACCATCGAAAAAAATAGATTTTCCGTTCTCGCCGCGTCAGGTTGGAATTAAAATTTTTGGGATTCGCGTCCACGTCGAAAACAAAAAGAATCGCCGTGGACGCTTAACCTTCGTTATACTGTTCGAACCTTTTCCTCTATTTCCTTGATTCCTACGCTCTAATAAATATATACTCTATCCCGCTTTTACCTCACCGAAAACCGCCCGTCGAGCTTTTCACTGTCCGACATACCCTCACAAACCCCTCTCCTATCACTCCTGCATAATATCCTTCCTAAAAAACAATAAAGACAAACGATGGAAAACACACGATTCAAAACCCATCCTTGCGAGAGAGACGAGATACGTTCGTTTAACTCTCGCGTAAAAAAAAATAAAAGAAAAACACTTCCTGCATGTAACTAAGTAAGCAACAACGCGAGTGGACGGGTCACCCGGAAAAAATTAAAAAAAATAAAAATAAGAGATAGTAATTAAAGGAATAGGAAGCTTGTTATCAAAAAGAAAAGGTATTGAAAGAAATGAATAGAATTGAGATAAGAATCGTAATTAAAGAACTGAAGGAGAGAGAGCGAGAAAAAGAAAGAAAGAGAGAGAGAGAGGTAAAGAGAAAGAGAAAGAAAGAGAATGGAAAAGAAAATATAGGAATGGAAAGGATAATGCGAAAGGGCGGAAAAGGACGACTCTCGACTCGCCGTTCTCCGCGGCCGGGACAAGGAAAAAATTCGCCGAAAATCCGGGAAAATCGAAAAGAGCAAATAGCCAGCAAGAAAATACATGCACATTATATATATATATATATATATATATATATATATATATATATATATATATATATACCTATACGTATTACATGCATATGTATATAAAACCAAGGAGGATTTGACCACGTATTATCTCGTCGCGCAGATCCGCGAAATTTTTAAACATCAGTCGTATTGCGATCGCATCTTTAATGTTTAAAAGATAGAAAATAAAGGAAAAAGGAAAGGAAAAATAAATAGTGATATGTATGATTGTCGTTATTCGCGTACGTTGCACGTTTTGGGATTTAATTCTGTTTATATGTGGCCGAATAAATTTGAGAGTTAAATAAAGATTGTTGCATAAAAAAAATAGAAAAGGAAAAATTGTTCGAACAACTAAAGATATTTAGGAAAATAATTTTCTTACAATTGTAACGAAAAATGCATTTCGAGTTATAAAAATATAAAATGAAAATTAGAAAATTTAATTTGAAATAAAAATATAAGAATAAAAAAAAAATCTTAATCGAATTTGTAATTTATCAAAAAAAGTTTTCCAAAGCTACGAATTGAATGATATTATTTAAATAATTCAATTCAAAATCCTAGTCCTTCGTTGCTAATGTTAAACTCGTCAAAATTCGGTTACGTGGTAAGAATTGATGTCCCATTGGTGACGTCCGCGCGATCGGGCCAGCTCGTCTAACTCACATAGATAGAAATCTAAGTAAATTAGATCGCGATCGTTCAGAGCAGAAATCGAGAGCAGCGTGATGTAACCATCGACGAACTACCGGATAGTATTTCGGCAGCAATCTTCAATTCGTCATCATCGTTCTTTTCGTTCTTAAAGAAAACACATAAATGCATTATATTCATGCTACTATAGGGATACGCACAGGAATCAGTTAGATATATTCATACCGAAGAAAATCAAACGCCATAAAAGGTAGTGTGATTATTTTCGTTTGATATATATAACGCACACGAGAACCCACCCTTAACTTTCCGAAGAACTCACGATGATCCAACCGACCCGGTCCAATCCAACAGTTAATAAAAACCGATGTTAACCATTAAAACTGGACATACGACGCAATAATGCTATATACGATGCAGAGACAACAAGCAGTTAAGCAATTACAATAATATGTATAAACAATAATTAGAAATAATTATTTCTTACGAATACCGTAGCACATCGCTCGTATTCTCTTGGAAACGAGATACAGAGAAATAGAGAGAAATTAATCATTTCTATCAAATCTCAATGCGATCTCATTCTAAAAGAGGGAACACAATGTTGCTTTTATCGGTGCTGGATTAACATTTCCATTTTGGATGATACAACCGAAACGAAATCGTACGATCTTTTTCATTTTCGTCGTACTCTCATCGACGACAAAAATGAAATCGCTAGTGATGCTATTCTGACGATAATTATTTACACGATCGTACGTACACAGAACTAAAAAAAAAATTGACCGATGCCAAAAACGTGTCATTCCTTTTTCTCGTTTCGGTAATCCAATTTTCACCGAGAAGACAGCGTTTACGAGACGAGGCGATGAGCAATGCTCCTCCGATGATCGATCTGTGAAGAAGCCGAACGTATGCAAATACGAAAGGGAGTAAGGAACAATGAGATAAGATAAAAGAAGAAACATGAATAAGGATAATAACGATGAAGAGAAGGCCACTAGCGACGAACGATAGTCGCTGGCCCATGAGCGTGGGTAGAGCCGATCGATGTAACGTCAAACCTAAAAAAAAAAACGTAACTCTAAATAAATAATAATCAATGGAAACCGAGCACGCCGCTATATATATATGTATATCTAATGTATAAAAACAAAACAGCAAATAAAACCATAAAAAGCCTACATTATTGGGATGAATAAAACATAAAAAAAGAAGGACAGAAAAATGTATAATCTAAGTACTTAATGAAAAAAAATCGCAGAAATAACAAAAAACAAATAGAGTTGAGAACATAAAAAATTAATAATAAATCGGAAAACCTTACCACTTGCAATTTGTTTTTAAGACGCGACGCGTTCAAAGCAATTCGCACGACGTAAATATACTATATGTATATACGAACATTCTTTGTAGAAGAAACGAAAAAAGAGAGATAGAGAGAAAGAAAGGGAGAGCTTGCGCGAGAGAAAGTAAAAAAAGGAAGAAGTATGAAGAGAGAGAGAAAGAGAGAGAGAAAGAGAGAATGAACGAGATAGAGCGAACGAGGGTGAGAGAGAGAGAGTGAACGAGCTGGGAGTAAGAGTGCTAAAAGAGAAAAGGAGAGAATGCGTAAATCATAATAAAAGATTAAACAAAAAGAGAGAATGAGCGAGAGAATCGGTAAAGCTGATCCGCTAATCGACATTCTGATTTTTCGCAGATTTTCGCGCGGGACAAAAGGTGCGTCCCCTCCGAGAACCTCACGACACCCGGTCCCCACTCCTATAACTACTATTCCCCACTTCTATAACTACTATTCCCCACTCCCCCTTCTCTTTAACACCCTGAATCCTTTCCACGAGGTAAAAGGTTTTGCTTCCAAGATCTGTAAGAAAAAAAAAACGCGTTATCGAAACCTAATAAAACTATAAACTACCTAAACAATAATTATTAAACGATAAAGAAGGGTTAAGAGTATTTGATTAATTGAATTATACCTAACGATTAATTAAAAATAACTAATGACTAATGATACTTAACGATAATACGATTAATGATATATAGTATAAACAGTACGAAACAACCCGATACATGGCGGCTAACAAACCACCCACCGTGACCGGACGGTTCTTCCTGATCGATTCTCCGACGACGATATTATAAGAGAAGAAATGATAAGAGATAAACTGAGAGAAATAAGAGATAAAGAGAGAGAGTAAAAAAGAGAAAGAATAAATAACTAAATAATAAAGGACGTCGAGGATCAGGCCGCGAGATAGTGATCGTCCTGAAAACAGAGTTCCTTCGTTTCTCCTGCGAGTGAGAGCGAAGTATCCAATAGGAGACGCTTTTTTCCAGGATACGAATCGGTAGAAGAACTGTCGCGCGTCCGAGTGGTCGTTTCTTACCCATCATTTATACGCTAGCTTGTAACTTGAAACTTAAGTGTAATAATGATGAAAATGATAAATAGGGAAAAAAAGGAACACGTATGTACGTACACAAGTATACACAAAGTGAGAGCGCGAAAGGATACGCGAAATGTGAAAAAAAGAGAGAGAAAGAAAAAGAAAATAACACTAATTACACACACAAAACGTACACGGAGAATATACATACGACACAAGCATTAATGATACCTAATAATATAATTATATTATTGATATAAACTTACGATTATGAGCTATCCTAGTGGTATTATAACGACGACATAGTTGATTGATCTGTTTAATATTGAATGTCTGTAGATCACGGAGCGTTTGGAACTCTATGCTACATCCCTTCGATCATCAATCGAATAAACTCTCCCCCAATTTCCTCCTCCATTTTCCACCCAGCCCCGGAATTTCGATCTTACCTATCCTAAAACAGTGCCCCAAATTAATCACAAAACATTATTTCTAAACGATCGTCGAACATCGATTGGTACGCAACCGTGATTGGTCAAACTTAACCCCTGTAAAAAAACAAAAAAAAACGTGAGTAAAAAAAAGAAAAAACCGCGAAATTCGTTAATAAATAGCATGATCGACGAGAACAATAATAAGCACTAAGAAATAAAACCCTTCGTTATTTTTTTTTCTTTTTTTTTTTTTAAGAAAAAAGAAAGACTTGAGCTACCTCGAAAGTATCGCGTGAAGGATTCTTTTTCTTTTGATTTTTTTTTCATATCTTTTAAATAACCTGTTATGAGTATGCATGAGCAATAAATTCGTACTACAAGTTGATTTATATGATACGCAACCTTTTCGATTAACTGGTTTTCAGTTCGAAATTTTTACCGTACTCGCGCGAACCACTCGCGACAATTAAAGCATTCTCAACCAACCGGTTTTATGTTTACGTGGATTACTTATGACTGTCAGAAAGCTCAACTTAGTTTTTCTTAGCTATTCATATATACTGAGACAAGCTCGTACGAATGATTGCCGAGCATACATCAAACCATCGGTTATTCATTTCAAGAAATATTAGCTAGACGATAATCACGTAAGATTTAAAAATTAATGCTATTCAAATAAACATAATCAAGGCTTTAGAATTTGACGCTAAAATCAATGAATAATCTTCGAAAGGATTACCCATTAGTGGTACAAAAAACAATTCAAAGAAAAGAAAACAATTGATAATGTAACAACCTTCGCGCGTGAACGAACAATAATACTTACGAGGAAGCTAAAGCATGATCGATATTAAAAGATAAAAATAAGTAAAAGGTATGGAAAAAAAGAGAAGCGTGAGGCCTAGAAAATGAAAATTCTGTATGAAGAAATTCCTCCAAACCCTCTGCCTCTGTTTTTAGGCATTCGTGTCGCGTGACGTCCATCGATAAGAATTAATCAAGAAGAAATTAAAAAGATAGAGAAAAAAAGAGAAAAAGATCCTATCCAACAGATCTATTGTTTATTATAATAGTATATCTGATTATTAAAGAAACAAATGTCCCGTTTGATACGGGATCAAACTTTATTCTTCTCGATCGACGTCTCCGCCTATAGGTTTGCTATTCTAATTGTTGAGTTTAAGTTTTACATCTCAAGAACTTCATCGCACAGATCGAGGACTCGATCGTTTGATATCCTCGATTTCGCGTGTTGTATCTTTGTACATTTTCGCAGAAAGTTCGTGTTCTCAAGATGAGAGAATCGAACAACACTCTGTTTTTCCGTATTAACAATAAGTTTAATCACTAGTCAATCTTTTTAACGGAATCGTGTTCAGTGCCACTCCTTCCTCTGTTTGAGTGGCCGGAGCACGGTAATTCGTCATGATCTGTGCGAGAAAAAGTCAAATTGTTTTTGTTTGATCTATCAGTTAGATACTTTGACTTTACCGCTGTTAACTCGTTTATCCAAGTTATGGAAACGAGAAGAGAAAAAGAAAATAACGAGGCTGGTCCATCGTAAGTTGAATGAAATGAAACGATTGTCTACCGTTTTGTTTTTGCTTAAATTTTGCTTTTCTATTTTATTTAGCGAGGTGGAAGCGGCACTGTCACGACTCTGATTACCGTTCGGTGATGTCCGCGTTAAAAAACGGTTTATCTCCGGATAGACTATTGTACAGATTTCGCCGTTATCAGAGGGTAACACGGACAGTAGGGGAAAACAGTATTAATGAGTTAATTAGGGACGACCTTTAAGAGCCACGCATATTTAATAGAACGCTCGTACGAATGTTCTTTATTCATCGGAGACTGTGTGTTAGTTTTTATTGAACAAAAGCAATAATAGACAATTTAAATAAAACAATATTGCGAATCGACTATGATAAAATTTAATTCGATGTTTGTTAATTATTGTTAAACTTTTGAAATACCAATGATTCAATGTAACGATCGTACGAGCTTCACTTCCTTCCACAATCATAAGCAATGTTTCCTCTCCGACGAAATTCTTCAAATCTCAAGAAGAAATATAATACACGACACTTTTTGTAACACGCATTTTACACATGCACACACGCGCACTAATACACGCAGATTCTTCGCGTTTTTGTCCTGGATTTAGTGTACGTATGAGACGGCCAATCTCTATGATCCATAACGAAATATCGCGACAACCTCAAACTATTATTCTATTTCACATGTAAATGATGCAGACAACGAGAGGCAATGCAATGCACTCGTAAAGCCTTCCCATCATTTAAACCGGATTTATGTTGTATACAATAAACGCAAAATCAACGAAAGCTCGTATTCTGACCGCGTCTTGACGATGACGTTATAAAAATAATCGTACAGTATCGTGATCGCCGTTGATACTCCGGTGAATTACAAATAGTACAAAAATAAAAAAAAGACTAGTTCGCTTTTGGTCCGTACAACATGCGATCTTGGCCTTTATTATTATCATCATCGTTAATCAGTAAGTCAGTCAGTCATAACGTGATTTCGTCAAACATCCGACTATCTATCGATTTTTTCACATTTAACAGAGATCAATGATCTTACAGATCAAACGTTCAGACCCAACCGGCTTTCATTTAACCAAATTTCAGATCAACCATATCCGATCAAATTCATTGGATCCTGACTGTCTAATACGTACATTAATATCCAAAAGCTATCCTAAACCCTAAACCTGTTCCCCGCAAAATGATCGTTCAGTTTGACCTGGGCAAAGTCAGGCGAGCGTCGGGCCGGCTCTCAATTTTGAAATAGCCATTTCGACTAAAAGCGAAAAAATGACAGACCCCCAAAACCCGATGCAATAGAGGAAGGCAACCGGATCAAAATAACCGCCACACGAATCAACAGTTTCTCGCGCGGGACCCGGCCGCGGCTGCCATTAGATAACTTCGCTCAAAAAGAGGAAGATAAAGGATTATCCTTGTTCACCCTAAGTCCTTTTATATCCTAAATCCTTCGACCTTGATATTTCCTATTCTCGAAACCTCGATCCTTTCCTTTTCACTTAGCCTATCCAGGCTGTTAAAAGGCCAAGGACCTCAAAGGATATATCTAAATATCTTTATTAGTTGCGGAAGCCCGTTAGCGCCGGGGGTGCATAAATCCTTCGTGGGCCCGCAAAAATGAACGTCGTCAGGTTAGTCGTGGCCACGCAAGCTGCGTGGATTCGGGTACCGCGCCCACTCTCACTCACAGCACACACTGGGCCGACTCGTCCGATAGAATGTGCCTTCAGTGTTGATTTTATACGAAAAAAAATACTAAAATTATACAAAGGGGCCCGACATAGACCGAACGCCCACCCAAAGCCTGACTGGTGCTCGCCCGCTGCCCATTTTTTCATCCTAAAACTGGTGAAACGCAAATGCACACACGTACAATACAAGCACACGCACATAAATACACGAACACAATGTCACTCTCTAAATTCGATTGACTCTGCTTTTTGGTATAGCTTACATTTCATGAAGATCTTAAAAGTACACCTATCGAAAATTACAGTGAAACGACACATCTAGATATATAATTCGTAAGAAAATCGAAGAGACAGAAAAACAAACAATATCGCGTTGTCTCTACTCCTATCTTTGGATACGAAGCGAAGTAACAGGTAATCCCTTGAGCGTTTCCATCCTCGCGTTACAGAAGCTCTTAATGGGATACCCTCGGAGAGTAGCAGCACGACTTATAACAACTCGTTGGCTTTCACGGAATATCCGCAACTTAACATATGAAATATTCAGGCTCGTACCTCGCTCGGGGCTCACCAAGTAAACGCGACATTTTCCTCGAAGTGTCGGCCTTTCCACTAAGCAAAGAGTCTATCGAGAAAAAGGGAGAGAAAAAGAGAGAGAAGAGAAAAAAAGATAAAGAGAAGAAAAGTGCTTAAAATAAGACATCAAAAACATTACACGAATGCACACACATGCACACGCACGTAC
The DNA here is from genome assembly GCF_049000335.1 of Polistes dominula. Lineage (NCBI taxonomy): Eukaryota > Metazoa > Arthropoda > Insecta > Hymenoptera > Vespidae > Polistes > Polistes dominula. The sequence goes on from NW_028301147.1 coordinate 7,074,797, forward strand.
ACTCATTCTCCAAACCCACCACCCCCAGCATGAAAGAAGTTTTGGTTATCGCAAGGAGTTCGGAACGCTGCTATGCACCGATAACACACACGTATATTAATTAAATGCAATTACTATGCGATAAGTATACTTACAATAATATATATGTGTACTATGGTCTCTCCCACTTCCCATCGAAAATGACCGATCTTGCTACGATCGCGCGGCGAACTTGGTGCACCTCCAAGAGATCCATTAGAGTTTTGCCGCGATCGATCCTAGCTCGACGGTGCCTCACACACAGCACACGTAACACCGATAAATCCCCATAACACCCATAACCCTTCAAACTAACAGCCCTTCCCCCCGAAAACATTCCCCAAAACTATGCCCCCAAAACTACAAGCGTAGAATTAACCGCATTAACTATGAATGACAAGAGCTACGTAAGAGCTAACTAACTACAATTAAACTTACTTAATTATTAACAATTAACAAGCAGTAAAGCAGTATAAACAGTAAACGCCCAGTAATCATTGAATTGTGTGTCGACAACTACATACTAACTACCTACCGTATATCGAAGTAATAGCCGTATGTAAAACGAATGAAAAAAAAAAAATAACTTGTATTCTACCAGTTGTATCAGCCAGTCCAGTTCTAATAAGCAAGCGATTAAAAATAACCCAATGCCCGATTTTAAGCCCAAACCGTTTAGTCCTTTTCCTCAGGTCCTTCTCAGCTCCGCAGTCCTTCCTTCCTTATCAAATACCTAGTCCGGTGGATAAACCAAATCGCGAGTGCCGCGAAAATCGTCCTTCTATCCTTTCCGAATAATTCGATATACCACTACCACTACTACTACCAAAATCTGATCCAAAAAAAAACTCCCGATCACTGAAAAAATCCACAGAATGATAAAAACTCCCTTGGTATTTAAAAAATGCAGTAAGTAATAATATATTAAAAAAAGAAAATAAACGTTACATCCCGTTGAATAAAAGTATTAAACAGTTAGTGTTTTTTCTGTAAACAGTTTTACGAAGGACGAAGCAATCAAACGAGAGCATTCAAAAAAAAAAAAGAAGAAAAAAAATAATCAATTGAAAAGAAAAGAATTCAAGAAACAGAAGACTTCGTATCTTATTACGATTGTATGCACATGTGTGGGGAGACCATGTAACTTTTAACTTCGCCGCTCACGATCGCCGTCTCAGCACTCGCGATCAGTGCCTCAGGGAGAATCTTTTCTCGTAAAAAAAAAAAAAAAGGGAGAAGTAGATCTTTTCGTGACGACCGATCGCGAGTACGAACGCGCGAGATTAGCCCTCGAACCCACCTTTACCCACCCTTCACGAACCAGCTATCATTAGCAGCTACGTCCCAAAACATCCAATCTAACCCTCAAATTCCATCCACGAAAGACTAGTTCACCACCATTATCGCAGCCACCACCGTCACAAACCACTACCACCACCATTGCCATCACCACCGTCCCGTCCCAGCCCTCTCTTTATCTACCCGCAACCCTCGATTCCCTACGTGTTGTATTATCCGTTATTTTCGATATAATATTATATATAGTATACTAATGATATTTAAAGATAATACGACGACGATAAGGTATGGGAGACGTTTGGTCACACACAGATAGGACATCACACGGATTACGCCATCCTCACATGCCCATTTTGATCGACACACATACATATTTACATAGTACATACCCACACATATACTACATAGTTTACACACGCGCGCAGACACTGAGGGGGGGTATATTAGAAAGGTAGAAGAGAGACAGAGGGAGAAAAAGGGAGAGCGAGAAAGAGAGAGCGAGAAAGAGAGAGAGAGAAAGAAATAGAGGCATACATACGTACACGTACACATATACACGCACAGCAACATACGCGCACGCACACGAAACAGGTACCAACTGTAATAGACAGATGTAAAACAGGAAAAGTAAAACATAAAACATAAATAAAGATAAACCATGAATAACAGAACACTAGTTGCCGTGCAGTTTGTGAAGAAATAATAATACAGAAAAAAGAATAAAACATAAAATAAAATAAAACATACACGTAATGATAACCACCGACCTACCCGCGGGTCCGCTTCGTTCTTAAATAGCCCCGCGAGGCCAGTAGTCGGCACACGACCCCTTTACTTTACCATCGAGGTCGCTCGAGGAAGCACGACGAGGACGATCCGCAGGGATTCCGCAGAGGAAGACGCGATTATATATATCCCGTCCTCCTCCTCCTCCTCCTCCGCTAAACAAGCTCCTCCTCGTAGATGCATGATCCTCGAGCGAATCGGTTAACGGGGCAAATTAGTCGCCGGCACGGACTCAACGAGATCGGGGCGTGAAAATAATATCTGCCTCAGTGTAGCTAAACGTTTTTGTACAGAGGACTCTAAATGGAGATTGCATTTAACTTGATGTAAAATCTTGAGTTTACAGAGCAGCACTATACATACCACACAGATGAATGTATATATTTTTACGTTACAGAATATGCCTGAGCTTTAACAGACAGGCGCCATAAGACTGGTTCTCATTTCCCACGAAACAATGCGTATATAAATGCCACATAACTTTAAACGAAGAGATTGAGAGGGAGAGAGAGAGAGAGAGAGAAAGAGAGAGAGCGAGCGATAGAAAGGTATTGAAAAAAAAAGAGGATCCTATATTATAATGTAAAACCTAATGATATTTGTATACAGTAATGCGACCCTCCTGGTACCATCGAAACGAGACACAAGGGGGTTGAAATAAAAAAAAAAATGAAAAACAAACAAACACACACGTACACGCCAACGGTCAATGAGACTTAGGGCTGCCCGCTAGCAACACCAAGGTACCCCGAAAATCGTACGGACAATTCGAGAGGTCGATTCGTGCGATCTGTCGATCAAGGAAAAATCAAAAAAAAAAATGATTAAAGCGCGAGAGAATAGGATAGAGAGAGGTGGCGAAAACAAACAATGTGACGAATCGATTCGACTCTCGAATTGATCTGAACGGATGACGGGTACTAAACTCGATATTAACCGTCGACGAATAGACCGAAGGGGTGTGAAAGAGAAAGAGACAGACGGATAGAAATTAAAAAGAAAGATATAGCTGAACGGACGCTAATAATTGGCATTCGAATTCGCGACGCAACCCGTGAACGTTTTTTACACACCGTGCTAAATTAACATCCTGATTTTTACATTAGGCCGTTATCTCCGCCGAACCTTATCGAAAACTCCCAATGAAAAACCTCAAAAAAAAAAAGAAGAAAAAAGAAAAGAAATAATAAATAGGGCGAAAATAGGGAGATAGAGGGAGAAAGTTAGAAGATAAGTCGTCGTCGTCGTCGTCGTCGAGACGGTATTGTTTGTCAAGACGGTCGAGCTATAAAGAGAAAGAGAAAGAACACAAAAAAAAGATAAGAATGAAGGAAAGAAAGATGGCGGCGCACGAAAAGAACCCAGGGTGTGTTGCCTGCGGGTACCCCGACAGAAGCATAACGCGGGTAGGAGTTTCTAAACATGAATTCCCGATGCACTCGAGTTCCCCTGCGACTCGAGTCAAACGGGAAGGTCCTAATTTTCAAAATAAAAAAAAATTAATAATAATGATAATAAGAAAAAAAAATAAAACACTAAATCCGTGCTCGCGGCTTCGTCAGTCGGAGCTTAACACGATACGATCATCTCTCAATATTGACTCTTTGGAATAGATTAGTAAGCATTTTAATATCGAGATTCTGACTTAGCGCAAACAACAGAGATGGATCAATGGGGACAATATCGAAGATGACCGATAGATCGCGTTAAAGCAAAGATTGACGGACCGAGAGGCTATTCATGACACACGTTTGAGTTGCAGTGCAAGCGAACATCTGTAGAGCCATATACGTATAGTATGTTATTGTATCTTTAAAGAAAACTGAAGATTATGACAAGATTATGAAAAGAAAAGATGTAAACATTGTGAAAGAAAAAGTAACTTCAAGGCAATTAAGCGTAGTAAATGTACATTTTTATAAAGGTCGCGGTTGCATTTCGACTAAACCAAAAAAGAAACGTTCGATGCAGCAAAAACGAAATAGACAAGATAAGAAAGAAATGGAATTAAGGGGTGACAGAATTTGAAGCAAGGAATCTTGATAATAATATTAATTCGAAACAGAAAGGAAAAAGAGAGCAAGAGATTCGAGCGAGATGTGAAATGAATATACGAACAAATGGCATGTATGTGAGAGAGTGAAACATGAGTGCATGAGAAAATGAAAAGAAGAGAGAGAAAGAGAGAGTGAACAACGAATGAAAGAGAGTATGGGATGATGAGTATGTATACGAATGAAAGATAATAAAATAATAAAATGCAGGAAACGATAAGAGGAAAAGATCAGAAAAGAGAAAAAGAAAAATAAGAAAGAGAAAGAATATAGGAAAACGTAAAAAAGGATCACTAAGACTTACTATCGTGGTAGCGGCTTAGTCACCGGCGGCACCGTCCGAAACGGGTGCAAGTAACTTTAGGTGTTAAAAGAAAAAAAATGAAAAAATTTTACCTATCCTTTCGTGGTTTTTAGACATTATTGTAAAAAAAAAGATAGAGAAAGAGAGAGAGAGAAGGAGAAAAAGAGAAAAAGAAAGAATAAAATAAGACAAATAGAAACGAAAGAACTATTACAGGAGATGACTGTTTTATTAGTCGAAAGTAAGGAAATGTATGGGAAAGAAAAAAAAGGAAGCCTCATGACAAGCGTGAATGAATGATTGAATGAGAGAGAATAAGATAATGGGAGAGAAAGATAGAGAACTAGAGTGAATGAAACGATAAGCCGAAGAAACATTTATTGTAAATTTTTCGAGGTGATTTGGTCGCCCGGTGACTGTGCCATGATCTCGATAAGATCCTCAAAGTTTTAGCTCAAAAATTCGAGCGGAGAGGAACGTAAAAATCTCGAATTGTCGATATTGTATCAATCGATCGATCGATCGATCGTATAGCTTCGTTTTGATGACGAAGTACCGACAGTTATTGTAAACGTTTCTCTTCGTTTGCTCGACAACGTATTTCCTTTTTCTTTCTCGCTCGTTATATGAAGAATAGGAAGAATAATATTTCGCGACTTTTTTCAAACAAAAATAGAGATACTAGAAAAAAGAGACAAAAAAATATGAGGAGAGAAAAGAGAAAAATAAAGAGAAAGAGAAAAAGAAGAAAATAATGGGGAAACGAGATAGTCATTTCGCGATCCAAAAAGATTTGACGCCGGTGCTCACTTTCGGTTTGAGCACATTTGTTTCGATTTTGAAATCATGTTTCTGGGGCTTTTTATATATTTTTGGCAACGATATCTCTTGATAAACTTAAGGTATATAAGCGCAACAAAATAATACGTGACGATTTGGGGAAAGCTGACGGTAAGGGCGCGCATTATTAGACGAAAGCATTTCGTTGTCGTCTATTGTTAAAAAGTAAGAGATCGATTAACAAGAACGAATGCAAAAGAAAAAAGAGTGCACGACGAATGATAAATTCAGAGAAAATAATAAAAATTGATGGGTAGGTGAAAAGGAAGAAGATAAAATGCGTAGGGGAACTTGAAAAATGAGACAAAAAGAGAAATTGAGTATATGTGAACGTTTGTATGTGTGCATGAGAGAGAAAGAAGAGGAGGAAAAGAAGAGGAAATAATGGGGGAAATCGGTGGTAAAATAATATTTAAATATTCGTATCAAAACAAGAAAAAAAATGTGTAAGGCCTCGATATACTGGTGTACGAAAATGAGTAAAACGACATGAAAGCATTATGAAATGATAATTGTGAGAAAGAGTGAGCAAGCGAGCGAGAGAGCGAGCGAGAAAGAGAAAGAGAGAGAGAAAGTGAGAGTGAGAGAACAAGAGAGAGAGTGATCGAGAAAGAAAGAGAGCGTGAGAGAGAGGGGCCGAAACTACTAAAAATATTTATAATATATGGCTACAAGTACAAATTACTTCGACTACTGAGCGTAGGTGTATTGATGTGTGAACAAAATTTGGTTGGCCGATGACCGTTTTTGAAAACCATCATACTGCGTATCAAAGTATGTAAAATTTATTGAATAAACGCTAGCGTATTATGATATAATGTAATCTAATAATGTAATATTGTAATGACGAGTCTAAATGATGATGTTAATTTGAAGTTTAGGAGCGCGCGTGAGAGTGCACATGAATGAAAAATAAGAGAGGACAAAAAAAAGGTTATTGTGCATACGAAAACAAAAAAAAAATAAGAAAAAGAAGATAATGACAAATTACACCTTTATAACGATTATCAGTACGATTAACGATTATTGTATTGCGATTTAAAAAAAGAAAAAAAAGAGAAGAAAGAAACGATTGTCAATCACTCGCCACATTTCGTTAATGCCGCCACGCGTTTTTAAACGATTTTTCGCTCTTTGGTATCACCCTTTGTTCTATCTGGTATTTAAATATGATTCTGTTCGTAACGATGTTCGTGATTATAGCGGCGATCACTGACAAAAAAAAATAATTATTATTATTATTATACGTGTATTGTATATGACAGCGAGAAAAAAGGTATGAGTTGTTCACAATTTCGAGACACATATATACGTTCTTGGCAAACTATACAAAAAGAAAAGAAAACGAAGAGACGATCGACTCGAGCGCTTAAAAATGGGGAAAATGATTGACGAGTACGATAGTGAGAGAAAAAGGGAAAAATTGAAATAGTGTGTGAGAGAGAGAGAGCGAGCGAGTGCGAGTGAGAAAGATTGTACGCGTGTGATACTTATAAGTATGTATGTATGTTAGTAGAAACGAAAGTGTGAGAGAGAGAGAGAAAACAAGAGAGAGAGAATGAGCAATAGATAGAGAGTGAGAGAAAAAATTAGAGAACGAAAGAATGAGAAAACTAGCAAGGAAAAAAATTCACACGCTGAATTATTTGCACGGGAACAAAATGCTCGACGGCCCGCGCGACTCAGAGAAACAAAGAATAGGAGAAACGCGCACAAATGATATAAAAATTTTCAGTCTCGCGACAACTCGATTCTCGGCGACGTTCGGCATGGATCGGCCGAGGAATAAAGCGATTTAAAAAAATTCAAGAGGGCAATGGCTATAACTAGCCGCTTTTCGGCATACGCTAATTCCATATCCGAGAAAAGATGGATATGAAAAACTCATGGTAAGCTTGCCCACACCCGGCAGCGACGCACTCTCGGCGCCTCGCTAAATTCTATTTTTGTAAGCATATTTCTATAAAGGTATACTAACGATACGGCAAAATTTATTATTCCTAGTGTGGTGAAAATGAAAATTGAACGTTTAGATTTCGTTAGTATAGTGTAAAGATGATGAAATAAAAAAAATTAACGATGTCTAGGTCCTATTCGTGTACTTAAAGGTGAAGTATAAGAAAAAAAAATAATAATAAAAATTATATCGTCGGCGGCGTCGTAGGTTGTAAAATTGTACATAAATTATTGCAAGAGGAGGAGCGGTGGGTTGCCTCGCTGACGTTTGGGCGTGTGGCTAGCTTTCTCTATTGATCTTTCGGCCCAGAAGAATTATTATTAATGCCCTTCGTAGATGGGTTAAGCAAGCTTTTCGGCCAAGGAATCAAAATTCGTTTCCTCCGTGAGTCGTGCGAGCCGTTGATCTAACCCCGTTCCTAACAACGTGTCACAACCGCGAGAACGAATAAATTTTAATGAAAAGAAGGAAGAAAAAGATAAGGGGAAAATCAGAACACAAAAAAAAGAACAAAGACGGAATAAGTATGAAGTTTCAACTGTCTCGTCAAAGAGAGAAAGAGAGAGAGAGAGATACAGAGTGAGAGATAGTACACAAAATGTATGCTTGCGTGTCGGTTGTGTGCGAATGTGAGAAAACGAGAGAAGTTGAGAAAGCGAGAGAGAGAGAGAGAGAGAGAGAGAGAGAGAGAGAGAAAGAGAGAAAGAGAGAAAGAGAAAAAGAGAAAAAGAGAAAAAGAGAAACAAGCAATACGAAGGCTCTCCCTTCTTGATGACCTAGGGTGAATTCGACGACGATGCACTGCCGCTTTTTGAAGCAAAGAAACAAAATGATATATATAAATATAAAAATATTATATTATATATATATATATATATATATAAATAAATAAATAAATAAATAAATATATAAATAAATAAATAAATAGATAGATAGATAGAGGCACCAAAAATGGCAGACGGATATCGTGCGAAATTCTTTAGCGTTGCTAGGATGAATCGATGGAGTGGCCTCCTTAAATAATAAAAATATTTCCTTTTTTATTCTAAAGATGAAATTAGAGAGAAGAAATTTTATCAAAATTGATTACATTAATAGTAAAATAAATAGTATTACGAAAATTTCGACAAAAATATAAAACCTTTATTGAGACGATTCCCTATAATGAGTGAGAATGTGAGTGCGTGTGCATGTACGTGTGAGTATGACCAATTCTTGTTCATTTTGTTTATAATGACTTGAGTCTTTTCAATCACGCGGATATTTCTCAAGGAGAGGCCACCTCGTCGAGACACCAACAAAGCGTCGATACATCGGTAGAAGGGAGTGCGATAGGCACGCGAGAAAGGGCAAGAAAGGGAGGGAGAGATAGGATGAAAGGTGAAATAGTAGCGAAGGTGAGAGTGTGAGAGTAAACGATAGGGAGAAAGAGATAATGCAAGAGAGAAACAATGTGTGCGACAGAGGGAGAGAGAGAGAAAACGAAAGAGTGAGAGTGAGAGTGAGAGAGAGAGAGAGAGAGAGCAAGAAAGAGACGAGAGAGGAGACACAAGAGTATCGTAGTACACGGAGACACAAATCCCATACACGTTTACATTCACACCACACGCGCGGACTTACACGAAGGATATAACACGCAGGATACATCCACGCGAATAAAACAATACTACTGACACACAGGGACACGCAATATTATATATATACGACTCCATAGATGATGGCGCGGCACACTCACATAGTGTCTCTCGGATTGTTCCACAAAACTTTTCATTCGAGTTTGCTTCAAGAAACCTTCTGTTTTCTAATGTATGACGTGTTGTTGTCGATATATAAAATAAACTTAATAAAAAAAAATACATAAATTCTGTGTTTATATACATTTATTCTACCTTTCATCCAGACCACCTGCATATAGGTATCATATATTTCAATTTCACATCGAGTACAAAGGTAAGATTTTATAATATATAAATTTTTGTGTGTGAAAAAAAATAAACAGTTTTATTTATACATTTGATCAAAATTGATAAAATATTTATTTGTTTGATCTGACGGTACTGAAAATTTAAATCTTAAATTAAAGGAATAATTTTTGTACCATCAAATATTATTCTCCATTTTTATACATTTCGTTAGGGATGAACGTATAAAACTTAATGCTAGACCTAATATAGAGGATGCAAAAGCTCTTATTAGTATATTTAAAAAAGAATGTATGCATTTACGTATATTTTTCATATAGATATATGCATACATATTAGATTCGTATAATATGGTCAGATTGAAAAGCCCAGTCGCTTAGTTTAATAGTCTAAGTCAGAGCATTTATACGTCGAATAGGAAGGTTTCGCGTCTTAGATCGTTATTTAAAGGAAACGCTAATGACGAAGACTCAGTGAAAGGACTGAATGGAGTCTCATGGACGTAGGAAAAGGCATTTTAGCTGAAAAGCTCGAGTACTGTTCTGTTCTTCTGTGCGACGAAGTATAGAAGAACCGCCCTGAAGCATGTAAATTCGCTTACGCGTCTCTAAGGGCCATCCACCCTTCGAACAAACATTCCACGTGAGAGAGACCTTACACGGCGCGCTTCATTAGACCTTTAATGAAATTTCAACACTTTAACGCCTCGATGCCCCGTGAAATACATAACCAATGAACTCGTTTTCACGCACGACTGCCCCATATCTTCAACGTTGCCTCTCGGATTCTTCTTCCACCCTCTTCGGGATCTCGTCTCGGAAGGAAAACAAGGGTAGAAATCACCCTCCGAAGAACATTCAAGTATCCAAGACGCCAAAGTGTTGCTTTTATGCTGGCGATCCTGGAGTGATGCTTTTAAAACTACTGTCCAAAGTATGTACAGTCGATAAAATAAATTCCTTTCTTACCGATAGATGTGGGTTTGTTTCTATTATTTTACTCTATAAATTTATATATTTAAGGAAACTATAGAATATGTGTACTTTACCCCTTAATCCTATCTAATATAAGTAAAAATTTATGATTTATTACAATTTTGTTTATATTATTTTAAAATAATATTCTTAATATAGGTAAATGTTTTGTTAAGAGAGTACTGAAGTAACGGTAGAAATCTACAATGGATAATATGCTACCTCGTGTTACTGTTGAAAGATTACTAACAACTGGTCAATCAGTCAACAATAAATTTATTTAATAGTGCTTGAAACTTACTTTAGAAAATAATTATTAAAATTAAAAAGTTATGCTATTCGAAATATTACCTCTCTTAATCAGTCACAGAGAAGGTAATCCATTATTAGATATAACCAATTTCATCAAACCTTATAAAAATGCTATCTGTCATTCGTTTTGTATATAGCCAATCTCGAAATCTCTTTTTGATCGATCCTTGATTTGCTTTTTATTTTTTAGCCGTGAGATAAAGAATAAGAAATAGAAAGAAAAAACAACAAACAGGCATCTTGCTACCATCCCAAGCAAGCACCTTGCTATCATCTCAAGCAAATTGGCAAGGTTCGATATCTTCAATTATAAAACTTTTTATTCTCTTTTTCTTCTCTTTTTATCTTCTTTTTTACAACAGAAAAAATACCCTTATTTCTATGTTCGTGATTTTTATTAATTCTAATCATGTTATATATTATATTGAATCATTTATCTATCCTCTTTAAATGTATCAATAATTGAGGAATGTAATCAAATTATATTTTATTCATTATAAGTTTAAAAAAATATTTAAAAATAAATAGTAATTTTTTTACAAAATGGAAATACTTTTGCTTCAAAGAAAATATATGTGTTGGGGCCTAAATTCCTCAGTTAATAGTCCTTTGGCAATTACGTATGTGATATGATGTGGAGGATAAAGGGTTAAGTTCAGGTGTAAAATAAAACACGTGGTTAAGCTAATTAAAGATGCGAAGCTTTATTGGCTCGTCAGGGAAAAGCCTTGCGGCATAAAAACCCTGGATGTTATTTGTGAAATACAATGATGAAAATCTACCACGTGGCGTTGCCATGCGGGAAAGTATAGTTCGCGAGAAAAGTATATGATGGAACGATCTCACCTTTCGCACGCCTCACGTAGCGATCACAACCGGTAAGGTTGTGTATTTCTCTTACGTTCACAATCGCAAAGATTGGGGTATTCCCTTCGTTGTTCCTTGTCGCTTCTATGTTCCTTAGGTGCTGAAGATTTATCGTCGTAGGCATCCGGTGATGAAATAGGAAGAATGTCTCTTTGTACTGGCCCAGCAGGGCGTATGTGCCAGGGATGCGAGAGGTGGGGATGCGCTAGGTGGGAGTAGCTATCGTTAGCGCTTCGATAGTCGCTTGTATTGTTTGATACTCGTAACGAGTATCGATCTAGAATCATAATCGATAGAATCGGACGCGCGCATTTCGAATATCGCTTGTTACCGTACGATCATTTCGGATCGTATAATATGTGTTACTGTAAAGTATTGATAACTGACCACCTTGGTCACGGCGTCTGGTGGCTAAAGATAGTACTAGTTTTAGTGTGCACTTTAATACACAATTGTATGTAATAGTCACTTCGAATTAAATTAAAAATTAAATAAAAAATTGTTAATTGCGATGAAAGTTATTAAATTAACGCCTCGTACAAAAATAAAAGTCGAGTTTATTGTGCTGTAAATTGTTGTGGTAGTAAATCACATGAAAATTTAGAAATAAGCTTTCATACTATACCTAAACCAGGCAGCAGTTTTGTTTATATCGAAAATTTATTCGGAAAAAAAGAAAAAATAGATAGGTTTAAAGCTTGGCAGCGTACTTTAAAATTAACAAATATAAACCCTCACATGACAGTGTGTTCGTTACATTTTGAAAGAAATGATTTTGTTTTACCAGGTAAGTTGACTATGTTTAACCTTAAATTAAAGATACATGAGAGTGCCACTTAAATAAAATTACTTTTTAATAATTTTTACAGATGTAATATCCAAAAAGATGACTTTAAAAAAAACAAGTGTTCCTTCGTGTAATTAAATGAATCGCAAAGTATCAAAAGATGTTTAAAAAAATAAAGAGGCACGGCGTCAACGTCAAGTTAATCGGAGTTTAAAAAAAAAGCTATTGAGAAAAAGAAAAACATTAGTAAAAATTGTAGTTTGGTGAATGTAGAAAATATTGCACCTGATAAAAGTAATGAAATGTGCTTTATAAATGATAACGTTGTTGAAATGCTATTAAATAAATAAAAAAAAATAATAATAAACTAAAAAAACACACTAACTCAATGAAAACTTAATGGGTAAACTCTTTGGTTGCACACGTAGCCATGTCTTTTAAGCCACGCCTAGTGGTCAGTTCTCAATAGTTCAGTTTATCCTGTTAATATTTTCGTGTTACACTTTGTGATAACTAGTCAAATAATTTCCATCGTTATCACATATATCTATATCTGCGCATGTATGTATATGCACGAAAGCACACATAAATATTATACATACATTGATACTTGTCGGTAATCAATATTCAGTTGATTAAAAAAGCAACTGAACCACGAAAAGATAAGGTGATAAAATAAAACTCAAAATAACTTAAAGTATGTTTGGCCCCTTTAATGCTGGTTTAATGCGTAACAAATATGAACTTTTGAATTAATAAAATACTTAAAATATATTAACACGATAAATATTTTTGAACATTGAAACAGAAACTTTTGGAAATCGAAAATATTGAGCCAAATCGTAATCTTATTATTAAACATGCTTATATAATTTATCTAATTAAAAGAAAAAATTACGTTACTCCTATTATCGTTACAATCGAAGTCTTTCGATTTATAATAGTTGTCATATTTGTATATTATAACGTGAACTTTTACAATGTTTCGCTGGACTCATTTTTCAATTTGCAATGTTAATTACTACTTTTAATAAATATTTAAATTTTTTTAGTTGATGTATTCGACTTTGATAAAAACTCGAAACTAAAACGAATTTATCTTGTGTTAAATAAAATAAGTAGTTATTAAAATTATGTAGAGTACCCGCATGACTCTATAAATATGTTACTTTTAAGATTATTGATTGAACACAAAAATAAGATATACAAAAATTGTAATTTTAAAAAGCAACGTAAAAAGGAGAAGAGCAAGACAAAAAAAAAGAAAGAAACATGCTCAATAACTGGTACAATCAAAAGATATGCATCATTCTTCTTTGTATATTATCGATGATCATTCAGCTGGCGGCAAGTTTATCGACTATCGAGCTGAATGTCGTCCACATGCACCTTTCCTTTTTTTTTTATAGTCGATCACGTCGTATCGTGAGATATATAACTTTAGTTTTCAAATCGTAAAATGTGAGTTTAAGGCATTTAAATAATTTTTTAGTCGTTAATATAAAAATTATATTCGTTGGAAATCAACATTAAAATATTTTAATAAATCAAATAAATAATAATAAAAAATAGCGAGATTAAAGTTTTTTCCGGCTCTTGGTCTGAAATAACGTTAATTTCTATCCCTTTACACGATTAGAAATGTTGTTCCCTCTAGTTTTGGTCAATCTTCATCCAAAAGCTATACTCGAGATTCGATATTAGAAAAGAGTGAACTTCCCCCTGTAGCTAGGCTGGTAGGAGCAATAAACAATTCTTTTACGTTATCAATCAATCTTATTAAATGATACACTGATTTTACGAAAACAGAATAAAGACTTGATTAATAAAACAGAAATTCAGACTTGATCACGAAACAGAAATATGACTTCACCAGATGATGGTCAGGTAGGACCCCTCCTATTTTGTCCAAACTTAGCACACTTTTTATTTTTTTGGCTATAGTAGTGTGTAGTAGCGTCCCTGAAGTCGCCAATATCTTTATCTTATCTCGAAAAAATAACGATCAAAGAGCCAGTCAGTATAATTTGACCTAACAACACGCTAATCTTCATTGTAACAGCATAACAGAATACATCTTTAAATAATAGTAATTCATTTATAGTTTTTATTCTGGGTTTTATAACCATTGCTTTTAACGAAGAAAATATTTAGCTTATTGTTAGAAAATAAAAAGAAAATTTCCTGGCACGTAACAATACATATACATACTTTCACACAATGTAAACTATACATTTTATGGAGACATATAGAAATATGCAATTAACATTATATATTCTATTTCATATGTACATTTTTGTAGTTCGAAAAAATCTCTACTTATTTATTATTATACATTCTATAATATGATTTTTCAAATCACATAAGATCAGAATCGAAATCCATACGAATTCATCTACAACAAACTGTTTCAAAAAAGTAGCCAGAAGACTAAAGCGAAAGCACTCATTAGACTTAATAAATTTGTTAACTATATAATACAATAAATAACCTATACATAACCTGTATATATCATAAAGATATCCTATGCATCCTAAATACCGTTATATGTAACCGAAGACAAATGCTATTTTTTATAATAAAACTATTTGTAAGTATTTGCATAAATAAGAACATATAACAACAAATTTAGGTTTATCCTGAAAAAAATATTACTATTTTCACATCCAAATAATCCAATTGCGTATAATAACTTATTAGTTTTTTAATATAACTTTCTCTCTGGTTCCCTGTTAATTTACCGATATATGTATTATATTATCGATCATATTTTTACTAGTAGCAGGATGAAATTACTCTATATACTAGCTCACCCTATAATTTTCATATCTAAGGTAACTTATGAAGATCTCATAGATATAATATCCTGAGCGATTCGTCATGCTCAGCAAGCTTAATGTTAAATTTCGTATTATAAATCTTACAACTATTTTTCTTCGTATTTCTCTTCGTTATAAGCTGTATTAATAAAAATTTTAAAATTAATATAAAGCAGCTTTTAATTTTATAAATTTAAAATTTATTCTCATGGCTAATGTTGAATAACTTTAAATTTATTTTAAGTACGAACAATATTCAATTAACCTTCATTCATTGTATTATTGGAAAGTATGATAAGAAATAACATAAATGATCCTACAAACTACTTAGCAATAAGAAAATGATGAAATAACTAGAGATGCGAATATATTAATATATATCTGTGATAATTAAAAGTTTGCACCTCTTTCAAAAACATTATATTTACCTCTAGATAAATTAAGAGATTAAATACTGTAAGATTTATTATGTATCTTTATAATTTTAATTTATTTATTTATATTTAATAATGTTTAATAAGATCTAATTTGATATAATGAGATGAGATAGAATAAGATAGTGAGTATTTATAATCGTCTAAATGAATAATTAATTAACTTGTTCTGTTTTGTGTTACTTTTAACATCATACACGTAACGAAGATATGGTACTTAATTCTTTGTTACTGTCTTCTTTCACACTCAAACACTCGTCGTAAAAACAATACAATATCAAATGTGAGCCCGTTGATCCTTTTCATCACCTCTATCGTCATTTAACATTTTCTTGCATTCTTTCTTGAAATTTCTGGACCATTTCGAATCATAAAAAATCTAAATTCTTCCTGTACTTCCGGATTGGGAATGTTTGGGAGGTTTAGGTGCGACGAAACATTAGATGACAGACACAAGTGGTGTCGACTAACAAACAAAACACATATGCATTTCCGTTCAAATAGGCGATCTCTTTAATCCTACAATAAATTCTCACCCACTCATACTCATTTTACCACAAACGACAAATAAACAATCATATTTCCTAAGCGGTCTGTGTTAGCATACCAGTTAACCCCCCAGGTTCCCCCCAGCTAAGGGGAAGGAAAACTAGTTTGTAGTGGTCCCCGGGGTGGGTGGGTCCCAGTCATCACGACACAGCGCGTCCTCAGGTTGCGGATAGAGGAAGGGCCTCTTGGTCCTACATAGGGACGGAGGTTAGCTGCGAATAAATTATATAAGCAGTCGCCGACAGCCGACTTGGAATTAGCCCTCCTGTTCGGGGGTTGGGCGTAGGTCTGATTACCCCACTCCGTAAAAAGACTTTATCAAGAAACAAATAAAACCGCCATGAATTCTACTAGAGTAAAATTTTCCGGAGGTAAACTAGTCCCCCGTTCGGATCTCCGGGTGGGGACTACCTTGGGGAATTCGTGTCGCGTAAAGTCAAAAAACGGAAGGGACTTTAAAGTGGGTACCTGGAACGTGCGAAGCCTGTTCAGACCCGGAGCGTTCCAGGTGATGGTCGGGGAGGTCGAGAAGTACGGGGTAGAAATCGTCGCGCTACAATAAACTCGATGGGCTGGGGAAGGTTCGGTCAACGCGGGGGTGTATACGCTTTACTATGGGGGGTTGGAGACCTATAGTTTCGGCGTCGGGTTCATGATGAGGAAAAGAATACTATCCGCGGTAAAAGATATTAGGTTTATAAATGAAAGATTAAGATTGATCATATTGCAGGGGCGATGGTACAATTACAATTTAGTAAGGGAGAAAACGGAATAAAGTACGCGGCCGAAGTAACGAAAAGACTCGCGTCGGCAAAGAAAATTGACGAAGCAGACGAGAATACGGATAAAAAATGGGAAAACATACGCGACGCGATGATCAAATAGCGAAAGCTATCGTTGGTTTTTGCAAAAGGCACAAAAACAAACCATGGTTCGACGAAGAATACGAGTTAGCTGTTAAAGTTCGAAACAAAGCGCGTATTTCGTGGCTGACCCAAAACACGGATCTAACTCGGGACCAATTTCACAATATTAGGCAAGCGACTCAAAATTTAATTAAAAACAAGAAGCGATAATTTTTAAAGAAAAACGTTCAGGAAATTGATGAAAATTGCCAATGCAGTAACGTCCGTGGTATGTACGCGGGGATTAATAGACTCAGAAAGGAATTCCAAGCTAGGACGGATCTAGTGAAAGATGAGAACAACAATTTAGTTTCGGATACAACGGGGATATTGAACACGTGGAAAAACACTTTGATCGGTTATTAAATGTAGAATCTGAGAACGACCGGGAAACTGAGAATTTCGAGTTCCATACGGCGGAATCTATGGTTAGTGAACCAACGATGTTAGAAGTAAAAAAGCGCGATTAAAAAACTAAAAAATCATAAATCACCGGGTAACGACTCGATTCCTGCGGAGCTAATAAAATGGGGGGGGGGAATAAATTGATCGAAGAAATTTTTGAGCTAATCAAATTAATATGGAGCAAGAAAACATTGCCGGAACAATGGAAAGAGTCGATTATAGTCCCAATCTTTAAAAAGGGAGACGAAATGGATTGTAATAATTATCGGGATATTTCACTTTTACCGACGTGTTACAAAATACTATCAAACATCTTACTAGCTAGGATAGTACCATATGCGGACGAGATAATAGGAGATTACTAGTACGGTTTTAAGAGAAATAGATTGACTACAGACCAAATTTTTGCTATTCAGCAGATCATAGAGAAAAAATGGGAATTTAATTAGCCGGTACATCAACTTTATATAGATTTTCAAAAAGCGGACGACTCGGTAAAACGAGAAAAAATGCGCGAAATCCTAATACGACAGGAGATATCAAGAAAATTGGTCAGCCTTGATCAACTTTGCCTAAAAGAAACTAGGGGTAAAGTGAGGTTAGGTAACCAAATGTCGGAATATTTTAATATCCATAGCGGGTTAAAACAGAGGGACGCATTGTCACCCCTTTTGTTCAATTTAGTACTGGAATTCGCTGTCAAAGAACTGCAGAAAAGTAAAGATGGTCTATAGTTGAACGGAACAACACAATTGTTGACATACGCGGACGATATTGCTTTGTTAGGGGACAATGAAGAGGCATTAATTAATAACGCAAAAATATTAATAGATAATACTAAAGATCTGGGACTGCAAATAAGCGTGGAAAAAACCAAATATATGGTCACTGATAGAGTTCAGAATATGCTTAATGCTTGAACTTTAGTCGTCCAGGATAAAATTGTTGAACGGGTCAGCAACTTTAGGTATATATATTTAGGATTGATCATAAACCAGACGAACGGAATAAACGAAGAACTTAAGAAAAGAAACAATCTAGGAAATTCATGTTTTTATTCGGTTAACAAATTATTCAGCTCGCGGTTGCTGTCTAGGCAATTAAAAATCAGGATATACAGGACTATCATCCTGCCGGTAGTTCTTTATGGTTGCGAATCGTGGTCGCTTACGTTACGGGACGAAAAGAAATTTAGGGTTTTCAAAAACAAAGTTCTGCGTAAAATTTTCGGTGCAAAACGCAATGAGGAAACGGGCAAATGGAGAAAACTCGATAACGTTAAGTATATCGATTGTACAACAAACCGGACATTATCAACGTCGTAAAATCATGCCGATTAAGATGGGCTGGTCACGTAGTGCGCATGGGGGAGGACCGAACGGCGCACAAAATATTGGTAGGTATAGCAAACGGGAAAAGACCACTAGGTAGACCGAGACGTAGATGGGAGGATAATATTAGAAGGGACCTGAAAGAAATAGGATACGAAGACCGCGAATAGAAGGATCGCGCTCAGGGACGGGAACAATGGCGGGATTTGGTATTTGCAGCAATGAACTTTTGAGTTCCTAATGCCAGTTAATAATAATAATAATTTCCTGAGCGGTACTTATAAGGAGATCGTTCGTCGATATTTTAAAAAATATCGATACACACACTTATCGAATTTTCTCTAACCCTTATAATACTAAAACATGAATAATTTAATAGAATTCAAAAGTAATTCCTGATCAATCTTAAAAATGTTATTTCACTTGTCAACTAATGTAAGATAAATGAAATAAGTGAAAATAAAAAATTCAAAATCCTTACTCTACTGGATTTAATGATTATTTTTAATAATATTTAACATTATCGAGACGGATATGAAATATTAGTACTATAAAATAACAATATATTTTTAATTTTGTGATATTTAACGAGCGTTAAGTTTAATACCTAAGAAAACTAAACAACTGATTTGAACTACTAATTACATAAATAAAACCGAGGAAACAAGAAGACCTATCCTGAACTAATAAAATAAACAATACAATATAGAATTGTCATGAGTAACACCTGAAAAGATATTAATCATGTGCTCGTAAATAATAAATTTCAAAAATTACAAGCAGTTGTTCGTGCTGATTAGGATTCCATCCTCAGCATAATTGAGCACCAGAGGAAATTTAAATTTTTTTACTCACTCAGTATTAACTGCTTTATCATATATACAAAACATGAACAGTTAGCATCATCAGAAGTTCTGAGATGGCTCCAAAACACTCCGACTTCACAACAAATATTGTAGTCTGACCACCAAAAATCCATTGAAGGTCCATCGAAGATGCATCGAAGAATTCATTCCTTTACTTTGAAAAAAAAGAAAATCCATTGTTTTATCTGTAATGTTTAAAATAATAGAATATCTAAAAATTATTGAATATGCTCACTTCGAATCTTCATTGATAAATGCACGATGGGTATCCTATTCGTAGGATGACGATGATAATGCACAAACACTGACTCTACAACTACATTGCATACAATCAATTCAATTAAATGAATTTAGAAACGAATTTAATTAACAAAACGTGAATACATTTAAATAAACACTTCTTTTACACTGCACTATTTCCATGATGATCTGAAACAATAATAAAAAAGAAATTATAAATATAATTTTTATAAAAAAATGATAATTATTGAGAAAATGCATAATCCAAAAATCGACTTACGTTTATTTTTCATTGATTACTGCAGGATGGGTATCTTACCCTTAGAATGAAGATGTATGAAATGAAATAAATAAATAATCTGATAAACTGAAACATACTAAAGATTAAAATACAACATTTCCTGTAAATTATTTCTGAAGGAAACACATAAATATTTAATGTTAAATATAAAAATAAAATATAATAATCTATGAGAATTGACTTAATTAAAAGTAGAATTTATTAAATATTTGTAAAATTTATCAAAGTATGCATTATTTTTTGATAGCGTTTTCTTTGCATTTTCATATGCAAACTCAAGAAATATCAATTGTTTAAGTCTAACAACTTGGATGTAATTGTATACAATGTATGTAATGCTGTTAAAAATTGTTGATAAAATTCTTTGAAATCGTAAAAAAATTAAATGATTATTGTATTAGCAAGCTCAATAAAGTGTAATCTAAATAATAAACCGTTTTTTATACCATTCTATGTAATTAAAAACTTTTTAAAGTATTGCAATTACATTAGAAATAAAATTATTAAATAATTTATTGCGTAATTACCTTTACCGGTCTTAATTCGTCGAGCGTCGAAAGATGAATGAAATACGTTACTGTTTATCCTTAGGAATGTCGAATGCCTGGCTGTTTCTCTTATGTTTTTGGCTGTTTTTGTTTTGTTTTTCACTCGAGCCATACCTTAAAATATATATACATATTAATAATTGCTGTAGGTTGAATGTCTTGTTTTCCCATTCTTTTTTACTCTCACTCTCTTCCTCACTCTTTTTATAACATTCTTTATTAAAAAGACATAAAAAAAACGCTTACTTCGAAGAATTTGTAAAGAAAAAATATTAGAAAAAATATAATTAGACAGAGTATATGTGTTCGTGCTAAAATCTCCCCATTCTCAGAAGCCTATATATAAAAAAAGTAAAAAATAAGATTAAATTAGTAGAATATAAAGAAAATCAAATATAATTGATCTATTAAACGAACTTACCTGTAAGTGAAGTTCAATCTAAATTGTATGTAGGGCCTCTTCCTCGAGATCACATGGTAGTCCCCCCCCCCACTCTGTGCCGATCTTACCACATATTCAAAGTAAAAAATAAAGAGAGAGCGACGGTGGCTCCGATGTCCGTGCAGTGTCCTCTTCCGAGTACTAACCTCATTATTCAAAGCATGTTCTGACTGTTGTAATGTATCCGCTCCGTGCGAAGTCAAGGTAGGGGAAGCCGAAGTGGACACTAGCGCACGCAGTGGATAACTTTGGCAATAAAGGACGGTGTTTTTTATTTTCGTGTTAACAAAACACATGTGTGATAATTAATTTTATGATATTTAAAAAAAAATGGGTAGAAATAGCCATCGCAGTTGCTGTGTAGTAAATTGTAAAAATATGAGTGCAAAAAGTGATTGTAAATCTATACTAGTTTTAGATGCGCTTTCTTCATTATTAATGAAGTAAATCAATGCGGCAATGTGTTTACATTTTTTACTTTTATTATAAACACAATTGCATTGCACGTCAGTCACACAACGAGCTGCATTTATCTAAAATACAACAAATAAAGCAATATTCATTATTTGATCTTCAAAATTTATATTAAAAGAATAAATCATCTTATTGTTATTTATGTTTAAAGAAGTTGAGTAAGGTGTTGCACGGACTAATGCTTGTCGAATAACTCGTGACTTAATTAAATAACTTGCGGTTTTCCGACGATGTTCTTCAACATCCCGGACATGTTCTGCAAGGACGAGATTTTTACCTTTGATGTTAGTTTGCGGTTGAAATTTGATGGTATGACTAATTGCTTGGAAACCTGTTCTAATAATTATGTCCATGGTTGCTTTAAATTTGAAAGTTTAACATTTATATTTATTTATTTGATAACAATGTTACATCATACTTTATCTGCTTGCCAATATTATTGAAAGTTTGATCTACTGTGGCTATAACCTAACCTTTTATTTACTACAGTAAACGCTACAGCTTTCATATTGTTTTTAAATTATTAATTATACTTACATTTTAGTGGTAATTTTTGCATCATAATTGCACAAGATTGAAATTTAATTGTCATATGGTTTGACATGCAAAAAAAATTTTTTTTAATAACAAAAATTTATTGTTATTGCAAAGTCCTATACGTTTAGATATTAAAAACTCAGCAGCAGCGTCCTTTAGTTCACAGATACCATGGCGCTGCAATCACGCACGGAGTAAATTATTCTTCGTGTGGGACTGATCTCTTCGGAAGAGCCCCTACATACAATTTCGATTGAACTTCACTTACAGGTAAGTTCGTTTAATCGATCAATTGTATTTCGTGCCTCTTCCTCGAGATCACATGGTAGATGTTTAAAGCTACATTACTACATCGTTTACATAAAGTCCCAATCGACCTGTCTCAAGTGTAAACTATAGAACAAATTTAGTCGACTCTTACTAAAATAATTAAACTTGTGATTCATTAATCTTGTTACACAAAACAAAGAATAAAAGTAAAAGAAAAACAGAGTAATTTTATAATTTTAGTATGGCGTTGGCAAATGTACTATCATCATCTATAATATTCAAGTCATAAAATTTGGCAAGGGTTTCAGATGCCTTCGTCCAACCCGCTGTTGTTCTAATTGTGTCTATATTGACACCCATACGTTTTGCCGCAGATGTTGAAGCGTGCTGAACACTGTATGCTGTAAATGCGTCAGTATTGATTCCACTATCTTTTAGTACACTTTTGATCCACCTACTTAATGTCTGAGTGCCTACTGTTTTGTGTGGTTTTTGGTGTGATAAAAATAAAGTTTCAATTTTTTCACGAATTTCTCTTCCTTCTCACGAAGGAAGGATAAAGCTGATCTATAAGTATTAATTGACGTATACGAAGCTCCGTTCAAAAACTCTTCTGCTAAAAAATCTTATACTTCTGTTAAATTTAACTTCAAACAATTCAACTTCTTTCTAGAACAAAATTGGTGCCATTTTTTGATTGGATATTCATACTGTCTTAGCGTTGAGTCAGTGACCGAAGCCAGGGCTATATTTACTACGTTGACAGACATTCCTCTCCTTGCGAACGCCTTTTTGATAAAATCCCTGCTATTAAAGTTAACTGTGGCCACAGTGGATGGGGTTATCTGTTAGAAGAAGTCAGTAAATTAATATTTGGACTGAATTTTATCGGTTTTGATTCAATCATCTCCATGAACAATGGGTACCAAGTTTGCTACGGCCAGTCTGGAACTACGAAATTCCACGTAAACCTTCTTGGTTTATTTTCATTAAGACCTTAGAAATTAATGAAAAAGGAGGAAAAGCGTAAAAGAAGTGCTGCGTCCAATTAACCGTAAATGCATCAATTGCAATTAAACCTGGATCTTTTTTCTATGAAATGTATGCGTCACATTTTTTATTGACTCGGCTCCCAAATAAGTTTATATCGGGTTTACCAAGAAGTTTTTTAATTCTTTGGAAGAGGTAGTCTGACAATTCATACTTTGTCTCTGATTCTAGTCGTCGAGATTCGAAATCAGCGTTAGCATTTTCTTTGGAACGAATATAAGAAGCAAAAAGCCAAATATTGCGACGTTTGCACCACATCCACATTTTCTTTGCCAATCCACTCATTGCTTTACTATATATTCCACCCATTTGATTAATATATGCAATGGCAGTTGTATTTTCGGCTCTTAAGAGTATGTTACAGTTACTCGATTTTTTATCGAAGTTTTTGAGAGCTAAAAAGTCTGCTAAAATTTCTAAATAATTAATATGGAATTTGCGCTCTTCGTAAGACCAGTAACCGTGAACTTTTTCATTTTGACAATAAGCACCCCATCCGGTTGACGAAGAGTCCGAGAAAATCTCTAGTGCGAATTCAAAGATACGTATCGGTTTGGTTATTGTACATATATTAGTTTCCCACCACTTAAAATCATCAAGTAACTGAGAACTGATTTCCATAAATGCTTCATAATTACCGTGGCATTTTTCCAGAGCCTTAATTTTTTCTCTCTCAAAATTTTTTTAAATATGCCCATCCATAAATTGATGCTTTACAACAAAAGCCAAGAGAACCGATACATGAAGCGAAATCTCGAGTTTGGAATTTTTTGATTTGTTTAAATTTAATAATGAGTTTAAGTGCATTTAAAGGTTTCTCTGTAGGCAGTTCAATTTGCATTTTTTCCGAGTTTAGAACCAAACCTAGAAAGGTGCATATTTTTGAGGGAAATAGTTTGCTTTTCTTATAGTTAATAATAAATCCAAGGTATTCTAATAATGAAACTGTTTGTTCAATATTGTTTAAACAACCAATTCGTGATGTACTGACTAAGAAAATATCATCTAGATAAATAACAGATATTTTTAACCTTAAGTTTAAAGCAGGTTCAGTGTGTGGCGAGGAGATAGTCCTGAACTGTTGGAAAAAAGATGTGAGCCTGACTCACATTCCTTTATGCCTTATTACGCCTTGCGTAAAAAAGGATTTTGACAGATCCAAGCAATCACTCTTTGGCCTAACAATCAAGTGAGTCAGCAACTATTTGAGTTGAACTGTAACAAAGAGAAGAGGTTAACTTACGCTTATTTTTGTGGTGTTTACGTTTCTTTCTTCGTAATTGTCTCTCGAGTCGTTTAATACGGTCTAGCAGATCATCATCGTCCTCTTCCGAGTGATGAGCACGTTTTTTCTTCCCCATAATCGAACCAAAAAAAAGAAGAACAACGGAGAACACGTGGTTTTACAGGCACAAGAATGAAGAATGAGGTTAGTACTCGGGAGAGGACACTGCACGGACGTCAGAGCCACCGTCGCTCTCTCTTCATAGTCCGGGAGCTAGCAACGTCGGAAAAATAATAATTGGGGATAAGTTAATTTTTTGATATGTCGTTCTTCTTGATCTTTCGGTTAGAACCTGCACTTCTTGGCTGGCCGTAGGTCTTGCGTTTACTAGTGCGCATCCTACCTGTACAGGTAATAATCCTAGATTTTAAAAGAATGTCGAGAAGCCTAATTTTCTATTTATTGACTTTAGATAGATTTATCAAACATAAATTTTTTATTGCCATGTACTTTTCTCATTGCTAAATATCTGCCATATGCGATTTTTTTTTTTAATAAAAAATTAAAAGTATCTTGGTATTCTCATGTAATTTTAATATTATGTTATTTAAGTATGCAGAAACCTAAAATTAATTTGCCAAGTGTTTATTCGCTTGTTAAACCTAGAATAAGAACGACAAACTTATGAAAAGTATTGCAGTATGATGCTGTAGTTAGAGAGAGACAGTTCAGAGTGCAAGGGAGATAGACAGCCACGGTACCGCAACTGGCAAGTTTACAAGATGATGTTCAGTCCCACACAAATCTTTTATAGACAATAAACTTTATATTTGTTATTTTTTATAATATTCAATTTCTGTGAAACAGAACCTGCGATAAGCATATGAAATAAAATATCATAAAATACGATAGGCAGCAGATATAAGGTATTGTTTACGTAAAGATTAAGAAATTCCAAAGGGCCATAAATTCCCGAACTATCTCAATGATCAAAGGAACATATGGTGCGAAGAATAAACCCTTTTACATTGTTGGGTCCTTTGAACTGTTATACAATACTATGCAAATATGAGGTAACACAGAAAGAAAGAAAATTCCTCATAGAGAACATTCTTTAGGTTAACTCTTACTACAATCCTTTCCCTAAAACATAAGATTTCTTATTTAACTACCAAAATATTCACTAGAAATAATTTATATGGCAAAACAACGTTTGGCGGGTCAGCTATCTAATATATAAATTTCTCGCTTCACAGTGTAGGTAGCCAAACTTCTCCGAAGCGAGATGACCGATTTTTATGAAATTTTGTGTGTATATTCCGTAAGTCTGAGAATAGGACGTAAACTACTTTTCATACCCCTAAGTGATAAGGGTGGTCCACCCCAGAAATTTTATTTTTTTATTTTTTAGACAAAATTTTTTATTTTTATTTTTTTTATGATTTAGCATTAAAAAATACATACAACCCTAAATTTTCACCCTTCTAAAACCAACCCCTATTTTTTTATAGTGATATTAGTACTTTAATAATTTTCAACCCTTGGTGGTCGATAACTGATGCCCAGTACTAAATCCTTTGTAGACGATAAACTTATATTTGTTATTTTTCATAATATTCAATTTCTGTGAAACAGATCTTGCGATAAGCCTATGAAATAAAATATCATAAAATACGAAAGGCAGCAAATATAAGGTATTGGTAAGATGGCGTGAGTGCGTGAAGACGCTACTCTTCCCGCTCTGTAGGTTAGAAACCGTTTTTCTTTCTTTTCGTTTATCCTTATCGAAGTTAGTGCAACTAAAGTGCAATTTTTTTAAAGTCTGATACCCAAACTTTATCGGCAACATTAAATATGCCACATAACAATCAACAAAAAGCAAAATTTTACCAATTAAATTCTTCACAAATCAACCCAACTCATCATGAGGTTATGGATACACACTTTGACCCTCAGCACAGTCTTACTCCCCTTCAGAACCAGTTGCTATCACATCAAGATAACATAGCCGGATCGGGTGTACAAAATATTTTTCAACAATCCTACCACCAACATAACCTTTACCTTCAACCTGGCATCTCGCAGGTCAGCTCAGTACAAAAGCAGCAGCTTAACGGACCTGAACCAGCACCAAATAACAACCGTGCAAATGAGTGGACACTAGTCAATAATAAAAAAAGACCTTGGCACACAAGCGACAGTGATACAGCCCCAAAAAATGTTGTGAAAAGGAGCTATTGGCTAAGTACCTCTGTTGAAACTTCAAATAGATTTCAACCCCTCAACACAGTAAACGATAGTAGTAGTAGTCATAATAATAATAATAATAATAATAATAATAATAATAATAATACTGCCCCTATCAATCAAAACCCAGAAAGACATGAGAAATCACAAGACCGTCAAGACAAACCTCCACCCATATTTATAAGTGGAGTAGAATATATATCTCCGCTTAGAGAACTACTAAATCATATTGCCAAAGACGAGTACTCTTTAAAAACCCTAACAAATAAGGAAATCAAAGTACAACCATACAACTCCATAAGCTACACTAAAATAGCAAAGGAACTAGAAGCAAAAGATACCCAATTTTACCCTTTTCAATACAAAAGCCAAAGAAACTTCAAGGTGGTGTTGAGAGGACTCCATCCCTCTAGTAACCTGGACGAAATAAAATCTGAAATTGAAGCGAGTGGTCATAAAGTCGTTAGAATTACCAATATACGCAACAACAGGACGAGGGGTCCAACACCACTATTTTTTGTAGAGCTTCAACCACAAGAAAATAACAAACTTATATATGATTTGAAACAGTTACTACAAACCATTATCTCTGTAGAACAACCCTACAAAAAAAAGGATATACCACAATGAACAAGATGCCAGGCGCATGGACACACCAAAAATTATTGCACGCGTATTCCCCATTGTGTTAAGTGTGCAGGAAAGCATCTAACAGAGCAATGTAATTGACAAGATAGAAGCAACCAAGTGAAGTGCTGCAATTGTGGTGGAAATCATCCAGCCAGCTATAAAGGATGTGTAATCAGAAAACAACTAATTAACAAAATGTTCCCTAAATTAAGAGAACGTATAACTCACTCCACATATACCAGATCCAGCGAGGTACAACCAGGCAAAACCTATGCACAAGCATCAAGCAACAACCACCATGTAACATATCACTCTGAACAAGATATACCAACTACCTCAAATGAATCCTCATCAACCTCACATAAGATAGAAAACATGATGATGCAGTTAATGACAAGCATGAACACAATGATAAACCTTCTAAATACAGTCATATCGAAATTAAGATAATGGCTAACATATCTTATAAAATTGGAATCTGGAATGCTAATGGACTGGTAAGCAAAAGCCAGGAATTACACACTTTCCTAATAGACAATGACATTGATATAATGCTAATATCAGAGACCCACTTCACAGATAAATCTTATCTTAAACTTTATAAATACACGCTGTACAGTACTCAACACCCTAGTGGTGGTGCACATGGAGGAACAGCCATAGCTATCAAATCTAAAATAAGGCACCATGAAATTGAAAAATCCAATCTCGAGTACATTCAGGCAACCAGCGTTGTTGTAGAAGACTGGCAGGGTATCCTAACAATATCAGCAATTTATTGTCCCCCCAAACATGCAATTAAGGAAGATGGTTTTACAAAATTCTTTAGCACTCTAAGCTCAAGATTCATAGCTGCGGGTGACTACAATGCTAAACATCCATGGTGGGGTTCTCGACTTTCAACTCCCACCCCAAGAGGAAAACAATTATATCAAGCCATCCAGAAAAACAAACTATATGTACTATCAACAGGAGAACCAACCTATTGGCCCACAGACCCACATAAAATACCAGACTTGTTAGATTTCTGTGTTGTTAAAGGAATAAGCCAACATTATCTAGATATTAAATCGAGTCTAGATTTGTCCTCTGACCATACCCCCCTTATAGTAAATGTTAGCTCCAGCGTTATTGTAAAAAATGCACCTCCTACATTACACACCAGGAAAACAAATTGGGACATATATAGATGATTAGGTTATACCTCTGAAAACAGAAGAACAACTGGAGGCCGCCATTGTACACTTTACAGTCAGTATACAGGAGGCGGCATGGGAAGCAACTCCTACAATTTCCAACAAAGAGACACCACTAGAAGCCTCTGATTCTATTAAAAAGCTCATTGCTGAGAAAAGAAAACTGAGAAAACAGTGGCAAGAGTCCAGAAATCCCGTTAATAAAACCAGACTTAACAGAGCTACAAGAAGACTGAAGAAATTGCTCCTGGAAGAAAGAGAATTAACTATCCAAAACTATGTTCAAAAATTAGCTCCAACTAAAGAAACAGACTATTCTCTCTGGAAAGCCACGAAGAAAATAAAAAATCCTCAAATCAGTGTACCACCCATCAAAATCGATAACAACAAATGGGCAAGGAGTGATGCGGAAAAGGCAGCGGCTTTTGCAAACCATCTCAAAGAAGTTTTTCAACCCTTTCCACAAGAGGTATCGGCCGAAGAAGAAGAGGAAGTACATACGTATCTGTATGCAACAGAAGATTTGCCTAGCCCCCATAAACCGTTTAGAGCAAGCGAAATCAGTCTGGTAATACACCAAGAAATCAGTATTAAGAAGGCTCCGGGTATTGATCTGATTACTGGTAAACTACTGCGTGAACTATCTGATAGATGCATAAGATTTCTTACAATAATATTTAATGCTATTCTTCGTCTTAACTACTTTCCTATACAATGGAAAATAGCCCAAATTATCCTAATACGAAAACCAGGTAAAGACCCTCAATATGTTACCTCATATAGGCCTATTAGTTTGCTCTTACATTTATCGAAAGTACTAGAAAAGCTACTTGTCAAAAGAATTAATGCACATTTAGCTGTGAATCAG
The DNA here is from genome assembly GCF_049000335.1 of Polistes dominula. Classification (NCBI taxonomy): domain Eukaryota; kingdom Metazoa; phylum Arthropoda; class Insecta; order Hymenoptera; family Vespidae; genus Polistes; species Polistes dominula. The sequence goes on from NW_028301147.1 coordinate 7,104,254, forward strand.
CTCTTACCTGCACACCAATTTGGGTTCAGGAATAAGCACGCTACGATAGAGCAAGTACACAGACTAGTCCGTCAAATAAGCTTAAGTCTTGAGGAAAAAAAGTATTGCACGGCTGTCTTTCTGGACGTCACTCAAGCCTTTGATAAAGTATGGCACCCAGGCTTATTATATAAACTTAAAAAAGCATTACCCTTCTGTATGTTCCAATTATTAAAGTCATATCTTGATAATAGATACTTTATTGTTAAACAAAATGATACATTAAGCAAACTGCATCCTATCAGGTCAGGCGTCCCACAAGGAAGTGTCCTTGGACCAGTTTTATATACTTTATATACGGCAGATCTACCAACGACTGAACAAACAACCACCGCTACTTATACAGATGACACTGCAATCATGGCTTCTCATTCCAACCCAACACTAGCTTCAAACCTGGTTCAAGAAAATTTGTACGGTATACAATAATGGCTAAAAAAATGGAGAATTCGTATTAATGAAACGAAATCGGTGCACATTACTTTCACACTCAGAAAACAAACACGTGCTCCAGTATCAATTAATAGCATACAAATTCCCCAATCAGATTCAGTGAAATATCTAGGAATGCACTTAGACAGTAAATTAAACTGGAAACAACACATCTGGCAAAAGAGGAAGCAACTTGGCTTACAACTTAGGAAACACTACTGGCTATTTGGTCCAAACTCCAAACTTTCTCTCAATAGTAAGGTTATAATATACAAAAGTATTTTGAAACCCATCTGGACCTATGGTATCCAACTCTAGCTCTATGAGCTATCCAGCTCATCTGCCAACTCTAATATTGAAATCCTTGAAAGATTCCAATCAAAGACACTTCGCATTATAACAAACTCTCCATGGTATGTCACTAACAAAAACATCTCTAAGGATCTTGAAATACCCTCTGTCAAGTCAGTTGTTAAAAACTCTACTACTAAGTACTCTGAAAAACTCCAATTCCACCCTAATACCTTAGCTAATGAACTGCTTAACGAAGTTCACGATTTACGCCGCTTAAAAAGATTCAAACCGATAGACAATATAACTAGATTTTAAGTATATTTCAAGTAGTCTGAGTTAAGGTTAAATATATAATATTATATTTTTGTTACATTAAGATATACATCATACATGTGATATTAATATTAAGAAGGTATTAGCTATTGAGCGAAATACCTGCATGTTATTCTTGTACTATTCTATTTTTTTTTCAACAAATTTGCTTATTGTTACTTTGTAATAGATTGCAAATAAACTCTCATATAAAAAAAAAAAAAAAAAAGGTATTGTTTACCTAAATATTAGGAAATTCCAAAGAGCCATAAATTCCCAAACTATCTCAATGATCAAATGAACATAACAACTATAGCATCATACTGCAATACTTTTCATAAGTTTGTCGTTCTTATTCTAGGTTTAACAAGCGAATAAACACTTGGCAAATTAATTATAGGTTTCTGCATACTTAAATAACATAATATTAAAATTACATGAGAATACCAAGATACTTTTAATTTTTTTATTAAAAAAAAAATCGCATATGGCAGATATTTAGCAATGAGAAAAGTACATGGCAATAAAAAATTTATGTTTGATAAATCTATCTAAAGTCAATAAATAGAAAATTAGGCTTCTCGACATTCTTTTAAAATCTAGGATTATTACCTGTACAGGTAGGATGCGCACTAGTAAACGCAAGACCTACGGCCAGCCAAGAAGTGCAGGTTCTAACCGAAAGATCAAGAAGAACGACATATCAAAAAATTAACTTATCCCCAATTATTATTTTTCCGACGTTGCTAGCTCCCGGACTATATTTTTTACTTTGAATATGTGGTAAGATTGGCACAGAGTGGGGGACTACCATGTGATCTCGAGAAAGAGGCACGAAATACAATTGTTAATAATTCGATGGAAGTGTCTATTGTTATATAAAAGTACTGAATATATGCTCGCGGAGTACCATCCTCTTAGAAATTCACCTTCAAACTTGTACGTTGTCCTTTATCAAAATTCTTTTATTCAATGTTGTTTATACGACTTTGCGAATCTTGCGCATGCGTACAACTGTTATAATATTCCTAATAAGGAGAATTTAAGATTCTAACGGAGGATTCGGATTTGAGACACCGAAGCGAGTAGACGTGTCACGCGCGAGTTAGAACGCGAGTGTAAACAAATCGTGATTGTAGTGAATGGTTCAGGGTATAAATTTAAAGTTCCACTGTAATATTTAACTGCTATCTTGTAAGTGATTAAATAACGCATTCAAACTACTTTTGCAGTTTGAAATGCAAGAACAATCCAACAACATGGCTTCTTACAACAGGGGTCAATTATATAAAACTGCACTACAAAAAAATACAGCATCATACGCCAATGTTACCTCTCAATACACCAGTCCAAAGAAAGAACAAGCAATAATACTTGACTCAATCGAAGGTTTTTCTAATGATGATTATATTGATGGTTTAGAGAATATTATAAATCCTCTGGAAATATGCTACATTTCTAAAATATCTGGTGCTCGTGTTTGTTTATTTTTATCCAGTGAAGCTTTAAAAAACAAAAATAGTTCATGATAATTCGAATGACTCTCAGTCAGATATGTCAGATGTGGAAAGTAATATAAATCATCAAGAGGCACTTTTACCAGCAAAATTAGCACTGGAAAATTCAAAAGAAAAATGTATTATTTCCTTTACAGAATTTGAAGAATTTTTCGCTGCTTCATATGGCGTTCATGACGTTATAGACCTAGCTAAAAAGTACACTGAAAACTCAAGACGCTTAGCTGATATGATTGATAAAATTTATCCTCACGTTATACATCGAAGTGCTAAATCAAGGCTTAGTAGAATTAAAAAAAACTCTTAAGAATGTAAGTGCTGCCTTATACAATTTTGATATTAATTAAAATGGCTAAGCTGTGTGATAAAAATTTAAAAATACTATATTGGAACTGTCACTCTATTTCTGAAAAAGAAGAAGAAGTACGTCACTTGCCAACTGACTTAGACATTCTAATATGTGTCGAAACATGGCTCACCAAAAACATCAAATTTCCTAGATTTAAAACATTCCAAAAAAATAGACTACATTCAAGGGGAGGAGGTATACTAATTTTAGTACGCAAAAACCTTGTATGCTATGAAATTAAAAATTTAAGAGTGCCGGACATAAGTGTTGAATTAATGGGAATATGTATTCAAAATGTTAAACCTGCCATTGATATATTTGCGTGTTATAGAGCCCCAGGTGGAATCTTATCTGAGTCACAGTGGGATACGGTTATTAATAATATAGATAATACTAAATTTACTCTCTTCGCGGGAGATTTTAATTCCCACCATACAATCTGGAATTGTCCAAAAAATGATTCTAATGGTGAAAATTTACTAGAAAGTATTAATAAATCTAATCTTTTATTACACAATACAGATACTATAACATACATTCGCGAACCAATTAACTATACATCCAATTTAGACCTCATTTTTTCTAGTATTAATCTAGCTGATAAATTACATGTACAGGTCAAAGATGAAACTTGTGGCTCCGATCACTTTCCTGTTTATATAGACGTAAATATTCAAAAATCGGTTTATAATAAAAAAAGTTTCAGACTTAAATCTATGAAAACTAATTGGACCCTATTTCTAGAAGTATTGGAATTAAATTATGTAAAGCTATTTACTGTAGAGTATGAAAGCTCTAATGCAAGCTCAAAATATTCAATTCTCACTGATTTAATAGTTAATGCACTTCAAAAAAGCACTCCAGAGAAAAAACTTGTCAATAATAATATACACAGAAATTCTGTTTCTTGGTGGGATCCAGAGTGTGAAAAAGCCTTAAGACTCAAAAAAGCTTCTTTTAAAAAATGGCGGTTTTCCAAAAGTATGAATGATCTTATAGATTATAAAAAGAACTGTGCTATTGTAAGACGTTTATTCAAAACAAAACGTAGAGAAAATTATTAAAAATTTACAGAAAAAATCAATATACATACTAGTCAAAGCTACGTTTGGAATACTTGTAAAATAATGAAAAATAAATACACAAGAATAAGGCCTTGTCACACAATAGAAAAACATCAAACCGATGATAGTTTATTAGGCACAGCCTTAAATAAAATTAGTCCATCTTGGTGCCATACTGATCCTAATTTTTTACCAAATTGTGAAAAGAATGAAATGCTTAGTAAATCATTTAATTTCTCAGAATTTAATATTGCCTTAGATAGTAGAAACATACATTCTAGTCCGGGTATGGATGAAATAGACTACGAAGTGCTAAAAAAACTACCTGTAAAATATAAACTTATCCTATTAGACATATTCAATGAAATGTATAGTACTAATAACTACCCTGTTTCTTGGACAGACGTATATGTACATTTCGTCAAAAAACAAGATGGTACAAGCATGAGACCAATAAGTCTAACGCAGTGTCTATGTAAACTCTTTGAAACGTTAATAAAAAATCGTTTGCAATGGTGGGTTGAGAAAAAAATTCTTCCAAAAAGCCAAATCGGATTTAGAAAAGGGCAATCAACATCAGATAATCTATTAAGTCTAGCCCTTCAGGTAGAAGAATCATTTATTAACAAAAAAGACATTTTAGCTGCTTCTCTTGATGTCAGTGGAGCATTTGACAATGTTAACATTGAAATTCTATTACTTAAACTCACACAAATAGGCTGTCCACAAGAATTGACTAAATTTATAAAATTTATTACATTCGAAAGATCAATATACACTGATAAAACAGGTAATGAAGCTAGAAAAGTTTATAAAGGAGTGCCTCAAGGTGGTGTGCTTAGTCCCCTACTATACTGTATATATGTTTCTAACGTTATTGATAGGATTCCAAAAAGTGTAAAGATATCACAATTTGCAGATGACATTGCACTTTACTGCAATAGAGGTTCTTTTGAAACAAGTAAAAGACTGCTTGAAAAAGCGTTAAAACAAATGTTCGAAAATCTTTGTGAACTGGGGCTCTCTTTAAACGAGTCAAAAACCATTTTTATACATTTTAACAATCGCAACATTAGGCCTGGCGAAACTAAAATAAATATTAACAATACGATCATAAAATTTAGTAACCACGCACGATTTCTTGGAGTTTTATTTGACTATAAATTAACATTTAAAGAACATGTAAATAAAGTATTGAACAAATGTACAAAAGCAATAATATCATTAAATTCTTGCGAGGTACTAAATGGGGTGCAGATCCTGAAACTCTAATTATTATGTATAAAAGTTTTGTACGATCAATCATTGATTACGCTAGCTTTGTCTACTTTCCTATACAAAAAACTCAAATAGAAAAACTAGAAAAATTACAATATATGGCTATAAGACTAGCCTTAGGTTACAGAATCAGCACCCCAACTAATATTCTTATCTCCGAATCAAAACTAACCTTTATACAAGAACGTACTATATATTTATGCAATAGTTACTTGTACAAGATTGCCTCAAATACTAGTTTAAACGTATATGAAAATGTTTTTGATTTTAAAAAACAGATAGAATGTAAAGAACATTTGTTTGTAAATAATAAACGTATTTTTGTGAATTGCATAAAAAATATCAATCAAGTAGACTCTCTTATATTCAAAAGCGATTACTATACCTGTTACAAGCATGCATATGATATAATAATAGGTGATATAAATATCGATTTCGAATTTGGTAAAAAATTAAAAAGTTTTAATGATCCTAACTTGCTGGTGGACGAACTTACTAAAGACAGAAATACGTATGCAATATATACTGATGGAAGTAAATCAGAAAATTCTAACTCTGTTGGTAGCCCTTGCATCTGTCCGAAATTAAATATAAGTATTCTGACTAGCACCAACAAACATGCTTCAATATTTACTGCTGAATGCATAGCCTTATCGAATGCAATCGACATTACTTTGAATCGTCCACACTGTAACTTTTTAATTTTTACTGATTCTTTAAGCACTTTAGTTTCATTAAAAAATTGTAAAAATAGTGTACATACAAACCCTTATATATACGAAATCAAAAAGAAACTCCTTGCATCAAACAAAAAGCGCAATGAAAATTGTAAAATTAAGCTTGTCTGGGTACCGTCCCATAGAGGTATCAAAGGTAATGAAGAGGCTGATGCTAAAGCTAAATTAGTATCTGGAAAACCCTTCTCAACTCATGTTAAAATTCCGTATACTGATTTCAAAGAACTAGCAAAAAAAAAGCTTTTACGGCCACTAATAACATAATTATTGAAGAAGGACGTACAAAAGGTTTTGAATTTTTCCAAAAGTATCATAACACTAAAGCTAAACTTTGGTTCAAAAATAAAAAATTACCACGTAAATTTATAGCTACAATTAATAGATGTAGATCTGGCCATTATAGTTTAAATGCATCGTTAACAAAAATCAATGTCATTAATGATCCGTCTTGTAATTGTGGTTACCAACAACAAACTCTTGACCACATACTTTGGCAGTGTCCTCTGTATGAGGAACAACGAAATAAGTTTAAAAAGAGGCTTCACAAAGTTAAACTAGCCCAACCTCTAGCATCTTTTGTTTTGCTCCATTCTCCTACAAGGTATATTTGTAATAGTTTCTGTAATTACCTCGAAGACTGTAATCTTAACTTGTAGGCATGCGATTATAAAGTAATGTACTTGTATATCTTCTTTTTTCAATAAACTACACAAAATAATCTCTCTTTAGAGATTAAAATTGTTTATATAAAAAAAAAAAAGATTCTAACGTTCTGATTTTTGTAATTTTTTTATTTCCATGTAAAATTTAACTAGTCAGTGCATCATTGAAGATTTAAAATTGTGAAAAAGTGTGAAATTTGTTCGTATCAATTGACTGCGTGCAATGCAGTTGCAGAATCACGGATCGGACGTAAACCAAATTAAAATCAAACGCGAGATAGAGTCAGTGTTATTTTTCACTGATCATTTATTATTTTCACATTATTATATAGTTTATTATTATTTTCACATTAGAGTCAGCGCGCCATACAGCACCTTCGTACTATTTAGTTCATATCTTCTAAACGAATCGAGATACCATTATAATTTTTTTGCATAATATTTCTACATTACAAGCTATTTTTTAAAGTAAAAATAAAAAAATAAAAATCTGCGAAGTTTAATAAATTCACATTTTTAATTTTAACTTCTGGTTTACTAAGGCAAAAAAAAGTTCAATTTCAAATTTTTATTTACTTCCAAGAAAATTAATTTATATTCTCTAATAAACACGATTTATTTCTTATATAATCCATTAGATTGACTCTTTTAATAGTATTCGAAAAATCTATTCCTCATATTTTGTCAATTCTTTGAAGCCCCATAAATTGGTAACTAAAGTAAAAAAAAAATAATGATGTACAATTATTGAGGTCCCATAGAAGTACAATCAAGCTAATTATTAACAAAATCCACGACCTCACATTTTTTTCATTGTCTGTTTTACGTGAAATGCCCCATATGTCAAATTCTGAGAGTATTTTTTTGAACGTATGACGTTTTTAATCGGAGACTCTTTTCACGCTCACACGTACCAAATATCCGAATGCAGTAGGTCACGAAGCAAAAAAAGAGGCCCCCAAGTAATTACGGCTCAAGAGAGCAACTAAAGGTTACTGACATAAGTAATTTTTTAAGATTTAACATTATGTTCGGTTTTTTTGAGAATGACTCCTTAGTTATTCTATATTTTATTTTATTATTCTTTTGCTCATTAATAATTTTTAGTACGTATTGCGAATAGAAGTGATTTATTTTTTTTCATCAATCAACTTAAATAATTGTTTTTAAAGATAAATTGAATATTTAAAGAATTTTGTTTTACGTGATATTTGATTTAAAAAAAACAGAATACTTATATGATACAGTACAATCTATCCCTATTTTGAACTCCTATTCTAGTATCATACCATTTTTTAATTTCAAATCACTCACACGTTTTTATTTTTTTTAATTTTCTACTTCATTTGTAAAAACTAATATCTTTATAATATTTTAAATAAAGTTTATATTTTTACATGTCCTAATATTTTCATTCACGCTTGTCAGATATGTCAGAAATAGAATCTTACGACCTATGTTTATTAAGACTTTTTATCTCATATTAGTATTGTTAGTTCTATGCACTGTATAAATGTCGAATGGTTTTTTCTGAACACCCAATATATTTTGCATATTATATTACATAATTTATAGCATTTATTTATGTTGTGTTAAGATAAAAAGCAACGAATAGGAAATTATGAAGTTGAGTATCCCATAAAATGAATATTTCAAACAAATGCGTGATCCAATTAGTATCGTTCATTGCTATAGTCAAGAAAGGAAGTAAAGAATTATCCTACGCCCATGGCAAATTCGGCCTCGGGAAAGATGGATGATCGAGGAAGAGGAGTCTTTACTTTGTATGAGCTCAGAGAGATGTACGACGCGCGAGATTCACTGTCGGTGCAACGCCAGAAGAACGAAATTATGCGAACGCAAAAATGTTCTCGAGAAGCATTGCCACACCGTGCTGTGCCAAGAAACTTCCACGAGAATGCGCGCACCGGAATCATTCTGTGAGTTGGTTCCATTGGCGTAACCATTTATTATGTCTATGATTATGCATTTTTCTACTTTCCTTTAAAAAGAAAAAATATATATTTTTTTTTTTAATTAATTATTCATAGTTTTACAATACCAAACTTTCTATTTTTTTGGCATATTTACATAAGTGAATAATTAAATCAGATTTCTATTATCCAATAGAATGATTTATTTTAATAACGATTTATTTTAGAATATAAAAATGTTCAAAAGGTCTATAGTATAGTAAGGATACATTTCGAAACTTTATTAACAAATGCTTATTAATTTGGAAAATCAAGTTATATTGAAGAGAAAATATGTTTAAATAATTTTACACATTATAAAACTGGAAATCAACGAGTCTGTAATTAAAGAGAAACAACGAATAAATGATCGTAATTCCATTATGCGTCGTAGAAAATAAGTCAATTTAACGAATGTAAAAGAGAATTTATTTAAATTATAAACGATACAGCACGATGTTTAAGATAAATGAATATAATTTCTATTGATTTTGTTAAAGAGTTCTTATTACGAAAAATTTGAGAAGTTGCCCGAGCCTGTTTACACAACACACCGCGTATCTACTTAAGAAAGGTCGATCTCAAGAAAACATGGTCAACCGTAAAAGGGTTGGATCGAGTATATATCTTTTTTTTTCCAATCTTACTCGACCGAAAAATCTTCGCTATTTTTTTCCTTTGTCGGGCACGGTCCTGTACATAAGATTTGTGCCATGTGCTACTGCTTGTTCGTTTTATTAAAATCTTTCCACCGAGCTTGACAAGTTGTCCTGTCGTAATGTCATTGATTATTTTCTGCATAAAGTCGACATACAGTAAAGGACGCCACTGAAGACTTTGTTTTTTTCATTTCTTTTCTCCTCATTATTTATTTTCGATTAGATACCCAGATAATAAACTTTTGAATACTTCTGCTTTCTTCGAGCATCTAACAATAATCATATTTGATAAAACAAAGAAATTTTTTTCAAATTTATAAAGAGTATCTCTTCTTGAACGTACATGTATACTTGTACAGAAAAACGTCAGAAACTGACCTAGTTTTGAGAGGACTAAGAAAACTTGATTTGTATCGGTCGATGGAACGATTGAAACGGTAGGCTGCTTATGGAGAGAAGGAAAGAAAAAAAAAGAAAAGAAAAAAAAGTAAAAGTAAGAAGAGGGAAGAGTAAGAAAGGAGAGAGTTGGTGACCGGTTAGGTGTATACGTGAGAGTAAGAGAGAAAAAAACGATTGCTCTATCTGTCGGTCTGTCTGTCTCTCTCTCTCTTTCTCTCCACCTCTTTCGTGTTCTTGTAAGAGAAAGAAAGAAAGAGAAAGAATTGGTAACTTAAGATGCTGTATCAACGCATATGAGAAAATCCTCATCGAACGAGCTGTTCTTCGTGGAGAAGCACATAAAGTTATAAAGCATTGACTTGGTAACGGTATGTTGCTTTTGTTTTAGTGCACGAAGCAATTTGTAGTCAACCACTCTCTGTTTCTCACTCCTCTTTTTTTTTCTCCCTTTCCACATTTGCAATCACGAAATCGCAAAAGTATGGCTTCGTGGTCCTGTACCAAGGAGGCGGACGTATGTCGGCTATCCAATGGCTCCAAGAAACTTGGATAAGTGACGTAGCGTCTGAACCGATCATGGTGCGTCATCGTTCTCTCATGCGTGAAACACGCATCCTTGCTAAAATACATTTAACGTATTCTTCTCTACTTTCTTTCAAACCCAACCATCATTTTGACGTTGCATTTTCGTTTTAAAGATGATAATGAGAGAGTCTCGACGCGAAATTGTTTTTATGTATAATATTTGTGCTGTATGTGCCCCAGAATAATTACCTGTCTTGTAAAATGTTATAGTTTGCACATTCTAGGTATCGTGAAATGCTATAATAATGTTTGACAAGGATATATTTTATATTTTTACTTATTTACTATTTTTAAATACTTCAGCAAAATGATTTTAAGAACTAAAGTACTTGGTATTTTTCATAAATAAAGTGAAGTATTTAATTGTAAGGGTTTTTGGTTATTTTTGAATATCCTTATCACAAAGGATATTTAATACGAAGTAATTTATTTAACGGCATTATTCACTTTTGTGAAATTCTTATTTGAACTTAAAATATAATTATTCATTCTATAAAATGAAATATTTACAAAGATGGAGTACGAGTATTCACCATTTGTTCTTTCACACTATATGGCTCAAGATCTTGTATTTCCGCGAACCTATCAGCCAAGTAATTTGTTAGCTTCCTCTTCTTCCAATAATTTCATATGGACCCTTACACGCAAACCCGCTGGGGATAGTGCATTAAGTATTTTTTACCCTTTCTTAACTGTTGCTTCAATTTTCTTCGATTAGTGAAAAAAAAAATTAAAAAAGAAAAAGGAAAAATATTGAAATTTGTTTTAATGATGATGCATAAAACAATGCTTAATATTAACAACAAATCAGAATTATTAAGCATTTTTTTATTTTTAAAATTCTATTTGATGTTAATACATTCAATAGCGGTTCTACGTTATTGCGGGATTCTTTTTTTACAATATTTAAATATGTTTTAAATGTTAATATATTCTTCTTGTGTTATTGTTTATTTTTTTCTGAATTTGTCTAATTTCTAACAAAACATAGATAATGTTTTGTGCATAATCAGAACTACAATCACTCTTTTAAAAATTAATTTAGAAGTTAATATCTATTTTTTCATAAGACAAAAAATGCGAGCGTCACATTGTGTTCAAAGTGTTAAACATTATCTCCTTTATTGGACATTGATCAATCATCAGAAATGTTATTATTTGACTTTAATAAGCCAAAAATTACATAAAAAATAAGAAGATTTCTTCGAAGAAATCATTGTTTTACCTATACATGAGTTGTAATTTATAGATTAATTCACATGAAATCAATATATTAAAATCAATAACATTAGCTAGTGGTAATTATGTAAATTTTCATCTTGATTTAATACATATGTTAAACTGAGATAAAACTATATAGTTTATTAAAACGTAATTATGAGTATTAGCAACGTATTTCAATATAGTCATTGATTATTTATTACCGATATATTCAATTAACAAAATCGAAAATGTAATTATTATTAATATCGATTGCATATATGTTGTATAAAATAATTAAATGGAGATTAGAGAAAACTAATTCTTGTCTACATAGATAGTCTTGAAGATTGTTGGAAATCGTGCAAAGTATCTAAATATATCTTTTACCAGGCTACCGTATAGTATATAAGGCTAGTTTTGCTACTCTTTAAGTTATATTGTGTTAGAATACACATATTAAACGCATCGGTAGGATGAACATACGTGTGGTATAAGCTACGAGCCTCGGTGAGACGAGATCAGATACGATCCGATCGGCCAGCGACTCGCTATTTCTGCCGGTACATTCTGCGACAAAATCTTTCTGAGACTGTGCTAACTTCTTTAGGTAGAAGTCAGCTATAAGGCCATTCGATGAACATTGACCAAAAGCCACAAAAAATACATTTTACTCATATCGATGAAACCGCCACGATTACTGTAACTATATGTTCACTTAACTTATTGAACTTGGATTCTGCTTCTTACCACTCCCACTTTCCCCTTTCTCTCTTTCTTCTTTTTTTGTTTTCTATTGAATTTAATCAAACTTAATTGCATCGCGCGAGATAAATTTTATATTTTTAAGTATAAATAAGGAATATGATAAAAAATATTATTTTGCATTAGTGAAAAATGTGAAATATGTATAAAACAAAATGTACTTATTTTGTTTAGGTCAATGACAAAAGAATTCACAAATATACTTGTAAGTAATTAATTTCATAATGGACATGTTGATTAACTTTCTTAAATATTTTCATCTTTTTCCTTCTCTTTTTCTTTCTTTCTTCTTCTTTTTCATCTTAATGCCATGACATTGAATATTCGAGCAAGTTCTTAAAAGTCGACGTCCATCAGAGAACATGCGTGCATAATTAATAACGATTCAAGCGATATATTCAAATTCTCGATTTTTTCTTCAGGTAAATCAAGAAAAAAAAGAAAAGAATTTTTAATTTAATTCAAGATTGACAAATCTTACAAGAATTGCGCGATTGACTATGATAAATAACTGAGAAAATTGTTAATTATAATTTTTTGCTATCTAATTCGAAAATAATATTATATATTATCATGATTTGTTTCATAACAATTTTGTCTATGTATAACTTATCGATTTATCTTAATTTACTGAAGTCAATATTGAATCATCTATTGCGATCCTACTTAAAAACTTGAATCATTTAATGCTCATTGTTAAAACCGTCTACAAAATAAAAGGTGAAAAAAAGATTGAGATATGCAAACTTAGAGCCATTTAACAAATCGATATTAAGTCATTATTTTTCTGCCGAGTAGATTGAAATTGTTACTTTTATCATCGTTTTTAGAAAACAATTCGTATACAGAACTTTTTATCTAAGGACTTTCGCACATTGGTGGAATCTTTTATTTTGAATAATCTCGTTTGATATATCCATGTCGGGTCGGTTCGGTTTTCATAATTCTTAAGCAGATTTTCTTATAACTATGTATATCTCGAGAGGCAATTTAAATTCTACAAGATAGTTTCTATTTAAATATATAGAAACACTTTCAAGATTTAATTTAAAAAAGTAACATTGATACTAGTCGAAGTAATATGTGGAATATTTTTTTGTTGTATTTGATTTCACAGTAACACGGATTTTTACAAAGAATCAAGGAAAACCAGAATATGAGTGAACCGGATACGAGAAGTTTTGTTTTATGTTCATTAAATGAATTTTCAACCAAGATATAATGCATAAGTTCATATTAAATCGATGTTCAACGAATTGTTAACCTACGTGAATTTTGTACTGGTTAAACATGAATTTAACGTATGAGAAAACGAATATATACGAGGTATTTAACTTGGTTGCTCTCAAGAGGAAGCTTCTTTAAAAGAAACAAGCGTTAAAAAACACGTTTTATTATACGACGAATCAATAAAATGTATGTTCGATGTGGACAATAAATATTTTATATGCTGTGGAACAGATGTATTAAATTTACGATCGGTAGAATCTCTTTATTTTTCCCTGAATGTCTCTGAATTGCAATCAACTTTGATTTTCGTCGTTTAATGGAATTTTCATTATTGAATTAACGTACAACTATTAATCAAAAACAATATTTTTTATATTTTACGATCTTTTTTTTTGAAATAACATTTTGCAATTACATCATTGTTTGCGACCGATGTTATTCTATATTATATATATATCATTATTATTAGACATTGTTTCTAAAATTTCATGAAATTTTAATTAAATCATTTTTTTTAGAAAATGGCTACATTCAGAAAAATTTCTGTTAGATTTGTATCAACACTACTTATGTAAAGTAGTTTACAAATTATTCGATTCAAATTAGCATTAATTATTGACCAAGTAATATATAGCTTCCTTTGTACTTTCTCACTCTGTTGCTTTATCTTCGTGATTTCCCCGCTGTCTTCATCAATGATTGCAGTGCAGAGAAGAGAGAAATATCTGTTCTCATTATATCTAATACCAAATTATGATATTTATGATACCTCTTAAACCAATATCATGCGATAACATAATATTTTTGAATAACTTATTGTCTTTCTATAATATTTGTTTCGTTAGCATTTGAAAATGACGTAGATTTTGTTTTAATTACAGAAATTAAATAGCGAAAGCAAAAAAAGTAAAAGGAAAAGAGAAAGATAGTAAGAACCTCTTCAACCGGCATATTGATCTACAAGCAAAGTAACTTCCAAAAGAAGTATCAATATCATATATGCACCTTTATCTTGCGAATCCACTTTTACGACCATTTACGATTTTACTCCTCTCTCAACGAACTAACCTAACTTCGCGATACTCCCTCATGAAACTCCGCTATTTTCTTGATACGTCAGGGAAACTTAGGAATTTATGAAAGGAATCGATTTCTGGTCAACACGCGCAGATTTATTCAAAAATCAATTAGTTAAGTTTAACATAGGATATAGTTATAATTGTGTCCTTTTACTTCTCCTTTTACAAGTTCTGAATTACTTGTCTACGAACATCTCTTTCTTACACCTAGCATCAAAGATTTCGCGTCTTTTAATTCGCTTTTTTGGGAGTTAATAGCACACGATTTGTGTTTTTCTGAATAGGTTACCCATCCATTTTAATAACTATTGTCCATATTGCTTGACTGTAGTGATAAGAATTAGTATTCTAACATGGCCTAAACATAGATATTACGTAAATATTATAACATCTTATAATGACAATAGTAATAATAGTCTAAAGCAGTTTTAAGTATACAATTTTGAATAAAATTGTAATAATAAATGAAGGAATCTATAATATTTGTTCTTAAATGATTCTCGTTTTAATAATTTCGAATATAAGAATTGTTATATATCGTTGGATTATATGAAGAATTTCTATATGTAGTTATTTTGAAATGAAGATATTGACGGATTTTATTTAGAATAACGAAAACTGCTAAAGCGTTTCATACGCGCTTTACGAGCCCTCAGGTAGTTTTTGTATACGCAAGCACGTACGTGTTTACGGTAGAATCTTTCTTCCCTTTATCTATACTACGTTCTATGTTTCTCTTAACGTATCTTTTAACGTTAATATTAACTTTAACGTACCAATCGTTCTTTCTTTCGCATTCTCACGTACGATCATAAAACGACATGTCGTGCCAAATGTGTCTATGTTACGCATTTGTCGCGACACAGTACACAACAACTCGGTACATTATGCAAAAGTTCTTCGAAAACGTTTAACTATTGACGTCAAAATGGTTATAAAAAAACATCTTAAGAACGATTAACTTTGAACATGATACGAATTTCAATCATTCAAGAATTCAATCATACAAATAACACGTATATGAATACATTTTAATTAATACAATAATAGGAGCAAGTTTAAATGAAATTAATCGTCTAATTTGTATCAAATATTGTATTTTATACTTGCATTTATATTTAATACTTTGTAACGATCGTACTATTTGTTGTATCACACAATTACTTTGTTTAACTGTCTCGTATATTTGAACAAAATTAATAGACTAGTCATTAAATTCTTTTCAATCTATAATTTATACTTTCACGTATGTTTATAGATATTTACAATATATATATATAAGCATCTTTTCCAAGATGAGATAATGACTGTTGTTTTTTCAAACTTTATCTAGATGACTAGAACGTTAAGGCGGGCACTGACTCTTTAGTCTCAGCTCTTAATAAATCTCTGTCGAATATTATCCTGAATGACTAATGTTTATAGAATGGGTGTCTTATTTAGACTTATATTTATTCGAAAGGTACTCTAACGTCTCAGATTTAGAAAATAAAATATATTTTTGTTATCCTAGTAAATAGATTCTCACTTACTAAAATATGTCAATTTTAAGGAATAAATGTAAGACTTCGAGTTCAAATGAGACTACTTCAAATACCTAATCAATTTTCTTAATAGATATTTATGTCATAAGTCCGTAAAGTGGCGGTTTTCTGACAGCGACGATATTTCGATATGAGCTTAAGGTTTGTGGCGGGAAGGTTCGAAACGGGCGTAATTTTAACGTCCTCGACTTCACTTTGGACGGAAATTTACGCTCGTTTTCGAAAAAAAGTCGTTGTCAAAATCGCCACTAAACAGCCAAATGACATACAATATTTTTTGTCATTATCGCTCCATAAGTTTAACTTTTGAGGGATAGGAGGCAAATAATGACATATTTAAATTTTATGAAGTTTCATAAGGACAAAAAAACTAATTTTTTTCAATCAATCACTTGTAGGTAAATATAGATATTTCTTAAACAAATAATTCACTATGTTGTATTACTTGTTTTAAAAAATACGCTAATTATTCACTTGTATCGTGTATTTATTGTTAATAAAATGGCGTGATTGCATATATGTAATACTCTTATATTGCTAGCGGGATAGGGAGAGTTACAGTAAACATTACGGTGCAGACATATTTGCGTCTGTCTCACTTATCACAAGTTGAGTCTAGTGCGCATGATCGTGAATGCACAAATCACGAACAAATCATACACAAATTTAGTAATGATAAATAAATTTTAAGCTGCGAAAGGGAGGCGGCTTGCCCTTCTCCACTTGCCATTACAGACGCAACGCTTGCGCACGACGCTCAAAATATAAAAAAGAGATAGAAGTAGTCATTTGCTGTCTCACTTCGTCGGTGACACTTCCACTTACGGCCGCTAGCAATATAGGAGTATTATATACATGCGTAGTTGTTATTTTATTAACATTAGGTCCGCTTCGTAATAAACTGCCAGCAGAGAAATAATTAGCGCCACTCAATAGTAACTAAGTTTAAAATTTACTCAAAATCATCGGTCGGTACACTAGAATGTGACTTTTTTTTATAATCTCTCTCAATTCCGTCTAGGTGTATACGAAAAGTACGTAAAAAAGGGGGGAGGTAAACTTCAAGGCCTAGGCCGTAAAAAAAAGACAGTATGATAGAGTCTCTAGAAAAGAGTTCCTTTTATGGACGCCACCCAGCGCTCAAAAGTTGAACTTTTGGAGCGAGTATAACGAAAAATATGTATATGTTAATATTAAAGTGTATAGTTCACAGTTAAGTAATTCATGAAATAACTGGGTGTTACTTGAAATAACTACTCGTTTTAGAGAAAGCACATAGTTGAACAGAATTTTACTATACATTTTAACTAACAATAAGTATTTTATAAAATAACTAAGTAATATATAAATTCACGAGAAAATGATAAGTAAAGTATGCAATTGAAATTAGATTTTTTCTTAAAATCTGTTTTTCTTTCTACAATAATGTTCATAGTTATCCATTTATATTTCTTACTGCACCTTGAAAATAAATGTTTTATTAATCGTGCTGTTTTATCGAATTAAATCTACTGAGCAAATGTCAATTTGATTTTATAACTTGCCTCTCATGAATTCATATATTACCTTGTTTAAAATAAATAATCCTACAATATTTCATACTTCAACTACTCAGTATAAAACAACAACTAGTTTTTTCATGAATTAATGGATTTCACTCTTGTAACGTGTTCATTAGATCCTTTATCTAAATAAATACAAATGATTATGGTATTCTTCAATAATTAATCTTACAATGCAACGTATAGTAAGATTATCATTGTGTATAATGATCTTTTGTGAATAAACATCTATCCAATTATAGAATGTATGAAATAAAAGAGTCTCTCATAATATCAAGAAAATAGACCACCTTCGGCGAACACCTCTGGCGGTGGCACTAGCAGCGTTGCTGACGCGCACGCTATGCTACGTTCCCCTTCTTGTATGTTCATTGAGTTCCCACCACCCGTAGAAGGCTCCCCCACTACTGATACTCGATCCTTACTAGCTCGTCATGCACTTCGTCGACGTGCCACAGCTACCAGTAGTGCTGTCAGATCGTGGGTAAATCTTACCCTCTCCCTGTGCCACTGGGATTGCACACAATGAAAGTTTTCCATGTCCGTGTGTTGGGATGTCGAGGAAAGCCGAGTGTAACCGAAGTTGGCGGGCACGCCGGAGTGGTACACTATGAAAGCGACTCATGTCCATGTGTTCGGACGACACGAGTCGCTTTCATAGTGTACCACTCCGGCGTGCCCGCCAACTTCGGTTACACTCGGCTTTCCTCGACATCCCAAACACACGGACATGGAAAACTTTCATTGTGTGCAATCCCAGTGGCACGGGAGAGGGTAAAATTTACCCACGATCTGACAGCACTGCCTACCACTGATTCTTACCAGTAAGTTACGAACCGTGCGAAGATGTGTATCGTTTTGTTAGTATTTTCTCTTTCATATCTTCCTTCTTGCTTACATTTGACCCACAAATATTCTATTCTCGTATTTGTGCCTTCTTCTTTCCTAATCTTCATTTTCCTTATTCTTACATTTGCATAATATTATTTATCATAATCAATAAATCAATTTTTCTCGCATGCCATGATTGGCTTATCAAACTTTTTTTTTCTTCTTACTTTGTTTTCCTATCTGAGTGTCTATTTATGTCTATCTGTCTGCCTGTCTTTTTCTATCCATTTATTTATCCATCTATTTATCTCTCACATACATACACTCTCACTTTTTATTAGTGTCTTATCTATTCTTTACATGGAGTGTCTCTTATGTGAAACGTGTTGCGTGAAGCGAATTACTTTCGTGCCATTACTAGCAGCAATCTGAGGTTTGATTATCTCGTCGTTTTCTAATTGCAAAAACGGTCTTGATTCGTATGACCTATCTGTCGCAGCATACAACCTGCCATGTGACAGTACGAAAACGTGCCGTGTGTCGTGTTTTTTCACAGTTATAGCAAAACATTTGGTTTACGTCGGGAATAAAATTTTATTTGTGACCCCAACGAACGTGTTCCTCTTGTTTATTCGTCGTTATTTAATTTTATTATATTTTATTTTTTGGTTTCCAGCAAAACGAACAAGGTTCTTCTATAGTTTTTTTTTTAGTCAAAGTTTTTAAGTGATTTGACGAATTTTTAAGTTTCCGTTATAATGCATTTCCCTCTCTTTCGTTCGTGTTTCGTGTTCGTCGCGCGTTTAGTCTCGCATGCATCTTAAATTCGTTCTTGGCTGAACTATAATGCGTTACTCTTTTTGAATTTCCGCCAATTGACAAAATAAAGTTTATTTCTTTGATTTAAATAATGTAAAAAATTGTTATAATTATGGATCAATAAGTTCAATACTGTTTTTATTAATATTAATTGATTATGAGTTTATTGCTATTCTTGTCAAATATAAACGATGTGATTCATCAAAATCCTATATGTAAATAATAAATTATATAAATTATTATTTACATATAGGAGACCATATACTTATTCAAAATATTAATAAACGATACTAATTAATGATTATACAAATGTAAACAATACTAATAATTGAATTATTTCTAATTGTACAAGTTTCAACAAACTAACTGATCGCTCTAACACGGTCTTATATAAGTCTAAATATATGAGAGAGATTAAATAATGTTTTTAAGTAACAACGCAAACTCAAATATGGCTATCGGTAAAGTGAAGTGTTTTTTTTCGATATATCAATTTAATAATCAGGATTTCAGCGTATGCAAAGATACCTTTTCAAATCAGGTGTCCGCGTTACTCAGCTTTTTCCTTAGGCATGTCGATACATTGCCAGTCTTTGACGATAATATGAATCAGCGCCGTCGATAACTATAATATATATATATATATATATATATATTTTTAAGAATAGCACGGACGATCACAATTAAAATAATACGTGTCCTTTCATTATGCAAATTTTCTAGGTTAGCACTCAAGGTGTTAAAACGAGCGCGGGGACGTCGAGAAACATTCTATTCCTTATTTTTTTGTTACAATAGCAAAATAACTAAAGATGCGAATGTGCGTGCGTTCTTTCTCCCTCCCTCTCTTTCTCTCTTTCTTTCTCGCTCTTTCTCGCACACAAATATGCAAATATATCTACTTTCCTTTTTTTCTCTTCTTTTATATTCTTCCGATTTATAAAATTATTTACAGGAGGATATTTTAGTCATACCCAATTTTCCTGCTCATACTACGTATATTGCTACGCAAAAGTTGGTAAGTGTAATTACTAAATACTGTTGCAGTTAGATAAACTAATCACCTATTCATATATCCGTTGTATATCGTCGTATATCGTCGTATATCATCGTATATCATCGTATTTGTTCGTATCACGTATTGAGGATTTTTATTTGATTTATTATTAATCGTGAAACTTGTACGTTATCCATTATCAAGTCTTAGTAGATTTTTTTTTGCATCGAGTTTTCTAATCAAAGAATGGAATATATCAAGTGGATTTATGAATTGTTTGGAAGTATATACGTTTCATTTTGAATATAAAGTCAGTCGTGTGAACGAGTCAATACAAATAATCTAAGTAACGTAAATAGGAAGATTTGTTAAATAGTACGTGTTAGTTATTTTCTAATAGAAGTTCAATCATTTTCAAATATTTTGTGTGTGTCTTCGGTTGTTGCGTGCGCTTTCCGTTGGATGCGCGCGCACAATACCACGAGAATGGAGCTCACGTGCTACATAAATCTTACATCCTTAAAAGAGACATTCGAGTCCGGCTGAAGGTTAAGAACATTGTATCGTATATAAAATGTATTCGCTAAAGTATCATTTTTCTTCTTCTTTCTTTTTTTTTTTGTAATTATCTATGTGTTTGCTTGTTTTTTTGTCTTGTTCGTAAGAAAATTTTAAATTCTTTTATGAGAAAATTTATTTATACGTTTTCATAGATTCAATACGTCTTATTTAAGTAATTTGCATACATATTTCATTTATTAAATTTTCTCATCGTTATTATCATATAAGTTATCATAACTTCATTAAAATATTGTAACATTAGCATATTTATAACAAAAAAGATCATTTTTATAATGAAGTAACCTTGATGATGTCAATTTATGTTAATATTCTTATTATTTTTTGCTCGTTAATAAGTTTTCTTA
This sequence comes from Polistes dominula, assembly GCF_049000335.1. Taxonomy (NCBI): domain Eukaryota; kingdom Metazoa; phylum Arthropoda; class Insecta; order Hymenoptera; family Vespidae; genus Polistes; species Polistes dominula. Next base: position 7,125,507 of record NW_028301147.1, read on the forward strand.
CTATTATCATAATTAATTGCTAATACTTTTAACTTTAATATTATTTTGATATACATTTTTTTTCTTTATTTTTATTTTTATTATATCTCACCGCGTTGCAATAATCGTACTAGGTATTATTGCATCATAATCTATGTTTAATGTAATATTATATATCTTCGGAGAGATTAAAAATAAATAAAAATTAAAAAGAATATTTTGGAAAAAAACTTATTGTTGACCTATGATAAGAAGAAATGTCGAACAATGATACTTAGTTACTAGGTGCTCTTAACGGAGATTTTTCGAAAAGAAGGAAAGTTTACCTATATGTATACTCTTACACGTTGAAAGATAAGAACTACACAGAGAATATAATCTAGTAAAAACATAATCAAAGAGTATGCTTCTCTCTTTCTTTCTCTATTTTTCTTTTATTAGCGAGAATTTTACTGCAATTCTTTAGATCGATTCTATCGCATGGGTTTCAAATTTGCTCTTTTATCGATTCGTTCGTGTCACGATCTCAAAAACGATGACTCTCTCTCTTGAACTTTTGCTTTTGATTTGATTTTCTGTCCCTCTTCTATTTTTTTTCTGTATCTGTTTGAAGAAAAAGGTCTTTCTTCTTTATGTTTGGGACTCGTTGACCTTTCGAGCCTTTGATGGAAATTGCTTGAATATCAGAATATCTTAAATCACTCAATTTTCTTATTCATTTGAAAAAATTTCTGAACAATTTATCTTTTTATTATTCTTGAGTTTCTTCTTGTTCTTTTTTTGCCTTCTTATCTCTCTTGTAGTATGTCTGTATGTATTGGTTTCTTCGTTTTTCTTTCTATAATATATCTCGCTTTCTTTCTCTCTCTTTCTCTCTCTCTTCTATCTATTTGGTTACGATAAACTAAACTACAAAACCTTATGACATAGATTTTTACGCAATAGTTGGTTACGTTTCATCATCAACGTTACTTTATAACTGCAACAAACTGCCATATCCGCCATTGAGAAAAGTCGTAGTTTCGAAAGTTGTGTTTTAAATGTCTCGTTAAGGCAGGATTCTACTTTGTAATTTTTTTTTTTTTTGATTATTCGTAAGTAAATATATTTAAGAATACTCTCTGAAAATTTCAAAAAGATCAGAGAATCCTAACTGTACTTTTCTGTCCTTCGAATCTACCCGTGCGCTTCAGAAGGCATAGTATATGGTGTAGGTATCGCTGATTAAGCGTAAGTTAACGTTTTTCGTGATTTTTTACTTAAAAAAACTTTAAATGCGTTTTTCTCGGAATCACGTTTTTATACCGCGTGTTTATAAAATCTCCAAAACTAGATATTTGATTCGTCTGAAATTTTTACCACATATACTAACCGCTGGTAGCAGATTTATAAAAAAATTTTCATTTTTACTATTTTTTTTTGCAAAAAATAAGAAAAAAAAAGAGACTTTTTGATCATTTTTTTGCAACTGACGCTATTTTGTTATTTTTGCTTGTAAATGAAAAAATCTGCTACCAGCTGTTGCTGTAGTCTTTGTGAACATAAAACTATTCGAGTTTTTCATTTCATATAATCTGATCTCAAGATTTTATCAACATCGTAGAGGCTAGACTATTTTTAGGCGTTCTGTTCATGGGCCTTTCCAATATATATAGAGCGTATAAAATAAAATTTTTTAATGTACTTTAAGAGTATATTTATTAAGCACAACAAACCCTACATCAATATCTTTCTTAGTTTTCTAATAAAAAATTGACAAAAATACCATTTTTTTTCGAGCGACTAAAGTAGAATCCTGCCTTAAAGTACTACGTGATTATCGGCTTGGTCAAGTTTTATTTTTTAAAGTCACGTGAATAATTGAAAAGTTTTTAACGCGAACTCGATAGAACAACATCGTCAAGATTTAACGGTTCAAAGCATTAACGGAATTTATTTTCAATAGTAACAAATCATTTATTCGGTATTACTTAAATTGTCGAATACGATGGTGTAAATATTGTGGAGTTTACTAGAATGAATTTTAACTGATGCAATGTTAATGAGTAAAACGGTAAATGATAAAGTTCGTGCATCCTAAGTTAATTTGATATTTAATAATCAACGGATACGCTATCGAATTTTACTTTTATCTGCAGGTAGTGATAAACCGTTTACACATTTTTTATTATAATGATAAATAATTTTGACAAAAGCTCGATACGATTAAATAAAACGAAACAATTACTCACAATTTTTTTTTTTAATAAGAAACATTCACTTACGATTATTTTATATATTCTCTTTAAACTGATACTTTGTTCATAAATTTTAAAATTATTAGCTTGTTTATCTACTATCTTGTCGTAATTAAATAAAATATTTTATTGTACGAGACAAATATTTAGAATTTTTTCCAAATATTTCGTTTTTTAATCTTTCAAAGCACAGAGCTTAAATACTTGTAAGGTTAAACAAATTTCAAGTATTAATAAATGATCGAAATGGAAAATTTTTGAGGAGAAAGGTATCATTTGGCGTTTAGCTTTTAATGAAAGATCGATTTGTTACAATGAATATTTTTGGGAGCGATAAAATATGAGAAAAAGGGATTCTTTGATTTGATTAAGGTTAAGTAAAAGATAAAATAAGAGCAATCGATAACAGAATAGATACAGCTACTTAGAAAGAATTTCTCGTTTAGTAAATAAAATGAAGTTCATTTATAATTAAACGAAATCACTTGCTTTTTAATATGGAGTGACATATTTCACTCCAACTATAGTGATTTTATTCCTTTTGATGTTAGAATATATCCCTATTTTGTATAATAGAATCTACTCTTCATGATCAGCAAAATAATATATTTAACATGAATTTCAGTAATTATAATTCCCTTCTTCTTTTGTTTATTTCACTCGATGACAAAATAATTGTAAAGCGAACTTAATGAAAATTTGAAAAATGATACTTTTCTATTATAGAAATCTAATCGTCTTGGTAAAATAACGACCGAAAGACATTTAATCACAATATCATTTTTCTTTTTATTTTTTACTTATTATTAGATTTTCCTTGCAAATTGATTATTCATTCGCTCGTATTATATTTAAAATGTAAGCATAATGTATAAATGTTTGAAATTATTTTATTTGTAATTATTGCAAGCCGCGAATAATGTTGTTTTTTTTACGTATGTAATTAGTGATTCGCATGAAATATTTGATTTCAATAGACCACTAATTATACCATATCATATCGTGCATGTAATAATTTCGTAAAATTGATAAGATCTGAGGGATAAACGTGGTATACTTTTATTGTACACTTCCCAATGAGATTATAATAATCGAAAATAATGAGTGCCAGAGCAGCCGCTCCTCATAATATCAGCGATGTTATTATAGGGAAATTATACACGCATAATAAATGGTGAACAGTAGGGATACGTACTAACGTTACTTTTTATCAGTTCGACCTGCTATTTATCTCTACAATATCTACGAAAACCTTTTGTGTTCTTCGTCAACTTGAAGTATTTCAAATAAATGAAAAATTTACGCTTGAATAGAAAAAATCTACTAGCCAGATCAAAGTAATGTCAATCAATCGAGGATTAAACTTTTTATTTGAAATTATTATCTACAATTATTTGCGTTATTTAGCATTTTTTACTTGCTTGTATTCAACTTTAACAGATTAATTGGCTAGTTTTCTTGATAAATGTCACGGTTGACGTAGTAGTTAATGCATTAAAATGTTGTAATGTATTAGATTCGAAAACAGATAATACATCTATACGTTGCTTGTAGGTCTAAAGGCCAAGGAAATATGACATTGTAATGATTTGAATTGTGTGCGAACTAATGTAAGAAAATGAAAATTTTTCAGTAAAATTGATCGACAGTAACCGAGAGTACAAAGTTCGAAAATTATGCAGTCATTGATGCTTTGTTAATGTAAACGATGATCACACAATGTTATTATAATATTCGCCTTTATATCTTTTACGTTGAAAATGCTAGATAAATATACTACTAGAATTGCTTAATATATGAGTGCATAAATTACATTTAAATTTATCTATTCAAACTGCACAGATACGTTAATTCACTCAATTTTAATTTATAAAACACAAATCATATGCTTACGTTTTATATATTACATGACTATAAGCTCTAATATAAAACATTATGGGAGAGATATATATTTATGTAGTTTTATATGCAAAGATCAAGTAGAATAAAAACCTTGTAATACATATACATATATGTATAATTTCTATTGACACACACACACTTCTTTCTTATATTATGTATCGTACATTTGGTTTACCAGTTCGTTTTGTTCAGACATGATTTTTTATCTCATTCATCGTGTCTTTGAAGGATGGAATAAAATATTCCCTTTTAAAAAAAAGAAGGAAAAATACACTTTACAAGGAAAATCATTTAGTCGAAATTTACATATTTTTCTTTTGTTTTTTAATGCAACCACATAAAAACTCCATTATGTAACAAATTTTCAACAAAATTTAAATATATTTTTATGCATAAAAATTATTAAAAATAAAAAATAAAAATTAAATTTATTGAAAACCGTCTCGGCACAATAATTTAAATAATTCAACAATAACAATAAGTAAAGTTTTAATAATAAGTAAAAAAATTGAATTTAAATATTATTATTTGGAAAATATGCCGATCCTTTAACATGTTTTACTTTTCATTTCTTCGATTTTAATTGTAGATTGATAATACTCCATAACTTAACATTTTCACATCTATTATGTGGAAATCAGTAAAAAAAGTAATTACTTATGTCGCTGTTTGTTTGTATCGATTTCTCGTGAATAACATATTACCATGGGAACATTGTCCGAAGACGAAGTATGGATCGATCAATCGATAGCGTTTTGCAGGACGTAGGATGTTGCCGTCTCACTGTTGTGTTTGCATCGTAAGTGAAGTTAATGTAGCATTTGTGTTGGATAATTGCGTTTTACATGCTGCCTTCAGAGAAAGCATTTAAACCACCCTAACTTTGTGTCGGTTTCTTCGGCTAAGTAATACATTCTACTTCCCTCTCTCTATTTCTTTCTTTGCTTACGAATAAAATTTATAAATAACTTACAATTCGTATGTCTTCCTTCCTTGAATGTTACGCTCTTGGAATCCCTTAAATGCCACACTCTTGTACAATTAATACTTTTTTATTCTTTTACTTTATTTTCAAATAGAAAAAAAAACATTAAAAAAAAAAACAAATTAATCGTAAATTCGGTACGTTATTAAGGGAAAAGCAATCCCGATGTATTCTTATCCTCTTATTTTTATTGTACGTGTATTTCTTTTTCTTTTTAAAATTATTCTCGTTAAATATCGACCATCAAGAAAGAATGATCGTTCATGGCGAATAAAATGATCGTTACTCAACGTCTAACGAAATTACAAAGTATTTACTAAGAATAAGACCAGTTCATTATTTACATCTGAATTGCATGGTACGAAAATTGTTGACGGATACTGCAGCTAATGTATGAATTTAATCTTATGAGGTAAAGAGTCAAACATGGTCATTAAATGCCAATGATTCATTTGAAATGATCTTTTTAGAAGTAACTATTGTTTCTTTACAACTTTATTACAGTTGATGATAATATCTCTTTTACTTATAATACTTCATTTAATGCTGCAAATTTGTTTTGATTTGCGTTCTTATTATGAATGATTCAAGGCACGAAAAATGAACGTATGTATGCACTTAACAAATATATTCATAAATCATACTTCTCATTCTGCTCATTTTTAGATGGTTATTACTTTTATTTTCTTTTAGAAATATACTTTTTGAAATAAAATGAACAGTTTAGAAACATATAAATATATAGGCATATGTATGAGAATATTGACAAATCTTCGGCATGATTCTAATATCACATATGCAACAGATGGATCGACAAAATTTATCAGAGTTTTATTTTTTTTTATAGAACCGACGATAACAACTTGTTTTTCGAATATGTTTCAATATTGATCGACATAACAAATCAGTAATAATAATATCGAGTCGCGTCATATTTTTTTATTTCAATGTTTATCTCATAAAAGTTATTATTCGATAAGGTTTGAAAGTAAAATTAGTCTATCGAACTAGTTCTAAAATTTTTACAAGAAAGAATTATATAAGAATCGGTGATTAGTTACAAGATATCGACGATAATGGATGGATTATTTAAGATTCTTTACGAGTTTGTTTCAGATCTAAAAAAAGATCGTAAGGATCACTGATGTTTTATGCACGTTTGGAAATACAATATTAATTACAGAGTGCTTATGAATGACAATAAAGTTCGCCTAAAAGTTCTTAGTTAGTTTTCAATTCGGAAGTTATCGGTTAAGTTAAACAGAAAAAAAGAAAGTTATGAAAAAAAGGGAGGAAGAATAAATAGAAAATGCAACGAGAATAATAAATACGAATATCAAGAAAAGAATGTGACTGGCAATAGGAATCGATGAGTCCAGGTATTACCCTGTGATTCACGGTCAGTTTAAAAATGGATCACGCGAACCAAGCTATAACTAACCTTATGGAAAATAACGTGTCTCCGAACAGGACTACAAACTCGCAAGTAATGAGAAAATGCTCGCGATGTCAAAATCATGGATTAATAGTTCCTCAGAAGGGCCATAAGAGTGTCTGTATATACCGCAATTGTCCTTGCAAACGTTGTAAACTTTTTTCAAATCGACAGAGCACGAAGTCAAGACGTAATCGAGTAAGAACTCTCACTCAAGAAAAGGTAAGGAAAATCATTTTTATCAACTTCTTTCTATCCTAGGAATTATCGTTGCTATCTCGTCTTTAAATAATAATTCTCGAATGTCATAATTTGTCAAATCATTCTAACATAAAATTGTAAAAAGTATTTAAATTACAAGCAGTTAAAAACAATTCGTAAAAATTGTTGTCCCTGTTTTATGATTTTATGATCAAATCAATGAAGAGTTCTTTTTTTCATTGACAGGATTCAACGTCACTCTCAGTAGACATGTCCTTTCTCGGTTCGGGGCCACAATCCGTGAAGAATCTCAATGGAAATTACGACAGCAACAGCGGCGACTTGTCGGTCAGCAATCATGAAAACAACGAAACTCAAGACGGGAACAATGATGTTACTAGAATTAGTCCCTCAATGAATTCAGTATCTTCAAATCAGTTGCTTTCAGCGACAAAATCCTGGCTGCAATGGCGAAACTGTGAGTTCAGTTAAAATCTTTATTTTCTTTATCGATTCTAAATCTATTGATTATTATTATTATTATTATTATTATTATTATTATTATTATTATTATTAATTAGTGTTAGGAATTCGAAAGTTCATTGCCGCAAATATTAAATTCCGCCAGTGTTCCCATCCCTGAGCGCGACCCCTCTATTCGCGGTCTTCGTAGCCTATTTCCTTAAGATCCCTCTTAATATTGTTCTCCCTTCTACATTTCGGTCTAACCAAAATCAATTGATATGCATTTTAAAAACAAATTATATTTTATCTTATCTTCCTTAAAGTGAGGAATAATAGAAAATTATGAACTACATTAGATCCCGAACGCAAAGAACAGGCGGGAAGAAATGTTAAAAATAGTCTTATTATTTAAATGTTTGGTTGAATTGTTACGCAAATAATAAAATATCTGCAATGAAATCTCCTTAATATTTAGGTATTTAATAATAAAATTTGAACGTTTCATTATAGACATCCTTATATTTAACCGATCATTGAATGAAAACTTGGACATTCTTGCAAGAGGTCAAAATTTCGTTTTATCGTGCGAATTGATACGATAGATCTTCATTAGACTACTGTAACATTGTAACAATGTTATTTCGTACAGCGTCTCAGTCGTGTTATTCATCTCTTGAATCTTTTTTCTATACTTATTTTTTCCCATTAATTTAACCATGTTTAATTTTTTTTCGGATCATGATTTTATCATGATTTTAGATTTAACATGTTGATTTGCAATCACTCATGACACCATCATGATTACAAAATAAGTAATTATTGATAAAAACATTTGAAGGTTAATGGTGGACAAGTTTAAAGTGTCGATTCTCGATTGTTTTAGATTGGCCAACTGGCTTTTTGCCAGTAACGCATGAACGATTAGCAATTAATAATATTGTCTACTATTTTGCTACGTTACTTTCACCCTGCTTCTCTATGTTTATTTATTTTTTTTCGCGCGATAAATTATACTGTCATGTTATTTTTTATTTCTTTCGGTTCTGCTTATTAGTCTTGTATTTTTCAAATAATATCACATTTTTTCAAATCTATTTTTCTTTCTTTCTTTATCTTTAATATTGATTTATGACTCTTTTATATGTAACTACATATTTTCTTTATTAAAGAAATACTTTTTCATTTTCTTTGCCCAAAAAAAAAATATAGTAAGATAGTAGTATAGTAGAAAATAAACACCATCTCATATTGGATAATAACACAGCGAACGGCATGTAATAACTCAAGAATTTGCATCCCAATTTCAGACTGTTTTTGAGCGTTACTTCCTTAATTAACTTTTGAATTCATATGCTCGCCATAACATGGCAGATATGTTTAATTTCTCCTCTCATCCGTTTATTACCATGCACCTGCTTATCGATGAATATACATATATAGGTTGCGAAGCAAGTTTACCTACCTGTTGCACGCTCTGATTCATCTATTTGCTCTTCTTCCTCGTTTAGCTTGTTTCTCGGCTTATTTCTCTTTGTTTGGGTTTAAATTTACCTTGAACCAAAGATCTTTTCTTCTATTTTTTCCCCTCTTATCAGTTTTAATTTTTATTTCAACCTACGTTAATGATCTTTTCATGAGAAATAGGAAAGAAAAAAAATTATAATATTCTAAATCCTTAACATCTTATTTCTCTAAATATATTAGAAACAACTTTAAATATTTTTCCAAACATTGATCGATGATGTATTAGATTAAGAATTAGTGGTTTTTCTTCTAGTTGGATACTTTCATATGTTTAAATGGTTGTACTATGATTATTATAATTTGTAACAAGATTTAATCTTTTCAACGATCTACACAGTTTGCACGGCAATCGTTCTGATTTTATGTACGTTCTCTGTAATTATTCTGTAGTGAAGTAAAATTACGAGCAATGCGTACGATTCGTTGGATATAAATTTAAAGACACGTCAAAAACATAATTATGAATAGAAAGAATATCTAAGAATATTAGCAAATTTATACCTCATTGGATAAGAGTTTTTCCGTGTATGCATACTCTGTTACTTATGCAATTTTCTTATAATATTTTTATATTTTTCTCTGTCAAATATGAGCTTAGGAAAAAGTATTGATAAATTTTTAATAATCAAAATATTGAAACAAGTGACAAATGTAGATTCGTTGATTCACACAAATGTCTCGATAGTTTTAATCAGTCATTATTTTACTGACAATAAATAAAACTTTTATTTACTGTTGTGAAAAAAATTCAAAAGAAATTAGAAAGTTAGAGAAAGATTAAAAGAAAAAGAATTAAGCGAGCGTTACGGATATATGTCCATTCGTATCGTTGAGCTGCATAATTCCGTTGGTAAAAACTACATATTCTCATCCTTCTTATTAAAATACAATATATATATATATATATATATATACATTAGGGTGGGTCAAAAAAATAAATTATTTTTTTTTCTTACAAGTAACACGGAAAAATGGGTTGCTAGACACCTTAAAAAAATTCTCACCAAATATGAGCTCTTAATTTTAATAGGAAGATCCTCCGCATCGCAGTTTTTTATTTTTTTTCTCAGTCCAATAGAATAAAATTCATACCTCATCATTAATTGATTGTACAGAAAAATGTTCTGGAAGAATCTTGTAGGAAATTTAATGCTCTACAAAAAAGGTATATTATATATTTTTTCCGTAAACCTCACCATTTCAATGATATTGAAGATTTAAGTTTAATTATTTTAAGACAAATTTCATTTTTGTTTATGAATTTTATAACTCGACAATAAATGACTATTATAAAAGGTCCAATACAAATTTTTGTAGGAAATTAACTGCTCTATAAAAATGGTGTCCTATGTTTTGGCGATTAAATTAAGCGTACAAAAGATATTCATCATCAAACTTTTTTGTTAGAGAGCATCAAAAAAATTACCCTACTTGCAACAAAAAATTGTTTGAAAATTAATAACTCAGTTGAAAATTGAAATAAAAAACTTTTGATAAATAATGTACAATTTATTTTTTTAAATGTAGACAGAGATACTTACACATAAAAAAAAACTTGAAAAATATTTTGCAGTTTCTCAGTTGATAACAACTAAAATTCGTGTAAATTTTCTCAAAACTTATAAATTCAATTTAAATTGAAATTTTTTGAATATCTAATCAAAAACTTTTAAAATCAGTACACATGAAAGTTTGATGATGAATATCTTTTGAACGCTTAATTTAATCGCCAAAACATAAGACACCATTTTTATAGAGCAGTTAATTTCCTACAAAATTCTTCCAGAACATTTTTCTGTACAATCAATTAATGATGAGGTATGAATTTTATCCTATTAGACTGAGAAAAAAATAAAAAACTACGATGTGGAGGATCTTCCTATTAAAATTAAGAGTTCATTTTTGGTGAGAATTTTTTTAAGGTTTCTAGCAACCCATTTTTGCGTGGCACTTGAAAAAAAAAGTCATTTTTTTGACCCACCCTATAATATACATATATATAAAATATATAGATTTCCTTTTCTCTTTCTAACGTTCTTCTTTAACCGCTTATCTCTTTCTCTGTCTCTATACCTTTTTTTTTCTATCAAACTTGTCATTCTTCATTTCCACTTATTTTTTTATTTCTCTTTTAATATTTTCATTTTGCCAGTTTCGTTAGCGATTAGAAACGGACGAAGACTTTTCGTTTTAATAATCTTTTATCCTTTTCTTTTTTATCTTTTTCATATTCTTTCTTTTACCGACTTTATCAAAATTCCGATTTATTACGATAATAGTAGAATGGTATTAAAGTTCTTTCACACCTAACGATCGATTTATCACAACGATTGGTTGTCGATCAAACAACTGAAGTGGCAACTAATTTTATTGGGTTGTTTAAAAGTTTTATAAATTAATACAAATAGGCAATAACTAAACACTTTCTTGGATGTTGTTCTTATGAAGTAAAACTGACCGAAAAAAAGTAATACTTTTCTCAATCAACCATCCAGTACGATTGGTGAAATTGAAAATAATATTCTACTCGGAGTCAGTTTGATTACAAATCAGACAATTTGTTGCTGTCGTTTGCCATTCCATGTAACTGTTGACTAGTATGTCGATAGTAATTCTGTCGTAGAAAAGCGAAGTGATTGATTCTACATTAAAAATTTTATAACAACTTCTATCTGTCAATCGTTTAATCATTTGCCGTGAAAATACCTTTAAGTATGTTTTGCATTGTTGATGAAAATTATAAGCGACTATTAGATTTAAGAGAATGTATGATTTTACATATTTAGTTGCGATAACTACGAACGATTCACAGCTGACTTTCAAGTCGCCGTGACCAATGGAATACATTGAATCAAGTGCACGCGTTCTCACTATGAACAACTTTCTTGTATGTCTGATATTGAACACTAGCGGATTTAGCTTTCGAGGAGCCAGAGGTTAGCCGATATCAAAATCAGAAATTATTATGTTCATCCTTGTAACATAAACTAAGCTGATTATAGGAATAATGAGTTCTTATATTTTTCTTATTTTTTTTATCTTTTGGAAGTGTTACCCTATCATTATAATTATTTTTTCGATGTACAATTTGTTCTTACAATACTAACCAATTCAAATTGTCGACAATTTATCGAAGCTTCCCACGACTTTTATATTAATGACAGAAATAATATTATATACCAGTGTACAAGATATCTGTTATTCATCTTTGTTTTTCTTCCATGTCTTATTCCTTGTTGTTTCTTTTGCTTTTTGTACATTAATTCTGCATTTCTTAAAAGATAGTGTAGAGACTTTTCAACTATTTATGAGATGCAATTTGTGCTGGCGTAAAGAAGATATCTCAGTATAATGATTGTTATCAAGTTTTATATCATTTTAGAAAAACTCTATTTATTTTTTATAAGATTTTTGAAATTTAAAATATGATAATATGTAACCAGTAAATTGACATAGTTTGAAATGTTTTAGATTTATTATAATATTTATTAGATAATAACATTATTTGATCGATTGTTATTATTCATCTTTTCGTAAAGATTACAATGAAAATAAATTTTTTTTCAGATTTAATGTTCGTATTTAATAATCATTAAAATGGATTTTTCGGTAAAAAAATTTGTCAGCAAATCATTTCGCTGTACTGAAAAGTAATGAGGTCAAATAATTACTGAATAAATTATAATGATAAAGATAGTGAAATTTCTTTCATTATAAACCAATTAAGAACAAAGGATAGTATTCAAAGAATCTTATTTTAGTTAAAAAGATTTCATAACTTGCATGCAAATTCTTCGTTATATACGATGCTCATAAATTGTTTCACTCAATTTTATCAACTTTTTCTATTAATTGTATTGATAAAAGGAATTTTAGATGAGTGCGGATGCATAAATTACATCTCTGTGATATATAACTATTATCGTATAACTCAACATCATAAGATGTAACTCATTCAACTCATATATCGATATTTGCAAGTATCAAGTAAAACGTGCCCATTTTATAAATACCCATATCTTTAGTGAATTGCTATATACAAAATATCCTGTAATGTTGAACGATCTCAACTGAAAGATCATTATTATTCAATGAACAACGACGTCTTGTTTGTCCTCATTCAAATATGAACTCGGCTTCGTTTTTTCCTCATTTTCTTCACATTTTAATTAGCTATTTTCTTAATTTATTTCAATCGTCTTTGAGTCTTAAGAAAGGAAAATATTATTATTCGCAGTAGTCGTACGATGAATGATTTAGTTCCTGTAGAATAAAAATGATTCTGTCTTACACTCATATTCGCCACATGACGAAAGACATTTATCATTTTCCTCAATCTTTTGAAATCGTTTTCTCATAGCATATAAATTAAATAAGATTAACAATTAACGTTTATCGTCATAATTATTATTATTAGTATAATTAAGTTAATCAAGGATCTTTACAACTAAACACACCTAATTTATATAAATTAACATAATTAGTAAATTGCATAAAAATATATTATGTATAAAGTGAAACTTTGTATCAATTTTGCAGCAATTCAATCGGTGTCTTTTTACCAAATTTAGTATTTATTTATAAAGTAATCATATATCTCTTATTCTTCGAAATAGTCTCACCACGATCAATTGTTTTCGATGATTTCGGTTCATTTTTCAGGCAACTAACAAATTTCTTGACGTAAAGAAGATAGCGATTTGAATACAATAAATTTAATATCAAATTAATTGTTACATCTAATAATTAATAGAAAATTATCCTCCTCGAAAATTTTAGTTGCAAGGCTGTACATTTTCTTTTGTATTATTTAAATTTTTTTCGAATATTGTTAAGTAAAAATTATATATAGTAAGTTGATAATGTTGATAGAAATAAAATAGATTTATATCGATGACATTTAATTCAGGGACGGATTCTAATGTATTTTTGAATGCATCTTCGGATTCGAACACCAGTAGTACCAACTGGCGTACCGTACAGAGGTGCACACTCTGCCGCAATCACGGTGTTGTCAGTTCTGTTAAGGATCACAAGAGGTTTTGCTATTTTAGAACATGTCAATGTAAATCTTGTTATAATACCCGTAAAAAACGGAAAGAATCGGCGAAAAATACCGCAGATAAAAGGGCAGCTGCCCAAGACAAAAAATATATGGACAACATCCGTGAGGTAAGTAACGTATTGATTCGTTTTTTTATCTATATTCAATTTTATTTCTATTAAAATGTACGTTTAAAGTGTACATTGTTTATTTGTTGACTTAGCTAGTGAAGACGACAATGCCTCCGCAACAAATAAATTATATACCACCTGTTTCACAACCACCGTGGAGCGTCGAAGGCAATTATGTTGGTGATGGCATTAACCATTTAATTAGTACTCCGACTCCGAGAAAGGTGCCAGTTGATCGAATAATACCTCCTTTGATCGATTCGATTCAATCAGAACCTAGTAAGTTGATTTTTTTAATTTTTTATTATTACTTTTTTGCCCTAAGAAACATTGTTTATTTGCTAGTAATCTGTTAACACTTTTAATGTGTATACTTTTCATCAAGAGATAAATTTTTAATTTTTGTTATGACGAGTATACTTGTCATACGAAAAGAAAACTACTTTTTGATATTTTAATGAAATCTAAGGAATATTAATCAATTGCAAAATTTTAAAGTATTTGCGATAACAACAAATTAAAAGGATTTGTGTCTTGTTCTGTTTTGTATTTGGAATTTCTCGAATTTTGTCTTGAAATTTCATTCCAAATATTATTAATAGTATATGCCAAATATTACAAAGTTTTTGTTTCTTTTCATGTTCCATTCATTAAATAAATATAATTTAATTCTACAACAATTGCACATACATATTCTGTGCCTGACAAGTACATTAATCTCTTAATTTTTTTATTATAAAGCAAAAATATATATTTTGAAAATAGAGCTACGAAGCTTAACAAGTAAATTAAATACCTTAAATAATCGAGAAGATTGAGAAATTGAAGATATGTTTTTATAAATAGAGATTCTGAAGAGTGAACAATCGGTTTTAATTCGTGCGGAAGTTCCAAACCGTGCTCCATTCGTGCGAGTTTGCTGAGGAGGGAGGGTGCACACTTATAACGTCGTTCACAGTGATCCCAACGAAATTCAAGCCACTCTTTCACTTGACAACCCAACCGAATGTTAACCCTGCTTTTACGAGCGTCTTCATTGGCTGTGGAGTCGTTCGAAGCCGGCTAATATAATACGAACTTATAACCAAAGCCGAAACCTAGGAGTCTCGATTTTTACTTTTACGAGCAGGCTCGTTTTTAAAAGTTATCGTTATTTTGCTCGTTCTCGGTTGAAATAGTTTGTTCACGGACATATAAATGACCTCTCGAAGAAGTAGCAAGCGTGGAACCCGTATAGGATGGTGGCTTCGTCACGATGTCATGGAATCTTCATTTCAAAAAGATTCTTTCGATGGATTAAGTGTCCTTCCATGAATATCCTCCTTTCTTCTTAATAATTAGAAATTACCAAGCATGTTTCATAAATCTTCTTGTCACATATTCAAGATTTTATTAAAAGTAATATGACCAATTGAATAAAAACTTGTTAAACAAAGTTGAATTTAAGAAATGAACATTTCATAGATTCATCTTTTAAGTTTTAAGCATTTGCAAATGAAAATATATCAGTTTACCTTGTATATACTAATGAAGTAAGAGAGGATCATTCAACGTTATACTTAAGCAAAATATTTTCAGATTTTTTCCGTCTGGTTTGTTTTTGGTCTTTAAATTAAGTATCGGAAGAGATTTTATGATAGCTGTTCGTATGAACCCTCGTAAATGGCTAATTGATTTACAGTCGACGCATTTCCACAGATTCACGATGATGAAATTAATGTGAGGTCACGATGTCTCCGTTTTTGACATCGTCGGGCAAACGTAGATGTAGGTGAAGTACTAATAGTAGCAATAGTAATAATATTAATAGGAAAAGTTACATGAACGTCGATAATACGTTGAAAGGTGAAACAGAAAGAAAAGGAACATTGTTACTTTGAAGTGTGCTGGTTTTATATGTGTAATAATTGAATGTTTGTGTGTATATGGGGTAGAGTTAAATATGAACGCTTGCTAGTGTTAGAAGGGTGTCGTCGCAGAGGAGATGAGAGAATTTGAGCGCGCGAGGGGTGATTACGAGAAAGTATATGGGACTGTAAAGTTTCCATTTACGAGCTTACATTTCGAGGCATCGAGTAGGCGCTTTTAACCCTTTCGCTACTACGAGCGACTATAGTCGCTCTCCATGTGATGCCACTCAGGTACTACGGGCGACTATAGTCGCTTTCCATGTGATGCCGCTCAGGTACTACGGGCGACTATAGTCGCTCCCGCTAAAGATGTCGCGTAATTGTATATATGATAAGCGCCTGCAGTTGCTATGCACAGAGTATCTCACTCTAAACATGCCGCATGAGTCTTTCGTTTTGCATCATTTGTTTTTTACGGGCTTCAATAATAAACCAAATGCCTCGATCATAAGTCTTACGACACCGGCTCGAACGTTGCGTGCACCGTGCACTGTTTCGGTGTAGCGCGCCGTACTGCGGGAGTACCTCGACGGAGATCCGTCCCGTAGCGAAAGGGTTAATAATGCAAGAGTCGTTCATTATTATGCGAAGAGTGTCGCTTTCGCGAAAATGTTACTCATGTTTGTGTATTGATACTAATCTGTCGAGTGCTCGATAAGTATCGCAGAATTTTTGAAGTGAAAACTTCTTTAGAATTGGGAGTGATTTGAAAAGAATGGGTGATTCAGGCAACGAAGCGGTAAATGGTGAGGCAACGGAGTGGTATACGGATAGGCAACGGAGCGACGGGCCGCTATGCAACGGCCACGATATTTAGTAAGAAGAGAAATAGAGACAAACATATAGGATTAAGCCTGCGAGAGAATAAGACAGAATATAGCTATATAGTTTTTCCTATTCTCGGTCTCTTCTTTATGCTCTGCTTCGTAGTTATCGCTCCTGGTTGTATATGTGTGTGTGTTGTGTGCGACTGCATACTACGAAGCATAGACACATATAGAATAATTTCGATACTATACCTGTTTGTAGGTAGGAGCGATAGAAGGGTAGAAGAATAAACAGAGATAAGCACGTAGGTATGCGACAAAAATATAAGGTCCAAACGAACCGACGGTCGAAACAAAGAAAAAAGGTGTGAAGTCTGTCTTTGTAAGTTGTATAAGTGTGTAAGTCCTGTATGAGTCTGGAAGGTATATATATACGTGTCATTTCTTTTCTATTTTTCTATTCTATTTTTCTATTTCTATTTAAAAATGTTTCTATTTTATTAAAAAATTTATATAAAATTCTTTATTTCGCAAATATTATCATTAATAATTATGAAATTTAAAGAATATAATAATTGTATTGTCTGGAATTTTTTACAAAAAAAAAAAATGATTACAAGATACATCAGAGAAAAAGAATTAGAGAACACTGTAGGATACATTAGGAGCAGATGACAAATTCCATTCAAAAGCAAGTAAATTACTGTCACATTTTTATTTTGCTTCTTAATAAAATATATTTGATACCTAAAGATAAACATGTCTATTAAATTTGATTTTTATATGTTTTTATAAAAAATATCCAAAGACATGTACTGACCCATGCATATAAGAAAATTAAATTATTAATTGTGATATTTGCGTATTTAAGCAACTTATACAAACTTTTCAATAAAATAAAAACATTTTCAAGATTTTGAACGCCCAGCGTGAATCGGTGGAGCTTACCACCGGGGCTGAAATTTGAAACTCGTAGTGTACACACGCTCGATAAGCTAAGAGAGCGATACGATTCAATGCATTTTTTAGATTTTTCGTTGTTTAGGTCTTTATTTAGACGAGAGTATTTAGAAAGATAAGTTTGTGGTCCAAAGAATAAAGACAAGATATGTTATAATTAATAAGGGTCTCGAAGTGTGGCAGGCTATAGAGTTGAAAAAACATTTCTAGAGAATATCTCTATTAGATCTCTCATTGCATTTTACCAGAACCTTCGTTCAGTCCAGCAGTATTTTCCATATGTTTTTTGTAAAGTCTTTATTTCGTCTATCCTAAAATGTTTGTTATACAGCGCAAGAATTTAGATGAAAACGAGAAATTGAAAAGCGTACTAACAAAAAAAATTTTATACCTGAGTTTCAAAAAAAGGATTATTTATATTTACTTAATTTCTGACGAATTATATTTCCTTTGATAAACATCCTACGATTTTGGTGTTTATTTATAACTATCGCATTCAGCATTCCATTTTTATTGCTTGAATTTGGAAAAGTGCACTTTTTATCAGCTATTCCACACAGAGACCATACCGGTGACCTTTATTATATATGGTAATAATATTATAATAAATAAATCCTACAATTATCTTACTTTTGAAACTGTGCATTCGTCTCATTCTCTCGAAACTTAGATTTTTGAAGGTTTCACTTCTAACACGTGTGATCTGCACACATGTTTTTCTTTTTTTTTACATTTTTTACTATTCTCATCGTGAGATAATCGTTTATGCCAAGAAAGTTTTCATTTTATTATATTTCTTTTTCTTTCTTTTATAGATTAGATATCTCTTATTTCTTTCCTTTTTTACGCGTTTATACGCAGCTAACAATTTTCTTTTAATATATTGTATCACACGTTGTGCCTATTCGACAGACAAAGTTTATCGTTACCACTTTCCAATGTGTTCATCTCTTATATGTTTTCTTAGAAATACGTACGTATTTCGAAAACATATCATGTTTAACTTTCTTATTAGTAAAAGAAATAAAAGTACGAATAACATTTGTTTGCTTAATTACATTCAATTGTTTAAGTAATAATATCGAGATTATTTAGTAGTTAAATCAGAGAAATGGTTGAATTCGTTTTTCACTTTTTTTCTTTAAAATATCATGGAAATTTGTACAATAACCGAACACTCTTTTCATTCGTCGGTTTTCAAAAAAGGCTCGCTCGTAAATCACTACAAATTTCATAATCGGCTTCCTTTTTCCCCCAGTTTGATTATCGAGTCTATAGCTTCTCGTTGACAGACGGTTAACTTTCGAAATTTCTTGTTCGTTTTATACTATACTTTCTGTGAATAAAAAAGAAAAAGTCTAAAAAGAAATAAAAATAGGGAGAGAGTGTAAAAAAATTAAGTGCATTTAGTACTATACGATACGATAGCCTAACGTTTTTGAAATCACAGGATAACATGGGGTATTATTTATGGTCTTCTTGAATTAGGGATGAACTGTACAAAGAGTTCACGAGTTTGTTCGTGGGTAGGTCAAGATCTTAAAAGATGAAACCCTTAGGTTATCGTTCTGGTCAAATGACTTTTATATCTTACAATGTAAAAATATTTCATTGAACTGTAATAAAATCAAAACCAATAATATGTAAGTTGTTCAATGTTGTTTTGGCTTTGGAAAAATGTAATAAACAAAAATGTAATATTTTTTTCAAAAAGTACCTACATCCTTTCGAGTATCATCATATTTTTCTAAGTTACGCGATAAGTGAGCTGACGTTTGAATCATTAACAAAAAAATAAAAATATTTCTCGATAAATTTCTTGTTTTCTTATTACAATAAATAATGTCAATATATTTTGTGAAATAAAAATTTTTATGAATAATAACTACGTTCGTTTAAATTTGTTTTAATCGTATTTTTCCGTTCAAAATACAAATTCTTACCGTTTTATCGTATTTATATCTTCTTTGATTGCACGGATAAAATTGTAAGAACAAAAAAATTATAAGATTCCTTTATTTCTACATAAGTATATGCATACATTAGTTCGTATGTTTGTGTATAAATATATAAGTATACGACTTTTATGTCGTGCTCATACGATCGTTCGAATTCTTCGGCAAGTTTATTGCGTTACTCTCGTTTTCCTCTTCTCTCGGATTTTGCTCCTCACTAATTTGTTTTTTGTTTTTGTTTGAAAAAGTATATTTTTATTTCAAACTCTTTTTAACATACATAACATAAGTAAAAAACATCTTACAAAAAACTTAGACTGATAAAAAAAATTGGCTATGATTTGTAATAACAAAGTATAAATCTAGTCATAGTGTTTAACATAAATATGTCTATCTCATCTTTAGTTATTATTTATACAAGAATTTGGTTGCCGCGGTGGCATTTAATATAGCACTCTTCACCAATACGATGGTGAAACGATTCGGCTTCTCTGACTTGGTTTATCCCAGAAATTCAGTTTATAACTGCTGACTCCACTAAGTTTTATTAAATCTTACTCTATCTGTTTCTTTATCTTTCGTGCTCCACCTCCTTTTTTACTCTTTCTTTTTTTCTCTCTCTGTCTTTTCTATTCTATCATCTCCGTTCCTTTTCTAATGAATAGTTTTCTCCAATTTATCTCTCTTATTTTCGTTCACCGAAACGAAATTGCTTAACCTTAGTTTAAGATCAAATAGCGATCTTACTGAGCGCGTTTGCTAAATTTATGTATCTACCTTTTCATTCAACAAACGTCGGCTTTCAAACGAAATCGAGATGCCACACCGATAATTTATATCTCATAAAATAGAAACAATGAAGCCTAATAAGTGAATAAAATGAGTAATAAACTATTTTTAAAAAGTATTAATAAACCTATCCCATACGTAATGTAATTATTCAATAAATATAATAATATTATTATAATTTATTCAATAATTATTATAATAATAATAACAATATATAATAACAATACATAATAATATTATTTTTATCATTTATTAAATTTATTTAATTTTTTGTTCATTTAAATCAATCGAAAACGCTTACGTGATGGGGGTCTACGATAGTAATGATAATTTAAAAATAGATATTTTTTAGAAGAATGTCATTCGTCTATGAGACATCAATTGGATTCTCTTTGGTCTTTAGAAATATCGTCTGTTTATTTTCAAGACGCGTCGTATCTTCGCTTGGAAGCGTAAGATAGTTCAGGATCGTTCAGTCGAGCGTGAGAGACACGGTCGTAGCCTGCGTTGAGGTTTCTTTTTCAATTTTACGACGTTGCTTCGAAGTAGTTATGCGAATCCGTTGGGTTAGTCACTCAGCCGGGCCGAGCCGGGCCGGGCCGGGACGGGACGGGACGGGACGGGACGAGTCTTTCTTCTTCAGCTATTTTTCTCTTTCTTACTCTTTTTGCTTCTCTCTCTCTCTCTCCCTTTCTCTCTTCCTTTTCCGCGAGTTACCCTTTGTCTGGTTTGCCATCGGCATCGAGAACGAAGAAGATGACGCCGGCGTTAGCACTGATGCGTAAGTTACGATCCTTCAGAGCATAGTGCGATACAATTCGCGAGACGTAAAGAAAATTCACGGCTTTTAACGGAATAACGAATAACACCACGAGACGATGACGACGGAAATGATAATGACGAAAACGATGATGTGACCTTTCCTTTTCTTTCGTTCTTTTTATTTTTATTTTTATTTGTTTTTTGATTTACATCCTGATCGGGGACGTCAATGTTTCTTACTTTTTACCTACCGCAGCAGCATCGTTTTTAACTCTTGTCATATGGTTTTCTTTTCTTTTCTTTTTTTCTTTTTGATCAAATTAACAATATTATACACGTAAAAAGTATTTATTTATTACACACACACATATATATACATATATATATTAGGGTTGGTCAATAAAATGACATTTTTTTTTTCAAGTGCCACGCAAAAATGGGTTCCTAGACACTTTAAAAGAATTCTCACCCAATATGAGCTCTTAATTTTAATAGGAAGATCCTCCGCATCGCAGTTTTTTATTTCTTTTTTTTTCAGTCTAATAGATTAAAATTCATACCTCATTATTTATTGATTGTGCAGAAAAATGTTCTAGACGAATTTTGTAGGAAATTTAATGCTCTACAAAAAAGGTATCTTATATATTTTTTCCGTAAACCTCACCATTTCAATGATATTGAAGATTTAAATTTGATGATTTTTAGACAAATCTCATTTTTGCTTATGAATTTTATAACTCGACAATAAATGACTATTAAAAAGTGCACAATACAAATTTTTGTAGGAAATTAACTACTATATAAAAATGGTATCTTATGTTTTGGCGATTAAATTAAGCGTTCAAAAGATATTCAGAGACAAACTTTCATGTGTCTGATTTCATTATGCCTCTCTCATAGGAGCCCTCATCCCTATTGGCAAAAAAGTGAGATAACCAATTTTCACAAGCCTCTTTTGAGGGCAGTTTAGTACTGCCAAGAGCATTTTGCATGGACCGGAAAAGGTGGTAATCACTTGGTGCCAAGTCCGGACTATACGGCTGGTGCGATATAACCTCCCATCCAAGCTCCCGGAGTCTCTGCTGGGTCGTCAAAGATGTGTGCGGTCTAGCGTTGTCCTGATGGAACACAACACCCTTTCTATTCACCAATTATGGCAGTTTCTGGTCAAGCGCCTGCTTCAATCTGGTCAGTTGTTGACTGGATATGTCCGAATTGAGTGTTTGGCCATAGGGCAGCAGCTCATAGTAGATGATTCCCTTCCAATCCCACCAAACACACAGTAAAACCTTCTTGGCCGTCAATCCGGGCTTGGCCGCCGTTTGGGATGCTTCGCCGGCCTTCGTCCACGATCTTTTACGCTTTACATTGTCGTATGTGATCCACTTTTCATCACCAGTCACTATCCGCTTCAGAAATGGGTCGATTTTATTGCGATTCAGCAGTGTATCGCATGCATTGATTCGATTAAAAAGGCTTTTTTGCGTTAAGTCGTATGGCACCCAAACATCCAGCTTTTTTTTGTATCCAGCCTTACTCAAATGGTTCAAAACGGTTGTATGAGTGGTATTTAGTTCCTGGGCTATCGATCGAGTGCTCACATGACGGTCTACTTCAATTAATTCCATGACTTTATCAACATTTTCGACGATTGGCCGACCAGAGTGTCGTGCATCTTTGACATCAAAATTTCGAGAACGGAATCGAGCAAACCATTCCTGTGTGTGACGATCACTTACAGCATCCTCACCGTAAACCGTACAAATTTTTCGGCATGTTTTTGCAGCGTTTTTGCCTTTTTTATAGTAATAAAGCATCACATAGCGTATTTCTTCGGAAATTTTACTCAGTTTCAATGGAATATAACTTTTGACACGCACGACGAATTGCGAAACTGTCTTCATAGAGAATGTAACTTGAAATATCATTTTTCAAACGGCGTATAGTATAACCTGATACAAATCCTACAAACCGAGATTTCGGCGCTAGAACTATCTATTGGCAAATTCCGCGGATACTTTCTTTCCAATCCAATATATGAAGAGATTTTAAATAGAATTTATTCAAAGATAGTTGAATACGTTTATGTCAGTGTGAATCATTTTAGTGTATACATATATATGTATATATACTATTATTATCAATTATATTATATTTTTTTACTCACTATTATATTATATTATATTTAGTTATTTTATACCATACTATAATATTGAAATTCTGTGTATACAATCAGGACCTCCCTTTTAATTGTTTACGTTGAAATTATTCCAATTGGCAATCCTATCTACACGAAAGGCAATGAAAAATTGGTTCCAGGGATCGTTATTACTTTCGATATAGTCTGTTTGAGATTTCTACAAGATGTGTATACATATTTTCTTTTCGAACTTATCACGAGAGATGGACCTTTTTTCTCTACACGTTTTCTTGACACGCAACAAGCAGATCTTCGCGTTAGTCTTCGTTTTTAAGAAAAGAAAAAAAAATACAAAATAAGGAAAAAATAAAATTACAAATTAACTTCGAGTTGATTTAACAGAAGATAAATTCTCTCGTTGTGTTCGTTATGTTCGTTGTGAATCGTTTCCACGAAAGCAGGTAATCTCAGAGGTGAGTCAACTACGCGACACCGAGCGAGGTCAAGAGAGGAAGGAATAAAGGGAGACCAAATAGAAGGGGTAGAAGTTCTTCGGGGATTAATAGTAAGATGGGGCCCCATGGTCTAGCAAATTGCTCCTTTCTCTCTTTGTCCTTCTTTTTTTCATTTTTACGATGCACTGGGTTAAATGATGTGTCATTTTTCTTCCCCTCGTTTTATCCTTTCTACTTTGACGAACTTATTACTATCACAAAAATGTCATAAAATATTGACATTCGGCATTTGCTCATAATAATTATTGTTGACGTACTTTTTGTTAACGTATTGTAATATTGTCTCATCTAAATGAATGAATTTTTTTATCGGAAAAGTGAGATGTTTCTACTCTTTTCCTTTTACAAACTCGAGTAACTTATCTACGAACACCTTCTCATATTTATCTAATAGTATTAAAGAGGTCGCGTCTTTTTATCGTCCTTCTGGAGTCAATGGTACACGGTTTTTGTTTTTCTGAACGGGTCACTCATCCATTTTACTAACTTTGTCCACGGGTGCAAGTAATCCAACGTGACTAGACCGTTGACATTTTATCACGGCGACATGATAATTAAATTTGCTATGTTTAATATTAGAGAAGAGGATACTAGTAAATAATTGCACTATTTATATTATCGAACAAGTTGAAAGAAATTCTTGTTAAATTGAGTATCTTTAAGCATGACCACAAAAAGATTTTTTCTTTTATTCTCGCGTTCTTGAAAATCTTTATTACTTATTCGTTTTTTTTCTCCCTCGCAATTTCTTCAAGGGCAATGATCCCTTTGGCATCTCGAGTAATGATCAGGGGTGTTAATAGTCTTTTGTCTTTCTATTTATCTGCTTATTTTTCTCTATCTTTTTCTCTCATCTTACCTCATTATAAAGACACATGAATGCACATGTCCAAGAATACGAAGAATTGTATTTAGATAGAGAGAGAAAGAGAGAGTGCGTGACGCCATCGTTTTTTTTTTCTAGACCGGAGATTCATATTACAGAGAAAACACGTTTTCAACAAAGTCTCTTCTTGAACATCCAACGTGTTCAACATACTGTACTAACCTCCATGGGTTTCACGATGGTCCTTCGAATCAAATCACAATCGAATCACCGTCCAACCCCTTTCAAACTTTTATCAACGTTTTATGTTACAATCGATGCATGCTTCTGATGACTGGTCCGATACGTCTCGTCTCGTTTCGTCTCTTCTCTTCTCTTTTATATTTTTTTCATCTGTTCATTTTATTTCATTTTTTTTTTTAACGATAAAAGTGCTATCTCGGTAATACATGCAATCACATTGACAGCAAGTTCGTTATCGGAAGAAAATAAGTAAAAAAAATATATTATCTTACACATTGCTGACCACCTACGTAGTATATTTTTCTTTCCATCTCCTTTTTTCACAGACGTACACATATGTAAGCTTGCACGTCGTGTTTTCATGCATGAAGCGTCGCTTTGCTTGCTGGCTAGCAAGCAAGCAAGCAAGGATTTTATGGGAACGCTTGACAGGATAGAATTTTACTACATCCGAAATGTTGTGTCTCATAAAAACCGGGCCACACTTCACAACCGTTCCTATATTCGTCAGCCACTTCCGTGGAAACTTATTTCGATTTTACATTGACTATTTTTATGATCCAAAAAGAATTGTTGTTTTAAAAGAATCATCATTACTTGCAGTTTCTTATACTAACACAAGTGTTATATATGTATATATGTGTACTTACTATATATATAATTTTTTTATTTTTATGTGTCATATAAAAATAAATTTCAAAATATTTAAAACGACTTATGGTGCGTAGAAAAAATATAAGTATTACATTCACACATCATTTATTTTTCATTATAATAAATAGTAATGATAAATTAATTACAACGAAGACTAAAAGTATAAGAATATAATTCAAAAAATCCAAATATTTCCTAATCTGTATTAATTTTCGTTGCAAGCGAATGACGGGACATTCTCTCGAATACTTTTCCCTCCTCTCCCTCTTTCTCTGTCATCGAAACGATCCCTCTCCTACCTTCAACCAGGCAAGAAGGCTCCGATTACTCGAGTACACAACAGTATCATTGATACAAAGCACTGCCTCCAAGCACAGTCATCCATCCATCCTCTGTCCTAGCATAACGCAATTCGCAGACTGTTCGAACAGATTCGTGGTAGGTAGGAGAGTGTTGCGAGGGTCAGGGGGCACACAGTCTCTGGCTACGTTTATCTCGTGCAATACGAGCACCTTCCTCAACCAGCCTCGGAAAATAGTTCTCTCTTTCTTTTTCTCTTTTTCTCTTTTTCTCTTTTCTCTCTCTCTCTCTCTCTCTCTCTCTCTCTCTCATTTTTTCCTACTCCTTTTATTTTTATGTCCCTCTTTTTTACGAATTTTTCTGCGATCCTTAATACGTTTCTGCGTTACCAAGAGTGTACGTTTTTATGTACTACTAGGAACTGATTTTCCCCATACTTCAGCCTCTTCTCATACGATTCTATTACATTTGCTATTAGACACGAAAATACTATGATCTTTATATATAGATATACATTTGATTGAAAAATCAAAAATAGAAAATCTATTTCATATGTAAGACTAATTTTTTTTATAAAAAAAAATGTAATCTCGTGAATTTGACGCATTGTTTATTTGTAAATTATATATATAAATATAAAATGAAATTACTTTTTGGATAATATGAATTAATACGTTTAATATACTTTAATAGAAGCAATAATCGATCTTTAGCACTATAGTATAAATGAAATTACGTTTTGGATGATTGGCTATCTTAAATTTGTATACTTTATATTAATTTTCCGAGGTCGAAAAATAAATCTTATAATCTTAAAGAACTTTCCCTTTACGAGTGTACCCTTAATGTACCAAAGTGTTACGTATCATTAGGTCAAAGGTTATGTCATTTAACGAGGACCTAACAAAGTCGAAGTTGTATATCAATCAGGTTGCAAGCGATGCTATCATGTTAACAAGCAATCTCCATCTTGTGCACTCAACTGTAGAAACATGCGTGTCAAGTTCTTTAACCTTCTTTGTATTATTAATACGAGATCTGGCTGCAAGATTAGTGTACCTATCGAATTTTTGCTAAAAACCTAATTTTTACGTATATTTATGATTAGGAGAATATATATCTACCAGATTTTCTATCAAAATGTGGCCGCTAGTATTTTTAATTAAATTATTGTTAATTGATTTTTGAGAAAAAATTCACTCACTTGGTTTTTAAATAAAATATCATCCACGTCACGGCAATATATGTAAAGACTTTGAAAAATCACGATTGCCGTTGCGCACTTGACCGCACCTCTTCGCAGTCAGGTGTAAACAGGTATGATTTTCATATATTTATACGTTCATAACGAACATTTATTATTTATATATCAAATTAAAGATAATTTTTTTCTGTTTATTATGATATACGATTTCCTAATTAAATCTGGCCGCAAATAAGGCTTGCCGGCTGTTAAAAATGGTAAAAATTAAAGGTAGAATGAGAGAGAGTTATTGCGCAACATCACTTGTCAGACGAGGATAGCGATTGTCAGCCGCACGACACTTTAAAGCCCCTGCGCATGCGTCGATTGCTAATGTTCTCAACCACTGGTGCAAACAGTAGCTTCAAAACAGCGTGGTTAGAATAATAATGTCGCAGCTTTTCAGTTGAAGTGAATTTTTTTTCAAAAATTAATTAACAATAATTTAATTAAAAATACTAGCGGCCACATTTTGATAGAAAATCTGGTAGATATATATTCTCCTAATCATAAATATAAGTAAAAATTAGGTTTCTAGCAAAAATTCGATAGGTACACTAATCTTGCAGCCAGATCTTGTATTATAGTATCCCCATAACTCTGTTTAAAATGTAATACCAAAAGCGTTATTAATTTGATTTTCAATGTAATACGATTCGTCTTAATATTCCATTATTTATTCTTTGTAACTTTAATCTTGATAATCGTTGGAAAAACATCATGAGACGTGATCGTAAAATATTGTACGCGAAATGAAATAACAATGATATTTTCAAGCATATCGATTCCAATTCGTTTGTTTTTACTCTAATAATCATCTAAATTTATACGAAGGAATAACGTCTAACTCTTGATAATAATGATTTTATTGCAACCGATAGAAATGTAATTCTTACGTTACGCGTTTAATATACTTTAATAGAAGCAATAATTGATCTTTAGCACTATAGTATAGCATATTTAATTCTTTTCTCTCCAGCAGGTCATGTCCTTTAAAAGTTAATTTTTATTCAGTTGTTATTTTGATTACAAACAAATCCCAACTTCCGGTTTCACGTGACTTATCGTAGTTTTGGTTATCGGACACCTTTCGTCGAGTAAAACGTTTTACTTCACTCCGTTGTATCGAAAAGACCCACATTGAAGTCGATATACATATTTTATTTCTTTTGGTCACCGTGAGCGTTTATTAAATATTGTTCAAATTTCTTTTTTTTTCTTTTTAAATGGAATATGTACTATCGAAAAAATATACGAGTAGCAAGTTTTATGTTAGTAACAAGAGTTATTTGGCATAGCAATTCAGAAACAAAAGTAACACGATGCGATCAGTTTAACGTGTAAATACATATGACTCTGACGCGGGCAGGTGGGTGAGAGCATGCGTGTCCGTTCACTTCCGTTATGTCGTATTTATGCAGAAAGAACTTTCTAAGAAACTTCTTAAGTCATATAATTCTTGTAGAATATATAATTTCATTATATTACAATAATTTTATTTCGATACTTTAAATGTCTCATACTGCATCAGTAAATTAATTCAAAGCTAACTGCAAAGCTTTGCTAACATTTTCTTATTATGAAATGTGAAATAAAATAATCAAACGATAATCTAAGAAATCTATTCTATCTATTTCTAAGAAATTTTGATGAGTAGTTTCATCTACAAATCTTGAAAACGATTTTTTTTAACTTCGTTAAAACGTATTTTTTTATTGAGTTATTCGAGTCATTACATCATCTTACAATTGTAAAGTTTATATCTTAAACATTATTCGCGCGTGAACAGAACAAATGCACGTTGTTTTTTCAATATTTTTTAATTCCTACATATGGTATGTGGTTTCCTTATAATATATATTAATTATTAAATATAGTATTTAAAAGTTATCCTACTGTTTATTTTAGAAATTTTGTTTGATTGCGTTTGGTTTATAGTTGCTTATTTTCACATAGCTTATTATAATAATTTTTTAAGCATACATGTGTACATAAATACGTATATCTATGCATATACCGTCCCATTTATTTTTTTAGTCACGATCATACTATATGAAATAAGAGGAGCAAGCTCGGATTTTATCTTAATGTATCTTCATATCAGAAATCTTTCGTAAACGAACGCAGCAACGTATGCGATTGATTTATTATAATCTTCTTGGGAAAGTAAGCATCGAATAAATGACACAATTGTATTTTATAAACATTCTCGTACCCTCACAGTCTTTAATATTTATCGTCGAAACTTTTTTCCAGTTAATCGTTCTAGGGTGTCACGCGATTCTTAATTTACCTTCGGAGAAAAGGTATATTTATCGTTCGTCTTTTAAAACTTTTATGACGAGCAATAGAATAAACTTTCCAAAGCCCTCTTTTTTTTCACGATAGGAAAGAAAATCAATGTTTATATTCTGAGATTAATGTGTGCTCGACTAATTAAAGATCTATAGAAGAATTTTCTTCGATAAAGTTGCTTCGTTTAGAAATAAAAAATAAAAAACGGAAAAATAAATAAAAATAGTAATCGCAAAGAGAAAGAGAAAGAGGAAGAGAGAGAGAGAGAGAGAAAAGAATTATAGCTAGAAAATTTTCCGAGAGTTATCGCGTAGTAGTAGAATATTCTATAGAGACGAATGTTCTGCAAAGGGGTTAAAACACGGATTACTATTGTAAGTTAAACGACGGAGGGTTGATTTACGGATTGCACAAAGAGAAAATAATGTTCGGCCTATGAAACTAATAATGCGAAAAATACGAAAGAAGAAAGAGGCGTGCACGCGAGAGAGACGTAACGTGGTTATAAATAATGAGCGACCAGTATTCAAGTAGGCAACAGCAGCGTGAGCACCTCGTGTTGCATGTTTAAGGAAATGTGTAATAAGTATGGGGTATAAAATTCCTAACACGAAATGCAAAAAGAGGGTAGGTAGCGTGTATACTCAAATAATGTGACTGGCTCGTCTTACGTGTGTATACAAAAATGGTAACATTTTTTCGAAATGATTTTAATCTTTTGACCTATACAATATATACGAATGATCATTGGAAAACTAAACTGTATTTTTTCCCATAATATTATACATTATTAAACTAGGTAATCAACGGTTTAGTTACATTATATTACTAGTTTCTGGCAAATCACTAAAGTTAAAACAAGGTGAGCATTGCTAGTAACATGGATAAAAGACCATTCATAGAAACAAAAGAAGAATTTCACATGTTGTTTGACCCCAGAGAGGCAGGAAAAAGACGCGACTTCTTTGGTAGTATTAAATAAGCTTAAAAAAGTGATTTGACCTCCTAAAATTGAGAGTAAAAGAACAATATTATTAAATTAGTTCACTTTTTGTTGTTGTGTTCGATATATCATTTAAAGAATATATAATTTGAAAGTATATCCTACACTCTAGAATTAGAAAAAAATATTTACTTATCGGTTAAGCGCATCTATGTCATAAAAATCAAAATGCATT
Source organism: Polistes dominula (assembly GCF_049000335.1). Lineage (NCBI taxonomy): Eukaryota > Metazoa > Arthropoda > Insecta > Hymenoptera > Vespidae > Polistes > Polistes dominula. Next base: position 7,155,947 of record NW_028301147.1, read on the forward strand.
TCAAGTTTTATTCTAGCCAGGGTATTAAGTTAAATTTTGTTTATAGTTTAAAATGTTGACTATCGATGCAATATGCTGTTACTTTAGTACCGGCAAGATAATGTTACCTGGTGCGGAATAATAAGAAAAAGCTGATATATCGGTTCGTATCGGTAATAGAGTTAATAACGTGTTCGGCAAGTGACGATCTTATGTACGACATGTATGATAAAGTCAGCGTGCTGTGTAAACGTGACACGAATGTATTTGTTCGTAGTTACTTTTTAACATATTTAGTTGTTGTTTTTAAAAGCATGCCCAATTTAGAAACATGTAATAGCAAAAAAGAAGTAGATTATAACTAAAGCAAATAAATGGCAGTCAGAAGGACAGGACGAATAAAAATATAGGAAATAAAAGAAACGATGTAAACATTTTTCAAGAAAGTAAATCGCGGCAACGTTATTTCAACATTAATTTCATCTATATATGTGTGTACCACTATAAAAGTACAAAATTATCTTTAGAGAAAAAAAAAACAGGAAGATGAAACAACAATTCCGGAACAAAAGTCACGAAATGCTGATAAATATTTTCTTGTTAGTCGGGTTTCGTGACGAAAGGTATCGTTAACTTGAAAGGTACTCGCACGTCGTGTCTGCTTAAAAAATGCCTTTTTATATCGGAGAACTGTCATAATACACCGTAATTACAAAACAGAAAGGTGTCAAATAATGCTGCAGGGGCTGAAACTCTCTGCAGAGAAAATGACACCGACTTTTGCATCTTTAATTCGAACTTGGCGAATTTCATAGTAAGAATATTAAATATGTTTTAATGACCACCTGTTGTTCATTTCTTTTTTTCAAATTTTTTCAGAAAATCAACATACTTATAATGTGATTCGTGACTGTATTGCTAATATTCATCAATATTTATCCTACCAATATCTACCCTTTTTGGTCAAATTTGAGAAAGAATTAGTAGAGTCTTACTCTCTCTCTCTCTCTCTCTCTCCCTCTTTCTCTCCTTCTTATTATTTGACAAATGTTTATATAAAGTTGAGATATACAATAGTAAAACTATAAGAACAATTGATCGAATATATTTAATGACATACAACATTGTCGAATAATAAAGTATCTCTCTTACATTTTTTTATTCGGTGTTTATTAATTAATATTGACAGTTCGTTCGATGCCAGTGATGTCACGTTTAAAAAATATCACCAGGCGTTAAAATAAAACGGCGAAATAAGAAACGTGCCATAGCGTAAAATGTAAAGTCGTAGTTGAAATGACAGGGGAGAAACTGGTAAAACACTTGGAAGAAGGAGTAAAAGAAAGAGGAGGGAGTAAGAAAGCAAGTATATAGAGGAGGATACTGAAATAATGGATACACGCACTGCAAACTCGTGTCTTTTCGTTGTCTCCTCCATGTTGTCTTTTCCCCTCCCCAATCCCTTCTCTACCTGCTGCTCCCTTCTCTGTAAATTCTCTCTCATCTCTCTTCTTTTTACTATCTGAAAGGAAGATAATGGATCTAAGAAACTTACAATTAGATTAAATAGTGACGGAGAAGGAGGGAGAAATAGAGAGATTTCCACCTACTAAATGAAAAGGACATGGAGTAGGGGTTTAAAGCCAATAAGAGAGATACATATAAAACGGGGGAAAGAGAGAGAGAGAGAGAGAGAGAGAGAAAAGGGCGGGAAAGATCGTTCTGGCGCAACGCCGTCATTTATACGACGCCCCTCGATGTGGTACCAACGACGAGTAAGTACAACATTTCCGCCTTTTCGAAAGGTTAGCAAGAGCATGAACGTAGGCGGAGCCACGCCACCACGCTACTTGTTCATTGGTCGACCTCATATTTAATATATCATGTCATAACGATCGAAGAATTGTTGCTATCATTCCCTCTCTCTCTTTCTCTCTCTTTCTCTCTCTATGACTTTATTTGTCTCCTTTTTTTTCGATTTTATTTCTTTTTTTTTTTTCGTTTTCCATTTCCATCTTTTTTCTCTGTTGGCCCTTTCCATTTTTGTTTTCTTTTTTATTTTGTATTATTATTAGCAAATAAAATAATTGTCTTTATAGGTAGGTTGATACGTGAGTACTACTTGGGTCGGTATATCTATAGTTATTTAAAAAGAGGTAAAAGTTTGAATATAATAGAGTTGCGCGCGCAGGAAAGGTTGACACGTCTGACGAGTACACGCCTTTCTCCTTTATAATCCACGTGGTATTTGTTCTACGAAGAACTTGGTCTACTGTATAAATTTCGTTCTTTTATTTCTTTTTTTTTTGCTTGAAAATATTCAAATAATTGTCTATTGTCAAATGTCGCCTGACAATGTGTGATATAGTGACATATACGCTTTACTTTTTTTCTGTTTCGTTTGTTTAGCCTTTCGTATGGAAGGTTGGTCATTGGAGAATAAAAGTTACGTTAGACCGTAGTCTAACGATAAGCCATATAATTATTTTAAGTTCTATTTCTTATCAATTCTCTTTCTATTCAAGTAACGCGTTCTATTCTACTTTTGTTTAAATATTCATTGCAATTTCGCAAAACCTTGACTAGGGTTTTAACTGTTTAATACTACTTCTACTAAGCGTTGTCAAAAGACAATTTTTAAATTTTAACTTCAAATTATTCTGTAATTGTAAATTTTATTATTTCTCTGCGATAAATTTTTTGATTTTTTATATAAATGTTGTTAAATTAATTCAATGGTATCATTTTCCTCTAGTTTATCCTGGATTTAATCTCTTGACTGCTAAAGGCGTATATATACGCTCTCACAAATCCATCAATATACTTGAAAGGTGTAAATATACGACCTCTGTATTTTTTTACTATAACACCTTTATTGCTGTTTTACCGAATTTAACATAGAATTTATTGTGATATGTAACATTAGGGTGGGTCGAAAAAATAAATTATTTTTTTTTTACAAGTAACACGGAAAAATGGGTTGCCAGACACCTTCAAAAACTTCTCACCAAATATGAGTTCTTAATTTTAATAGGAAGATCCTCCGCATCGCAGTTTTTTAATTTTTTCTCAGTCCAATAGAATAAAATTCATACCTCATCATTAATTGATTGTACAGAAAAATGTTCTGGAAGAATCTTGTAGGAAATTTAATGCTCTACAAAAAAGGTATCTTATATATTTTTTCCGTAAACCTCACCATTTGAATGATATTGAAGATTTAAGTTTGATTATTTTAAGACAAATTTCATTTTTGTTTATGAATTTTATAACTCGATAATAAATGACTATTAAAAAGTGCACAATACAAATTTTTGTAGGAAATTAACTCCTCTATAAAAATGGTGTCCTATGTTTTGGCGATTAAATTAAGCGTTCAAAAGATATTCATCATCAAACTTTCATGTGTACTGATTTCTGTCTCTGACAGTGAAAATTTGTATGCAAATATGTATATTTGTATTCTTTTTTTTCTTTTAAATAAGAATTAACGAATAATTATTTATAAGAAATGTTATTTGTATAGGTAAAACTATTTTCAAGAGATATAAATTTAATAATCTTTGTTTTTGTTTTAAGGCTTCAACGTCGAAATTATATTAGCACGCAGCATGACTCTTCTGCAACAATTCCAAAATCCTTGGGATATACTAACATTAATATATGTTACTGTGAAGTATGCCGGTGCGAATGTCTACGAGGCTGTTAAACGTATCTATGAAGGTGAGATATACTTTATTTATTGATTATATTTTGAAAAATGTGAATTTCTATAAATTAGAATAATTTTAATAACTTTGACAGTCGAACAGTGGACAGTGGACGTTCACTCTATGCTAGAAAGATATATAAAGAAGTATATTTTATTTGTTTTATATATAAATTTTATATTATATATACTAATCTCTCTTAAATTAATTCAAAATTTAATCATAACTTGGAATGTGATATTTTCCTAATGTTTTAAATAATTTATAAATCATTTTTAAGAAGAACCATTTATATTTAATAATTTGTTTATAATTAACGATATAGAAAGTAAATTAACTTTCACTCGAAAAGTTAAAATTCAAATAAGTATATAAATTTATCACACACAAGAAATCGAGTAATTGAAAAAATATAAAATAATATTTCATTAGCTTATTATCGCATTATTTAAAAGTAGAGAATATTACAACTGTCGTTGAAGTTGGCAAAGACTCGCGTAGAAGTATAAGCATTTTTGCTATTCGGCTAAATTTAATAATGCACGTTAGTATATAATAATAAACTATCTTCATGTACGTACAATGATACTATTCTCTCTGAACTCGTATTTGTGCTTCGAAAGAATAGTTCACCTGGTTTGAACGATCATGTTTGTCACATTAAAAATAACATTGAATTAATGTACGTAATCAAGTATGAAATATAATCATATTTATAAAACGCATTAAGGAAGGTATAATTTAAATCATTGAAACTCATTATCTTAACCGTCGTGTTCCTATATAAATAAATAAATACACCTTGAGATTTTAGTTATAATCTTAATCGTGATCTTTGTTTTTATGATATTCCGTCTGTAGACATTGAAGTCAGTAAGTTAACGTTAATAAAAAATAACGCTTTCATATATACGCTAATAAAAAGGTATAATTACTGAACAGCTTTTATAGATTTGATTCATGTAAATGACATATCTTACGATTATAATAAGCAATTATCTATAATATGACAAACAAACATTTATATGCATTTATGTAAAATATGTTTTTATTTATTTTTTCGTTTATATTTTCATATCGTTCATATTCATGGATTGCTAACAGAAGCAGTAAAATATAAAAACGTAAGCAAACGATTAGAGATATAGATTCATAAATTAAAAGCTATCGTTAGATAATATTTAATTATATTATCATTAAAAGACAATATTTTATATGTTTTACATGAAACGTAATACCAAATATTTAATATCAAATTTCACCGCGAGAATTTCACGAGGATTTGTCGACAAATAATAATAAATATATGAGCCAAGTCTATTTACTAAAATGATTGATTGACTATGATTTTACCAAAATGCATTATTTATTTGATCGTTTAGACTTATTCATTTATGTACATGAAAATATGCAATAGAACATATTCAAAGATGTTATTTACACGATAATTATGCATTATGCTCGTTCTTTCGCGTGTAAAAAAATTTATTTGATAAACTATACTTTCTATTATTTAAAATAACATGTGTCACCGTAAATGAGGCTAACAATTAAATCAATAAAGAATTTATAAAGTACATTCAATTTCTTCATTTTTCACTATTTGTAAACGAACGAACAAACATTGTAAAAGTGTTTATTTTTTTTATAAATATTTAATTATTGTTTATTGAACAAACAATGATCGAATTCAGAAAGCCTATCGTATTTTGTCATAATCTTTAGTCATAAATCTTTGCCAACCTCAATATAGTTGAGATTTATATGTTACATCAATTTATAACTTTGCCAACTGAAATGAAACGAGAACGACATTATCTTTTTATTCGTTTGTCGATTTTGCGGATTCGTTTTTTCTTTTTTTTTTAAATTCGACGAAGAATCAGTATTTTTAAAGATTTATCTTCTACTGAAGATCGACGTTGATCGAAAATTGATCCAAGATTGATCCAAGATTAATTCACGATCAAGATTGATCACTTGGGTTTGTCATCACTGAAGAGACTCGATTATAAGAAGATTTTATTTATTTCTATTAGATTGTTTCTATTCTTTTTGTATAAATTTGTATAATTACTGCTACTTCGTTCATCGTAAGGACCTGCATTTCGTTATCAACTATTTATAATATATGTCCATAAATCGTTAACTTTCAACACTTGAAGATTGTGGATACCAAAGAACTAGGTTTTTAACATTGGTTAACATTGGGATCCAGGTATGATCGCAATGCCGATATTTATTTTCGAATAAATTTTTTTTTTTTTTTACTTGGCACTTATTATTATATTTTACCAGTATGCTTCGTCTACTATCTCCGATGAAGAATCTTGAAGAAAATGTTCTTTTCATTATTTTAAAAAAAGCAGTATTTATAACTTAAACCTTTCTCTCCATTTCGTAATTTTATTTAAATTTAATAATTTTAACACATTGACACACACACATACATGTTCGTATTAATTTAATACGATTGAGATTTATATGATACATCAATTTATAACTTTTTTAATTGAAACGACATTTTTACTAATTTTACATAACATCTAACGTAATTGCTCATATTCTATAGAAGCTTTTTAATAAAATTTCAATAGGATCACATTTCGATCTTTTAATTCATTTTAAATGTTAAAATATTTTATTGAAAGTAATGCCATTTGATATTGAGTATTTCCAGGAATCCAATCAAAATTGAATAATAACTTTTTCGTAATAGTAGACTGTTCGTAATTTTTTGTTAATCAGTTTATTACAATAATCAAGAAAAGGCTATAAATATATATACATTTATGCAAAATTTCAAACAAAATTAAATAAAAGAAATAATTCCCGATAAAAATTTGTCATTTGAGTTTTATAATTTTTATAATAGGAATAAGAATTTTGATCATCGATCGGAATGATCATATCGCGGTATTAATTTTATTGAGTGAAAGTAAATTCACGTGGCAAATCAGAATAATGAAATTTGAAAATATGTACATCTTTATTTCCCAGCTGTACAGCCATGTAGAGTGACTTGGTTTACATTGTTCTGCCTTGACCCTCATTCATCTCTTTATATTATACCTCTATCTTCTCTCTATCTTTATCTTAATACTAATTTAATCTTTCCGTGTCCTTTTTTATGATATTGCTGTTCTTTGGTTTTGCTCCTTACTAATTTTCTTCTTTTACTTATCCATATAATTTAATCAGGCATTGGTTATATTCTAAATCCATAAAATATTATCACTAAATTTATAATATCTGCACTAACGATACGCGAATTAGATATCACGTCTTTAACTAATGCACAAAAAAAGATTCTTGATAAAATAAAGTGTATTAGTTGTTTCAAAAATGCAAGATCCATAACGTGTACGGTTTATATGATTGCAGGATTATATGATTCATTAGCTGTGAAAGTTATTGATTACTATTGTAGTTCCTCCTTCGGGAGAAAATTAAGGATTAAAAGAAATTATATGATGCGCGAATAAAGAAATTAAAATATTTCACTAAAACTATTATTTTTTTAATTTATAAGATAAAGTGATAAATGTTGATATCGAATATTTAAAAAACATTTGGAACCATCAAATGAGCAAGTGAGCAATTTATTTACTCTTTTGCTGTTTTTATTTTAATTTTAATGACATTCGATCAATTCAATTCGATTTTGTTGTAAGTTTATCGAATTATATAATAATTTATATTTTTTCAAAATTTTTAGTACCGTTTTCTCTCGGCTTATATATCGTTGAATCTTAATAATGAATTAAAGATTTATTTTGCAATGTACTCATTTTAAGTTCAATGTGAGATTTTACTTATCAAATAAAACATTAAAACATAACTTTTTTTGATAACCGTAATAAAAATAATATTTCATTCGTAACGTTACGATTATATAATTCCTTTTTTTATAACGGAATACTTATTGTTAGTTCTAATAATTCTTGTGTTGGAAATAAAATGTATAACATTATTAATATCAATTTTACAATTTTATTTGAAGGAGAAAATAGACGTTGAAGCGTATTATCATAAAAATACATTTTAAATAAATTTAAATTAATGATGTAATATTAATTGTTGATGATTCAATGCAAAGCAATTTATTGGTAGTATAACGATGAATTATTAAAAAATCGAACTCTATTAGTTATTTATCGGCTGAATTAACGTGTGAGGAAGAATTAAAAGAATATAAAGAAGATAGTTGGGTAATTCGTTTGGACAGCTGGGTGAATGTTAGCTGCTAGCTAATGCTAAAATTTAATCGATCATTAAATACCGCTCTTGAGTAATTGTTTTATTAAACGAGGATAAAAAAGGAACATTGTAGGTTATTTTTTGAAAATAATTGCATCCACGTAATATATTGTTTTATATTATATTACAATTTATAGAACTCTTCTGTAATAAAAAATCTAATATTATAATTAATATCTTATACATTATTTTATAAATGAAAATACTGTTTTTAGGTAGCACGGTTAGTTAACACAATTAATTATATATAATAGAAAATATTATAATATTCTTTTCTTCCGGATAATAATTTATAAAATAATGAGTATTTGAGTGGTTGTTTTATCGACGTGTCATACAAAAAAAATGATTATCTAATACGTATTCGCCGTTTATTAGTTTCTTTGCATACGCAATACGTAAAATAGTGGAGAATTATTGTTAGAAAAAAAAATATCTCAAGAGAAAATAGAAATATTTCGGGATACAATTGATCTTTAAATGTGGAAGGGACAAATACATTTTTTAATCAAATTAATTTACTTCGACGATCAAAATTTTAATACTTTTCCAATCTTTCAAATAAATTTCAATCAAATAGAACAGAGGCAACAATTTCAAATGATATCGGGCTGATAATATTGTTTGAATTAATTAATAGTAATTTATTAAGTTTTATTCTATACATTTTTAAGATAAACTAATTTTATTGATAATAAAATTTTAAATTTATTTTACAAATATCTCATGTCTAATACTTACAATACACTTGTAAGTAATTATGAATAATTTAAATTGTAAATTCTTCGTTTCGGATAAAGTTATTGATCAAACTGACGGATAATATTATAATATAAAATTTTGTTTAAATAAAAAATATTTATCATCGATTATTATTGAAAAATATCGAACATATTTTGAGTTATTTTAATAAAATATCATCAAAATTGCTCTTTATTTTTGCGTACGATCAATATTGATTGAAAAATAGTTTGTCAAGTGTATTTAATCGTTTTAAAAATGAATCCTCAATGCGTACTAATTCTATTTCAATGAAATTCGATGAAATTCAATGAAAGTAAAAAATAAACTTTTAAGTGAAGCAAATTGTAGCAAAATTTGTAGGTTAAAAGCTTAAAAACGATGGTCGATATTCTTCGTAGAGACTAATAGCCTCTAAATGCTAAAATATATTGAGATGCGTAGTCCTAGCCACGCGAGATTTACGAACGTAAGGTGAAACGCGACAAAGTATTCGGACTAAAGCATCAGTTAATAAATTAGGCAAAAATATACGTTTTTGTGTGACCGAGATTGTGTCAATGATAGAGAGGCAAGATGATGGAAGAGTTTACGAACAATTTATGGAAGAAAATAATGATCTTAATAACGAGAATCAGGGTTTTGTTGCATGGGATCTAGGAATTTATTGATGCAGCTAAACCACGAAACCATGTTCCCTCAGGCGATGGCTCTAAGGATAATTTGGTCAAATTACTTACATTAGTATCTAAAATGAGACTACTTATCTTTGCTTGTAAGCAACGAAGTTTTTTTTTTAATGTATATTTTCTTTTTTTATTACAGTTCCCACGTGATTTAGTCGTATATTTTTTACCGTATCTTTTAATTAACAAAATTTTTTTTTCCTTTCTTTTTTTCTTTTTAAAATACTTTTTCGTATTTAATTTCACATTGTCGAGACAACAAACGTTTCCAGCGATAGAATTAAACCGGTTTTTCAATGTTTTTTTTTTTTTTTGTTAGACATAATCAATCGATTACCTGAGCAACTATAATAAATATGATTATTTTTGCAAGTAATTTTATAACTTACGTAATATCTCATTTACCCTGGAGAAATATTGTAAATTCAATGAATTAAATAGAGCCTAACTAATACTTCAATCTATATACAAAAAATGCAATTTAAATCAATGCCATGATTTTTCGTTTTATTTATACCTGTTTGAAAAAAAAAACTATTACGAAATTTGCCAATGCATTCTCTCTCGGTGACCAATACGTAAACTATAAAGTTGTACAATAATTATTTTGAAGAACTTCTTCGTTGCTCTATGTGATTAAACGGTTTTAATAGTATCTTATATATGATATGAATATTTGAAATATTTCTCGTCAGTGTTGTAACTTTTTTACAACAATTTCTCTTAATCTATAAGCATCTTAAATGGTTTTGCCATCATTCCATGGGCTCATTAATTAAGGTAAAACATCGTAATTGTAATTCACATACATGGCATGTTTGTCAGGAATAGCATACGACGTGTTATTGATGTTTTACATAGAAATAACTTTGTCACGAAACATGAAATTCACGTGAACGTGTTTGAATTAAATAAAAATTGTTCATCGATTTACATATATTTATCCGTCTTCCTAGACTGAAATATCACGATGCATTATGTACGATAAATGTTCGTCAGCATCCTAATTAGCGTTGGTAATAATGGCTTGGGAGAATGAATACACAGTCATTATCCAGTAGATATAAAGTAAAGAAACGTGAGTTATTTCAATAGAAAAAATGAGATTAATAAAAAGAGAGTGTGTGAGAGAGATAAAGAATCTAGTTCTTTGTTTCATCCGTTCCATCCCTTTTTCCTCTCTATTTTTATTTTTTATTTTTTGCATTAGCGGGTGTACACAGCGAAAGAGGTGTAAGTGTCGTTAAATGCAAGTTAATTAGAAAATATTTAATATCTAATAAATAACTCACACTTCGAAAGCTACGATCAGATATATTCTAAAAGTAAAAAATTCTTCAGCTAAAATATTAATTTATATATAAAGTTGAATTTTTATTAACTTTATATTATACGTATATATTAAGTTGAATGGTTCAATGGGGCTTGCACGATAGTAAAAATAAATTTTTTTATAATATATTTTTTTAAAATATCCTTTTGGTTATTTTCCTTAAGGTTATTTTATTTTTTTTTTTTTTTAATAGAACAATCCTTCTTTAAACTCCTACAATAATAGTCCCTTTCATTAGGAATTCAGTAACTATAATCATTCAAAGTTTAAGGTCTCTTCTTAACTACAAGAATTCAAACAGAAGAACATTAAAACAAGTTTCCAAAAAAATTCTAGGGATATCGAAATGAAAAAAGAATAAAAAGAAGATCGATCGAGATCACATCTACTACGATCTTCTATGTAGCCTTTTTTTTTAAATGTAAAAACAAAGGAACGAATCGTTTGATTATCGAGTCAAGTCACTTACACGGGTTTGTCCTTGAAACAGACTTAAAGATGACTAGTAGCAACCCTCGTGAAACTTGATGTTGCGTAAATTTGTACGTTTTGTTCGTTTTTTTCTCATCGTCGTTGTCCTTTTCTCATTCTTGAACTTTTTCCTTTTTTATTCTTCTTATTTCTTCGTATCAAGGAGATATCCAAAGATACTGGACCATCGCGTTCTTACATCAGCCATCAACGTGTTTGACGTTTCCGATGAAAAGATCGACCGTGCTTTTTTTTATTTCTTTTTTTCTTCCCTGACGTAAGATCTTTCGTGCATAACCGCACGAAAACCTCATTGAACGGAAGTACGCATTAACGTCAGAGCAAGAAACCTGTTTACACCGAGAAAGTGGCTCACATTGTAAGAAGACCTACCGTATAATCGAAAGCTCTCCGACTAATTTCGCACCTCATATTCTCTTACATTCTTTTTGTTTTTTGTTTCATCTTTTTATTTTTCTTTTTGTATTTCTATCATCCTTTCATTCATTTTCATTTTTGTTTTTATATTTTTTCATTCCTTTCATTTATAGCGACGATCTGTTTAAAAATGTATCACACTTTTTACATGTACGAATACTTGCAATAAAATTTAAGATAACCTAAGATGTCAGAGTTTTCTTTGGGTTTTATTTACAAAATTAATAATCAGTTCTTAATGATTTTCCAATAAAAATTCTATTAAACATTTATCTTTACATTTTTCTCGGAGTTACTGCATTAGATACAAATTGAATAAAGATAATAATGATAAAAATAATAATAATAATATAGAGTAATTAGCTATAAAGTCGATACGTCTTGTGGAAAATTACTTGAATTATTTATACTATGAAAAAAAACTTTGTACAGGCGAGACTTTTTTGTTACTATGTGCTTATGTAATAGTGAAAAATAATCTTAACGCAATTAAACGTTGTTACGTTACTAGAAATAATGATTCAACCAAAGGTTTTTCATTATCATAGTTATAGTGCGTCGTTCCTGTTGATAACAAGAAATAAAATAAAGAAATCGCTACGTTATAGGCACAAAGTCAAGATCAAGAACGTTTAATAAAATAAAATAATAATGACTACTTCGTAATTAACCATAAACAAATCCACGATTAATTATTGCTAAAAGAAATCATTTTGATATGTATTTTACATTTTACACTTTTTTATATATACCTCTGTCCACAATAAATTATAGTTTAGGAAGGATCTTTCGATCAATAAATACATACTAATCATTTAACATAATTTCCATTTAAACAGTTGAAAGGTAGATAAAAAGAGGAAAGGCAAGTGTTCGCTTAAAGAAAAATTAAATAAATATTAAATGAGATCAATTATTATCAATGTGGTAAACTGTTTCGCAATAATCATAAATATTCTTTTTCTTCGCTCTTCTGCTACACTTTTTGCACTTTTCTTTGTATTCTTATGTTTATTTGCGTGTCATGTCTATACGTGCGCATGTATTTAGGTGCACCGTTGACGTATAGAATATTTTATCCTTATTTCGAAATATGTAATCGTACGAGTCATTTAAGTAAATACGTTTACAAAAGATCAAGTAAATTATTCATTTGATATTACACACCTTAATTAATTTAATATACTTTTATGCGTAGAAAAATTGAATGTATTATACGTAAATAGTTCGATTTCTTGATATTAAAATAAAACAAAATTATATAATACGTTTCAATACTCGTTCATTAAAAAGTAATGATTTTATATATTACAAGAAGGACAAATATCAACTTATACGAATAATTTTAACATCGACCAAAATAAATAATGACCCAAAAATGTATGCAAGGTTACTTAATCATATGAGATAAAAAAAACATGAAGCATTGGCATTTGCATAAAGTTATGTACTTTCGTCATAAATCAAAAACTTTCCCCTTTTAAATGATATGTAATTAAAGTACATGTAAGGTATATTTTTTATTTCCAATTTGTATTGGAGGGATTACCTAACTATTTTTTCCCTCTTTAAACGTGGTCCTTAGCGATTCTCATTTATCTTGAGATCAGTCACGAAAAGAATTAGACTAGCTTGTGACTTTCTCAGTGGACTGTACTCCGCTATTCGCTTTCTGGATCCTCTTCTTGTATTTTATATAGAACTATCTGATGAGTGGCACTTGCAACTTGTGCACAATGTTGTAAACCGCTGGTGTGCCGCGTGGCCATTCGTGCTATAAACAGTCAAAGATGCGTGGTAGATAGTCCGACTGAGGAAAATTACAAGAATATAGGAACGCAGCCATACTTTAAAAAAAATTCAATTTACAATTTATTTTTACTTTTCTTTTATTTAGATTTTTCAAAAAAAAAAAAACATTTAAGTTTTTCAAGTCAAAAATTTATAATTTTTTTATTTTCATATTTGGATTTTCAATTTTTTTTTTTTATGACAATTGTTGAAATCACACATACTGTATGTACCAAATTATTCCTTTGAGATTAACCGTTTTCTTATAAATTTATATATTATTGACAATTTAATTGAAGTAGGTAATAATTTAACTAGTTATAACGTATATATTTATATTATTTTCCCTGATTAGATTTTTGATCGTAAAATTTTAATAAATGTATAAAATAACTTGCAGTTTATCAACAATAAGTGCATTTACCTTAATGCTTCCCTGCAAAAGGTCAAAAGTGAGAATGGAAGAGATGAGAAAAAGAAAGAAAAAGTGAGTAAGATCGAGAGGAAGAGATAGAAAAGTAAAAAACAAAGGAATAAGGTAGAAACGTACCAGTAAATTCTTAAATAAAGGCAAATGGAATGTGGTCGTGTGGATGCGTAAGTAAATGTTGTTAAGAGAGAACACCTTGAAGGCGGTTAGTAAAAAAAGAAGTGGAAAAAGAAACGGGTAGAGTGGAATAAACGAAAAAAAGTTATTGACTAAAAAGAGATAGAAAGTAAACGGTCGACTCGTAAGTTAATGCAATTACACGTTACAGGAACGAAGGCGATAGATTGATCCGTCAATAATAATATACATAAACGTTGCATGTGTCGTAGCTAGAAATTTATGGATGGTTTGGATTCTTATCTTTTCTATGAAAAAGAAATAAAATAAGATACAATTACATATTTTTCAATTTCCGCGTTTACGTTCAAAGGATTCACGTGTCACTGTAAATTCCAATTTTGTAATTCGATCATTTACAGTTTCTTTCATCTTTAAATTTAATTATCATTTTTCTTACATTCAATTTTCATTCGAAATACGAACGACTTCGAAGGAGACAGAGAGATAGAGATAGAGATAGAGATAGATAGAGAGAGAGAGAGAGAGAGAGAGAAAGAGAGAGAGAGAGAGAGAGAGAGAGAGAGAGGAAAGAATTAGAGAAGACGCAGTACGGAAACTTGACGAATTTATTTGAAATGAATTACATGCCAGATGCTACAAATTTTCGCATCATTGTAGCATCTGCTTTAAATATTTTGAGTACGACATTCGTGAGGCTAGCTTCATTTTGTCTCTTCATTTCCACTTGTTTCTATTTTCTCGGCTATCTGTCTGCTTTTCTCTCCCTTTCGCTTTCTTTCTTATTTTTTTTCTTTCTCTATTCCGTTAATAAGTATCAAGATTATCTCTTGACATTCGTGTTTTCCATCGTTGGCCAGGGATGTCGCGGTTTTGTAACTACGCCAGGAGAAGTTAAAACTACTTACGATGCTAATACAACTGGCGTAAAATACACATGCGAGCACAAAAATATACACTCATTCTGTTTCCTCATTCCAACTCTCCTACGTTTCATCATGCATAAATCGTGAAAGTTCTATAGCAAAAATATATTTTTCGATGACTGCGGCCCTGTACACGCACGATGCAGGCAGTTCTCTCGATCGTGCAACAAGTAAGACTGTTTAATATATAAATAGAGATCGATGGTGCACATTGACAATACATCATGGTTTAACATGCAATATCGCGATGAAGATTGCAAAGGCAGAAAAAGAGAGAGAGATAGACGGAAAAAAATGGGGTGATAAAAAATAACAAGAAAAAAAATTTTATACGGGTAGGGACGGGTGGAATGCATTCGATGCAGGGACGTATTCGTATCGATCATAATTTAAAAGACAAAATTCGTTCGGAGATATAAAAGAATCTTTTTTATTTAATCAAATTTATTTAATGAACAATTATTTTAAACTTCGATACATAAACTGAATATTTCTAAATTTAATTTTTCATAATTTTTGTTATTATTTTAAATTCATTACCGATAATGGAAGAAGTTTATAAGTCCACAGTCCAAATTAAATTTTAATACAAAATCGAATGTTTATATTTATAAAATGTTTTTTCAATAATACAATTATTTGTCGAATAATTTTATAATTTGATTAATTCACTTTTTTATCAAGATACCGCAAATGATTAGCAAGCATAGTGATAGGAACATAATCTAACGAGAGAGTGGCTACTACTTTGTTACATGAGCCCCATGGCATATTCATTACAGGTTAAAAACCGGTTTTCCCTCAATCGATGCATTGGCTTTTGAGATGAATAGCGAGCAAATCTATTGCATTGATTATCTTTGAACTTCTATTCATTACCATTTAAAGATATTATCCTATTTCGGAAAGTTTTATAATTAGTTTAAGGTCTATTAAATTTAGTTATAACATCGTCTGTATAATGATCTATATTATTATCAATACAACAGATAATTATGTTGACTATAATGAAATTAATTGGCATGTTAAGTGACTCATAAACTTGATAAAACACGTATTATATTTTTAATCGGTTTAAAGAGAAACGGATTGGACATTAGACATTCAAGAAAAGGACTAGCATAAATTGCTTAGAAATTATAGTTATAAATTTAGAAAAAAGAATTTTAATATAAAGTTCAAGATAATTTTATTGGGTAACTGTAGTTTAAACATTGTTGAATAGTACATTTTTGTAATGTACTCTTTAATTCTTTTTTTAATTTTTTGTGCTATCAGGGAAAACACGTATTTCTGGTTGACTTAGTTTCTAAAGCTTTCCCCTTGTGCTACATTTGGCACTCTAATAATGCAAGGTTTATTATTGAATAATATTAAATTCATTTGCATCTGTATTTAATATAACTTTAGTTTTCCTTATCTTTTAAAATCGAATAATATCAAGAAAAAAATGTCATAAGCTTATGCAATATATTCTATATTCCTCGTAATTTTTTACAGTACGAATAATTATTATAAAATAAATAATTATTTGCGAATTGCAATTGTATTCTGAAGGATTATTATATCAAAATTAAATATAAACAGTCATTTATTGTATAAGTATGTTTCAAAAGAGAATTCCTTCACCGTTCATTTTTTAATCGTATCTTGAGCTGTCCTTTTATACTTTTTAAATCAACCGATAAGTAGAGAAAGTTAGATCTTATTGATGTTCGAGATTAACACGAAAAAGGTTGTTCTTTTTATTCAATTTCATATAAAAAAAACTCGCTGATTTTTTGTCACAATATTTGTTGCAATCTACTCGATTTAAGTCGAATAACTTTGAATTACATTTGAAAAGAAATTTAAACAAAAACAAAAAAAAACTTTTTCCAACCTTATACTGGATATTAGAATTATGCATGGTATTTAGCTAGTAAATAAATCAAAGAATTAATTTTAATCAAATATAATAATATATAACAACATTTGATTTTATTTATTTACTATTACCAACAAAATCAATATTTTATGAGTAATTAATAAAAAAAAACATAATGAAAGGATCGATACTGACAGAATAAGCCTGTTTGCGTTCCTTTAGGCTCTCCAAAGAAGAATCAGGGTTTCCTAAAGTTCTTTTTTCAAGGTCTTGCAAAGAAAGAAAATAATAAATATAAGTAGACAGGTAGAAAGCAGAAGAGAGAGAGAGAGAGAGAAGGACGTTGTGAAGAGGAGGGGGGTCAGAGGAGAGCTGAAGCTTGAAGGCACCATGAGCATAAAATGGTAAACGGATCTTTGGACGCAGGAGACATAACAGCAGGGCAACCGATTTATACTCGCTCCTTAGCTCGTGCATAGCTTTACGATATGTATAACCACTGGTACTATGGCCATTGTTCGTCTTAGTTTCCCATTGCTGCTTTGCCGTCGTAAAATGTTCGACCATTCGATATTTACTTTGAAAGACCCCCGAATGTAATAATGCAAGATTGTCCTCACATGTGTTGTTTCTTTTATTTGCGAAAAGACAAATAGAAACATATTAGAAAAACAAAAGTCATATAACGAAAACAAACTTTCGTTAAACATACCACGTACTCATCAGTATCCTCATAAGTAATGGATATACTTTCTAATGTCATTAAAAAAGTCAGACTAGCTTTCCATACATCAAAAACTGAGATGTAAATACATTAAGAGAGATATGAATGTGAAATGCGTAAATATTCGTTTATTTAAAATTTACTTAAATACGCGTTAGTAATAAGAGAAAAAAAAACGTTTAGTTGTATGTGAAAAAAACAGTGGCCAATAGTGATAAAAGAACATCTGAAAATAAAAAAATATATTAATTGTAATTATACGCTCTTAATAGTATATTGTGCAACTAGTGCGATAAGTTGCAATCGAAAAAAAATAAGTTGCGAACTAAGGCAACAAGTAAACTTATCGCACACAATAAACGTTTGATTTACTTAAAACTCATGTTGTAATTGTAAAATGGGTAATTAGCTATTTTTCAACCGCAAAAGCGGGAGCTAAGATACTACTTATCCCACATGAGTAATAAAAAAAATACGATCTATTTATGGAAGAATGAAATTTATTTACTAAAAAAGAATTCCATCATTTGTTAACAGAAAAACATATTGTTGGCTTTAAGAAATAACATTTAATAAATATTCTCGAATATTTTGAGCTTGCATAGAAAGCAAAAGTTTGCATGTAAAAAATATTGATAAAACAAAATTGATTTACCGAGATCATTCATTTTTACGAAAAATTGATAATAAAATACTATTTCTTATAAAGTTTCTCGTTTCAAAACCAACTCAAATAGATATGTACTATATAGAAAATAGTACAATTTGATATTTCTTAATTGCATTATACTAATAAAAATGTTTTGCGTTGAAAAGACTGGACGTAACTTTATACTTTTGTAAGAGAAACGGATGTTGCGGTAATTGAAGTAAGTCGTACACTAGGGGAGACGTTGTACAGCTGCAAATACTATTTCTGTAATCGTTTAGTCGATCTTAATACTCTTCTTGCAATTAGTTATAATATTCGCAATGCAAACTGCTCTGTTTAATTTTGATTTTTGTTTCTTCAAATTCTATTGCCCATTTTCTTATAATAGGATTAGTTATACAACTAATATTAAAAATAATTATAAAATAAAGCTCATAAATTGCAAGTAAAAGAAAGCTCATAATCATTAAATGCAACATATGTTAAATTAATCTGTCGAATTAATTATTCTGTATATATATATAATTTCTTTTCTATGGAAAAAATATCCAAATTTATTAGTCAGCACAAGCAATTAAATATATCAATTTATATATATATTTTACTGTTTAATATTACAAAATTTAAAGAATAGATTACATATAAATTAAGCGAAGAATACGTTGTATTTTACCGAAAAAAATCCACTTAAAAATTTTTTTCAATAATATTTCTTTAAAGTATAATGAATAAGGAACCACACTAATTTACTACCGGTAAAAAATCAGCCATCGGGAACAGATTCAGAGCATCAAAATCTTCATATTTATAACATAATTTTTTGAAGGAGGATTTTGTTACAGACCAGTGTTATCAGAGGTCTAAATTCGGGACGGTGCTTTGGATCGAGACAACAGAATACTGACTTGTTTCAGAGAAACAAGTATGCTCGTCGCGACAAATCATACCCGAAATACTTGAAGAGAGAGAATTTTCGCTTATATTTTTATTTTCTAAAAATTGTTACTCGAGTTAAATACAATCCAAGATGAAATTTAGACTTTGTAGTCTGAAGATAACCTTCGCTTAAAGGTTTTAAAACAAAAAACCAAAAATTTTTTTGTCTTCGGATTTATAACAGTTCAATATAGGCGGCAAGTATTAAAACGAAATAGAAGAATATTTTTCTTATATTAGGGATTAAATTACAATTTCATATTTTAACTTTTTGGTTCTCGTAAATTAATATATTACCTAGTTATTTCGTAAAACAACTAGACTTGGTGCTTTATTAATAAAATTCTTTTTATATATTTTACCAAGTACTCCTAATTACTTTGTGAAAAACTTAATTATTTCAAAATAATATATACTATACTATAAGTATTATATATACTTATTAATTATTAATATATTTTACTTATAATATTGTATATATACTTCTATAATAAATTACAAATTTTTATTGGTTTATAAATATTAATTATGAAGCACATCATAATTATAAACAAGAAGAATACTAAAATTGATTATAAAATATATTATCCAGTAATGAAGAAATAGTTCGTATTGTTGAACGTAAAGTTCAACTTTAATTACATAAGAATTAATACTTAAAATTTATAAAGAAAACAATATTTAATATTGTATATTCAAATACAATGTTTTGAAAAGATGAATATGAGAATGTTTATGGTCGATGAAAGAGCAAGAAAATCGCACTTACGAGCGAAACAACGCTAAATATAAACCTCAGGAAGACTTCTCTTTTCTTCTCCCTGTCGTGCTAGTTCCATTTAATGAGCTTGTATAAACCTGTTCGGAAGTGCAAGGAAGAAATAATTGCTTTGCTCGTTGCTTATGATCGAAAAAACACATTCTCGATGACAACACTGCTTTAAAATTTTCTAATCGTAAATATCATGAAGTTAAGTAATAAAAGATACTCTTAACCAGAGAATTCATAAACTATGCAGCTATCTTTTATTATTTCTTACAGAGATTTACAACAATCTAAAGAAATATTTTTTTGTTGGTGTTTGCTAATCTGACATCTTTTCCGAGTTCTCGAACACAACAAACGATTATATTGTAAATGAAAAATTAAAAATAAAGTTGTTAAGTACAACAAAGTATACATTTAGATTATACTCTGTGAGTTTTAAATAATTTTTTTATTGATATAGAAAAGGCATGAGTAACTAGAAAATAAAATAAGATTGCTAAAGGGGCACCACTAGTGTGACCGCTTGAAAAAAAGGTGATATTTCAGAATTTTTTTTAAAGAAAACTACTGCATGGAATGTTATAATTTTTTAACCATTTGACCTACTATGACGTATACCATACGTCGTGATGTTTCTGTCTCAAAACTGAAAGCGACGTATACCGTACGTCGAGCGCTTCGAAGCGAAGCGAAGTGTGAAAATGGGACACTGTAGCGCTGGTTAAAGTGTAGCGCAAGGCACCGCCACCGTGAAGTTAGCGTGTAGGTTAAATGGTTAAGGAGATATTTGTAGATATGTTATGAATATAAGACAAAATTTTTGGACCAAAAAATTGAAAATTAAGCGAGTTATTCGCAATCTCCCAAGGCCAAAAGAAAAGTCCCCCAATACTGCAGTTATAGTGACCTTCACAGTGCATGAAATCAAAAAAACCATAAAGTTTATTAAACTACAAGGAATTTCTCGTACCATGAACCTCAGTCGAATTAAAATTTAACAAAAAAAGTTTTAAAAAGTTTAAAATTTCGTGCGAAAATTTAATGATTTTTGGCCTGTTAAAATTCCATTTTTTATTTGATCGGAAAACTGGAGGTTCATGGTATGCAGAAATATTTATAAAAGAAGCTGCAACAAGAATCAAATCGATCGGATGTTTTATCTTCGAGTTATAATTGTAGCAAATTTAGAAAATGTAGTTTCGAGAAAAACGCGTTTAAAGTTTAAGTTACTGATTTCATCGTTATAAATCAAGAAATATTAGATGACTGTAACTCAAAAACTATTTGAGATATGTACTTGAAATTTTAGTATGTTATTTTTAAAGATACAGACCAGTGGTTCCCAAAGTGGGCGATATAGCCCCCTGGTGGGCGATGAAGTGGTCCAGGGGGGCGATGACGACCACAGGTGAACTTTGGGGGTAGGGGAAATGAATAACTAAAAGAAAAAAAACGTCAGCAGAGGCCGTCCCGCGTTGCTATACTACGCTACACAACAACTCCAGTATATCGATACTACGTCAATAGCAATGATTATCTAGGCTTTTTTGTATAAGTACGTTTAGAACTTGAAAATCTTATTTTGAAAACGTTATCTAAGAAAGCGCTGGTGGGCCTGGTGGGCCCTGGTGGGACACGATTGACATAACCACAGGTAAACTGGAACTTTAAGTGTGCAATAAAAAAAAGGTCAGGAGTGCAATAAATTTTTTCGCAGTTAGCAAAAAAAAGATTGTCAAGGGTTCAAGGGAACGAAAGGTAATATTTTTTCAGGTAAGAGGGCGATAGGACAAAAAAGTTTGGGAACTACAAGTATAGATTATCAAAATATGCAAAAAAAATTTTATTTTTTCAAAATTTCATTTTAGTGGTACCCCTTAAATCTGTTGAAAGCGTACCTTTAATATTTTTATTTTACTCACGTATTAAAATCATATTCAAAGCGAATTTCATTAAAAAAAATGAAATCAATAGTAAATGAAGTTATAATATAAAAAATATAAAAATTTCTTATTTATATATAAAATTTTATACTTTTATATGCATTTTTCTTATGAAATACGATTTGAGCAATCTTACAATATATTATCAATTTTTAGTAAAATAGCTAATATTTATAAATTTTAAAGCTTTGTATATTGCCAGGGAAATATGGATATTTTACTCACTTTTTACTATATTTATAATGTATTCTTTATTTTCCCTACAGGTACGTTAAAAGGGTAACACCTATGTAAATCGCTTTGCCGTTAAAAATTTCAATAAAATTGGCTGTAACTAACAAGAAATTTAACTTATAAAAAAGATCCTACATATTTATTTCAAAAATATAGTTTCCAGAATATTATTTAAATTTGAGGTGAATAATTCACAAATTATTTTAGTTACACTGTTTGCAAATTTGGAAAATATAGTTTTAAAATAAACGCGTATAAAGTTTCGATTAGTACTATATAATATATGTGAGAAACAATTGGTGCTGGAGCCTATAAATTTTGAAAATGATCAATTTTTGATTATTCTGTTAATAGCATTTGATTTTTGAAATCTTAAAGTATATTTTAAATAAAAAATGAAAATGAAAAAAAAATCATGTGTGCAGATCACACGTGTTAGAAGTGAAACCTTCAAAAAACTAAGTTTCGAGAGAATAAGACGAAAGCAGAGTATCAAGAGTAAGATAATTGCAGGATTTATTTATTATAATATTTTTACCATATATATTAAAGGGCACCGGTATGATCTTGGGATGGGGGTAGCTGACAAAAACTATCACTTTCTAAATTGTATCAATTAAGATAGAATGCCGAATGCGATAGCCATACATGGAACAATCATCTACATATACATGTAGGATTGGGTTTAGTGTAGAGGTGCGAGGTGAATGTATACCCAGTTTAATCCTACTGATAAAATCTATTTAAAATAGGTATTAGAAAAGACATAATAAAGGCTTCATAATCTTATGATAATAACTGATATACGAAACTGAACTTTTTCAACTGAATGACGACGAACAACGACTAATGACGACTGGCGACTCTCAACTACTCATGACGACTCAATACCCGCTCCTTTATATCCATCCATATCCATCTGCACGCGGTTCTCGAATTTACCAAAACGTCCGGTCTGATGCAATAAACAAAGCATCGGTATCGTTCGAGAACCTTCCAGCTCACATAGCTTACACTACTTACACAACTTACAAAGACAGATCACACACCTTCTTTCTTTATTTCGACCGTCGGTTCGTTTCTACCTTATTCTTTTGTTGCCTACACGCTTATCTCTGTTTATTCTTCTACTATATCGCTCCTACATACAAACAGGTTTAGTATCGAGATGATTGAGTTCACGCTTCGTAGTATGCAGTCTCATACAAACACACACATATACAAAGCTTAATAGCCAGGAGTAGGGACTAGAAAGCAGCGCATAGAGGAGACCGAAAATAGGAAGAACTGTATAGCTATATTCTGTGTCATTCTCTCGCATTCTTTACTTCACCGGTTTCCTTTTCCCACTACATTGCCGCGTTTCATTTTTTCAAATCACTCCCATTCTGAAGAAGTTTTCACTTCAATTATTTTTTGAAAAATTTACACCAGTATTACCTCTTAATGTCTGCGATTATGAATTTATAGTTAAGTAAATGTTACTATATTTCATGATTAATTCGTAATTGTTATTTATATATTTTTCATATATATTATTTTACAGTATGTATTGGTATCTGTTTTTCTGCTAAGGTAACGAATCGAGGGAAATGTTACCTTCGATTTGAATAAGAGTATTGTTATCAAAAATAGAGGATAAAAAGAATCTTCAAGAATTTAATGAAACGCAACAAAAAGTTTTTTCTTATAAAAATAGAATACATACTTGATTAAAAAAGAAGAAATTTTCAACGACAATAACGACACTGGTCTGCAACAAAATCCTTCAAAATATTATGTCATAAATATGAAGATTTTGATGCTCTGAATCTGTTCCCGATTATACAAATTTGGAGGTATTACTTGAAAAAATAAAATATTCTCAATACCTATGGAATATTTGTGCTGACTTAAAAGTTGTCGCTATACTTACTGGATTACAAGGAGGATACACCAAGTTTTGCTGTTTTTTATGTGAGTGGGACAGTTGCGCGAGAGACAAACATTACAAAGTGAAAATTTGACCACAAAGAAAAAGCTTGACACGTGGACTTAAAAATGTATCTCAAGAACCTCTAGTGCCAAGTGACAAAATTTTTCTGCCACCACTTCATATAAAGTTGGGACTCATGAAAAACTTAGTGAAAGCTATGAACAAAGATGGTACAGGCTTTCAATATCTCAAAACAAAATTTCCTCGAATCAGTGACGCAAAATTGAAAGAAGGGATTTTTGTAGGTCCGCAAATACGAGAGCTTATAACGGATGAAGTTTTCAATTCGAAGTTGAACGAAGCTGAAAAAAAAGCTTGGGTGGCTTTTGTAAAAGTGTGTCATAATTTTCTTGGTAATACAAAAACTGATAATTACCGACAAATCATTCGAGAGCTTCTTTCTGCTTATAAAGCTTAGGATGCAATATGTCACTCAAAATTTATTTTTTGGACTCGCATGTAGATTTCTTTCCGGAAAATCTCGGTGGCGTATCAGATGAGCATGGTGAAAGGTTTCATCAAGATATTATGCATATTGAAAGACGCTACAATGGAAAATGGTCAGCAGAAATGCTTACTGATTTTTGTTGGTCGATTCGTCGAGAAACTTCGATGGAAACGATGAAAAGAAAAAAAACTACAAAATAACTTGAATTATATTACCATAATGAGATAAATATACTGATATTTCTATAACTTGTGACTGTAAAATTAGCATTTTTCGCTGTAAAACTTAGACCGTAGTCTTTTTTCACTTTTTTGTGATTGTTGTTACTTTGATAATATCGTTTTTTAATTAAATAAACATTGTATTTAAAATCTATGTGCTGTATTTATTTGCATGTTAAATTTCGTGTTTAGAGCACTAAATATGATGTTATCATGCATGAAAACAATGAGGAGAAAAAAAATTTTTTTTTGCAAACCAGTGCGATGCGTGAATTAAACAGTAGCAACGAAAATTTAATCGACAGACAATTAAAGAAAAATAGAACTGAAAGAGTGATAACTTAATTGAGTCTATTAGCGATTGAGTGGCAACCGAATAAGTCTAAAGAGTTGCTCTTAGGACGCTCGACCAACTATCGTTTATATGCAAGTCATGTGAAAACCACGCCTTAAAAGGTCGGCCATTTTGATTCGAGAACAGACGAATTCCCATTGGCTATATCTTCGCGCGAATTCAGGCTATTTCACTTGTTTGACTCACGAGGACTCTCTCCTTGAACAGCAGCAAGTTAAACAGTATATACAAAATTTGCTATCTTTGTTTTATTCGAGTTAAACATTTTTTCACAACACGTGAAAAATATATATTGTCCGTTTATATTGGAGTAAATAGGAAATCGGGGCATCTTTAAGTAATGATTTTTCTCGATTTACCTCTATAAGTCCTTGAATAAAAATTGAATAACTCAAACCACTCGTAAAATACTTAATATCTCAATGTTTGAATAAGCAAATGTCCAAATTTTCTTCTTTTAGATTGAATACGTATAGATACTTTATATTATTAATCTATGACTGTATAACAAATACTCTATGAAAATGTTGAAATTTGTTAATTGTATTATTTCATTTTATTAACAGCTATATCAAAACATTTCGGAGATATATTAAATATAATTTGTTTGAAACAGCAAAAAAGGAAATAGAAAGCTTGGAAATCTTTAACATGGTGAAAAACATTTGGAACGACAAAATGTCCTACTTTCCTGAATACATACCGAAGACAGATATCACTGATGCACCAACCTACGAAGGTGAGGCACCATTCATTGGAGATCCAACCTCTCAAGCTACTGAACACTTCACGTTAATACCGGACCTCGAAAACACTCGCATACCGACAAACAATAACTCTTCGGAACATTATACCAAGTAGTCCTGGTAAGTTTATCTAATTTTCTCTTTCCTCATTTTTCCCTTTTTTTAACACCTATTAAACTTATTTATTATAATAATAGTCTACGTAACTAACATTTCTTTTTAATTATTTTAATAATTAAACTTGACTTTAATAATTAAACTAAACTTAAAAAAACAATAAACTTGACAAGTTGAAATGAACATTTATGAATTATATATTTATATTCTTTTTTCTTTTCTATACAAATTATGAAAATTTCTTTCCTGTTATTTGCACCACTATACGCGAAGCTTATTTTATTTTTCTTAGAAAATAATCAAGGAAATCTAAAATATAATTTCTCTTTTTAAAACTTAAATTTATTTTTTGTTTATCTCGCAATTCATTATTACATTCATATACATAAACCAAATAAAGATTTATTTATTTTTAATATTGAATTATCCCTCTATGGGCCTGTGTTACTGTCAAGTAACAAATTCATTTTTCAGCATTTTATTAAGCAATTTTAGTTTTTTTAAACAACTAATACCATATTCATGACGGTTGCTAGCATAATTAACATAAAATAACAAAATAAATATTGTGCCAACTGTCTGTAGTAGAAGCAAGCGAAACCTTTTTTTTTCATTGATACTATTTTTGTTTTAGTCGCTGTTTATCGAATAAAAAATTATGTATATAGTAGTTCTGAGTTTGAAAATCCATAAAAATTAATTTTTTCGCATTCCAAATATCATTTAAAAAATTTTTTTTCATGATAAAATTCTGTTACTTTGAAGTAACATTGGCCTATAAAGGAATCTTCTGTATATTTAGGATCACGCTTTTTTGTTCTATCGAATGTTGGAAATAGTTGAAGAATTCGTTGCAGCAAACAATTCTTGACCATTTTTATCAGTTTTATTTGAGGAAAGATTCGAAGATTCTAAAAAGATAAATTTTTACGAAAAAAATAGATAATTTAGACCGGTGGTCAATGCTTAGCTGTTATATAAGCAAAACTGTTCATTGCATTCTGTTGGACCCAGGAATCAATATAACTTAATAACATTTAAAATTAAAATTGTGTGCATCCTGTCTATGTCAGGAGTACAAAAAAATCCGTAAAAAAAGAGGACGTCTTTTTTCCACCAATGTAGATAAAAAATTATAAAGAATATAAAAAGAAGACCAAGTACAATACTTCCATCAAAAAACGTGCGAAAAGATGAAGTATATTTATATTTATTTATGTGTAACGTCAAGTGAAAACTGTTTCGTTGAGTTTTACGCTTAAGTTTTCATACACAGAAGTGCGAATATTATAGGCCGTTGTTACCTGAAAGTCACATAGTAAATATACTGCAATAAAATTGTTTAAACAAAAAATTTTTTTTTTCATTTGCATATATATGTTTATAATTGCTGATTCTTCGTTTCCTCAATTTTTTTGTATTGAAAAAAAAATTTGGCCCATAGAGGATTAATTTACATAGCTGATTTTATGATCTCTCAAAAACGATGTTTTTTTTACCATACATTTTGATTCATCATTTCTACTAAATATTTTTTTGTCATTCTTTAAAATTTATATGATTTTATATTGTCATTAGGAGTCTTGTTTACTGTTAGTGTGTGGTGTATGTGTATCAATAGTTATGACATATGTGACATAGCTTGAATGATTATTCAAAGCACAGAGTATAATAATACACGGAGTATAATATCGACGTCCTATTCTTTTAAAAATTCACCTTTAGACTGGCTCATTGTCATATATGAAATTTTCTTCGACCTAAACACATCATAATAATAGTTCTCCAGAAAAAATCTAATAAGCATTACACGATGTATAATTTTAAGGAAAACTCATGACTGTATATGTGAATCAATTGAAATGAAAAATAGTTCCCATGTGATAATATGAGATTCACTTTTATCGCAAGGAGGAGGCCACACATTAATTATTTTTTTATTTTATTAATCGAAAGGTAAATATTTCTATATTTTTTTTAATAAGAATTCATTTGCATCAATATTTCTAATCAATATTTCTAATGCAAAGTTATTCTTTTATCGGCATATAAATTAAATTCTACAGATAATATAAAAGTTAGAGAGAACAATATTTTTACTAAACATGTCTAAAATGGTTCTTTGTTCAAATTAATAAAAAATACTTGAGAGTCATAAATTTGAAATGTCTACCCTTTTTTTTTATCGAGACATCATGGTGGGACGTCCTATTTCTTTTCTAAGGATATACCTATAAAAATATTTTTTAGTAATATTCATCGAAGATAATAATAGTAAAAAAAAGTCTATCAACGACAAAAACGATTGCTCCGTAGCTTTAAACATTTAATAGGTGTGATATCTGTCAATGGAACGAACATGATCAAAAACGCCGCGCCGAATTGGTTATTATATCACATTTTATGTGATTTTTACGTTTCTTCGAAAGTGGAATCGCGTGCTTCTGTCTCCCTTCACGAGACTTTTTTTCATCCGAATTGAAATTCTTTCAAGGATATTCCGAAGGAACATCTGTATCCTTCTTTCATCTGACGACACGATTTTATGATATCGGAAATGTTAGTTGAAACAAATTAAATCTACGACAAAGAAGATTATTTAAATGATTTTGCGCTATTATAGAAAGTGTCACAAAATTTAAAGAAAATTAAAAGAGATTTTAATTTTAATTTTATACTATTATAAATTTATTAGTTATATTTATCAATTCATAATTTATGTCGATCAGATAATGAAATTTATATAATTAATTAAAAAAATTTATTATTTTTGTGTTACGTATACGATGACATCTAACTATTTGCATCGCAAAAAAACTTTATCTCCAAATAAATTCATAAAACATTATAAATGGTTCAATTTCGTTGCAAGACAATTGAAAATATTTTTTATGAGTTTAATATTAGTTTTTGTTATATGGACCGCTTATTTTGAAAGTAACCTAACTTCATTTTCTAAAAACATCGAGTTAGCTACCGTAATAGTTACATTTTTACATGATCCTTTCATTCTGAAGCAATTTGTTACAAATATATACGTATTTAAAATCATGAAGATATTGTAATAAGAAAATTTGCCGATCAACAAAATGATGAAAAGTTTATTGTAAAAGTGGCATAACTCCATTCGTCAATTATTATTTTCCGGTTGCATCAGGTTATTGTACAACTTCATGCAATGTATTAATAAAACATTTGAGGTTGCTATATTTCGAGTAAATATGATAATACTTAATTGTAAATAAAAGGAGAAAAGAAAATTTTGTATAAACAAAATTATTAGAAGACGAAATTTTTAAAAGGGTAAAGAATTCTGATGAAGAATCAATAAACTGATAAAAATATGTTGGATGCGTTTTGTCAGAAATGAACCGTATAAAATTTTCTATAAGACATCAATGAATGAGAAAGAAAATTTTTAAGTCCTGAAATTATTACCACGTCGGGGTAAACCAATAAAATTCGAAAATATTGTATTGATACCACTATATAAAATATCAGACAAATTACAATAGCAAAATTCAAGGACATAATTGACTTATAATGATATATACCACCGGAACATCATGATTTCTTCAAATCCTTTTCACACACACAAAATGTTAATGAGTAGTAAATAGTTTTGTAGGTTATGTTTGTTATTTTGTACGTTATGTAGTAAAAAAATTTTTTGAATCGTATAAATTATGTTTTTAAAGTGTTTTAAAGGTATGATAAATAAATTGAGTATTGTTTTTTTCAATTTGAAGCATCTTAAATTATGTTGAATGAAGTTAAGTCCCTTCGAAATTTCATAACAAATCAAATTGTTGATATTGACAATGGCCTAACTCCATTCGTGGTTAGAAAACGCATATTATTTGCTTAATAATTGCCACTATTTTAATAGGAAATATAAACAAAGCCTTTAGATACACTTAAGCAGTATAACTCGTTAGTATCTTGTACGTATATTTTTCATTGCATTGAAACACAAACCCTTCAGTATTTCGATTCGAACATAAATGGAGGTAGGCCACTTTCAAAATAAGCGGCTCATGTATACTATGTTGATTGGTACGGAAATTGCGTATACGCTACACCGATAAAATTGAAACTCAATACGGAGCACCATCTCGTATCTACGGAGATCATAATTTTAAAATAAATGTAGATAGATATTAGAATAGAAATCTCTTTGTAAGTTCAATAAGTTATTTAATTATCAATAAGTTATACTAACTACATCAATCACTTGCTTAGAAACAGTTTCTTGTGACGCTTGTCATAGCATTATACTGTAGTTTAATGGGCAGATATCTGTTATTTTATAACAAATGATTGAAAGTGCAATATATCTATACTTCGTATTTAGTTATATGCACAAAGCTATAAAAATCATCAAACGGTGATTTTCTTAACTGTGCAATTACTGTTTTTAAAGATGTTATCTTTCTTTCTCTCTGTATTTCTCTTTCTTATTTTTTCATTATCCAAATTAAAGTATTCTTCTTTTGTTTGAGACGAAGTACGTGGTCGAAATAGTAATCGCAAATCTGGTGCTCGTTAAACAGATTCTAACCAATAAAATGGCCCTCTTTCCTAGAAGTAGTCAGACCATAGTAGCGCTTGAAGCAACAAACTGAATCCCAGTCTCAAAACGTTGAGGCTCCACCGATACTTTTGTAATTATCTATTGTAGTCTACCAGGGATGTGTTTCTTTTTTTTCAATTTTTTAACGATCCCACACGACTTCCTTTCAAGTTTTTCTTTCTTTCCCATGCTCGAGATAAATTTCCGGGAAAAAATAGAAGAAACAAGAACACGTAATGCTTAAATTTCGAGCAAATTTAAAATAATGAATTTTTTTTTTAAGGGTTCATTCTGGTTCTTACGCCGAAAAAAAGGCTATTTTCACGACTTTTTTTTAGGCTTTGTAGGATACATATACATATGAAAGTTGTAGGGTATGATAAATACACTCTAGAAGTACGAGAAAAAAATTTTTTTTTATTGTTTTTAACATATTTTGACATTCAAAATGGCTGACAAACGTGAACCCTTCAAAAGTAGGTATGCTGTTGGCGGGCATCGAAATTTGAGAACGGTTGATCTAAAACAAAAAAATTAAACGGTTATAAATTCAGTATTACAATGGCTATCGGGTATGCTAAAACTATCAATTTTTATGAAAACAAAACAAAATGACGGCCATTTTTCGAAAAATAAAAAAATCGTTGATTTTTTTCGCACTTTTTTGTAAAGAAAATATAGTAAAAATTAATATTTTTACTTGGTTATAGCATGCGAGATAGCCATTCATGTTTAGAGTACGTGGTTAAAATTTTAGAAGGATCGGTTGAGTAGTTTTAGAGATATCATGCCCGCCAACCGAAAAAACGTTGTTTCGAGAAAAACGCGTTTAAAGTTTTTTTAACAAATTTTTAAAAAGTCTGACTTTACCTTATTCTGCGATGCCTGCCCCATACAGTATGCCTTCTACTTCTTCAAAATACTCATTATCTTCCACTCTAGTCTTTTTTCGTTGTGTCCTGGCCTCTATCAAAGATTTTCCGCTCAAACGATTGGTTGAGCGCACACGCGTGTTGTCGCAGTTACTAGCGTAGTTGACTGCGATAGGGCCAAGTTTTATTCCCAAAACGTGCATTATTTTCAGTATTGGATCAAAACCTTCGTTGAATATACAAGATGCCAATTTACAAGCTATTTCAACAATTTTTTTTACCATTAAATAGGTGTTTAGGCACTATAGTCCAAACGCATTTGTTGAAGCACTCATTATTATTTTGAGTGTGGCCACCTAAACATCTTTCAAGTAATTCTGTTTTTGTCAGGTCAACATCAACCTTTTGTTTTTTGCTGCTATATTCATGCAGAGACATTTCCACTTACCCAACCGCAGATTGTTTGTCTCCTGTATCTGTAATATCTCTATGTATTTGGATCGCAAAATAATATACTTAAACTGTTCGGATAGTTCTAAAATTTTTGTATGATAATTCTTCATATGTATACTTTCGAAAAATGCAAAAAAAAAAAAATTGATTTTTTCAAAATGATAAACCAGAATAAACCCTTAATCGGAACATTATCCCAACGACAATTGGACTGCGCAATATAAAGATTGAGAAAAAAACATTAGGCAGAGGAAGGGAGATATAATTTTTGAGATAGAACTTCATCAAAGCATAAAGAATCGAATATACGAGTGCTGTCCATCTTCCGACCCATCTCTGTTCATATCGATGGTTGACTACTTGGCTCATTAAACGGATTAAAAGAAACTGCAATTTCTATATCTTTCTTTTCTCTTAATCTTCTTACTTTTTAATAATCAAAATTATCGATATCATTTTTATTATTATATTACAGACAATAATTAAAAAACATTATTTTCTTTTTGAAGAAATACTGTTTTGTTTTTAACGTGAACCAATATTTCGTCTAAGTTCAGCCAAAAATCACTATAACTACGTAACTTACGTTGCTTATAATTTCATAAAATATCCAAGAAAAGTTTACTATCTACACTGCTACAAAATTACAAAAAAAAACATATTTTTCCAAAACCTAATTTTTTCAATTAAAAAATTTGTTTATGGAACGTTAACTCACAATCAGATTAGAATAAAAGTTAACTGAAAAATTTTAACTGAATATAGACTCTCTACTCGAAAATATTTGTTAAATACTTATATGTTATTTCGAAGACTTTTAAATTCTAAACAAAATACTAAACTAAAAAGAATGTTCGAAAGAAAGATAAAGTTTCTAAAATTTTCACTACGCTACACATCGAAAGATTTTCCTATACAAAGACAAAATCGATCAATCTCATTCGATGCATAAAAGGAATTGATGTTCTATTTAAAGAGAATAATTCTATAGTTCAGCAAGTTATACACAATGTCAACATGTACTGGGAAAACACGTGATTTATTTTACTATAATATCACAGAAAAGGAATATAATCAAGAAAAGAAAATTATAAAAAAGAAACAATGTATAATTTGCATAAATGAAAATAATGCTTAAAGAGTGAGATTATAATCCATCATAAAAATCATCATCTTTATCATTCTGTTTAAGTCGATACAATAAAAATATTTTTGTTCGTGTTTTTTTCAATCCCTCATATAAGGATTAAAAAAAAAGAAACAGTGCAATATTGTTTTTGGTAAAAGAGAATAGTAATAAAAAGAAAAGGAAATGTTTAAAGTTAAGACTAGGTAGATTGTTTTTACAAGGCATGGATGTATCACAAGGAAAAAGGGGTGCGATTCGCGGATCAAGCACGAAATTAAAATTTATCGGTCGTATATCCGTCCAAGTAAAAGTCGTTGAAGTCGAAGAGGTATCAAGCGTCGTCATCGTCGTCTACGTCGTCGTCGCCGTCGTACAAATGCGCTCGTAAAAGCGGCCTAAAAATGTTTGGAATCGCTAAGCGACTGTACTACTATGACCGTAGAAAGAACGAAAGGATGAACGAATGAAAGAAAGAAAGAAAGAAAGAAAGAAAGAAAGAAAGAAAAAAAGAAAGAAAGAAAGAAAAAAGAAAGAAAGAGAAGGAAAGAGAGAGAGAGAGAGAGATAAAAAGATATGAAAATGAAAAGGACGAATAAAAGCATCTTGCTCACTCTTAGTTATCTTGAATACAGATTGCAAAAGCTTACGAGCGATTAGAGTCGTTAAAAAGGAAAGACGATCTTAAAAAGCATCCATACGCAGTACAACAACCTCTTTCTCCCTATGAGAGAATATCTTAGAGAATTCTTACGAAAGTATATTTTCTAAGCCTCTAAGGTGTATTATCTTCAACTCGATGACTCTTCTAACGATCCGGAATCTGGTAGCGAATAATTGTACGCTCGGCTATTAATCTATAAAACAATTAACGACGTTAAGCCGTTTCAGGGTTAACTATTCGGACCTTGTTGTTGTAAACCATTTTAACGATGACGATTATAAATATTCCAAATATCTTTTCAATTTTTTTTCTTTCTCCAATCGTGTAGTATGCGCAATGAGAAGAAAATTAATGGCTATGATCTTTTTTTTTCCTTTTCGACTTCCTTTCCTTTTTACACATGGAATTTTTATTTTATTCGTTAAATTTATTCTCAGTTTTTTTTTGTTTTCTTTTTAATTATTTATTAATTTTATAATGTGGAAAATAATATTCATCGCGATTAGGAGTAATTTAATTAAAATCATATGATTATTTGACACTTTCTCGTAAGTTCTTTTTCAAGTAGGCCGAACTATCACTCGAAAATCATCGTCTCAATTGTTCGACCGGTTTTTGACGGATCGTCAAAGGGTTCCAACTATGACTATGTGGTAAGTAGCATCAATGTAATCAGATAGGCTGCTCAGAGTTAACTTAACGACGCTCGTAAATGCGATACACCAGCACATTTTTCAACGTCTTTTCTTTTTTCGTTCTTTCTTCGTTCTTCTTTTTTTCTTGTCTTCCACTTTCTTCTTGTCATCTCATCCCCTCCTTTATTTCGTTCTTCTCTTACCACTATCATAAAGATACTCGCGATCACAATGTCTCCCATCCCTCCCTTTCACTATTTTCGCTTTATTTTATTTCTCCTGCAATAAATTAATCGATTTTACGCGACGAATATTAAACGAGAGAAACTAAAAGTCAATGTAGACTGGAAAAATATCGTGATAAACGGGGACGTTTACATGAAACTTAAAAAAAATATTCTCGATAATTTATATCGTCTATTACTAAGAATCGGATAAAAAAAATAATAGAAAATAAGAAAGATCGTTTATATTTAAATACAGGTAACAGGAATTGTGAATGATAATATATAACGATTTTAAATTAATTAAATCTTTATATTTAAATTATATTTAAAGAATAATGATGGACTTAAGAAACTTAAATCTTTTTTATATGTATTATTATCTTATATACTTGAAATATCACTTGACAGTGTTATAATTAGATAACCGACTAATTATTATTAATTACAGTGCATAATTTGTAAAAGTACAAGCATTACACATCGTGTATTATTTAAAAAGTCCTATCTGTACTTATTATGATTTACAATCTAAATGCACGCACTCTGTAATGGAATGTGAAATCTAAAAATAGACTGATACATATAGAATAGTGTTCTTTCCGGAAACACTTTTTTCGATCCTTGGAAAATAAGGATAATAATGAAATTATAATATTTTATTCTTTTAATACAGTAGCATGATTAATACTCTATGATAATTTTATTATATCATTATCCATAATTGTAAAAATATTTAGAAATTTCTAAATATACATATATAATACCAAATAAACTAAATGAGGAAAGAATAGGGATTAATTGACTGTGATTATTTCATAATTAACTTGATGGTAGTAGATAAAATATTTAAAGTTAAAAGCAAAAAAGAAATATTTAACAAAATATTAGAATGATTTTTAAATTTAATTATTTTACAGATCTGGAGACTTCAAAATCATTTGTTGTTTATGAAAAAAGGAATACACATGGAATATTTAAAGAAAAGGGTTTATTTTTGATAGTTAAATTGTAGTATATATTTACAAGAAATATTGGGAGAAATATAAAAAGTTAAATAAAAAGAAAAAAAATAGAAGTAGAAGGAAGAGGGTGAAAAAGAGTGAAACAATATCTATGACCTTGATAGCGAACGTCGGCTTTATTTCACGAGGATGCAATTTTCGAGACCAAGCAATAATTAGCAGTACCAAAGTGCGTGAGCCGCCATAGTTACTTATTTTTCTTCTTTTTCTACTCCTTTTTCTTATTTTCTTATCCTCGTTCGTGTTCTTCTTTTTCAGTCACGTCTCCTTTTTTTTCTTCTTCTTCTTCTCCTTCTTCTTCTCCATTTATGTCTCCTTTCCTTATTTTTTTCTTCTTCTTCGTTGACGTCTTCTTTCTTCTTCTTCTTCTTCTTCTTCTTCTTCCTCTTCTTCATCTTCTCTTCTACTTCTCCTTCTTTTTCGTTTAAGTTTCCTTTTCTTCTTCTTTTTTCGCTTCATCATCGTCGCAGTCTTCTTAGTCGCTCCGTTCGTTGTAATTCTTCTCTTTCTCCGTATGTCTCGGGCAAGAGTCGGCTGAACGTTAAGTAGCATAGTAACAGGCCGGAATCTTCTGGCAAAAGGAGTTTTACTACTTTCTAACCACAGTCACGGGCTACAATTAAACCCCCATAAACCTCGTCATAACTTTTTTAAAAGCGACCGACCGTTCTCTCACGCGTATTCCGCTCCCTTCGTTTACCCGACAAAAAATTCGCCATATTGCATCCTTAATGAAGCCTCAAGACGATACGGGCGCCGTCTTCCGGTCGACCCCCGCGATTTCATTCTCTTTTCTTTCTTTATCTTATACATCTTCCTCGAAAACCGAAAAAAACATCATTGATTTTGTAATTTTTCTAAATTCAAACCACGAAAATCTTCAAATGTATTATGTACGTTAAATTTTCTATATGTCCAATTCGAAAACACATTTTTCAATAAGGAACAATAAGTAAGACTTATATTGGAGAATAGTTTAACAATGACGTCGGTCAAATCGATGAAGAAAGAAACGGAGGGAAAAAGGAAGGTAAAGAAAGACTTCAAGAGAGAAAGAGAAACAGAGTAAAGAGAGAGGGAGAGATGAGATCTGGAGGGGGGTCGTGGGGTGAGAAGAAGCTGAGGGTGGAAATCGAGGAGGCAACCGTACAGGGACTTTAGCAGAGAATGACGTTTACGGCTCGGTGCGGTCGACCTAGCGCCAGTAAAACTTGAGAAGAAATACAAGCGAAGTCCGCATCGACAGTTAAAGTCATACGCGCGAAAATACAGCCCGGTTTCTATGAAATACGACGTACCTACCTACCTTAGACGAGCGACGAAGCCACCGGGATCTTTACTCAAGATACGTGCGTCTCGTTAATAAAAGGAATTCTCAAACTCTTACTAATTTCATGAAGTAAACGATAAACAAATCCTTCGGAACATTGCTGTATCAGTTATTTCATATACCGAGCTTTCACACATACACATTCCTTCATAATTCGTGTATTAAATGAAAAAGAGAAATAATTAAAGGTCTTTTTGATATTGTCTTTTTAAAACTTTATAAAGAAATAAAATCTTTCAAAAATACGTACAATTTTGAAAAAATAATATAAACGAAGTAATTGTAACACTATCTATAAATTTGTCTATTCAATTCAACCTGTTTATCTCTCTTTTCTTGAGAATATTTGGTTATTGTCTTTAAATAAGTATCTCGCCCTCAATCGGAAATTTAACTCACTCTTTCTCGAATAGAAAGGCATTACTCGAAGTATCCACGTTGATTTTACGAGCCACCCCTTCAGCCTCGGGCGAGAGGTGGAAAGGTGCCAAAGAGGTGTTAGAAGCCGCGAAGCACTTTACCGAGAAACGATAAACCTCCTTCACTTTCGTCTCCACCTCGTCCGGAAACGTTCTGCCCGTTTTCATTTTAGATACGTTCTTGTATATGTCTCTCATTCTCTTTTTCTTTTTCGGTCTCTTTCTTTCTTCCTTTCTCCTTAGACCTCCTTTACGATCGTTCGAGAAGTCAGAGCGCGTTCTAGAAGCCGCCTAGATCATCTAAAGGAAAAGATTCACTGGAAAAGTGGGCAGCAACATCTATTGTACTATACAATACTTTTGAACTTACTATTTGAAATGTTATCTTTCCTTTTTTTACTTCTAACCTTTTTATTTGTTTTTCATTTTCATAGAAACTTCACGTTTGTCGCGAAAAAATAAAAATTGATTTTAATGAAAGAATTTAATTTAATTTAATTTAAGAATTAATTTTACTAAAAGCTGTACGTTAAAAATTGATATCTTAATTCTTCATGTTTATAATACATGTTGCATCAGCGCCTGGTCTTGCAGAAAAGAAAACCAAGGAGACAGAAAAACAGAAAATCAACGACGACACGGATAATGTATAGATAATATATAAATGTATTTGTATATAAGTAAAGACAGTAGGGACGGGTGACGAAAATGTTGCCCACGCATAAAAAGGAAACCCAAACATCGTAAAGCTTCGGTATTTTTAAAGACACACCTAAAGACGCATGTTCTTGACTGTATCGCCATCGAAGTCTCACAGAATTCTTCCTGTGCACAAGATTCTTCACTTTTATTATTTATATAATTCCTATCTTGATAGTCATCTTTATAGGAAATAAAAAGGATAAGAAAATCCTCTGTTCTAACGCGTGTATTTATGGTTGTAAATAAGATATATGTGTATGTATAGGGGCCAATGAGAAAATTTGCCAGTTAAAATTTTTCCCTAGTATTCTATTAACGACCTTCTCTTTTTCTCGATAATAAATCATTATTCTTTTCTTTGGTTTGTCGTGAATCTGTTTAATAAAACAATATTCAACGATCTATCTTGATATTAAAATAGAATGGAAAATATTGATGAACTTTTGTGAACAGGTAAAACAAGTTAGAAGTATAAGATGGAAATAAATAGAAAGAGAAAGAGGTAGAGAGAAAGAGAGAGAGAGACAGAGAGAGAGAGAGAGAAAGAATGCACATCTTAAAGATCACGTAGCTAAGGAGATTGCAAGGCGGATAGTTGTAAATTATACTTTTATGAGGCATCCCATGGTCAATCGGGAGAACAGGACAGCTTTGAGAAAGAGTGGATCATGAACTGTGGACCAATGCTTGCCTCTCTCTCCTAAACCTTACTCGCTATTT
This sequence comes from Polistes dominula, assembly GCF_049000335.1. Lineage (NCBI taxonomy): Eukaryota > Metazoa > Arthropoda > Insecta > Hymenoptera > Vespidae > Polistes > Polistes dominula. Next base: position 7,194,580 of record NW_028301147.1, read on the forward strand.
TCCTTCCTTCATTTCTTTTCTTGAGCTTCGAATGTTCGCCAGACATTGATCGGACTTTTACGAGTTTGTAATTACGACGGTCAATTCAACTCCGAAGTCCACTTAAAGAATTCTCTTCAATGATGTAGGCACGATAAATTTGTATTTTTGTGTGAGTGAGAGGATTAGAAAAAGAGAATTATTTCTTATTTTTAGTATTTTCAATTATTATTTAAATATTTGTATCAAAGGAAAAATGAAAAGCCAATATGTATCTGTGCATATCATCTATCTACTTATATACGTTAATCGTTCGTTTTAAAGAAGTTCATTTTTCGTAATAACTGCTAAGAGAGTATAACGATAAAACTAAGAGAGAAGCACGCTCTTGTCTTTACCACCCTTGCATCAAAGTAATCGTTGATCGTTCGGTTTTACTGTCAAGGAAATAATACTTTCGGCAATGTTGACGGGTTAAATATGTGTAACATTTTAATGGGCCAATTTTGCGTTAAAGTTCCAAATGTTATGAGGAATTTCGAAGTCTGTCGTTTTCATAGGATAACCTGTGTGACATCCGTTTCCCTATCTGTCTTTCAAGGTAGCAACCAGCAGCCGAGATCGAATAGCCTGTTAAGAGATTAATATTCGGAAGAACGAACGAGAGGTATGTTAAAAGGTTGGGATAGAATTAATGCCTGACCGTGAATAGCAATCCCTGTCGTTTTACGTCCAAGCGCGAATACTTTTTACGGTCGTCAATAAAGTTATCACGATAAGGGTCGTTTGAGGAAGTGACAATTTGTATTTGTATCTTCGATTTAACATTGTCTATCATTAGCTAAAATAGAGAGAAAAACAATATGATATTTAGTTTCTTCTTTCTTTTTATTTTACTTTGTTTTTTTTCCTTCCAACTTATTCCATCAACTTGAAAAAAAGAATCAACATTCAATTTTAATGTTTTAAGTAAACGAGCAAATGTTATCTCTCTTTTCTTTTCTTTATCTTTTTCTCTTATATAAGAGAAAATAATTTTAAACGATAGCAAAAATCCGTTCCGAAGTCGATTTCTTTCGTTAAAGCGGATACAGCCTTTATCTCGACGATACTTTCGGGGACACGCGTGTCTACGATGTTTTACGATGCACCCACGTTTTAGTACCGGACGAGGTTTCGCTTGGCCGAGCTCCTCAGGGCCTATCTCGTTCTGCTCTTCATTTGTAAGTTATCGCTCGCACAGTGCAAAAGAGAAATTTTTCCCTTTTAGATTTTATGCATTCACGAATTCCAAGCTTTTCTCCTATCTCATAGAATTTAACGAGTGATATAGGGATAATAAATTTATCTTACGAAAAACATTATGTAAAAAAAAAAATGTATATTTGTTATATCTCGAATTATAATCTACATATTTATAAATACACGATATACAAAGAAGATGCACGATGAATGTACATACAAATAGTTTAATTATTTACAGTACTTTACTCACATCAAATAGACAATATATGTATATATATTGTATATGGATGGATATGAAATAATGAATAAACTTAGATACCATTTGATTGGCTAAGCGTAAAAACGTTTCAATCTTGAAAAGGATCTTTGTTAGATCCTCGAAAAATAAATTCTCTAATACTGAACATTATAACTACAGAAAAGTATCTTGAAAGAGACATAGTAAAAGGAAAGCCAAGGAAAACGCTACCGTCGCCGACGTCGCCAGCAACGATGACGACGACGACGACGACGACGACGACGACGTCGTCGGCGACGGTCGGTGGTGCACGGATGAAAACTAAGTCCAGGTTTCATTTGACTGGCTTTACGAGGGAGACATAAAATGGATTTTACTGTCGGCTAGTTCGCCAGTTCTCGAGTTGGTAACATTGCTTTAGCGAACATAATATACCCCACCGCTCCCCTCTCCTCCCCTATAGTCTTTTTCCTCTCTTCCTCCCCTTTCATCTTCTCTTTTCTCTCTCCATTTCGTTTCTCCATCCAGCATTCTCTTGGACTTTTACGAAAAACGAGTTGAGAGCTTTCATTCACGTCCTTTTCTACGATGTTCTGTTCCTCTTCTTTCTTCCTTTCTTTCTATCACATGTCTATATATTTCCTCTTACTTTTCTTCGTTTTCTCAACACCGTCTACCACTACCCTTTCTTGAGCATCCATCCTGAGACATTTCGCGAAGCATCGCGAAACTTTTCGTATGAGATACATCCCGTAACCGGATTTAATATCCGTCCGAATATAACGTCAGGATGATAGCTAACCCGCTCTTCTTGACATCGTTTCCTTCACCTGTCTCGTACGTAAACTAACATTGGCCTTTTCATGTCGTATTATTTTTTAAACAAATGTTTCTTATCTCTCTATTTTTTCCTATTTTTCTTTCTCTCTCACATCAGTCAATTAAAAACAATAACATCTTGCATTTAATATATTATATTAACAGTTTAGAAATTTTCTTATCCAATTTAAATAAAATTCAAGATTAATAGGATTAATATTTTATTGCACGACTAAAAAAGCACAGTTCTTTTTAATAACGTTTTATAGATGAACTGGCTACTTGCAAACGCCCGGCAAATTACGCAAAAGAAACATTGCGTAAGAAGAAAACGTGTGATCAATTTGTTTGCATTACTGCAATTAAGTATTTACTAGCTATATTAAGAGCTGCATCTACAAATTTTAAACTGTATAAGTTATTATTAAACATTGTATGTATATATCGTTCTATTGATGAAGAATGAACTGCGTGGTAACGTAATTAGATTCGAAATTAGATCATTGCATGATAGATAGGATTTTTATCGTCGTTTTAATACTTCTAATCATACAGATGCCATCAAATGATCATTGAATTGTCATTGAGTGGTAAACATTAATAAAATCATTGTTGCCATAAATATAATAGATATTGCAAATAAATACATACATGCATAGGGTACATTGACAAAAAAACATTTTCATATTTTTATAATTCGATCATTTCAGATTGATCGGTGATTAAATCGGCAAGGTGAAGCAATGGGAGACAAAAAGTCAAATCCAGAGGATCCTCCAACATGATTTCGTTCAAAAGAATATGTATTTCGACTCTGTGATCTTGATAAAAGATAACAAGAGAACAAGAAAATGAAAATGTCCATGCACGCGATTGCTATCATATTGGAAAGTGAACGATTTATGTTCTATAAAAGAAAATTTTATGAATTTTTTCTTTAATCGTTGATTCGCGTGATTTCTCTTTTTCATTCCGTTATAAAATAAACTGTAACACACGAGAAATTTATATTTGTTACTAATGTAAAAGATATTTTCTTTCTGTTATCTTTTTCTGATAATAAGTGACGTCAACGTCCTTATTAATTGATCTATTTGTTCTTTTTCTCTCTTTCTCTTTCTATTTCTCTGATATAGTAAGGAAAGTAGCATTTGTCTGCAATTTGTCAAATTATTCGATAAGTATACATGTAGTATATACATTAATAGTATAAGCGTAGTTATGTCAGACGGAGAGATGATTCTCACGGGTCCTCCAATTTAAAATCACGGTCTTGAGACTGTTAGTTATTAAGAACGAATTATTTCCTTCGCCGTATGTTGGGGAACGAAATTGTCCGAGAAAATCATGAAATATTAATTTAATTTGTTAGTCTCTTACATGAGCGTTTGCAAGAAGTGATGTCTGGAATACACTTATAATTGTAAGAGACGAATGCTAAGAATGCCTGGGAATTTCTGAATTTCAATAAAATTTAAAATATGGATTCGATCTAAAATGCTATTATTTAGCAAGTACTCGATATTATATAGCTTTTTTTTTTTAATCTTAAATAAAGTCTACATAACTGAAATGTTAATAGATTATATAATTATTTATCGTTCACAAAATTGATGATTTTTAAATTTGAAAAATTTTTAGTAGTCTTTATTTTGTTAATATTCTTTAAAGTTGATGTTCCTATACATATATAGAAGCAAAATTGAATGAGAAGCGCAAAACTGAGAAAAATAAAGTCTCGTAAATCTTGCATTCGTCTCATTTTATATATAATAAACTCATGTGTACCGTTGCCATATACATTCGTTTTTTAAACAATTTAATCCATATTATAAATTTCACCTTCTTATTGTCTGAAAGTTCATATATCGAGGAAAATTCGGTTTTAAGAAAAAAAAATAATATTTAAAATAAAAAAGCAGAAAAAAAATAATTGAGCCTAAAAATAACGATTATTTGTAACGATTATAGAGAATGAAATAAGAATTGAAAGATCGAAAAGAATGAGAATTAGATTTCCATCTTTCTCTTTTTTCTCTCTCTTTTTTCTGAAAATTATTGATGAAAATTTTGTGAAGGAAATAATGTGTAACATCAAAAATAATATTTCTTAGTAATGTTTAGGATTAACATTGAATAATAATGGGGATGATGTTTTAACGTGAAAAGGATGATAGAGACAAATATACCTAATCATAGATTACAATTTGCAACTAGTATAGGTAACCCTCTTATAACATGGTAGATAGGTTCCTAGAAAATACCGTGTTGAGTGAAACCGTGTTATATGAGATTTAAAGTTCATTATTCCTTCGTGTCATTATTTGTAAGGTAATTTAGTGTTTAAATATATTAAGCAATAATTATGTTATCCAGTGCTGTACCAAGATTTTTGCAATTTTTGTATTGTGTTAGAGCAAAATTGTGTTATAGGATGCAGCGTTGTAGAAGGGTTACCTGTATACATTTCTCCAAGAGAAAATTTTTCTTTCCGTTTCAATCTTACATCAAAAGATTTCTTCATACCTGTATATATAATATATTTCCACAGGATCGTATTCTTTTAACGCAAGAATTAGCTCTCTTAAAGAATAATACAAAACATGTATAATATATATTCTATTTCGTTATCATTAGATACGATTTTTAATTCTCTGCGTTAATCAATATTGATCCGATAACAAAACTTTAAAGAGAAGATAGAATAATGTCACGAGTCAACATATAATTTCTTTTTGTTTTTTTTTAAATAAATATTTCAACATATAAATACATACACAAACACGCGCGCGAACAGAACAGAACAGAAATTAAATAATAATAGTTATTAAAGTAAAAAAGTAATACATTGTATACGAAGAGATAATAGATATGCACGAGAATTTGTCGATAACATATATACTTACACGAAACGGATTAATCTAGATTAAGGATGATTTTTGTCTTTATTTTTTTTACAATAATATTAATTAATTGTTACATTAATGTGATTTTAACGTATCTATGTCTAACTGATTAATTTGATTATCAATTTGATTATTATCGTGAAAAAATTCGAATCGATAGTAGTGTATAACAGGGTTTTTCAAATTTGTTCACTGACTAATTATTTTTATTTGAGCGACTCTGAGATATAAATTTTATATTATCTTCTCTTTTATTATCATAAATTCACAAACATACTATGAGCGCAATATTGTCAAACTAGTTTTATATGAAATCGTTATGCATCCAGAAATTTGTTAGTTTTGCTCAAATTTTTAGGATTCCCAAATTTAGTGACACGACCTCATGTATAGGATCGCGATCCATACTTTGAAAAGCCTTGGCATGTAATAATACAGCTCGGTAAGTTTTTCATTTCTTCACTGAAACGTGTGTAGTATATATGTATAAGCGAAGTGTTGCACGGCACGTACATCGAACATGAAAGAAATGCAAATGAATGTTGTGCCAGAGAAGGACTTTGTACATCGTAAAACAACCGTATCCGTTTTTATTTTTTATAGCTTGTAACCAATTGGAAAAGAATATGGTAATTTCAATGAAAAGAAGTACGATCCATGCACCTCTAATTAATACGATCTTACCTACCTGTATTCGTACTTACATTCTTGTTCGTTGTAGTTATTTATTCAACAAATCTTCAGAGATAGATCATCCATGCCACGTGGTAAAGAGAGTAATATGCTAAAGATGTTGAAATAGGTATGTACTTATGTGACAGAAAATAAATATGGAAAAAAGAAATAGAATCACGAGGCATGTATTGATCGTTCTTCAAAGATTGATTTTACTTGGAGTAATTTTAATTGTTATACATATTATATAGCGTATAAATAAATGCTGATAGTGTCATGCGTGCTTAATGTGAACCTTTTAAATGTATCTCTTATAATAATTACAAAAATTGAGATAAGTATAGATAATAGTTTTTCTTATGTTTATTGTTATGTATAATAATTGACATTGTTGCGAAATTTATTTAATTTTTCAATTTTTACACCCTTCTCTATGTTATTACTCTTCGTTAAATGTAAATAAAAAGCCCATTGCATAAAGATTTTTCATAACATTTTACAGCTGATTAAAATACTATATCTCTTAGTAAATTTCAACATATATTTGATTTTTTATAAAATGTTCAATAGCAAATAACCCTACTAACATTTTTTCTTTGCACATTCACATTACAGCTGAAATTTATAGTTCTTCGGAAAATTACAATAATAGTAATAATAGTAATTTAATACCTCGTCGGTGGATGAAGAGAGTAACACAATTTAAAAAGAAAATATCTAGAGACTTCCAATATTAGGAGAAAAAATTTTTGTAAGTATTAAACGCGATGCGACTTTACTGGAAACACTACGGATTAAGGTTCTCATCGCATGTATGTATTTGAACTTACTTTCTTGTGCCATCATCTGCACGCGACCACTTCTCACAACGATCATGATAACATATGAACTACCTTTTATTATTATGTACACGAACATCTCGACAGGCAAGTATTATGTATATGGAATATTTTTTATTAAAATTATTTTGTTGTTGTATAAAATTACAAGAAATTCAGCGAAAGATTGATAGTCATGCTCTGAGAGCGTAATTTTAATTATTCTCTAATTAATAGATTCTTTATTTCTACTTATTTCATGTAGTTTCTGCATAACGATTATTTACACGTTCCTGAATGAATTTTACAGGCCGATAAGCAATCTAATTATGGCAACATACACGTGCATTAAAAATCTGATAACGTTAAAATGTATCTACCTAATTATGGTTACAATGTGTATGAGTTTTTTACTTGAAGATATTTTAACAATAAAAATCACACAAGGTTATGTCAACTCAACGATTTATATTCCAACGATCGTTTATTCTAATCATTACATCTAACTTGTTTCAATAATTCTCTTCGATTTATATCAAATCACTCTTATTGCTACTCAAGTCGCAAAAAATTTAGTAATTATTCCAACGAGATCTTACTCATTATCAATAAATAATTTCTATTATGCAGTTATATATTATAATACTTTAGTTTGTATATCAAACATGGTATTTCCAGATGTTACGTTCAAGTAACAAATGATAATCAATTTGTAAATTTATACAATGTGATTTAAATTACAAAATGAAGGGAAAAAATAAAAGATACAGTTTATACAAAAGTTCGATGCATTTATTGTTATATCGTATAATGTGTAGATGAAATAAGAGAACCAATTATAATAAGGTGTTGTTTACAAGCCCTCAGTTGCTTTAAATTAGCATGGTCATACAATCCGGTATCTTTCATTGATTGACCAAAGCCCAAGGTTACCGAGTACATCGCAAAATATCTACATAATCTGTGAAGGTATCATTATGGATACGTCTAACACGCCAGATAACAGCCAAACTCGTTGGTGGGCGTCAGTGATTTAATTAATTTCCTCGAGCAAATCGGCAGAATCTTACTTGTGAAACTGGTAAGTACGTGTTTTTTACAAAATGGACCTTTTTTATATTTTGCAATAGTAGGAAAAAGTTTAATAAGTTAATAAGTTAAACTTTAAATATGAATATTTAAAATTGATCGCGAATGCATATATTTAAATTGTTATCTAACGAGTTTAATAGTAATATTATATACTCTGTTAAGCAAAGGGAAGTACTCAGCATACTATAAAATAGCAAGAACATTGCATCAAGAATACTTATATACCTATACATCATTCGACTATTGAATCATTGTTTGCAATGTGATCTATCATTTACAGAGTTTTAACAAAACCAATTGTATTTAGGCAAGTATGTGTTTTCTTTTTAAGAATAAAATTCGAATAATTTGGTTTATTATACTAATATAAGATTAAAAATGATATATTTAATATTTCTAATAAATTATTTATTTCGTTATTAATTCTTTGGATTATGAAGTCATCATTATTTATAGTATTTTTTTCTATAACTTTTGAGTTATTTTCGATTTGATACTTACTTAATCAAAAAAATTTGTACAAAACAATTTTACTTAATAATTGCTATTAAAAGTAAAAGTTGGTTGATTATGAGACGAAACTTATAAGGAAAACTAGTTATAGGGTAAAACGTTAAGATAAATTGTATAAGCGAATAATATAGAAGTAAAAAATTTAATATTGTCTAGAAATATCTAATAAATAATATGTGCTATTTTCATATTTTATTTCTTTTTTTATTAAATTAAAATATTTAAACAAGTAAATACGAAAAGTTGAAATTACCTCCAGTTTGCTTATCATTAATGTAAGAGATCTTTTTTATCGACTGCGTTCATAGATACAAGTTACGTATCATTTTCGCTAGGTGTAACTTCGATCGCGGTGAATATCTAATAACATTTAATACTAACCAGTTTAATTTAAAAATGTTAATATGTTTCTTTTTATAATGCAATTAACGTGACTAATATAATACACAGAAAATATTAGAATTTAAGAATATATTTCTTATTGTGAATCTCGTTTACAATTATCGTTACATTGTTAAAAACAAGTCCGTGAAGTGTTTTCTAACCTCTAAATAATTTAGTAATATATTTGTTAATACAACTTATAAAACTATTAACTGGTAAATATAATAATATATTTTATTTTTAACCTAAGAATACACAATAAAGCTTTTCATTTTTTAAACATATTTATAATTAATAATTATCTATGCTTAATTTTATATATTATTTTGTTGCAATGCATGTAGTACTATTTTGATTATTGTTTATTCTTTATAATTTAATTTCAGTAACTATGAATCCAGATATACAGAAGAAAATTCTACAATTTGAAGCTTTTATAAATGACGTGCTGAAGACTGATCTTGCTAAATTAGAAGAAAAACTTAATAGTAAAAATACAGATATTGCTGAATTTATTCAGCTAAAGACCATTATTACTACCTTACAATCCAATGGTTTTAATAAAAGTGGTTTTAAGACTCAAGTAGATATTGGAAACAATTTTTATGTTGAAGCTAATGTTGAAGATGCTTCAAATATTCTATTAGATGTTGGCTTAGGACACTATGTTGAATTTAGTTTAGAGGAAGCTTTAATTATAATCAATGTTAGAATAAAACTTTTTGAAAAACAAATAACTCATATTAGGAAACAAATTGCAAGAACTAATGCCCATATAAAGTTAATTTTAATAGGTATCAGAGACTTACAAGGATTAAGATAGTATATGTGTTACTAAATTGTACAAATTAGCGATTATACTTTCAATTAGGTCTTGTAAGATATACATATATCTTAAAAATCCTAAGTCTTTATAAAATGTATTTTTAAAAATAAATAGATACTTATATTTCAAGTACTCATAGTAATAATTTATTGTTTTGGTAATTATTAAATTATATAGTTATATTAAAAAGTCATATTTAAAAGACTTTGTATTTTCCGTACAAATTAATTATGTTGGGGACATTGAATGATTCAGTATTGTATAGAGATGTTGCATTGTTTCCTTGTTAAGTGTAATTGTGGAACTTTATGAAGACCTTGTAGTTAGTTTATATATATCAGAGGTTGGTTAAAAATGAACCAGTGTATTTTGCGTTGTTCGGTTATCAACGTTTATAAGGTCTTGTGTACAACATAATTTTTCATTTTTTTCGAGATAGTCAACAAATCATTCATGTCTGATTGGCGAAGTATACCTTCTGAAAATAAGCATAGAGAATTTCTTGAGAAATTCAGTTCTAATTTAATTGATTTTGCGTTTAAAAGCGTATCTCGAAATAATCCTGTCTCAAGATGGAGAGATGCAAATTATTTGCAAGAAATTTTAAATTTTGATTTGTTAGAAGAACCAAAATCACAAAATGATTTATTATTGGCAGCAAATAAGATCTTGAAATATAGCGTTAAAACTGGCCATCCATATTTTATGAATCAACTCTTCTCTGGGTGAGTTTTAATTATGATTCTAATATTATACCTATGACAAAAATGATTATTAATTATTTTATATTTATTTGCGTAGATTAGATCCTTATGGCTTGGCAGGACAATGGTTGACTGATATCCTAAATGCTTCAGTATACACATACGAAGTAGCACCTGTACTAACTTTAATGGAGAAAACCTTGATTAAAAAATTATTGTCTATGTTTTATAAAAATGATAATGGATCTGAATTGGGTGATGGATTGTTTTGTCCAGGTGGATCTTTTGCGAATGGAACGGCTATTAATTTGGGACGATTTTCTTTTAGATGTGAAAACAAGGTAATTATTCTGATTTCATTTATTGCATAAAAGAAATATGTATATTGATATATAAAATTAATCATTTTTTATAAGGATTTGATGGAAAAGCCAATTCTCTTTGCCTCGGAAGATGCTCACTATTCAGTATCAAAATGGGCAAACGTTTGCAATGTAAATGTCGTTTTTGTGAAAACGGATGATTTAGGTCGAATGAGCGTAGATGATTTGAAGACTTCTATTCGACAAGAACAAGAAAAAGGCAGTTCTTTGTTTATGGTCTTCGCCACTGCTGGTAATTATTCTTATACAATAAAAATAAAATTATGTAGTAACTATGTACTATCATCCACTAAATTTTCGAAATCTTAGGAACGACAGTATTAGGAGCTTTCGATCCATTGATCGAAATAGCAGATATTTGTCAGGATTTAAAAATGTGGTTGCACGTCGATGCAGCCTGGGGTGGTGGCTTAATATTCAGTAAAAAGCACAGTGGTCTTTTAAGAGGAATAGAAAGAGCTGATTCTATTTTATTTAATCCTCACAAGTTACTTGCTGTTCCACAACAGTGTTCCTTACTTTTGACAAAGCATAATGATATTCTGACTAAAGCACATTCTAAGGGAGCTACTTATTTGTTTCAAAAGGATAAATTTTACTCTGCAGAGTTAGACCCTGGGGACAAGTATCTACAATGTGGGCGCAGAGCAGATGTTTTGAAATTTTGGTTTATGTGGCAGGCTAAGGTAATTAAATGTTTTGTTTGATGCATATCTATAAATCTTTTTTTATAAAATATATTTTAAATGCTGCTAGTAGTGTCATAAGTGTATATTATGTGAATCATATTCGAGGTATATTTGAAGTATCTTTGTCGATGCGAAGCTAAGACTTACGCATATCAGAGAAGTGCTTCTCTCTTTCCCCGTATTAGATTTTGAATGCAACCACTTATGCAAATATGTAGAAAACTAGCCTTCATAGCACTTTTTTCCCCTGCCTTCTTTTAAGCGTAGATCTTGTACTTTGACATTTAAGCCGTTCTGGTTGAGGCGCACTCCGTTGAAGTAAAAGGCTTGCATGTTCTGTATAAAGTGTTTGCCGGTGTACTTATGCATATATTAATCTCCCCTGTAGGGATTCAGAATTGTCCATACCTTATTCATTCAGTGCCTTTTTAAGATTCCGAAAGAAGTGTCTGAATTTTTCAAAAGTTTAGCCGATAGCGGAGTTTTGGTCAAATAAGTTTTCGAAGTCTTTTCGCAGAAGCTAGTAAGAATCTATTAAACTGGTGAATAACTCGATCAATTTAACTTAATGATAATTGGAATGTAATGCATTGTTTTTTCAAAATATATATTATACTATAATATATATATATATATATATATATATATAATTACTATAGTTGAATACAGGCAAACCTGTTTTTATGCGGAGGATAGGGACCGTATAAAAAAAGTCGCACTTACAAAATACATCAATTATTTACGAAATAAATCAGAAAATGCTTTCAAACAAATTAAATAAATAAATTAGACTTGGAAATATTTTAAAAACATTTAATTTTTCATTGTATACATGGAGAAATTTTTAAAAGTCACATTAAATACTCACTGCTACTCGTAATCCAAAACGCGCATCTTCTTGTGACGAATTGGTTCAATATCGCTTTCGTCGCTTGAAGATACGATTTCAATTAATTTTGGCACCATAAAGTCAATGATTATTTTTTATGACGTCGGTCGATTGGTCAGTTGCTTGTACATGTCACAATAACAAGAAATGCATGATCTTAGCTCTTTTTAAAATTTTAAGCTTCTTTCGGAATTAATATAATATATTTTAAGAAAATGCGTTTTCAATTTTTTAGAAATCTGGATTCCTGCATATATTTTATCGGCTGTAATAGATTCCAGTTCTTCTTGTCCGTCTTCATAATCTATCAAATTATTGATAATGTCACTATTATTGACAATTTCGTTCTCAATCATTTTGTCCAGATCATTTTCGCCGAAAGTATCAAAGCCCTCTCCGCTGATGTTATGTGTAATTTTAGATAATAACGTGGACGCGTTTTCGATTACATTTCGATTAATTACACATTCAGGCCAGATCGCTTTCCAGCACGAATTTAATGTTTGTTGTTTTATTTGACCAATTGGTTTATGCAGTCTAAAATTGAGAACTTTTTCCAAACTTCAGTCAGGCCTAATTCAACGTTCTCTAGTTTTTTTTAGAATGTAGCTAAAAGTTAATTTGACATAATGTTTCTTAAAATTTGCGATTATGCCCTAATCCAATGGTTGTATAAGACTCCATTATCGTCAAAGTGTTCACGTAGTCAGGGTTTATCTACACATGTATATGTATACTGATAGGAAACATTAACCTAGTACCAACGCCGCTGAGATTCATATACGGCATACAAAAAAAATCACACAAAACAAATCGCACAAAAATAGGATTGCATAGAAAAGGACCGCACAAAAACAGGTTTTACTGTATCTGGTATAGTTATTTTAATGCTTTCTTTGATTTTCTTTTAAAAGTGATCTAATTTTATATTATAGAATGTATTTAAATTATGTAAATAATTTATATTATAAAATCTCTTTTTTTTTTCATTTAATTATCAGCTAAATATAAAAGTGAGTTTAGGACTTGAAAAATTATAGGATTAAATTTCATGTATATTCTATTGAATAAGTATATGAAGACAAAACGCATGATTTTTTACTTCTTTTTATATCATTTATTTGAATTTAGTAGAGATTTCAGAATGTGCCTAATACTGGAACTTTGGTCATCTGGGGTAAAATTTTTGAACAGGTTAACAACTTTAGGTATATCTAGGATCGATCATAAACCAGACGAACGAAATTAACGAAGAACTTAAGAAAAGAATCAATCTAAGCAATGCATACTTTTATTAGGTCAATAAATTACTCAGCTCGCGGTTACTGTCTAGGCGCTTAAAAATCAGGATATACAAGACGATCATCCTACCTGTAGTCTTATGATAGCGAAACGTGGTCGCTTACGTTACGAACTTTACGTTACGCTTTACGTTACGGGACGAAAAGAAATTTAAGGTTTTCGGAAACAAAGTTCTTCGTAAAATCTTCGTTGCAAAACGCGATGAGGAATGGAGAAAACTCCATAACGTAGAAGTACATTGACTGTACAACAAAACGGACATAATTAACGTTGTAAAATAACGCCGATTAAGATGGGCTAGTCACGTGACGCGCGTGGGGGGAGGAACGAACGGTAAAATACTGGTCGGTATACCGAACGGAAAAAGACCATTAGATAGACCGAGACGTAGATGGGAAGACAATATTAGAAGGGATCTTAACCCTTTCGCTACTACGAGCGACTATAGTCGCTCTCCATGTGATGCCACTCAGGTACTACGGGCGACTATAGTCGCTTTCCATGTGATGCCGCTGAGATACTACGAGCGGCTATAGTCGCTCCCGCTAAAGATGCGCGTAATTGTATATATGATAAGCGCCTGCAGTTGCTATGCACAGAGTATCTCACTCTAAACATGCCGCATGAGTCTTTCGTTTTGCATCATTTGTTTTTTACGGGCTTCAATAATAAACCAAATGCCTCGATCATCAGTCTTACGACACCGGCTCGAACGTTGCGTGCATCGTGCACTGTTTCGGTGTAGAGCGCCGTACTGCGGGAGTACCGCGGCGGAGATCCGCCCCGTGCTCAGGGACGGGAAAAGCCAGAATGTGGTATTTGCGGCAATGAACTTTCGAGTTTCTAATGCCAATTAATAATAATAATAATAATAATAATAATAATAATAATAATAATAATAATAATAATAATAATAATAATAATAATAATAATAATAATAATAATAATAATAATAATAATAATAATAATAATAATAATAATAATAATAATAATAATAATAATAATAATAATAATAATAATAATAATAATAATAATAATAATAATAATAATAATAATAATAATAATAATAACAATAATAATAATAATAATTTGAATTTAGTTATATTGTGTAGGCAATAAGTCTTATAATGTTACATATTTTAATTTTCTTTTCCTTTGTAAACGATAAGCCTTATATATGATTTCCTGTCCTTTTATATTATTTCTTTCCTTTTACATTTATTTCCTTTCCTTCAATATTTATTTAATTTCCTATTTCCTGTTTGAAGTGCGATCTTTATTTTAGTTAAATAAAACCTTGCGATCTTTCCGATGCGAATTGAGGGTATAAAGGTATCGTTTACTTAAGAGAAACCGTTAGCAATAACATTCAAGACAAAGCGATGCCGACGATAAAAGACTGCCGCTTCCGAAAAGAGTCCTTTTGCGATTTTTTCCGATTTTCATCCCCACCTCTAGTGGTACTGGAGGCCAATAAGATTCATATGTTCCCTGTCCCTCTTTAGAAGGGCGTAGCTTGCTTTTGATATAAATATGTGAAAATAAGTAGAGAAGTTAAAAAGTTAATCTCCGTCTGTATTAAGTTAATCTCTGTCTGTTAAAGTCTTACAATTAGTTAATTTTCGTCTATTTGTTACTCTTCTGTATCAGTCAGTTATCAGTTATAATATATATATATATATAAGGGCACGGTATAGCTCAGTCGGCAGAGCGCTCGACTCCCACCCGGAGTCGCGGGTTCGAGTCCCGATCTCCGACATCGAACGAAAAAGCATGCCTGCTCCGTCGTGGATGAGAGCGTTTGCGCTCTGTGTTTTTACCGGTAAAAGGCTTCGCAAATTGCCACGATGATCTTGGGACGGCGTAGGACTGACTGATCATCCTACCCTGAAGATCTTTTCGATCAAGAAACGTAACTTAGGCAATTATACGTTGAGCATAGCCGGTTGCGAGGTCTGGTCTCTCGAGACCGTAAGCCAAAAATTTTTATTTTTTATATATATATTTTTTTTTAAATCCCACAATTGATGTTTTTTTTATTATTTGTGTATTTTATTAATATAATTTTTTTTACAGGGATCATTGGGCTTTGAAAAACACATTGATCATCTAATGTCACTGTCAGCTTATTTTAAAGACGAAATTGAGAAAAAAGAAAACTTTGAGCTAGTAACACAGCCATGTTTTATCAATGTGTGTTTTTGGTTCATTCCTTCGCACTTGAAAGACAAGCATTCTATATGTAATTACGAGAAAGAATTGAATAAGGTAACAGTTAACTACTTGTTTCATTATAATGAAATTTAGATATTAGTCACTTTGAATTATTTTATTTCTTATGATTAAAACGTATATTAATTATTAATGGCACATATTAAGAGAGTTTAAAATTAAAAATTTAGAATTTACTTTCTTGTTTTATTATGATACTATTTAATAAGTTGTTTTTTGTATTTAAAAATGCTAGGTATTATAACTTACAAATAAGAAAAACAAATTTATTGCTATATAACATACGCATAATTGATTTAATCGGTATATGATCTACAGTAAATATTTCTTATTTAGTTACCTTCAAACGTCAATAAGGAAACTTATTTGTAAGTTAACTGTCGGTCAAGTAGATACCATTACTTATCGATTAATATATATATATGTATATATATTCTAAAAATTTATAAAATAAAAATTTAATTAAAATTATAGTGAAATAAAAAAATATTATTTATAAATTTCTTATTTTTTAGGTAGCTCCTAAGTTGAAGGGGAAAATGGTAAAAAGAGGTAGTTTAATGATCAACTATCAACCATTACGCGAGAAACCAAATTTCTTTCGATTCGTAGTACAAAATTCTGGAACAGATATGCAAGATATTAATTACGTATTAGAAGAGCTCGAAAATCTTGGGGAGTCCTTATGAATTCCAATATGAGGTCATATATATTTAGATATTTTATAATTAGCTTTTTTTTGATTTTTTCTTTATTATATGCACTTACTGCTTTTGGTATATACACTAGATTTGAAATATATTATAGAAACACTTTCTTAAGTTATCTTGATAGATAATTCAAAGACAAAACTTTATTACTTATATATTTATTCATATTCATTTCATATTATATATTTATTCACATATATATATGATTATGATTCTGAATCAGTCTTATACGTCCTGCTAATAGTACATACATTAAATTCGTGATACCAAGGTAAGAGGTCATTTCGTGATTGCGATTGTCCTACAGCCCTAGAGGCCCCACATCGTATGCGAATGAACCGACTAATCCTGATACGACTGACAGCACACAGGGAAGCCATATATCCATACTACTTTGCCTGTACTGATTTTCCATGACTGTACAACATCATGGTAGGTCTCTGAGTGCTCGTAGAAGGAGATTGTGCCAATAAGAAGTAACATTTTTTCATATTCTTTTTTCTTTTCTGTTTTATTCTTGTTTAAAATAATTTTTTCTATTGCAATATAACTCGCTTCAAAATAATCAATTCGCAAGACCCATTTTTCATAATTGCAGTGAACTTCGTGAATCGATTTAATTTACAAGAAACGAAAGAATTCTTTTGGGTCAATTATTCATTTCGATAAACTTTGATGAGTTCCGTTTTAAACGGATTTTATAATATTACTTTCAATTAATTGCTTCATTTTTGTTGTTGGCACGATTTATTAATGCAGTGATGTACCAATTTATATATATATATATATGTATATATATTTGCGACCTCCTTTTTCGGACAAACGTTCTATCCGAATTTCTAATATTTTTTTTTAAATATATTAATAAATTTATTTATAGTAATAATATGATTTTGTTCTTGTTGCAAGTAAAATTCATGAAAGTGTTGTTATATCTCAAATAATATTTATTTGATTCTTTATCAGAATTTAATTTATGCCTAATTGCTTATTTTGACATAGTTGTCTTTTTATTTAAAACGACATTAGAATTATTAGGACAAGTGAAATATTCGAAAGTCGAATCTTTTTCGATTTTCACAAACGATGGATTACTAATTATTTTTAAACTCATACAAATGCGCGTGAATAATTCGGTAATTATAAATGTTAAAGATTAAAAGCATTATTTCTAGTATGGGAAGTACGTGATCATTTAACGAAGATGAAATGGAATACGTTGGCCTCGTTTAGAGATTAATTGTATATAAAACCTTGACACAATTGCCAATTATAAGTAACCCTTATGATTTGCGTTAAAACAGATGTTCCAATTAAATTATCTATCTCATACTACTTTTAATTATACATTTATTATACGATAAAGTTAATTTATGAATAACAAGAAGTAGCAAATATTATTATAAGTCATATTTCCAAAGATTGATAATACTGATTTAACATAGAATAACATTTTTTAATGAAACATTATATTATCTTGGTCAAAATTTATAAAGGATAAGCAAATGTGTAATTAATATTCATAATTTTCGGTTCAGTTATTCGTTTGATCGAATTTTATAAGCAATCAAAATAGAATAAAAGAAAATGATACCTTATCGAATATCGAACTAAATCTATAATAAAATAATAATAATGAAATAGAGTAGCGATAGAAAGGAAAAGAAACATTTCAATTAAAATCATTTGGAAGTCGTGTATATCACATGGCATCGAACCAGTTTGTTACGCTCCTGAGCATAAGCCTCTACTAGGGGTGCTTGCCCTATAGATGAACGTAAGTTGGACAGTAGTCTAGTGCCCTGAAAGACGGCGATAACGTCGGCATACGCGAATAGAAAGTCAAATATTTCGTATAATAGTTTAAATGTCATCGGATATTTACAGACTTGAAACGCAAGATGCGGAAAGTTTCCCGGCTTGCGGATCGCAGGTGCGTCACTTAAATATATTTTTTCTTTTGGTTTACCTCTATCCTGTAAACCTGCGCACATCGTCGACTTTCTAGATCATCGTTAAATGATCTCTTCATCCGAATTTTGTTTTTAGATCAAATTTCAGTAGCTTTGTTAACATATAACAATAATCTTTACTTTTACACGAGAATTTTCGATGAATTTAAAGACCCAGTGTACTAAGATTGGACGGCATCGATCGATTGCAGTTAACTAAAACAGACGCAACCTCGAATTTAATCGTTCTGAAATAATTATAAATAGATTTAATATGCGCGTTAATTTGATATATTAACATTGATTTAAGGACACAAGTATTTTAAATGACGAATTTTGGGATAAAACATTGTCATGAATAAAATAGTGATGATATCCGTTTTTCGTAATACATGTTTGTTTTTATTATTCCTCAAAAATCTTCAATATTTTTACGCATTAATTTATTCTATCTATTTTATAAGGTGCTTCTTCCATTGTAATTTGTAACTATACAAGCAACTTTATTGTCTTTATTCTTATTCATAAATTATATTTAACATAAAGGAATATTTTTACTTGCGGATATTTAAATGTATTTAAAAATAGTTTTATTTTTTTTCTTATGGAATTTTAATAATTATTTCTATTATGTAATACAAATGTATTACGTATCATACTATGTAACGCCATATTAAAATATTTTACAAACTAGTTAAGGAATTAGAAATTGAATAACAAATTTAATAATATTCTGAATTATTCTAAGTGAATACTATATCGTTCTTGATAGGAACTACTTCTGTAATAGTAGCTATCTATATTTCTGAATCGTTATAGTCTTTGCTGAAATGGTCGATGAATGGTAGAAGAATCATAAATCGTTATTAAATTACGGTTAAAATATTTTATTATTTTTTGATTTTTTTTCGTATCTAGATACATAACTGTAAATAAAGATACATAACTAAGTAAACTTTCTGTTTTCCTTATGCATTCGTGTTAAAAATATATTATTATAACTATAATGAAATTTATTGTTAGTCTTGTGCTTAAATGTGGTCATCTTTGCATTTTTCTTGAAGATAATTTAGGATAATGTGATTGTTAACCACATGAATTCATAAATAATGGCAATAGTTATTTTATAAAATGAATTTTAAGGAGCATGTTACGTAACGAATTGAAGATATTACCTTGTTACGTCAGAAGATATAATCGAAATATCTCGTAACATTTCGAATCTTTTAATTCTTTATATTACGCTATATTGTAACTTCACGTGATAACATTACGTGGATTTCTATTATTTTAGTTATTTTCAAGGATCAAATATAATATTTATATGTAGGTATCACGAAAGATTTCGTCAATAAAGTATTAGCTTTTGTTCTTATACATGCAGAGTGTAACATATAAAGTAATTTTTAGAACAATGTTTATCTTTAACGGATAATTGTTTTGGTGAATTTGCACAAATTTTAATAATGTCAGTTATCATTGTCAATATGTATGCTTCGACGTCCTCGGTCTTGTCACTCTAGTAGGAGATGTAATAGCTATTCTGGTAAAACTATTTTCTTTTAACTTTTGTTAAGATTCATAGAAACAAAAAACTTCAAATAAAACGATTAACACACAACTCTTTTTTAAGTACATAGAAACTTTATACATTACATGTACGTGTGTAATTACTTTTCATTTATTGTCTTTGTCCGGCTCGGTTTATATACGGGAGAAAGATTTACGTAGGAAATAATCGTTTCGAAATCATAAATTACATCAAGCCTTTCCTTTTATTTTGTTCTCTTTTTTTCGTTTTTAAATATATTTTTCCTTCCTTTGAACTAAAATCGATGAATAATTTTTAATTAAAATTGGAAATTACTAAAATGGTAAAATAATTTTTCTCTTATCTTCCATCAGGATCTTTGTTATGTGTGTATGTGCGTGTGCGTGTGCGTGAGTGCACGTGTGTATGTATATGTATGTATATGTATAATTAAGATTATTTATTCAAATCGATTTAATACAGATGAAAAGTTTTGTGACGTTGCTTTACCCTTTCTCTTCCCTCTTCTTGCCTCCCCTCCAATTTCGTTTAATAAATACGTGACTTTGCAATGTATTATCTGTATATGTTAGTTCGTTATTCTGTCATTCTCTCCTTGGCTACCATCGACAACCATCGCCGTTGCACCGGTATCCTGCTTTTTTAACTGACCTACTCGTGTTTTCTTTATTTACATTCGTGAACAATCAAACAACCGTTATTGGGTTGGTGTTGATGTTTTTACTGTTGTTATTCCTTGGTTCTGTGGACACACCGGATTTTGTTCTCTTACTTCCTGGCTAACTTGGATGATAGGACATGGACTTCGCGAAGGCCTATCATTATCTCTTCGAGGAGATTGCAGGTGAACGAACACATTAAATATTTTTCTTCTATGTGGGATTCCTTTGTTCGTTAATGGTGTACCCTTTGTTTGAAATATTTTTCGCTTCTATAGATTGATCCGAAATCGGTAGTCTAAGCTTTTTTTCACAATTACTACTCGACGATATAAACAATACATTTGTTTCTAACTTTATTATTTTTCATTAGTTTAGCTAACATAACATATTCGAAGAATATTAAATATTTCGAATGTTTACATTTTGAAGTTATTTTTATAAAATAAATTAATAGAAAATATCTTTATATAAATTTTTTATTTTATTTTAAATAATACGTACATTATGTATGTACAAGTAACATATTAAAAATAAAATAAAAGTCGAATAATTGTTGACCGAAAACAGAGTAAATAATTAATATCTTATTAAGATTTTTCGATTTTTAAATGTTTAATGATAGTAAATGTTTATTTTAGATCCCAGAGTGGCGAATTTACCTTTAATGAAAGATCCCTTCGCTGTGACATTGATCTTGCTTGCTTATCTAGGGTTCGTTCTTCATATCGGACCTCGTTATATGAAAAATCGGAAACCTTACAAACTGAACAGCTTTATGATTCTGTATAACGGTCTGCTAGCAATTGCAAGTGGAGTCACATGTTATGGAGTAAGCAAAGTTATATTTTTTATTTAGGATTATAATACAAGAATAATAATAACAATTTTATCAAAATCAAATATTTAGAATTTTTGGTTTATTTTAGATTTTTGGAAAGAATAGAATTTTTTTAAAGAGATTTCAAAATTATTAATGTTTTCTTAAATATAATTATATATATTTTGTCCTGCAATATTCTTGTAGAGTATTAAAAACGAATACAAATGATCTGCATGACCATATCATTCTGATCATTTATTCTTGAAATATTCACATCTAAATATAATTACTCTGTCCACCTTTAAAATTTCTGTTATTTGTAATAATACAAAAAAATGTTTAATAGAGAACTTGCATGAAGTAGCATAGAGGGGACCGAGCATATCATGACGCTAATTTCTTTAGTAAAGTACAGCGAATATTTCAAGCTTATCTTAAAACCTTAACGACCGCTAGCTTATTAATAGGCTTTTTGTTACCGACACTTACTGAACAAAAATTTATTAGTCAGCTTTTTTTCGCCTATCGTAAACTTAGTAATTGGTTGACATTGCGATAAAGATCATTGTAATTACATGAACTGCGGCTAAACTGTCGATCAAACGTGCATATGCTGTTGGAACTCTAGCGGTCGGTAAAGTGTTAATTTTGTTAGATGAAATGACGTATTTTTTCTTTTTACTGTTTTGCGAAAGCCGGTATTAAAAAATGTATTAAAGATTTGTCAATAGTTAGGTATATTATTATGTCTTACAAATGTCTACAATTATTTGCGTCATACAAAAGTTTTTTATTACCTGTTTATATGCCACATCTTTAAAGTAGCATTCAATGTAAATAGAATTATTGCTGCACCTTGTATATTAAAAGAAATATTTTTTTTTATAGGTACTCACGTCGGGTTACACGACAAATCTTTCCCTTGGATGTGAACCTTATCGTCTTTCTTATGAACCTGAACCTCTTAGGGTAAGTATTATTATATAATTAGTAATAATAATAGTATCGTGATTGAATGGCAAAAGAATGTAAATATTTAATTATATCTATGAATTCACAATACATATCAGATGTCTAGTGACAGTCAAATATTAATAAAACGATCAATTAATTGCAAAGTAGATATGAATTTTTCCATAACAAATTATCGATTGTTAATATTATACTTTATTGATTTATAGATGGTAGATTGGATTTGGTGGATCTTTATAATGAAAATAGTCGAATTAAGCGACACAATTGTTTTTGTTCTTCGAAAGAAATCCAATCAGATTTCTATTCTTCACGTTTATCATCATTCTTCAACGGTTTGTTTCGCATGGATTAATTGTAAATATATTCCAGGTATGTGATATAATTATTATTTTATTTCAAGCCAACATATTTTGTATATTTTATTTACAAATTTATCTATTTAGAAAATTATATTTTTATCGAACATTAATTTGTTCTAATCGAATATATTAACGATCGATCATTATATTTTTTTATATAATCTGTTTATTTACTAATTTTAATAAAAACCCCTATTATACCTCTTTTAACAGTAAGACGAAAATACACAAATAAGTAATTATATTTATTCTCAGGTGGCATGTGGACTTTTATAGTTATTCCAAATTGTATAGTCCATGTAATCATGTACACTTATTATCTATTGGCTGCTTGTGGACCAAAAGTAAGAGAAATTATCAATCCGGTGAAAAAGTATATCACGACACTACAAATGGTATGAGTTTATGTAATATCTTCTTTTATCTTGTTCTTATTAGTTTTTTATTTTCAACAATGTAATGATTTCATAAACGGAAAAACAGATTGTTGTGCTTAATATTTTCGTTTAAAAAAATACGATATTCGATTTTCCGGTTTCAAGATTCTTTGTACTCAACTCTTTTCTATTTCTTTTCTCTTTTTTGTCCACCTCTTTCTTCTCACCTTCTTCTTCTTTTTTTTCTTTTGTATCGGATTCGAAGTTTACGAAAAAGTTAGTATGTTTTTCTTGCTGAATATTGGGCTGGAAGATGCATATATTGCACTTTGTTCTAATACTTAGGCATTGCAACGTGTATTTTCGGCGAAGCAGAAATTGTTGGTGATAAGAGCACTTTACACGCGTTATCTTTCTTCCTATTTTCGAAAAGAATGTCTTATGCGGTTGACTTTATTTTTTTTAACTTTATATCTACCTATAATTTTTTTTTATTGAATTTCATGAATATTTTTATAATATTATACAAGATAGTTTAAAAAAAAAACTAAACAAAAATTAATAAAGTCATATATATTTTATTGTTTTTGTTATTCCTAATTTGCGTTTATATGATTACAGATACAATTCACCGTTATACTGATACATATAGCTCAAGCATTCTTGCCCTCGTGCGATCCAGACAGGAAATATTTTGCATGGATGTATGCTTTACAAGTGATCATAATTTTCTATATGTTTTACCGCTTTTACAAAAAGACTTATACGAAGAAGAAGCTGGAGTGAAAGATTCTTTGTGTTAATTAAAATAATCGAATGAATGAAATATAAAGGGTATTAGAAGTTTCTTGCGTGAGATAATAAATGGATAAATATATTTTGCACATGCGTACGCAATATATATATATATATATATATATATATATATATGTATATCGATTTAAATTTGCGAAATTAAGCTTTTCCATCTTATTTACCTTAAAAAAAAAAATAGGAATCTCTTATATAAAGTAATTTTATATTTTCTTAATGGTACTTGTAATTATTGAAATACTTCTCTCTCTCTCTCTTTTATTTTTTTATTTTATATTATTTCGTCTTCTTATTATACAATGAGACAATATTATTTCGTACATTAGTTTTATTCTTTTAAAAATGTAATGTTCTCTTAAAAAAAATGTAATTGTAGAAAAGTAAGCTTGTACTGATAATAAGTCTTTAAAAAAGAATCGAAAATAATTAATAACATATTCTTCTCTTTTATCGTGTAAAATAATTTATACGAATCATAATAAATATTTTTTCAACAAATATTAGGCTAATAAAGATAGACGAATTGATAATTATATATAATATATATGAATAAAAATATTCTGACACGCGCGATTATGTAAATGCAAAAATATTTGAAAATTCTCAGATATACAGGATGTATTCTGTTGAGGGGAAAGGGGTGATTTTACATGTAAAAAAATTAATACTAAAAAGGAATAACATTGTTTGAAAATTCTTTGAAGTTCGCTTACACTGAACTATCTCTCCAATAACTTATCAAATAAAAACATTTTCTTTCGTTTACATGTTTATATTCGTTGTTATCCTGTAATTTTTGCGTTTTTTTTCTTCAACTATACGACTTATTTCTCTTATGTTTAATCGATCTTTAAGTAAGTTGAATTATGACAATGATACAACAGCAGCAGCTAATTATTATAATCAATGAATTTCAAATCATTATTATTAAACAGAAAGTAATATAATTTTGAGATTAATTAAGTGCGATTCCTTCTACGACTATAATAAATTTTATAATTGTAAGCTATAAAATTTCAAATTTTTAAATATGATTTTTTAAAAATGAGATCTTAGATCTCATCTTTTTCGACTTATTTTGTTATAACTACAATAACTCCCTCCCTCTTCGGCTTTACCTCCCATCTAAATACATTTTGTATATGATGGAGAAACAGACAAGCAACATTATATTATGATTATTAAATGAATAGCTTTTTATTTAAGCGCATGTTCGATGTATTCACTTGTATAATAATTAAAGAAGAAGGGCGCCGGCGGACTATATAGGGCTCTATCATTTTGACACCCTGAAATTAGCATAGCGAAATTAGTGTGTCAGTAGTTTAAGTCGACACGCATGGTTTACCACCGATAAGACTTTATTAACGTGAACGTGCATTTATCGCGACCCTTGAGGTTTCGCGAGTCCCCTCTAAGTTCTTCACCCTTCGTCCTTTTCTTTTCACTCTTCCCTTCAGAATCATCTAAACGCGCTCATGTTTTGACTCCTTTACGTAGACGGTAAATTTCAATTTGCGATAATAAATTCTTTTTGTAATAAATTATGAAATAAAATTTTCAATAAATATTTTTTTATACGTTTTTGAGTCAACGATATTAAACATATTTCTGGATACAGTAACGAAGTATAATCATTATATGAATATACAAGACAGATTGTCTTGTGTAATTAAATAAATAAAACTGCTTTCGTATCAAGTTTCGCGAAGTGTATTTTATTTAAAAATCAAATCAGCATATTGTTATACATTTAAAAGATTGCATATGTTTACTCTAAAATATTGTATAATACTTCTTTTTTTTATTCTTTATAGTATTTGTTAGATATATTTTGTAAAATTGAAAGATCTTATTAATGCTTTCTTCAAATGAAAAATTCGAATGGTTGTGTTAGTAAAATATATTTCGTAAATAATTTAAAACAAATTTTAATGAGTTTTTCAAGGAAAGGAAAAAACTCAATTCACCAGGTTGAATCTATAGTTTAACAAATTAGAGATAAGTAAATACAATTTATAATACGATATATATATCAAACTTTCATCATCATCAAACTTTCATGTGTACTGATTTCTGTCTCTGAATATTTTTTGAACGCTTAATTTAACCAAAACATAAGACATCATTTTTATAGAGCAGTTAATTTCCTACAAAAATTTGTATTGCGCATTTTTTAATAGTCATTTATTTTTGAGTTATAAAATTTATAAACAAAAATGAAATTTGTCTTAAAATAATCAAACTTAAATCTTCAATGTCATTCAAATGGTGAGGTTTACGGAAAAAATATAAGATACCTTTCTTGTAGAGCATTAAATTTCCTACAAAATTCTTCCAGAACATTTTTCTGTACAATCAATTAATGATGAGGTATGAATTTTATTCTATTGGACTGAGAAAAAAATAAAAAACTGCGATGCGGAGGATCTTCCTATTAAAATTAAGAGCTCATCAAAATAATATCATCAAATATCATCAAAAATGATAATATATATATATATTATCGAATTATTGATTTTATTTTTAATTAAATTCGAAAGTTTTCTGATGCAAAGCATTAATTAAAAATTAGACCGGGTATCAAAAGTTAGCAAAGAGGGATCCTAAATTCAAATTTTCTAAAAGCGATTTTCGAATTATGAAACTTCGTTCGGCGTAATTTACCGAGATATAAAATCTACCCGAAAATGGATACTATTTATTTTCTATTCAAATATACGCCTTTTATATCGATAAAATTCTAAACGAGTTTAAATAGGAGGGAGTAAAAAAAAACTGTGTACTTCTCAAAAATTTCAATAAAAGCTCGATCAAATCGTAGATCGTGAAAAGGTAGTGCAAAACTCGGTTGCACTTGGTTGCACCCGAAAAGCAATCAACGCGTGCAAGGCTGCTGCTGGTTGCTGTGCTCGCGAAAATAACGATCGAACCAAAGCGTGTGCGGCCTATGCAAATTGCAATGGCAAAGGTAACGTAAACTAGTTGGACTCGAGCGTGGTGCCTCGAAAGAGGCCGTGTAGAGGAGGCTCGTAGAAAGGGAATAACTTTTTGTTCCCTTATTTTTCGAAAATTTTAATTCTCTATCCGGTCTCATTATTGCCGGCTATGCGTAGCCGGTAACTCTCGAATTAACGGCTCGGCCAATTTCCTGAAATTTATAAGGTGGGGTAATGGCACAGACGCCATTGCCATATTACGATCTTCCATTACGATCGCACGGTATACGACATAATTGCTTGCTTAAATAGCAGAGTTTACGCATACAGTATAGGCCCTAGCTACATATGTGTGTGTGTGTGTCTGTATATACAGGGTGTCTCAATAATTTTTTTTCTCAGAGATATAACCGTTATTTTTAACGATACCTTTAAATACTAAAGGAATTAATTGTTTTATTCAAAAGAGTATACGCATTATGATGTCAATCCTATTATTTCTTATTGTCTCTTTTAAAAAAGATTTTTGAATTGTTTTATTGAAGCTTTTTTCTTCTTCAATTAATATTACATATCGTATTATTTTGGAATTTCTTCGTATCGTTAAAAGTAAGTAAGATATCGTTTTGTAACAATGTCACTGAGACACCCTGTATTCTGTGCTCATTCTAAAACAGGAAAACACGAAAACTCATCGATTGTACAAAAGCCACCAACTCTTTTCTACGATACCGACAGAACGATCCGAAAGCTCCTTTGGATTATCTCTCGTAATCGTATATTTTGTTGGAATTTCTCTCATTCCTACCATTTATTGCGATCGTTAGAAATTAACTTTTAGGATTTCTCTTGTCATTAAAACGGTTGACAATTTAAGATTTTATTCCAGCCCTTTGATCCACATGAAATTTATTTGCATATGCCTTCAGATAAAACGGAAATAAGTTTAATATTGATTATTAGTTGAAAATACCAGAAGGAGGTTAGATTTGAATACAAGTCTTAGAGATTAGTTTCGTATCCGGTGTTAGATAAGGATCACTTACCGTTCTGTCTGCCGCTGTACTCCTTTCACCACGGGAGTTGAGTTTCGGAGACCGTAAATAGGAACAGAAGTGGAGTTCCCACGGGGGAAGCGGCTTAATTAATTGAACTTAATCTAAATTTAATTTAATTTCTCCCACCGTATATCCTCAGACGACGATGGCCGTGTTCTATCAGAGTCCTGTGTGTTTTCCGAATTGGACGTTTAAAAGGGCGGTACGTCCACGAACGAAACAAGATGGAAAGAAAATGCGTTCTTTCTTAGATAGAATCGCACAAATTCACCTAAAATCCGGATTAAAGCAATAAGGATAAGAGAGAGAGAGAGAGAGAGAGAGAGAGAAAGAGAAGATGTGATGAGTTGAGAGTTCCTTGTGTAATTCACGTATACCTGTACATAAAAACCTTTTATTCTGAAATTACGTGAAATAGTTTAAAAAGAAAAAAAAGAAGTAGAAAATTAGCTTTGCTTTTATTAAAGAAGAAAAAAGAACATTTTTAAATGTTTCGAACGAATATTATTAGACACAAGACGTATTATAATATTTCCTTTTATATTTTCTTACTTCTACACGTTGATGCTAAAGTATTCTCGTGTAGATGACGTCACGACGAAGGAGGAAATTTATCAAAACGATTATCTCTTGCATAAGATCGATTCACCCTCGGTGGGACAATGCATCTGCAATTTCTCAAGCAACGCGTTAGCACATGGAACTTAAGCAAATGGTGGACCCGGAAGATTAATGAGCGTAAGAAGAGGAAAACGAGGAGATGGAAAGGACATCTCCCCCTTTTGGCGTTAGAATGATAAAAAAAAGGAAAAAACGAAAGAAAGGAAGAACGAAAGAAGGAGCATGGAGAAAAAAGGAAGTGAGAAAGAAAGAAGACAGAGATATCTCTTCCTTCGAAATGAAATCTTTTGCAAAGGGAGGAGATGAGTGGAATTTCCCGTACTATTTTTCCTACTCTTGCTCGTCAAACCAGCGTTTCAATATTTCAAGGGAGTGAGTGGAGAAGAAAAAAAAACATGAAAGAAAAAAGAAAGAAAGAAAGAGAGAGAGAGAGAGAGAGAGAGAGAGAGAGGAAAGGGACAAGTGAAGTTCGAGCCACGTGTAATCTTGGATGATTTACTTTGGGTGTAAATCATCGTTGTTACAGGTGCCACGCTCGAAATCTACCGCAGCTCGTTCCTCTCGAGAATTCCGTGAGATCGTTTCCGCGGAGTCCGAAGAGAGTTCCTCCCGGACCTTCGCTTATATCGAAAACTTTTTCTAACTTGTTTCTTTCTTCTTTCACTTTGAACACTCCTTTTTTTTATATATCTTTTCCTTTTTCCATATTTTTCTTCTGTTTAGTATTATATATTTAAAGATAAAAGGTAAACAAGAAAATTTAAAGAATACAAAATTCGAAATATGCTGGGCATTTTATACTTTTGTTTAATTTGTGAAAATGACTTATTTTTAGAAAAAAAACTGAACGGAAGGCAGACAAATTTGAAATACTCAGATTAGGAACGTTCCCATGCTGTCCTTTGAAATTTATTTGCGAATATCGATGAAATTCAGGCGTCATTAAACAAACACGAGGTACGACGATGGAAAGAAAGAGAAACAGAGAAAGAGAAGGAAAAATAACAAATGCAGAGAAATCGAAAGAAGAATGAGAAAAGAAAGGCAAAGGTTTATTGAATTTCGAGATTGACTTTCTATTTAAAATACGTGTGTAAAAGGAATCGCGAAAGCATTTATAAAAAAATATCTAAAAGATTGATTTTTCATTCTTGTGAGTCTTATAATTATAACAATTAGTATAATAAAGATAAAAATAAAATATTAATAATTTCTATACAGAATAACTATTTGAAAGAATTAATAATTTATGAAGTAATTTAAAAAGATGTACCTATTAAATTCACCCAAAGAAAATAATACAGACTTGAGAAAATATTCTTTGTAATTATATTGCAATAATTTCATTCTTTTTTATCATAGAGACCGCATTAAATAGGTAAATAGATTTCCCTTATAAAATTCGGCCTTTCGGTTCCAAGAACTCGGCTATTTGTTTGTGAAATTTTACATATTTTCTCATGAATATTCATCACCGAAGTGGACTGAAGAAAGTTTGCGATAAGTCAGCTGACCTATTTTGTTACATTACGGGTGTTTTCCGATCGAAACTTCAGAGATTTTTGCAAAAATTCTATCTGAACTTTAAAACAGGTATTATTCTTGTTGCTTTTACAGAAATTTTAATTTAAAACATTTTTTCTATCGAGTTAGTAGTCTCATTTCATGTAATTCAAGTATCGATTCATGAGCAAGTTACCCTGTAGCTTGGAAAAAAAGGGAGAAAAAGTAGAAGGTTCTATCTTAATATCTAAAGTAAAGTAGGGATGAAAGAGAGGGATGAAAGAGAATGAAATAAAGGCAAAATAAGAGCGACAGAGAGAGAAAGAAGAACATGAAAGGGAACATCGTTGATGGAGTAACTAATGAAGGAATGTGGGCGATAATGTCGTTATAATAAGTATCTAGAGACGGTGGTGTTAAAGTAGTGTTTTATAACTTATACCGCACTAGCTACAATTTTAAATGATCTCACAGACGTTAAGTGACTCCAAGTGGAAGCCAGATAGCGTTTTATTACCATCGAAAATCCAGCTCGTCTAGTCTATCATCCTTTTCTAAATGTCGGCCACTCATTTTCATTGTAAACTCAGCAAAGACTGGATGCAAAAGATTCATTATTTGCTTTTGTTCAAATAGTAATTTTTCAATAAGATAAAGCGACGCTATTAGAACGAACGACGTGACGTTTTACGAAAACAAATAACGGTACTAAGTGAAAGCACGAAAAGAGGTTTAAGTGCATCTACTATTTTCGGTGCTGTTGTAAATGCATTTGAAACAAAAATCGTTTGGTGAAATTCTTAACACGGAACAAGTGTCCTTTTGCTAGCTATCAAAGAAACTGCGAAATCTTTTCACAAGCATTGAACTTGTGCTCCTTCCACAACACAAATGTTGCAATCATCGTTGTTCTTTTCTAAGAGATTCCTTTTTTCCAATTGCATATTCGAGAAAAGTATTAGGACATTTTTTTAAGAGGTTAGCAACCGAATAAACGACTGACATTTGCAATGGTAATGCGGCTCTATTGGTATTCTTTTTTTACCCTTTCTCTTTTCTATTATTTCTCTTTTTCGAACGCATGTGAAGGTATAGTTGAAGTTCATCCTATTGTATCTACGGCAAGAAATATACCAGACTCAATTTCCCAAGTGCATTCCTTTATAGCCATGTCTTAAACGCGTAGCTTAAAGTCGAATGAGAAAACATTGTGAAGTTCCTACTAAGCTAAGATGGTTGGGTCAAGTTCTTATTTCGAAACTAAAATAAAATTCTTATCTTCATTCTATATAGAAAATTATTGAGACTGACTTTAATATCGAACGTTAATACAACTTATTTATTTTCTTATTAATTATCGCGTGAATATAAATTCTTTTAGAAATTGAAATTTAGTTAGACGTAAACAAAAATCTGACGTCGGATACTATCAATATTATTACAAATGATCGAAGTTCATCAACACGCGTATAATATAATAGAAAATGGAAGAATGGAAAGATAAGATATGGTAAGGGTTGGTTATGGAGGGTTAGTTTCCGGAAAAGAGGGGAAGGATAACGGTGGTCGCGGATATCTAGTTCACTTCGGGTTCTCTTCGTCATCCTGCGGCTTGCCGGAGACACCCGCAGAAACTTGGAAATTTATGGTCTTGCGGCCTGCGGATTTTCGTTTTCAACCGAACGATCCGTCGTTGGAAAATTCCGCGTTCTCGTACTACGAGGAGAGGACACCGATGGGGACTCAATTAATATTTATGGGAATGCTGCCATTTCCTTTTGTCCTTTTCTTTCTTTTTTTCTTTCTCACTCTTTTTATATCTATCTATCTATTTACCTATTTATCTATTTATCCCCATTTCTTTCTCTTTCTTTCTTTCTCTCTCTCTCTCTCTCTCTCTCTCTCTTTATTTAGTATCCTTCCCTCTGCAACTTTTGGCGTTACATGAACGAACTGCAGGATCGACAGAGCTTTATAGACAGCCGTAACGGGAGGGGGAGGGGTATAGGGGGAAATGAATTACGTTTCGCGATCAGTCCCACGTTTTATCGCCTTTATTTTATCCCTCTGAATTTGCAGAGACCGCATTTACCAAGGATACAAGCTATTTCTACCGACTACACGTTCCTCCGAAAATTGGATAAGTTTTTAAAGGGAATCATCGAGATAGAAGCTTTCAAGTTTTGACAATCGCTTCAATTTCATCATGAAAGTGAGCCTTTAAATCTCCTCGTTCTTTTCATTTTTTATTTCTATTTTTCAATAGGTACGAAAACAAAAGCGTTAAAATGATTCGAATAGTTAGGATGTTTTTATATGGTCCTATTTGATATATTTCCTTCAAAAGCGCTTCGGTCAATAAGCAGTATTAAAACTATATGGATACCTTTTTCATTAGCTAACAAGATTTTTCTATTACCAGTATAGTCTGTACGAGAAAACGATATTGATGGATATTGCATCTGTAGTGGAAGAAAAATGAAGTCGTGAACGAATCCCCGGGTTTGGGAAATTAATGAAAGTAAACACAGAATTCATTGGCAAGATACGTTTCTAAAATATTACTTTGCACGAAAATGTAAGGTTCGATATACGAGTAGGTTTTTCCATAGCATGTATATGAGTTTACGTACGTATGTAATTCGATTGAATGAACGTTACGTTTATTAGTTAGTTTATGCAAAAAATGACAAAGGGATTTGGTAACGAATTGACGCAGTTGGTAAAAGAAAGTGAGAAAGTGTTAGTAAATATAATAGAAAAGCTCGAAAAAAATATTTCTGAAGAAAGTTGAAAAAAAATTAATCCTGTGTACACATGTCATCTCTTCATATAAAGTAAAAGAAAGTTCTTATGAATGTATTGAAATAATTATATCTGATAAACATATGATATAACTATTTATTTAAAGTAAAACATGTTTTTTCTATTTGAATAAAAAGTTGCATTGGCAGAAGTGATAATTTGACAAATACTTTGATGATCTCGTACGTTAAAATAATCAACCTGTTAAGTATGCCTCAAAAAAGAAAGTTCATCGAAGATAAAACATTACATTAACAATTGTTTTCCTTTTTTAACGTAATTCATTAAACATTTTCTAGTTCTTGATTTTTCTAGCGTATACGTATATTTCTTTCGATTCGTAGGCTATAATATGCTCGCGAATAATCATACGAAATAGATATTGGTGCGTGATCTTGTTTTAAATTCCCAGTACGACGATTAGAAAACTCGGAAACACCGGCAAATTGAGAATAAAAGGACGAGGAGGCAAGCACGAAGGATTCTTCTTTTTTTTCTCTCTCTCTCTTTACCTCCTGTATTTTTATTTTTTTTTATTTTTATTTTTATTCTTCATCTCACGCGGTGCAAGCACTGCACATAGTATTTGTATTTGCGTTTACACGTTTATATATATATATATATATATATATATATATATATATATATATATATATATATAAACATATATGTTTGTGCGTTTACGTATATATGTTTGTCCATGTACGCGGCTTGGTTAGTTCTGGTTAAAAAGCTCTGTGAGAAGAGTGCAACGAAAAATTCCCCGGACGGAAATAAAAGTAAATTAAAGCGTTCATGCTCTGCCGGTTGTTTAAAATGTAACAGCCAATTACTGGCTTTCTGGTACCACGGAGTCGTCGATCGTGCGATCAAAGCTTTACCCGTTGTTTTTTTTTCATGATTTTTCTTGCAGAAAGCTCACATCACCACGACGGTAAGCATACTTACTTCTAATCCTCGGAATTTTTCTCACTTTTGTTCGCTACAACAAAATTTTCATACATTTAAGTACTACTTCAAAAGTTTCATATAAAGAAAACGTCTGCACAATATGAGCGTTAAAACGAGTCTGTGTAAGATGTGTAGTGGTCACTTCAGCGTAAATCGCTTTCTGCACTTTACGATCATAGTGTCTCTGACATCGAGGCAAATTTTTCTACTAGTTTCAAAAAGTACAAAAAAAAAAAAAAATGATAAAAAGAAAGAGAGAAAGATAATAGAAAATCTTTGTGTTCTCTTAGTATCCTATATTTATATTTCTTTTCAATGATCGTCAAGAGGGGTCTATATCCGGGTTTTCTCTTGTAAATTTTATTTTTATCTTTTCCATTATTTTCTTTCTCTCTCTCTCTCACTCTCATTCTGTAGTGTGTTCTTTTAAAGTCCACCAATTCACTGACCGAACGAGAAAGTCGACGATTCGACTGCAGGAAGGGTTTAGAATTATCCGCTGGAAAGCGGATAGCCAGTTTTCCAAGGTACGATTATGCTCGAGCGATGCCCGGATATCCTGGTGATGTCGGGACACTGCCACTAGCTACTCTCTTTATCTCCTATCTCTATTTCTCCTCTCTTACTTTCTTTACTCCTCTTTCCCTATTTCACCAGCACTTGCTACGCAGTGCATCCTCGGCTTTTCGCTGGCTTGAGCCGAGGAAATTGTTTTGCTTCTGGAGGCTGTAAACGCATCTAGCCATGGATGATAATCCAAAATTTCGCTCCTTCGCTCTCATAATAAGAGAAAGGAAAAGAGAGAGAGAGAGAGAGAGAGAGAGAGAGAGAGAGAGAGAGAGATGATAACAGAACAGAGGGTAAATGCATAAGCCGTTAACTTTCTGCATATATACTACATATTCTTGAATATCAACATACATCTTCGCGTATGTACACATATGTGTTACCGAAGCTCAAGAAACATTTGTTCATTCGTACCATTGAAAACAGAAACAACATACCCTGGAATAGTTTAGTTATGTAAATAATGAACTTTAACTGAAAATAGGAAGAGAGAGAGAGAGAGAGAGAAGATATCGTTCCATTGTTGTTTCGATGTTAAATCCCTTATCTCTCGTTTCTTGAATCCTTTCGTTTTCCTTACTTGTACAGACTAGTTCAAGTTTCGAATTCATAAATATACATATGTATACTAAATTGGTATTAATTTCCAATCGAGTATATCATGCAACCGAAAGGGAGAGAAAATTTCTTTGTTTTATTACAAGAAAGAATATATGGAAACGTTTAATGTTTATTTTATATTCAATGTGTATCGGATAATTAAAACTCGATCGAAATTTTAATTCACATATGACTATTTGTAGGATAAAAATTTATACTTTATAGCAATTGGATAATTATATTGTTAATTTAATATTATTTATATAAAACGTAATATATATCGAAATAATTGAGCAAATATTTGTTTATATCTAACTATATAATATATAGCATTGTTGTATTATGATAACGTATTAGTAATACTTCTAAAAATAAATGAATATACAAAACGAACGCATGTATTCAGATAATAAATGTTTTGATTACATTTACCGACGAAACGAATTCGCAAACGTTGTGAGGTTACTGGGCTTGTTTTTTCAATAAATGTTACCTTATCTCAGTAAAATATATACATATTTCGTGTGATATTTCGCATAATACTTTTCTTCGTTCGTTTGAATGGGGCAGAAGGGTGACCTCGTAAATCCCCAAGGATAAAAACTTTTTTCGTTAATATTTCTTGCAAGCCTATGTCGACCTATTTTTTTTTCATTTTTTATAGAATCCTTAGATGATATTCTTTATGTATAGTTCAAACTTACAGGTCAAAAGTTTTCTGTGTTATAGTATTTTTTGTGGATTATCATGTTTTCGTGAAAGAAAAAATGTATAAGGATAATTTATCAGGATAAAAAAATCATAAAGAACTCACATTATGTACATGTATTTTTTTCAGCTTTTTCATATTTTTATCACAAAATGTATTATTAGTTAATGTTTGATGAATATAACTTATACTTTTAAAATATAGTAGTAAAATGTGTAGTATAATTATATGAGTACTATATTAATACTAATAGTACTAATAGTAATCTATTATATTAATTATAATTGTGGGATGAGCGCCTTAATGTCAAACTTATCGGGCATTTGTGAGAAGGATTGGTCGGTAATATTATTCAACGATTTAGTAATTGAACGTTTTATTGTTTTTATAATCCACTATCGAAATGCTTGATTATCTGAATACTGGGAATACATTTTCTTGCTTATGTCACCTACTAATTAAACAAATAGATGTAATATACCCTTTTATAATATTATATCTTTTTTATTTATTTATATTACATTTACTACTATTTATATTACAAATATGTTATAATTTTATCTTTATTAGATATATTTTTTCATAATAAGAACAAGTATTCTACTATGCGAGAATTCCATTATCTGAACATTTCTATGTCCCTCTATTAATTTAAGTACTGGAAGTTCTACTGTATAAGTAAAACTATAAGGTTTAAATTACACACGGGTAAGTTAAAAAAGTATTGATTTTAACATAGAAACAATTTTTTCGGTCAAACTGTCTTTTATTTAAAAAAAAAATTAATAGTCTTTTTTCTTTTCGAGGTTAAAAACTTTTCAATCCGCCTTCGTATATATTCAATTTTTTTTAAATACAAAAAGAGTCGAGTAACAGAAGATTAAACGAAAATCTAATTTTAATTATTGCTTCATTCATTTGGATATCATTTAATTATGAGAGTATTTACTTGATTTCATTTTAGGACCTCCATTTCATTTCGAAAGGAGTATTTACGATGTTACAGAAATACTATTAAACGAAAAATGATAGTATTCGCTTAATAGTAAAAAGGATAATATTAAACAAATCAGTGTTACGAATCAGTGATTCGATTTCTTAAAAAAGAATATCAACGTTTCTGTACTCACTTCCCATCACCTTTTACAACCTAACTAGCCTGCTATCGAACAGATAATGAGAGAAACGAATAGACGGACGAACAGTGAAACAAAGGATACCTTTATTTGACGTGATAGGGATCGTGAATCTTTTATAACAAGATAAAGCAAATTGTAAGGTGAAAGCATTAAGGCTATTCGTTGACGAGTTCCAAATGAAATTTTAATAGCGTAAAAATAACTTCAATCTTGCAGAGAAGTTCCTTGTTTTTCTTCTTTTTCTTTAGTAGTATATCGAAAACTGATACAACAAAATTAAGGAATGAAATTTAATAATCACGTTATTCGCGATGTCGTGAATTTCTACGTTATTACAATAAATAGTTTCGGATATTATCCATCCCTTAGTGGAAGTGTACTCTGAAAATACAATATTTAAACAATCTATATAAGACAACTAAATCTACAGAGTACATACTACAGAGTATATACTACATTAAACATATAAAACAACCAAGTCCACAAAATGCATATATTCGCACGTAGGAAAAGGAAACTGAATACATATATTCACATATTAGAGATACAAGCAAATCTATAAAATGTATATATTCATTTGTTAATAAATCTTCGAATACAAACTTTCCTAAGATTCTATGTTTATATTTCTTTTAGATGCTTTAACAAAAAATGTATTCTTTTAATTTTTCACGTTTCTTAGAATATTCCGCATTTCTGACTGTGTGGAAATGGGGACTTGTAAAAAAATGAAAGAAAGTACCAGACAACATTATTGTTTCGTATTGTACATTTCGAGTCTCGTGGGATCGAATTTTCCATAATATACATTCTAGCACGTAACGCGACAAACCATAGGATAAAATTTACGATGCTTGTTAGTTTCAGTACAATAATACCTTAAAAGTGATGTAGAGATACCAAGCGTCTGTCTCACTTTTTCTCTTTCTACCTCTTTATATCCCTTTACGAGGAAGCCTCGTGCAGTAGTTGGTAATATCTGGTAAGCCATTACTTCCGTTTTCCGGACGGACTTTGTAGCTTATCTTAAACCAGGAAGGCGGACGAGAAACCATCCGTGAGATTTAAAGTAAACTGCATCGAGCTATGAACTAATACTCTTCCTTTACCCTCATCCCCCTCTTTCACTATCTTTACTTCTCTCTTAACTTTCAACTAAATCATTTTTGTTCTTTCTTCGCTGAACCATTTCTATTTCATCATCGAATATTGTTACACTTACGTATACATGGGAAAGGTGTGTTTGAAATAAATCATCCATCATTCGGTAAGCCAACATTATTATATTTTTCTTTTTCTGTCTCTCCCACTTACTCTTTCTTTCTTTATTTATTTTTCCTAGACATTTCCAGGCTAAGCGGAGATGAGGATGAAAGATTAGAAAAGGGCGAAGATGTGGTCGTTTAATAAGCAAGAATGAAGAGACGTACACCTTTAATGGTTAGTTAACAGAGATGGAGATATCAGTACGTTTGCCTTTCCCGAGTTGAACCTAGGAAAAGGGAAGTTATAGAAACTTGCGAACGAGTATGGGGAGACGAGAAAGTGTTTGCTTAATGTCTTCTCCATCTTTATTCCATCTGCAAAGGGACGCGTATTTAACTTCAGACCTCGAATTATGATTCGAAGATAGAATGGAGCAAGAATTTTGCGAAGGAAAAAACGATAGATAAGAGACTTAGAGGTAGGGTGGTAAAAGGTCGAAGTGTGAAAAAGATCAAGATTCTTAGAGCTCTTTCAAAAGCGTATTTGCGAAACTCTTGTCGCCCGAGTCAGCCACGTTAGTTTTTCGAGAACGGGTATCGATTCTGAAACTTATTCCTAGAAAGTCTAATATCGTGCGATCAAACACATTGTCGAGATTTTCTAAAGTCGTTCGCTTCTCAAAATGATCTATAGATTTATGGATGTGTGTGTTTTCCAAGCATCACAAAAACTTTCTTTTTTCTCTGTAATATTATATTAAACGAATTTATACGATTGTTATTTCAAATGTATTTAATATATATTTAGATATGTTTATTTTGACGAAGAATATATAAGATTAGTTTTTTTTCTTTTTATAGAAAATAGAAAATTATATATTGAAAATCCAAATAACATTTTCCTTTGAAAATAATGAATACTGTTATTGTAAACAGAAAGCTCGTTAAGGGTCAGTAGCTAAGCAAAAGTGAATCTCATCGTATTTTACGTAGATTTACAGTGACTCTACTCGGTCAGCTGAGTACTTTCCAGACCGTGAAATTCCAAACTTAATCCATTTTCAGTTTGCACAGTGCTCTTTGCTATTGCCGACTGTCGACCATTCTTGGATGGTTAGCAACTTCATAACGCTATCCTCAAATAATTAGAACCCATTAAAACAATCACGTAACATTTAAACCGGAACAAACAGGTTACATGAATTTATTTCATTAGACGCAAAAGACATTGTACAAAAAATTATCCTTATACCCCACAATTAATCGAATTTTTTCTTGTGTTGAAATAAATTGAAAAATAAATAATGGTATAAATTGTTGTTTTTCTTTTTTTGAAATGTTATGATAAATTAAATTATTGTTAGGATATTTCTGTAATATCGTAAGAGATAGTAGAAAATGTGGAATTGGTAGAACGTAGGAAGTAAGTTAGTCATCCTCGTGTTCGAATTTTCAATAATACCATTTAAATTGGTATAGGTTAGTACGGGGCATATAAGTTCTACCTATAGGGTTTGCGAATAGGGCACGTCTCTGTGGCGGCGAATGAAACTGCGGCCGATCCAAAACTTCACTTGGAGTTACACAGTTGGTCGTTAATCATGAATTTTAATTGGTTCGCGGGCACCTATATAGAACCGAACGAACAATTTAGAATCCGCCCAATTGATTTATCAAATAAATTGTCGTGCTGGTTCCGAGATCACTAAACGGAATATACCCTTTTCCCTCTTTTCCCAATTCTTTTTAAAAATCGTTCATACTTTTTTCAAAAAGAAAAATAGATTTCCTAGATTTAAAAATACTAGCTTTGTCAATAAAAATAAAATATCATTTTATTTTGTTAAAGCATATACCGTGTCCTATTTCGCATTATTCATTAAGGATTATCAATAGCATCATTGATCAATGATTCATGTATATTAAAAAGCTTTATAAAAGATGCTTTCCTGGAATAATTTCTTGGAAAAAGGTCGTGCGAACGACGTAGGTGAATAAAAAGAAAAGATATGCGAGCTTGCTGAAAAGGGAGAAAGAAAAGGATGATATCAGTGGAGAAGTAGTAGGATGAGATGAAGAAGAAGAGGAGAAGAAGGAAGAAGAGTAAAAGAGGAGGAAGAGGAGGAGGAGAAGTAGTAGTAGTAGTAGTAGGAAGAAGGCAATAGCGTTGGAGCAGGACAGATGATTCAAACGAATCGCAACCGCTTATGAAAAACGAGGCATTTGAACGTCGGGTGGAGGTCTTTCGGAAAAAGATGGATATCAGTGAATCTATTTGCAGCTCTCGTGAGTCTTGGAGTGTCTCATTAAAATGCTAGCTTCATTTTCTTTCAAAACGAGTCCATACAAACGTGGGTCACTCGTTCTAGCTTCCTCGTGCGGGATCTCCATTTCATTCACAGTCTTTTTTCTCTCTTCCTTATAACTGGGCATCGAAGTTTTCTCTTTCTACATCTTCCTTTATCTCTTTCTCTCTCTTTCTCTCTTTTTCTTTCCTTGGACTGATAGTCGAGTCTCAAGAATTACTTTGGTAGCTCGTGGTCAACGCTTCTGCTCAACGGTCTCCAACGGAAATGGAAAATAAAACGGAGCAAATGGAAGAAGAAAGAGAGATGGCAAATACGACAAGCTCTTTCCACTGATTAGGTGAGCACTAGCAGTGTGGACCGGACAAACCAAGTGATAAAGAAACATAAGACATTGAATCGTCCGGTTTGCTCGAGATTAGTCATTCCATGAATAACCAGACGAGAACGAAGAGTCTTTCCTAAAGTCTACTATCATGATTGGAGGAAAGACTTTGTGGTAGGTCAAGATATAGAGTATAACGAGGGAAGGAAGGTGATTTAGAGTCATACGAACTCTAAGACTAAAAGGGTAGTGCGAGAATAAATGGAACAAAAAGTAACTGAAATAAAAAAAGAAAAGAAAAAGAAAAGGGTCGGATTTTTAACGATAACTTTGATCTCTAATAAATGTGATATTATAAAATATTAGAAAACCGCGTTACAAAGGACAAGAAAAAGTTTGAGTTGGAAAATCGGTTTTAGAAATTATAAATCCTATCTGAAATTTACTTAAGAATTTTTATGCTTTACCCTTTCCATCGTAATTAGTACCGGAAAAGAACGTGGTTGCTTTCGGGTCCGCGCTAACACGACATCGCCAAGAACACACATAGAAACATTTAAACGGGCAATATAACGCAGTGCACCGAGTCTGAATAATATTTCAAGCATTTATCTTTGTAAAGTTTATATATTCGTAAATTGCTTATGGTACCTCCCACGTGCGTGCGAGCGCGGCAGGCAGGCCCTCCATGCATTATGCATTTATAACTCGTATGCTCAGTTTTTCTTTTTTCTTTATTTTCTAACGAAATGGTTCTCTCTCTCGTATTTTACTCGCCGTCTTCTTTTGCTCTCGCAAAGCGACTACCTTCCTACTTTTTCTCGTAATAGCGTTCCCTTCTTTTCATAATGAAATGCAGCGAGAAATAATTTAACTTAGGGAAATATTAAATAAAAAATAGTGATATGAGTTACTTTTGAAGGATTTAACTCAAAACAGAACGTTTAAAATAAGTAAAATGTTTAGGGGTATTATTTGTATAGGTATGTGTTCTCTTACGTGTATAAAATATACACTTGATGAAAAAGAAAAGATATTTCGTTAGGTACAAACGTTCTCCCTCGTACGTTCATATTATCCTGCCTTTCCTTTTTCCGGTTTAATAAAGATCAGCGTTATCGTTGGTAACGTAACAATACGACGTGTCCTTATATCGCAGTACCGATAACGCCGAAAAGCTCGGTCACGAAGCTCTTTTTAACCTAAACTCTAGATACTCGCTAGGTGAATTTACTTTCAGAGAAAGAGAGAGAGAGAGAGAGAGAGAGAGAGAGAGAGAGAGTCAAATCGTTGCTCCCGTGGGCCTCCGAGATAGTCGCGAGAGCTCCTTCGCAGCAAGTAGCTCGATTTTGCCACAGGTTACCGGTGTTGTTAAACCGAGTTTCACATTCGTTGAACTCACTTTGAAAGTGCGGAGAGACACGATAAAAATACTCCCTTATCTTTTCGAACTAGCTTGCGCTTCATTTCATTTCTTATGTTTTCTTCCACTTAATCTCTCAACTGCAAATATATAAGAAAAAAAGGTCTTTAATCAAGGAAGTAACGTACATTTCTTAATAATTTATTTTACGACACAAACAACCTGATAAACAAAAATTTATTCTTTTTTTTTTTTTTTTGATAATCTACGATGTTCCATCTTCAAACGGAATAGTACACAAAAGAATCTACACGTTCCTGATCGTCAGT
The DNA here is from genome assembly GCF_049000335.1 of Polistes dominula. Classification (NCBI taxonomy): domain Eukaryota; kingdom Metazoa; phylum Arthropoda; class Insecta; order Hymenoptera; family Vespidae; genus Polistes; species Polistes dominula. The sequence continues at coordinate 7,236,914 of NW_028301147.1, forward strand.
GGATGACCATTTGTCAGAGCAAAGAGTTGGCGAGGATTGTGGAGAAGAAAATTAGGAGAAGAGAAAGAAGAAAGAATGGTTGATGGAAGATGAGAGGAGAGGAAAGAAAAAAAGGAAGAAAGAAAAAAGAAGAACAAAATCTGAGACTCTTGAAGAGGGGTCCGTTATAGGAATACTTCCGACGTGTTGACACTGCAGCCAGTTGACCCGGTTGGTTCAAAGGGAAGCAAGCAACCCTGATCGCCGCTCCCGATAGTGGCAATAGAGTCTAGATTACTTCAGGGGTGCTCACGAGTATTCTACCTCCGTAAAGCACGTTGACTTCGCAGGAAACCAAGTCCTCAAAATGTCATCCGCCTGATTTCTAATCGGAAGCACCTCTGAGCAACGTTTACCGCTACCAACGTCAGAGTCGAGCACATAATTTGAAATGCATGTTCCTAGACGAGTCTAAAATGATATAGTCTCCTTGTTCGTTTGATCTACACTCCCTTCGTGTTATCCGTTTCTACTCGACCTCAGAACTTTAAAGAACCTTTCGAATATTCCCTTCTACTTTGGTGCAACTTACAACTTCCTTGCACTGAGAAGAGCATTAAAGAACGGGAGTTTTCCTAGTTACTCATCATTTCAAGTATATTGGCTGTATTCAAAACGAAAGCTAGAAAATTACGACGGTTCTCGCAGAGGAACACAGTTATAGTTATAGTTATTTTTCATTGTCAAAAAAGGATTGGTATCTTTTTCGCTTCCTTCGCAATACCTGAAAAGTGGCGTATTCGTTTTATAATTAATTCGTATTCTAATGAAAAGGTCATGATGATTAAACATATATAATACGTTGAAACCTGAAACTATTTTATAACTGGTTTTTCTTATTTTTCTTCAAACATTTTTTTAAGTGAAATTTCTTAAGTGAGAGTAATGATATAATTTTATGAAACGGCATGAAAAGAGGGAGAGAGAGAGAGAGAGAGAGAAAGAAAGAGAGTGAGATTCACAGTTGAATGAAATTATTGAAGGTTTTAGTGTTATGGTGTCTCTCTCTCTCTTTCTCTCTCTCTCTCTCTCACTCTCACTCTCTCTTCACACATTTTTAAAAGAGTAAATTTTATTCATTATAAATATTATTTTTTTTACACATATTAATTCTTGGAAATATAAGTATGATATAATAACAACATATAAACAACAATCAATGAGTGAATTTTAACTGACTTTCATAGATGACGATGAATTAGTCTACTGTTGTATTTCGAAAAGGACGGTGCTTCGAATTTATTCTCTATGCTTTTAGATTACAATATACATTTCCTTCAATTAATTAACAATCAATTAAGGTAAATCTATTACAGTCCTATATTCCATTAATATTTAGGATTGTTTAATTAAAATATATTTTTTTTACAAGTTCCTGGACAGTAATGACTTTGAAAATTTTCATCTAATAAAATATTAGATCGAAATTATTTGATATTCCAGTATATTATTAGAAATTTCATTTTTAAACAAATATAGTTTACATTATTCTTGCTTAATTAACAAACTGATTCTAAATTTATAATTATTTTATTTCTAAGTTTTATTTATCTTGAACACATTTTATCAATAGTTTTTAAGAAAAAATCTAATAAGCGTAATGGTGTACGACCTTAAGGGAAACTCACTGTATATATAAATCAATTGATTATTTTCCATATGATAATACGAATTTTATTTCTATTGCGCGTGGGGGCACATATATTTTTTTCTAAATGCGTACAGTATAGAAACAAAAATACAAGCAGAAAAATTGAAAAAGTTTCTATCTTATGTTAATATAGTGTCGCGTTTATATACCTCCAACTTTAACATTAAAATGAAAAATTCACCTTTTCCATACTATTTACCGAATATTTCTTTTTCTTCAGACTATATGCCTCTTTGAATCTTTTTCAAGTGAAAAAGGAACATCAAAATCTTTCCATTCGTTTTATCTCTACGCTACCATAAGGTCGAATTCGCGATTGGAACTGTCCGTTTACCAAACGATGCCACTTGAGAGACGAATCGTTTCTCAAGTGACATATATACGATATGGTATACAGTTTCTTCGAACAATCGAAAGGTCTGGGTTGTTTGAGAAGTAAATACATACATACATGCGAGAAGATTGTGTGTTTTCAATATCTCGAAGAGTAACTTGATCGTGCATCGAAGAAGCAGAAGCAGAAAAAGAAGAAGAAGAAGAAAAAGAAGAAAAAGAGGGGAGCGAGAGGAATAAAAAGATAAGAGAGAAAATCGTTTCGGTTGACCTTTCTTTGGTCTGGCATAAATCTAAGCTCGGGCTTGGACTTTCCTGCGGTTATGAGGTTTCGTGACCGATGATGTATCGCGTTCGAATGTTGGTATGGATCGGGTCGATAAAGATGTAATTGGTGCCTCAAGTTCAGTGGTTTGGCATAACGTAGGTATACCAAACGATCCATCATTTCTTTTAGATCGATACATTATATTCCATTCCGTTTTCGTCGTTCTTACGATTATCTTACCTTTTTCCTTCGTCAACGTCTTTTATTTTATAAATATATGTACCCCTTGTCCTCCTCCCACTTTACTTGATTCCATCTCTTTCTCTCCATTTATCGCTTCTTATCAACTTCCTTCCCCAACGGTAATTGAAAAACTTTAGGGATTACATCGATTCTCTCAGCTATATCGTTCCTTCAACATTTCTAAAATCATCTTTGACTGGATTCAACTTGACGACTCGTTTCGTTATCCTTCCTATTTCTTTCGTAAATAAGAAAAATGATTGAGCGATTGTCATAAAGGTAACTCGTATCTTGTGCTTCTTTTTTTTTCATTTTCATGATATACACCCAACGTTGCAATTTACTTATCTACGTTATAAACTGTAATCACACGTGACAAGCTCTTAAAATAAGAACTAGAGAGATGAAACAGAAAATATCGAAATATAAGGTCATTGTTAGTAAGTGTATATACATTATCAAGAAAAGACCGAAATTTCGGGATTCAGGTGTACCGTTTACGTATCCCTCGACTACCGAAAGCTGGATATCTGCTTGGAAAAGCAAAATGAGAGAAATCGTCTGTTTTACAATGGCCCATTTAGTCTGCCAATACAAAGATTCGAACGGAGTAGGTACTCTTTAGTCGAAGCACCGTCACAATGATGCTGCCAGTGTTTTCGGATTTCACCATCGTGTCTGAAGAAAAATAGAAAGAGAGAGAGAGAAAGATAAAGAATCGGTAAATTGTACTTGTCGGAACAGCTCGCTAGATTTCAACATATTGACCTCGCTCTCTGTGAAAACACAATACGATGGAACAGACATATTGGTAAGCATATACGATTGAAAGAGAGAAAGAGAGAAAGAGGGGGAAAACTAGATAAAAGCGAAAAGATAAGGACACAAAGACGAGGATTTTAGGAGAGGATTTCAGAGTTTCGAGGACGATAACAATGGTCTCATGGGCTTCTCTTTATCTCTCTCTCTCTCTCTCGACTCTTCTCTACATTGTCACATCTCCGTGGATTAGGTAGAAAATGTCTACTCAACTATTCCTTCTTAATAAATAGTTTCCTCCTTCTCCGTATAATTTCAACGGATCCCTCGTTTACTTCTGGAAGAATTCGTGGCTCTTCCACGAGCGTAAATCGACTGCTGCAAAAGCTTTGCCGAGGTCGTTCTTCCTGGCTTACACGTTTTACCCCTACCAACCTCGTTTTCCTTCCAGGTCGCGCCTTTCGAAGAAAGTGTAGCAGACTCGCGTTCGAACGAGCTGCCCGAAAAGAGAACTGAATTGCAGCGGGGGTATCACTGGGTGGCTAATAAATTGCGGTTTTATGCAGGGAAGCGAATGAGACGATGAAAGAGGGAGAGAAAGAGAGAAAGAGAAAGAGAAAGAGGGAATTGCGAGACTTGGAAAACGACGACGGTACTTCCTTATTGCTCGGTGTAATACGGCGTAATGCATACGAGAGGGATGTCTGGCTCGGCTGGGAATAAGGAAATTAGGATCTTTTTCTAGCGGATATTATTATCACCGCCACCAACAGTACGAGGAATATTGGTGTTATAGCGGTAGATAAGAAATTTTAATTTAATGCTAGTGGTGTTCGTCACGCCGTCAACTTTTCGTACGATTATAATAACAATAATTCTACATTTTTATTTTATTCACGATGCTGAATTAAACTAGCTTTTATTAAATTTACTAAATTAAATTTAATTTCTTCGAGAATATTTTCGGTTACTCAAAGAGATTAAATTTGATATGATACTGGATAATTATTATACACTTTTATTTTAATTTAATAATTAATCGTATCAATGTTTTTTTTTTTGTGTTTTTTTTGTTCTTTTTTTATCTAGGAATGAGTTATTATAGTAGTAGTAAGATAAACATTAAATTATTCCTTTTAAATTTCCTTTGGTACCCTTTCCTTTCGACTTTATAATGACATTGATTATCAAAAATTGAAAGCCTTCTACGCTCGTGCACGAAAGAGAGAGCTTTGCTTTCTGGAGTAAAAACATTGCTCCTCTTGCAAGAAAACTATGCCACGTTGGTATTCGCTCGAACTATAAATTTTTAGTAAGAACACTCGGTGCGTCATCCAATATCCAGAGCTTGAGGTTGCAAGCTCAGAGATTGCGGAATGCCGTTTGCTAGCTGATTAATGGACCGTGCTTATGTACCATAGATGTTCATCTACTTGAACGTCGAAGATTGTCCACTCGAATCCTTTCTTCTCTCAAATAATTTCATTCTATTGGTTTTCTCTTATATATTTTCTCTTTTTGAAGTGAAAACTTCATTAGAATGGGGGTGATTTGAAAAAATGAAACACGGCGCGGCATAACGCTATGACAAGCGGTGGCATAACGTGGCGATGAAACGGAAGTAATAAGAGAAAAAGAGACAAACATATAGGATTGAGCCTGCCGAGATAATGAGACAGAATATAGCTATACAGTTTTTCCTATTCTCGGTTTCCTCTTTATGCGCTGCTTTCTAGTCCCTACTCCTGGCTATTAAGCTTTGTATATGTGTGTGTTTGTATGCGACTGCATACTACGAAGCGTGGACTCAATCATCTCGATACTAAACCTGTTTGTATGTAGGAGCGATATAGTAGAAGAATAAACAGAGATAAGCGTGTAGGCAACAAAAGAATAAGGTAGAAACGAACCGACGGTCGAAATAAAGAAAGAAGGTGTGTGATCTGTCTTTGTAAGTTGTGTAAGTAGTGTAAGCTATGTGAGCTGAAGGTTCTCGAACGATACCGATGCTTTGTTTATTGCATCGACCGGACGTTTTGGAAAATTCGAGAACCGCGTGCAGATGGATATGGATGGATATAAAGGAGCGGGTATTGAGTCGTCATGAGTAGTTGAGAGTCGCCAGTCGTCATTAGTCGTTGTTCGTCGTCATTCAGTTAAAAAAGTTCAGTTTCGTATATCAGTTATTATCATAAGATTATGAAGCCTTTATTATGTCTTTTCTAATACCTATTTTAAATAGATTTTATCAGTAGGATTAAACTGGGTATACATTCACCTCGCACCTCTACACTAAACCCAATCCTACATGTATATGTAGATGATTGTTCCATGTATGGCTATCGCATTCGGCATTCTATCTTAATTGATACAATTTAGAAAGTGATAGTTGTTGTCAGCTACCCCCATTCCAAGATCATACCGGTGCCTTTTAATATATATGGTAAAAATGTCATAATAAATAAATCCTACAATTATCTTACTCCTGATACTCTGCAATCGACTCATTCTTTCGAAGCTTGGTTTTAAGAAGGTTTCACTTTAAATACGTATGATCTGCACTCATGATATTATTTTCTTTATATTTTTGTTTTCATTTGTTCGTCTTGTTTAATTACATATTGTTTTACGAGTAAACCTTTTAATTTAACAATGTGACTATTAAATTTTTATTTGAACGTGAATAAAACCGGTTGAAACTGTGAAATGTGTTGTTTTATTTTATTTTTTTTGCACTTTTTAATATATTTCGTACGACTAATTAGAAAGGTGAATTTTTTGCCTTTTTATTTATAAAAGGTAGTTTTAATATTTAAAAAAAAATTATTATTAGATAGGAGAAAAACAAGTTGAAATATATATATACCCGGGAATTTATACTAATAATATCATAGGTGTAAAAGAAGTCTTCATTGCCACGTAAATAACCAGGATTACTTCTGCGATTATTAAGTTCGGCCGAAGGAAGAAGAATCGCGGTCTAGGAATGCCATGGTCGAAACCGTACGAGATATTCGCGGTATTACCAGTAGGATTACATGCGTGGTTGAAATGGTGGGTGAGATATTTAATCTCGAGTTAATCCGTTCTCGCCTCGCGATTGGCTTAAAACCCGTGGTGTTATCAGTAGCCACGGATTTACCCAACCGTTTGATAGTACCGACCGGGCTCGGATGAAGAGATTGCATACTTGTGCGAACGAATGTACCGACCTACCTACCTATCTACTAACCTACACGTGTGCAAATTTAAAAAGCTTTCATGTAGAAAATCATCTCTCAAAGAATTAGAAAAAGAGAAATGATAAAGAAGTGAACAGCCTAATCAGTTTTTCTTCTACAATTTAATATACGTTATATTAACCATAAACGTAATATTAACTTTTTAAAGGTTAATAACTTCACAATTGTATTATATTATTACAAATAAAAACTTTCATAATCGATCGATATTATAACATCATATCATTTTTCTATTCGAACGGATCATTTCAGTATCGTAATATCATAAGTATTCAAGTTGTTATTTATAATTATTTCCAATTTTCATTCTCGAGATAACGAGTCTTAATGATATTAACAATACGTTTTTATCTTTATTTTTCTTAGTTTGTGTCATGGAGAATTTTAATTAGTATCTCGCGAATAAAAATAAGATGAAGAAGAATAACGGAATTAGAGAAAAGAAAAAAACAAAAAAGAAGGAAAATAAAAGCTCATCGAACTTCGTTGAGAGTTGTTGATTTCAACGGCGAACGGTTTTAATAAAATTAAGGTTAAAGTAAATGCGCGGAGCAAAGCTTCTCTCGATGCATGGTGGAAGAAAAATAAATAGTAAAAAATCTAATTTAAATAGACGGTAAAATAAATGAAAACGGAAGAGGAAGTCTGACAATGAGAGAAAATTCAAAAGATTACGCAACCTTTAACCGTGAGTAGACGATGAAGGAAGTCTTTTGTTTTTCCCCATGCTGGTTCATTAAGCCAAGGACGAATAGGTAGGTACTTGCAAGGCTCTGATCGGCATCGTCGTCGACGAACCTTTCGAACACAATGCTTACTACAGACCGGATATTGCGCTATCCTGAACGTACGAACGAAACAATAACGAATTCGTTTGTTCTCGTTCGTTTCTTCCTTCTTCTTCTAAGAAGAGTCTGAAGATCGTCCTCTGCAATTTTAGCGAATAAGATGAATAGAGATGGAAATATAATGGAAATATATAGAGACAAAATCTAAGGAATATTCGAAACCGAACTATAATATTTTTCGATGCAGAATGCAGATGCTTCCTCTGCAATGGTTTCATTTATCGATCGATCCTCCTTTTTAATTGATTTTTGAAGTGAAAACTTCTTTAAAATCGGGATGATTTGTTAACGATTTGAAAATCCAAGTTTTTTTTTGTTGCAACTAATTCCTTTAGATACTTGACAAAGATCGAAACAATTTTGGTCGTATTTTTTAGTTTCATCGAGTTATAAAACACGTTATAATTCAATAATATTAATTATTGAAAATGTATTTAAGTTTAATTGTTCTTTTAATATCTACTGTTAAAGCTCATCTTCTCCTAGCTCCCCCTTATTAAGTAAAAGGTGCGAATGACCCATCAGTTTACTAATAACATTCTAAATTGTTGTTATTGTTATAAAAGAGTGCTGCAACTCTTCATCGTAGTTGCACCGACTTAGCCCTACGCTGAGATATATTATAGATATGATCCAGTAAATAAAGATCTTAAATTTTTTTAATGCTGGAGTCTTATGTAGAGACTATGAAACAGCTTTGCTTGTGAGAAACGTGGATAGTCTAGTGGCCAGTCGAATAACTAACTTATATTTTTAATTGTGTGTATTTTAATAATATGAGTTTATGCTTCATAGCATGCAGTCGCACACAAATACACACATATACAACATTTAGTAGCCAGGAGTGGGGACTATGAAACACCGCATAAGGAAGAGACCTAGATAATTAGAAACAAATACATACTGTCTTCTATCTTATTCTCTCGCAGATTAAATTCTATATGTTTGTCTCTCTTTCGAAGTGTCTCGTTGCATTTTTCGTTATAGCGTCTCATAGTTTTCAATCACTGCCATTCTAAAGAAGTTTTCATTTCAATAAAATATTTCATATCTATCATAACCGAATTCGAGAAGAGTTATCGATACTTTATATATATATATAAAGAAAGATAGGAGGACGATGGTAATGAAACAAATGAGTTGTCGTATTTTGCTCGGCAAGAACAGAAGAAAGAGATACTTCGCGAAGCGGACGGTAATTGGAGCATTTTAAAACTCATCACCATCATTCTGGACTGCTCGTCCATTGCGGTCGTGGCTTGTTCGTTTTAGTCCAAGCGGCCGCACTAATGAACGACTCCTACTCCCTTCTCCCCCCTCCCTTGGTTAAATTCGTTTTAAATACCTGATAGCCGCTGCTTTTCCCTGGTGTGTAGTCAAAACAACAATGTTAACGCTCGGCTAAACGATTCCCTACGAAACGATAAAAAGGTACAGTTAGATAGAACACGATCACGCACTTTACTTAACGATTTTTCTTCTTTTTTTTTAATTATTTTTGTTGAGCAAGCTTATATTGGACGAAGTTATCTTTTCCTTTTTATTTCGTTAGTATCATATCTTTCTAAAAGAAAATAAAGAAAAATAAACTGAAACAAGTAAAGAAGAAACTAGAAAAGAAAGTTGAAAAGAAAATAGCAAGAAATCTTGGATTTCTTTAACAGTTTTCTCGTATTTCGTGTTAAAAAACGTAAGCTAACTCTATAAAAGCGATTTACTTTCGAACGAACGAACGAACGATAATACGGCTTCGGCAGATTCGTGAGATCCGTCTTATATTCTCGTATACGTTAACCGTAGTATGTAGAACGGTACGGTCCAATGGCCGAGCAGGAATCACCACAGCGCCAATTTTAATTCCAATTTCGAGCATAAATCTGTCGGAGCGTTTACAGCCATGGAATCATAAAACTCCGTTGGAAGAGTGCCGTCATAAATTTAATATGAAACTTCCATAAAGCATAAACATAAACCAACTAGAAGGGGAAACTGGAGGAGAAAGAAGGGAGTAGGTAGGAGTGTGAGTAGGTTATAGGGTTGGCTGAGGCGACAAATGACAACAGCCCGGAGAAGGGGTAGACAGTTTGCTAGCTAGCCAGCTAGCTCGGGGGATTTCGTTTGGAGGGTTCAGTGTCGTTGAAAAGTTGCTCTCAAAATTAAAATTCGAGCAGTCCTATATTAAATATCGCGAGACTACCTTTCCTATGGCTCTTCCAATACGGCTAACGATTTTCTCGATACTTTCAACAATTTCATATAGGCATATAGACGATCGTTCAGCCTTTGAGTCTTTACCGTTTCACGATCGACCGCAATTTTATTGATACATGGCGATAACTTATGGATGATATCGTTGAAATTACTCTTGTTGAATTTTTCCTCTATTTTATATAGTTTTTTTTTTATTTTATCTCATGTTACATACCGTAAAAATTAAAAAATCTTCATAATACTTATTATTTGCGTATATAATAAAGTTTCATATGAATTCTCGATTTATAGAGATATTATAAAGGTAAATCACGACATTAATAGATAATTAGTTTCAACATATCTTAATGTCACATATTTAAATGTTAAACTATGGCTATAATCTCGTTTAAAATTTTCGGTAAAGAAAATATTACTATATAATGTAATATTGTAATTGTTTTATATAATGATGTTTCATATCGTTGTAGGATCCATACGCTAAATATTCTCTATCTACGAGAACAACTTTTTCAATTATAAATTAATGAGCTCTTACAATGTTAACCATGTATAAAAGTTCGTAAATTTAGGTGTATATGTTTTTCATCAATAACGATTTCAAGGATCCTTCGATCGTACTACAAATTTAAAAAATTTTTTAATTACGAAACAATTCCTTTTATATTCAAGTAATATTACCTACAAGAGAAAAATATTTTTTGTTTTCCCTCAATTTTTGGTATTTACCTAGTACTGTAAATTTCACGTCGTTGTTAATAATAATCTGTGATTTATGAAACACGAACGACTCGTTGCAAAACGGAACTCGAGAGAACGATATAATAATTTCTATCTCCGAGATTTACTTTCTTAGCGGATAAGAGAAACCAAGAAAACAAGGAGAGAGAGAGAGAAGGAAGAAGGACAGAAAAAGAACGCAGCATCGTACATTGACGTACTTTATCCCTTTTCTAGTATCACAAAGGATTTAACAAGCTTCGAAGATTGTCCTCTCGTTATAATTTACAGAAAGCAGTGTGCATAGACGTATACATCCGTTTCTTTGGGTTTGGTCATTGTTACTGTTCCTTCTTTGTAAACGTAAGTCCATCTCTCAAAGTAGTCGTAATTTTGTCTGGCAGTAAACCGGTATCCTCTTCTACCTTTGTTTTGTTTCTTTTACCGATGTGAAAACCTCTTTTTTCTTCATCTAAAAAAAGAAAAAAAGGATACAAAGAGAAGAAAGAAAGCTAAAAGAAAGCCCGAAATGTTAGTAGAATTCTCGTTGCTTAATACCAAAAAATATCCGTTTTCTTTTCTCGTAAAAATTCGTGTGTCGATGTCGACTTGAAAGAAAGAAAGAAACGTGACGATGAAAATAGATAGTGAAAAAAGATTTATAGAAAGAGATAACATATATATATATATATATATATATATATATATATATATATATATATATATATATATATATATGTTATAGGATGTTATATATATCGTTTATAAACGTATCTACTGTCACCAGTAAAGACTAGACGAGATGAGACGAAGTGGATGGATAGCACGAGTTGTCGTATGACAGTTCTCCGCGATACAATTTTCTTATTTTCTTGGTTTTTTCTTCTATTTCATACACGTCATTTTCTCGTATTTTATCATTGAATCTACCATTTTCATGGCTACTCGAAACTTTTACTCTCTTTTTTGAAATCCTATCGTAGCCCTTTCAGATTTTATTATTTCAAATGCTAACGTTAATAAGTATTATAAAAAAGAGAATTGGTTACATTTGAAACGAATATACTTACTTATTTCACCTACATTTGAATTAAATTAAAAATAATACGAAAATATGTAGAGAAGGAACGATTGAATACAAATTGTTCTGTTTTCTTTTTTTCGTTCTAAAAAGTAATAAATAGAAAAAAAAGTATGATAAAAATATTTAATCATTTCCTCTATCTCTTTCTTTCTCATACTTTAACTATTAAAAAATTTGTATAAATCAAGAGAAAATCATATACATATATATACATAATCGGGTTTATTGATCAAAGTGATAAAGAGCAAGAAATATTAGTTCATTGATCACTTTTCGTTCGATTTCCCCGTGGTAGATCGACTTGGTGTACCACGTTTAAATCGTCTTTCTCGTTGATCGTTAATTATTTGGAGGAAGGGAGAAAAGAGGAGAGGAATAGGAGGGAGAAAGGAGGACAGTTTTATGAGTCTAAGACCGTAGGGGATTTCCACCTTTACGATAGCATTAAATTGGAATTAGTAGAACGATATGTAATTCCGATCTTACTTAAATTGCCACGAGTTTTTCCAAAGAACGTCATAAATAAAGTTTTAATCTGTCAACCACCTCATTTCCGGACACGATATGTTTTACTTTTTCTAATTTTTTATTTCTCACAAAAGCTTAATTACAAATGATAATAATGTGATTATGATATTTTTATTTTTGTAACATAAAAGTTTAATAACTTATCTTCGTTCTTTCTTGTTCCCACTTATATAAAAGTACAGGTATCCCTTCAATACCATGGTTTCTCCTAACACGATTTCGCTATAATAAGATTCACAAATTGCGGCAAATCCTCCAACAACACGGTATCTCATGACACGGTTTTGCTATAACACGATTCATAATTGCGGGAAAACTCCTACAATACGGCATCCTATAAAACGGTTTTCTTACAAAAAACGTTTTTACAACACTGTATTTCTCTACAGCCACGGCGAGGCTTACCGTCTTAAAGATACAGTATTGCGGAAAGTATTTCTTTTCATCTCCATGACTTGAAAACAAAAGTGTCTCACGCTGTGTGAACTGAAAACATCAACGTTAAATGCGTGTTAGAAGAAGATATGGCTCTCTTCTTAAAACGTGCGTAAATCGTCACAAAATGAAATTGATGGTATATTAGAACTTGCTAAATCAATCGGAGGCGAAAGTTTTGTGGATATGGCTATTTTGGACGTTCAAGGTTTATTAGTGGAAGAAGAAGTTGACGAAGCGGATTTGATGGAAATGGTATCCGAAACTGTAAATCAAATTGATCCTAAGGACACTAGCACTGATGAAGATTGTATTGTTAATAAGTTAACATTAAAAATATTACAAGAAGGCCTAAACTTAGCTGAAAATCTCGAGTCATTTTTCTTGAATACAGATCCTTCCAAAGAAAGGAGCCGAAAATTTAAAAGGGAACATCAAAACTGTCTAGCTTCATACCGAGAAATTTACAATGACCTGGTAATAAACAACATGCAAAGTAAAATTACAAATTTTTTAAAGAGGGAAGAAAATGCAAGAACTTTAAATGAAAAAAAAAAAACGTTTTTAAAGTGAAGTCGATATCATTTCACCAAAAAAAACGTTCTCGGTTGATTAAATTGAGCAGTGACGACGAAGAAATAAATTAAATTAAAGTTACGTTAAATTAGGATAATATTTTTTGTTTTGTATTGTTCATACATTTATATTTTTAATAAAAATTAAGTTGTTTATTTAAGAAAAAAAACAAAAAATATTTATTTTAAAAAAGTTTTCGGAACGTAACGCCCCTTTTTGCATTGGCTCTGGGTCTCAAACAACACAGTTTTAAATAACATGGCATTTTTTCTAGGAACCTATCTACCGTGTTGTTGGAGGGAGACCTGTAAATGCATTTTCCTGAATGAAAATTTTAAAGAATCGGTTCGAATATTTGACATAGTATTTATTAATTTAAAATGAAAATGCACGCTTGTTTTAACGATAGTTAAATGAGCTAAATATAGCATGCGAATATACTTTGCGTAATGAGCTACTAAATGTGACGCTAATTATTACTGTTTAATAACTGCAATTATCCATCGGCTGACAGGATTTTCATTGTAGTGCTAGCATTATCGTGACCGATTAAAACGAAAATATATACGAAGTACATGTTTGATGTTCCAGAATTAGTATAAATAGATAATGTGCTTAGTTAGATTCATTGTTCAATTTTATAAATTTCTTATATAACAAATTACTTTTTACTAACTTAAATGATTATTTATGTACTTTGAAGTTTTATAATGCAAAACAAAAAAAGAGGAAAGCTCTTTGTAATGAGCTTTTTTTTTGATAAAACGCGATGGCGCATCTGCAGGCAAAATTATCCTAGTAGATATAGTGACAACAGTGTGCAGGATCAAGGTAAAGCCTGTAGTGACACTTTAATTAATCGGTGCCTGTTTGCCATAATTAATGAGACTTGTTGAGGCGAGCAGACAACGAAGACGAAGACAAATAAATGGATGAAAGGAGAAAGAGGAAAGAAGGAGAAGAGAAGGAGGGATAGGCTGGTAAAGTTCTCGAACCTACTGAGAGATTCTGGACCAACTTATTTACACGTATTCATCGAAAAATAGCAAGCATATTGGCAAGTATAGGTTTGAGAGGAGATGTTGCTCAATGTCTTTTAACATGAACAAAAAGTTTACAGTGGACAATTAATTAGCTCGATAATGAGACTCTTAAGAGATAGATCATCAGACCCGGCTCGAGATTATTATGGGGCCCAGGCTAATTCGCTTGGGGATCAATGCTCGTATCATTGATACTTCGACTTTCCGGTTATCTTTCATGGTATTACTTTTTTTACAATGTTATCGTCCCAAAGTCATTGAGCCCTAAGGCTTGGAATACGTCTTACGTTTAAATGTAAGCCCAAAACCGGTTCTAGATATCTGTATTATCTTTGGTTGAGTTATTATTCAAGAAAATGTATAGTTAAATAAATATAGGAGAGTTTTAAGTGTAACAGTTGTAGACAAAAAAAACTAGTATTCAGTCCTTTCTGTATACCTTATTTTATTGAAAAGGAAAACTCTATTCAGATTAAAAGAAAAGATCAGGTAGGCCATAAAACAATAAACGAACCTTAAGGATTATCAGGATTTATTGGTGCAATAAAAAACCATGTGTGCAGTGTCGGGACCTTTTGAAGAATTTCAGATACCTGTGTAAACATATGCGATACCATAAAAGGGGTAAAATTCTACCGAAGTACACTACCGAAAACCATAGGCTGTACTTGTCGGTGGACTATGGGGTGGATCCTTATGCTATTGGTCAGTAAGATTTGTAAGCTTCTTCCCTCTCAAAAGGGGTGTAGGTCATTTCTGATATAAAAGACGTGGAAAGAAATAAGTAGCCTCAGTCGTAAAAGTAAAGCAGTCTCAGTCGTAGAAGTAGAGCAGTAGCAGTCGTAGCCGTAGTTAGTCATCAGTCGTAACAGTCGCAGTTGTATTATAAGTCGTTATCAGTTGTAAGAATGCAGTCGCTCATCTAAGTTGTAACCGTAAGATTGTGAAACTATTATTGTACTTTTTCTAATACCTGTTTTAAATAAATCTTATTAATAGGATTAAACTGGGTGTATGTTCACCTCGCACCTCTCACCCTAAATAAATTTCCCTACATAAATGTATAATAAAATGTGGTTTATACAAACTTCGCAAGAGAGATACTTTGATAGTGGGGAATTTTAAAGAAAGAATCATGTTTGATTCTCTTTTAGAACATTGTATATCAACGGATAAAGATTTTCGATGGTGAATTGGAATTCTAGTTGATCGTTATATAGAGATCAGGGGAAATAGAGAAGAGGGTGGTAAGGGGGGAGGAGGAGGAGAATAACGTGTATGCAAATAACACATAGGACATGGTGTACCTATTCGAATAAACTGCTTCGCGTCCTAGATAATTTGTCACTGGGAAATCCGCAGGGATTATTTGCCGAGCTAATAATGCGGGTCCACAGTCCTAGTCCAGCGTGCAAACGATAAAATCAGCGAAAATGCGCTCAATACGAATAATTGCGCATGCAAGTAGCCGTGCTCGCATCTTTTCTTTTCTATAATTATTAATGAATATGAGAAGGATTATTAGAATGCGTTGTTCAATTGTACGTATATCTATTAATAGTTTATACTTGGCTTTTCTGTAATTACGAATTAATCGATATTCGATAATAAAGATAGCTTTCGATATGTGATTGAGCAGGATGGCCATGCAATAGTTACATTGTATATTCGATTTGTATTAAATTTAATATCTTCTTAGCATGGAAATGTGTGTGTGTGTGCGCGTGCGTGCGTGCGTGCGTGATCGATAAGATCTCAATTTTATTATTTTTTATAACTTGTGTACCTATTTATAATAAGATTGATGTAGAATTTAAAATTACTGAAATATATATATATATATATATACCCATTAACTAGATATTATTTTTATAAAATGATTTAATTTTAAATAGATCAAATCTAATATTGATTGCTCTTAGTTTAACTGCGTTGGGCGTAAGGTCTGCTTGCGGAAAACCACGGAATAAAATTATATTAATCACGTTTAACGAACGTTCCTTTGATCAATTCAAAGAGGTTCAAGAATATATTGATAAATATCAATATCATCTGCTAATTAATTTGATTTATAATAATTATAACATTTTAATGAATATAATCTTATATAATTAATGTCTATATCTCATAGTTAATATCTATATTTCATAGAATACTGAAGCTAACGTAATCGTAGTTATGTTTACATATACATATATTTGTTGTATTATTACATTATATAAACATCAATTTCAGGATATGTCTATAAATAAATTATTCGAGGCAGATTATCATATACATCAGAATTTCTCTTCATCATTTTATATAAATTTATACTTTCTAAAGAAGAATTTTCCAACATGGTAAAATCTCTGTAATTAAATATTCGTCTTACGAAGAATCATGAAAAAATATATCTTTAGATATTCATTTTAACATTCACCTCGACTTAATGATATACGTATATTCAATATTAGCTACTGTTACATATCGAATCATTTATATGTCCCATTCAATATTTATTCAAGGTGACTGAGGCGTGTAATCTTATGCACTGAGAAAAAAGAAGAAAATGTCGAAGAAAGGGTCGAGTCTTAGGTATTCGAGTTATCGAGGCTATCTCGAAAACGACTTCGTTTTCACTCACACTACTCACGCTTTCACACTCTCATTTTACTCCCACGAACACGTAGACACTTAACCTATTTTTTAAAGTAATCCTCTCGAATGCGAAATAGAAGACACAAAACCCCGTTTTCTATACAGATTAAGATTATCCACGCGAACTCTTAGTGAAGTGACTCAATGATTACTCTTCATTAACTTACTATCGAGTGAAATTAATCTATATATATATATATATATATATATATATAATGTTTCATACTTAATTGTATACGTGTGCCTGTATATGTGCGTGCCTCAAAAAACTTACAATTATTTTCGTCGTTTGGTTGTAAATAATACTTTTTTTTCGTTTTTCTTTAATCAAGCTAATAAATTATTATACAAGATCGTAATAGTTATCGAATCCATCTCTCGTACATTTATAGAGTTTTACACTTGACTCGTGATATTAGCCATAGTTATTCACTTGACCTTTTCAAGGAACTCCTCCTCTTGAATTTCGTTTGTTCTCATCATAAGTCGTCTCTTCGAAGTATCCCCAAGTACTCGTATACGATGTTATCAAGTGGCTTAATGTAAAAAAAGGTAAGAAAAAAGGGGGAAAAGGACGGCAAGAGTTTACAATCGATGCAAATTAAAATAGATCTATCCGACCCGGTTTTCCTCTTTATTATTTTCTTCTACAATTCATTCGATTATGGAAGCAGATAGACTCCTCGTTAATAAAGACTTGTTTTTCGATTCTTTTACGTCTATCTTTCGCTCATCGTTCGTGAATATTAAATTATTATCGAGTGGACTTTTAAAAGATAAAAGGAAAAATGGATGGTCACCGATCATAAAGTAGGTATGTTGATGATTTCTTAAAAATTCGAATTGGATAGTACTCATTGATCAAATGCAAAGAGATTAAGATTTAAATAAGAACTTTTTTAATCAGATAACAACCATTGCGATTTGGGACGATATCTCATATCGATTATTATCATAGATGATTTTCTTTTTAAATGGAACGTTCCCTATACCTGGGATAATAAATATGCTTGTTTCATTTTAATTTCAGTACTTTTTCAAGTGTATCCATCATATGTGTAATTCGTTAGACGACTTTGTTCACATTAACGAAACAAGCGAAAAGAGATTATGCATAAGTATCGAGATATATGAAACGAAACGATAGCGTCTAAAGTGCTATCGTGGTTATCATCGGATGATAGTTTAAAGATAAATGATTCTTTTATTGCATCCTACAAAAAAGTCCCTTCCACTCGAAGCTTAATGCTTTTATTAGAGCCTTAATATTCGTGAAAAGGAAGATGGAATAAACGTAAGAAGAAAGGGATGTAATGGTTGAGTGACGCATCGCGGACTCGCTTTCTATTATGAAGCACTTCGCCTAATCTCTGAGTAATATTGTCGTCAGACAAGATGACTATAGGTTTCCTTTTGTCGTTCTCGCGTCTTCCTTTTCGTATGTGCTCCCTTGCTTGTGTCCACGACGCAGGTTTGTCGTGTTGGTAGAACACGTTCGTCCCTTCGACCTCCCTCCTCATTAATTACGCTTTCCCTACCACCTACGAAATAAACGCATTCCTCTCATTAATTCCGTCCAGGGCAATTAATCTTTCCTACCACTAGTTCAACCTCCTCTACACTTTTATTTCAACGATTAAATTGTTTACCCACAGTGTTTCCCAATTTTTTTTTACGTAAAACATTTAAAGTTTTCGTTAATCAATTTTAATTAATAATTTTTTCTAATTTTATATTTTCCTAGTAATATTATCGATATTTAGATATTCAAAGAAATATAACAGTTAACATTAAGATCTGATATTACAAATCTCATAATGATTCGTATATGAGTTTATTTTGATCTACAATACGAGTTTAATGTGCTTTTTGTGTATTTAATTTAAAGATAAGAAAAAGTATAAAAACATTTTTTTGGAAAGTTTTAAAATAAAATAGAAAAAATTTGAAAAGCACTGACAGAGAGAGAGAGAGAGAGAGAGAGAGAGAGAGAGAGAGAAAGAGAGAGAAAGAGACGAAAAGGAGACAGTGAAGTAATTGGACGAGAAAAAAAGGACGATTCTTAGAAGTGATGGAAGGGAAATAAATGGATATGTTGCATCTGGACAGCAGGGATGCCCGTTAGCAATGTGAGAATTCGGTTTCTAAGTTTCCATTTGCCTATGGTGAAAATTGCACGAGAACATTCGATCGTAATGTCTCCATCGCTCTTGAGATCTTAATGCGTACTCTCAATGCATTCACTCCGCCTTCCAGAATTATATTTCAACGCGGCGCGTAATGCTTTTGTGATCTAATGTCTTTCGCATTTCACAGCTATAATCGTATCTACACTAGAACACAATTCCGATAGGCACATCAATGTTCATGACTTCAATACGAACGAAAAAGGATCATTCTTCAATTTATTAAAATCAAAAATAAATGAGCTTTTTTTCCTAATTTTGAAAAAAACAATAATAATAAGCAATCAATATTTGAAATTAATAATGTTATCAGATTATTTCATAAAAATCATAAAAATTATTTTTTTATTTTATTTCTTTTTACAAAATGATAAAAAGTTTATCCAAATGAATAATGTATTCAATTTTGTATTGGAAATCAGTTATTTGTGTAATAAATTATATTGTTATGTTCAATTTGAATATTTTATTTGTCAAAAAAACTTCATTTGAGCGAAACCTATTTTCATTACACTGATTATATTATAAGTTTTTGATTGAGTTTATATAATTTAGTTTACTATTATAGTTAGCATATTATATATAATATAATTATATAGATAATTATAATTCAGTTATTTATATCAAGTGCATGTAAAACGCTATTGCTAGTTACAGATGTTTAATATGATGTAGCTTAGATTTAAAAGTATTTTTCCATTTTGTCGTTTTTTTTTTTAACAAAATTAATTTAATTTTGTAATATTGTTAAGAAAATGAACGACTGGCAAAATGCATTTCTTTTATTAATTCTGAAAAAATTGGAATTTTCGTATGCGGTAAAATAATGTTGACAGTTAGTGCATGTGTAATAAGAACTCTTACATAGAATAGAAATCAATAGATGTAATTGAATACGTATGTCAGCTATAGTAAATATCGATCTTCTTATTCTATCAACTTGTCTCTTTTCCTCACTTTCTCTCTTTCTGTTTCTCTCACATGAAGAGCATTTACTCGGTTTCAAAGTCATGAATATTTGCATCTGAGTCTGACAGTATCGCGTATATCTTAGGGGAAAAATCGTTGAAATAAATAACAATAATGCTCCTCTATCCAGGCTTTTTCCTTTCTAACTATCGAGATTTAAGTCGAGAAACGGCGTATAGTAAAGTTTAAGAAGTTTCCTCTCGTGCTAAGGAAATTGGTGGCAACTTTTATGCAGTACATACTTATATATATATATATATATACATATAAGTAGAAACCGTGAAATATATGTAGATGTCGGAAAACGCGTGAAAAGGTGGCGCAGCACGAGAATAAAAGAGTGAGAGAGATGCAGAAAAAGAGAAAGAAAATTTGCAAATCGGTTATAGACGAATGAAAAGGGGACTGTCACTCGCAGGCATAACCTGGTGACTGAGTGACTTCCTGAAAAAGAAAGGCCTCCTTTCTTTCTTCCATACCTTTCTCTTCTTTCGACGAATAAACCAGCCAGTAGTATGTCGTGCTAGGCAGGAAAGGTACGGCACACCCCGTATTTGTCACTTGGTGCTAAGGGGTTGTCGGCTTGTCGCCACATAATTCTCTCAGTACCCCTATACCGCACTCTCGTGCCTTAACTTATTCCTCTGACCCTCTCCCTATGTCCTCTTCAAGTTCTCCTCTTTCTCTCTCTCTCTCTTTCTCACTTTGTACCAGAATTTAAATTCGCTTTGAAATATCTCGTAAAAGAAAATTTCTATAGTTGATGTATGTTTGATACACCGACGTCAATCATATAATATGACCAATTGAAATTTTACTTTTATGCAACATTTTTATCGTATAGTTGAAATTTAAACGATATATTAATCTATTCGCGAAACATATGTAATTTGCAAAGAAGATGATTTTTTAGAAAAATCAATAAAAATAATAATATCTCTTTTCTTATTTTGTAAGGTGGAAAAAAATATTTTGAAAATTTGCGATTGATTTTGCTTTCAGTTCACTGATCGATCAGGCTCGAGATCAATTTTATAAAAAATCGAAAAGGAATTGGTTTGAGATTTTCCTACGAATATAGAGATCTTCGAAATGGTAGATTCGATAGTAGGTGCTTTAACATAGACTTGAAATTTTCATTTTACTCACCCATATCTTATTTTCATCCTCGATCGATCTTTTGAAATGCTTTTGTAATGATGCTTTCGATTTCATTTAGAATATTTTCGAATATATAAATTTATATATTGAATATAATTTATTTTGTAATATTCTTTACTTTGTAAAATAATTGTTTAAAAATAATCATTTCTCTCTCTTTCTCTCTCTTTCTGCTGGAAAAGAATAATATTTTTATAAAAATATGGTCCCTTCAAAAATACGCCGATTATATTTTAACTGGGGCCTTTGAAGTCGATGTTCCATCCAAAAGTTCGAGCTTATCTGTGTAAGATATCGTCTTGTAACTCTTAGACCTGTTCTCAACTTGAATTCTCTTAAACTTTCTTTCAGTATTATATGAAAAATTGCGAGAACTAAAGGTGAGCGTTGTAATTCAATTCAGAACCACTTGAAGTATTATTTCTTTGTGTAACGTTGGATTTTAAAATGCATTGCAATAAATTAAAACTAATAATATTGCGAAATATCATAAAAACGAATAAAAATTAAGCAATGTTAATTGTCCTAAATGATATTTAACGAAAGAGAGAGAAAGGGAGAGAGAGAGAGAGAGAGAGAGAGAGAGCCTGTTAAAAGCGTAACAAAGTTTTTTTTTTATAAATAATTAAAAATATATAAACTTTCTCTCCAGTAGTCGCGAATTTAGACTTGTAAATTCGATTAGGAAACGTGTAAGAGTAAAAAATAAAACGAGATCAATAAAGAAAGAAAAGAAAGAACGAGAAAACGGAAGTATGTTGAAGGTAAAGATCGAACTTAGAGAAAAGGAAGAATGTAGTATAAAAAAAAGGAAGGATAAGATTAGTAAAAGAAGGAGAAAGAAAAAAGAGATAAAGATGGTTGGTTAAGGGTGGAAAGGCGTGCGTGTGTAGGTGTAGGGAGGTCAGAGCCAAGATACTTTGAGATTACGAGAGATGAAAGTTTCATAAAACACACTGCTCACTACTCGTTCGTGGACTTTCAGCAGTCGGTCCTGGCTCACGAGGAATTTAAAAGTAGAGGATGAGCACGGATAGATGGTACATAGGCAAGTGCGCGGATATTAAAGGAGTTTAGAGGAAGGAGTAGCAGGTGGTATAAGATTAGAAGTATCATTTCTTTCCCTCTCTCTCTCTCTTTCTCTTTCTTTTGCACATAATTTAATTATTTATCTATTAATATGTTTTAGATTAATAATTATTTTTTAAGATAATTAAACGTGAAGAAAGATATTGAAAATTTTTTTAAGAATCTAATTTTTTTAAATAAAGCTTACTTCAAATCATTTGGCTTTTAGTATAAAATCACATAAGATCATATACATATATTCTTTAAGTATAGTATATAATTATATATAATTGTAGTATATAGCTAAAATACTATATATATTACCATGAAGACCTAAAATAGATAATGTTAAGATTCACATGGTCGCTTGATTTATGTTCAAAATATTAATGTATAATAATAAATCGAAATATTCGGTATTTGGTATATGTGTTGGCAAGTATATATATAAAAGTTTAAGTGTGTTAAAGGGTAAATTGCGACCAGTTTTGAAGGAAGGAAAGTGGTAAGTTGATTTTCCAGTATTGAGTATATCTGCTAGAACTCGGCACCTCTGGGTCCGATGGAAATCGTTATGTCGATTTATATTTCAGTAGTATGGAAGCAAAGGGAAGACGAGCTACAGCTTCAAGTATACGTTTCCTTCGATCTCAAGAGACCTTCGTGCACTTCGGAAACGTTCGCGTCTTCGTTGCGGAATTCTCTACTGACGTCTTCGACCGATCGTAAGTTTACCGAAGCGTGGACAGGACGATTTCACCGATTGATCTCCTTCTTCTTCGAATCGAAGATCTTATCTATCTATCTATTTCCTTTCGAACGAAAGATTCCACGAGAGATTCACGGAATATTGTGTCTTTTGCGTACATAGCAAATGTATCCTATACATAGGATTTTTTCTCTTTTATAATAGAATGAATTGCTTCTTCGACTATATCTATCGTTAGGATTGATTTTTTTTCTTTTGATGATGAAATGACTCGTAAAATATTGATCAAATCTTCGTTATTAGATCATATTTTTAAACTATTGATCAACGAAGCAAACATCCGATCTTATTTTAAAAGTCAACATTGGAAAAAGAAAGGTTTATCAAGTAAATGAACAAAGAACATTTGATAATTATCAAAGATTGAGACAGCAACAGATATCGTTGATTGATACCGATAAATTTGTCTTTCTTAAAGTAAATAGGAAAGTCCGTAAAATAGATAGACATTTTCTATTAAATAAATACGAGAATGTCAATGAGAATTCATAGAAAATCTATAATCGGTTGAATCGTATTCGTGGTTCAAGTAAATTTACCAACAAGTAAATCGAAGTTTAAGAATTAGCGAAACTACGATTCTCTCTCTTTCTCACATCTAATAGAAAATTCTCCGAGTTATCGAATCGCTTTAAGATTCTTTAAATAAGTAAGGAAGGATAAAAGTGATAAGTATTCGCGCGTCTTTTTAAATCTTGCCACTACGTTAGAAGCGAAATCCATGAATATTTTGAAAATTTTCGAAATGCGAGAGATGTTATGCAAGCAGATAGACTTTTTAAATACAGTCGCATATACTTTCATTTTTTTTTTCTTTAATCTGTCGATAGATAGTCACATTCACGAACCTCGATTCTGATCCTACGTTTTTCCGTATTGTTTTCATTTTATTTTACGCTCAACGAGTAAGTGGATATAATATCTGAATAAGGAAAGAATTGAAAAAGATATTGTTTTTCTTTCTGAATATTTCTAACGTAAATTTACACTACAGATTATTATTTTACTTCATTCGAGATTTGAATCGAATCGAATCCAATAGAATATAATTTCTTGCGTCATTTCGATGGACATACATATGTATAGACATTGTTCTGACCAAAAGATTCTTCAATGAAAATTCCTCTGATCATTAATTGTATGCTATGAAGTGGAGAATAATGGATTAGGTTAAGGTGTAAAATAAAACACGTGATTGAGCCAAACAAAGAAACAATGCCTTTTTTTATTGGCTCGTCAGGGAAAAGCCTTGCGGCATAAAAACCCTGGATGTTGTTTAATTATAAAAATGAGAGTCCACCACGTGGTATTACCACGCGGGAAAATACCGTCGATATAAAATGTATATAATGGAAAGATCTCACCTCTCGCTCGCTTCGCTTACGTTCCTTAACTAACTTAACTTAACTCCTTTGATTTCGATATGTATTCACAGGCCTTCTATAATGGACTGGAAGAATGTCCTTTTGTACTGGCCCCGCAGGGCGTACGGACTGGGTGTAAGAAGTGGGGAGGCGAGAGGTGGGGGTGACTAGAGGGGCGCTTCGGTAGTTACTAGTAGTTGATCGATGCTCACCATGAGTATCGATCTAGACCTTTAATCGATGGAGGTGGATGCGCGCGAATTTTGAATACTGCTAATTACCGTATGATCCTTTTGGATCGTACAGACATACACACGCACACGTATACACACATTACATTTTTTGAGATACTCGATCTTTGCGGATAATAAGGGTGAGAAACGCTGTGATATGAATATACAAGGAAGGGATTCCAGCGCGATCATGTTTTTTTTTCAGGAATGATGGATGTTCATCTTAATTAATAAGAGAAGATCTGTTTCTTTGTTATCTTGTGATACTGACAGCGTCTTCCGACTGTTTTTCTAACGTTTCAAAATTATTCATGGCAGTTAATATTAAAAAATTATTATGAATTCTTTTTTGTGCTCGCATTTATTATACATCGATCAAGTTTGGCGAAATATTTATTTATTTTATTAATAATATCAATATTTATTAAATTTAAACATGTATTTTTTATCGTTGGGAAATAACAAGAAAGAAAGGCAGTAGAAAACCAAAAGAAAGAGAATAGAAAGAAGAATTAGCATAACGATACAAAAACGTGAAGTCGGTCGACGGAATGATGTATACCACAAATGAGGTTTCTTTTTCCGCGGTAGAATAAGAGTAATACAGAATATCGGAAGGAGGCGTTCAAGTGGAAGTTCTTTTCACAGGCAGACAAGAACATTTGTACGATCTTTTTTCTGTCATTCGTCTCGTCTATTCGTATTCTGACGAACGTGCGCCTATGAGCGCATTAAAGAACATAATTTTTTTCATTTCGCACCAGTAATCATGAACTGCTATTATTCCTACCAACGTTGATTCATTATCTTCTTTCTCAATATTATTTTCATACTGGAAAAGAGCAGAAAGAACGTGCTTTTCTCTTTTGAGGAAGAAAAAAAATATTCTCTCTCTGTCTTAGTTTCTTTTCGATTTCTATTCTCATAGTATGATTACGTCGTTAAATAGATCAAAGCGTTCTAAATGATTTATCTTCGAAATTATAGAGATAAAAAATACGTTTCTTTTTCTATCTCATGGGATTATATCAATAGAGAGAATGATAAATATATTATAAAATAATTAATTAATTTAATTATTAATTTGATTGATAATTAAATCGTTCCAAAAAAAAAGATAAAACAGGATTAAATTTACGAGTACATAATATTGCTCGATAATTCTCAAGTAAAAGACGATAAGCCATTTTAGTCATTTCAAACGAATTTCAGCGGCCGCAAGACGATAGAACGGCACGCGATGCTCGGAAGTAGCCGATAAAACGAGCCGCGAACAGTGTACGGCTAATATTATCCGGACAGAGATTAAATCGCATCGGCAAAGAAAAGGAAAATGAAAAGAGGAAGATAGAATGTGAGTAAAACGAAGAGAAGAATCTCGAGAAGGTGGATCTCCTCGGTTGGTAAGATACACGAAATAAGAGTTTTGCGGTCTTGAAAAGAGAATCTAAGGACGAGTCGAAGAAGTTGCTTGAAGAAGGAAATATCGAGAGAGAAAGAGAAAGAAAATAAGTCGAAAGGAGAGAAAAAGAGACTGTCATCTCTTCTTCTTTCCACTTCGCTATTCGCTATTTTGCATTTCGTTGTTATTCAGAAATAGTCGCAAACCGTCTCTTACGTACTTCATTCGTCCACTTTCTCTTTCCCCCATCAGCCCCCTCCTTCTATTTCGTTCTCGTACCACCACTTTTCAAAGGTTTCGTCATTTCTCTCTTTCTCTCTCTCTCTCTCTTTCTCTCCACAGGTACCGTTCTCTCACCCAACGAGATGTTTTATTAATGAAAATGAAGGAGCTTCTTATATCTTCCAGCACCCATCTTCACTCTTTCCGTCTCTGTCCTTTCCTCATCGCTTCTTTTCAACGTTGCTCTTTCTTCAGCCCACCACCACTGTTTCCATTTTCCCTGAAATTCTCGCTAACTGTGCCGTCCTATATCTATCTCTTTCTCTCTCCATCTCTCTTTTCTTTCGTTCTCAGCCCGACTCCTCACTTCCACACTTTGTCTTTCTCTTTCTTTACTTCGTTCGTTCTTTGTATTCGTCCTTCAACGGCTACCTCTACTACTCCCATCTTCCTTCTAAATTCCCCCTTCGTCGCTTACCACCCCTTTACCTAGGGGTGGTAATATTACTTTTCGTATACCGAACCGACCCCCGGGGAATGCGACAACGAGCTCTGCGTGAAATTAATTCAGGCTCCACTCCCGTATCATGCATGCCTCGGTAGGTCGACTTTCAGAATTTTGCGGAAAAGGACCGAAAAGTCCTGGATATCAAAATAGAAGTAATAATCTTTCACTGAGTATTATGCTTCGTCGTCCAGTATCCTATACTCCTTTTAACGGTTTGGTTTACGGTACTTTGATCTTCGAACTTCGTTAATCCGATCAGATAAAACTTTCTAACCGCGCAGGGCTAATTCGTTTCTCTTTGATTGTCGCGACCACTTTTTTCTCTTTCTCTCTCTATTTCTCTTCCTCTTTTTCTTTTTAACAAATCAAAAATCTGATGCGTTTGAGATAGTAGAGGTGCATGAGCGTCCAGGGAATCGTACCAGAATTTTGTATCATTTTGATCTCGACGGACTTCTTCATCTTTTCATGTATAGGTATATATATACATTAGGGTTTGTCAAAAAAATCAATTATTTTTTTTTTTACAAGTGCCACGGAAAAATGGGTTGCTAAACACCTTAAAAGGATTCTCACCAAATATGAGCTCTTAATTTTAATAGGAAAAACACCGCATCGCAGTTTTTTATTTTTTTCTCAGTCCAATAGAATAAAATTCATACCTCATCATTAATTGATTGTACAGAAAAATGTTTTGGAAGAATTTTATAGGAAATTTAATGCTCTACAAAAAAGGTATCTTATATTTAAGTTTGATTATTTTAAGACAAATTTCATTTTTGTTTATGTATTTTATAACTCGACAATAAATGACTATTAAAAAATGCGCAATACAAATTTTTGTAGGAAATTAACTGCTCTATAAAAATGGTGTCTTATGTTTTGGCGATTAATATATATATATAATTAGAGATTGGAATAAATGGTTGATAAAAAAGTAAAGAAAAGAAATTGATGTCACTAATTATTAACATGGACAAATTTATTGCAAGTATATACATTCAACGATACAATCGAATCAGAGCCGTCATTAATTCCAACAACATCGTCGACGAGTTTTCCGAAAAGCCTTGTTTTAGTTATGATGTAAAAGCTCGCGTTACTCGTCGGTGTATCGAGCCCAGCTAGGTTGAATATCGGGGCTGACGCGTTTGCGGTCTACTAGAATATTCATTTATACAGAATATACGCAACAATATATTATTCTAACGGGAAAGCGAAACATGGGGTCCATTGAGACATCGTTGCAGGTACAAATGGGTCGACATCGCGATAGAGAAAATTTCTCTTTACCCTTTTTCATCCTTTATTCTTAAACCCTTTGGGAACGTACTCTTCTTAGAATCGTAGCAGCGATATGTTCTATTCCTTTTTATCTTGTCTTATGCGTTATAAGACCCGAACGAAAAGGACATGAAACGAACGTTAAAAAGAAAAACCTAAAAACAGATATAACGCATTTTTCAAGTTAAAAATCATAGTTTCAATCACGATAAATCAACAAGTAACGGATATAAAATAGCAACGATTCGAAAAATATTAAAATTTCAGCTAAATATTTATCTATTTGTAAATTATATTTCTTCGGTAAATATTAAACACGGTTTGTATGACATCAGAAGTCAATTTTTATTTGCTTTTGTCGAAGATCTCAAAAATCTTACTAACCATGAAACATTTCTAGAAATTTATATTTGCTCTTATTATTTGCTTAGAAAAGTTATTTACCGTTTAATCTTTTTCTATGCGATGTAATAGCTTATACAATAAGAGATTAAAACCTATATACTTTTCGAACTTATAATTATACGTAAAAAACGATAAATTATCAATTGTTATGTTCTTAAAAGACTGAATCAAATTATTAAGCAGGAAGACATCGAATATGTACTTGAAGTGATATGATAATGAACGTCGTGTTTATCGGATCCGTTTTTCCTGAATGAAAAGGTTTCGTGTAGCGAAATAACACGTGCGTCGGGTAGTAGTAATTACATTGGTCGAAAAGCAAACGCACAGACCGCAATGTTTTGCAGAAAGTTAATTACGGGAACAGAGTCTATTATCCTGGCACAATGTCAACTCATAGTAGCGTCTGCTGATTGCACGGTTAATACCTAAATTTAATTTCCACCGCAGTAGCTTCAATTTCCGAATACCACCCACCGCTCCACTTCGTGCCTTCCTGATGTACGAAATTTTATTGGTCATAAACATCAATTGCCTTACACGTTATACATAATCTTCTATGACCTGTTTCTGGTCTATCCATAATTTTCATCGATAATTTCGCATTGTTCATGAAAAAAAAATTTAAATTTAAATTAACCATCATATTTTGACGCGAATTAAATACTTGATTTTCATCGAGCAGCTTAATTTTTTCTTAATTATACAATTAACGATTAAATAATTTAACAAAGAAAAAAGTTGCAACTCCATAACATAAAATAATCATTTCAATATTCAAGATCGTAAATAAGTTTTCTTAGATAATAATGTAAATTCATCTTTCAGGTGAAAAGGCAAAGTGTAAAAAGACCAGAATGTTAGCCGGCAAGATTTGCCATTGTCCTTTCTATTTCCTCTCGGTAATAAGGACTTGTGCAAGTTTGTCGCAATGTCTTCGAGCTCACCTAAATCCGCGTATCCTTGTATTATTCCTTTTCCTTCTCCACTTCGTCGTGTTGTCGTCGTCATTATCATTATTATAAACATCCAACTCTCTTGCCACCTTGACGTATTGTTTTATGGCAGGTTGAAATAATTTCACATGATGCGTCATGCGCTGAAACACAAATAGGATCGTGGAAAGTTCAAGTGAAGAACCTCTCGGCATTGTTTTTATTCTTTGGCACAAGATGTGAACGACGAGTAAAAACAGAAAGTTTGAAAAAAAAAACAAAAAGCAAGGAAGAGAAAAATAAGGATAAAATGGAGAGAAAAAGAAAAAGAGAGAAAGAAAGAGAGAGAGAGAGAGATAGATAGATAATGAGAATAAGAAAAAGAAGAAGAGAAAATGTAAGAGAATAGTAGAAATATAGAAACAAGAATGAGATCACAAAAACGTTCAAGTAAAAGTGAAAGAGAGAGAGAGAGAGAAATGGAAGGTTGACTACTCGACTTCGGATGGGTGGATGGTTCCATCCACTCGTCGTGCACATTCTCTCTCCTTTCGTTTCACCTCTGGCGTTCTTCACCTACCATCGTTCTAGCGAGTTGAACGAGGCAACTGCTTATGGCGTCATAAGCAAACTCGCGAAACGTCCGCTACCTACCAACATTGCGTAGTCGTTGTCGTAGTCGTTGTTGTTGCAGTCGTCGTCGTTGCAGTTGTAGTCGCTGTTGTAGTTGAACGTATGAGAATATTTGTGAGAAGAGAGAAAGCAAGAGAGAGAGAGAGAGAGAGAGAGAGAGAGAGAGCTTCTCGGGAGCAGCAACAGCAGCTTCAGAGTTGGCTGGATGGTAACATCCTTCACTCGTAGTACAGACGGCCGCGCACTCGTCCAGCCGTGCACACCCGGATGAAGACCTTTAACGTGTCTCAGGCTCGACGCCTTCAACGAATTTTCTCGGCTCGTATGAGCTCGCTCTTGCATGAAAAGCGCGTTCGTTTCTCACAAACTTCTATCTTCTCTTTCTATCTCTATCTCTCCATCTCTCTCTCTCTCTCTCTCTATATATATATATATATATATCTTTTCTCTCTCTCTCTCTCTCTTTCATTCTTACAATACGTATATACGTTTATTCCTTTGAGCTTACTAGGCAGCAACACGCGGCAAAACTGTCTGCTGCAAGTCGTATGATTTTAAGGCAAGAATCTCGCGAAGCAACACAACCACGAAAGACGACTGCGTATTTTACTCGAGTGCACGCTTCTGGCTACAAAACTTTCTACCACCAAGTCTCCAGCAACAGACAGAAACAGAAAGAAAGAGAGAGGAAGAGAGAGAGAGAGAGAGAGTAAGAGAAAGAAATAGGGAATGCGATTCTTGAGGAACATGAAACGTGCTTTCCGTATTTTCTATGGTTTTAGAAAGTTTAACTTAATGCATCCAGCTTTTTTCTACCTTCTAGAAATACACTCAAGGAGATATGTATATACATTTTCTTTTTTTCTTTTTACTTGATTTTCATGTAAGATATTTTCTTTTCCTAATTTTACCTTTTCATTTTTTTAGTTTTTGATAATAATGTTAAAATGTTTAAAGTTTTTTTGAAATATATTTTTATGATTTACGTTACAGCGCGATTCGGTTTTTAATTAATTAAAAGCTATTGAGCGTATCTTCGTGTAGCAAAGATAGGGTTAAATAATAGATTACTTTAAAAAGTTATTTTCAGAGGTTTACCAATAGGGCATTCCACGCCAAGTTGGACGGTTTTAAAAATTTTTATTTTTGATTTTTTAAAAAATGCAATTTAAAGTTTAAAAATCGAAAATTACGTATTAAGACACTTTATATAATTTTTTTGAATTTTTTTTTCAAAAAGTACATTGAAAAACAAAACTCTTATGTAGAATGGTAATTTTCATTTGGATGAGTTATAAAAAAGTTACAGGCTAAAAACCACATAAAGAGCTGTTTTTTTTTTTTTTTGAAAATTCGATATCTTTGGAACGGATGATAAAAAAAATGCCAAAATTTAGGAGGAAGGTTTTTTCGATGGGTACTAAATGATATCAAAAAATGGCAGAAATCAAAAATAAAAATTTTTAAAACCGTCCAACTTGGCATGGAATGCCCCCAATATAGTCGAATCTTCTTAGTGATATTTTATATTATTTTGCTATTACATTTTCTTACTGCGTTGTTTCTATTGCGATCAATGCAAGGGATGGATTAAAATAACTTAAAGAATATAAAATTACTCGTCTTCGATTACACATTGATTTGCATACGCAAATAGGATTCTTTTATATTTTATACATTTTCATTGGAATTTGTAGACAAGGATTGAAAAGACGTTCGTGCAAGAGAGAACAGATATCTTTGCCAATAGGTGACATGATGTACAGTCATTGAAAAAAATTTTTAATCTTATTAGAAATCAAAAATCTAAAATTGCAATAAAACTGAATGCGTGGCAAATAAATAAACGTATATTTCTTCTCGATTCTCTAATTAATGAAAATGACGCGTTTTTTTTTCTTTTTATTAAATTTACATTATAATTTATATATTGTAATATGATAACGTAAACGATGCAGAGCAAATGTAAATCGCAAGTTGAAATGCTTTAAAAAGTGATCTCTCACATAATTTGCAAAATGTTACTCGCAAAGAGAGTAGAGCATTTAACATAATTCGTAATAGTGACTGTACACCGAAAGTTCTACAGCGCAAGTTCTGGCTTCGCGCGGGAGGGGCGAGAGAGCATATTGCACAGCTGCAAAGTACCGCATTTTCCAAATCCCACGGGTCGAAAGCCGCAAAATTCTCTCTGACGAAGCGGCGAAGAAGAATGTGCAGCTGTACCGGTACCTCGTTTTGAATTTTTCAAAGTGGCCGATAAATACCCACGAAAATCTTTAGATTACCAGAAAAATGTTGAAAATATAAGAATATACGTTACTGGTATATGTATGCATGCATGCATGTAACTTATAAACAGGAAATATATTTCTTTTCGTATAAATCTCGTATTAACCGAAACATGGTACTCGCGTTTAAAGGTTGAGAAGGAAGAGAGAGAGAGAAAGAAAAATGCAGGGAGAAAGAGAAGCAAGTAATATAATATAATTACGTAGTAGTTTTATTTAAAGATCGAATTATTTATATCACGATAGATTTAACCCCTAATAAGTTTATCGTTTTCTTTTTACTACTGTTGAGAAAGCTTTTATTTATATTCGCATTTCCGAAAGAAAGAGAGATGGTCATTTATTAAAAATATTTCGGAAAATAACGACACCGAATTTTTTACAATTTATTTATCTAATTTGAGATATTATTATAAAACTTACCTTCTTTTTTCAATTTCACGATTCGCTAGTAACAATACGAAGGATTTTAAAATGAAGTCAGGGAATTTCTATCTATTATAAAATATTTGATTATTAGCTTTTATTATTATTTGCTGAGAAAGATAGAAAAAAAGAAAGTCCCTGAAAAAAAGAGTTAAAAGACAGACAAGTAAATTTTTAGAAACGCCAGGAAATGTAAAGGGTTGTAGTGAATATAATAATGCAGGATCAAAGAGGGAAAGCATCGTAAATCGATAAAGGCGAAATCGCATGGGCAAGGGTGCAATGCGGCAATTGCTTGAACCCTCCCGACTCCTCTCGAGTCCTTTCGCATTCTCTCGCCTCTATCCTCCTATCCTTCTATCCTCCTATTCGCGTCACACGCGAAATTCCACGATTTGTCTTACGTGACGCTAAATCTTTTTCTCTTTCACCTCTCACTTGATTTCTCCTCTTACACGTTTCTTTATCTATCTTACCTGCTTTTTACGAAACTTTTTTTTCTTTCTTTTATTTCTTTCTTTCTTTTGAAACTTATCAAGGACAAGAGAAAAATATCCTATATAAACATTGCGCACGGATGATGGTCGGTTATATTTGCGATTAAAAAAATTGTCCAAAAATATATATATTTCTTTTTTAAGAATAAAATTCTATTTAACTGCAGTTAATTATATATAAGAAAGTTTTTTGTAAGAAGTTCAAATATTTCGATTCACAAAACGTAAAGGAATTGTTAGTGTTATTGGATAAAAATTATATAAACAATTTGAATCGTTTTTCTAGAATATGATGTTTTCCTCCTAACAAATCAATACGTCACAACACACTCTGTGGAAATTTCCCGTTTCTCGTGAAATGCACGAAATGTACGAATATCGTAATGAAATGGTAATTGAAATCTCTTGATCGTTGGTTGAAATTAGCTCGCAAATTTGATCAATGAAACTATATAGTTTCATGACGATTAGGGTTTCTATAAATAACTACGTTTAGCAGTATTACTTAATGTGTACAGTTTGAATATTTATATAGTTACAACTTTTACAAATAATCAATGATATTTTTAAATGGTTATTGAATTATTAAAATTAATATTGCCTATCATTTCACTATAATATTAGTCCATTTAATTAAATAATAAAAATCAAATGATAAAAAATGATGATAAAAAATCAATTTTTTAACCAGTATTTTACATGCGATAAAGTTTCACTGAATTAAACAATTGTGCTTTTAAATATTCTGTAAAATTTGTATAAATTAAAATGTTATTAATAAAATTTATGTAAATATATTTCGTATGAAAATATAATAAAATTCCAATAAAAACAAATAATATATATATAAAATTGTATGAATAAAATGTTGATATAAATATAAGATTAAATATATATGTTCAAAAATACATGTAGCAATTTCTTTATAGTAACGAAGAGTGTTCTCGACGTCATGTCCGAAG
This sequence comes from Polistes dominula, assembly GCF_049000335.1. Taxonomy (NCBI): domain Eukaryota; kingdom Metazoa; phylum Arthropoda; class Insecta; order Hymenoptera; family Vespidae; genus Polistes; species Polistes dominula. The sequence goes on from NW_028301147.1 coordinate 7,270,849, forward strand.
GCGTGGTGATGGTAGAGGATGCTTCGTTGCAGGTCTGTCATTTGTGGACACCATTGAAACTTCGGATCATAAAGTTGAACGTTCCAACTTGGTGTCGACCATGGGGTCCAAGCTATGAGCACCAGCAACGTTTTGGGATCAGCTTCAGTGCTATATAAAATAGCATAATGCCCTGGGCACGTCGATCGAAATCAGGTGCAGCCAATTTGGCCAATATCCAAAAGCCGTGACATGTAAATCCAGTTTGGATGCATCAAACGTTGTTAGTAGCATTTTAGAGATCGAACGACACGCAAGTTCAATACGAGCCAACCCTTAATAGTTAACTTTCACTTCATTTTTCTCTATGTATTATAAGAGAAGTAGGATTATTCAGAGCAGCAACTGCACTAACTGTCACTGTGCTGTCCAATACTCAATTTTAGAGGTTCCACTTGGAATATTCATAACGTATACACGAGTATAAAAAGTTCACGAAACAGAAGAGACAAATTAAAATTTTTCTTTTTACTGGATTTTATAGAATACAGAAATATGCTAAATGTAATGGAGTATGCTCGAATCGATACGATTTTGTTGGATTAAGAAATTTAGTTAAAAGGAGCAAAGTAAGGAAAAAGAAAAAAAATAGAAAAAAGGATGTTATTTTTCAGTAGATTTACTTATTGAAGTAGAGAAAAGGACACGCTCATGGCTGACAGGAATTGATAAATCGCGATGGATAGACTACGATTGGATTCATATCGGACGTATCGAAAGGAACGGGACGATTTATTTCGAGATATAATTTATTTCTAGTTTTTTTTTACCATTTATTTAGTTGAACTTTTTTCCCGACGTGACAACCATTGGTATAAAGGTTTTATATCTCTCTTTTTTTTCGGCATTAATTGATGTTAGTCGATATTCAGGTACTATTTTATCCGACTACATGCTCGTTAAAGAGTCATTGAAAAAAAAAGTTACGCATAACTTGTTACCTAGTATGAACATTGATGATCTTTTCAGTCAATATTGAAAACTATTCTCTTTTTAATAGTTAGTTCTTTGTAAAGTATAACACTTTATTTCTTTTAGGTATATTTCTGTGTACGAGAAAAAACACGAATATTGATACATGAAATAAATATCGAACGTAAAATGTATGTACTGCAAATATACGTATAAACAACGACAACAACAACAAAATAATATTTAAAAAAACTACGACGAAAAAAAATTGAGTTTATTCGATCTATCAAAAAAAAAAATTGTATTTTGTCCTTCTATTACTCCTCCTCTATTACCTCATAGATATTTTGTATTTTAACATACTACAGTTGTTACATTGAATCACGCGAGTAGCGTGATAAACATCGGTAGAAAATTTGTCAGAAAGGAAAAGGGTTCTGAATCATCTCAAATGGACCGCACGAAGGACTTACAATGCACGTACGAATGTTTTTCGAGTGGACTTTGAATGACTCTGACCCTCATCTCCGAAGAAACGACTCGCACGAATGCACGACAATTTCGCTAAAATTTGCACCAGTAAGTGGACGCGGTTAGGCTGGACGCGTTAGAGGTCTTTCTACTCTTTCTATTCTCCTAACCCCTCTTCCTTCTCTCACTCCCTATTTCCATTTCCTCTTTCCTACTTGTTACATCGGCTACTTTATTTTATTGCCCGGCACTTTTCTTACTACGTAACAAGAGAAGCTTGGTATAGCTTCCTTTGTCCCTTCGGTGCACGCAAACGAAGACGGTGCGAACGATTAGCACCATGCTGCTGAAATGGTTATTATTCTTCACCGCACACTACTTCCCTTCACTCGAGAATTTCAAATACATAGTAGTAGTCCTTCTGTAAAGGCACTTTAATGCTGCGGTTGTTTAAAGAGTGATTTTATATATATATATATATTTTTTTTTCTCTCTATATTATTCTCACTGTCGTACTCGAACTGGAATATCATGATTGTAATAAAGTATAATATTAGTGTTTTTATATGTATATACATTTACTCGACAAGAAAAATAATAAATAATTAAGAACAAAGGTAATTTGAATGCATTTTAATTTTCGTTTCATGTACATGGAGCTTTGGTAAATCCTTAATTAGAATTTGTATAGTAACACTAATTAAATTTCTCAATAAACATTACATGCCTCAATGAACAATAGAGACAGTAGGATTCACTTGAGACGGTATAATAACAAGTAGATTGGTAATATCGCAAGGCAGATGTCCAAAATTGTCGGTATCTTCTCTGTGCATTTTGAAAATTATGTCGGCATGAGATCATGATGGCTTTCGAGTGGCTAATAACAATAACAAGTTTGGCGATGCTTTCGGACTATGAGGAAGGTAGTTTGCGTTGTTGCTGGTTCACAGATAAGCCAGATTTATGCTTGAAACGGAGTTCTCCAGATTACGATCGATATCCCGATATTCGCAATTATTGCACCGCAACGCGGGGATTTATGAAAAAGTAAAATACGGCTTGCATATTCTCACCCAACCCACACTTTCCACCTGCCTTTCTCTCTCTCTCTCTCCCTCTCTCTCTTATTGTCTTTTTCTCTCGTTTGTTTCGTTATTTTTTATTTTATCGTTGCGGAGCATCGACCGACTTTATAATATGAAAGCTCTCTGGTAGACGCAGCATCTGTATTTTTTCTGCAATTATATCCGTAGAAAGATATTTTTATATATAATTACTAAAAAAACTAGTAGCATACAATATCGCAGTAAGTTGATATGCTTTCTAAAAGTTTTTATTTTCACGTAATTCGATGTTTTGGTAAAATTATTTGTCCCGATAAATTGTTTAAATATATTTTATATAGGTATGGTATTTTATAAAACCCGATTTTAAAATATTTTTAACCCTCTATATTTTAAAAATTTCACACACTTGCTTAGATAATATTTTATCGGAATAAATAGTTCTATACATAGTATCACGTTGTTTTTTTGGCTAAAATAAAGCTTAAACAATAAAGTAAAATCAAGGATTAGAGGACTCTCGGTAATATTCTTATAAATTCTTTTTATTTATCCTCAAAAAGTACAACAATATAATTGAATTACAATTGGACAGCATAGAATGCGTGATAATGTATTTATTTAGTATTATATAATTATGTAATTAGTTATTTAACTATGTAATTAGTGATAATAATGAAATTCTTTAAAATACTTGATTCGTCAGATATTCGTCATTGCATCACAAATAAAACGTCTATCATTCTTCGCGCGTTCGCATGTATGTTTGCGTATAAATGAATGGGTATATTCGTGATCATTTCAGAGAATAAACTGAATTCATATACATGTACACACATAGACAATGAAATACAGTACTTACACGCCGACGATCACTGTAAAGTTTTAACGCAAACGTTATCGCCCAACATACAGGCTCATTCGTTATTCCGAGCTGATCCTGTCACATGGTGGGTGTGACGCTCGCCGATAGGAGTATCTTCGTTCTCGGAATAACTTCAGCGGATAAGTAGGGTTTACCTGAAAATCCCAACGCGCTTGCGTATTTATGTCCATACAAAAATCCTACAATTTTCGATATATTTACAAATATCATAATATAATATAATATATAATATTTATAAATTGATAATAAATTGTTAATATAATTTGTGAAAATTTTGAAATATATTATTCATTTTGTAGAATGAAAATAATGCGAGAATTTTCGAGACATTAAAAAATTATTTCTATACTCATGTTGTAAGTCATTTTTAAAAATATTTTGTTAAAAGAAAATAGGTTTGCGTGTGACTAATATCAGAAACCGTATTACGATCCTTTCCAATCAAAAAGACAACCGATACAAGAAGGTTGATTGAAGTGATAAAATGGAAAAAACAAAATGATCTTTGATTTCAAAGAAAGTCGGTATGGTCCGTTATCGATGATGCATCGGTAAAAATACATATATATATATACATAGATAGGTTCTTTCGTATTCCATTTATGTTGTTTCATCGTCCTACCACCTGATACTCCCGCAAATAGCAACTCCGTTTGCTCTTCGAATTCATTCCATTAACTCGTATCTATGTGGCCTTAACTTCAAAGAAATCTTTTCTTTTCATTTGTGAAGGATCGATTGAAGAAATTTGTTTGTTCATCGACATATCCGGTGAAAGGTGTAACTTCGTTTCTTCGTTATATTAACTTTTATGAAAAATATCTTGAAAAAGGAATCTTTTTTGAAAAATATACTCTGATTCAGCATCCATTGAAACAGAGCAATGAGAAAAATTGTTAATATAAATCGGATAAACGCAATGTTTCTTTTTTAGACTAAAATTTTCTTTATACAGAGAACAAGTAAAAGTGGAAATAAAAGAATAAAAATAGATCGCAGATTGAAAGCTATATCTTTCAGAATAATGACAACTATAACGATCAGCCGGTTAGGATGCGAGAAGCTTTGCTCCGTTGGAAAAATTACTCCTTGATCTGAGCGGATTTTGTGAGACATCGTTGTCGGAGTTCTTCGCGGATTTGTCGAGGATAAGAGGTTTTTCTGCCTTGTCTCTCTATGAGATTCTTTTCAGCCAGCGATAGACCTCGCTAATCGTTTCGTACAAATCGTTAAGACCAAAGTTTAAAATGAGAAATCGTTTCTGTCTAATCTAGCTTTCACTTTCGATTATCTCTCGCATAAATTGAGTTTATACCATGTTTTAAAATATTGTGTTTATTTGTGATATGTAATTTAAATTTAATAATATAAATCAGATACACACTATGTTTTATTAATGTTCAAAAACGTTAAAATACAGTTTCCATGTGTTATTGGTTATATATGTAAACATAATTTATTCAATCATCACCAGTAGCTGGTAATATAGTAGCAAACATTTCATTTCTGTAGTAAACTGAGTGATATAAGCCATCTAAAAAAGCAGACTCTTGAAAAAAATAAAAGGAGATTTACGAGACTGTTGCGTACTGGTGCCTTGATCAGTACTACGGTATTTATTCTATCGTAAGGAGGAGTTAAAGGGATGTGGGTTGTGAATCAATTGTTGTTGTTTAACGTTCTAATAAATTGGGGGGCGCTTTTGCGCCCCTAGTTGTATGAGTTGTTTCTTATTAATGCAAGTACAACGCTGATGCATGTATACTGCTTCTGGAACTGCTGGAACTGATGATGCGAGTATAACGCTGTTGCGTATATACCGCTACTGGAACTGATGAATGTGAGCATAACGCTGTTGCGTACATATCGCGACTGGAAATACTGGAACTGATGAATGCGAATATAAAGCTGTTGCGTACATATCGCGACTGGAAATACTGGAACTGATGAATGCGAATATAAAGCTGTTGCGTATATATCGCTACTGGAACTACTGGAACTGATGAATGCGAATATAACGCTGTTGCGTATATACCGCTACTGGAACTGATGAATGTGAGCATAACGCTGTTGCGTACATATCGCGACTGGAAATACTGGAACTGATGAATGCGAATATAAAGCTGTTGCGTATATATCGCGACTGGAAATACTGGAACTGATGAATGCGAGTATAACGCTGATTCGTGTATACCGCTACTGCTGCTGCAAGTATATCGCTAATGCGTGCATACCACTGCTGCTGCTGCTGCAGGTGTATCGCTAATGCGTGTATACCACCGCTGCTGCTGCTGCTGCTGCGTATATACCGCTAAGGAATGTATGTCGCTGCTGCTGCCGCTCCTTCCGCTACTGCCGCTGCGTATATACCGATAATGCGGGTATACCGTTGCTGCTGCCGCCGCCGCCGCCGTCGCCGCTGCCGCGGCTTCTACTTCTTCTGCTGCTTGAGGTCCGCTTCTTCTTGTAGTCGATGGTATATGCTTCTTGGATTGTATCGAAGTGCATGTGCTTGGTTTTTTGAGGGTTTTTATACCCAAAATCGGTGTTCTGACATCCCTTCCCTACCTTGATTGAACCATTAGTGGAATGGTTCCCCCAGCGGGTTCTACCGTTGGAAGGGCTTGCGTCTCTTAGTGAGGGATATAGAAGTGTATGAGTAAAGGAATACTTCTATGAGCAATGGTCTTTCCTTCTGTGTTATCGCATGTTTACTTAGCATCAGATAACATCCGAGGAACCCGACCAAGCATTAATGCCTTGTCGAACCAATGTTGTTCACAGAATTCTTCTAGAATATTTCTTTATATTCGGATCGAGTTTTACAGTTCGACAATGTGCTGGAAATATGTTATATGATGTACGCCCAACGTTGCGTGCTACGCAACAGAGACCAAGGAAAAAAGCTACGTTGCTACGTGTTTACGATCGGCAACGTTTTGGTAATGCGATCAGCATAGGAACAATGAATTCTGAAAACTCGAAAATGCCATGAAGTATCCAAACTATATTTTATAAATGCGAATATCCCTTTTCATCACGAAACTTCAATTCTCGTGTTATTTTATTTAGGATAAGAAAATTAAGCAAGTTATTACCTGAAGTATCACGAAGAGGATTAATCGTGTTTTAAGGGTAGGAATTTTGCTCACCTTTCTAGTCATTTTCCAACAGCGATTGTTCGTTAAGTGGAAGAATAGTTTGCGTGTCGGAAGGTAGGTACATTCATAAGCCACTAGCGAGATATTTGGTTATTACAATCAAGATAGTAAGATTAAAAAAAACCAGGTTTATTACGAAAATAAATAAGATCTCTTTATTACTTTTACAAAACAAATTTTATATGTTAGATATTCAATCTGAAAAACAAAATAGATATTAAGATCTAAACGTTATTTTTTAAGCTACATTTCCTTCGATCTCTAAATATACTATATATATATATATATATATATTCCATAAAATCGATCTAAAAAATATGAAATATATAAATATAATACAAAATAAATTGAAATGTGTTAAAATAGAAAATACTTTCGAAGGATAGATATTATTGAATGTTAATATTCACTCGATGTTTATTACTTATTCTAATTTCCCTTGGTGGAAGAAGACCGTCAAATTTTTTATTCGGCCATTTCAGTTCTGTCGACCAGGAAATCCCGGACCTAGTCTAACATCGTAGCGATTCACCCTTTTTTGCGGTTACGTCTCAGCAGGATGAATCTCATTTTGAAGAAGGGAAACGACGAAAACGAGGTCGAAATTGTAAAGTCAGTCGAGTACGACGAGCGAAGTTTCGTTCGTACGGCATGTACGAAGCTTAGAGGAAACGCAACTTGTCTCGTGGGACTAGCTTCCCAAGGTAGCCGCAGCGATATCAGCTATATGGAAGGGTGGTAGGGAGAGTAAGGGAGAGATTCTCTTTTTCCTATGGGGCTGCTCTCTTCGACCAGACTTTCAACGATAGTTTCTTCGGTATTCCCAGACTGTCTCATTTACGATCAAGTTACGGGGCTCGTTTCACGTTCGAATACTATTTTCCCGTCTTTCTTATTTCTCGTTAGCGCGACGTTTCTCTACGAAAATCTTTCGGCAAGTCATTACGTTCTCGACAGTTGGACATCGTAATTCGGTCCTAGATGTAAAAAGAAATTTCATATATTTCATTATCATTAAGCCCTAAAATAGACTTTTATATTTTTTCGTGAATCATTAAGAGTTGAGCATGATTTTAAATTTATATGAAAAATGAAGAATATTAAAAAAGCCTCATATCGCACGACGATTTTTATACTTTTGTCATGATTTATAGAATGCATCTGTTCAAATAATTGAGTCTTTATTGAGTCAAGTCAAATATTGTGTCTAGTAGTTTCTTTGTTAAGTATGAAACATAGAGGAGAATAAAAATGTCAAAGTTATCGAAACTTTCAGCAATATCGATAGATTCGTATATTCGATATGACACGCATATTTTGGACTTTCGTTAATTAAATTTTCTTTATTTTTTAAAAATAATAAGATAAAAGTATTGCTGGTACAGTACAAAATAAAAACAATTAGCAAAGCTTTGTACTACTAGTATCAGAAAAATTTTACATTATTTTACTTTTATAAATATATACAAATGAATGAACATGTTCTATTTGAAGATGTTTTGAATAGTGTTACTACGTCACATTTTGTAAATTATTCTGAATTTAAAGAACAATATGGTAGAAATTACATCAGTAATGATCACCTGCTTTATTAAAAACCATCTCTCGGCATCCTTTGTTCACGAGTAGGGTAGGAAGGGGGAATGGCGTTCACTTAAGAAAAATACGCTGTATTTTTCAAAATATTAATGGTACTTCAAAATTTAAAAAAATAACAAGTTCTTTAACTATTCAGTAATCAACATTTTAACACCAAATGTATTTATCTTTGACTTATAAGTATTAGGAAATCTTAAAAAAAAACAGGCTTGAGCGCCATTGCCCCTGACTTTGGGTAATGCCGCTCAGGCTAAGGGGTAATGGGGTTTATTGCATCCCCGTTCGCCACTTGTAACAGATACAACTCTTTTTTGTCCTTTTTCGGCGAGTACCTTTCCTGGGTCTGTCACCGTGGTGATACCAGTCTCGTCAACATTGTAAATGTTGTTTGGAAGGAACTTATGTTTTATGTTTATCGAAAATTAAATCAGCGCGGCCGTAAACGGAGAAACACACTTCACACTCACCGGCCTCGAGCTGACTTCCCGTACGCGTAGCTACCTGTTAGAGGATCCCGCCCTCCGCGCTTCACGCGACGCGGCGTGTTGCTATGTTCCATTTTGACAAAGTTACAGAGGTGAGCGCCATTACCCAGTGAGCGCTATTCCCCCTGCTTCCCCTATATTAACTAGCGACCCCACGCCGACCAGTTTACTAGTCTCTCCAGTGGTATTTGTAGGTGTACGTATCCTCTCTCTTTGTCTTTGTCTTTCTTTCTATGTGTATACATCCCGTTCTCCCTCGTGTACGTTTCCAAAACGCTTTAGTACGCGGTCGAGTATGTTGTAGCATGTATAACAGATGAGCGAGTCGACGCTTGCGAATAACTCAATTCAACGACGAGTTAACGAATTTTTCGAGTACTTACAAAACATCGCGTTCCTCTCAACGAAAAGACTTACTATCTATAAACTTACATACATAGATAAACGTGTATACGTTCTATAATACTTTTACAAAACAGCAAATACGATATTTGATAATATATATATATTAGGGTGGGTCAAAAAAATGACTTTTTTTTTCAAGTGCCACGCAAAAATGGGTTGCTAGGCACTTTAAAAGAATTCTCACCAAATATGAGCTCTTAATTTTAATAGGAAAAACACCGCATCGCAGTTTTTTATTTTTTTCTCAGTCCAATAGAATAAAATTCATACCTCATCATTAATTGATTGTACAGAAAAATGTTTTGGAAGAATTTTATAGGAAATTTAATGCTCTACAAAAAAAGTATCTCATATTTTTTCCGTAAACCTCACCATTTGAATGATATTGAAGATTTAAATTTGATGATTTTTAGACAAATTGCATTTTTGTTTATGAATTTTATAACTCGACAATAAATGACTATTAAAAAGTGCACAATACAAATTTTTGTAGGAAATTAACTGCTCTATAAAAATGGTGTCTTATGTTTTAACGATTAAATTAAGCGTTCAAAAGATATTCATCATCAAACTTTCATGTGTACTGATATTTGTCTCTGAATATCTTTTGAACGCTTAATTTAATCGCCAAAACATAAGACACCATTTTTATAGAGCAGTTAATTTAATATACAAATGGTTATGCTTTCAAATATAAGTAAATATGTAAACTAACATAAGTATATGAAATGCTTCCAAATTTTCAAACAACTTTACGTATTTCTTATTAAATATAATCTATTTAAAAAAATAATATAAAAGAAATCACATTGGCTAGTTTCCATAAATAACGTATTTATTATGAAATATAAAAAACTATAAAAGTTGAACAATTGAATTTAATTGTTTAAATTTCATGAGTAACGATGTCAAAAATTTGAACGATGTTGCGATCTTCCATTCTGCACGACTAAACGTTGCAGTTGAAAAACATTCATCACATTTATACTGGGAGGATGATGTGTACTCCTTTATTAAATACGGAAGTCCAGGTGATGGATTTTTTTGACGCTCGGCTAATGTCATTTCGCCGGACTGCCTGACGTCATTAGCCGTTTTTCACTTCCCGCCAGAAACTCATTTCAGCTCTTGCACGCCGCTCGTTGATTTTGACATTTACGAGGTGGCTCTCCCTTCCTCTCTTTCTCTCTCTTTCTCTCCTGTTCTCTCATTTTCTCTCTTTTTCACTTTTCTCTCATTTGTTCTTTCTATCTCTCTTTTCTATCATGATTATCCGCTGCACCTTCCATTTCTAAGGTATGTTCATCCACGATAGCATACGTCCTACAATCCAGCAAAGTGGAAAACGAATTTTAGAAAATCGATTTCACAAATTTCTTTCATAGAAAATTCTTTAAGAATTCTCAATGAAAATAATATTTTTTTAATCAAAAGTCATGAATATTATTGTACTACTTTTAATTATTATAATTTTTATCGAATATATTTTCCAATCAATAAGTTTAAGTTCATCTATGGATATACCATTTCATTCATAATGGACTTTGTAACAGATTTCTTGAAAATTTTCAATAAAAACAATTTGTTCTATCAATTTTCAGAATACTATTTAACTCTTTTTAATTAACTACTATATTACTTTACTTTACTTTACTTTCTTTCCAATGAATGAATTCAAGTTCTTGTATGGATACGCAATTTAATTCGTAACGAAGTCGAGTTCTCGACCTACAATATAATCCCGTTATTACTTCAAACTTGCTTCTATGATATCTACCGGCACATGTTTCTCCTGTTTGCGAGAAGTTCATGGGTGAATTAGCCGATCACTGTACGTGTTTGAATTATGTAACAAGAAGTTTATCGTTATCCGACAATCCTATGTTTACACTAAGATTATATAAATTTAGAATTTATATAAAACGTAACTCAAAGTGTATACATTTGAGAGGAATACAAAAGGTTTTCAGTCATTTTTAATACAATTTTCTTTAAATAAAAACGAAACTAAAAAAAAGAAACATTAAGAAATGTTGAAAATGTGAATTAACACACTTATTTCATTGTTCGTGTAATTATTTTTCCGTTGTTTCATTATGTTCTCATGTTAAAAACCATGAGTTGGAAACTTTTCACTTTCTCAAGAATTACTACAACTGTATCTTCTAAGAAAAGTGTTAATAAACTTTTAAAAAGATTCATCCATGTTGCAGATAAATGCATTTTGCAAGAAATGCAGAATTTCTTAGCAAGAATATACTGTTTCTTTCGTCGTTCGGTTTAAAATTTATTACAACTTGTTTGAAATGGTATTTTCGCTGAAATTTTGAGATTTCAAGGATAATCTCGCGTATATGAATTCAAGAGTTTCCTAACCCATGAAACTCTTACATCGGCCAGAGCCTCCCTCTAGTTTCGTAGTTTCCCAACCGCTACGAACATCGATATTGTTGAAACTTTCTTGCGTTCTACGCCGTGTTATGGCTTATGTTTCTATATATATATATATATATCTTTATGAAACATTTAAAAATATTTATTAAATACATTTTTCATACAAAATGTTAAATATTGCTATGATAAATAAAAGTAAGTTTTGAAATGCGGTAGAAAAAAATAGCTGTTTAACTAATCAGTTTCCCGTCAAATACCATGTAATATTCAAAAAAAGAAAAATTTTTAATGTTTTATAAAACTAGTTTTAAGTCATAAATGAGTCGAGACGATTCAATTAAAAATGATTTCGCAAGTAGAGCAAAAAACTTTTCTTTATAAGAAATTAATTGCGTCATTTTGAAAAGAAAAATCGATCAAATTCTTAATGTTAATATTCAAATCGGATCTTTTTTACTAGGTGTTTTACTTCGAATTCGTGTAATTTTTAATTTATTCGTAATATTGTTTTGTATTTATATTAATACAATTTTAAAGCTTTACGAGAAAAAACGTGTACATGTTAAAGCTTTAAAACCACAGATATCAACGACACTTGTTTGAACACAGGATCTCTTCGACTTTGGTGTTTCGCTACTTGATGACGAATAAATTATACAGTATTCGAAACTACAAAGTCTTAATGATCGATTCAGTTTCCAACAGTATGTCGCGAACGCAAGAAAGTAGTTGTCCGAAGTAAACTTTTGGATATATTCTGTTTCCGTTTTTCTAGAAATGGAAAGCTTTCGACAAAAAATTGATTTCGTATAATTTTACGAAGTACGCGTGATTAATATAAGATATCTCATTAAATTGTATCACCAAGGTAAAACGTCATCTCCGATTAATTTATTACTATTTTGCAATAAATTAAGTAATTAAATGAAATACAGAGAAATAAAATTGTTTAAAGAATATTTTATTTCATGTTGATAATTATTCGCGTGGATTTAAGGGGATTGGAATATCGAATTATCAAATGTAATTAGTGTGTCACATTTAAAGTATTTCGTGCGAATTAAAATTGCAATATAATAAAGTATAATTTATCAAGCGATCAGGTAATGTAATATATTCAAGTGCGTCAAAGTAAGTGGAGTTAACTAAATGAAGGTTTAAATTTGAGGACGCCGGTAAATTTGCCGTTCCCGTTTCAGCAGAATGCATCCGGTAGAGAGGTGTAGGCAGGGTGTGGCCGCAGAGTTTGTCGGATGTTTAGGTATAATCAGGATGGATATGGCTAGGTGATAATGAGGGGTCACCACCCTAGTTCTGCCACGTGGGACCGAATGAAGACAAATAGCCGGTCTCAACACATTTACAGGTCAGCTTGGCGTATGCGTCAGTGTTGATGGTCGTTGTAATATTCCCTGTAAACTCTCGACGTGTCTAGTTATGTACGTATGCTCCTGAAGTGGGTGAACGACAACGCGTATAATACGTATGCAGCTAACGAGACTACTGCTTTAAATTGTTCTATGATGATCACCCATCGTGTTTCTACATTATTCCCTAATCAAAATCAATCGGTTGTGTTCACCTTTCCTTTCTCTCTTTCTCCTTCTCTTCCTCTTTATGGTCCATTTTAATATGATCCTGTTAATTTATTCAGTATCAATATTGTAAATACTGGGTTAGTGTCCAAACTTGTGCCGAAATCCATACTGTAAGTAGATTTTGCAATTTGTATCATAATCATTGCTTTACACAGAATCAACCTAAATTCAATCGATAAACCTCCAAAAGTTGTAGATGACAACTAGTTAAGCAATTTCAGTTAATACTAAAAAGTTGTGAATACGAAAAACAATAAATTAAAACACGAATAAAAGTGTACAATAATTTATCAGAAACGTATTATTGCAAATTTAGTTCAAAACATGATCCCTCTGTATCGATTCAAGTCGATCAAAGACAAGGTAAAGTCCGATTAAGTAGTCATCCATAATTCCTATACGCATATTATCCTATAGTATTCCTAGCCATTGTTTTGGATAGCTAATTTCTAAACAGTGTTCCTTAGGTTGTGGACTAAGTTTAGTTATAATGTAAATGCGCACATCCTATAATAAGTAATGTTATTACTTTAGATACTTTCACAATCTGTACAAAAATGTATTTATCTAATATTTCCTATCAGTCAACATAGTTAATCGATTGAATTTAGATTAACTTTGTACATATACATAAGTGTAGGATCTGAAAAATAAGTGATACTTTGAACGAGTGGTCTTAGAACTAATGTAAGTAAAACCAGCTTTTTTAGCCAAGCCTTCTTGAGAATAGCGGTTATGTAATCTAGTAGTTATGTTATGACAGAGTCTCGATCCTAAATAGATGAAGTTTATAAGTCTGATAGAGTTTCTGAGAAAGATGGTACGTTTTTTCTTAGACGATCCAGTTAGAAAGTAGATATTTCTAAAGTGTGACAAGGAAAGATTTTCTTTTACGAAGCTCACCACCAAATTCTCTCTCGGGAGGTGGTAGATGGTCACGGAAGAGAGTATACGTGGAGCTTACTTGGCTAAGCTTCGTAAAGCACCTTGATTACTAGTTCTCTATCCCTAACTCTCTAATAATAGGATTATACACCTTCGACCATTTTCTTTGGGCTCTTTCTCACCGGTCCCTCTTCTCTTTACATTGCTTCGCGATATCACGTTCATGGTAGTACGTTAACTTTATCTTCAGTTGGATAATTTGCTGTTTCCAAAGGCACGTTCGTCTTCGTAGAAGGCACTTTGGTACAATGGCTAATATCATTCCGCTAGAAGCAATACATTTATTTTTGTCAATTTAAGGCCTCTCCGATTTCATGGAAGCTTTATAGGATGTTGCAATATCTTTGTAACTCATAGTAAGGAGTGGCTGAGTATTTGAGATATATACACGATATTCTTTATCTTTTCTTTTTTTATGTTTTATTCTTAAATATTTAAAAATAATCATTCATTTTTTTCTGTAATCTTAAACAATGTCAAAGGGTTCATAGTTACGATTTAAGAACGCAAATAGATAATAAAAATAAGATAAATTATTAGACTATATATGAAATTTCATTATATTAATATATATATATCATCATCAAAATCATCCTTCTTTTATTATAATTAGATTTTCTTCTTCCTTGGATAAGTTTAATATACCAAAGACCGTATAAAAATATTACTTTTTTCATTATATCACATTCGTAGTATATTTTCTAGAAAATAAAAACGAAAAATGCGTCAATATATGGGTTACCGGATGCTTTTTATTTCCTGAGCATGTCTAAATTTCACATCTTAAAATTGGAGGAGAGGCAGTGCGATTGTGCGATGTATTATTATTATTATTATTATTTTTTTCATTTTTGTTTTAATGTTACTTGTCATACTTTTTTTCATTATTTTTTTCTTTTTTTCCGATTTTAAACAGAGAGAGAAAGAGAAAGAGAGAGAATGGGTAATTGTTCGTTCGCAAGCTGAACAACATAAAAATCAAATGCTGAACATTTCGATGGATTCGTTATGCAAGCATTTAGTAAAAATCAATGTGAAAAATCCGAACTGTTATTTTCCTTCAATTGAAACGAAAAATGTCTTAGTATTGGTATTTCCATAAGTGCGCCTGTAGAAACGTAGAATTTATACGAAGAATCCGATCGAATGCAACAAAATTGTGGAATTTAGGTGTGATTTTCCATGACATTCTATTTTTTAGACCAACTTCACTTTTTCCTTCGACATTCACCACGAGTTTTCCCCTTGATTTTTACTCACATCTCAGTTTCTCTTCCGTTTCTATAGAAAGAACTTTATTCGTTCGTTTACTGCTGTTGCTGTTTATCTATCTTCTATTTCGTTCCAGGTAAATATGATTTTTTTTCCTTTTCTTTCTTTCGGATCAATTAGATCGACATGCTTCTTTTTGATTTTAGCTGGGAACAATCGGAGATACCATTTATATTTTCAAGTTTTAATGATATATATTTAAACGAAAAGAGAAATAATTGATATGACGGCGTCGAATCGAATTTCATTCGAAACGATAGATGGAAAATTTGTGTTCCATCGGGATTCAACTTCAATGTCGTAAAAGGATTTGTCGAATTTATTTTCCAAAGCGAGCAGTTAGAGAAGGAATTTGAAACGATGTCTGCGGAAGTTAGGTGAAAACGTGCACCGCTTTTCTACGTAGTTGTACTTGTGTAAACAGACACGGCTGTTTTCATATCTCACTTTCCATTTGAAACATGCCCCACCTATTCTGTTACCTTTTATGAAACTACTCGTGTATTTGCATTTGCATGAACGAAGCACGGAATAAGACAGTTATGTTTTGTTTAATTTTTTTTTTCATTTTTTTACTGTAAATTTATTTTACAAAGTGATGTGTGCACTGTGATTAAAAGTACGTACATATATACATATGAGTATATATATGTATATGTGTGTATGTTTAAAATTTAAACGGACTCATAAATTTTTTTTGATTGGAATAAAAAGTTATATATATAAATGGAAAGAGAGGTTATTATGAAAAATCAACAATATAAATAATAAGAGCGTGAAGCATCAATACAAATAATGAATCAAAATTAAAATTCTGTTAAACGCGTTTAATTTTTTTTCTGAAAAATATTTATCTTTAAAAATTGAAATGTTGCACATGAAACGAGATAATTAAAATTTTTTATGAAAAAAAAAAAATAGAAATAAAAAAAAAATATTAAAAATAGCGCATGGTTCAAACAACTCTACACATTTAGTTATTTCGAGTTGACATTGATATATACGCCTTTGATATTTGCGGTATCGAATCTCCACAATGCACACACCCTCGAGCAGTTTCGTCGAATTTAATCGACGCCATTATACCGACAGTTAATCTTGTTGTATAGCGCGAGCGTCATTCTCGTAAATGTCTAGTAGAACTACGGATACTTCCGCAAACTAGTATTACGAAAGAAACATTTTTTATTGTTCTCGATTAGTCCTCCTTATTAAGATTAAATAAAACATGGATTTACAAAAATTGTTCAATTAAATTATTAGGAGTACAAATAAGTTTCCGCCGTTTTGAGAGAGATGGTATGGCACGAGGCTTACGTTAGAATTCGCAGATGATAACCGGCTTAAAAATTAGGTTGCTCACTCAAGAGCAACATAACCCTATCATATTATTAACTTCGTATTAGCATCATATATTTTTTTTATCCAAAAATGTCTAAATTTGAGCCAAATAAGCGTCATTTGCGGGAAATTTTATTTTACTCCTTTAATTTAAAAAAATCTGTAGCTGATACGCATCGATTGCTCGTAGAAGCATATAATGAGGCTGTTTTGAGTGAGAGAACATGTCGTGAGTTGTTTCAAAAGTTAAAAAACGGTGATTTTGACGTAAAAGACAAAGATCGCAGTGGAAGGTCAAAAATTTACGAGGATGCAGAATTGGAGGAATTATTGGAGGAAGATTCGTCTCAAAAACAAAAGGAACTTGCACTTACTTTAGAAGTCACTCAGCAAGCAGTCTCACATCGTTTAAAATCGTTAGGAATGATTCATAAACAAGGTAATTGGGTTCCATACGAATTAAAGCCGAGAGATGTTGAACGCCGATTATGCATGAGTGAAATGCTGCTAGCTAGGCACACAAAAAAAAGGTTTTTTACATCGAATCGTCACTGGTGATGAAAAGAGGATACATTATGATAATCCAAAAAGAATAAAATCATGGAGACTACCTGGCCACGCGTCAATATCCACAGCAAGACCGAATATTCATGGAAAAAAACTCATGCTGTGTATTTGGTGGGACCAGCTGGGTGTGGTGTATTACGAGTTGCTTAATCCAAGCGAAACAATCACTGGAACTCTCTACCGAACTCAATTGATGAGATTGAGCTGAGCTCTGAAGGAAAAACGCCCTCAATACTACTCCAGACACGACAAAATTATTCTTTTACATGATAATGCTTGTCCGCATGTAGCGGTTCCGGTGAAAAACTATTTGAAAATACTTGATTGGAAAGTATTACTCCACCCGCCGTATTCACCAGACATTGCGCCGTCCGACTATCATCTGTTCCGGTCAATGGCATATGTTCTGTCGGAGCAGCAGTTCACATCATATGAAGATACCAAAAATTGGGTTGATTCATGGATAGCCTCAAAAGATAAGGAGTTCTCCAGACATGGAATCCGAACGCTGCCTAAAAGATGGGAAAAAGTAGTTGCTAGTGATGGACAATACTTCGATTAAATTTAAACTACTGTTCTTTCACAATAAATTTTTTTTTTTGACAAAAACGGCGAAAACTTATTTGTACTCCTAATATACCAGCAGTGAAACGATTACTTTTCGTTTAAATTTAGTGTAACGAAGTTTTCGTTATACTTAACAGATATAAACTTGTATAGCGTGCACATATGTGATACTAAAGATTCACATTTAAAAATATACATAGAGAAAGTAATTGTACTGTCATGGTTTTGAAATAAATTACGATTCCGATGGTTAGTTCCTTCTAGTCGATGATGGTTACTCGAAATACCAAAACCACCAACGCCAAAACATCACGTAAGCTTTCTCTCACGTTATAAAAGGAAGCACTGGGAGTTTGAGTTACCGGAAAGCTCATTCGCTCCTGTCCGCAGGATCTCCTAAGTCGTTAACCGCGTATTGTTATAAACAATGGGGCTTGCTTGCCGCTTCGACGGTAAACTCGTTTAACTTGAAACGTGCATGATACTTAAGATGAATACGTCACAGTATTAGTCTGAACGGTTTCGTTCAATAAGAAACGATTGTATTTGAAAGTTTCTATTACCCTTTTAATATTTTCCTTTTTCTTGAAATTCCTAAACGATGATCGTAAACCTTTATGATTTTCGATACTTTATTTCTTATCGTGTTAACGTTAACTGGAAATGCTTTTCTGTTCTTTTTCATCTGGATGGTATTTCTTGGTAGACTAACGAAAAGAAAAGAAACAAGAATACTATACTAGTTTTCTTTTTCTTCAACAGTACAAGGATATACACGGTTGGAACTTCCCGAGATGCACAGCTGCAAGAAGTTTAGGCGAGTGGGTTGCACTACTCCTTTGCTACGCTCCCTTTCTGCTCACCTTCTGACTTCTGTGTTTCTTGTATTTGAATTTCAATACGAACGGGACTTTCAGCTAGCTATATCTTGGAAAGTTCTTTCGGACATTCCTCCCGTTGTATCTTCGACGTGCGTTCGTGTTTAAAAGCTGATACCGATCTGTGTAGCGGTTTTACACGATCGTAAACGTTCGAAAGTCTTCAAGATACCAAAGAAAAGAATACGCGAAGAAGAGAAAGAGAGAGAAAAAATACGTTTGGGGTGAGTGAAATTTTATTTGCATTTATTTTACTTGGATAGTTTCTCATCTTTTCGTGTTGAGATCGAAAATGGAAAAGAAAAAAAAAGAAATTTAACAACAAATTCGAATTTCCATTTTCTGTCGTTCCTATTGAGATCGATAAAAGGACAAGAATATCAAATCTATCGGGTCGAAATCTTGAAAAATATTGAAAAGATAGAATATGTAGTGAAAATTTTTGGATCGATCAGTGCCGGCACATCGGTTGAATCAGCTAAGAAATCTTATTTCTTTTTATATCTTTTTATATCTTTTTCTATATTCTTTCTCTTTTTTATCCTTTCAACGCTTATTCTTTGAATATTTTTCAACATGGTTTTTCATTCTTTCCCCTTAATTAATAAATAATGAACAAAGAAAAACTTCTACATGTAATAAAATATCTTATGTAATCATCTCAAAGTAATAATATAGTCTCCTTATTCTTATTATTTTATCTTATTTTCTTAAAATATAGTTGAAAAGTTGATTTATTCGCATAAAAACGAGTCGGGAAGCTTCCTGTTTGGCAAAGAAACGAGCGTACCGTGACATCGGAGCTTTTACGGCTTTCAGCTTCTATCGTACGCTTTACCGATCGGATACGGCTGAAACCTATGTAACGCATTTTGCGTATATTGGCTCTTTGAAATAGAAAGAGAGAGCGAGAGAGAGAGAGAGAGAGAGAGAGTTTAAACATACTGTAGAGTTCGTAGAGTCGGTTAACGAGCTACAACGGCCACAGGACCGTCGTCGTCGTCTCGACGTCCCACGTTGCTGCTACTCTCTGGCGACAACAGTGTGGCAAATTAAATTAAATCCGCCTACGGGGCACTGGCCGATCGATAGATTTTCATTTGGCGTGTTGCGAGCTTCCCGATTAAGGGTGGGGATAAAAGAGGAAAGCGCAAAGCTCGGTAATAGGAGAACGGGCCGATGAAAGGATAGCAGCAGCCGAGAGGGTGGCGAAGAGGCTGCTAGAGAGAATAGAAGATAACAAAAAAAAAAAAAGAAAAAAGAAGAAAAGGAAAGAAAGCGATGAGGTACAGTGAAATTATTCCCCTCGTAACCCCGTAGACCAACCCATGCCTTTCCTTTTCCTTCACCTTCTCCTCCTATACCTATCTTTCTTTCATTTCCATCGTTTTTATTAGTAGTCGTATTCGCAACGTACCCTTCTTTCATACTCTTCTTCCATTCCTTATTATTTTTTCCTTCTTTTTGTTTTTTTGTTTTTCTCCATAGAAAAATATCCTCGCTTAATTTACTGATTTACACGCCAATCACGCGATATATCTTTTCGATTCTTTTTTTGCTCAACATCAATTCTTTTTTTTTCTTTTACTTCTTTAGATTAGGATAATGAAAGGACAATTATTAAATGATGTAGAATATATATTTTGCTTTTATGTCTTGGTTCCTGTGTTAAGTGTCCTCATCACTTCAACGCTATATTACCATTGTAATAGAAAAGGAGCGTTAATGATGATGATGATGATAAAAATAAAAAAAAATCCGCCAGAGTTTATGAAAGCCATAACAGCGCACGCTGCAATGTCTAACACAAAGAACGATGAACGAGCGGTAAAAATAAGCAACGCATCATAGAAACGATGAGCGAAGGCTTTTACTTGATTGGATTTTATCAATAAACGAACCTACCTTGATCGTCGATTTATTTCTTCCGTCAATTGATCGATCTATCACCAATGAATGAACTTTACTCGATTACGAGAATCCTTCTATGAAAAAGCATGGAGGTTTCTTTTGTTTCCTTTCTTCTTAATTTATTGGAACAAAATGCGATACCATTTATCGAGTATATTTAAAAAAAAAGAGACATTTAGATTTGAAATATTAGGAAATTCTTCAATATAGTAAAAGGATTAAAAGTACGTTCACAAAATTGACGATCCAAATAGGAGTTGTTTCTTTTTTATTCGTACAAACAAAAATCGGAGAGATAGAATTTAGTGAAAAATTTGTCCTCGTTAAAATTTTTCGAACGCGAAACGATTCTTTTTTTTCCTTTTTTTTCTCTACAAAAAACAAAAAATAAAAAAGACGTGTAATTGCCTTTGCGACAAAATGTATTTTTTTCAATATTTCAGATTCTTAGCGCTAGAAAAGTGCATCACGGATAAAGGTGTCTTCGTCGTAGATTCTAGGATGGGATTGGAACTTGGCACTCGAGTTTAGTGTTTGTACTTAGAGACTGAGTGCCAGTTAAAGTTCGACGTGCGAATTTTGGGTGGTTCTCGAGGAGCTGCTCGAGTTGAAGACTAATAAAGGCAAGAAGCTTGTAGGGTAAGAAGGTAAACGCAGTCAAGATAAGAAGAGGCCGAGTAGTCGCAAAGACGTACACGACGTGTATCTCTCGTCCTTGTATATGTTCAAACAAATGAGAAGAGAGGTCGAAGTTCTAGCAGTGAGAAAATAATTAACTTGGCTCATCAACGACGTTTCAAAAGACAAGGAGAGAAGTCAGACTTTAGACAAATTTTCTAACTTCAAAATATGCTTTTTTATTACTCATGCGGGGAAAGTACTATCTTTTCGGTCGCTATTGGGGTCGGAAAGACGCTGTTTACATAGTTTACAATAACAACACGCGTTTTGAGTAAAATAAATGTCAATTTGAGTGCGGAAAGTTTACTTGTCGCACCGAAATTGTACTTACCGCACGAAAATTGACGATAAAAAGAACACAATCAAAGTGTCAATATTGTAGGCGATAAGATTGATATGTAGTTTTTTTCTGTATTTTCTTTCTTGTTTAAGGGGTTACATGGGTTTCATCCGGGTAAAAACGGCGTATTTTCAAGATTTTTTTTTTCATATAACATATGAAATATTTGATTCAAATTTTTTATTATCTTAAAGATACATATTTAATAAACATTTTTTGAAATTAAAAAAAAAAAATATTGAAAACTCCGCCATTGTGACGTCATTCCCGGCGAGCCCTCGGAAAAAAGGTGCATTCGCGGTGACAGCAGAACTCCAAGCAGGATCATCTGAAGTGAAAAAAAAAAAATACTTGTTTTAGTTAAAGCTTCAAATTAGAAATTGGACGAAGGAAAAAAAAATGAAAATTGGATGTTTGACAGCGGTTTTTACAAAAAAATGCAGAATTCAGTAAAAATTCCGCGGCATTTAAAAAAAAAAAATAGTTGTAATTGAAAAAAAAAATCCTTCGTCCAAGTCCTTGTAAATTGTATCTCGAAGACCTGTTTAAAATTTCATCGAGGTCAATGGAGTAGCCTTCGAGAAATCTTGACAACCGACTTTGAAAACATAGTTTTGAGAAAAACACGTTTAAAGTTTTGAGTGACCATAGAACAGGAAAACAAATTTTTTTTCTTGACTTACATTGAATCGTCGATTCCTGGGCCATAAAGTAATGAATCTGCTGCATCTGCAATGTCCTCGGCATCCTTTTGTTCCTGTCTATGACGAATCCTGGTTTCACGAGTCTCTTTCGCAGATTTTTTCTCGGCGGCGCAGATACGGTTTTCGTCAGCATTTCGGGCATATTCGTGGGAATTTGGGCCAAGTTTTAAGTCCATACAGTGCATGATTAATAATAATGATGATGTTCCTTCATTAAAAATGCAAGCAGCAGTCAATGCAGCAATATCAACGATCTTAGAACCAGCTGGAAGTATTTTTGAAGTAATTTTCTAGATCAACTGGTTGTAATTTTCATTGCTATTTTGTGTAAAACCACCAACACATCGCTCCAAAAGCTCATCCTTACTCAAATTTTCGTAAATAGGTTTTATTGCAGTCAAAACATCATCTGGTAATGGTGTATAATCGTGTTTGAACGATGAAAGAATCATCATGCTGCTCAGGATTTTTAGGATTGAACGACTGTCTCCGTTTCTTGGGTCGATCTTTTCTACGAGCACCGTCCACTAATTGAGATCTTGAAACTTTAGGCATTTTTTAATATAATTTACTTTGGACACTTATAACCTCAAAATAAACCTCGTGGTTCAACAAGTAATCACCAAATGAAGTATTTCAACTAGTTACCTTTAGGAGATGAGAAAAATAACCAAGGACGAATGAACAATAGGCGAGCAGCTGCTCTTTTATACCTACGGCAAGCGGAGTCCAGCAGGTAGCCTTGAGCGCGCAACTTTAAAAGGCTGTATCTCTGAAACTATTACTCGGATCAAGTTGAAATTTTCGGATAATATTCTAGAGATATTGTAGATTTAAATAAGCAACAAAAAAAATCGATTTTTTGAATCCGTGAAACCCATGTAACCCCTTAAAAGAGCTATCTTAGACGATAAGATTAATATTTAGTTCTTCATTTATTTTATTTCCTGTTTTAATACGCTATCGATCTTGGTGAAAGGAAACTTCACTCGGAAATTGGAGGGAAACGATATTCCGTTGTTTAAAAAAAAACGAAGTTCCGTTATGCAAATAAATTTACTTAAAATTTTTTAACTTTTTCAGTATTGTTTTGTGGAGAGGGAGAGCTCCGCTCCCCAAACCCCGCCGGGGCTCTGCCCCTGGACCACAATTATGTACCAAATATGTCCCCGCATTCGTAATAAAAAATAGTATATGCAACTAGTGCGCAGTTGTCGATTGCCCACTCGAGCGAATGAGCGCACGAGCGAAGCGAGTGCACTCAACTTCGTTCTCGTGCGTAATCGACAACTTTATACACTAGTTGCATAATATACTATTAGTAAATGAAAAAGAAAGTATTACCATTTACACACACACCATACGTGTAATTCATATTCT
This sequence comes from Polistes dominula, assembly GCF_049000335.1. Lineage (NCBI taxonomy): Eukaryota > Metazoa > Arthropoda > Insecta > Hymenoptera > Vespidae > Polistes > Polistes dominula. The sequence goes on from NW_028301147.1 coordinate 7,294,452, forward strand.
TGAAAATAGATCTTTTAAACGCGAATAGGAGAACATCAAATGCAGCTTATTTTCGTGAGCGCCTGACTATGAAATCTCTCTAAGAAATCGTTTAGAAAGTTTTTCGAAGAAGGAAAGGTTCGAATTGCGTCGAATAAATTTCAATGACCACGAAGATACTTTTTCCGTTCCTTGGGTAGATACGACTACCAACTCGCTCCATCTTCTTTGGGATACGCTGGGATTATTCAAATTTCGGAAAAGTCCTTGTCCCTTCAAGCCCAAGTAGTAGAAAGAAACGAGAAGTGGACCTTCGAGGACTAGGAAGATATAAAATAATGCAATTCCAGTATGCTTCGAAGAGATCGTCTAAAATAGTGGCCTTTATCCGGATCTCCGATTTGGATGCTTTGCCGAGTTCTTATGAAGTCTTACTGAGTGAGTAGAAACGTTCTGGCCTTTAGCAAACTTTCCTTCTTGAATCCTACTCTTCCAAAACACGCGTACTGATCGAAAATTTAACATTCTTCCTTTGAGAAAGCTCCTTGATCGTGAGCTCCTTTCCTACGAATAAATACTTTGTTAAGACAAAACGGAATATGATTTTTACCATCTGATAGTAAAAGAATTCTAACATAATTATTGCTACGTCAAGCGGAGCTATAAGTTAAAGAAACATGTAAAATCAAATAAACGGATGAAGAAGTTGACTGTGGAAATAAAAAAAAAATATATATATATATATATAATAATGAAAAAAAAGAATAGAGATATAAATAAAATCTTCTATTAAAACAGAATATCTGTTGTCCTCATTCGCGATAAAAGTGAAACTCGTAATATCAAGTTGAAAATAATCAATTGATTCATATATACAGTGTATGTCCCTTAAAACTGTATATCGTTATATTTATTACATTCTTTCTTGAAAATTGTTGGTATAATGTGTTTGGGATGAAGACAATATTGTAGATATGTTAACATCGAGCTAGTATAATGGTGGATTTTGAAGAGAACGTTACATCGAAGTTATACTTCATGCTTTTACTTACAATTAGACATATTTAATACACACATAAGTCCGCGATGCACACTACACTAGAGCCTTCCATAATCTCCATAAATTTATAAAATTTTATCATTATCGTCATCTAAAAATTATTTCACTTCAAAAAAACAAAGAATAAAATGCGCAAACGCTTTTTTCCACTAGCTTTGTAGGAATTTCGAAAAATTAAAAAAAAAACACAATTTTTTCGATTGAATTATAATCCGAAACGACATGAAGATGTTTTATCTTCCACTTAAAATGATTGTTATTCAACATTATGATTGAACTACGATCGAAGCGAATTTCAAGAAAATATTGGAATAACATTGATTATGCTTGTATTTATCTTTCGTATTGGTAAATAGAACAACTTTCAATTATGAAGAAAATTTCAGTTGAATTTCTAATTGAACTTAAATGAAGTTAGGATTTTGCTACGAGTACTTTAAATTTATAATTAGAATATCATTTCCATAGTTTGATGGGAAAAAAATCCTGCTTTGACGGGATACAGATATTATATTATTCCAGAGTAATTTCTTCTTATTAGATTGAGCAACGATGAAGACATGTACTTATTTGTTAGGTAGTAGTAGTAGGATACTAGAGTTGTTAGCAGTTAGGAAGGTTCAGTGCAGTGTAACTGTCGTGAACCGCTGCCAAGCAGTCTGGACAAGCTGGTGCGTTTTGTAGGTCAGCACAGGTTTCACTATGGGCTGCTTGACAGTTCTACGGAAGGGCCGATGAGGGTGGAGTCGTAGAAGGAGAAGGAGAAGGTAAAACCGTTGGTGGTGGCGGTGGCAGTGGTAGCGATGCCACCAAATCTAGAGGAGGGTCGAGAAACGGGTTGTACGTGTCGTGAACAATGGCCTGGAGAGTACACGGCAACCTGACGTCACTTCCTGCGTCGACGAAGCCATCCTAATTGTCTCTAACCGTAGTCCAGCGACATACCACGAACAACGCATTACGTTTCTTCACGTTAAAACTTTTATTCCAAATTTTTCTCCTAACCCCATTGAAAGAATTAACCGTTGTAATGAGAATAGCGAGATTAATAAAAAAAAAAAGTAAAAAAATAAAAAAATACAAATAATTTTAAAACAAAGTAAAAAATTTTAAAAGGTAGTTAGTCAAATACCAAACAAATAACTTACTTATCTGTTTATTGGTTGTTATTTTCTTTTTTAAATAATTTTCGGAACAAAGCATTCCTTATAAAATATTATACTTTATCCATTTTTAACGTCATCGATTTTCTATATTTTGATATATTTTTTCTATCTTTTTCAATTCCGAAGGATTTGTATTACACCGATAAAGAATCTTTAGATAATATAGTTGAGGTCAAAATTGAACAGCTTGTTCGATGCAAATTAATGAAATTTTTTTTCTCTCTCTCATTCTCTCTCTTTCTCTCTTTCTTTCATTCATGTAAATGTTAATTAAGTTGGTCTGTAAATATAAACAAAGTATCGTGTAGCTTAGTAACGACGATAGAGTGTGACCCTAAACGAATTTTGGTGTCGTTTTTCTTGATAATGTAGTATTCATGAGCCGATTATGAAAATGTGGAGAAGTCTAAGTAGGGAAAGGATCGTCACTCGATGAGTTATTAACTTCTATAATCCAATGTTGATCGTCGATGGCAAAGTGAGGATATCACAATCAACTGTGGATACTTTTGCGTGTGTCGTTCCTAGATTAACATCAGCGTTCAATTAACGGGTTATTATCGCACAAGTTAATTACTTTATCGGATCGCAGAGCTCATCTTTGCTTTCACACGCCATCATCGACATAATCTTATTTCGTTGTGAATATCAGTTGATTTTTATTCGTTCCTTTCGATTGATGAAAGTAATAAACATTTACTATTATAATTTAACATTTATTATATTTTAACATTTTCTTTAAATCGATACCAAGGTAATTACTTCATTTACAATTCTTTGTTAGTCATTTTTCATCAAAATTAAACAAGCCGATGTAATTCCACAAAAGTCTTATTGAACATTTCTATACTATTAATGTTAGAGTTTTAGGAAAGTCGAGTCATTTACTGTAACTTAGTTCTTGTTATCGATCCTATATGGTTCATTGTATTCTAATGGTAAGTTTCTGTTGTCTAGGTAAGTTTCAACAGATTATTAGTTACGTTTAGTTCTCATCTAAACGAGGTTTTTGGGACATTTTAGTTCGTAAAAGCGTAAACGAAATCAATATTCTGCTTTGAAATTTGATTTTGAATTCATAAGAATTATTTTACTATAATTTTAATCATATTATTCGTTATAAATAGATATATAGATTTTTTACATGACGCGATTTGTATATCTTTTAATGTCCTTATAACAAGTTTTTTGGTTTTTACCAATCTTTTAGGCAAATCGAAAACCTTCAGTAACCTTGTATGTATATTCCGTTTATTTCGTACTTAAACAAATAAGAAATAGATTGGCTCAACTTTCAATTAAGTTCATTTTAACATGAAAGACATCTTCTGCAGAAACGAACGATAATAAAGTTTTCTAACGTTGTAATATCTTAAAGTTGTAACGTTGTAACGCCTCCTTATTTTCAATCGTATTCCACTAGGACGAACATCAAGAAAGCATGGCGGAAGACTTTAGCTCTTTTTGTTTTTTTTTTCTTTTCCCTTTTTCTTTTCGTTCTTTTACCCTCTCATTTTCTGAGCAGCCCATCTAACCTTATACGACATTTTATGTCCGTGTCCACGCTTTCACAAAGAGGACGTTGCTGGCTCAATTTTCAAATGGAATTTCTAGTATACAATAAAGAAAGAAAGAAAGAAAGAAAAAAGAAAGAAAGAGAGAGAGAGAGAGAGAGAGAGAGAGAGAAAGCGAGAAAGAGAGAGAGAAATTTTATAAAGAAAAGTGTCTTACTTTTTTTACAAATTATCTATAAACTATAGAAGTAAAGAATACTTTTTTATAATATTGTAGGAACGTAAGAGAGACCAGGATTTTTTTTCTTCTGTAAAGAATAAATAATACACTCTAGAATATTGTCAAATAATAAAGATAAGAATAGATAACTAAAAGCATTGTTGTAGAAAAAAAGCATACTTTAAAGACGGATCAAATTTCAATTTTACTATTCACCTCTTGTAAATTGATATTTTATCTAGTTTAACATAAGAGTATAATAAAACTTTTTATATCCTTTCCCTAACACGCCTAATTATTATGCATAAAACCTGAATTTTTCACAAATTAATTGAATTATACACTTTAACGCCAATATTTATGTATATAAATATAAAAATTTATAACTAAAATTAAGCTTGCAATACAATTTTTCAATGTATTTAATGCCAGATTAGCATTATTGCAGGGTTATCTTTTTTTTACGATATGTAAGTACGTCTTAAACGTTGATATACTCTATTTGTTATTATTTTTTTACATTTGTCTAATGTCTAACAAAATAAAATGTTTTGTGACAAATTAGTTAAACGATCACTAACTCAGTAAAAATTAATTTAAAAGAAATTATCTGTTTCTTCGTCTAATTGTAAAACAACTATTGTGATCGCTGACGTTCAATGTCTTAAGATTCTCTCCACACGTTCCCAACTAGTCGCAAGAATCAATTGTTCCTTGTTCTTCTTTTCGTTCTTTATTTGGCGCATTTGATAATTTTCCAGAATAAGCATATACAATCATTATCTTACACATGCATAGCACTCACATTATTTCATTTCATTTTGGTAAGCGCATGTTCGCGCGCACTATATGTTATGCTGAATCCGTTATGACGCGAATCCGTTTCAAACTAACGTACAATTTTTAAGTTGCAATTATACGAGCGTTTTATACGGAAGACTCACGACGGTATATTAATACGGTGTGAGTGGTTTTGCAGTATACTAAAGGCTATTCTTCAGTCAACAATGATTTATTAACTTAAGTCTTGGCGACTATGTTACAATTGTTTAGTGTGGACTGTATAAATGTATGATGTGTAAAATGTATAACACAAAAATGTATAATGAACAAAGTGTATAATAGACTTTGACGGACAGAGAGTGTTACGAACAGACCGTCTACGAACAGACCGTATATATTATGAACAGACAGTGTCTTACTTGATTTCACATGGTTTTATATCTAAATTAGTTACACCTCTTTGGAAAGGGAAGGAACTGAATGCAACTTATTAAAAAATAGTAGGAGGGTTCACCCACCAGAGTGACCCAATGGGAAAGTTTATGTTTTTGGGAAGAATAGTAGTGGGGAATTTCTGGGAATATAAGGAATTTCCTTTCCAAATAGTACCCTTCCCATATGCATTGTCTCATATTTACTTAAGTGTTGTATACCACTCGAAGGACCCCACACTGGTATGCTTTTAGTTACACCAAAATGTTTCGATGGTCGTTGAAATGATTTGAGAATTTATGGCTATCATAATTTTTCTTCATCCTTGAGTGGAACCTTTTAAATAAACAAAACCTTATACCTAAGGCCTAACGTATTCTATGATATTTGATTCCATAAACTTATCATATGATTTTTTTCAACTGAAATTGAATATAAGAAAAATTACTGAATATAAGTGTACGATCCGAAATTATCGTACGGTAACTAACTGTATTTGATATGCACGCGTCTGATTTTATCGATTACCACATTCGTCCTGCTGGGCCAGTACAAAGGGACATTCCTCCTGTTCCATCACTGGATGCCTACGACAATACATCTTCAGCACCTAAGGACCATAGAAGGCCACAAGGAATAAAGGACTATAAGGATTCGCAAAGAACGACAAAGGATTATAAGGATTCACCAGGAACGATAAGGGAACACCCCGATCTTTACGATTGTGAACGTAAGAGAAATACACAACCTTTCCGGTTGTGATCGCTATATGTGAGACGTGTGAGAGGTGAGATCGTTTAATCATATACTTTTCACGCGAATTATAATTCCCGCGTGGCAACGCCACGTGGTAAATCTTTTTTATAGTATTTTACAAATAACATCCAGAGTTTTTATGCCGCAAGGCTTTTCCCTGACGAGACAATAAAGCTTCGTATCTTTAATTAATCACGTGTTTTATTTTACACCTAAACTTAACCCTTTATCCTCCACATCATATCACATACGTAATTGCCAGAGGATTCTTAACTGAGGAATTTAGGCCCCAACAATAAGTTTATCGTCTACAAATGATTTGGTACCGAACAGCGCATTTTATCGCTGTATTGTCCTTTCTTTCAAACTCTTATACCTTGCACGTTTTCATCGCTCACACAACACTGATTAATCATCCATACTATAACAATACATCATAGATTGTTTAAATAATCCCATGCTAATAAACGATAAAATCTAGTAAACAGTAATAGTATATTACTCACCTAGGGAGGTAAAGTAAGAAATGTCTCAGAGTACATGTAATTGTTGGCCGATGCAAAGCCGAGGTGCTCTGAGGCTTTCTTATTTACTGCCCATGGTGAGTATACATTTTTTCTGCTCGATGTAGGCGGAAAGCGGCAACTTCGTTTTGAACAGCGGGAGAAAAGTTGACGCTTTTCGCCCGGAGGGAAGAAAAAGATAATACATTGTTGATAAATCGCTCCTAAAGCGGTGCATTTAATAATCCAAGTGATTACCGATTAATGCTAGGGATATTATTTCTTCATTGAATTTGAATCATTATTCAGCGATACACTATAACGAAACTTTAATCTAGCAATGGAGATTCTTTTGAATGGTAGGTAAGTTGGGTAAGCATCTTAAATCGTCCGCTAAGCCATACGATATTAGCACCGATCTTCAAGCAATCGGGAAGCGAATAACAAATTCTTCACTATCGATCGTCGATTAACAACCCCGGGTCAACCTCAAATTCACGTAGCAGTGCACTTATTGACACTCAAGTTGGTGTATAAACCATTTCACGAGGATGAATGGAACTGTTCGGGATTAGCCTCGCTTCGATTCCCTTCTCCCAGAGCCTAAGCCTTATTTCCTCTATCTATCTATCTCTCTCTCTTTCTCTCTTTCTCTCTTTCTCTCTTACTTGTTCGACAAATACCTAACGTCGATCTCCTTTAGAGTCTTACGTGTTTAATAAACCTCAGTAAGAAGGAGTGGCATTGCTTCTAAATACACGAGAATTCTCAGCTATCAAGACGCGTCGAAGCGTTACTCAATTCTAAATCCTCTAAATCCTACGTCTTTTCGATATTACGCACCTTTCCTGTGAAAAACTTTTTTTTTCCTTTTTTATAAATATGAATATTCTTCTTTAAAATAAATTCGTTTATGATAGAACATTTAAATAAAATATTTAATTAATAAAAAAATATAACTTAATTTTTTTGTTTCTTTTTTCTTTAATATTTGTATTTAAATTAGAAAAAATTTGATATGGATTAACAGAGTGTTTATTACAACTGATACAATTTGTCAAGAATTTTATAGAACGTTATGGTGGAAATAAACTTATATCGAATATATAGTATGAAATATAATTTCTATTTATGATTAATTATTTACTTTTTTTCAATAAATAATTAATTATAAATAAGTTTTTAATTCGACATTTTTTTTATATGATTTTGTATAAATTGCTCGTATCGTATGGACGTATAAATAAGTAAATATATCGTACTATGTACGTTATAAACTCGAAAACGCTATCGCGGTTTCCGACGTTTGTTTTTACGTCGTTTTCCAATCGTATCGTGTAAAAAATCAAATATAAATAAGAACGTTAAATAAAAATTAAAATGCAAGATCTGGTTGATCGAATGCAGTGTTTAAATAAATTCTCTTCTATTCTATTTGGTTTTTAACGAGAGAGAAAAAAGAATTTCGTTCGAAAAATTTGATTAAAATGTCACGTATGTACTTTTCGATAAAATTTTTAGAATTTGATTGAACGATATTTTTACAACATGATCGAGAACAAAAAGAGAAATTCTAACAAAGAGATTTCAGAGAGAATTTCTTATTTATAATATGAAAAACATATAAGAATGTTCTTGTTGAATCTTTCATTGTGAAAAAGACCTTTTCTCACCTTTTTCTGTAAAATAATTGCATTGAAGAATTTAACATCATGATTGTTAATTCAAATGTCTAACGGATGAACGATTTAATTAGATTTGTTAGTTTCAGTAAAACATACTATGTTCGTAATCTGCCAGTGACATACAATAATAAGGGTTATATTCGACTATTAAAGAACATTTCTAATGTGGGGTTCCGACAGAGAGAAATATATATATTACTGATCTGATGATGATAATATATAGTTTATTAAATTAATTATGATATGATGTTGAGCGGTATTTACAAAAGGTTTACAAAAAAATGGCGTGGTTACAAAAATACAGAACACAAAAAAGTTATGAATACTGACTGACTAATTTACTGATAAACTGACTGATAAGATACGCAGATGAATATATCAGACTAAAAGTATAATTATTAAACTGAAAACTAAGGACTAAGGAACCGATACAGACAAACAGATATACAGACTGATACAGATTAAGAACTGATAGACTAAGGAACTCTTACATATTTATATCATAAATGAGCAACACCCCTTTGGAGAGGGCAGGAGATTTTGAACACTATCGACCAATAGCAAAAGGATCCACCCCCCCCCACGGGCAACCGATAAGTACAGCTATTGTTTTTGATAAAGATCGTAGTGAAATCATGCATAACGGAACTTCGTTTTTTTAAAACAACGGAATATCGCTTCCCCCTAATCTCCGAGTGGAGTTTCCTTTCACCAAGATCGATAGCGTGTTTAAACAGGAAATAAAATAAATGTAGGACTAAATATTAATCTTATCGTCTTAGATAGCGTATTTAAACAGAAGAACATAAAGAAAGAACTACATAATTATTTTATCACCCCTACACTAATTTATTTAATAAAATTAAAGTACTCTACTTAATAAGATACAAAGTTACAGAGCTTGCTCAGCTTAAAAATAAATTTAAAATTTCCAATATTATTCGTCAAAAATAGAATTTGTATTAGCGATTGAACTTTCACCACCGACAATATCGTTTAGCCATACAGAATGAATATTTTATTGTTCATTTCATGCAGTACAATAAAACACTTATTGCAATTATTTTCTCGCCGCAAACATTGAAACTATTTCTAACCAATCAGAGTGAGGGGGAGGGGGCTATTAGCAAGGACGAAAAGTTTCCAGTGATCGTTATTTAGAGTTACCGTTTAAAATTGAATTAAGTCCAAAAATTGTCAGAGTATTTTGGTCGACGTTGAAAAAATATCCAAATGAAAAATATTAAACAACAAGTACTTAACAAGCATGTCCAAATATTTTAATCGAACAGTTTATTACTAATCAAATTGTAATAGTTAAAAATAAATATAGCAACACTAAAATTAAAAATAATAGACAGTAGTTTTCTCGCTCTCTCTTTCTTTCTTTCTTTCTCAAGTAGATCAGCATCCTCCTTATTCGTATCTTAAACAGAAGGGTCGCGAACCGTCTGCTTGAATGGTACGCCAGTTATATGAGTCATTAGTCACTGTCTTCCGCAGAGGTGACTTACTTGGATTTAAAATTAATGGCGCGGCTTTTGCGATACTCGCGACCAAGATTTTTGCAGCACTTACGCTTCACGAACGTCCGAGTGCTCCTGAATGAAGAAAGAAGAAGAAGAAGAAGTCGTGCCGTAGTCAGGAATAGAAGAGTAAAACTATGTTCTTCCTAAAGACCCAAAGAGAAAGAATAAAGAGTAAAAAGAAAAAGAGAGAGAGAGAGAGAATGAGGGTATTGTCTGAGTTTGCTCGCGTTATTCCCGTTTACGAGGGTTGGTTGGGAAAGAATAAAACCAGGAAAATTTTTATTAATAACCAGAGGACCAACCAGGGTTCATGACTACCATCCCTTCCATCGTAAGAATGAAATTAACATGGCGAAGATACCGAAGCATCAGAAAGTGTCACGGACCGTATATTTTTCCCCTTAAACGATTCTATCACTTCTATATTTCTCTCTCTATCTCTCTCTTTTTTTCTAATCTCATTTTTTTATATCCTTTAGGAATAACCAAAAATTTCATACGGATTTAGTGGTATATATATATATATATATATATATATATTGTAATTGTAATATTTCCTTATAATTTATATATATTAAAAGTTATTTTTATTTAATTGTCACCAATTGATAGATAATTCTTTTTTTTTTTTTAATAAGATACTTATACTAATTCAGCAGATTTTAAATGAACATTTCATTGAAATGTTTTACAACAATAATTTTTACTTATGTAATAATTCTTTGTTTAATGCCTCGTACGATTTATAAATTAAAATTCTGAAAGACGATAAAAAAAACTTTAAACTTCTAGACAAGGAAGAGCTTTGGTAGTAATCTTCGCAAAAAAAGTTCGCATTGCTTGCGAGTAACAGCGGGAGTAACCAGTTATACAGTGAATATTCACGGAGAAAAGCTTCACGTTCGAAGTTACATAGTGCAAACGCGAACGTTGAATGCGATACTTCTTTTTCCAGTATGACGTCTAAAAAGTCTAAAGAACTTGATATCGTGCGGAGACACGTTCACAGAATTACCGGACATTGGGAGCAGAGTAAAAAAAAAAAGAAAGACTCAACTTCTACGTCTTACCATTTCATCACAGAGATTTACGACCACGGTATATTTTTATTTTTTTTTTATTTTATTCTAACGCATATTACTCTTTCGTTGTACTTTTTTTTAAGTAAGATCATTGCTCCAATGTAACCTACAATATTTTAATCATCTTAAAAATACGGGAATTTGTAGATTAATCATTTTTTTCTTGATCATTAAAAAGTATTAGATAATAATTTAGAAATATATTGCATAAAGAGATCAAATTTGTATTTAAAGTACACGAATAATTAATAAAGTCTCGTAAACAATATGTCGAAATTGAGTAGAGGTACCTGATTAATTATTTTAAAATTGTAACCCTTATCTTTCCGACACCTCTTTTTTTTCTTCTTTTCTTTCATTCATTCTTTCTTTCTTTCTCTGTAAAATGGTTAAACTATATCATGAAGAAAGTTTTTAAACTTTCGCTAATTATTCAGCCTTCTTAGCAAGTAGTTATAGAAGTAGTTTTGTAAACTTACATTACTCGTTCCACTTTGAAAAGCTTTCTCTTACTTCGGAAAGATTGAAGCATGCCGGAAGAAATCTGTCGATATCGCGAACAAGAAAAAGAAAGATAAAGATAGAGAGTGAAAAAAAGAGAGAAAGAGAGAGAACTTTTCTATAACGAGTTATATAAAATCAAAATTTTGTTCAAATTTACAATATATGCAAGTTAAAGAAAATAGGTAAAGGAAACGAATAAAGACAATCGACAGTTTTTTTGCTTAAACTCTTTCTTCATTTCTCACTTTCAGCTCCAAACTGCAGAAACCACGTTCTACAATTTATTCCTTTTCTTTATTTCTCGTAGATCACTTAACTTACGATCAGTTAAAGCTTGCGTTTTATCCTTGATTTCAGTTTTAAAATAAAAATTTGTTGTTGTCTGAATTAAAGATTCCATAACAGTTTTTATTATACTAAATATATTCAGAAAATTTATAAAGATTCTTTTAATAATATATATTAATTTAATAGTTTATCGTAAAAAGAAAATAAAGAAAACGAAACATTCATATTTCGACGAGCATTAAAAGAAAATATTGTCTGGTGGTATCTCGAGTTGTAAAACGTCACAAATTCGCAACATCAACGTCTATAAATATGCCGAAATGAACAATTTGTAAAGCAACTTTGTATTTAATCGCATGGCCTGTCCCTTTCGAGTAATATAGCCGATAACCCCTAGGCTCTCTCTCTCTCTCTTCTCTCTCTCTCTCTCTTTTTCTTGCCTTTCTCCTATCCAAACCAGACTCCCACTGCTAACCACTGAAACAACGTGGGGAACTACGATAAGTCGTACGAACTTCGTAATCCGTATTGGAGTTTCTTGAAACAGCGACAATGTAACCGGTACATTCGTATTACGTGAATTTATGCACCGAACAATTTGTCGGTATTATCGAACTCTCATGAATTTATTGGTTATCGAAGAATCGTACTGGGAATAGAAACTTAAAATTTGATGGAATAAAGTAGAAAAATCCTTTGAAAATTGGAGACGATTATTAAATACTTTTCTTTTTCTTTCCTTACAATTTAGTAAGTAAGCAATGTTTATAATAATATTTAAAATAATCCTTAAATTAAGTTTTATCGGATTTAAATAGTCCCATGAGACAAAACGTTCCAATTTCAAGAAAGGATATTAGATATCGAGAAGATAAAGATAGGAAGGGATGTAACAGCAAGGGAGAGAGAGAGAGAGAGAGAGAGAGAGAGAGAATAATGAGAATAGAATAAGAGAAGTACGAAGAGAAAGAGAAAGAGAGAAATAGTCACGTATGAAGGATGAGAATAATAAGAAAAAAGCGCAATTTCCGCAATGTGAAAGTTTTTATAAAGACAAACGATATAGCTCGTAACATCAAGCTTTGTCATTTTTCGTCAACTTTTGATGTCGTCTTTCTTTATACATCTACTTTAACTACCCAGATAAATATTTTACTATATTTTTGTTCAACGTTTTAATTGATAAAACTTACGATTCATTAAAATTGACTTTTAAGGTAAAAAATATTTTTCAGTCCACTATTTCAACAGAGTTGCACCAGAGTTGTGTCAAGGTAGCGGAAATTACGTGGCATCGACTCAATAAACTTTCAATCTTGTTTCGTTATCACCTTTCAATTATTATTCTCTGAAAATGAGCGTATCACGCACATACAATATAAGGATCCGTTAAGTTCTTAGTTTTGTATAAATGATTACTATTGAAATAATTTATTAAACGAAAAAAATATTTAAAGTATGTTATATGTATACTTACATATACTTTTAATAATTTTCATTTTTGAGGACGACATGTGTAAATGGACAGAAAAAAATGTAATTAATAATGTAATAATTTAATAAAGTAGAAAAAACTTAAAACGCTTCACTTTAGTCTCGTGTCGGTTTCCAGTTTTTGCAGTTAACATGCATAAGTACGTATGCGAACGTATATACGTGCGTATATTCACATTATCTTCATATCTTCAACGAGCATCGGATCGTCGAGATACACAACAACGATGAGACAATTATGAAGTGGTTGGTACGCGGCGCGTCGACGATTTGAATATTCAACGAAACGTGCTATTAGCTCTTTCTTGCTAGCGAAGCCTGACGATGCGAGTTAGAATGGGGAAGAGTCACTCTTCGGACTATTCATCAAAGTGACATAGTTAAAGGTACTACGTTTTGGCATTTCAACTAGCGTGAGAAAGAGAGAAAGAGAGAGAGAGAGAGAGAGAGAGAGAGAGAGAGAGATAGAAAGCCAAGAATAAGTAGAACGAGACGGGACGCGTAATCATCCAATTAATTAGCATCGCTGCAGTGACAGATTACTATTTATGCACTGCAAGGCTGATACTGAAGATGTATTAAGACACATTACGATATGGTATAATTATAATAACCGATGATCAACTTTAGAACATAAAAAATAATAATAATAATAATAATAATAATAATAATAATAATAATAATAATAATAATAATAATAATAATAATAATAATAATAATAATAATAATAATAATAATAATAATAATAATAATAATAATAATAATAATAATAATAATAATAATAATAATAATAATAATAATAATAATAATAATAATAATAATAATAATAATAATAATAATAATAATAATAATAATAATAATAATAATAATAATAATAATAATAATAATAATAATAATAATAATAATAATAATAATAATAATAATAATAATAATAATAATAATAATAATAATAATAATAATAATAATAATAATAATAATAATAATAATAATAATAATAATAATAATAATAATAATAATAATAATAATAATAATAATAATAATAATAATAATAATAATAATAATAATAATAATAATAATAATAATAATAATAATAATAATAATAATAATAATAATAATAATAATAATAATAATAATAATAATAATAATAATAATAATAATAATAATAATAATAATAATAATAATAATAATAATAATAATAATAATAATAATAATAATAATAATAATAATAATAATAATAATAATAATAATAATAATAATAATAATAATAATAATAATAATAATAATAATAATAATAATAATAATAATAATAATAATAATAATAATAATAATAATAATAATAATAATAATAATAATAATAATAATAATAATAATAATAATAATAATAATAATAATAATAATAATAATAATAATAATAATAATAATAATAATAATAATAATAATAATAATAATAATAATAATAATAATAATAATAATAATAATAATAATAATAATAATAATAATAATAATAATAATAATAATAATAATAATAATAATAATAATAATAATAATAATAATAATAATAATAATAATAATAATAATAATAATAATAATAATAATAATAATAATAATAATAATAATAATAATAATAATAATAATAATAATAATAATAATAATAATAATAATAATAATAATAATAATAATAATAATAATAATAATAATAATAATAATAATAATAATAATAATAATAATAATAATAATAATAATAATAATAATAATAATAATAATAATAATAATAATAATAATAATAATAATAATAATAATAATAATAATAATAATAATAATAATAATAATAATAATAATAATAATAATAATAATAATAATAATAATAATAATAATAATAATAATAATAATAATAATAATAATAATAATAATAATAATAATAATAATAATAATAATAATAATAATAATAATAATAATAATAATAATAATAATAATAATAATAATAATAATAATAATAATAATAATAATAATAATAATAATAATAATAATAATAATAATAATAATAATAATAATAATAATAATAATAATAATAATAATAATAATAATAATAATAATAATAATAATAATAATAATAATAATAATAATAATAATAATAATAATAATAATAATAATAATAATAATAATAATAATAATAATAATAATAATAATAATAATAATAATAATAATAATAATAATAATAATAATAATAATAATAATAATAATAATAATAATAATAATAATAATAATAATAATAATAATAATAATAATAATAATAATAATAATAATAATAATAATAATAATAATAATAATAATAATAATAATAATAATAATAATAATAATAATAATAATAATAATAATAATAATAATAATAATAATAATAATAATAATAATAATAATAATAATAATAATAATAATAATAATAATAATAATAATAATAATAATAATAATAATAATAATAATAATAATAATAATAATAATAATAATAATAATAATAATAATAATAATAATAATAATAATAATAATAATAATAATAATAATAATAATAATAATAATAATAATAATAATAATAATAATAATAATAATAATAATAATAATAATAATAATAATAATAATAATAATAATAATAATAATAATAATAATAATAATAATAATAATAATAATAATAATAATAATAATAATAATAATAATAATAATAATAATAATAATAATAATAATAATAATAATAATAATAATAATAATAATAATAATAATAATAATAATAATAATAATAATAATAATAATAATAATAATAATAATAATAATAATAATAATAATAATAATAATAATAATAATAATAATAATAATAATAATAATAATAATAATAATAATAATAATAATAATAATAATAATAATAATAATAATAATAATAATAATAATAATAATAATAATAATAATAATAATAATAATAATAATAATAATAATAATAATAATAATAATAATAATAATAATAATAATAATAATAATAATAATAATAATAATAATAATAAACCCCGTGTGCGTTCCGGGGTAGAACAAACCCAAGGTATTTTCTGTTTGTCGTAAAAGGCGACTAAAAGTAAAACCCAAAATATAGAGACAAGAAAGTAAAAAACGCCTTGAAAAAAAACCGCTTCCTGGGGAACGCCAGGGCGTGTCTGGAGCCGATGCTGGGCATAACAGCATACAAACCATCGGTGACAATAGTCCGAACAGGCGGGACATTGTCGGGCAACCCGAAAACGATACAGCCGAAACCGAAAACGAAAACAGAAACACAAACAGAACACAAGAACAACACCACTCAATACAAAACACCACAAACCAAGCAATGTATGCTTTGTAGACACTACCTGGAGCCACCAAAGCTGGCAAACAGAGACAACGCATAAAATGGACAGATGAGATGAACAAAACCGTTATGCGTTGCTACTACACCGCCACAAAAATAGAAACGATAGATTCAGGATATAGAACAGAAATGCACAGACTTTACACGACACGATACCCAGAATTAGAATCATATATAACAAAACAAAGAATAATAGATCAAAAACGAACAATTCTTATAAAAAACAGAATACCAGTAAGCGAATTACAAATAATCAAAGAAGTAGTAGCATTCGAACTAAGCGAACCAGCAACCCAAGACACAACAAACATACACCCCACAGAACAAGACCAGCAACACCAAGACCCAGAACGCGAAATAAATGGCGAAACACAACCAATAACAAACAGGAATATCCAACAACACGACACCACACAAGAGACAAGAGAAAGACTGATACAAGAAAACACAAATCAAAACGATACAATAAAAATACAAAGAGCACTACAAACCAACATAATAATCTGGAAAAACAATGACCTTACTAAAAGAAATAGAATATCAAAACTAATACACACACAAAAAACACAACGCATATAATAAACACCATAAACAACGCATTAGCACAACACATAAATAAAAATACGACAATACGAGACATACACATGATGATATATGCAACAGCTATCACAACAACACAACAGAATAAACAAAAAATACCAGAAGAGACACCAAACAACCAACAAAAAACCATAAATAATCATAGAAAACCAAAATGGCAAATCCGGTTAGAACGAAAAATACACACCATAAGAAAAGACATAGGCAGACTAACACAAGCAATGAAAGGTAATACGTCAAAAAACATAACAAAATACATCAACACACTCATAGACAAAAATAACAATTACACAGCTAATCAGCTGTTAGACATACTTAAACAAAAACTTGCCGTATATGCAGCAAGACTAAAAAAATATAACGAATCAAATAAGAGGAAAATCGAAAACAGAACATTCTTAAACAGTGAGAGAACATTCTACAGAAAACTAAACACAGAACAAGAAATAGGATCCATACAACCAACTAAAAAAGAAATAACTTTCTGGACACAAACATGGTCAAACACAACAGAACACAACACACATGCAACATGAATAATAGACGAGAAACAAAAATATGAAGCACACCAGAACAAGCCGAATACAAAATAACAGAAGACGAACTAAAAAAAAAAATACGCAGCACACACAACTGGAACCACCCAGGACCAGACCACATACAAAACTACTGGTACAAGAAATTTACAACTACTCACCCATACTTAAAAAAAAACAGATAACCAAAATAATAGAAGACCCCCAAGAACTCCCGAGTTTCCTAACCGAAAGAATCACATTCACGAAACTCAAAAATCAGAACACCGAAAACCAAGCAAGCTATAAACCAATTACATGCCTAACAATACTATATAAAATAATAACAAGTAAAATATGCCGACAAATCGAAACACACCTTACAAAAAACAATATAATCTCAGAAGAACAAAAAGGATGCAAAAGAGACAGCCAAGGATGTAAAGAGCAACTCATCATAGATAGCATAATAATGAACCAAGCAAGAAAACAGCAGCAAAACCTACATACATGTTATATCGATTACAAGAAAACCTTCAACTCAGTCCCACACGCATGGCTAATAGAAATTATGAAAATATACAAAGTAAACAAACACACACAACATTTCCTAAAACACACCATGTCAACATGGAGAACCAGAATTATATTAAAAACACCAACGGATACCATAAAAACGGAAGAAATAAAAATTAAAAAGGGCACTTCTAAGAATCACAGAAAATTTCACATCTGACATAAAAATGCAATTCGGAATAGACAAATGTAGGACAACACATTTTGAAAGAGGACAATGGATTACAGACGATACACAAAGAACATTACAGAACGAAACACTACAAAACTTAGAAAAACAAGAACATACAAATACCTCGGCTTCGAACAAAATACTAAGATAAACAATACAGAAATTAAAAAATACTTACAAAAACAATACAAACAAAGACTCACAAAAATACTTAAAACCAAACTAAATTCAAAAAATCTCGTCAAAGCAATAAACACATACGCAATACCAGTCCTTACATATTTCTTCGGAATTATCAATTGGTCAAACACAGACTTAGATGACACCAATAGAATAACGAAAACACACCTGACAAAGTCCCTAAAACTACACCCGAAATCATGTGTAGAGAGATAAACAATAAGTAGAGAAGAAGGTGGAAGGGGAATAACGGACATAAAAGCGTTACACAATAAACAAATAAAAAAACTCCGCAAATACTTCCACACAAAAGAAACACAACTACATGAAGCAGTAACGAAAGCCGACAAAAATTATACACCACTAAACCTATCAACAAGCAATACAGACATAGATAACTATAACGACATAGACCATACACAAAGCAAAATAAACGCATGGGCCACAAAACAATTACATGGAAAACACTACTACACCACAACAGACGAAAATATAAACAAAAACGAATGGCTAAAAAAAGGAAACCTGTTCCCAGAAACCGAAGGATTCCTAATCGCAATCCAAGATCAGGTAATCTCAACAAAAAACTACCTCAAATGCATAGTAAAAGACACAAACATATAAGATGATAAATGCCGGAAATGTAAATTAGTAGCCGAAACGATAGAACACATAACAGGAGATTGTAAAATACTAGCGAACACCGAATACACGGAAAGACACAACACGGCAGCAAAAATCATACATAAAGCAATAGTGAACAAATACAAACTGGAGAACACTACACACCATACTACAAATACACACCAACAACAATAATATATAGCGAAAAGTACAAACTATACTGGAACACAACATTACACACAGACAAAACAGTAAAATACAACAGACCTGACATCACATTTACAAACAAAGAAGAAAAGACAACATACCTAATAGACATCTTAGTACCAAACGACATCAACATCACACAGAAATACAGCGAAAAAATAGAAAAATGCACACCACTTGCATAAGACATACACAGAATATGGAAACAAAAAAAAGTGCACATCATCCCTTTCATCATATCTGCAAGAGGCATTACACCGAACAATTTTAAACCACACCTCACACAATTACAACTAGACCCAAATATACATCAAGAAATACAAAAGGCGGTTATATTAAAAACATGCAACATAGCCAGAGCCTTCTTAAACTCTGGAGATTAAAGCAGTCAGACCTGGCAAGAGTCCTGTCTGATATGCTGATATGCCCGAGAAATCGGAGAAAAATAATAAAATAAAATAAAATAAAATAACAATAATAATTATATTTATCCTAATATATAATAATAATAATAATAATAATTATTATTATTATTATTATTATTATTATTATTATTTTTTTTTTTTTTATCAATACTATACATTTGAATAAAGGCAATTCTCTAAAAATAAATTATTCTATCATTTGTTGTACGAAAGAATGATAGAACGATTCAAGAACCATCTTGCGAATCGTAGTTAAAAGCCAGAGCCATAAATCAGACTGGCGAAGTAGACGAGGATGGAGAAACAGATGTATCCTGCAAATAACCGACCGTATAGTTATACGTAAGATAAAAGAAGCTGGAGAGAAGAGAGAAAGATAAAGAGAGAAAGAAAGAAAGAGAGATAGTAGAGGCGGGGCAGGATATACAACTATATAACGAAGAGAGGGAGAAGAAATAAAGGCAGGACGATACGTAGGGGGTCGTAAAATGGGTTGGCCCGCCGCAATGTTGTTACTCACTGCTTTCGAGCGTAGAATTAATTAAAATGCATATAAAATGACCCAACGGCGACCGTCGAGCAGCCACGACTCGTTCCCCAAATTGAACCGAACTTATCTCCTTCTTTCTTTCTCACAACCTACCTTTCTCTCTCTCTCTCTCTCTCTCTCTTTCTTTCTCTCTATTCCGTTTATATACCACGCCTTTTATAAGATATCCTCTTTCTCACTCGCAAAGAGCCATATCAAATAGCCTCGAGAATGCAAATTTTCCAGAGAGCCACCTTCAAACGCGATTACTTTCATCGCCAACGAAAGCGAATAAGCAGCATTACAATGTTTACCAAAACTAGCGCGTTACTTATAGTAAAACGTAAATGCGAATATCTCGAGAATATCGCGAAACATATTCTGATAAAACGTTATAATTCATCATTCGGTATAGCCAAATGAGGAGATAAAAGAGGATAGAGGATGCATAGAGACAGTCTTAGTATAGTAGCTATGAAAGTGCTCTCAACAGTACGGAGACTCATGTATAATCATATATTTACAGTGCCGTACCGAAGATCCTCTCCTTTCTGTTCGCTAGTACTTCCACTAGCGATGCTATGCTCACCCACCTCTTCTACCCTCAACATATCAACGAGCGTACACGCATGAACGCGTAATAGAGATGGAGAAATAGATAGAGAGGGAAAGAGAGAGAGAGAGAGAGAGAGGGAAAAAGCAGCATGTGCCGCCGTCTCCGACTGCTTTAATTAAATATTTGCATACAAGAGCAACTACATATGTATACCTATATATTTATATATACGTGTGTATATCTGTTCACATATATTCCTCGCGCTCGTTGTTTATAACGATACAAGAAAAGACACATAACCGTTCCCTAACACCCTCTTTCACGCTATAATTTTTCTCTTAAACTATATGTCTGCACGTATAATATAAAATATTGTATATGTTATCAAATTCAATATTTTATAACTCCGGAACCAATAGCAAACGAAATATACCCTATTTTTATATGTACGTTAAAATGCATTTTAAATTTTTCTATTGATCGTTTTAACTATTAATCGTACCATTGTCCATAAAATAAATAAAAATATCAAACACCAAATATATGTGAGGCTTATATATGCAGGAATAACATACCTTTCTAGTGTCGGATGTAAAGCCGTTAGGTGAGTTTGTAGCTTATGTTGTTTCCCTCACGCTTGGATCCAAGGATCTTGAGAGATTAACCGCAAAATCGCGCCGTTCCTCCCTCTTAACCATGGACATATGGACTACATATGAACATTGTCTGCGTGTTTCCCGTATGCGTGTACATGCCACCTAAACAATGCATTCCTACTCGCGTGCGCGACTAAATTACGGACGGTCGTTATACTTCATCATTTTCACCCCTTCCTCAGTTCTCCCTTCCTCCTATAAAGTCCTCTATATCTTCTCTCTCTCTCTCTCTCTCTATCTATCTCATTTTATTTATTTTCCAATTTCTTTTTTCTTAACGATTAAACATACAATTTTTGTTCGTACAATTTTTAACAAAAACTCGAATATTTTGTTGTCATTGATAAAAATTGCAACTTCATTAAGTTTACATAAAATTATTTAAATTGTAATAATAAGATTATTATAAGAAATTTATTTGAAATAGATAGTTTGTGAGATAATTTCCTTAAACTTGTTCGCTTTAGTTTGCATCGCACTTCAAAGTATTCCACGATACGATTTAAAATGCTAAAAAGAGGATTAAGTTTTTTTCAAGTTCTTATAAAATAGGAACAATAAAACACTTTAAAGATTTCCGTTTATTCTCCCATTATGCATTTATTTCGTTTTCCTTTTTCCCATATTTTCTTTCTTTTCCTTCTTTATGACACTCTACTCGTGCTATTAACAATAACGTTTCTCACCAATTAAGACGCTTATCAGGAAGAGCACGGGATACCGCGAAGTATTTGCCGCTTCCAAGCACGACTCTTTAAATCAGCTCGAAGTATCTCTCGCTGGTGGTAAGCAAACGGGTGAAAACTGGAGTAAAAATTGCTTCAAGTGCTTCAATTAAGAAGAAACGTTAGATCATCCTGATGCGATCTACATTGGTAAATATATTCGTAGCTTGTTCGTTAAATACATTTAATGTTTATATGCATAAAAAAAAAGAGAAATAAACAACATGTGTGCAGATCACACGTGTTAGAAGTGAAACCTTCACAAAACTAAGATTCGAGAGAATGAGACGCTCCCCGCTACCGCCTCCGTCACCCGTCCGCCACCTCCGGGTGTGACGGAGGCGGGAGTGACGGGGACAACATTACGTCACGCGCAGAGCTTGCCTTTGTTTTGACACACACACACACACACACATACACACACACACACACACACACAGAGAGAGAGAGAGAGAGAGAGAGAGAGAGAGAGAGCTTAGTAGCCAGGAGTGGGGACCATGAATCAAAGACCGAGAATAGGAAAAACTGTATAGCTATATTATGTCTCATTCTCTCGCAGGCTCAATCCTATATGCTTGTCTCTTTTTCTCTTTTTCCCTACTACAACGTCCGTTTCCCTCTACTACAGCGTCCGTTACGAAGGCTTTGTTACATTTTTTCAAATCACACCCATTCTAAAAAAGTTTTCACTTCAAAAATTAAAAAGGAAAGAAAACCATTTATCAGAAACTTCATAGTTTTCTTTTTGCGAAGAATAAAAATATCATTTGAACGGTTGATGTACATTTCTCTAGTTTTTCCTGTAGGTACCTTAAAGATCATCGAGCATGCTGGTTCGAGATAAAAATCCCAAAAGAATTTCCCAGCAAACGAAAGAGAGAGAGAGAGAGAGAGAGAGAGGAAGAAAGAAAGGAAGAAAGGATGGGTGGCAAACTCGCGAAGATGAAAAATGAAAAGAAAGAAGAGTAATATGATAGAAAAGAGAGCAAATAAGAGAAGGGAATGAGGAAGAGAAATAAAAAGAGAGAATATACGAGCAGGAGAAAAGAGTATGGTACATGGTACATCTTTCTCCTATGGAAGCTCTGCGAAGGGGATGAAAAGAGATAGAAAGAGAATGAGTAGAGGTATAGCCGAGAGAATCCTTGAAACGAGAATCGCGTTAGACGCTGGGTTCCTGACGGGAAACGCCGCTTATACATGCGGCATAAACTAAAACTACCGGTGTCACCGGTGATACACCGTCGGTAGACGCTGGGCGAGGACGGTTTATTGTCCATTTGTATTCCATGTTCTGAGTTTTCTCTTTCTCCGTCTTTTTCACTTCACTTTGTTCTTTCTCCATCCATCTATCTATCTTCTTTTCGTTTTTCCTTTTCTCCTTCTCTCTCTCTCTCTCTCTGTATCTCTTTTTTTTTCTCTCTATTCTTTCCCTTTATCTAACTCATCTTTCTTTCTTGCTGTATCTACCTCTTTCTTTCTACTAGTGTTTCTTTACCCTACTTTTCTCGTTTTCGTATCATGAGAAAAAGAATTGTATTGCCCGCCTTGTTTTTTCTCCATCGGGCGTATTTTTCTATTTTAGACGTAGACCGAGTGCAGTCAACGAGATGGTGCAAGCTCTGCTTTTAGCGGCCTGTCCGAGGGCATCAGTATCTCTAAACGACCGACCGTCCCTCTCAAACCCTTTCATTGCTTAACGCCAAGTCCACTCTTCCTCTCAGTGCTTTTCCTGTTAGTGCACGTTCCGCTTCTGACTTTTAGAGCCAGCCGTTATGTAAAACACGACGCCCAGCAGCGCGGAGCTTTTGATTAATCTAGAAGAAAGAGGAAAAAAATAAATAACTTCGTTAGAGACTTGCTGGAACATAAAGTGAGTGAATGAGATGGAGAAAAAGGGAGATAGTGAGAAAGACAGATAAAGCGAGAGAGAGAGAGAGAGAGAAAGAGAGAGATACAGAAGATAAGTCTGAGAATGAATGAACGCGGCCTTGCGTTTACTCGTTTTAACTCGCATAAAAAAGATTGATGTAGCCTAGCTTGAAGCTTCGTTACGCCTGTCAAACGAACGTAAAAAATAACTCGACGATTTTTTTGACCATCTCAGAGGCTTTTAGTTCTCGGCTAAGCGAAAAACGTGTTGATTTGATTGAACTTACGAGGATAATGCTATTTAAACTTCCTAGTCCTAAAAATCCCAATCAGGATGTTTTTATGAACTTCTTTTTTTCTTTTATCTCCAACTTTCTCTGCAAATCGTTTAGGATGAATATTCGACAGATACGTTTAGCAATAAGTGTAGTTGTATCACGTAATGTTCTTTTAGTAGAGAACATATTCAGAATAACTAAGAAAGGATTGTGCTAGATTATGATGTAAGAAGATCTTTTGGGTGTTTCCTGTTCAATCTTCCAGACATATCTTTAAAGTATAGATTCCTTACTGGATCACTTGGATAATGTCTTACTTAATCTGACCTTGTACAGATTTCATCTTAAGATCTTTTCGGATTTGTTCGTTACATAAATACCAGATAGCGTTAACTATGTTCCTCAGGATAATGGATTGCAGTGTTTTAAATTTGGTTATGTGACTTTTTCCTTCTGTGTCCCATATTACGATTCCATAGATCTGTTTAATTATTGCCTTACGTAATAATATTATAGCTTATCGTTTATGTTTAGTTTCTAATTTTTATTTGTAAGCCAGTACATGTTCCGTCTTTTTATATGGAATTGTTCTATTTTAGCTGTTATATGTTGCTTCCATATTAGTTTTGCGTCTATGTGAATACCTAGGTATTTCATTGTATTTGTTTTAAGAATGAACGTATTTTTTAAAATAATAAGGAGAACTGTACCTTTTCGTGAGGTGAACGTGATATGTTTGCACTTTATCGACATTCGATTTTATTTTCCATTGATTTAGCCATTGTTCGATTTTTATATGTTTCTGTGAATAAAAAGTGTACTTATATGAAGTCTTTATGAGTAACTAGGATGAGTTTGCAAACGTGAATATTATAGTATTGTGCGTAATAGAAATATCATGAGTTTTATAAACTAGTTGATAGAAGTAAAGTATTATAATATTGTGCATAAATACTTGTGTGTGTGTGTGTGTGTGTGTGTGTGTGTGTGTGTGTGTGTGTGTGTGTGTGTGTGTGTGTGTGTGTGTGTGTGTGTGTGTGTGTGAATATGTATCATATTATATACTTTAATTCAATAATTTCAATTCAATTCTGTTTGACTAGTGTTTTCACGAATACAACTAAATTCCTAAATCATGATGACAATCATAGTAATTTACGTGGTCCAGAGAACAAAAGCAATCGAACCTTTTGGCGATCAAAAGCAATTCACAAGTTCGTATTTGTTTGCTTAAACAACATCAATTTGCTAGCACATTTCCACCACTTAGGTGCGTTTGAACTGTAATGGAGGATGTAATTAATCCGGAACTTGGAGACTTTACGCTTGAACGCCAAATCCATTACGACTCGACTGAATGGTTAATTTTGTAATTACCACATATTCCTTTATAGAAGAGGATTAGAATCAAAATGGTTAATATTATACGATTTTTAGAAAAAAAAAGAATAAATGTAAAACGAAATTGCATTTAATTTTTGTTGATTCTATTTTTCGACATACGAATTCTCGCACACGTTAAAATATTTTCGAATATTGTCAAAAAGACACATCATACCAATTTTCATCAACCGATATAAACGATTGATATGCTAAAGTTAGCAAGATAACTGCGAAGAGTCGTTCGAAGAATCGTTTTACATGTCCAAAATTATAGCAAATCAATGTATTACACACTTAATATTTATTGGAATAATCGAGAGCGAAGAAGGGCGAAGAAGAAATTTTTCTCTTATCTCTCTATCTTTTTTTCAGTTATATTAATTCTTACAAACGTTTAAACTCATTTGTTCCTAATTATCTCTAGATGTTATGTTATTCTTTTTGATGAGCAACTTCGTCAAATATAAAAACATAAAGTGAACATAATCCAATAAAAATATTCTATAATTAACAAAAATCGTCATAAATCCAAATGCTCTCGAGTTTAGTATTTAATTATTATATCGATATCGTGAAAATTGACATATAAATTAATTCTAATTTATTAGTATTGTTATATCATTTAAACATTCCTTTTACTTTAGCAATTTTTAAATATCCTTTATCAAAATTTGATGTAATAATTATTGCTATATTGGCACATACCAATATCTTTCATTAACATATGACCAATCTTCAATCTGGATATATTAATCGATTTTTCCATTTAATTTTCACGATATTGCATATTTCGTTCGTGCTTTAGTAGAAAGTCATTTATTTCGCGAAGGGGTATAGATATATTTTATTTAAAAGGTACGAGGAAATTCAAGCGAAAATTCTCTTTCGTCTACCCATTTCCTCCCTCTTTCTCTCTCTTGCTTCCTCTCCCCTTCTATCTCGCAGACTTTGAAATTTTCAGTTATGTTCCCCAAACGAACGTCGCACAACGTACATGAAGTCTTTCTTAATCTACGCGCATTATGATTTACGGTAGTCGCTCGAACATCTAACATTGAAGAGCGTGTAGCACCTTCCTTCTCTTTCTCTTTCTGTCTGTCGGAGACCCATTCGCATTTCTCATTTACTTAGAGACTACCGACGACGACCGTATGAATTATCCAGACGAAATCCCAAAGGTACGATTCAGTACATAAGAATAATGATACCGGAGGTCGAGCCGGACACGAAAATCGTTCTAAATAAATCGTTCTCCGTCTCAAAAGAGAAATACATACGAAAAGAAAGAGAAAGAGAGAAAGAGACAGAGAGAGAGAGAGAAGGAATAAGAGACATATTGGTACCAGCATGAATTCCTTTCGTTATAAACAGAATTTTCAATAGAATCAATTAAATCATGCCTGTAAATAAATTAGCGTTTTGGGGCGATCAGTAATATCGTATGTTTAAATTTAATCATGAAAGAAAATCGAAATTGGTCTCCCGAACTATCCTACATTTTGATTATAGGACAAATTGTACACGAGCGAATAATATGTAAATCAAACGCGAAACGATACAAGAGAATACTTGATAGAAATTTATGATATTACCCTCGAGCAAAATTTATGATATTACATGTATGATATTAACTATATGCTGGTTATATATATATTTTTACATCTATATAACTATACGTATATGTATTCTCGTTATACACAGAAATATATATGTCGTCTTGACACGCCTCATTAATTATCAGAACTATTCTACCCTCGTCGCGTATTATTGCATGACACATAGAATAAAACTCACCATTTTTGTCGTATTAAAGTGATCGATGGATCGGGACCTTGACGCTCAAAGTTTCAAAATGTCCCACCATCCGTCGTCCGATCTCTTAGGATCGTATTCCTATGTTGGAGAGAATAAGGGCCATAAATTCCCGAATTATCTCAATGAAAAAAGTAATATATTGGTGCGAAGAAAACCTTTTTGTAGTATCAAGTCCCCTTTGAAATGTTATACGATACTGTGTAAACATGAAATAACATAGAGAGAAGAACATTCCTCATAGATAACATTCCTTAGGCACTACAACTTTACTAACCCCCACTACAACTTTTCCCAAAAACATAAGATTTTCCTTCGGGAGACCCTGGTGGGTGGACCCTCCTACTATTGGCCACTAAGTCCTATTTAGGTTCTTCCCTCTCCAAAGGGGTGTACTAACTTATGTATACAAACCCGTGAAATAATGTAAGAAAGGTTCTGTCCATTAAGTACTATGCCTGTAATACACATTGTCTGTTATACATCATACATTTATACAGTCCACATCGAACAATTGTAACATAGTCGCCAAGACTCAAGTTAATAAATTATTTTTGACTAAAGAAGTGCCTTTGGTATACTACAAAACCACTCACACTGTATTAATTTACCGTCGTGAGACTTTCCGTACAAACTCGCGTATAATTGCAACTTAAAAACTGTACGTTAGTTTTGAAACGGATTCGCGTCAGCATAACATATAGTGCGCGCGAACACTTGTTTTTCGTATCTTTTTCGATTGTTACATTGTCTTACTATCATGATAATGCTGCTAAAGTTTAAATACTTTCAAAAGAAAAACAAAAGAAAGTACAACTACAAAATTGACTAAATTTGATTTCTCTTAGATAATATCGATTATTTTTTTCTTATATCCATGCTAGGAATTAAAGACTCTAATTCCTGTTCAACATGGTTAACACTTCTTCCTCGTTTGCGAGATACAAAATTACATTGTACATTACATTTTCTTAAAACAGATTTGCCTCATGAAGGTGAAGGAAAAGGAAAGAGAAAAAGAGTTATTGAAAAACGTTCGAACAGAGTTATCCGAAGTAGGAAAAAAATGTCATTGGGATCGAATGGAGGAAACTTTAGCGATCGTTCGAACTCTTTTTCTTCTTCTCCTCTTTCTTGTTTCTTTTTTAGCCTCGACGTGCTACCCTGCTCTTTGTATAATTCTTTTCTTTAATCCTTAATCGTGTTTCTTCTCTTACTGCAAGTTGTTTTTTTTTCTTCTTTTATCTTTACTATTGTTTATTAATTTTTATTGTCATTTTTATTTAAGATATATTGATTTTCTTTTTTCTATTCTTCTCTACCTTTACCGAAAAAATTTATTAATATTTTGGATCAAAGTTCAATTTTTGTACAATAAATCAGTTTGCAGGTGTGCTATAAAATAATTTTATTAAAGATTTATAATTGAGGATGATTTCGATATATGATCAATAGTTTGATATAAAAAAAAAAGAATAAATATTAATCCAAAATTATTAGTAAATTAATCCAGTCATTGAAAATGAAATTTAGTATTTCAATTTTTATTTTTCATTCCAAGTCTTTAAGTCTTTTGCTCGCGCAGTAAATAAATTTCATTTTCTCTAACTTTGTCTTATTCTCTTCGATTATTTTCCTCTATTGGGAATAACATTATCGTCCAACCTGTTTCTCTTTCTCCCTTCTTCTTTTTCTTTTATCGAAGTTTACTCACCACAATATAGAAGGAACAGTTTTAGCGTGTTTTGCCAGTCGGTTTGATGTTTACCACCCGTCATGGTTTAAAGTGGAACTTTTCTTAACTACTACTGACATTTTCAAGACTCTTCTCTTTCTCTCTTCTTCTTCTTCTCCTTCTTCTTCTATTACGTCTTATCGTAACCTTTGTCAGCAGACTTGTAATGCTAAGAATACCTTCGACGAAGACCTTTTGTTAATCAGCTCTTCCCCTCTTACTAACAGATTCTCTCTTTTTCTTGTCTCCTTAGCTCCTTCGCGTACACAAGCTTTTGCAGACGATGATAATCTATCTTCTCTCTTTCTCTTTAATCTCACTCTCTCTCTCTCTTTCCTTCTTTCTTTCTTTCTTTCTTTTCTTTTATTTTCCTTCTTGCATGGAGAAACGAGCCAGCTAGCTTTAACTCGTCTGTGTCCGTTAAAAGTAATTGTCAGTTTCTAGGAGCTCCGTAGAATTAGCATCGAGCGAGTAGTCTTCGTGGATTCTACGTGAGATGATAAACGGGCTCGACACTTCTGCAATGTCTTTTAAAAGAGAGAGAAGTTCTTGCAAATATTAAATAGCAAAAAGAGCTAATAAATATATATACAACATATATTGTAAATATATATATATATATATATGTTCGAACGAACAAGAGAGATTAAAGAATTTCATACGGCTATTTTTTGGAATTTAATCTACATGAATATACTATACATATTATTTCAACGCTGATACGTTTTTTTACACTAAATTTACTACGAGCGTTCAAAGATATGCATGAGTAATTTGTAAAAATGAGGTAATTTGCAAAAATCCAGTAATGGATTAAAAAAATCCTGTGAAAACGCATAAAATGTACATTATTCATTTCTAAATAAAAGAAAATATACTATTCACCATCCATCTCGTTAAAATCTCATTCTATATGAAGATATATGTTTTTTATTAAAACGATGATTTGATCGTTCACGGTAAAAATAGGTATACATAAAATATCGATAGTTTTATAATTAATTTGATTTTAATGTTTAATAAAAAGTCTATTTTCAATCGAGATAAAGTTGAAGTTGAACTCTACAGTAGCTTATGGAAAAGTAGAGAAAAAATTTATTAAATTGATTGTATAATCTCAGGTATACGCACATGTATTCAAATTTATATTTAGAACAAGCAACAAAAATTTATTGCGAACAGTTAACCGTAGGTACGATATCCACCGAACGTACATGTGTGTGCGCGTACGCGTGTATTGGTTCGATGGCAATTTACAAATCGGTGATATAAAAAATTGATCGTTACTATATACAAAAAGGAAAAAAAAACGAAATAAAACGAAACAATACAAATATAACTTGGAATTGATAGAGAGATAATACCGAATTAATTTCGTCGTTTGAATATATTTATGTATATCGTTTTGTAGTAAAATATAAAATATAATATTATGGTTGTAATGAAATGGTGAAATGCAAACATACGTTCTCGATTTGGTTAATGCTAATCCAATCTTTTATTTGATGTCGATTTTATTTTATTATTCTAGCCTGCGAATATCTTAAACGTTCGTTCATCCGAATTTGATTTCATGCTTTCTGCTTTTACTGTCGATGTTACGTTCGACTAGCATCGTTTTTACGAGTGACCTCGCGTCATCGGTAATTCTACGTTCTATTTCCCCTTGCGATCACACGCCGGTCAAAACTTTCTGCAAGCCAGCAGCAGCCATCTTACTCGCTTGACTTCTTCTTCGAAACCACCAGATATTTTCATGAAATTCTCAACATTTCCGGTCAAAAGGAAAACCCTCTTCCTTTTCTGTGATTGCTCCGTAAGAAGAGAAATAAGATCTATTTCCGGTATTTCGTTTTGTGACATCGACCGAAAATCTACCAACTATAAACAACACTCCAATATATCTTCCACTCGTATTGACTTATTCCTGCAACTATCGAGAAATACATTTTTTTTATACTAGTCGGCATATATTTCATTTTAAAACTTGCTTTTACAGCAAACGAACGTGAATTATTGATTTTTTAGAAAGGAATTTACGCTTATTAAAACCTATTGACGAGTTCAATTGTACTAGTTTTAATAAAGCAAAATTCTGTTACTACTCACCCTTTGATGAGTTCCAGTAGCTTTACTAGAAAAACTACATATCCCATATTTCCAAAGAAGTTGCATTTTTTATTGCCTGTTTGGAGAGTTAACAGCACACGATTTTAAAAATTATTTTTTTTCGAATGGGTCACTCATATATTTATTAACCATTCCCATCGTTTCTTTACTATAGTGATTTGATAAGAACTAGTTTTTTTTTTTTAATGTGGCTAGGCCGTTGAGTTAAATAAAGTAAAATTGTATATACAAAACTAATTATTTTCTATGACATACATATATTTTATAG
Source organism: Polistes dominula (assembly GCF_049000335.1). Taxonomy (NCBI): domain Eukaryota; kingdom Metazoa; phylum Arthropoda; class Insecta; order Hymenoptera; family Vespidae; genus Polistes; species Polistes dominula. Next base: position 7,326,075 of record NW_028301147.1, read on the forward strand.
CCAGCAAGTATAAATATAGGTTCGATTATAAATATTCGATTTTACATTTTAATTATTTAATAATACGTTAGTTAGAATATAAAGTTGTTATAATAATAAGTTTCTCTTATAGCTATTTAATTGGTGGGTAGAGTACTTACGACAGGAAGCGGTGAAAGTGACGACAAATATGAGTTGAGAGTCGGTGTGTTCTTAAATAAAAATGATCGACGACTAAAAACCGACAATGACACTACAAAACATTCATAATAAGATCTTATCTTGGGTTTATAACTCCAGCTCGGTTGATTCGCGATGCGAGCCGTGTTTATCCCTCCTGTCGAGGATAAGCTGGATAAATTTTCATCGCCGCACGCACATTCTACTTTACCCTCGACCTTTAATTTGACGCAATAAAATAGAAGCTTGACGCGTTTAGGCCAAATTGAAAGAAATAAACGTCCAATTGTTTTTCTGCAAAAACATATATATATCTATATATTATACAATTTGTCTCGTCGTTTTGAAATTAGGAATAATATTGGAATATTTATATTTTACTGTTTTTGCAGGAATAAACAACAATTTCATAAAAATTAATATGTTATTGTGCCTTTTTATTCTTTTCTTTATGAGTTCGAGTCATTTCTTTACGAACACTTTCCTCACATCTATTCAATGCTATCAAAAAAGTCGCGTTTTTTTACCGTCTTCCTATAGTCAACAGCATACTTTGGTTTCTGTTGTTCCGAATTGGTAACCCGTCCATTTTACAAACAGTACCCCCAAACGTTACTTTACTTTCGTGATCTAACGAGAATTAATAATCTGATGTAGCGTTAGGTAGTTGACCTCATAAAAAAACTAATAAATTTTTGAAAGCTTCAAATAAAATGAACGAGAATATACGAGTATACACTTAACATAAATGAAAAGGGCATAATATGGAACTTCCTTATTGGATTTACGTTTAGTAAAATTTCGTTGTTCAGTTAGTAATATCTACTTAACGTTCAGAAAGAGAACGAGAGAGAGAGAGAGAGAGAGAGAGAGAGAGCTTTCGACTAGAAATTCTATTATTTGGATGCAGCACGGCGCCCAAACTCTAGAATTCAGTGGAAAATCCGAGTGAATCCAAGCGCGATATCTTCTGAACCTTGTGATCCGTGGTACGAGATAAACGGTGGTTGCTAGCTCGTTCTAACGATCGGTTCTATGTGGAGAACCGAGTCTAATAGAAATTTCCCGAGAGATCAGATATCGTTGGTTGAAGAGTGCGAAAGCGCGGGTGGGCATCGCTTGGAAACTCGACTTGACGCGTCGAACGCGGCCTGACGATTACTCCAGGTCAAGAGGTTAATGACGTAGGAGAAGTTGTTGGTTGTTAGAACGAGAGGACTTTGACTAATCGTGAGGGGGAGATCAACGTTGTCCTCTTCGCTTCAAGAAGTCAACGGGGTGCTTTCTACGAATCGATCTTTAATCTCTTTCTCTTTTTATTTTCTTTTTCTATTTCTATTTTTGTTTTATTTTTATTTTCCTATTACTCTTATCCCATTTTAAATGAAAACCATCACCTATCCATCTAATTCATCTATCCAACTTTCTCTTATGCTCTTCCTCTGCGAATTATTTAATGCGTTAATTGATGTCACGAGTGTTAATATGCCATGCTCCTTGAAAGCTTATATATCTATTTTTAAAACGTTATCGCTAGAGATTCCATAAGATTCATGACTCCTCGAATAACAATATCGTAGGCGTTCTAGTTAACTCGAGCGGCGTATTATTTTATATTTCTATGATTTTTTACACTCAAATATAATAGAAAATTGAAAATAAGAATGTGAAAGCAAAGAAAAATAATCGTTTTATTGATATTTATCATTTACAAGCTATAACAATTATTTATATTTATTAATAAAATATAACCTTTTTCCATGGAACAAAATCCAAAATTAACATAAAAATATTGATTATTTCTGTATTTTAAAAATTTTTTTTGTTAACACAGTGTTCTAAACTATACTTTTTTTTGCCGTTTTTTTTTCCAAAATGCTTGCTGTTGAAGGGGTTAATTTAATTTTATTATCAAATATATATATTTTTCTTTACTTTCGCTATACGTTACTAATAATTAAACGACAAAAGTAAAATTATCAAATTTTCATTACTAATTATATTCATTCATTCATAATTATATGGAAAGAAACAATTTTCAATTTATGGTTATTACATCATACCAAGAAACGTTTTTATGGTGTACTTATCTCAGATAAGATGACGAATGAACTGACCTCCGTTTTCTATTGTTCTTTAAATAAAACATCTTTGGGTTGATTTAACGCCAGCGTTTATTCTTTCTACCGTTAACCCTCGAAAATCGTGTTCTCATTCTTTCTTTTTATATTTTCCGCTTCGTCTTTATTTTACTATGCTTTTGTCTTTTTCTCTCTCTTTTTTCTCTCCAAATGTATATACCCCCCCCCCCACATACAGTTTTCATATATTCTTTCCAAAGACCAGCATTTCTTTTTTCTTCACCCCTAAATAAAACATTTGAAATACATTCAAGATTAAATATCGAATAGACTTTTTTCCTTGCTGGCCAAAATGACGATTGGGGGGCCGTTTCGAAGAACGAAAAATAAAGTGTGGGTAGAAGCTACATAAAGAATACTGTACTATGTATAGAAGTAGAGGGAAGAAGAAATAAAAAAAGAGGGGAAAGAAATTGGAGCGATTTTATTGAGACGGACAAAAAAATTGTTGAATTCTTTTCTTATTACTTCAAGAAAAAGAGAAAAAGAATAAGGGTTTGAGAGGGATAGACAAATGGAGATCTAAGGAAATAGAGAGAGAGAAAAAGAGAGAAAGAGAGAGAACAATGAAGAAAGAAAAGAAAGGATACGAAACGATTGCTTGACCCTTTTCCAAGGGTAAACGAGTTGAAATAGGATCGATAAATCTCTGCTGTGTGCTCAATCCTGCCGAAGGTTTGATAATCGTGAATCGTTGCACCCAACGATAAGACTATTTCATATGTTACGACGTAACGTAGACAACGATGCAGGTGGTTTAACGTCAACGTATTTCAGAATAAAGTTACGCGTGAGTGCATTCATGAGTGTTCAATATTATGTACATATACATATATTGTATATATAGGTTTTTCAGGTAAAGATAACAATTTTTCATTCCCAATTAAATTTTTTTTTATTTCAAAATAACAATTAAAAAAACAGTTAGAAATAAAATAATGAATGTTAATTTAAACAATTAATTCACATAATGTGCTATGTTAATTTTTAAAATTTATGTGCAATCATATTTGTAGGATTATGGGGTTCTTATAAATGAAAAATAACACAAAATATAATTTTAAACAAGAAAACTTTTATATTTAAGTGCACAAGGAATGGCACGTCTTTACCAGAAGACTGTTTCGAATAGATTAAAAAAAAGGAACAATGGTCAGTGATCCCAGAGACTTTAGTTCGTTTGATGGACACAGGGGCGCAAAATTATCGTACGCGGCAGAGAATTATCGTACGTCCCGGGAAAATTTGAAATCCGACAAATCTGGGACAGAATTTTGAAAAAGTCGACAAAAGTGTCCAAGTTCCAACTTTTGCAAGTTGAGGACCTTTTTTTCAAAGGTCCCAAACCCTATCATGAAAACGATGAAAACGATCGTCGAACGGGAAGTCATGCTGGGAGTGGTGGTGGGAGTGGTGGTGGAAGTGGTGGTGGGAGTGACGGTTGGGGTGGGGGTGCACCTTTGGAAAATTTGTTGACTAAAAAAAAAAAAGGTCATCAAGTTTTCGAAATTCCAAATGGATCGTACGCCACGATTTTGGATCGTACACGACATGAAATTATCGTACGCGTACGATAATTATCGTACGAATGGGATCGCTGACAATGGTGCACACTTATTAGGCTCACGACTCGCTCTCGATATCGGCGACATTTATGACGTTAGCCGATCTCCGCAGCATGCAAATTCATACGTGTTACAATAAACTATGGTTTTCTAGAAATGTAAGAAGAGAAACAAAGAGATTGATTTTCGTTCTTTAATCTGAGTTACACATTCCAACAATATTTAAAACAGTATTTATAGAATTATATTCAGAAAATAATAATCTTTAAAAATAAATAAATCTTACAAATAAATGCGTTGGATTTACGACCGCTACACCACTGTCAGTATTTTGGGAATTTAATAAAACAAAATTAGAAAAAGATATCTTGAAATTTGAAATTTGTTATCTTGAAATAAAAAAATTTGCATTTGAAATAAAAAATTGTTATCTTGACTTGAAAAACCTATATATATAAGTGGATCAAATAAGTATTGGCACACCACAATTGTTGTAAATATTTATTTACAATACAATATTAAATTATTGAAGAATATTGCTGACACCATGTATGTCATTTTATGTCTTTTAATGTACACTAGTTGTCTACCAAAGTATATTACTTAATAATAATACTAGCAAAAATTATAAAGAAATAACAAAAATTTTATAGTCAAAAAAGTATTGGCACAATAACCTCTCTAATCGTAGATTTTCAGTTTCTCTTTTTCAGACATTTCTTATACCATTTCTAAGAACTCAAATGTAAATTAACATATTATTTTGGCTTTTGCGTTCGATACAAGTATTTAGTTTAAATATTTATTCAACATAGGAAACATGTTTGGAAAGACAAAAGAGCTGTCGACTGTGGTGCAAAATGAAATTATTTTTCTTCGTAAAAGGGGCGACAGTTATCGCCAAATTGGAAAAACTTTAAAAATTAGTTTTTTGAGTGTAAAAAATATAATAAAAAAATGTGTGTGGTTTGGCACTACTGAAAATAGACCACGGTCAGGCCAACCGAAAATTTTAACAATGAGGGAGCGGTGCGATATCATTAAACAAGTAGGAAAAAATCCATTTGTAAGTGCTCATAGATTGTCCGTTGATGTCGCAACACACTGGGGAAAGACAGTGAATCCAAAAACAATTCGAAAAGTTATACATTCAACTCACATATACGGCAAAACCGCGAGAAAGAAGCCGTTCATCAATGAAGTGAATAGACAAAAACGGCTTGTATTTACAAAAGTGTACGCATAGAATTTTTGAAAATAGAAACACAGCATTATACACATAGAATTATCCACATAGAATTTTGGAAAAATGTCATATTTTGTGATGAAAGTAAGTTTAATTTATTCGGATCAGATGGAAAGAAATGGATGGAAAATTGATGGAAAATCAGATGGAAGAGAGTACACTAGCCGAAACGATTTGACCGATTTTTATGAAATTTTGTGTATATATTCGGTAGGTTTGAGAATAGGACATAAACTATTTTTTATACCCCTAAGTGATAAGGGTGGTCCACAACAAAAATTTTTTATTTTAATTTTTTTATGATTTAGCATTAAAAAATATATACAACCCTAAATTTTAACCCTTCTACAACCAACCCCCATTTTTTAATAGCGATATTAGTACTTTAATAATTTTCAACCCTTGGTGGTCGATAACTTGATTATTTTTTTTTATTGTTATAATTAGTGATAGATATATAATTATAAATATATTAATTAGATAATAAAGTACAATGAATTAAAAAAATGGATGTTTGGTGTTTTGTTATTTTTATAGGCTGTCATCGTTCACAGCGCTCCATTCCTCTTTCAGTCATAGACTACATTCCCACATACAATAAATTACTTATTTTTTATTTGACTACCAAAATATTTACTAGAAATAATTTATATGGCAAAACAATGTTTGTTGGGTCAGCTAGTATTATATATATATATATATATAGATACATACTATAAATACCTAAAATAACTTACAAGCAAAGTTAGTTACTTTTAATTACAAGTTTCACGATCTTATATAATACTCGTAATTAACTCATAATATTTATTCAGTATCGACTAAGGTGTTCTATTCGAAATGTTAAAAACACATTAGCTTTTTTTGTAAGAAATATCTTGGAAGTAGTAATTACGTTCTCGTGATTGTCACATCCTTAGTTAGGTTCTTTATATGGCTTATAAGAGCTAGCTTCTCGTTGGGATAATATCGGTTCTGGTATTATTGGGAATTACGTTTATCAAAAGACGGCATTAGTAAATGTAATCAAACTTCTCGATTGGAATATACGTCGAATAAACGAATTTTCTTTTTCCCTCTTCTTTTTTTTCCTTTTATTCCAATTTGCTCTTATAATATTATTTTTGTTAGTCACTATAAAGATAATATTTTTAACTCTCTTTTTATCTTCTGGTTCCTTTATCAAACATTATTTTTCACGTCATTTTATAAAATCATCAATCTTAATTATGATAAAACACATGTGATCTCTTTTTTTATATTTTTCTTTTAGAATAAGCGGGAAAGTTTTTGTGTAGCAAAAGCAAGCTATTGTAAAATCGATGAGAAGTCGGATTTGACGTAAGCGGATAAACCGGACTGTTTCTCTCACGTCACCTCGCCATTTTCCTATTTGTCCTACGGTACTCCGGCTTAAATTATTACGCTCGCGGAGAGACTTGCTCTTTTAGTAAAGCGGCACACATTGGATCTCGCTAAGCTTCCAATTACCGCGTAGAATGCGAACGTGTATCGCGTTAGGAGAACTCTCACGTTAGTGGCCATTTCTATGTATAGAATACGCGAGGTCTCCAGGACAAACTTGGATCTAGTGGAAAGAGTAAATTGAAGGATGGTAATCGGACTCGTGCAGTTTTCCCTAATTCACCAAACCTCCGTTGCCCCTTTCTCATCACTTTGTGTATCTTCCAATCTTTCTCTCTCTTTCTCTCTTTCTCCCTTACACTCTCCCTTTCTCTTCTTCTCTTTCTATCAGCTTATCCTACTGCTTGGTACTAGCACGTTTGCCACGACACAAAATAATGAATAGTTCTCAAGTTTCCAGAATAAAAGAGAAAGAGTCACATTCCACGAAGACCATTGCAATCTTCCTTTCTCTTTCCCACTACCCTCAAAATATTCATTTTACCTACTGGAATTTCACCACTTATTTTACTTTGCTTTAACGATCTCACGTTATTAATAAACGTAACTCCCTGACGAATGATGAATGATAAAATGCACGAGAATACCTCAATGCAAACTCCTTTCCTTAATTGATAATTAAATTTAATAGCAATTGTTATTACATCTTTTGTATTACATACACCTACATGACAATTTAAGATCAAATTAAACAAATAGTGACAATGATATTATCATTATTGTCTGGATTTCGTTATAATTGTATGAAATAAATTGATTTTTTTTAAGGATTCTTTTGATTCAGTGTTTTTTTTCTGACGATTCATATATTACCTGCATTCTGCATTTTTCAAATAAATTTGTTTTTTCTATTTTATTTGTCTTAAGCAAAACTTGTTAAATTTAACTATTCAAATTTTCTATAACTAACTCTTTGAGTGCTATAGACGCATATATGCGTTCAGCAAAACTCTATCCGTTTGAATTTGGAACTAGCAATTAAGCATATACTAATGTATTTATTTCTAAATGTTCTTTATCTTAAATAAACTGTATCAATAATTTTCAAGAAAAAAATGTAGTAAACGTAACGGTGAACAGTTTTAAGAAACACTCACTGTATATTTGAATCAATTGATTATTTTCCACAGAACAATATGAATTTCACTTTTATCGCACTTGGAAGCTAATCACATTTTTTTTCTTTTTTTATTCAATCAATATAGTTCGCATAAGCAAAAAAAGTATTCCGTTACCAACTATCGCAACCGTTAAGTGCGTGCCGTTCACGCGGATTATTTTCGCCAGAAATATTCAATACTCGAATGTACAGAACTTAATCGTCGAGCCAGGTCGTTAAAAAATTGGATATTATAGTATTTTTTTCGCATTTTAACAAAAGTAACGGTTTAACAAGTATAACGGTTTTGTGTAACTACCGTTAACTGCAGGAAAAAATGATAGGAACATATTGAAGGCTGTCTCGAACGCTCGGTCTGCAAGATTTGATTGATAAAGCTTGTGCATCTATGAACTGAATTTAGTTTCTTTTTTTCTTTTTCACGTGTATTTCTATTCCGTTGAAAAATTTACTTATCGCAATACGTTCTCGAATGAACACGTTCACGCATTCGTGAAAACAAAACAAGAGAAATTATTAATATTGAATAAAAGAAGGAATAAGAGTAAAAGAGAGAGAGAAAAAAAAGCAAAAAAGGAAAACCTATTGCAAATACGACGATAAAAATACCCGTTTAATTAATGAATCGATCAAATCTAACGATGGATATATATGTTAAATGGATTAGATTAAAAATATTAGTTATTACTAGGTGAAACTAAATTAACAAAAAGAACTGTGTTAACTGATAATATTTAGGAATAAAACATGATCTGATGATTACGAAAGCTAGTGATAAGAAAGATAACAGTTAAATTAAAATAATAAATAAAACACTTAAGATATAATGTATTTCTCTCTCTCTCTCTCTATATATATATATATATATATATATATGTTCTAATATAAACGGAATAAAAAAAAACCCCATTTGATGTGATCTATCAAATACAATAATTGTATTCCACGACGATATCAAAAAATCTATAAAACGTTTACACGCTATTTTTTTATAAGAGAAAATAATTGTTAAAGTAGTAAAATTAAATGAAATATCTTCAGCGTAAGAATAAAGTTTGGAATATATTTTGAATGTTCTGTGTACTTTGTCATCGTGTTTTCGCGAAAAAGCCAATCTACTTGTTTAATACTCCAGAGGAATTCAACATATGTATGTATGCATGTGTATGTGTGTTGTATGTACATATGTATATATATATATATATATATATATATATATATATATATATATATGTACTTGTATTCGTGCTTGATTCAAACAAAAGCCACGACTTAGGATCGTTGCTCGAAAGTTCGGTCAAACGCGTAGGTATTTAGGTTGAAGGTGGGAGACATTAATAAATGGCAAACTACTACTACCGAAGCATATACCACCACCATCGTTCCGCAGGCCTGGTGTTCCATGGTGCACAATAGAAACGAGAAACAATGTGCACTCTGTTTGCGCCTGGTCTTATCCTTTTGCTTTCCTTGGAGCTTAGAATCCAACGGCAACCTACAGCTTGAGGCTCGGAAAAGCTGGATGTGTTTTTTGTCTCTGTATGTTTATTTGTGTGTGTGTATTTATTCGTGCGCTTGTGTTCATACACATTTCTGATCTCTTTTTATATATGTAATTAGTATCATATAAATGTGAGTTTTTGATCCTTTACATGAATTATTTCTGGTCGATACGATATATGTCCTTCGAATAATTAAAATTATCCTTTCTTGCAATTTTTTACCTACGAATAAAGAATTTATAAAAGTTATTAAATTATTTTCAACATATTCATTCTTCGTGCTAACATTTAGGAAAATTCAATGCGATTTTACTTGTTTAACTTGTTTAACTTTATCAAATCATTTACATCGGAATAACATTGGTTTAAAGTACCGAGAATTTTCACTGTTGGTTTTTAAAAAGAATCTCTATTATAAATAAAAAAGAAAGTTTCTTTCACATGATATTCCAAGCAAACCAAAACCATATTATTTGAAAGCACAGTAATTAATTAAACAAGAAGAACAAATATATTCACTTTGCGCATATTAATGATTCTCCGTTATTTTATTATTGTTTTTGTTGTTTCCATATTGGGTAGTATAGTAAAAGTAAGACATTTAATATAAAATAAAACGATAAAATTATAAAATACACAAAAAAGAAAGAATAACAAAATGAATACTTTCTATGAAAGTATTTAAGCCAGGACTCGTAGGAAATTCGCTTACTTTGGCGAGCTTTCTTTCTTTCTTTCTTTCTTCTCCTTATTTGAGCGTGGTGGTTGGTTGGCCAACCAAGTCGTTATTAAAGCACCGAATGGCTAGGAGGATACCGCGTCGTGCCGCGAATAAGAAATTAATTTTCTTTTCCTGTCTCTCAGTACCTTGAGAGAGACGAGAACTGGACCCTTTCGCGAAGCTAATCCAATCGCTAATAATAAGCGAGGAAGCCACTCAACTTTATAGTTACAAGCGTAAACTTCATCAGGAGGTTCCAATTACTTTTCACGGTAACTGCCGGCTAGCAGTTCTCACCTCCTACTCTTCGCCTTCCTCAACCAGTATCTCAACCTCCTTTCTCCTTTCTCCTTTCTCCTTTCTCCTTCCTCCTTCCTTCTCCGACATTTTTTCTTTTCCTTCTTCTCTTTCAGTCTCCTTCACTGCCCATCTTTCCTTTTTACATTCCACCCTTTTTCTCGTCTTGCCTCCTTCCATCTTTCTCTTTTCTTCATTTTCTGCGTTGCTCTTTAACCATCTCTATCTTTCTCTCTCTCTCTCTCTCTCTCTCTCTCTATATATATATATATATATATATATATATATATGTGGGACGAACGCCTCCATGCCAAACTTGATAAGCATTCGTGGAAGGGAACTGGTCGGTGGGCCCTGGATAGCTCAATTGGTTAAAGAGCAGTCGCCCGGAAAGCGAAAGATCCGTGGTTCGAGTCCCGGTCCAGTCAGTCCAGCGGTCCAGTTTTTTTTCACGAATCTTACATTTGGGGGCTCGTCCGGGATGGAGGTCTGTTTCGTAGCATGTTCCACAGTCTTACAACGCCACGAGAAGAAATTATTTATAAATAATTTCAAAGAGTAAAGAGTTTGACCGATAGTGGCGACGCGAACAGTTGGCCGAGGAACTAGAAAGACGGTCTTACGGAGCCTCGGCAACGTGTTCGGAACGAGTAAAGACGTAACGAGTAAAGACGTAACAAGTAACGAAGGTGCCACCAAGGGAGGGGTGGTTATGACGGAACATTCGGGGTCGAATGTTGTTGTTGTAGAGGGGTGGAATGTGGGACGAACGCCTCCATGCCAAACTTGATAAGCATTCGTGGAAGGGAACTGGTCGGTGGGCCCTGGATAGCTCAATTGGTTAAAGAGCAGTCGCCCGGAAAGCGAAAGATCCGTGGTTCGAGTCCCGGTCCAGTCAGTCCAGCGGTCCAGTTTTTTTTCACGAATCTTACATATATATATATATATATATATATATATATATATATATATATGTCTTGTTTTCTCTTTCTCTCCTTTCTTTTTTTTCTTCTTCCAGTTCCTTTTTCTCTTCTCTCTCATTTGGCTCCATCTTTCTCACTCAGGAAATGAAAGCCACTCTTATTGTACGACGTAACATTGCTGGAAGTATTGCCAGGGGCACTTGGAGCATGTCTCTGATCGTATGAGTCGTTCTTGGAATTTACTATCGTTCGAAGTTAATTTTGCTTACTAACAATGATTACGAATTTTTCAATATAATAAATGAGATTTTTAAGTAATTTAAAATATATTATACACATACGTATATCTCGATTTGATATATTGACAAAAAACCTTTCGAATGAAAAATTGACGAAGAAGTATTTAAAAAAATTTTGTATAAAGGTAACGTATGGATCTGCAAAAGTAGGTGATCGTCGTTGTCGAGATCAGTTCTTTTATATAGTTGAGTTTTACCACGTAAATTCGTTGCGTGTTAAGATAACATATAATTAAAATGACTCTTAGTTTTTTATTTATACGTCAGGTAGACACGACTTACTACAATCCGATTGTCAATAACGATCTATCGCGATACGTTTTTTTGTTTTATAAAAATGTTTATAGCGATGCTTGCTCTTTTACTTTTTCATTCACGTAATAGTCATTCAAAAAAAGAAAATAAACGGAAACTATTAAGCTTTTACTTAATTGTACTGTGGTTCTATGAAAAGCACGTATTACGTAAATACCTTGAAATATGTTCCCTACTCCGAAATAAAGTTCCGAGAAAAGTACGTAGGGAAGTGAACGAGATGGTGATAAGACAGGAACCGTAAGTATGTGTTGTATCAATTAAACCGGTGATCAATCATAATTTACTCGTCGAGCTAACACGAACGACCGATATTTAGTTACCTAGTATTAAGCATTTAAACAGGAGGTTCTCTCTGAGCAGGTGCTGTTGATAGCTTCAACCTGTGACACTGATCACTAATTTTTAAAACATATTTCAATGTGTGGTGAAAATGTCTGTCTTCAATAATTCTATCCTTTTTAGGATCGTTTTAGGACACGTCCTCTACTATTTGCTTTTGATACAATGAAAATTTCATTTTTAATAAAATCGATAGTCCGAAAAATGTTTAAAATATTACATACATTTCGAATGATCAGTTTGCAATAATAAAATAGTTCGACGTTTAAGAAAAAAAAATGAGAATAGCCGATAAATGTAGAATATATTTTCGTGCTAGGAACATACTCGTTCACGATGATGGCACGTGCTTTAACTTTAGTAACAATGTTACTCTCAGCTCGTACTACGATTTACTATACTGCATAAAGTCCATAACGCTAACGTTGAAACACGACGGAGATAAAATGTCAACTTTTAGTGTTAATACTCACGATAATAGCCGAATGAAGACGAACGAGGACAGCGAGGTGAGCTTGTTATATCTACAGAATACTTTTACTTCGGATAAGAATATATTTTTTCCGTCATTCGGCTAACAGCCATTAGTTATAATATTGGCAAAGCAACGATGAAAAACGAGAGAATACATAGTTGGATCGTACCATAGTTCCATCGTTGGCATGTTTCGATGATATTTATCTGCTTCCCGTAACAAAGAAAAAAAAGGACAAGAAAATTTAGAACTATTTTGCTGTAAAATTAAAATACGTTATAAGTCGACATACAGTATGTGTTGTATTCTTGAAAAAGAAAAAAAGAGAAAAAGAAAAATCAATAGGCATTAACAAACAAAAAAGTCACATACATAAATTTTATTAGGTATCTTTTAACACGTAAAAAATATAACGCATCGAAAAGATATCAGAGACAATGAATCCACTTTCCACAGAACGCGTAGAGGATTTCTAAAGGCGTTCGGGGATTCTACGTTGTCATCTCGTAAAATCTCGGAAAATAGCAGCAATAACGGATGTTCCTCTCTCACGGGGGTACAGGCAATTTGTAGGAACGAAAGGGGAATTTACAGGCATCCTGTGAAAGGCTACAAATGTTCTTTGATTCTTCCCATTTCGTACAGCAGTTTTCATTTCCACACAATACCCCGGCATTGCGACGTTCGTTCGATTATTTTTACGAATCTTACTTTTAAATCTCGTTTCGAATAACGCCAAAAGAAGAAGAAACAGAGAATACGAGAAAAAGAGAAATATTATTCTTTTTCTAAATCTCTTATACCACTGATTGTTATTGTTTTACAAAATCCTTTTTTTATTTTTTCCTTTTTGTTTCATTTTTTGTTCCTCTTTGAAAAGATACGAGAGACAGGGAGAAAAAGGAAAAACAACAAAGAAGTCTTCGATTACTTTCTTTCTTTCTTTCTCTCTCTCTCTCTCTCTCTCTCTCTCTCTCTCTTTCTCTTTCGTATTTACAATTGATATTATCTCGTGGTAAATTTATCGATAACAATAGACCATCCATTTCTTTTTATATTACCTTTCCACAAACGTATAAGGACATTCGTTTGACTTTCACCAAAGAAACTCGCATCTCTTTGGCTCTCAATAAACGTCTCACCCTCGTTTCTCGTTCCTGTTTCTTATTCACCCCCTTATTTCGACGCCTCGTAACAGCCACAGGCAAAGAGAACGAGAAACGGAAAGAGACAAATGGAGGATGACAAGGACGTAAAGTAAGAGAGATAGAGAAGGAAAGAGAGCGAGAGAGAAAGAGAGATACTAAAGACGACAGTCAAGCTCGAAACTAAAACTAACTGTAACCCTCCCGTATAACTGTGTAACTACATTACAGCGTGCCACTTGTATAAATTAACTCGAATCTCAAGAAAGTAAGTGGCCGAAGAGCAAAGCGCTAGTTGACTTGCTAATGCTATTTACTATCTCCTGCGTACCGACGTAACACACCGTGCGCTTCTGGAAATTGTTCTTTAAAAGGACGAAAGGATGCCACCGCCCAATGCTATGGGCCGTCCCGGTTGTTCTAATTTTACAGCTGTTGCCGTTTCTACGTTCTTTTAAGCTGTCAGTTCTTCTTTTCTACTTTTTCAAAAACTTTTCTTTACTCTCTTCAATTTATTTTGGAAAAAAACAATTGTAAAATAAGATTAATTTATTACACGAATTAATGTTTAAAATACAATTATTTTATATTTTTTTCTTTTTTCTTTCACGAGGAGTGTGTCTATTATTTTACTAGCAAATCTTAATTATGATTGAACTGTTTGGATTTAGATGGTATACTTTTAATGTTGTGTGCTTTCTTGTTTCGAAAAAAATATTTTCGAACCATTTGGAAAGTCTGGTTTGGGAAAAATTAAGTTAACGATAACAATAGACACATATCGATATGATCTTTTAATCAATCAATAATCTTTAGTTCGAAAGAATATGAAATTTCTAATATTAGACACGTTTTGATGATTAACGGTATCATAAATATATTTATTTTTAAAGTGACATTGGTCTATTCTGGATCAAAATTAATTTTAATGGAATCAATTTGATATAAGAGATAATATCAAATATCATAATCCTATGAGAAATATGAGTGACTGGAAGAAATGGGAAGAAATTAAAACTTGTGAAATATTCTAATATTTAAAGTTTAATTTAAAAAAGGTAAATGTAGGAGTATAAAAGTAATATATACTATGTTAGAGTTATTTTAAATAATAAATTCATATCATCTAATATCTCAAAATGCATCTCAAAATTGTCTCGTGTATTAATGCTTATCGACCTTTTTGAAAACTGTCGAACGCATTTTATAAATATCTCGCAATATCAAAAAACAGATTAGCCCTCATTTTGAAAATAAACAACTCATTTAAAAAGTATGCTTGCTATAGGTAAACAAAAATATCTCGTTGTTTGTTCGTTCTCACGTATTTTATGACTGCCATCATTTTTCATTTATTTTTTGTTTGTAAAAAGACTCTCATTAAAGAAATACGAAACCCTTAAACTGTGAATCATGGTCGTAGTTCTTCAGTTAAAAAAAAAAAGACGAATCTTGTCTCTAGCCGCGCCTTTCCCTCGCATTTAAATCGTTTCGGTTATAAATATGCAACGTCACTCGAGATATTTTACGCGTCCGGAAAACTTCTTCCTCGTTTTCTCTCTGATTCTCGAGAAATCGATTCGTTGAGATTTCGAGGTTCTATTCGTTTCTACGTTAAAAAGGAAGAAATGGAGAAAGAGGGAGATGATATCGAACAGCTAGACGAATTTAAAATGCCTATTTAAAATTCTTCCTTTTCAAAGAAAAAGAACCACCTAGAATAATCTAGATTGTATGCGTTGATTACGTTTGTATGTATATGAATGCGATCGATAAAAGGATTTAGAATGAACGAATCTGTTCATATATATGTGGATCATTCCACGAAAAAAAATCATTTTTACATTTAAAGTAATCGTAAGCGGTCGAATTTTTAATAAATTCAAATTTTCAGATATTGTTCGCGTTTTTATGAAATAATTGACCAAAATCTTCATTTTGCCTTTGTCTCATTTAACTGGACGATGGATAATTCTTCTGGATAAATCTTCCAAATTGCAATTATCAGAAAAGTTTACTTACAATTACTTCGAAAAGCAATTATGATCCTGGCTGTTCACTTAAAATATTATCCTCATAAACGACATAGTCAATGTCTCAAATACAAATATAATATTAAAAAAATTTGGATACAGTACTTATTTAGGCCAATTTTATATCATCCTGTAAGGTGGTAAAATAATTTTTACAGATGGTTTAATTATTTGCAATATTTTGGTCATAATTCGTACTATATTTATTATTAATTTATCCTAATCTGTAAGATTGTTTTCAACACATTAGAAAAAGTAAGATGAAAGATAAATAAAAGATAGAGGTTTATCGTATGCAGTACCTGATATGGTTCACGTCTCCAAAGTTCTTTTTACATTTCTAGGGTTTATCTTGGAAACTTCGGATGTATTTACTCGACAAGCTTTGTTTGCGAGATAAAGTTTCACAAGTGCCACAATGCTTTCCGTCGAGCAAGTTTCTTGACTTCTTGAACGAAAGTACATAACCAAACTACCCACGCGAAGATTGGCTCGATGCTTTTATTAACAAAATATGAGGAGAGATAATTTAATAATATCCGTATTACATCGTCTAGGAACAATGAAGGAGTAAATATGAGAAGTACAGGAAACAAAATGAAACAACTTTCTAAACGTAACTAATTGTAAGTTTTATTAATACTTATACGTTATGTTTATGACGTTTTTTTTTTTTTAAGAGTTATACGAAAAGTAACTAAGAACATAACATCCTCATATTGAATTAAATTTTTCTAGAAAACTTTCGATAAAATCGACTCGATTATTTCCTCATTTTTTATCCTTTAAACATCTAAATGATTTAAGCGACGATAAAAAAGGGGATGTATAATATAAAGTTAGCCGATTAGTACATAGTACGATTACTGGCTACTTTAAATCAATAAACGTGAATACTACCTAGTAGTTGGCTTATATCTTACAAATTTAATCGCACGTTTATCGTTGCTTGCTTAGATATACTTTCTTTACTATGTCTATAGTTAACCTCGAAAATAAACTAAAATTATCATAACAATGCCCTATTGAAATAAATATTCATAGTTACATGGTCACGACAAGTGTACATATGTTACATGTGTGTCATAAATTTAATACAAAATAGATACAAAATTAATTCCGTAGATAATGAGTATTGACAAAATTTATATGCATGGTATAAAAAATAAATTCATTAAATATATTATTTTATAAATAAAGATTTAGGTATTATTATTTATTTTAATATAAACTTTTATTTTTATCGAAATATACGTATCAGATATAAAACCTCATTGGCATCTTCCTAATATTAAGTTGAGATCACTCAACGTTCTCGAGTTTAAAGAATGAAAAATGTAAAGTGCTGGGGGTAAAAGAGCTGTTCCTGATAAAGGAAAGGCTTTGTCAGGACTAGATAAAAGTTATCTATCTATCCTCGTCTCTCTCTCTAACTTGAAGTTCTCTTCGTTACCGCGACGACGTATTTAGCAGATCGTCGCTTAATATGAAGCTTTGCGAACACAGGAATATGTAAATCCGTTGGAACAAGAAAGAGACCATGATCGTTAAATTTCACTCCCTTCTCTCTTACATACACACACCCACACTTTCATGTACAAATATACAGGAGAAAAACTGCGCTCGCTTTGCCGTTGTGTTACCACAGATTGCCACGATGCGAGCGACAGTGCTTAACTTTTCGTTCGAGCGAGAACTTCAATCAAAACTTTTCTTAACATCGACGTATGTACACAGCGCGACCTTATTTCTTCAAACTTGACTTCTGTATCCTTAGTCTTCCATTTTAGCTCTCTCACTCACTCTTTATCTCTCTCTCTCTCTCTCTCTTTCTTTCCTTTCCTCTTCTTTTCTACTTTCATCAACAT
The DNA here is from genome assembly GCF_049000335.1 of Polistes dominula. Lineage (NCBI taxonomy): Eukaryota > Metazoa > Arthropoda > Insecta > Hymenoptera > Vespidae > Polistes > Polistes dominula. Next base: position 7,343,651 of record NW_028301147.1, read on the forward strand.
TTTTCAGGACGATTTCTTTTTCTCTTTTCTTCTGTTAATCTTTTTTTCTTTTTCTATTTCCTTTCAACATCTTTCTCAACAAAATTCCACGTTTTTAGCTACGCTTTTTATCATTATTTTCTTTGATTTTTTTCTCTTCTTTTCCATCTCCAGCACAACCCTATCTCTCTTTTTCTTTCTCTATTTTTATCAACATTATCCAAAATAATTTTTCGTCTACTTGTTTCTCTATTCTTTTCTATTTCCCTTCAACATCTTTCTCAACAAAATTCAACATTTTTAGTCACATTTTTCATCGGAATTCTCTCTCTCTCTCTCTCTCTCTCTCTCTCTCTCTCTCTCTATCTCTTTCCATTATTTTCTCATTTTCTCATCTTATTCTCGTACTTTTTGAAGTTTCACGAGAAAAAATAAGGAAGCGGGATACCGACATGCAACGAACGAAGTAAAATGTTCAACTTTAAACGAAAGTATCCAGTACTACATCCTGGATGAATTTCTTGGACACAGCTTCAACGATGGACTCGTAAAAATTGATCGCCGACCCTCGTAAAAAAGAAAATCTTGCGTGCAAGCACCGACCAATCGCTACGGTTGACTAACTCTATCCTTTCTATAATTCTATTTACAAGCTTTAGTGTATTTATATGTTTGATATTATTATATACATATAATGTTTATAGATAACTTCTAATCGTTCAAAACGTTAAAAATTTGAATATCGAATAATCTGAAATTTTATGCAATTTAATTTGTAATAAACGTAAATTGAAAAATTACTTTTTCCCGTTTACTAATCATTTCTTCATAAAAAGCATCGATAGTATGAGTTTATGAAAGTATTAATAAAAAATATACTTTAACAAAACCCGATGTATCCGATTAAAAATTTGTTTGACTGGTAAAAAATTCAGAAATTATTATAAATGTTAGTTAATGATTTTTCACTGAACATAAAAGATATAATTTATGCATAATAATTATAAATGTAGATATAAGCCGAAGAGAAATAAGTATTGCAAATTTCCTCTTTTTTCTTATTTAAACCACAATTTCTATATGATTGTGATAAAACCACATATAATATATTGATACAAAATTTTCTTCTTTTCTTTTCAGGTCTCCTTTTAAAATCGATTTTCTTAGCCTCTTTCAAAGAAGATACTTTTAGAAGAAATAGCGTTTCATCAAACGGTTATAGAAAAGTTGCAAAGCGATGAACGATATTTGTAGAAAACAAGAAAATATCGAATTAAAGGAAGAGGTTATAAAAAAAGAAATTATAGGTTTTATTTTATTTCCGTGACTTAATTAATTATCACGGAATTAATGTTTCAAAAAATTGCCAAATTTTAACGCAAATATGAAAATATTATTTTTAATGACATTTTATTAATATTTTAATTTTACTAGTACTCGCGATTAATTCTCATTATTCCTTATACCCATTATTTCTAGTTCATCAAGAATGAACTTGGACTTTAATTACTAAAATAAATAGATAATACTACAATAGAATATATAATATTTTATTATTAGAATTTTGTTTCTTTTCAAGGGCGCTCGAAGTAGTTCGGAGAATTGTTCGATGGATTGAAATCATAGCACCAGGGAATTTGATTGCATTTGATATTGGTAACGTGATAGAAACAATTCACGTTCGTACCTTTTTTATTCCTATTGAAGAATCTTTTTTATGCTTTTTTTTTTTTATTGCTCACATTCCTTTCGTATGTTCGGAAAAAAGGGTGAATTTCTAATTGAGATGTATACTATATAGGAATCGTAAAACGCCAATAGGATAGTTTAATATATCAAGATATTAGGAAAATAATCTTTCAAAAAATCTACAATCATAAAATATTTATTATAAGCTCTTGAGAACGATTACTAAAATAGCAAAACGATTACGTTCAAGGTGGAAGAATAAAAGCGCGCGAGCTGTAATTACGTTCCTATGGTATCACCACAAGACGCTATTTTCTATGCACCGCGTTTTCAGTATGAAACTATAGAACGTGGTTTATATAGAACGAACGGATGAACGAACGAAAGAACGGCTAGATAATTTAACGTTCGTAATCGTTTTACCGCACCGTATCGATCACACACAGTACTATGAGGTTATAAATAATATATACTTCTCCGCATGTAATGAGTAGTTCAGCAGGTAAGAACAGCTTTTACTCGGTGTTCCTAGGTCTCTAGTATGAACTCGTCAATTATTAGAATGACCTACACCTATCGACGTATGCCATGAAACTCTTTTTACGCAATTTTTCTGTCGACGCATATAGTTCCTAGATCTTGGCGCCATTCGACAGGACTCAACAAGAATTTTTATAATTTTATAATATAATGTCTTTCGTAAAATTTAAGAGATAAATAGAGAAATTCGAGATATTAAAAGAAAAAATTCATAAAATATTTAATTAAAAAAGTAAGTTTTCATAATAAATTATAATTTTTTAGAGACCTCATAATTAATTTATTTATTTAAAAATACATAATATACTATAATAGTTATATGAGCCGTTTATTTTGAAAGTGGTTGAACTCCATTTATGTTCGAATAGAGATATTGAAGGGTTTGCGTTTCAATGCAATTAAAAATATACATATAGAATACCAATGAGTCATACTACTTAATTGTATCTAAAGGAGTTGAGTTAAATTTATAATTCTTATTTAAATAATGGCAATTATTAAGTGAATAATATGTGTTTTCTTAACAAGAATGGAGTTAGATTACTTTCAAGTTTAACAACCAGATTCTATATAAAATTTGAAGGAGCCCAAGTCCATTCAACATATGTTAAGATTCCTCAAATTAAAAAAACAATACTTAATTTATTTTATATATCTTTCGAACACTTCAGAAACATAATTTATGTGATTAAAAAAATTTTTTAACTACATAAATTCCTTTATATACGCATGTGTGCAACAGTAATAATATTCCTAATAAAGAGAATTTTATTAGATTATAAAGTTCTAATTTTGGCATTTTTTTCATTCTAATGTAATTATTTTATTACTCCTGCGTAGTGATGACTCCGAGGGTTAAATTGTTCTGTAATGTAAGTAGAGTGTATTAAAATATTAAAATCATTGTTACAAAATCGATGCAAGTGTCTATTGTTTTCTAAAATCTAAGAATTTATTATCTATGTACCGTCCTCTTCGAAATCCACCATTGAACTAAGTCATTGTCCTCTATAAAAGTTTTTTTATTCAATGTTGTTTATATGACTTTCTGAACGTTGCACATGTGTACAACGGTTATAATACTCCTAATAAAGAGAATATAAGATTATAACGCGTTATGATTTAAATTTTAAAAGATAAAAACAATTTACTGTTCACCTACATTTTGTGTGTGTAGAAGGTATTTAAAGAAATTATGATATTGTGGTTGTATATATAAACGGCCCATATATTTGATATATTGGCAAAAATTAGAACAAAGCTAAGACATCTATGAACGTGTAAAACAATTAGTATAAGTTCTGTTTACATTTATTGTTTCGTAAAAAATACAGTTATTTCACGCTCGGTAGATAATGATGTGTTAAAAAAAACAGTTAATATACTAGTAAATAAAAAAATGTAAAAAAACTAATACAAATGTATATTACCTGACTTTTTCTTTTGCTACGCAAAGAAAATCGATTCATAATGTTTCAGTAGAATAAAGAAAGTCAGGGTATAATCTACCAGATTGGATAGAAAATAAAACCAATCGTAATCTCACGTTCTTAACGTTACGACTTAGGTTAGTTACCAAAAAATACTTAAGACAATCGTCTGGAAGACTTTTAACTAGGGTCGTCTCGAATTTCCATGAGACGGTTTTTCTTATCAAGTCAATTTAGTTTTTCTGCGAGTGGTATGTTCGCATTGCCTCGGAGGGGGGGGGGTTAACCGATTTTGGCTGTTGATTCGACCATAACATGGATGGACTTTTGGAAAAGAAGAAATGAGATCAAGTAGCTTGCAAGATGACTCGTCGAATCGTTTCACGAAATTACCTTTTGCGAAAGGGGGATTCGTCGGTGGGAAATGATTTTTCACGAAGGCTTTGGATCGGGAACGTGGCACGATCGGTTCTTGCGGTTACAGAGGGAATAATGGTTATAATCGGAATTAAAGTGGTCGTTATTGGAAGAGCTATGCGTCTTATACCTGCGTTCATTCATGGGGAATAATCGTTCGCGATGAACAATCGCTGCTGTTGAAAGGGACAACTTGTTCAAATTATTAATCCATTCGATTAGAAATTCCCGAACAAAGCGTACGAGGATAATTGCAATTTAGAAGATTATGCGTCCTAATGCGCGTTATCTTCTTTCCCTTTTTTTTTTAACAAAGAAAAATCTAATATTTTTTTTAGAAGAGAATGTTAACTCGACTTCTTTAATAATTCACTTTGAACATCTTCAATGGTTTATACATTTTCATAATCAAGATACATGTATATATACACTTTGTGGGATAAAAATTCTCTATAATCCAATCTTCTTTGATAAATATAAAATTCCTTTCGCAAATTCATTATAAATATTAATTACAAACTCAAAAATTATGAACTCATGATAAAATATTATGATTATAACGCTTTTCTTATCGAAAAGACTTCATTTCCATCTAAATGATACATTTTTTAGTAAAGAATAATATAAAAATAATAATATTCATAAAAATAAACGCGTAAATAAATTGACGCAAGTATTATTTATTTGTTGCTGGAATTTATGAAAACCTACAAGAGTCTTTTTGACCTAAAAAATCATTTAACTTTGTTCTACCGATAATTTTGTATACTTACCATAGAACGTAATATTTGGTTGCTAAACATTATTTATAAATTACAAACTTTAATAGTAATTTTAAACAATCTTTCATTGCATGTGTGTGAATTTCGTTAGAAGTTAGATTAAACAAAGTAAAGAGACATTTAAAGGATAAACTTCACACAAGGGAAAACAGGAATTGTAATTTTCGCATAGACAATGAAACAATAGTGCATGATACATTAGTGGATCGCAGTTGGTACAAGGACTAGATAAAGATTTCTAGGATTATGTTTGTATGGATTGTAAGTACATAGCTTATTTGTAGTTCAAAAGGATACATTGCTTTGGCGAAATTAGAAGAGGAAGAAGGGAGGACCAGGACAAGAGGATGGAGGGCGGGTGGAGGAAGGAGGGGAGGGGGTGGGGTCTAGGAGGAGGAGGAGGAGGAAGAGAAGAGTAGGTCGCCTTAACAGCTTTAGAGGCACGAATGGTGCTTAGAATAATAGCTTGAGCCGATCTGTCCTGCCCTGTGTTATCCAATTACCCAGAGACCAGGATCTCTCTACATGTATGCAAAACGCTGTAACGTCTAGGGATCTACAGCAAATGCTCGAATTACTGCATTTCATCCAACAGGATTCTCTGCCTGTCTCATTCTCCTGCTAGCACATTCTATAATTATGTAAGATACTAATATGCATGCAATGATCTGTTTCCAGTTCTCAGAACCCCAAATGTCTTTGTCATAAGGAAGTTTGATAATACAATTTCAAAAAACAAAAACAACACAACAACAATAACAACAATAACAACAAGAACAACAACAAGAACAACAACAAGAACAACAACAACAATAACAATAAAAACAACAAGAACAACAACAACAACAACAACAACAACAACAACAATAACAACAATGAATAGCGTTATGAAATAAAAATCATTCTAATCACCCTAATAACTTTAATATAATTATTATTATCATAATATATTAAAATAAAATATATATATATATATATATTTATTTATTTATTTTTATATTTGCAATGAAATGTTCACTTACCTTCTTTGATATCCTCTTTAAAAGAAATCCGATGAATATTCTTATTTCATAACTGAAAAGAAAATGCGTCTGAAACGTTTTCAACATTGATGTGAAATATATTTATAATAGTTGTTATTTATCTTAAAAAAAAAAAAAAGAAAAACAAAATAGAAAATTTAAAAAAAGAGCAAAATTAGTGTTCCGTTTCATTCACTGAAATATCTAGACTACTAATATCTATAGGAGGACGGATGGCGAATATATAGTACAAACAAGGAACAATGAAATCTCTCTTTTGGGTACGGTACAGAGGGTGGATATGAGATCCTCTACTGGAAGAAGAGGTAAATGGATGGTAAAAGTGCACGTTCTAACAATAAGAGAAAATTCGAGTCACGCACACGAGAAATTTCACCGACTCGTTTCGTTGAGTTCCTCTATACCTTAATAAAGAGAGAGAGACAGAGAAAAAGAGAGAGAGAAAGAGAGAGAGAGAGAAAGAGAGAGAGAGAAAGAGAGAGAGAGAAAGAGAGAGAGAGAGAAAGAGAGAGAGAGAAAGAGAGAGAGAGAAAGAGAGAGAGAGAGAAAGAGAGAGAGAGAAAGGAGAGTGGGGAAAGAGCGGACCAAGGAAAGGAATCAAACAATTTTAGGATACCACTACAGCAAGATCGTTTATGTTTTTGTTTATTAATATTTTTTTTCCTTTTTACTTCTTTTTTGTAAAACAGATGAAACGTATTTCTTTTTATTCATACGCCATTTTCGAGAATGTGTTTGTCGTTAATCTTATCCGATTCGGACGTCCCGCGGTTCGTTTAATATATTCCTTTTATTTTTTTTTTTTTTGCTTTTCTTTATTTTCTTGTCTTTCATTTAACGTTTATCGAATGAAATTCGGACATTATGTTAACTACTTTCTACAGGTGTCTCAGGCATCGATGCCTATTTACAATAAATTCCTTTGTACAAAAACTAATCTCATATAAACAGTAAAATGTGCGCGTATGCACGAACGCGCGCACATGGCAGCATCGATGAGCGGGAACGAAAACGTTATCTCGTTATTAACGATTACCATTACTCTTTTATATTTTTTCTTCTCCCTTTTTCGTTCCTTATATTCATCAACGTTTTGAGATAATGTATGTATATGTCTTTGTATGTGTTTCTTTTGCTTGATTAGAACGATTAATAAATGGGATGAATGTATTTATTGTAATAACGATTATTTATATTTGTTTATTCTTCTTTTCTTATTTTTGTATCGCGTTTTAACAGTCTTTCGCAGTAAATGTTAGTTCTTGTTATTGTAAGAAATATCCTCAAAATATATTTATGTATATATATATATATATATATATATATATATATACATATAAGTTGTATGTATGTATGTGTGTGTATGTCTGTGTATGTGTACACATATATACATGCTTCTCTCCTCGACTGAAACTACATTTTTCCCTCTTTTTTTTCTTAACCTACAATTATGTTTAGCGACGTAACACGAAATAATGAGTATGTTTTAGCTGAAAAATATTTGACGAATATTTTCGAGAACACAGAGAAAGTGAATTGACCAAAAAATTTCACTGTTATATTCAAATCTGAACGACCAAAAGTCAACGTTCCCGCCATAACGATTTTGACTTATATCTCCTTACATTCTTCTGTGAATGAAGTTATGTACAATCAACATTTGAAGAAAATCCAATGAAGTCGTTAGAAATGATCAACATAAACAATAATATATCAAAAAAGGATTCTTTTATCGTTGTTTTTCTTCTTCTTCTACTTATTCTTCTTATGATTCTTCTTCTTCTCCTCTCTCTTTAATATCTTCATCTTCCTCTTATATCATTAAATGTTTATTTGTCTATATCTTTTCCTCTTCTTTTTTTTTATAACATACACGTATAATCCTATACTGTGGATCGTAAAAATATTTGGCACTTTTTAAAATTGAAACACTTGTTCTAAATCGAAGAAATTGTGCTCTAAATTGTAAACAACAAATAGATATATTCAATTATATTATTTAATAGTTTGGAAAGATTAAACAGTGTTAAATAATTGTTAATAGATTATTAAATGAATAATTATTACAAATTCAGAACTTTTTCGTTCGATTTAGGCAGTGTCGATCAATTAGAAAAATTGTCCAATCATTTCAATGATACACTTCGTTTACACGTGCTATTACTATGAGAAGAGAAAAAGTAAAAAAAAATTGAAGAAAGAAGAATAAAGAAAGAAAGAAGGAAAGGAAAAAGAAGAAGAAATGAAAGAATTAATGAGAAAGTAAGATAGACGGGCACTCTCTTATTATATACAGCTCTCTTGTATTCGATTCGAGCGCGTCACCACTTCTGGTTGATGAAATTTCCCCTGAGCAGAAATTGACGAAGAGACCGGCCTCTGCGGCATCGACGATAAACATTTGCTCGTCCTTTGAAGGCTGTAATACACCTGAAAGCAACGCGAATGATATTTTTTCAACGTTGTAATTGTCATTGTCATTTTCGTCTTCGTCTTCGTCTTCGTCTTCGTCTTCGTTTTTGTCTTCGTTTTTGTCTTCGTCTTCCATATATATATATATTTAATATATATAATTTTTAATATATAATATATTTTTAATATATTAAATAATTTATTATTTTATTATAATATATTAGTAATATATTATTATATGTAGAATGAAAGCAAAAAAGCTGCGCACCAATCGAATGAATCAATTAGTTGAAATTATCAATTACCTAAAGGATTTAATTATAAAGGTAACTTATGATCGTTATGCCCGATATCTTCGTAGTTAATCATATCATCCATTATCGTGTTAGTAGCAGCCATGCATAACCATATACCGAATATTATATAAGATATAAAATATATTTATATATGTAAATATTTAAGAGATATATTATAATAAAAAATATATAATATGTTTGAAAATAAAAGTGAAAGCGAGCGAGATAAAGTAACGAAATTAAAATGAAAAATTAGAAAGTAGCATAAAGCGAAAGATTTGAAAGATATTTTTGTAGTTTATTAAAGCGAAAACGAAATTGTAATTAACGTTAAATTAAATAATTATCACATATTAGATATGATCGCATATCATAACTATAATACGTACAATTAAAGTGAGATATCTATCTTTTTAAATGATATCAATCGATCGAAAATACAATTTTGATATTAAAATTATTCGAAATCACCTAAGGCAATCACCTTTAGGGCAGATACAAAAGTCGGCTTCAAGAGGAGTTATGCGCATCGGGACTGGCCTCCTCCTCGAATTATCGAGAAAACTTCAAGGCAATTAAACTTACGAAGGTACAGATAACCCAAGACTCCGCTAAACCGGAAAAGTTAAAGTGGAAGACTGCCGCATATTAAAGCGAGTGAACTTACCCTCCTGTGACCCACCTCCCACCCCGTCATTCTTTCTTTTTCTCTCTTATTCTCAGACTTTTATCCTTGTTTCTTCCTTCCCCGTTTTACCTTCATCGTCTTCCACCGAAACTCCAAATCTTTAAAAGAAGCTCATTCGTTTAGTCAAGGACACTTAAAGTACCGTCCTACGCTACTCGAGCACTTAAAAGTACGGAGAAAATAGATTAAAAATCACACTATCCCTTAATTTCAATCCTAAATTCGAATCTTTTATCATTTCACCGTTACATTTCTTAATAATTTATTTATTATTTTCGTTTATTTTGAAAATTATATAATCTTACTATAATCGCACGTATATCATATTACTATATTACATATATTTCTATATTAATGTTTAGGTATCTAAAAAAATTAATTGTAGATTATAAGTTACGATAAAAAAAATACCGATTATATATTCATAAACTATGTAATTATTGTGTTAGTGTTAGCCATGCATAACCATATATACCGAATATTATTGGTCAATGCGTAGAAGAAAAAAAAAGAAATAGAAAAAGAAAGTAAAAAAAATAAAAGTATACGAAGTTTAAGAAGCAAGCTGATCACTCACATTTTGGTTATTACGTTGGTTGTAGGCTTCCATAGCCATCTGTTTAAAATCCGCCATGGTTGGCTGATGGCTAAAAATTGTCTGATGTGGGACATGATTATGCGAATAATTTATGGCGGATGTTGAAAGACAATCGGCGAGTACAGGATCCGATGGTAGATCCAAACCGTGCTGAACGATCGGCCTTTTCTCAGGCGATGTAGCTTCGTCCGTGACTCGATCCTTTTTTCTTCGTTGAGGTGGTGTCTTGTAGACGGGCGTATACGTTAAGGGTCTTCTTTCTACGAACAGATTTTAGGAAGCCATGTTGAGCCCACGTTAAGTCAATTAGATCGTTTAAATCAAGATGGGTAAATTAAGCTTCTGTGTTTCTTATTTTTATTTTTTTTTTTTACTTTTACTTTCTTTTTATCGTTTCCGTTATTACAGATTTTATCCGATACGAGAGTAAGCTAATTATAAATATAAGAAAGAAAGATAAAAAAATGTGAAATAAAAGAAACCATGGAAAATTGAATAGATTTTCTTTGATAAGATAGAAAATAATCAATTTATATTTTAATTTACAATTATAAAAGAAAGGTAGATTAATGAACACGAGCTTGTTTCAACAAGCTATGAATCATTGTCTTTAGTGAGAAGGTTAAATTGAAGATTCTTCGCTTTACTTAAGAGTTATCTACCTTCTTTCGTGTTCTTTTGACTGTTAATATGCGAGAGTGTTCAGGAATTAGGAGTGCTACGATAAAAGATTTAAAAAAATGTCTACTCAGTTCTCTGGAAAAGTCGAAAGGTCTTACTCGCTGATAAAGTAACGGTATTCCTAGGCAAAGCTTTTCAACTCTAAGCCGAACAGCGCTGTACTTAAAGTCAATTTAATATTTAACGCGTGTACTATCAGCCACTTCTGTGAATCATGTATTTTTTCTACTGTTCAAGAGACTCTTGAAACTCTTTTAAAAAACCCATTTATATTCTTACAGAAGTATTCAAATGTCTTGTTATTCAATTTCAAGTGGTATTGAATTCCATTGATAAAACACACTTTGAAAAAAATATATATATATATAAAACTCTTTTTTCTAATAATATTTTTAAAAAATACCTTTTGTAACGAATTAGTCACTGGACTAGTTAGCGAAATTCGTTCGATTATTAGAACTTCGAACAATATTCATTTTTTTTTAACGTTGTAAGTTGTATGAAATGTTAACAATTTCCGTGTTAAAACTTTAATGCATCTTTTATAAATTTAACAATTACGTAAAATCATTAATAAAAACATATTTGCAAAATGAAGAAAAATTCTTAAATTGTGATTACCGATTTAATAGATTTAATTTATAAGTCAATCTTCGATGAATTTGATTACCTTTTAAAATTCTATCTATCTATAATTCAACTCTCTATATAAAGCTTCAAAGTGTTAACACTCTTTTTTTATTAGCTTGTGTATGATAAATAAATAGGGAAAGAAAAGTGAGGCAAAGGTGAAGAAAAGTTAGGTCGTTCCTTTACCATATTCGTTAGGTATGATGTCCGGATCGATGTCATCGACCGCCTGCTTGGTCTGAGGGTGCACCGGGGTGGTTGCACCTGCATTAGGTGGCTCGCACACGATCGGAGCGTGCTTTGGACTTCCGGCACGGTCGTTCGAATGCTTCCGGTAGAGCGCTGCCACGATACCAACTACAGCCATGACCAAAAGGGCCGCCGTAGCTATCAGACCCAGTAGCAATGGACTCAGCATCGATGCATCCGTGTTGCCTGTCGTAACAGCAACGGAAAATACTCGATCAACCGAAACTTGTATCGATCTTCTCACTACCCTTCCACTTTTATCTCTATAAACTATCCCTTTTCTTTCATTTCCTTCTTCCACTCTCTTCTGTTCACTGTTTTTTACAGTTTATCCTATTTACATTACTCCTATAAGATAAATTTGTTAGATAATATTATATAAACAAATGTTCCACAAAATAATAGTCGTCTAATACAGATTATTACTTTAAATAATTTAATAATTCTGTAAATTAGATACTTTTAAAAAAGCTTCTTGACAAAAACAAATTAATCCAGTTATATAACATAATAACTTTGATATTACGTAAATTTGGAAAAAAAAAATAATATTATACAGCTTTTCGTAATCGACATTCTTACCGATCGGATGTATTTTATAATTTTTAAGTGATACGGTAGACCATTGGTCAGTTGAGAAATTAGCTTGTATCGCTATACGTCATTCTTGATAATATCTATTCTAAATTCTTTTTTCTTTTTTTTTTCTTTTTTTTGCTCGTTCTATCTCTCACGTCGAGCTTCTCAGAGCTTCGCGTTTTCGGTTCCAATGCTTTAACGTTCGATCTTCCTTTGTTCGCGAAAACGAAAGCACACGGATGAAAGATACCCTACAACTTTCCTATTATTGACATGCGACGATGTGTAATACAAAGAGAGAGTCTGCCGTTGAATGATAGATCTAAAAGCGATCATTGCACTGAGCACATGCTGAATCATGTGTATAAGCTGACTTTTTCTTTACTCCCCCTCAATTCCTCTCTTTCTCTCACTATTTTCATTTCTATCTATCTATCTTTCTCGTTTTTCTTTTGAATGGTACTTTGAAAACTTTTGAGTTCGATTTGAAAAGCGAAATTCTCTTTTTCCAATAATAATGCCCGAACGATTCGGACAAATAGATATTTCAGAAGGAAATAATTATGAAATCATATTTTCAATTCCTTTGATATGCTCTCGTAATTTACGGCTCAACAGAACACCCGATCCTAAAGTTTTAAAAGAATTAAATTTTTTTCTCATTTATGAGAGAAAGAGAGAAAGAGAGAGAGAGAGACAAGATCTATTCTTTTTATCCTATTTTTATTCTCTTTTAAAATCTGCATCCATCTTATTTAACAATTGTTCATTAAAAATTTGAAAAAGAATATTATTGTTAATCCTTCTAACTGCTAGTTGAAACCAACAAAAGGCTATTTTTAATCCGGTTTAAAGTTGTTTTTTTAATATGTTCACTTATTTGTTCTTTTATTCTTCCCCTTTCTCTATTTATCATGAAGACCTAAATGCGTTTTCATTACAGTAGTATGAACATATGTATCTATGTACGTACGTGCCTTTCACATCCAGATAACGTAGAGATATGGAAGTTACACCTCTCTCTCTCTCTCTCTCTCTCTCTCTCTCTCTCTCTCTCTCTCTCTATCTCTATCTCTTTCTCACACACTCGAATGTTACACTCGTCGTCTCACTGAAGCATGCGACAAACTCGCCCATCAATATCACCGAGGTCAGCTTAATAAGCAGGACCATAATTAACGAAGGTATGTCTATAATGGTGCTATTACCGTTCACCTGGTTTGCGTGTATAAATAGAGATGCGCGATCCTGTTACAATGTGTATCTACGTGGTACCATACTCTATGTATTTCTACGAGCTCCATTATACATGTAGAACAATTTACACGACTTAACGTTACATAATGATCTCCGCAAAATTGTTCTCGGAAAGAGAAGAAAGGAAAAAAAGAAAAAAATAAAAAAGAAATGAAAAAAAACCACTCAACAGAACGAAAAAATGTCTACCGCAGAATTTACGTTACACATAGTAACTTTTCATTTTCTCGTAATACCGATAAATAAAAACGCGAACACAACAATATCGTTGGGAGAAAAAAATGATAGATACATATAACGTGTTTATAACAATGAAATATGAGGAAGTAGTACTCGGTTGCAGTAAAATATCAACGTTACAATTTTTGTATAGAAAAGTGTTTCTAATTTTCTATCTTCACACTTTGCGTTAGAATTACAAGAGAGAAAGAGAGAGAGAGAAAAAAAGAGTCAGAGAGAGTAAGAGGATTATTCCACGAAATGAAATGAATAACAATGCATGAAAACAGAAACATATAATTTCACATGGATTATTTCCTGTGCATTTCCTAATTAATTTTATCTCAATCAGTTTACGGGTTCAAAACTTTAAGCGACCCACAATTAAAATTTATTGCATACAATGCGTATTAATAGTTACATGTAAAACAAACGCCGCTAAGTTGCTATAATGCATCTATACAAGCTAAATGCTAATAATTACAACGATTCGCTATTGTGAGAAGAATATATGTGTATATACTAGTCATCTAATCTCACATTACGACCATTAACCCGATCGTAAATATCATGTTGGTAAAAAGTAAAAAAGGCTATAAATGTTTCAACGAAATTTACAACAGCATTCAAGCCGGTAATTCATAATTATTGGTACAATTTACAACTTACGACGATGCTTGGATATATTCGAAGTTAACGACGGGCAAGAATCCAAACTCGTGAATTTGCATTAAAGGTATTTATTCGATGACTCAGCGATCGTACTTATACCGATATACATACATATACCTACACATACACGTACACATGTATACGACAATCCGCCAAATCGTTGTTCCCTACCATTGGCAAAACTTACAGAAATGAGCCAATGCACAGAGAGTCGAAGTTCGATCTGGAATTAGAATTATGACGGTTAAGTGATCTTTGTTTTTTTTTCTCTTTCTTTCTTGAATTCGATCAGACATAACATCTTGTAGATATTGGTTTCATCTACTTTATACTGAAACTTTATGATCTTATATTATTACTATTACAATTGGAGTTGAAACTGAAAGAAATAATGATGCAGCAACAACGGAAACGGGCACGTGTACTACTGTCTCGACTATTTGCCGAATATTGACTTAGCCGTTGACACAACGCTTGGCGATAGTAACAAAAGCAAAACAGCGAAGGACAGCGAGAAAGACAGAGAGAGGATGGGAAGGGACGGAAAGAGAGGGAGGGAGAAAGAGAGAGAGTCAACAGCTACAATACAAGATTTCACAAAAGCTGATTAATGGAGCTGCGATTATCCGATGAGCCACGCTGCAACGCGGATTTGTCTCGACAGCAATCAGAAAACATTCCGTTGCTGTTTCCTTTGCAGGCATTGTTATTCGACGCTTCTCTTTCACGAGTACACTTAAGATACACAATGCGCGTGTCGATCGGATACTACTTCTCTGTTCCGGTGAACAAAGATACTCAATCAACGGTGTTTTATGAAAGAGCACGATGTTGTCCACACAAGCATACGTATATACCATTCATACGTAATCAATGGTTTCGTAAATGTACAGTCAATCGTAGCTAGAAAACGATACAAATAGTAACATAGAGATCCTTTCAATACATTTTCTATCAATTTAATAAAGAGGGATTCATAAATGAACAGCAATATTAATTAACTTGTAAAATGCTCCCACCCCCAAAAAAAAGATTAAGGAATATATTTAATATTTTGTTAACAATTTAACACACACACACACACACACATTAATCGTAAAGGAGAAATAATTCATTTTTATTCGTAAAAGTGATACTATCAAATATTTCCTTTTGTTACACTGAAATAATGACATTTCAATATAACATGTCATAAAAATATTTAGATTCATTTTTAGGCATGTTTTATTGTTCTTTAAGAAACATATTCGAGAGTTCCGATAATTCGTCCTGCCAATTTTTCAAGAAGGTATCAGAAGAAACATCAAATATTCTCCGAATTCAAGGATGATTTTGCTTCGTTTCTCTATCGAAGGCGATGCCATTTCTCGGGCAAAGCAAAGCTCACTGAAGGGAATAAAGGACTGGAGTTTGAGTCAACACAGTAAGCGATACGCCTGTCATTCGTTTGAGTAGTTTCGATATCGAGAGGAATAGAGGATAGAGGAGATGAGTAAAAGGAAAAAATCGAGAATGGAATCGATGTGTGAATAAACGCGTGTCTGTGTGTGAACAAAATAGAAGAGTTTTCGTGAATACTACGTGAGTATTCTTTTGCCCTTCGAAGGTGGGAAAATGACGCGGTGTACCGCGAGACCAGCCAGCTTTAAGGTACACGAACAATTTGTCCTAAATCGAAGCAATCCCGCGGAAACTCAAAAACAATTTCGAAAGAATTGCATTCTAAAACCATTCGCGTAGTAATAGCTCCGGGCTAAACAACCGGCCACACCGACGTTCGTTCAACTTTCGAAGAGAACGTATCGGCAACGAAGAGAATAGCTAAAATCGCTGAGAGACCAAACTACTCGATGCTCATATTTTCGATCGAAAAACATCCCAACGAATATCTACATTTTTCCTATTTTCTTTCTTATCTTATACTAAAGATTTATTTATTATTATATTTTAAATGATATTATTTTCATTATTATTTATATACAAAATGATTCTCTGAGAGAAGTAGAATGGAATACTGATCTTTTTTATGTGTAGATAAAACGATGCGACCGTCAGATGCAATTATATATATAGTTAACATATTTGATTTAAATAAAACTATAAAAGTGATATTACATAATGGAAGGTTTCATCCAATTTCTTGGTTATAACTGACCTCCTCCTGTTACCATCAAGCGAAAATGTTCCAAAGAGACCGCAAATAGGCTCTACCCAGGCGTAGGTGGCTTGGCATTCGAGCAAATCAGCGCCGCGGGCTTACGCTCGTCAAATCAATATTTGCACCTCGGCGGGGACTCGCGCATACAGAAAGGGAGAAAGAGAGAGAGAGACAGACAGAAAGAGAAATAATAGAAAGTGTTAGTAGGAAAGAACAAAAGTAGCAGAAGAAATATCACTTGCATTAAAGAAAAAAGGGAAAGAAATAAAAAACATACCAATTAAAACCATTTTTAAAAAATTAACAATTTTTGTCATGTAAAATTATTACTTTCTTTTCAAATTAAACAAAATAAAAAAATTAATAATAATTAATTGATTTCAATTATTTACTTAAAATAATTGATTGAAATGAATTTATTTGATTCTTATTCTAACTAGGATATAACTACATAGAGTAAATCATTCATCCCATTAATTAATTCTATTTATTTATAATTACATATTACCGATTCATTCTATTTGAATTTGATATGAACATTGCAGATAACAAGATTCGATATGGGCAAACTTTGAATCGCAAAACGAAGAAGAATTAAATTTCCGTATGATCTGTTCATACAAATATGTAAAATATTCAGGTCTAACCGAGGTAAAAGAAGGAACACGCCACATTTAGCTCACTCTACGTAATCTCTTTTGCGGTATAAGATAAGAGAAGAGAAAAGAAAGTAGAAAGAAAGGAAGGAATAAAAGATGGTTTCTGCTAGCGTCGCTAGCCGAGAAGCATGGATCCGGAAAATCGTCCTTTTCGAATAGCGTATCCTGCGGTCTAGGCTTTCACGCTTGTCTACACAGTATATTTATTATATACACGCGAGTTTTTCTTTTAGATATAAATACAGTTAAAAGCGTGCTGTGTGTATAGACGCCATTAATTGTCTAGACTTTTCAAACATCACGAATGAAAAACACATTTATCTATAACTTTTTTTTCTGTAATACAAATTATCTATCAAAATGATTTTTTTGTTCAGTCACGTAAAATATTTGTCGATTTAGTCATTACAGAAATTAAGATATCATACTACTAATAATTCTCAATATCTTCTCTTGATTATACCTAATACGATAGAAAGTTAAAATGAGATGGACGTGGGTAAATGGATAGAGGGAGGAAGAGAGAGAAAGAGAGAGAGGGAGCATTAGGGATGGATGATGCATTGAAAGCTAGCATCAGAATGGTCGACGCACGCGTTACATGACCAGTAGAAGGGAGAGGGAGTAAGAGTGAGAGGGACGATGTTCGTTGATTGAGAGTAATCTGTTTTGTTAATTGCAAGGTCCGCAGAGTTCGATACCTGTGGTCGCATTGCGCTGTGTTCAGCATTACAAACCAGCCCTCTCCCAGGCTGGAAACTGACGATTCCTCTCTTCTCTCTCCCTCTCTCTCTCTCACTCTCTTCTATTCCCTCTCTATTTCCATCTCTCTCCCTAACTCTCCGACTCCGCGATCCGCCTCGAAACATCAGCGACCACGGTGCGAACCTCTCATGAGGGGATGGTTAACCGACTAATTGCAATACCGACGCGTCTACTCTGGACTATTTGTGCAATCGAGATTATATGCGTCGTCCTTGTGTCTCACCCATCAACCTATGTTTCCACCAATTTCCAATAGTATCGTGTGCCCGTTGGGAAATAAAACATGTTATTTAATGCGTATCTTTGAAAAGTTTTCAAAAAATAACCGAGATAATCGAGATCGAGTTAGATAAGTTTCTTATGAAATTCATAAGGACTGTTAAATAAATTCTATTTTTTTTATAACATATTTTTGGTAGCTTACTCTTAAAAGTATAAAATCAATAAAAAACAGAGAATAGTGATTTGTGCATTATATCAAATGTAGAAATAACTCTATCATTTAATTTAATTTTGTGGTATACTATTATATATATACAGAAATTTAATCACTAAAGGAGAAATGTAATAATATTCATTGAAACGAAATGAATTTGGTATGACATAAATTTTACGAAATTAGTGAACGCTTTTTGATATAGTTAGTAATGTATATAGATACAATGTTACGTGCCAATGATTATATCTAACTGAAATATTTCTTCTTTTTATGCTTTTACGTTCTATGACCCTTGTAACAATAGGGCTCAAGTAGCAACGTCACTCACGAGAGCTTACGATGTATTCCGGGAGCATGTGAATTGTATAAAAGCTATTTCTTCCTTTTCTTATTGCCTCGTAGTTTTTTTTTCTATTTGTCTTGCTTCTTCATGATATTTGTGTGCGAGATATTTTTTTAACTCTTCGGTTGAATTTTTTCCATCATTTTTTTCGAATACTTCTAGGAAGGAAGACAATTAAAAAGATTACAAACGACTACCAACTTGACTAACGTTTCTCCTTTATGTTTCCTTTTTTTTTCAATGTATGCTCAAGTCTTTTCAACATCGAATTTTCATATTTTTCAAACAGTTGACACGAAGAATCAAAAAAAAAAGAAATGAGGAAGAGAGAAAGAGAAAGAAAAATGACTCCATACTTTTGCTGCTCGCAAAGTAGAAACTTAACAAATTTACAGAATTATAACTATTTCGCGTTAAACAATTTTGTTTTCAGACTATTTAGACTAACTTTGTTTTTTTTTTTCAGCGCATTCAAACTAACTTTGTTATACAGTCTCGTTAATAGTTGAATGTTTTAAATTTAAAGGAAAAATACTTTTTCTTCTTTTTTCGTTTATTTAAATAAGTTGGGAAAACCATTTAACGTCTAATCGTTATCCAGTTCCGCTTGGAAAACTTTTTCTTCATCTTGTTTTATTTATTTTTTTTTTTTTAACATCCTTTTTTAGATTTCGAGGCATTCGTAAGCTTTGCATTCTACCCTTAAAACCCCTTCTGTCGATTCTGTTTCGATGGTAGTAGTATTCATTCGGTGAAATCAGAAAATGGTGTGACATCCACAGCGGTACTATTCAAATAGTTCACACCATACTGTTACAACGAATACATGTGCAAACACTTTGTTTAAGAATTTTCGGAAGCTTCCTTTGTTCCCAAGACGACTCAGTTTCTCCTTTCTCTCGTGCATTCGCTCGCTATGCTAGTCAGAGAGTAATACGAAAATAATCACGTAGTGTAACGAGAAAAGTTCTCGCCTTCCTTTCGAAATAATGCGCGACTACGAAACGAGATTGTTTCTCGAGGAGTTATTAAACTTGAAACATCATAGTGTCACGATTGTCTCCAACCTAGGATCGAAAGTTAACGCTAATGGATTCGTTTATATCATTTAGTCAATAGCTTAATATTGAATAGTAGGTATATATCTCTTGAATTCATTTATCAAACTTTACTACAATATCATCACGCAATACGTATGCATACTTGATATACAATATTAAGAAATTCTAATTACAATTACGGTGAAAGCTTACATTCAGCAATTTATAAACATACCCATATAAAAAACATTCGCGCGCGAAAATATATTTCATGTAAAATGTTTAGCACGTTAAAAACTCAAACGAATTATTCATATATTATTTCATAAATGTATTTTCGATCGGAAAACGAAAAATTATTATTGTTTTTCGTTTTATTTCGAATAAACTAATTATTATTGTAAAACGAATCATTAATGCATTAATGAAGAAACCTACTATGACTAGTTTTTAATCTTGAATTAAAATTCTGCGTACAATGTTATTGACCATTTTTCATTTAATATTACAACGATAATGTAAATATTAATATTAGTTTATATCATTATTTAAAACTTGTTTTATTTATTATTTAAGCCCCAGTACCAAAATTGAAAAAAATATAACTTTTGTTAATAAACCGGCCATCGAAATATAAATTGTTAATATATTTAATATTAAATAGAGAGTCAACAAAATGTATTTGCGTTAGGATAAAAAATAAAATTAGAAAATATTTACCGGTCGTATACATGGCGACACCTTTAAGCGTGACAGGTTCCAAAATGGCGGGATCACTTCTACCCTTGGCGTTAATAGCGAAGAGATAGAGACGATAACTCTTGCCAGTTGTAAGGCCGGTGACCTCAAAGGTCGGTCCATTTGGATTGGTCGGCAGTGTTTTGTTCCATAGAATCGATCCGTCCTCTTCGGATACAACCTCCAATTGATAGCTATGGATAGGTAGGCCTCCGTCGTAACCGTCTAAACAACGTACGATCAGACCAGTTCCTGATTTCGTGCCAAGCTCCTCCACATCCAAGGGTGCTGACATTTCCGTAGCAGTGCAGTTGTGTAGAGAATAGGGACGACCAGCCGCTATCACCTGAAGACAATTGTCCATAGGTCAGATCGATTCACCTCGATCTACGAGCACCTTTTCAAAGTTCTAACGTAGTTAAGGCTATACCCTTTGATATCATGAACCTGACCTTGACAATGAAAAATGGATCAAACAATGAAATATATTGCATTACGGAAAAAATAAAGAACACCTATCATTTTCGATGTAGAAAAATTTATTCCATTTTTAATTTACATATATGTATTTTCAGTATTTGTAAACTATTATTATTATTTTATTAAAAATTATTATGAAATATTATCAGTAATAATGGATATATTGTTGTACTTCATTAAAGAAATAATTAATATAAACTACGATAAATGTTTATCAAACGATATTTCTTTTGTTTCGTACAAAATAAAAGCGTTGATATATTTAAAAAATATCTAATAAAAGTGAAAAACAATAATTTAAATTGAAATTTACTATTTTTTTTTTTTTATATATATTTCAAGCGATAAAATTTAAATCGGAGGAAATGAAAAAATATATTTTGACAATGAATGTTTACCGTTACACAAACGGAATGAGAAAGAAAAAGGAAAAAGAAAAAGAAATCAAATCGCATTCAACTAAGTAAATGGAGCCAATGGAAAAACGAAACTTACTTGAAAAAGGCACGCCGCTCTTTGCTTGCCGACCTGGTTAGTGGCCCCACATGCGACTGTACCGTAATCCATTTCCGTCGTCGGTGTATAGTTCAGTCTCGAACCGTGGAATTGTTGATACTCTTTCAGACTCTCTACGACTGAGGGAGTTCCGGCTACTGATGCGTGAGAATACCGCGAGTGCGGCATCTCCATCAACTCTCCAGAATTATTGAAGGTCCAGTAAAAGGTCAACGGTGGTGGATGACTCTCTACCGCACAAACCAAAGAAACCGTTTCCTGTTTGAGAGCACCAACCACAACCTCGCTTTTACCCTCTTTGCAAACTGGCGTATCTGTAACATGTTGTAGTTTTCTTTCGTTAACTTCAGAAAAGAATCATTACTTATTTTTTAATTATAACTTCCATCATTATATTTTTTTTTCATTCATGTAAATTATCAATTTTCTCTTTTTTTCTTTTTTCTATTTTTATTGAAGTGAAAACTTCTTTAGAATGGGAGTGATCTGAAAAGTAAATAAACGGAAACGCAGCTATGTAACGAAGCTATGAAACGGCTGCTATACTAAATAATGAGAGAAAAAGAGACAAACATATAAGATTGAGCCGGAATATAGCTATACAGTTTTTCCTATTCTCGGTCTCCTCTTTATGCTATGCTTCGTAGTTATCGCTCCTGGTTGTATATGTATGCGTTTGTGTGCAACTGCATACTACAAAGCGTGGACACGTATTCTTTCGATACTCGAAATGTTTGTAGGTAGGAGCGATAGAAGGGTAGAAGGAATTAACAGAGATAAGCACGTAGGTATGCGACAAAAGTATAAGGTCCAAACGAACCGACGGTCGAATTAAAGAAAGAAGGTGCGTGGACGGTTTTTATTTTACCAAAAACGTGTCATTTCTTTTCTATTTAAAAATGTTTCTATTTTATTGAAAAATTAATATTAAATCATTTATTTCGCAAATATTATAATTAACAATTATGAAATATATAGAATATAATAATTGTATTGCCTGCAATATTTTACAAAAAAATGAAATGATTATCAGATACATCAGAGAAAAAGAATTAGACAACATTGTAGAATATTTTTCTTATAAATATCCAAAGACGTTTTTTTATTATAATGTTTGCGTATTTAGGAAATTTATACTAATTTTTCAATAAAATAGAAAAGTTTTTAAATAGAAGAAACAAGACACGTGACAAAAACAAATAAATCTTATTTATTTTATATTTCCAATAAAAATACAATAATATAACTTATTTTACCAATATAGCAAAAAATTAAAGAAAATAAATTTTTTATAAAAAATGTTTAATATTATAAAATAAAACAACGGAAATGATAAATAGATATTAAGATCATTGTAATTCAAAATCCGATGAAACGAAAAAAATACGACCACAATTGTTCCCTTCTTTAACAGCATCTACAGTTATTAGTTGCAACACAAAAAGAAATAATTGTTTATGCTAACCTATGATAAAGATATATCAAATTTACAGAAAGTGTGAAAAATGTAAGAGAAAAAAAATTCATCTACCTGAGTTTCAAAAAAATATATATTATAATTACTTGGATTAGGACGGCGTATCTTTCTGTCGACAAATATTCTACAATTTTCGTCTCTATCTATGACTATCGCATTCAGCACTCCATCTTGAAGGATAGAATTTTGAAAATATTAGTTTTGTCAGCTACCTACACAATGAGGTCGGTTCCTTATCATGAGAAAAGAATTATAAAAAACAGGGAAGGTCTGTTGAAATTCGATTTACATTTATTGTCTTTATTATGGATGCGATAATATTCATGCATATAGTTTTTTTTTTTACAACGTGTCATATCTTTTCTATTTAAAAATGTTTCTATTTTATTGAAAAATTAGTATTAAATTCTTTATTTCGCAAATATTATAATAAATAATTACATTATTAAATATTACAGAATATTTAATAACTGTATTGTCTGAAATATTTAAAAAAAAAAAAGATTACCAGATACATCAGAGAAAAAGAATTAGAGAATACTGTGGAATAAATGAGGAACAGCTGACAAATTCCATTCAAAAGCAAGTAAATTACTGTCACATTTTTATATTTTGCTTCTTTATAAAATATATTTGATACCTAAAGATAAAATATGTCTATTAAATTTGATTTTTATATGTTTTTATAAAAAATATCCAAAGACATGTACTGACCCATGCATATAAGAAAATTATTTTATTATTTGTAATATTTGCGTATTTAAGAGACTTATACTAATTTTTCAATAAAATAAAAACATTTTTAAGATGTTGAACGCCCAGCGTGAATCGGTGGAGCTTATCACGAGGCTGAAATCTGAGACTCGTAGTGTACACAGTTCGATAAGCTGAGAGAGCGATACGATTCAATGCATTTTTTAGATTTTTCGTTGTTCAGATCATTATTTAGACTAGAGTATTTAGTTAAATATTAGTTTAAAATTCCGTTTTTATTGCTTGAATTGT
Organism: Polistes dominula; assembly: GCF_049000335.1. Classification (NCBI taxonomy): domain Eukaryota; kingdom Metazoa; phylum Arthropoda; class Insecta; order Hymenoptera; family Vespidae; genus Polistes; species Polistes dominula. The sequence goes on from NW_028301147.1 coordinate 7,367,432, forward strand.
GAAAAGTGCACTTTTTATTAGCTATTCCACCCAGAGACCATACCAGTGACCTTTCTTATATATAATAATAATATTATAATAAATAAATCCTAAAATTATCTTACTCTTAAAACTATCCATTCGTCTCATTCTCTCGAAACGTAGATTTTTGAAGGTTTCCCTTCTAACACGTGTGATCTGCACACACGATTTTTATTGTATCATCTACTCATCAAATTTCTGTGTTAATTATTCAATTATTATCTTATAAAGGTACATGTAAATTAACCTTGACAAAATTTTTTCAATAATACTTTAATTTTACTATTCCAAATATAACAGAATAACTGTAAATTAATTATAAAATCTTTTATTAATATCCTATATTTGTATACGTAAAAATAAATAAGAACCTTTACTCGAATTTACATATAGTCTTCATGGTATTTATTTGGAGATATAAACCGTTAATAAAATATTTGCTTTCATTAAATCAAAATAGAAATTCATATATGTATATAAGAGTCCATTGTATTTTATCTAACAGGATTTGCTAATAAACATAGCGATTCCATTTGTAATTCATTCGTTTTGGAGTAAAAGAACGATAAAAAGTAAACATTAATCAAGACTATCTTATTTAATGTAAAATATTGTTATTTATATATTTTTTATCTCAAATTACGTTATGGTGCATAATATCAAGGGACTACTATTCTATCTATTAATACTTATATTGATTTTCTATAGAGTCATTAAATTCTCTCGTTGAACGATAGAAGCCATATTCTCACAAAAGTCTGAAACTCCAAGACCCTGAAGGAATATGGACGATTATGGAAATCCGTTGTCCACGATTATTGAAATTTAAATAGGATCGCACGGTGTGCGATGGGTAAATCACTCGGTTCGGACGTGCTGCTGTATTCACCTAGTCGAGTTAAGCTATTGCAGCGGTAACCCGTTCAATGTGTCACAGATATGGCACGACTGCACGTTAGTCAATTGCGCTGCTTGACACTTACTGAGGTAATCATCTATCACTCGAGCACGTTTCTCATGTAAGCGCAAATTGCTTTGAGCTTACTTAGATTCCAACGTGAAACTCGTGGCTCTATTTAATTGGGACAAAAGTTCTATAGAGAGTGCTTGACGATACTTTTGGCTACATTTTTTTTTTATTACATTAGTCATCATTTGAAGATATATAGCAAATATATTTATCTATGTACACGGGTATAACAACTGTGATTTGTAAATCTTCTTGTAAACAATATTGTGCTATGGAAAATCGATAAGATTTATGCTTCGAAAAAGATGTGTTGTTTTAACTGTAGAAACGTCGAATTTGGTGAACATAATTCATATTTGAATTTCGAATAAGATTGGATGCTATCAAACAGAAGAAGAAGCGCTGAAGCTGGCGGGCTCGTTCTATCGATCTTCTAATAGGAAATTCCCTTGACATTGGTATTTGAGATAGGCCACGGCATACGGAAGTCCCAAATGGCAAGGAACATGATTTACACTGCCAGAGAAGTCTAGAATCGCGACTATGTATATATAGAATATATGGGCCATGGTAAGGTGGCATTTGATCTTTCTAGTGATATTAATTGCTAATAAGAGAAATTGACGGAACCGGTAGAAGATCAAGCATGTCATGAGACTGTTCACGTTTCCATCTTCTCTTGCTGATGAAAGAGGAGCAAGTTTAGTATCGATCTAATCAAACATAGATTCTCTTCAAACCACAGAGAAATACGATGTTATATATTATATTCATCAAGAATATCCAGAATTTCCAAATCTTGAGTCATTAGTAAAAAAAATATTCTCAATAAATTAATCAACGAATTAAATTTTTATCATAATCGTTCACTTCGATCTAAAGCATCTTTTATATCTTTTGTAAGATATGATGTTATTTTTTATATTCTTTTATAAGATAATACTATGATGTTACAACTAATGTACTAGTTATTTCAGTATTATACTTTATACCAGTGGTTTCCAAAGTGAGCGATATCGCTCTCTTGTGGGCGATGAAGCGATTCAGGGGGGCAATGATGGCCACAGGAGAATGGGGGGGGGATTTTATTTTTTGAATTATTAAAAAAAAAGAGGAAAACAAAAAAATTAATTTTCAGGGGGGCGATAAGAGCGATAAGTAATATTTTTTTCTTGGAAAGGGGGCGATAGGACAAAAAAGTAACTGAAATAAGATATTTCATTATAAATGAAATATCCTAATAAACATATATTCATGTCCTTGTCGTATGTTATTCTATAAAGTTATATAAAAATTACATAAAAAAAGTATCTACTGTGAAAAAAATGTATTTAATGAAAAGAAGTATAATAAATATTTCTTTAATACTTTTTAAAAAAAATTTTTTTATCGTTATCTTAAAAAAAACGTGATAAACATTTAATAATACATTCAAGATTAGACATTGATCTAGTATTATTTCCCATTATTATATCCACGATGATGTTATGCGATAAGATTGGTGTTACAGACAAGGTCGACTTAGGACGTAAACACGCATAGATAATGATCGAAGGGCTTTCGAGATTAATATCAGCATTGAAGGGGTTGAAAAGTAACGATATAGATAGTGGACTATCTATGTCTGTCTGTCTGTCTATCTCTCTCTCTCTTTCTTCCCCCCCTCTCGCTAACTAACTCTGATTCTCTTCTCTCACGTCACACACCGAGACTGTCCTAGCTTAGCACATTGCCAGACTACCTTCACCCACACATGAATATTCAGCTACGCTTTCCATACATTGAATATGCATCGCAGTCCTTCCTTCCCTCTTAGGTCATTTACAAGATGCAGATACGCCGAGCTACCACCGAGGCCACCTACCATTCTAATAGAATAACCCGCTCTGTGTTTCAGAGAAAACTATCCACCCTATCTTCGTACCCATCCTCTTAACCGTCTTTCTCCCATTCTCCGGTGACCCTTTGACCTTCCTATTCCATCGACTATACTCTAACTCTATCTCTCTCTTTTACATACACATGCCAACGTTGAGTCTCTCTTCTCGTTTCCTCGACGCACACTCTCCTAGAGTTGCTTGCCATCGATTAAGTAATTAACGAGGAGTCGAGGCGTTCGGTGAGAATGGCCAAATTAGAGAAATGCTTTCCCAACGATGGCGAACGCCTAAACCGTAATTGCTCGAGAGAACGTTACACGACGAAATAAAATGAATAACTCTCCTCTTATCTAATTGTAAGTAAAAATATTTACATTTAATCCTGTGTAACTTGATCGTTTGTAAATTCCTTATATCGGATAAAACTTTATTTGTTCGGTCTTTGAGTTATGTTACTTTGCATATTATATAGAAATAGTCATCTGATGACAGTAGTTTATTTTTTATCGGTAATTTGTTTAATCGTGGAATATGTGCACAATTTTTAACTTAAACGAAATTCATCGAATTATTTGGTGATTGATGGGTGATTTTCTCTTACGAAAAAATAGGAATTTCGAATTATAGTGATGACAGTTAATAACAAACGTGTATATTTTGTATGTGCTTTCAGTTTTTGAAATTTTGTCTAACCCTTCGCTTGAGATAACACGTTTATTTTCATTCATAGTAATAGAGATAATTAAAATTAGTAAATGTAGCGTGAGTAAATAGAATCCTACTAGAAAATAATAAAACTTAAATTGACTCACACATTATTTGAAGGGTCACAGGATTACTAGCGGTTTTGCCCTCGCTGTTTACAGCTAGACAGGTGTAATCGCCAGCAGAATGTCGAGTTAAGCCTTGAAGTACCAACGAATGATCGCTGAGAATCACGCCGGCTGTTGCATTGTTCTTTAACTCTTTACTCTAAAATACAAAAGTAAGAAGAGTTAGTATGCTCTTTAAGTTAATCGTTGTGGGACGTGGTAGGGGAATATTAATCAATTTCACAACTACAAAAGCTTAGTTTCTTCGTGAAAAGATAAAAAAAGAGGTTAAAAACTATCCGCTGCAAACAAAATTCCCCTCGATTTTTTAGAAATTCAATTCATTAAGGAATAAAACATAAAATTCGGTTAGCAAAGTCGAAAGAAAAGAAAAAAAAATCTCAAAAGAAATTAATGGAACGCAAAAAATGTTCATGAAGTTAGTGCTTTGAGATTTTACAAATGGATCGAATACTCTGGTATTTTTTTTATATAATTCCTGTTTCTTTGTACAACAAATGGCAATTTCAAGAGTATATTATTTTTTTTTCAACAAACCAAAATAAAAAATTATATTCAAACAATTTGTCATTTATGTGCGTAAAGCAGAAAAGAGCACAGATCTACGCAATGCTTACTTTTTCACAATCCGAAAAATGCCGTGCTAAACTCAACAACATGAACAAAAAATAGAATTATTTTAAGTGACCAATTTTTGTAATGAGTCGATGTCGATCGTTACCTTCTGAAACTTTCAACGACAATACTCACGATGGTTTAAATTTGTACTTACGTCTTTGAACCAGGCGAGTTTATACACTTTAGGATTTGCTTTCACTATGCACTCAAAGTACACGTCGTCACCCTCTTTGATGTCATCTGGATTAAGTGTCTCTCCCATCCTCAGAGTCACCACCGGTTGATAGTGTACCTCTAATCGCCACTTGTCCTCCATTGCACTGTCGGGAATCACCGGATTCTCAGCGCGGCAAGTTAGATACTTCCCGTCGTCGTCGATACTCGGCACGAAGCTCAGGACGCTCATTGTACGATCGTCATCCAGAGGATACTGCAATTTAATTAGAAAAATAAAAATTCTGACATTTCGCAACATCTTACCAGAATTAGAACGACGAACGATTTTTCTTGAAAGATCGTTTTATTCATATGGGCAAATTTCAAAGTTCATTTTGATTGATCGAATAAAAAGAAAAAGTTAAGATAACATAAAATACAAAAATAAAACTCGACTTAGGGATCGCAGCACACGCAGTACTCTCAAATGTACTGAGGAATTTTCTCTCGATATTTACGGTGAAGTAGAACTGAAAAAATGAATACAATACGTAAAAGGAAAATACAGTAGGGACAGGTCGCTGACTTTGCTCCCTTTTTATCTCCCTTTTTATCTATCTACCTATCTATCTATCTCTTTCTTTCTTTCTTTCGTTCTTTCTCTCTTTTTCTCTCCTTCGTTTTCCACGATGTCATTTTAATGATAGCGCCGACGGGCATGAATATCGGAGAGAGGCTACGTATCTGCATACATAGAGGACGCGATGAATGGAAGTAATGGTTCGTCAGGATGAATGTCGCGTACCATTCTCTCTCTTTCTCTTTCTCTTTCTCTTTTCCTATATTTTACCTTCCCTCACCTACCTTTTTTTTAGGTTAGTCTTGTTTCTCTTTTTTTTCCTTCCTTTTGTAAACTAGTACTGTGCTGAACTTTCGATTTGTCTCAAAGCGATTCGATAGATATTTTCCGATAGAATCCATTTCAGAATGTCTTCGTTTACTTCTCTCCTTTCTCTCTCTTTCTCTCTCTCTCTTCCATTTTTTTCTCTTTTTAAATCATATATATATTTATGTGTGTTACCTTGAAAGACCGAAATTGAATAATATCAAGATTCACATGGGTGTATGTCCAAAATATTAATGTACAGGAATAAACCCAAAGATTTGGTCTTTAACCGACATATTTGGTATGTGTTGACATTTCACGATGTGAATCTTGACATTTTCCAATCTTCAGTCTTTTTCAGTCTTTTCCACTTTCAGTCTTTTACAGTAACCATATATTATATTACGTACAATATAACAAAGATATAAAATATCTTGATTTATTTCGTAAATTTGTAATACGAATTTTTTTGAATCATTGATTAAGAGTTTTTTAGAAAAATATTAAACGAATGATGTTTTAAATTTTTACGTAGAAATAATATTTTCGATGGTAGAGTAAACGACTAACAACGAATACGAATTAGATTGCGACTACACTTTTGCACGCTGCCACTGCTCGCTTCTCTTGGAAAATCGACGAGAGTCTCGCGTGATGCAATTTTACACCTCATTATGCGAGTTAAGATTTCGTAATAACAGAGCGGATACGTAATATGCTATAATTTTTTGCAAGATAGTCGCTACGAAAGATATCGAATATAAAATTTTGAATACACGCTCGTGTATTCGGGATAATATTCGAGTATAATGACAGGTGAAAAATAATAGATTCTCTTATGCGTCGATAGTTGATTACGAAATAAACGTGATAATACATTGACGAATTTGAAATAAAAAAATGAGAAAGAGAGAGAGAGAGAGAGAGAGAGAGAGATAGAGGGAGATAAAATAAAAATAAAAGGGAAAAAAATAAACGAAATAAGAAAGTTCGTCTTCGAAAAAAAAAGAAAAATTCACAGAATAACTCGCGAACTTTGACGTTTTTCTCTGTCACCTTGCGCGAGAAGAGAGGCGAGTTCGAGTTCAACTTCAAAGGTCAGAAAACGAAGTGGAAATAAAAAGATAGAACGAGGAGGAAAAAAGAAAGAGTACAAGAGTAGAAAATAAGAACTTGGGATAGGTAAAAGACGAAGAAGGAAAAGAAGGTTGTTCAGAGAGAAAAACGAAATAACCGCAGTCGTTCGAAGTTTGGTTGGAATTCGTGAAAAGTATAAAGAATTTTAGAGGACGCCGGTGGTTTCAAGAATTTCCTTTGCCCTCTGTTACCTCCTTTCCTTTAACCGTTTTCATGATTCAACGCCTGAAACGACCATATCGGGTTGGCGGGACACCTTAATAAAAACGAAAAACAACTTTCTCGCGAGTCTTGCACTCGGGAGATCAACACGCTGAGGAAAAATGAGGAAAAATAAGAGAAGAAGGGGGAGAAGAAGAAGATCGTCTTGAAAACTAGGAAGGAAAAGATGGAAGATGTGGATGAACTTTCAAACTTTGTCAAGAGAAAAGAGAAAGAAGATGAGTCGCGTTTATGGAGCTCTAAAGCACTGTTTTCAACGAAATCAAGCAACGCTGGTTATTACGAAGCGATGACCCGCCGCTCTGATTTCACCAAACTTTCATAAAACTACGAAGGTGGATAGTGAAAAAAAATAAAAAGAAAAGAACTTACACTCTGCGCCATCTTCTTAATCGGTTTGTTCGCTTTCCACCAAGTTATCTCTACTGAGGGTCTCGATCCGGCCGTTGTACATTCCACCTTGTACATCTTCTCCGCCGAAACTCGTACCTCTTTCGTTAAGATTTGAACAAATAGCGGCTTCACTGCAAATAAAAGATTATTTATTTCTTTTCTAATCTAATACGATTTAATTTATTAGTTTTTTTTTTACGATCAATTGATTTTTTAAATTTAAATATTTTCTAATCAAGGATTAGACGTTTTATCGAATTTTTATTCAATTAATTAGCATATTATTTTAATTCAAATAAAATAGTGATTATAATTTACAATGGAAACTCAACATACTATCATACGTTATACATCAAGTTTCCTGTCAAGTAGAAAGTTAAAAAGAAATCAAAATAAGGAATAATGCAAATTTATACCATTAGAATTCGTTACCCTCCAGACTATCATCTCGGAAAAAAATATTATTCCTCCACACCAATTTGGTTTTCAAAAAAAACATGCCACAATTGAACAAGTTCACAGACTTACAAATAAAATTACAGAAGCCCTCGAACTTAAACAATACTGTGCGGCATTATTCCTAGATGTAGAGAAAGCTTTCGACAAGGTGTGGCATGAAGGCTTATTATATAAGATTAAACTCAATTTTCCAATCAGCTACTATCATTTAATCAAGTCATATTTAGAAAACAGAACTTTTATAGTAAAAATTCAAGACAGTACCTCTGATATCTACATAATGGAAGCAGGCGTCCCTCAGGGCAGTGTACTAGGGCCTACCCTATACACGCTTTACACAGCAGATATCCCCACCACAATAAACACTACACTATTCACATTTGCAGACGATACAGCTATACTAACAACACATGAAGATCCCGCTATAGCATCTCAAATATTTCAAAACCATATTCAGCTGCTTGAAGAGTGGTTAAAAAAATGGAAAATAACAATAAATACGGATAAATGCGTCCATATAACCTTCACGTTAAGGAAAAAAGCATCACCTTATATCACACTGAATCATATCGTAATCCGACAAATGAAAGCTGTCAAATACCTGGGTTTGCACATGGACTCCAAACTTACCTGGAAACAACATATAAATAAAAAAATCCAGCAAATTAAGCTTAAAAGGAGAGATATGTATTGGCTTACCAGCAGGCAATCTAAACTATCACCTGAAAACAAATTACTGCTATACAAGGCAATAATCCACGTGCTATATTTACATTGTAATAAACTAATTTACCGAATGTCCAAGCTGGACAAATTGTAAAGAAAAGTGGTCGTAATAAAAAAAAAAAAGAATTCGTTACCGAACGAAGTTGACACTCTTACAACCTCGAAGCGATTATCGAATCAAACAAAACAGGAGAGACGTAGCATAGAAGAAACGATAACATAGAGGTCACATTACTACTCAACGACGTACAACAGTAATTGTCCAAACATTTTCAAATACAACGACGATTATTTAAACGTTTTAATTCGTTTTACATTAATTACAAATTGTTTAATTGCATTTTATCGACAAGTAAAATTCTAATTACAATTAATTAATTGTTACATTGTATAGATAAACAAGGAGTTAAGTCTCATTTTTTCTATCTTTACCACCTTATCTTCTAACGAGGGAGAAACAGCTCGAAGGTAAACAAACGTGAAAAAGGAGTTATCGCAAAAGTTCTTAATAAACGGGCATTATCGCGGGACGCAACGCCGCGAAATATATATTGTTCTCAGTTAACTACTTTCGGGGTTCCTTGTAAACGGGAAATTTTGCGAAGAGCGAACGGTACAACTTTAACAAAGTTAGATGAATCGCCTCGCTTTCGAACTAATCCCGTTCAATCCTCTCTCTCTCTCTCTCTCTATCTCTCTTTCTCACTCTTTTTCTCTCTCTTTTTCTCTTTTTCTCTCTTCCACGTAATACGAAACGCTTATCCGTGGAAATTACGAGTTATTTGGACAAAACATCAAATTGCTTTTTCCTCTTATTGTAGACGACATAAGGGCGTATTTTATACCTTTCATTACTACTAAATCCGATTATGTTATTCGGAAAAAAAATATCTTTGTTTTTATTGTCGTATTGGTATTTAGAAACGCTATATAACAGTACAGAATAATAATTCAAGAAAATAAATTTTCAAAATTTGTTGAACATGCACTCATATACATATTCTTAAAAATCACACTTGTATGAGAGATTGCCGAAATCGATTTTATCATATTGATAGCATTTTTAGTAGACGGATAAAAAAAGAATATTTTCCTTCATAAAATAGTATTTGTTTCATATCTTTACAATTTTCCGTTCCTAAGGTACCGTCTTTCGAAATAATGTTATTCATAATTAGTATAAAGTCATGCCTAATAGCGAAATAAATGTTCATACATCGTCTAACTGTGAGTTAATATTTTAAGTAACAAATATAAAAGGTTAATTTTTTTGTCTGAAATCTTACGACATATATTAGCAATAATTGTTTAATTATTTATTGTAAATAATATCTTTTGTTTACAATGAATATAAATTGATTTATTTTAATATCATATAATTATCGTCGAAGTTTTGCTCTTACGTGAAATCATCACAGAACAATCTACGAAAGGTTATCTTGTTGGTTTTGGCGTTAAGAATGTTACTTCGAAACGATTACGGGCTAGCAAATGAACTATTACCGTATTCTCGAGCAAAAGTAAGGGTAAAAAGATGAATGAAAAAAGGGTAAAAAGAGTGAAAAAGGGGGTGAAAGGTGAGAAAGCGAGCCATGTTAGCGTAACTAAGTACTTATGCCACATGAACAAGCCTCTTAAATTTCATGCTGCATGTTACGATGATAAATCTTAATTATTTCATTTCTGATTCATCATAAAAGTTTACACTTAATTCATCTATCTTTATTCTTCATTTATTCTTTATTTCGTCAAGAATCTTTATCTTACTCTTCAGTCCTTTCATTTCAATTTTCATATTCTGCATCTAACAATTATTTCATTTTCATTTTGTTTTTCTAATTAATTTGTTTATTTAACACGTACGTTTCTTATTCATTTGATTTATCATTTAGCGGTTCAAGTATCGTATACATCCTAAACCCCATCAGTTTGACTTTATAGGAAGAGTATTGTACCTGAAGGAACTTAAAAGGAATTCAGTCATACTCGTATCGATCTAATGGGAATAGACGACGCAGTGAATGCCGATCATTCGTAATATCACACTGGCTGTCGAGCTGTGGGCCTCCTAAATTCCGAACCATGCTTATGCGCTGCCACAACCAGCCACTCGTACGACCCTAATTGCCATTAGCCAGTAGCCACTTCTCAAAATTAGTTCACCCTGTCTCACCTCGTGGTTCGCTCCATACATTGTCCACCAACTACTTTCTTCTCTATCTTTTCTTTCCCTTTTCGTGTTTCATTCACGAATCGTATATTTAATTACATAAATCAAATGTGCATTGATAAAAATTATTATATGAATAATGCAATTAGTCTTTTCTCATTTTTGTTTGTTTTATAATTCACTGATAACACTTAAACGTATTAACTTCATTTATATAAACTCTAACATTTAAATGTTTTATTATAATAATTACATGAATTATCTTTCTCGTCTACATTTTTAATATAATATAATATTTAAAGCATTACTTTCTTCTAGAATAAACAAATAAACAAGGAAATAAGTATTAAGTAGATTGTGGTCTTTGCAAAAATGACGTATTAAAGGTATATGCAAGAAAATTTCTTCTCTTCCTATCTCAAGAGGACGCGTTTTACGCGAGGATTACGTCGAGAGGGTAGTTACGTCCATCTGCTATGGCGATCTGCGACGCTGACGTCGCTCTTTCTCATTTTCTATCCTTATTCCATCCAACCTAAGTTAAACCCGTCCTTTTCTTTCTCTACCATCGCGTAATTTATTCGCCTGTGAAAATTTATTAGCCGACGAGTCAGCGTATACCATCCGACTAAAATCGCGATGCATTTCTATTCGAAAGTAGATGCTTCTTTTCAAAATTGAACGTGCTTTTTAATTCGACACTTCCCAGCTAAGCTTCATTTTTTTTCAAGTTATACGCGAAACCTTTCATTTAAACCTATATTCTCTTTCTCTCTTTCTTTTCCTTTTCTTTTTGTTGTTTGAAGAATTATATTCCGTACGTGTGGTAGAGCTCGACAAAAAAAAATAAAATGTGAATATCGTGCGTCACGCTAATACTTACAACGCGTTTCGCGACTTCGTACTACGATAAACTGCTTCGTAATGTAGACGTTTTGTTATCGAACCATTCGTTGTGGTTGAGAAGTGTAGATTTGAAACTTGAAGGACATGCTCGAAAACTAATATATGTAAAAAATATCAGAATAAATTTGTTTTATAATAGTACACAAATATACGATTTAAATAATACGATCATTCTTATGAGCAGAATTTGAATACACGGATAGATTATTACAAAAATACGTATATTTTTTGCATTTTTATTTCTATTATATAAATAAATTATTCTGACAATCAAGTTATTTTATAAAAATATTGTTTTTCTGCAATTATTTTTAATAATAAAATTTGTTTTTTGTTCGAAAATCGATCGAAAGTATTTTCCTTTCATTTTATCCCGAAAATATCACAAACTCATTAATAAAAAATATTAATACAATACCCATTTACTCGCGAACATAATTAATGAATTATATTCTTTTTTTAATTTCATAGCGGGGGCATTTATGCGGAAAACTCTGTTAAAAAATTCAAAATCAAATTGCAGTATATTTTGTGAACTTTTGTTTTTCGATATAAGTTTTTATAATGTATAAACATGTTATAAATAAAAGCGTAGTGTAAACGTACACAAGAACATGAAATTAACCTCAGCGTGTATGTATTCTCTCATTTATCTAACAAATGTCCATACCACTTTGACTACTTCCAGTTTTTATGGGTACTTATTTTTAAAATTGTACAGGCATAGGATTATGAATAATCATGGTACATATCTTTCAGCTACTTTCGATGAAAACACGATTCAGATGTTACGAGAGCTTAGGGTAGTTTGTAAAGCGAGTTACCTTCAAGTTAGAGAGTGAACGATATTCCTGGATCAAACAAAGAGTTTGTTACGAATTATCGAGGATGAACTGGAAGTACTTGTAGGTACTAAACTGTTCGAGACTTATCCTTACTTTGTTCAGGACTATTCTGGATCGATCGAGTGTACCTACGTGAGAACGAAACAACAATAGAAAAAAAAGAGATAGATGGATAGATAGAGAGAAAGATATATATATGGAGAGAGAGAGAGAGAGAGAGAGAGAAACAGCTGGAATGAAACGATCTGTCACAGTTATTGATTCGCATTGAGTTACGAGCTCGCGATGGAAGTCGAACTGACTTGTGACTTTTGGATTTGTCCGGACGTCTCGTTGAATCACGATTCGACTGCTTGCTCGATATCACTGTCGATTTCGATAGATTTTTCGAATCTTGAAAATAACTTGCATCCAAAATACAATTTTTCCTCGGAACCTTACCTATAAACTGCAACACTTTAAACGATCAAACTACACGCGATCGTTACGTGCGTGGATCGATAGTATAATATATATATATAGTTAAATCGATATATTAAATTCCGCATGTCTCGTTATAAAACCACCTTAAGTATCTCGGATACATTTAATATGCTAAGAAAATTAAAACATTATGAAATACGAGCACAGGGCGTAGCCAACGATTTTTGTATCTAGACAAAAAAAAAGGAAGATTTACTGGCTCCACGAATCCGGCACTTAATCAAGTTTCATGTATCATGGATCGACGTTAACTATAATAACGGCTAATATTGGCTTTCGCGATAACGGTCAACTATATAGGTCGTAGAATATATTAATTGAAATTGGTTTTCTCTACAACATGCTAAGGTGCGATTATAGTACAATAGTTTTTGCCTTAAAATATCCATAAATCGATCGCTTTGGATGGGTTTTGTAACACGATTGTATATGCATGAAAATCCATTGAAATATATTATGACAATTTTGATTAGTGAAGATCATCGTCCGATAACAAAGTATTAATACTTCACCTATACAACGAAGTGTATTAAATACTAAGTACTATAGAATTTCATCTATGTCCATTAATTATAATGATAGTTATAAACACAAAGATAAGGTAAGTCGGGGGAATATGCCACAGCTAAGGAAAAAATCTAAAAAGTACATAAATAAATTTAATGGAACTTAAATACGTGGATTTAATAAACATTGCCTCTATTTATTATATGCACAATAACATTTGTCTAAATATTTATTTATTTATTTATTCATTAATAACAATAAATTAATGCGTGTTAAAAGTGGCATATTCCCCACATGTAGGGGTAAAATGCCACTTACTTAAAAAAGAACTTAATTTCATGTAAATATCACAAATAACTCGTAATTTAATACTTTTACAGTATAACAAATATAATTTCGATTAACTATATTAATAATTATAATAAATAGCTTCAAAAAAAACGAGATAACAATAATAAATTTGACAAATTTTATGATTTACATACAGGACAAGTTTCACTTTCACAACAAGTTTCGTGCATCCAATTTTCACATTGTCACATTGCATCCAATCGCATTTCGGTCCTTTCTTACTATAAAAACTTATGTGGCACACAGGACAAAGGTCTTCAAAAGTTTCTTCTTCACCAGAAGAATCATTGGAAATGTTCATTGGTTCATCAGAATTTTCATCATCGGATACAACTTTTTTCTTGGATGTTTTTGAACCTTTTGTCACCTTCTTACGCAAATTGTTTCTCTTTGTAACTTTTTTCTCTTTTTCTGCTTTTTTCTTTTTCATATTAACAATATTATTTGAATTTGTCAAAATTTTTGCATGTTGCTTTCTAGCAGTCACTTTAGGTTTTGGCAAAATTGGGAACGGTCTAATTTCTTCGAAACTTGTGATCAAATTTTGAGCAGCTTGATTATCACTTACTAAATTGTCATTATCTCCATCATCAATCTCCATCGCATTATTTTCATTATTCTTTTCAGCTGCCTCGGCTAAATCAGATACAGCAAATGCACGATCAGGTATAGCTTGAGGATTGAATGGAACAATTCCACAAGCTCTGAATCCACTAACGCCATTGCTCGCAGCATATCCAGCACTCTCTAATTTTTTAATGTATTGCAATAAAACGTCTTCATGTTGGTCCAAAAAACTTCGGTTCTCAATTTTTTTAGCAGAAGGATTCAAATAATAACGTTTTAAAGTACGATATAAGATACCGAATGCCTTTGATGCTTGCCACACTGTTATTTTTTCTTCAGCCAATAGATCTAAAGTTTTTTTCAAAGTATCTTTTGTCCAGCTTCTTCGGTCAGTTTTTTTTACGTATTTTCGAACCATAATTACCTTCAAAATAAAAGAATAGTACCACTCAATATTACCTTCTTTTCTTTTTTGTAATAAATTCATGCATAGTAGTGTATTGGTCGATCGTATGTAAACACGTGAGTCATAAGTTGTATTAAATTTAATCCTACGCGTAAACAAACATATACATCTCTATATCATAAACAAAACTCGTACTTATATAGCGTTGAATTTATTATAAAATTATTTTTTAGATTTCGGGGCAAAATGCCACTGGCATATTACCCCAACTCATTTTGTGGCATTTTGCCCCGAATGCACAAAAAAATGTTAAAGTAAAAAAAAAGAAGAAAAAATCGTACTTATTATGTTTTAAAATCTGTGCCGTTATGAAATATTATTAATTCTACACAATAAATAAAAACTCGTTTTAAGAAACACGTATAAATATGATAGAAAATAAACATTAAAGTTACAGAAAATTTTAGATTCTCACTAAGTTAATCCAACTGTGTCTAGAAAGCAACTGAAAACTACGTCGGTATACTGTAGTATTCACGCAGTATGGTCAGCTGTACATAATAAACACCTCAATCTTGCTCCTATCGATATCTACTTATAATTATAGGAGATATAGCAAAGTGGCATATTCCCCCGACACACCTTATATGTGTACATATAATAGGTCTATTAAAGATTTCTGTCCGTTTAGCATACAATTACTTTTAAAATTAAAAAAAAAAAGTAGTTTTATGAACAATGAGAATAGAACTTTTTGATAAACTTAATATATGTGTCCTAATTTTAATGAATTATATACCAGAGCTAAATGAAAATATGTCTTTCTAAAAATTTATACGTAATTAATTATTTATCAAATTTAACTATTTATGACCACTTGAAAGGTTTAGGTTTAACCTCGAAGCAAAAATTATCTTCATTTTTACAAAAGAAAAACGAAACGACTTTCCGAACCACCTAATAGTAACGAAAATGAGATTTCATTTAGGCGTTGATCGCAAAACGAGACGAATAGTAGGACAGGCTACGTCCAAAATGGATGCTCGGATGATCGGTCAACGCGTCGACCACGGTTATTAATCATCGCTCGTTGAACAGACTCGACGCGCATCACCGCGCGCGAATAAACATCAAGGCACGAGCGTGTACGCCCGCTTTCGTGAACGTGCCACGTATATAAACAATGAGAGATCGAGCGGACATGAATTAGCAACGGCACTAGGGACGAGCCGTTGAAGCTAAACCAACCACCGTTTGCTCCTTCATAGCAAAACTGAGGAAAAGCTGTGCGCTTCTGCTTCTCTCTTCCGCCATTGCAGCCATTCTACCGTCCGTTCGACGAAAGCCACCGTATAATGTCGCTCATGAATAATGTCCTGTCGGCTTCTATCCTACTAATGAAGATTAGTCGAATTCCGTTCAAGATATTCCCAATAATCCTCTGTAACGGTAAATGTGCAAGCTTTGTTTCGACATTCATTTTACCAAAAATCATTCCTTTTATTACTTTTTATCATTAAATTGATCATTCAAAATAATTAATTCGTTCAAAAAATTTATCCCGTTCTATATTGTATGTATTGAATAAATAACGGAATAATATTTTGATAATATTTTATTACATGGGAAAGGGTATCTCAACTTTTTAAAATAAAATTATAAATTTAACCCTTTCAAAAAAAAAATAATAGAAATTTCTCTTTTCTGTAAAAAGAACATTTATCCAATCGTAAGAATTTAAGATTGATATTACGATTGGAATAATCCACAAGTAATACGGTGAACGATCGAACCAGCTCATTTCTATCCGATGAAATTTCATCTCGCTTTTCGGTTACCCTCATCCAAGTGTGAATTGACTTTCAGACATGGTAAATCTCTCACACCCTTGAGTTTTAGTAATACCCAAGAGATAAGACCTAATTTGTGCTTTCTAGACCAAGGATGTACTCGTAACTCCTTCTCGTGATTCTTTCAACGAGAAGGCTCTTGCTGTTTCACTGCATCGAGAAATGAAAGGAAGAGAGAGAGAGAGAGAGAGAGAGAGAGAGAGAGATAGAGATAGAAAGAGAGGGAGAGGGAAAGAGAAACAAAGAGAATAAGGGTGGCATAAATGCAGTGATATATCACGTCTTGAGAATTTACACGTAAAGTTATTCCACTGTGTGTCCTTGTATGTACTTAACGTTCGATCATGATCAACCAAGCGTGAATTTAACATCGGCCATGACTACTACTAGACTACTACTCCTTAATGGTTATACGCGTGTTTACATTAACGTTATCGGCACCCTCGAAGAATGTAACAGGGGAGAGAAGAAGCCCAAACATCCCTCCTGCTGCTTCTCTTATTCACCCTCAGTTTCTCTTACCTCTTCAGCCCTTCGTTGTAACACTATCTTTGGGATAATTTTGTGATATACTCTAAGAAAGATGTTTACTACGAGTAAGAAATATTTCTTAACCCGCGCATCATTAAATTTTTTCCTAGTTGAATAGTTGGATAATAATTTATCATGTCATATATGTAGAATTCGTGAAAAAATTGAATTGCTAGACTAAATGGACCAAAAATCGAGCACGAGGTTTTTTGTTTCTGGACGACTAACCAGTGAACTATCGGTAACTTTCTTACGAATGCCTATTAGGTTTTCGATCCTACATACAGACATATATATATATAAATACACTACACAAACAACATTAACGATTTTCATTTGTAAGGCAATTTGTATGTAGTAAAACATTATCATGATTTGCAAAGATTCTAAGCCGGTCATCTAACTAATATCTTTCATCACCTAATGGACTCAAAAGTCCATTTCATCGTTCCATGACAGGACAGGTATTTCAAATCGACCTTTAGAGAAAGAGCTCATGAGAAAAACAACGTTTCTAGGTCCTCAGAGGTTGAACACAGTAACACAGGATAAAGGACACGCAATCGTTAAGACGACGAGCACCAACGGCGTCATCGTCATAAACAATATCGTCTTTCTCACTAGCTGGCAACGCAACAACAACGACAAAGCTCTGGAAAGTCAGTAACGTTGAGTCTTTCTGCTGTGGTGTCGCACGCCAAGAGCTCGTATACGAGCACGAAATCGAAGGAAGGTGAAGCACGCTTGCACGCGATCCTCTGATCCGTCTTACAAGAGGCGTTACCGTTATCTCCGCTGGTTAATCTCAAACGAACGACTAATAGGTTCACCGTGTGAACGTGTCTTCTCTGAAACGGAACCAACTGAAAAGGCTTTCGCGGCACGCTTTACTTAAACTGAAAAGAAAATAATTGAAGAAGTCCAAGTTTTTCTTTTTTTATGTAGCTATTCCAAGACCGTGTCCTTTCTCTCTCCTCAATTTGGGAAAGTTAATGATGACGTTTGGGAAAGTATAAAAATTTAAGTATATGTGGAGGTATGAGAAAGAAGGGAAAGAAAGACCCGAAAGATCTCGTCACCGTGAGGCTTTATTAAAATTTTCTCTTAAAGATCGCCACTATCGTCTTTTTCCTTAGTTCGAGAGACGAGCTCGTTCAAGCTCGCAGAATTCTTCTCTTTGGCCGACGTGACAAGGAGAAAATTATCACCCAGTCACGTCAAGTGGGTCACGAAAGTTCTGAGAATGCGATAGAAGAGAGCGAGAACGTGAGGAAACTGTGGTTCTTTTTAAAATGAGAGGAAGAGAGATAGAGAAATTCAACGAATATAAAGCTGAGGGTTGAAATGGTTGAAGACGGTTAGAGAATTCCTTCTAGAAAACGAGAGCATTCGTGAACTTTAGATACGGATGAGCAAGATGGGGAGAAAGCAAAGATTATGAAAGGTCTCAGAATTAAAAAAAGGAAAAAAAATAAAGAAAGAAAGTAAAAAAGAAAAGAAAGAAAGAGAAAGAGACAAAAAAGTGAAACGATGACTTACGATTAATGTCGAGAACGAGGACCCTGATCTGTGGAGTCACCTTGTTGGTGTTGCTGGCCTGACAGGATAGCCTTGCGTTGAGATGTTGTCGGCCGACTCTCGGATACGACAAGTGGTTAACCGTAAGCGCAAACTCGCGGTTATAGGTATAGGACTCGTCTATCACATTGTTGTCGAGGTACCACGTCAGCTTTGGAGGTGGCTTGCCGCCTCTAACCTGGCAGATTAGTTGCACATCGCTACCCTCGTTGTAGGATTCCGTGACCCTCGACTTATTCTTCAAAGTGCTGTCCAGAATCTCGGGCTTCGAAGGAGGCACTATAACGTACAAACGAAAAGCTCGTTCCACCTATTAGTATTCAGATTATCTTCTACTATAGTGGAAATCGTATAAGTTAGAAAAGCTATGGATTAAGGAATATCTTGTTTCATAATAGTATCGATATAGAAGCTAACCCAATAATACCTGGCATGTAACTCTGCCGAAAGAGCTGCATTCTTTAGACGCCGACAAAAAAAGCTTCTACCTTTTGCAATAATTATCGATAAGAGTATTAAATCGCAATTAAATGCAGTAGAAAAGTTAATTTTTGTTTTCATTTCGGAGAAAATCGTAAGGTTTTTTTAACATCTTGTATATGAAAATTCCGTATTTTTTAATTTCATTTAACTATTATGAATCTAATTTAACAAATAATTAGTTTCATTTAAACGAATTTAGAACGTAATAGATGAATATAATATATTGTAGTTTTAAGGTCTATATTTATGTCTTATGTCCTCTTCCTTTTCATCTTTAATTTCGTAATAAAATTTTTTATGACACTCTGACCTACGAGAAAGATTCGAGTTTTTAACCTATGCGACATTATTTATGATCTCGTGTTTTTTCTCTCTCACTTTCTCCCTTTTCTCTCTTTTTCTGCCGACGAAAGCTTAAGATCTCGCATTATCTCGTATAAAGTTCAAAAGAATTTATTAACGGGTGGGTCGAGGTAGAGGTGCTTTAAAATTAAAATTCATAGAAAATGCTTTTGTTGTAAAAAGAGCACGAGGAATTTATCGAGGAGGTAAAAAGATACCGAAAAAATGGTTACACGACTAATGGCAATTCTATACGTCTAACATGAATATTAAACTCGTATAAAGTGAAAGGAAAAGTATAAGGATCAAAACTTATATTCAGTCATATTTAAACAAATTTAGATAATTATTCAAACGAATCACAATATGCTAACAAAATAAATGAATAATAGTGACGTCTGATATAATATGATTGATGTTACACTAACACGTCATTATAAAAAACCTTAACACGATAAATGTACTAAAGTATATAAAATATATATTTGTCAAGCGTGTATGTACGTATCTGCAAATCAATTGGATAAAATCATTAATTTTATTTTCAGTAAAAGATAAAAAACTTACCAATTACGGTAAAATTCATCTTTTGATTACGAGTTGGTGAATTCTTAAAATCCACCATACATCGATAGATTCCTTCGTCCTTCATCTCGACCCGATCGATACAGAGACATGCCGGAGTCGTAGCCGTGATAAAAAAAGCTCTTGGTCCCAGTGCTGTTGGCGACGACCAAAGCCGAGCATTGCTGAATTGTCGGCGACCGCGTATGTCAAAGCTGCAAGGTATCATAATATTCACCGTTATTCATAAGAACGGAGATATTCTCGAAAAAAGATCATCTTTATTGGTTCGATACACGCTTCCTTTATTGCATTTATGCTTTCAACCTACGAATTACCTGAGAATATCCGCTTCAAGATCCTTGACATTAAAGAACGTTAAGGAATGTGATTTTACGGATCATCATGGACGTTCATTCAACCCGATTAAAAGACGTTCGGCCGACGAAAGAATGCATGAAGGACGCACGGATAATCATGATATCTAATGCGTCTTATGGCGTATCGAATCGCCATGTAATTCTAACATAATTGGTACACGACGTGGTTACACGAGTAACTACTTTTTGATGCCTGCAATCCGGTTTTTAATAGAACTAACGATTGAACAAGTATTCAGAAATGGAATCAATTTTCCATCCTTCGGAAAGGTTAAACATTTCTACTCGGTAGCATCTAATCTTTGAACACCTCTTTAGGATGGAAACTATAAAAGAGGAACAAGAATATAAAGGGAGAAAAACAGAGAGAGAGAGAGAAAGAGAGAGAAGGGATCTTAGCAGAAAAACGATACCATACGTGAATTGTAATTCAAGTAGATAAAAGGCTACGAGAAGTAGGTATACCTAACATAGTTTCTCACCTGGGAGCCATCCTCCCTGCATGATCGCATATTAAGCATCCGTAGGTACCGAGAAAGCGAGGGAGATCGAGAGAAAGAGTGAGAGACAAATAGACAAAGAGAAAGAGAGAGAACGAGAGAGAGAGAGAGAGAGAAGATTTAACAAGAGAACGGGAGATTACAAGAAAGAGAGAAAGCGAATGCTAGGCAAGGTGGTTCCTCGCGAGCGAGTGAACGAGCGACCGACTAAAAGTTAAATTGCGTTCTACGACTGCAAGGGAGTTCGGATTTCCGCTCGTGACTGAGTATTCCCAAAGATATCCTGGTGGCACGACTCCACTCGCTTCCGCAGCATTGACGATGAAATATGATTTAATTCTTCCACTTCGCACTTCGCGAAGATTCTCCTCACAAACGTGAAACTATTCTGCGCGAACAATTCTCTTTTTCTCTCTTTCTCTTTCTCTTTCTCTTTCTCTTTCTCTTTCTCTTTCTCTTTCTCTTGGTCTCGTCGTTTGACAACGAGCATTGCTTTCAACTCCCAAACGATAACCTAGGAAAGCGATTTTCTCCTATCGTTTCTCAGATTCTGTCATCGTCAACATTTAGAAATAGGAAGGAAGGAAGTATTATTTATCAGGATCTTACTCCATCAGACTTATTCAACGATCATTTTGCAGATATGCTAAAGAGAAGTAAATCATCAATCGTAAATCGACCATGTTCCACATATTCTGCTATGTTAGTGCGTGCGCTCGCACTTTGATAGTTTCATTTTATTCTTTCGTTTTCTTAAAGCTAATAATATTCATATCAGAGAATCGTATTAGTGTATAATAGAAAGAAATATAATTAATTAGATAGAATTTAATTAAGGGAACACTTTGAGAACAACTCGAATTCTTTCTTTCTCTCTCTCTCTCTCTCTCTCTCTCTCTCTCTCTCTCTCTCTCTCTCTCTCTCTCTCTCTCATTAGATAAAAAATCGTGAGTCTGATCTTAAAGGATCCAATTATTAAATATAATTCGTTTTTAAATGAGATTATCTTGTTTTCGTATTATCATTAATTATATACACTAATTTAAACAAGAACTTAAGAATAAAGAATTATTCTGGAATAATCGATTATAATTAAAAACGAAATGTTTAACGTTGCGAAAACGTGCGAATTAAACTTTAGCGTAAGATCAAAAACCATGTTCGAACCAAATGTGACGAATTGCGTTTAAGAAATATATTCCTCTAGAAAGGGGTTGAGATTAAGAGAAAACGATAAGGGTAGGACATTTATTCTTCGTTCTTCTACTTGTTCCGTGGGATTATACTTGGCCCTATTCCGTGGCTGTTCGACAAGTTCGACGGGCTTAGCAATGTAGAGTCACCGCATTTGGCACGTTCACTCAAGTGTCCTAAACTTTCACCGTCTTATTGGCAAGATATTTTAGTCAAGCCTTTGAAAAATCTTTCAAAAAATACAAAGAAAAAAGAAACACATAGACATAAACATAGAAGGATAGTAGGGTTAAAATAATCCTGTTGGATTTGGCCTAAACGTGGCAGCCAAAATGCGTACTTTTATTTGCCCCTTCCATTCTTCTATCTTATTCTCTTTCCTTATGTCTTCTTTTTCTCTTTCAGTCTTAAGAAATAGAATATTGATACCAATGACTTTTCTTTCTTTCTCTTTTCTTTTTTTTTCTTTTTCTTTTTTTTTTCTTTATTTTCAAAGAACCTTCTCCCTTACTCTTTTCTCTCTCAAGCGGAGCATGAGCACTTTTAGATTACAAGTGAGAAAACGACACTGGGTAAGGCGCGAATCGGAAAGAGTGAAATACCATAGAACTTTTCGTCCATCGAATAGAATCAAATGGATTTCGAATAGAATCGGATATAGATCGTCGAGAGTTTCGGGTTCTTTCCACGAAGAGTATGATACTTTAAATAGTTCAATGTAATCATTTCAGTGGTTCCAAATCATATTTACGTTTCTATAATAGAAAATTATTGCATATCGATAGATTTTAATATTTAATATATAAAAGAAAAATATTTAATAAAAAAATTAAAAAAAAATTGTTCTTGAAATATATATTAAAACTCTTTTATGGATCTCTATTCTTATTTTCACAGTTAGCCCGCATTTATCATTTCTAACGCGTTGCGTTATCTTCGGAACAATGACCTTTGTTATTATCGTTGTACGTGGAAAACATGAAAGTGTCACATACCTGGCATTTTTTATTTACGTAGATGTCACCCACTACATTTTTCTCTAGTCTCTCACTCTTTCCACTCTCTATAACCATCCTTGGGGGATATACGAATACGCGACGTTACACGAAGTTCCATTAAAAAGTAATATGTGAATCCTGGTGCAGATAGGAAGAAAAAAAAGAAAAAGAAAAAAAGAAAAGAAGATAAATTAAAGAAAAAGAGGGAGACACAGAGAGAAAGAAAGAGAGAGAAAGAGAAATGCTGACGGATAAACGAAGAAATATGTTTGACGCTATCATCACAGTTTGTTTCAATACTTCGCGAACATATACCGATCGTGGTTTATTTGTATAGTATGTACGAATCATGCTCGCATTAACGTTTCATTGGAGATTCCATGAATAACTTTAGGTAGGCGATCATATGTCTGTATATACGAATATATGCAGTATATATATATATGTCCGCGTATGTTTTGCGTACGCAAAGACAGAGAGACAGAGAGAGAGAGTGGAAGAGAAGGACAGAAGGAGAGAGAGAAGGAGAGTAATCATTGCGGTCAGGCAACTGATTTATCGTGTGCAAATTAATGGCTCATTAGTTTGTCCTTCAGCACTAATGAGTCAATCAGCTCTCAGAAATGGATAACCCTTAAGTGTAGCTTATGTGCCAAACACGATCGTTTACAAGACTTGATACTTGTGCCAAATGAAATGATACGTAAACTAAACTAATGTAAGAAACGATAATGATGATAATTAGAGAAAATCTTACTATTTAGATTTCTGTCAGAAATAGTTAAAGCGAAGCAAGAAATTCATTCATCAGCATGTAAATATCTTTTTTTTCTCTTGATATGTAGTAATAATAATAATAATTATTATTATTATTATATATTTAATTTATATAACAATTTATATTTATTATTATTATTATATAATTTATTATATAAGTTATTATTATTATATTATTATCTGTATTAGCAATTATTATCTATAATTTAAACAAAAGATTTTCTACGTTTTACAATGAAATCTATATTTTATTTTAAACGGAAACTAGGTTATATTTTTATTTAAATTAGATTTTAATAAACGAATACATCGATAATGTTTGCGCATTTTCAGAATATAGCTCATATCAGATGCGTTTCAAAAGATTCGTATTCGATTCAAGAAAGGATTCATCGCGTAAAACTTTCGTTTAAAATTTCACACGTTTAGAAAATCCGTATGCTGATCGTTATGAACGAACGAATGAACAATAAATATGGGTAAGGAAAAGGAAAACAGGATAAAAATAAGAGAAAAAAGACGAAAAATAAGAAAAATGTTTGCTACGAAGAAAAAGGAGAGAAACGCGAATAGGATCTTCGCATAACAGTCTCTCGCACGTACGATAAGCGAATAGGAGGATGTCGTACAATAAATATTTTTCTGTGTCGCCACGAGAAAGAAGACGGCTTAGGAGAACAGAGGGGGGGGTGGCCTCATGACAAGGGGTGGAATCTACTAGAGAAAATGTACGAATACGCGAGGTTGCCTTTAAATATAAACTTTCTTGTCGTAGTAAAGATTAAACTGACTTTACAAGAGTTGATGCGAGTCTTGGTTATGTGTTTCACTCCCTACAACCACCACTCCGCCACCACCCCCAGCTACCCCTTCCTTATTTTCTTTTCTCTTAAAATTCACCCTTTTTATTCTTGAGAACGTCATTTTATATAATATGTGATGTAATCGTGGCACATTATTTAAAATGTATATCTAACTAAAATACGGATTAATTTAATAAAAGATCAAGTAACATTATATAAGATAGTTTAAATACTCAAATATCTATAAATAATACTGTAGTAACGTAAATCGAATATGTTTTATAAATCTTACTATGTTAAATTATACATTTTCTATAGAGTTCATTTAAAAAACCCTAATCTTCATTATTTTTGAAAAAAAAAAAGAAATTTAACTGCACACACGATGTCATCGACATTCTTGTCGTTCTTATGTTTTTCCTTTTCTCTCTCTTTCTCTCTCTCTATCTCGATGTCTCTGTTTCTTTCTCTTTCAATGTCGATGCGAAAGACATAGATCCGTGAACGGGATAACCCAAAGCGATGAGAATTTCTCTCCTTTTTTCTCTTGGAGTTTTTTTCAATAAAACGAGGGGCAAAGTTAGGACGTCGAACGTGCATGTCGAAACGAGAGAACTTTCCCATTATCATTGAATCGATGAAAGAAAATGTTAGAGAAAAGGAAGGAAAGAAAGAGATGAAGTTAGGCGATCTCGAAGAAGAAACTATCGACGTGATCCGAATGAAAATTGTTCGAATAGTTCCTACATAATACAATTTCATCTATCGGATTTTTAGCTTTATTCTGTGAAGCATAAATGCAAAAGACGAGATTTTCTAACCGAGGCGTTATAATAAAATGATTTACTTATTACGCTGAGATGAATGATACGTCGTTCGTACTACATGTACGTGATTTACCTGTAAATCGGTTCACTTCCATTTTCCTTGAACCAGAGCACCATGTTTATGTCGTCGTTGTTCGGGGCATGTATATCGCACGGTAAAAGCGCTTTATTCCCCACCACACCTTCTATCGTAGTAATTGGCACTGAAATTAAACGAAAAAAGAAACGATGTAATAGATCTTTCTTCTTATCATATTCTTTTTTTGTAATTTTTTTAATAAATTAACAGAAATTAGAGTAATATTAAGTAGTTGTCTGTTGAAACACACCCCACCTACCTCCCAACAAGGAAACTTATATGAATTGATTTCCATTATTGTGGGGTGCAGAAAAATAAAAACAGACAGCTGGACACAGATACAGATATATATAATAATAATAATTTATTTAATATGTTAATTAATATGTAATATGTCGAGCGGAATTATGAAAACTGATACAGAATACAGAAGAATGACAAGGACAGACTTTCTTAATTACTTACTTTCACATACAGGCGGTCCTCGACTTTCGCGATTTCTACTTTCGCACATTTTTAAAAATTCAACTGTTTCATCTTCTGCGACCGGATGTCCCCTTTCAGAACCATCAGGTGACATTTTTCGGATAAAGAGAACAAAACAGTTTCAGTCTTGCATTAGGGCGTGCATCAACGAGTTGTATGTTTTGCTAATTTAGATAAATACTTTAAAACACAGTTTTTAGTGCAAATTTTGTTACATCCCACTATTTTCGAACATTCAACATTCGCACACACTTTCAGGAACCAATTATGTGCGAAAGTCGAGGGACTACTGTATGCATACCAAAAATGAGCTACACTCTTTTTGGAGAAGGAAAGAAAATATATGAATCTTATTGGCCTCCAATATCACTGGAGGAGGGGGCTTTCAATACAAATCGGAAAGATCGTAGGGTTTTGTTTAATTAAGATCAAGATCGGATTTCAACAGGAAATTAAATAGATGTAAAAAGATAGACAATAAAAGAAAAGAAAAGGAAATCAAATATAAGACTTATCGTCTACAAAGGAAAGGAAATCAAAATATATAACACTATAAGACTTATTGTCTACATTACAATACAAATATAGTTTGTTACCATATAGAATAACGTTGGAGTGAACCCGTGAGGGAAGTTTTATTGAACTATGAATTTTATAAGAATTTAATTATAGTTGTATATATCATTTCCAAAAATTGAGATTTCCTATTTTCATTAAACAAAATTGAAAAATTATCGATATATTTATTACTATATTTCATTTTCATTAACCCTTTCGCCATTACGGGCGACTATAGTCGCTCTCTATAAAATACTACTGACGTACTACGAGCGACTGAAGTCGCTTTACATAAAATGCCCCTCACATACTACGGGCGGCTATAGTCGCTATGCATAAAATGCCGCTCATTGTACATTGTATAATACATATGACGAACGATTAGAGTTACTTCAAATCAAGTTTAATAAAAAGTTAATATGTTTAAATGTTATAAATATTTTAATTTGTGGAGTCTTTTTTCAATAAACACCGTCAAACCAACTCGGGTTGCCTTGAAGCATAAGCGCGGGCGCTGTTGATTTTACTCGAGCACCGTGCACATTTTTGGCGCGGCGGCACGTTCAGCAGAAATACCACGGCGGAGAAGTCGCCTGTAGCGAAGTGGTTAAAAACTCAAAATGTATGGGTTTAATTATTTCCTTATACAAAAA
Organism: Polistes dominula; assembly: GCF_049000335.1. Taxonomy (NCBI): domain Eukaryota; kingdom Metazoa; phylum Arthropoda; class Insecta; order Hymenoptera; family Vespidae; genus Polistes; species Polistes dominula. Next base: position 7,394,571 of record NW_028301147.1, read on the forward strand.
TTTAACGATCATCTCGAGTATCAGAAAATTTATCATTGATTTAAAATAAAATTAAACTGTACAATTGTTATTTTGTTTCTCTTTTTTATTAAAAATTAATTAAAAAGTTAAATGTTGAATTTGTTTCTAGGTTCTAAATACTCTGTTCAAATATTTACCCTGCGACTGATAAATAAAACATTTTTTATTTGACTTTTATCCACTGAGACCGTGATAAAAAAAAGGTTCGTTATCACTGCTGTAAATGACTATACTATAACGAATGCAAAAGTGTAAAGTACGTTTGCATTCGTAATATATGTTTGCTAGTCATTTAGTTAGAAAGTTGTTTTTTTGAGAAAGGGACAACTATTATTAAGTGTAGTAATTAATGCGGATCTTTGATATTTAACTCATTACGCTAAAATTGCCATATCTATTTCGTCAAGGAATTCAGCAGTTGTCTGAATAATGAATAAAGTTATCGAAAAAATAATGGACACTTTTTCGAAGAATAACAGATCTATGATTACTTAATAAATAAATATTAAATTTATTATTAAATGGCATCGAATTAATTGCTATTCCTAATAAATAAATCTTATAACACTTTATAACATTATTATTATTATTATTATTATTATTATTATTAACTGGCATTAGGAACTCGAAAGTTCATTGCCGCAAATACCAAATCCCACCATTGTTCCCGTCTCTGAGCGCGATCCTTCCATTCGCGGTCTTCGTATCCTATTTCTTTCAGGTCCCTTCTAATGTTATCCTCGCATCTACGTCTCGGTCTACCTAGTGGTCTTTTCCCGTTTGGTATACCGACCAATATTTTGTGCGCCGTTCGATCCTCCCCCATGCGCGCCACGTAACCAGCCCATCTTAATCGGCGTGATTTTACGACGTTTATAATGACCGGTTTGTTATACAATCGATGTACTTCAACGTGGAATGAAGTTTTTTCTATTCGCCCGTTTTCTCATCGCGTTTTGCACCGAAGATTTTACGAAGAACTTTATTTTCGAAAACTCTGAATTTCTTTTCGTCCTGTAACGTAAGGGACCACGACTTGCTACCATAAAGAACTACCGACAGGATGATTGTCCTGTATATCCTGATTTTTAATCGCCTAGACAGTAATAGCGAGCTGAGTAATTTGTTAACCGAATGAAAACATGAGTTGCCTAGATTGATTCTTTTTTTAAGTTCTTCGTTAATTTCGTTCGTCTGATTTATGATTGATCCTAAATACCTAAAGTTTCTGACCCGCTCAAAAGTTTTATCCCGGACGACCAAAGTTCCAGTACTAGGCCTATTCTGAACTCTATCGGTTACCATATATTCGGATTTTTCCGCGCTTATTTGCAGTCCCAGATCTTTAGTATTATCTATTAATATTTTTTTAACTGTAGACCATATTTACTTTTCTGCAGCTCTTAATCTTATAACACATAAAAATAATAACGATGCAAACAAGTTGAAAAGTGAAATTTGAGATAAGTGAATGGACAAGAAAGAAAGTCCCTTAAATCTATGAGTTTGACGACGATTAAATGGATGTCTGATGTCGCAATCGTAGGGCGCATCGTTACTCAATTATATTTACATGTTGATAGAATTATCATGTTTTAACAAGTTTCTCACAAGAACCCCTTTACATCCTCCTTACATCTTATGATTCTAATGAAACTAGTATCTAAGCCTAATTTAACTGTTAAGTATTACAGAGTAGGTACTATTGCATAACACAGTTTTCTTCTTTCGAAACTGTTAAATTATTCAACAAGATAATTTGAATCTGAATGAAAAGATTAAAATTATGAGAAATATAGAAGAATAGAAAACAAATAAAACGAGTATAATTATAATCAATATTCCTTTTATTTCTATTATTAATTCAACGGAATAATTTAAATACGAAAGAAAGGGTGAAAATAATGAGAAAAAAAAACAAGAGCATACGTGGTTAATACTTATACTACTTTTCCTTTCATTTTGTTGACGACGTTGATGGTGAAGGAAAAAGTACAGGAAAGAAGGAATACATTAGCGTGGAAAAGTCTCTCAGAGACCGGATAGTTAAGCTCTTCCATCTTCCTTTTTCCTCACCTTTCTCACTCATCCTCATTCTTCTATAGTTTATTGCACCCTGCTCGGAAAACTTGCGACGAGGTTGACCTTAATGGTGTGTTCACCTGTCGCGTGAAGCAACACGAGGAGACACATAACGTCGCTCTCGTCGAATAAACGAACGGACGAATGGACGAACGAAGGAAGGAACGAACGAACGAACGAATGAACACGATAGCTAAACGCACGCACCATGCGTCCAGTTTTACGCTCCACTCGATCCAATCGATCGTTGAAACGATCCTATCTCTGCGTGTGCAAACATTGAATAATTGCAACACAACCGTTCATAGATTTTTTTTTCATTTCACTGAGAAAAATGGGGTTTCTTCGAAGTTACGAATTATATTATATTATTCATATATATAAATATATAATATATTATATAATATATTAACGATACTTGAATCAATAATAACGATAAATTAGAATTTTACAATAAATTGTTAATCAAAAGTAATTAGAATGTTATCGGTTTTAGTTTAAAAAGATATGGAATCGTTCCAGAGTTCAAAATTAGAATTCGTCGTATAACGGCAAGATGGTTTCTTCTCCTTCTTTTTGTCCACGTCGTTGACGTTTCGAAAGCAGGATGTAATCGTGTATGGCGATTTGTTCATAAACGCCCACGTCGTTCCAGGAAGTTGAAGATAAGTAAAAATGAGAGATATGTACAAGGTGGCATCATAAGAAATCCCATAAATAACTTTTCTACGTGGAAAACGAATCCATCAGCTTGTGGAACGTAGTAAGTTCGAGCGTTCGATTAGTGGAAACATCAAAACGTGCGTATGAGCTCGCAGCTTCTCTCCCTTTTTTGTATTTTCTTTTTCTACTGTTTTTTTTATTTTTTTCTTCTTTTTTTCCCTTTGCTCGTACCATTCAGTTCCGTCTTCCCTCCTGGCCATAAATAAGTAATCATTCGGTTTCCACGAATCTCATAAACTATCGTTCCTGGGGCCCCGCATACTCTTTCTCGGTATACCAAAAGTTTATTATTCTTTTTTATACCTACAACTGAAAGTCAATCCTATTTATCTTTTTTATTTTTTTCATTCGTTCGTTCGTTCATTCATTCGTACGTTCTCCCTTACTCTTTGGCAACGTCGGAGAACGAACGAGCTACAAGGTTATTTCATCGAAGGTACTAGCAGCTTCCGATAAATCGGCAGACGCCTTTTCTTGACTCCGCCCGTTTATCTCCGTTCAAAGATAAATGTGAATGTGGTCCGAATCAAACATGAATGCTTTCGAAATTAGACGTTGATGTTCGTTTGTGTTTAAACCAAGCGGAGATCATTTTCGAGGCCTCTCTCTCTCCCTCTCTTTTAACTGTTGATATTCTTCTACATGTTTCGATATATAATATGTATGGTTTTAAACTGATATTAACAACCCTATTCAGAGAAAAACTCATATTTAAAAAGTTTCTAAGGCCATGTGTATACCATCGATAGTATACGTAAAAACTTTCTATTCAGTCCGTATGTACCACCGGTTGTACTCGTTGACATATTAATTTAATGCGTCAAAACGTCAAATGGTTTGAATGAAAAATCGAGTAAAAACTGCTCGAGACGTTGAACGTGATAATAATTATCTTTAATTAAATGATCAAACCATAATAACTTCTTTTATTTTCTTTTCTTCTTCGTTAATTTTCTCAGCAGTTTTATTACTATTTGATCTTCCTTTATAGTAAGAAAATGAAATAAAACATTCAAACGAATCTTTTAGAATTCTTTGTAGATAAGTAAGTACTGACACATATACTACTAGCTTTATACTTTGTTGCGTTTATTATTTTCTCTTTCTCTCTGTCTGTCTCTCTCTCTCTCTCTCTCTCTCTCTCTCTCTCTCTTCAGATCCGCCCACCCACTCACACACACATACCATCTTTCTTTCTTTTCTTGGTAGTGCACATAAACTTGACGGAAACTGGCTTACAGTAATGACCTCGAACGTAACGAACCTATTCACGATTTAAGGCAGGCAATTAGCCAGAAAGCCGACCATTATTTAGATGACTCTTCTCCCACTACTTCTTTCACCATTTCCTCATACAATTGATTCGACGATAAAAGAAGCATTAACACGAACGGGGCAAACACTGAAGAAAGAAAGAAAGAAAGAAATGAAAAAAAAGATAGATGAATAGAAGATAGATAGAGACAAAGATATATACGAATACATATATATATACGTGTATGCATTTCTTTCTTCAACGATTGTAAAAGTAGAGAAATAAAGAGGAAACGAGGTATGTTTAAAAACCGGATCTCGAGGCTACTTTCTCATTTGATTGAGAGTTAGTCCTCCTCTTAAACCACGTCCGGCTTAGAAAACTACGTAATCATCGACTAATACTAAAAAAACTTAAAACGTAGATAGAAGGAATCGAATTAGTATCTGTGATACGTGGATAGTTAATGGATCTAAGTTTAGAACTTTTTATACTTTTTACTGTTCACTTTCAATCAAATAAAAAATATTAATAATGGAAATGTTGACGACATCTATGTAGTGTTACTCACAAGTAATTTTACGGTATAATTTGCTCACATCCTATAATTTTTAGTAATTGAGATGTAATAATGACTTTCTATATTTTGATATTTCATAAGTTTTATAGAAAACGAATAGTTTCGCATTTACTAATATGCTTACTAATCAATGTCTCAGAAGAAATATGGCGTAGCTATTGAAAACTTCGTATTATCGATTTTAGGTGTTAAAAAATGTAGAATATCATTATTTGTTTATTTATTATTTTTATTATACATAAATAGGTAAGTAAATAATTTATCCAAATTAAATATAAAAATTGATCTTATACATATAATGTATCTTTAATTAAGATTCTTATTTCCAAAGAAAATCTGAGAATCGTGTTTACGAATAGTTAATGATTCTAATCTTTCCTAAAATGATCACATACTAATGTTAGAATAAGATATTAATCTCGAAAAAAATTCATAGCTCTCTCTCTTTCTTTCTCTCTCTCTCTCTCTCTCTCTCTCTCTCTCTCTCTCTCTCTCTCTCTCTCATCCAAAATAAGTTTAATAACGAAGGTACTGAAATATTCAGATGAAGATTTATCGATAGCCGTTCGGTTCGATTCACGCGACTCCCATTTGCATAAATATACGGACGTACGAGTCAACGTTGGATATACATTCTGTATGATTGATCGCGCATTAATTATGCCTACGCTCGGTTAACGATAAAGGTCCACAATATACGAAGGCAAAAATAGAAATCTACAAATAAAAAAAAAGAAATAGAAACGAAAATTTGTTGTTTAATTTACACAAGTTCTCTTAAGTCACGCATATATTTTTATCGATCCAAGACAAAACCTCGAGATTTATGAAATTCTTATCGATTCTAAAAAGAACTTTTAAATTATTATTAATTTCTTTTAAATTATTATTGAACAAGTAATAATAAAAGAAAAAAAGTTAACTTATAGAATTTTATTTATTATTTTATATATTATTTATATTGAATATCTCGAACATATTTTATATTATTTTATTATAATATATTAAAAAAAAAAAGAAAGAATAACAAACGAGAATATTTGTTATTTTAACCGAAAGATGAATTGATTTTCTTAAAGCGGCACTCTGTCCATGTCTCATGTGGACAAATTAATTCGTCATGCCCGTGGTAAATATGAAATCTCATAATTTGTGTTTTTCCAATGACCGATCGTACCAAGTTAACAAGTTATTTAATGTAAATAAAATTGCAAAAATACAAACAGAAAAAACACTTGATCGTTTAATTAAACTTGAATAAATATTCATTTCAATTACAAATTTTGTATTTTGTAAATTGTTTTTTGTCAAGAATAAAATGTCGAAGGACATTTTTAAGATTTCTAATTACTCCAAAGAAATTCCTGTCGTATTTTTTGTTACGTCGGAGTCCGCATCATGTGGGGGGAAGGGGAAAAAAGGAAAAAGAAAAGGAAAAAAAAAGGAAAAAACACAAGAACGCAACGTTGTCGGGTTTTAAAGCCGAACTAGCGCAAAGAGTAATCAAAAAAACTGTTCGAGTAAACGAGTAGAACAAGTCGAAAAGGTAAAAAGAAAAATAGGGTGTAGTTGATCTTAACGGATTGTTCAATAAACGGTTGATCTCAACGATTCCGTTCGTTTGATCGAATCGAAACAATGCTCAGAAACGTTGTTAATGAACCAGCATGTTTATCGTATCGCGAAAAACAGATCAACATTGAACACAACCGGAGTTCGCAAGAACAGCAACAACAACAACAACAACAACAATAACAAAAAGCGAATAAAAAATGTTAACGAATAACGAGCGAACGAAGGAGGTGAACCGACTAACGGAACGATTTTTGCTACGAGAAAAGCTTTCTCTCTCTCTTTCTCACTCTCTTTTGCTGATTTTTTTTTCTCTTTCTACTAGCTCTCGAAGCTTTCGCGCAAGCACGACTTTATTTACGAGTCTTTGGCGGCTGCTACGCTTTCGCCGGTAATTGCCGCGGCAATTACAACGCGATTTATTGTAATTACAATTTTTACCGTGCGACGACTGAGCCAAACTACAAGTAGCATGTGCCTTTTCTCTTCTCTCTCTCTTTCTCGGCCTAGTAGTAGTAGTCGTAGTAGTAGTAGTATTAATAAATATTTCTACCTATTACCTTGTCCTATTTTATTATTAGGACCTTGAATAAGTTCTCGCTGTTTCATCAAAGATAGCAATAGCAGTACTCTGTGATTGAAATTTCGAATAATAACGCACTTGCAAGGAAGTACTGTATCTAACCTGAAATTTCAGTGTATGATAGTTCACTTTAGTGTAAATAAAGTAATTTTTTATTAGTTTTGAAAATGTCTACTTTTGTGCCAACTAAAGTGTATCTGTGGGGAATTTTATTGCACTACTTTATTCAAAAGAAATCGGCAGCTGAAGCACATAGAATTCTTGTTGAGACTTATGGTGACAATGCTCTGTCGGATACGACATGCAGAGACTGGTTTCGACGCTTCAAAAATAATGATTTTGAACTTGAAGATAAAGAATGTAATTTATTATGAGCTGCTCAAACCGAATGAGACTATCACGGGGGATCGCTATCGACTTCAATTGATGCGTTTAAGTCGAGCCCTAAAAGAAAAACGGCCGCTATACGAGAAGAGACACGACAAAGTGATTTTGTTACATGACAACGCCCAGCCTCATGTTGTAAAACCAGTGAAAACCTACCTGGAAACGCTTCGATGGGAAGTTCTACCCCACCCGCCGTATTCACCTGACATAGCCCCTTCCGATTTTCACCTATTCCGTTCGATGGCACATGGCTTAGCTGACCAGCGTTTCCATTCTTACGAAGAAGCTAAAAAATGGGTCGATTCTTTAATAGCCTCAAAAGACGTGTTTTTCCAACGCGGAATTCATATACTGCCAAAAAAATGGAAGAAAGCGGTCTCTAGTGATGGGCAATACTTTCAATAAAACGTTTTTGTTCTTTATATTTTAAATAAAGTTTTTATTTTATAAAAAGACAGCGAGAACTTATTCAAGGTTCTAATAATTATCTACTATCTCGCTTTATATTCACAAATTATATTATATATCATTGCATTGCAGTAGAATTTATTATTATATAAATCTTTCTTTCTTTTCTTTTTTAATATATGAATAATCGTTTCGTCATAGAAAATATTGAACACCTCTTACGTTCATTTAATTTAAATTCTTACCTCCCGTATATTATCGAATAAGCAAACAGGTTAAATTACCATTTCTAAGTGGTCTTCTTCTTTTTCTTCAAGATGTTAAAATAGGTTCTAATCTTAAATAAGATTTTAAATTCGTAATATGATTATGAGAGAAAGAATTTTGAAATGTTATTAGAGATAAATCTAAAATTATTGAAAAGAAAATTGAATTATTAATTAAAGAAGTTATGTTTTGTCATGCATCAAAAAGATATTTTTCGTAATTATTGAATTTCTGCAATGATCATAATTCATTATAGCATCTCCATAATTAGTTAATAAAAGAAATCTCTGAAGATTTAATGAAGATAAACATATTTTTCTTCAAATTGATTCTTCTTATTGATTCATTTATAATCGATATATTTTTTAATGTATCATATCAAATGTACTTTGTAGTATACTTTAGAAAGTTCTATAAATTGAATACAAAATGTGATAGTTTTTAGAAATCGTAATTTCGCATGATGCGTTTCTGCTTTGCATGTTTATAACGAATAAGTAGATGTTAAAGAGCTTAACGTTGCTGTATATGCACGACAGACCACGCTTTTAGGGATTCCCTTTGATGATATTCCCTCACCCTGGAATGAGATTATATACATCACTGACTCATTCTCGAAAGTATTGGTGATTCACGAAAAATAGCGATTATAAAAAAAATACTGTAAATAAGTTTTTGTATTATCATTTGAAAAATTTTAGATCTTTTTCGGAGATTATTGCTTCTTCTTTAACTCATTAGTGCCTAGTATGTGTCGTTGTATTGTGGATGGTCACGTTTGCGCTCATTTTTCCCTCCTTTTCGTCATCCACTTTTCATTTTTTTTCTTTCTCAACAATTTACATCTGGCACAATTCTACGAAGACGTTTTACAGCTTCCACTCTTTTTTAAAGTCCCTTACTTTTAAACATTAATCTTCAAAATTACAAATTATGTAACGTGTTCTAAATGTATAAATCTGATTTTAACCATTTGAACAAAATTATTTGACTCTTTGGACTTTTAAAATCATAAATATGTATAATCAATATTTTAAAGAATACAAAATTTCACTAGAGATATACGTATATATAGATATGCGCCAATAGTACTATTTACTTTCGTATCGATCTCACGTATTTTCGTTCCTCGTATGTTTCAATTAGCCCATCCATCGGCAAATTTTGGATTTTTTTTTATGAACGTTGAGATTTTATTTAAAAATAACTGCTGGAAAATTCCGGACATTCGAACAGACACGTGCTCTGTTATGGCAAAGGTTCGTGATAAGAGAAAAGAGAGGAAGAAAGAGAGAGAAAGAGAGAGAAAGAGAGAGAACGAGAGGAAGAGAGAAAAGAAAAAAATAGAAACAAAATAAAGATTGAAAGAGAAAAACATAAAACTTGAACGGGTGAGAAGAGAAGGGAAGGAGGGGGAGCCCGAAGTATGGAAAAATAAAAGGCGTGAACCGAAGAGAAGCCAAGAAAAAACACAAAGGGGGATATAAAAAGGGGTATGCTTGATAGGAAGGAGTAAAGAGGGAACCAAGAGGGTTGGGCTATCGGTAGTGGTAAGTGCATGAGCAGCACGCCGTGCCTGGCACTTAAGGATATATATTAGCGATGGGAATGTATACATATACATATACATATACATATACATATACATATACATATACATATACATATATATATACATATACATATACATACATATACAAAGCTATTGCGGGCTTGAATTCAATGCTCAGAAAAGAAAAATATATAAAAGAAGGGCTTCTCCAACGTAAAAATTTTCCTTCGATAAGAAAAAAGATAAAGGATCCGCAATGGAAGAGAAAATCGTTTAGTTATTTATGCATGAGGTATTTTTAAAGGCATTGGTAGGTGCAGTTTTTCGCACGATTCGTATTTGGCACGCGGAATCTTCGATCTCTTTAGTTTCTAGCTCCCCCGGTCCTTTTTCCCCCCCTTTGTACTTCCTAAGAAACTACTATACGCTTTAAACTCCTCTTTACGACGTTCTATAGTCGCATCACGATTCCAACGTCTGTTTTCCAACGCTGCGAGTAACAGCTTTCGTATGGAACTGAGCAGTTCTCTGTAACGGAGAGCTTTACAGTTACCGAGCCACGCTAGCAGACATTAATCTCTCTTATATGAGTTACGGCCCGTATATTTATACATATGTATACGTATAAAATATGCGAAGGTACGCATTCGTGAATACATACATGGACCTCGCCAGAAAAATCTACGATCAGTATTACTTTTAAATTTTACCTTAGTGTCATTATTACACATGAAAAATTAATAATGTCTTAAAGATTAAAAATACTTTCGTATGACGGCCAAATTATCGTCCAATTTGTCTGATTAATTTTTATACCTGTTGTTAAACTGCGCTATGAACTAGCAAATTTATAGTGAAATATTTCAACTTAGGTGTATCATTAAATCACATAGTCATGTATATTACATTATATGATTATAAATAAAGGTAGAAACTAATGATAGTAGATATATGACTAATAATAAGAGGTTAATTTAAAGCATGAAAAAAAAGAGATTTTATTATAAATTCATAGAATTCTTTTTGCTTTTTTTTTTTTTAATTTTTATGAAGACAAGAAGAAAAAACATTTCGATAAAAACAAAGAAAGCACCAAACGGCCTTATTCTTTCTATCCTTTCCTCTCAACGAGCTCCTCCTCTTCTTCTTCCTTGATAATTCTCAGTTTTTACGAGCGACAGCTTTTACACGATGCAGCTGCCACGATATGAAGTCTTCATGGTTTTCAAGAGGCGTTAAAGAGAAAAACTAATCTCGGCTATGAGAGCGTATGACTTACGAACCGAAGAAGTTTCACGTGGCTCTTCTTGACGCTTAACAGTATCGTTATATTACGATTCGAATAGGATTTTTTTGATATTACTGAATAAAAGATTTCCATTGAATAGAATGTTATTTCTTTACTACTTCAAATATATACATTATATATAAATATTGAAAAACATTTTACTTCCATTATCAAATCAAATACAGAAATTAAATTAGATTGGATCCAAAATGTTGAATATAACGAATCGTACGAAGCAAATACCTATGAACTTTATCGATGGGACAATATATTTCCCCATGATACGTAAGTGAAACAATTTGATGTTAAATGAAAATTAATAATTTCAGGTAATATCAGACAAAAATATCAGTATTTTCTCGCTTTTGAAGTGAGAAATCGTTCGACGTATATTTCAACCATATTTGCCCTGTTTCAATGGCAATCATGTATTTCCAAAGATAGAACGATAACTATACGATCGAGGAAAGCATAATCGATGATTTCAATAGTAACCATGAAAAAGTCGATCGACGTATTTTGAACAACAAGATTAGTAAAATAAAAACAAAAAAACAAAATATGCGTTCGACGGTGTAAACCAAGCAATTATATGGATCCTGCTTTTTACGAGCCTCCTGACGCGCCGTGAATAATATTCCTGTTGGCTGGATACATAAAAAAAAAGAAAAAACAAAAAAAGGAAAACACAAAAAAAGAGAAAAGAACAAAAAAAGAATCAAGGGAAAAAAAGGTCAGGGAATTCCTCTCACTCAATTATTATCACGACGTACAGCGAATTCTCTTGCGACGCAACGAGTAATTTGTCGGGCTGGTAATACGTGCTCTCAGTTCTTTCGGCCCTTTCAGCCCTTAAGATTTATCGGTTTATCGTACCCACCCCTTGAATCCCTCGAAGAATAAACTCAACGCATGCGATTACGTGTCATTTACATCGGAGAAACAAAAACGAATTAAAAATATCTCTTTGGGTAAAAACTTACATTTACAAGATATATTTACATATGACGCAAATAAATCGTAATTAAAGTTATTATATTAAAATATGTTTAAAAGTATCGATCGATAAAAAATAATTTAATTAAATTCAATTAGTAATAACAAGATATACAATTCCATTTATTCTTCGTTGCACATAATGGTCATCTAATGATAGCTTCTGTCCCTTTTAGCTATCGTTCTTCTAAAATATCCGTAATTCAAGATAAAAGACCCTTTTAAAAGAAACGAGAGACCGTGAGCAATAGTTTCTTCTTTGTAATACTATAGGTATAAATTGGACAAATTTTTGTCCACTTTGAGAGAGAAGGGTTTCTCAGTTTACTGTACCAACCCCTTTTTCGGGGTGGTTATTGTTCATACCCGTTTTCTAGTTCGAAAAATGCGCTCCTTACGCGAGTCTATTTCGCTTACATTTTTCCTAGACAAGCGGAATGCTCTTAGAAGCGTGGAAATCGTGGCCAGAATAGCCGTTGCTTGTTTCTACATTTTCTCTCTGTTAACTTGCATGTCCGTATGCCACACGCGTGCCAAATTCCGCTCATCTCGGTCCCTTCGCACGACCTTCTGGTTCGCTGTCTGTCCGTCCTAAGCACATCTCTGATCCTTCAAAGAAATAAACCTACGAAAGCGAGAAAAAGCTCTTTCGATCTTTCTTCCTCCTACCCTTCTTTCTTTATTTCTTTCTTTCTTTCTTTCTTCTTTCCTTCTTTCTTTCTTCTTTCTTAGTTTCTTTCTTCCTTTTATTTATTCCCAAAGACATACAAAACTTTGGAAAAAATTTAACTTTCCTACAAACTAAACTTCCACTCGTTTAACTTCGAAAATTCGATTTTCTACTTACAGTCGTTTAAATAATTAATTATATTTATTAGATAGACAAAAAATACAACCCTTTTATGAGTGTCAATTAGAAATATGTCAATTAGAATTTCATCGTTGAAAATATGTAGATATTTCGACATTGAAAAAAAAATTTCAAGGCCTACCAAATCCCACTTTAACTTTTTTTGTAGTTAGCAACATTGCCCTTGAGAACATACTCTAGAATGGACAATTGAAGAAAGGATGTTTTCTTAAAATCAATTTGACAATAAGTTTTTTGAATATTACATTTTTTAACGTCATTCCCTCATGTAATGTTATCAAAAGGTAAGCATTTTTTTATTTAATAATCATAGCATATTTTTATATTTTTTCGGTAGTAATAAAGAACTGTTTACAATTCGTAAGAAAAAAAGGTTTATTTTCCTAAGTTTGTAGCAATTTTGTTTCGTTTCGTCATTCCCTCATCGTCATTCCCTCATAAAATTTTATAATTTTTTAAAATATTCTGAGTTCAAAGTGTCCCTCAATAATGCTTATTGAGGTAACTACAGCGGAAATCAATAATACGGATAACTTGATCAAAAAATCTAATCAAAAAAATAAAGACAAAAAAAAATCAGACAATTTGTTCTCATCATTCATCATCATTCATCATCAGACTTTCATGTGTACTGATTTTTGTCTCTGAATATCTTTTGAACGCTTAATTTAATCGCCAAAACATAAGGCACCATTTTTATAGAGCAGTTAATTTCCTACAAAAATTTGTATTGTGCACTTCTTAATAGTCATTTATTGTTGAGTTATAAAATTCATAAACAAAAATGAAATTTGTCTTAAAATAATCAAACTTAAATCTTTAATATCATTCAAATGGTGAGGTTTACGGAAAAAATATAAGATACCTTTTTTGTAGAGTATTAAATTTCCTACAAAATTCGTCTAGAACATTTTTCTGTACAATCAATTAATGATGAGGTTTAAATTTTATTCTATTGGACTGAAAAAAAAAGAAACTGCGATGCAGAGGATCTTCCTATTAAAATTAAGAGCTCATATTTGGTAAGAATTGTTTTAAGGTGTCTAGCAACCCATTTTTCCGTGGCACTTGAAAAAAAAAGAATAAGTCATTTTTTTGACCCACCCTAATATATATATTTCCATTCCTCTTTTCTTTAATTCCTAAGAAATAATAAAGATATTAAATAAATAATAATAAAAAATAAATCATACAATATACTATCTATTTTGTTTAATAATCATAATAATCTTTCTGCCATTTTCATTGCATATTAATTACATTATATCAATTTAAAACGAAAAAGTCCTTACATGTTTTGTTTGAAATATTTTAAGAATAGAATAAGAGAAAAGAATTTTGATGCAAAAAAAAGTGTATCATTTTTAGTTAAGGTTAAAATGAAGAAAATTTGTGCAAGCATGTTCTACATGTATTATCTAGCGACTGGTTACCCAAGGATAGCACATTCTCTCTCAACCCCGTTTGTTCGTATTTCTTACTAGCATCATCTTATCCTTCTTCTCTTTCTTTTTCTTTTTCTCCTTCTTCTTCTTCTTCTTCTTCTTCTTCTTCTTCTTCTTCTTCTTCTTCTTCTTCTTCTTCTTCTTCTTCTTCTTCTTCTTCTTCTTCTCCTCCTCCTCCTCCTAGACGATATCTCGCTTATCCTGCACTACCCGTGGTTTCGACCACTTTCGAACTACGCGCCATGTGCATCCATCCATCTCTTTTTATCTCTTCAACCCTCTACGACATCCTATCCCTCCCTCCCCTCTCCCCCACTCCTCCATTTTGTTCTTCCTCTCTCTTCTTTTTCTTTATTCTTGTACTTCCTCTTATTCTTCCTTTTTTTCTCAGCTTCCATAGAGAACCCTTCTTCTCGATATTGTCTCATCCTCGTCGTAGTTGTCGTCGTCGTCGTTGTTGTCGTCGTCGTCGTCAAGCCGAGAAATCAAACGTTGCTCCTCAAAAACTTTTCGTACCTCCTTGAGAAACGTGTTGACCGAAACTCGAATGACTTTCGATCGGTCTTCTTTAGCGACGAGGATAGATCTTAACAGCTCGCTCGAGTGCTTGATTTTTTTTTCTTGTTTACTTCACTTTAACAAGTGATACTTTCATGACATTGTTCTTATCGTTCTAATATATTATCAATCACTTCTACTAGAATTTTAAATATATTATCAATCACTTCTACTAGATTTATTTAAAAGAATTTGTTTCTTTTTGTTTTGTTTTAATATTAGATATAATAATTTATTTAATAATTTTTAATGTATAAATTAGATAAATGATATTGGGAAGATAAACAATAGAAATAGAAAATTTATAAAGAAACGACAACAAATAATTATACAAGATGTTCAAGACAGTATTTTAGAGATGATATTGAATGATTGAATATATCTATTTTTTGTTGATAAAAATTAATATTTATTCTTAATCAGTATGTTATAGTAAAGTATGGTTTCAAAGATTCCTATATAAAAAAACATTGAGATAGAAAAGAATTGTGATATTTGAACTATTAATAAGGATACTTACTTATTTTACTCACAAGAATGTATTATTATAGATATTACCCTTCTATTATTCAAAGTAGAAATATTTATATATTAATGATTGTTACAGTAGTTATAAGAATTAAATCATAAGAATTTATGTTGAACTTTTTCAATATCATAACTATACAAATTGCAATATAAGAACATAATAATGCTACCATATATCAAATTGGACTTCCTATTTGAAAATAAAAATATTTTAATATTCTTACGTTTTAAAAAAGATTCTGAGATTTTCTAAATAACTCCTAATGAACTGAGAAATTACAAGAAATTATGTTATAATGAGAATTAAAAGAAATGTCAACAAAAAAATATGATAATCATTAATTAATTAATCGCTCAAAAATGAAAATATGATGATCTTTAATAATATCTAACGAAGATAACGATGTAGAATTTATACAATAATTAAAAAATAATAAATTGTTGTTTTTTTATAACCACGAATAAAGAAGAAGAATAATAATTATTTCTTTTTGATGATGCTATAAAAATCACAAAGAAATAACGAATAGAATTTCGTGTACCATAGAGCAAATACATAGATCATGCTAGAGCCACCAAAGTACTCTACAAATGATAGTCATCATTTAGAGTTGTTTTCGTATATAAGCGACATACAAGACAAACGATTGTCATCTCCTAACAGCACTTTAGCGTTATTCCAATGGTGCCTTCTTACTCGATGCCGATGATGTACGTCACTACTATTATATACCAGCTACCAACGAAAACGATGATGGCTACACTATTACGAGATATCCAACATCGATGCTACTATATTTTTCATGATCCCTCTATATTGCCGCTATAAATTCCTTCTAACCAAAGAACAAACATTTTGGGTGACTTGTAATCGGTATAAATAATGACTCGTAAATCGTTGGTCGGCTTTACATTAAATATGAAGTGAAAAATAACGTATATAATAAATGTATCGATAATAATAATAGTGTAATAAATGTAAGTAATCAAATGTTTTAAATTTATTTGATGCTTCCTTTTTAATATGAATATTTTATTTTAATATATTATAATATTAATCATAGAATTAATTATTAATTATTAATATATTAATACTAATCATAGAATTAATTTTTTCAAGTTTTTTTTTTACTTGTTTCAATGCCATACTTAACGACACGTATTATTTAGGATTAAAATTATAAAAGAATATAATAATATTTTAACAATTAACATACTAGTAATTATCGCTTATATTTATGAATATTTGTCGAATTCTGAAAATTATATTCTCAGATAGTTGATTTCTAACTGATTTCTAACTTTTCAATTATTTATTATTATCTTTATTAATTTGAACCATATTTTGCTTTATAATTAGATTACATGATATATACTCATACGCACAAGCAACTAAGTGATACTTGAACTTAACAACAATTACATTTCAGTGATATTTTACCTTACACATTAATTGTTAGACACTGCAATAAATATTAGATAATTAACTGACAGAGAACCGACAAATGGCCTATCAGTGTATCGACGTATTTTTAAATAATATTTTCATACGCATGATGCAACATTGCTTATTCGCATTGATAGGTAAAAGTAACGAGGATATGCAAGAAATGAACATACACTGTAGAAATTCTATACAAATGCGTTTTCTATATAATCACTGTTAATGCATTAAGTTAAAAAAAAATTAATAACATAGACAATTACAAAACATATGTAAGGGTGGGAGAAAAATAAAGAGTGCGAGTGCATGGTATGCGTGAAACAATCGATGGACGTTGAAAGATTTGTGGATACGTGCAGCGATATGAGTGTGAGTGCATGTAGCGATATGAATATGAGTGTGTATGGCAGGAAAGAAAAACGAGCGTGCATAACGATATCTAATGTTATCGTTTGGTAAGCGCCCCGAAGTCTTTCGAATATTCCCGAACCGGAAATCGGAAAGAAGTCCTTTGTTTAATTTATTGAGAATAATCTAGAGATTTCGAGAAGGATTGACGGAAGTGATTAAGACCACTGGTGGGAGTGAATGCGTATATGAACGTGGCGGAAAATAGTAGCGAGTGCCTTTTTGATTCGGTACGACTAGTTGTGAGTGAACGAGTGTAATACGAGCGCAATTACGAGTTTAAGATTTCTAACTATTATTACTTACCTTTTTATTTCGATTTCTATCTATTTATTCTTATTACATTAAAACTTAATATTTAGGTATTTGTTTTATTGTAATAAATACTTCTTTAAATTAAATAAATCTTACACATATGACTATAAATTTCATCAATTTCATCGTCTAAGCGTTATTTCTTGTTCCTCTTTTCAATATAATAAAAATCAAAAGTAAAAAATAAAAGATTAAACATCGTAGATTCACGAAAAAGAAACCAATAACAATTACCTAATATAAAAGGTCAGAGGTACTATTTCGATCCCCTTTGAAAGTTTCTTTTTTCTCGTATTTATTTATTATCTGAGAAAAACGTTTCGTAAGGAAAAATATTTTCCTTTCTTGACAATAGGATTCCATCCAAACGATTCGAAAAGGAAATCCTTTCGCAAGCCAGGCAGATTCTTTGATATAAAATTTAATGTTATCGACGTTGAAACGTATATATATATATATATATATATTTACATATATATATGTACATGCGATTTGAGATAGATCTCGTTCATTTATCCAGGAATTTAAATTATCAATTGTGGCGAACGAATCGAACGTCGATACTTACTAGACGTAGTAAAATATTTTGTAGGTAGCTGAAAGTACTCGTATATCGTTCGAAAATGCGAATCTAGAACGTTACTTTACTTCTCCTTACGCGATACGTCGATGGTAAAATATAACCCTGGTGGAAACAAATCTCTGTGGTGCGCATAGATAAAACTCCCTAGCACTTCCGTATCCGGTTACTTATTTCCTCCTTCTGAAAGGACACATAGGATCTAGGAAAAAGTGAGTGAGTGAGGGAGAGAGAAAGAAAGAAAGAGACCGTAGATAGACTCGGAAAAGAAGGGATATGGTATCTATATGGACGATCTTTAAAAGGTCCCCTTTTTCGAATCCGGACCACCCGTGGTGAGTTTCGCAAAGCCGACTGATTCCTTTATATCATCGTGGAATGACGGCGCTCTTTATTTATCGTACACAATGCTGC
Organism: Polistes dominula; assembly: GCF_049000335.1. Lineage (NCBI taxonomy): Eukaryota > Metazoa > Arthropoda > Insecta > Hymenoptera > Vespidae > Polistes > Polistes dominula. The sequence goes on from NW_028301147.1 coordinate 7,412,848, forward strand.
TCTTCAAAATTTTCTAGAAATAGAAATCCTAGAATAATATTTATATACATATAAATAATATATAGTGAATAATAGAAGTACTTTCTCCCAATGTAAATTTGAAATAAATTATTATTTCTTGTAATGTAATGTTTGAAATTCTAATGTACAGAAATCTATTTTAGAATTATTAAACGATTAAATTGATATATATTTTAATACAGAATAATATTTTATTGTTAGAGAAATATTACATTACTTACATTAAATGATCAAAAATTTGTCTTACAAGAGTATTTATATTTATGCAAGATATAATAAATATACAATGAATATATTTGTTATTAGTATTTGGTTTTTGCATTTTGTAATACTTTTGAGACGATTAGGCATATTTTATAAAATAAATTTTCTCCTTAGTTATGTACAATTTAAATTCTTTTATAATAAAATGCTCTTTTATAATAAAATTTACGTCAATTCAGAAATAAATTTGAAATATTGTTTTAAAATAAAATTAACAGTAAAGATATAAATACTCCTATCACTTGCTGTACATATACATATATGTATAATCTATTAGAAGTATATGCTCATTGCAAGAAGCAATTAAACCGGACAAGCTGATAATTTATACGATTATAATATTTTCTTGTTTTTTCAGATGAAAACAATAAAACTACTTATACAGTACTACGTATACTTTAAAATGTTACTTAATCCTAATCGATCGAATTTAAAATAGTATATTCAAGTTTAAAACTCTATCGTTAAATTCACCGAAGTGTTGGAACAAATGGAATAAAAGAATTTCAAAATGTGTTCTAACAAATCATTATTCAAGTTCCGTCATCTTCACGATGTAAATGAAGCTTCAAGAGTTCTGACAAACGCTATGACAAACGATCAAACGTATCGCGAGGAATGATTTGTTAGACGGTCTGTCAAACACGTCAAAAGTAACCAAATGGAATTGATATTTGAAACAGCATTAAGGCGGTCTACCACTATGTACTGTCCGTTCATCAGAATGCTTGTACGGTAAATAGTAATAACATTCTCTGATGGGGATACTCTTTTCATTTAAAAAAAAAATTTTTTGTATACATATATCACATATCCAACAATCTTCAAAAGAAATCTTACTACTGCACGTTCCATAATTCGATGAATTTTGTTCAATAAAATTCTTCTATTAGATAAAATTATTACAAATATTCTAACTCAAAACTATCCGTCTATCAAATAATAATGTGGGCTGTACTTCACGATCAATTTAATGTTAGCATGAATTTTTATCCACCTACGATCATCATCTTTGATCCTTTTATCTGCAATCTATGCAATTATCGACCATACCTATAGTTAGCAGGTGGTCCGATGCGAGAAGGAATTTCCGAAGGAGAAATCCACACAGAGATCTCGGCGTAATTTCAAAGGTACACTTTACGATGTGGTAATTACATTCAAGAGAAAAGGGATACTTGATACTTCAAATAGCTTTTGCTTTTGTCCCATCAAGAATATAATGATTTGTTCGATATCACAATTCTCTCAAATTTAACGAACATTTTACACATAGATAATTTTTTTTTTTTTTTTTTTTTTTTTTGAAAAATTCACCGTTTTACTTTTAAAAAATATTAACTATTTAAGACAAAAACGCAAAATGACTTTCTAAACATTGTCTTTAACGCGACACATAAACGAACATATACTACACGCATTTATACTTAATTTCTTACATTTTTCCAATTTACAAAGGATCCTTAACATTTTCAATTCAATGTTCGGTGAGAAGAAAAAGGCAAATTATCTGCTCTAAAAGGACTTCTTGGTGCAGAAATAAAGGCACTGGTTATAAGAACTCTTTTCCGAATAACGGTATAATTTTACTTGGTGCAGTCTCGTTTGCAAAAAATTAAGTATGGCGGTTAAGTACAAACATTAAAAACGAGGTCAATTTTCCGGACAAAAAACATAGAACCTGAGATGCGAATAAAAAAGTATAAACTACGTATGGCTTTACATTCAAATTCGTTTAACAAACTACACATACGGACATATTATAGATAAATTATTTCATTTAAATATGAAACCTTTTCCCCCTTCAATCTTCTACGGATAATAAATTTTTGAAAAAATTACTTTGAAATAATAATTCTAATTTTTGTTTGTTTGTTATAATTTAACCTATAATCAGTAAAATATTGTTAAACTTCCATTTCTATTCTGTGATGTTATTATTATTGTAACAAAATATAAATTACTATTTACGAGTCATTAAGATTATTTTGTTTAAGGACCTAAATTATTACTCACAGCTGTAGTTAAAACTAAAAAATATTCATTTGTAAATTTTTTATCATAGTAGTCGAGTGAAGATTAAAAATGTGAGAAATGAGAGATTAACTTCGCGTAGGCAGGGTCCATTTTTTATTCGAAACGGAGCGCAGAATATTCTAACGATATTTGTTCTCTCATTTCCTCTCTCTCTCTCTCTCTCTCTTTTACTCCCTTTTTTCTCTCTTATGTCTGTGTACGTAATATACATAGAATGGTAAACCGGCTACTTGATTAGCCATGGAGAACTGCAAGAGCTAAACTCGAGGCGTCTCTCCCTACCACTTTTGATTACTCTTTGATCGAGCTTACGAGACACTGGCAAGTTTCAAAGAGAAAATTTCAAACGTTCTTTTCTACAACAACGAAGACGACGATGACGATGAGTAGAAAAAATCGAGACTTGGTCTGACAGAAAAAAAAAATAGAGAAAAAGGAATGTATAGATATATTCATCATTCAACATTCGTATTCTTAAATATATAGGAAAACTATATAATATATGGAAATATATTATATTATCATATATATATATATATTATAAAATAACTGTAAATATATATGGAAAAGATATATAAAAACACCGAATATTTATTTTTCGATGTAAATGTAAATGCATCCTTTCCTAAATTATCTTTTCATATAGATCGAGTATAAATTTAAAGTTAATTGATAATAAACTGCTGAAATTTTGCGAAGCACTATTCTAAATACGAAGTTCATTTTGCTCAGCTGCCATTTGACAATGATTTAAAATGATTTGCAATGACACTTTCTTACCATATTTTTTAAAAGTATTTAAAAAAAAAAAGGCTATTTATAGAAACAATATAGCAGCCTTAACCTTTAAGGGTATGATATCTACGTATGATCTCTCCCAAAAAAATTTCTTTCAATTACGTGAACGTAAGTTCACAAGAAATTAATAAGAATTTATCAAAGATTATTAGTTGGAACGAAATAGTTAAGTTTAAAGAGCCAATAAAGTGGGGAAAAGGAAAAAAGTTAAACGAGTCGGAGAAAGGCTAAATAGTCCGTTACTTTTGCTCGTGTGTAAGTTGCAAGGCTTGACTGACTTCTCCATTACTGGTAGCACACGGCTAGTAGTACACGGGCAGCCTTCAACCTCGAAACTTCCTTTTAATACGAACGCGCATCGAAGAACGAAGAGGAGCAGCCAACGAAAACCGTTTCGCTCGCGTAACAGCTAAGCGACGAAATGGAGGAAGCTCTGAACCTTCTAGAGCTTCTTTCCTTTTCTTCCTCTTCTTCCTCTTCTTCTTCTTCTTCTTCTTCTTCTTCTTCTTCTTCTTTTTCTTCTTCTTCCTCTTCCTCCTCTTCCTCCTCTTCCTCAGTCTTTTCTCTCAACCCTCACCCTCCAACACCATTTCTAGACTAACTTCCTTCGAGTTACCTTCCGAACGATCGTTTCATCGCCAACTCTCGAAAAGCTGCGAACCGAACTTTCCTACCTAACGTGATATCCTAGCTCGATACTTTTGCCCCAGGAACGACCAGAGTAGTAGTTCCTTCACAAGGATCGGGATATCGAAGATTTTCCTAGATACAGTATTCGAACTAGATATCCGCTTGGATACATAAAAGATCAGAAAAAGATACAGCTTCACCTAAAAACGTTTTTCTCGACCTGTTTTTTCTTCCTTCTTTAAAAGAATCCAAGCTTTTCCTACTTTAGAATCATACTTAAGCTAAACTATTTATTAGAAATCTCATTTGTAAGATATCATTTGCGAAGAATAGAAATTAAATATTAATTTAAACGGTTGTCAAATAACGAAATTACGTTGTTTTTCAAATACAACAAAAGAAAGTGATTCCTATAATTTACAGATCTTTGTGTTTAATTTTTATCGAATTAGTTTCATATTATAGATCTTTACTTTAAAAATCTATTTGTCGTATTATTTAATAAAATCATGTTTTTCCTTCGTTTCTCGCTTTCTATATCTCTCTCTTCCTCTCTCACTTTCTTCAACACCTTTTGTAACACTAGTCTTGAACCATGTTAACGTATACGAGTCAAAGTTCGCGTCGGCAAATTGCATAGTTTTAGCTGCCATTGGATCTCGCCAAGTTCCAAAGTAAGTTTCTTCAACGTGATCGTTTGGCTATGTTGGAAGCTCGGAAAGCACGAAACTTTGCCTCGATTTCACTGACCAATCTCTTCAGGGCAATAACGCGCGGATTGAATTTACTTCTAAAGTTGTATGTCTTTATAGTCTTTATAGTCGCATCATGTCGGATATCTTAATAAAAACGTAAGTATCCATCATTATTTTCGAACGATTTATTGATAAAAGAACATTTTTAGGATTAAATGATATATTAATCGTTTCTCATTATTAAAGCACAAGCAAGTTTTAATGAAAAGTACTTTGAATGTAGAACAAAAATATGTATCCACTAAATTCCGCAAACTTTCTACGATATAGTTTACTTTCTCCAATAAAAATCATGTCAGATTGTATCTGAATGAGACGACAACGGCAATGATGATGGTGACGGTAACGGTGACGACGACAACGGTGACGGCGACGACGACGGCGCAGGGATTCTCGAATCGTGCTGGCTGAAGGAACTAAGCCAGAGAAAATATTGATTTAACCGCGTTACACCGGTCTTTACAGCGAAGTTAAGACCGTCGAAGCATAATTTAATGCTTTCGCTGTTTCCATTAAGTGATCTTACCAGACTTCCTAGGAGTTTCTTGAACATGACAATTGAATGTCGAAAAGGACAACCACTTTGGGTTACCTTGCTTGAACGGCCAATTGGTTTACGATAACAAGACACGATTCAAACGAAAAATTACTTTTGTTCTTAGTTAAACATTTACGTATCAAAGTTTCTCGACCGTCATTTCTTTACATGAAGATGACTTACAAAAATAAGATTCAGAGATCAAATTGATAACTGTTATCAATATTTAAGATTAATTTCAATCGAATTATTGTATTTTCAAGATAACCAACGTCCTTCCGGAAAAATAATACATCTCGGAAATTGTAAGTTTAGCTAATTCCATCGCAAACGTATAACCCACGTTTAGGTTTTATGCTATGAAGCGTCGTTATCGCAAATATTTCCTTTCTAAATAGCTCTTTTTACGCAGGAAAGGAAAGAGATAGATAAAGGTCAAATAAGGAAAGGGAGATAGAAGTAAAGAGAGAGAGAAAGAGAGAGAAATATAAGGGGTCGTTGGGAGAAGGGAAAGAGAGTAAGAAGCAGTAAGCACCAAACATGGAAGTTGGCGGAATGAAATTGGATTTAAGGTTTCCACGTCGCAGAGAAAATTTCGTTACCGACCTCGCCGGTTTACAGAACTAATACGTTTCGCAATATTTGCTCTATTCCCCCGTACCCCCTTTTTCCACACTTTTCCTGGTATGGTGCTACCAACGGCACCGCGACGCCGTTGCTTTTGAAGATGCTCTTGATTCTAGAGCATGAAGAAAAGGGTGGATGCATCCTTTTCATATTTCTCCACGGTAGACACCCTTAGAATCTCACTATTTTCGCATTATTTCAACGATAAATTTCGTTGAAAGAAAATGGCGCTGGATCATCATTCCTTTTGCCTCTTTCTTTATTTCTTTCTTTCTATTTCACACACATATACACACACACTTTCTTTCTCTCTCTCTCTCTCTCTCTCTCTCTCTCTCTCTTTCTCCTTTCCCTCTCTTATCTCTTATTCTTCATCTTTCCCTTTCCCTTCTTTTTCTTTTTATCACAGAGAAAATTTATATTGCTAAAAAGAGAAACGATCTCTCAACGAATGATGACCCGACTCCACCTTTTCCTTTTTCCATTTGATGTTCCACCTATTCAGATACCAAATTCCATTTGTTTTTGAATTATTACTACGGGAACTTAGTATAACTTTGAAATGGTCGATTCTTTTTTACCTTTTTTATAATCTTTTTATATCTTTTATAATTTCTATCTTTTAGCAAATTAAAATGTGAATAATATGATTTAAGATTCGCGGAATTCATGAAGGTATGTATTACCAGGTTAAGATATATTGTCTCGTTGTACTTACAAACGGAAGATCTAATTCTCAAGACGATGTTTTAATTTGATTTACGTATAATTTAAAGTTGGCTTAATTAATGATATTTAAAGTTCGATAACATAAGGACGTAAAAGTCAAACATAAGGAATAAAATACATATATAACGTAATCGAATTAAGGATAATAGTTCATCTTGGTGCGAGTAAAATTAGAGATTCAAATTGATAATGGGTGTTACATGTGAAATAATTTGAAAGGCATTGGTCCGTGCACCCACTATAGGTATAATTTCCGTTTATCATTGTTTATTACAATCAGTGAATTCATGCGACGCGTATTCCATATGAATAGCTTAGACTCGTTTGAAATAGAATTTCCCCTGAAATTGTGTTCTACAGCCGTTTGACAAATGAAACGGTAAACAGGCTGCTTCGTTAAATTACCCCTTCTTGTTAGTATCGGAGAAACTTTACGAAGGATGGAATAGCGTTCGTTAATCTTGCTGATTGGAATGCTATCCCAGAGTGGTATACCTATTATACTTTTTAGTAAATAGCTTGAATTTCATTTTAGAGGTTTCTTTAATTATTATATAAATGTCTACTTTACTTCTTATAATACGCTACTCATGAAAAACTCGTCTTGTCTCAAGTGATGCTTCAAACTACTCCAATGATAAAATTACTTTAAAAGGTTGCTAAATCTCTACTGTCTACATGGCTGCGATTTTCGAATGTTAGAAATGTTTGCTGTATACCCGAAGGGTTCTAAAAATTCTCGCATACTCATTCTTGATACATGAAAAACAGTGTGAAAGAGGAAGAGAGAGAGAGAGAGATACGGAAGGAAGAGCATGGAAACTATACTAGAGGTAGAGAAATCGTACTGGCAATGAAATATCCCCTGTCGTCCGGCATAGCCCGAGGATTTGTCAAACGAGAATTGATTTAGGTTCGGAGGCTTAATCCTCGAGGGAGCCCGCAATACAGTTTCCACCCCTTAACCACCCTCACCTACCACCTCATACTAGAGTTCGTTCGATCGAAAGCTCGTGTCCTAACGGAACACGCAAATAAATGGAGACTCTTATATTGCTGGAAAGAATCAAGATCATTCTTATGCTTGACGTTGGTTATAATATTTCAAATGGAAATGCCATAATAACAAATAAAAAGGTTTGGTTATTTTATATCTTATGATAAAAGCCATTTGTCGTATATTATATTTATTGTTAGATAAAATAAACGATAAAAGCTACGATCAAAATATTAATTAATGTTGAATATAAATAAATAAATGAAATCTTTTTGTCTATACATCGTATTATTTTTCGAAGTGAATTTATCTATTATCCGTTAAGATTTGTGTCAACGGATAAAAGAAGGATAGACAATTAAAACACAAAGATGAAAAGAAGCTTAAGGAAAAAAAATGTGAACGAACAAAAGAACGAACGAAAGAACGAACACGACTCGAATATAAATCCAACAAACCAAATGCAAATTGTTAATTAGATGGCATGATTAAAAATATAATTAAGCAACGAACATTCGAGATGGTGCATTCCCCGACTGAACTCTCAACGTGACGTATTTTTTAGACGCTAGATATCATAAATGTCCTTGCTACACCGTATAACGAGATGCCCTAATTATACTCGTTGCATTTGATGCAGGAAATAACCTTAAAATATGGCGTCTGTATTAAACACTAACCCTTATTTCTGACACACTAACGACAACCTTTTTACAAGAAATGTGCTTTAAACCGTTTAAGATCTATGATGCACGAATTTTGACTTGTGGCAAACGATACGTGAAACAAAATGCAAGAAATTGATATAAAGCGATGAATTCGAGAAACGCGGGATTTCTAAAAACGATTTATTCGACTGGTGAAGCATTTTCATCGTATGAAGTTAATAATTAATTTCCAATATTTTATCCAATTAATAATATTTTTGCAAATTCATACGTAGAGTTTCTTAATTAGCATTTAATTCTTCTCATTGATTTCATATTAACATTTTAATAAAAAGAATTAACATTTATTTTAAAAAAACCGCATAGGTTTTTATTCTATACTCATGAAAAGTTATAAAGTAAGAAAATAATCGAAAAAATAACATTTGCATAATTAGTAATAAAAAAAAAGGTCTCAAACTTATACAATCGTAATTACGCTCATCCATGATTCAATAAACTCCATCTACGTGACGGTGAATGAAACCCACGATTCTCTTAAAATGCGAGTAAATAATAAACACTTTCGGCTAACGGTCTCTGTAAAAGGGAACTCGAAGAAACAACGAGGATACCTGTCTCACAAAATGGTTAATAATGTCTGGTTCTCCGAAAATCAAATCATTAAGGATCGCATTAAAAACAGAAACGATTTGGATGGTTATCTTTTTACATATGTAATTCCCAGAAAAAAGGGGAACCATGTTCACCCTTTCTCACGTAAAATAAAAAAGAAGGAGGAAAAAGAAGGCGTTTCGAGAACTCAAAAAGATTGAATGAATCATCCATGAGGATCGCGCGTCTAATTTTACGGTAAATGCTCTTCTCGACCAAGAGTAGTCTCCTTCTCACCGCAACCCAGAGAAACGAAGGAATAGTTTAGGAACTTCGATATACTTAAAATGATCCGTGAAATTAGGCTTTCTACGTTGTATATTTAAATTATACGATCTTATACAAAGGAACTTATATGAAATTAAGTTAAGTAAGAATGATATTGATTTTTTATACGTAATCTGGTGATTATTAATCATGTCTCTGCGAGTATGTAAATATGTAAAGCAAGTCATTGAAGTATTCATACTTGTTTCTACTATTAATTTGAAATAACTTATATTTGTTTGTAATGCTGTTTTAAAATTTTAATTCGCACACAGAAACTTATTTTAGTATTATTAAATTTCAAATTGATATATATATATATATATACATATTATTGCACACACAGAATAATATTTTACTGAAATATCATATTATTTACATTAAACGATCAATTCGTTTCACAAAAGTATTTATTATTTATATAATAAATGTACAATGAGTATATTTGTTATTAGTACTTGGTATTTGCATTTTGTAATACTTTTGAAACGATTTAACATATCTTCCAAGAAACCAATTTTCCTCTAAGTTATGTAAAATTTAAATTCTGTTATAATAAAATGCTCTTTTAGCAATCAAATTTACATCAATTTAGAAATTTATTAATTCTAAAATATAATCCTGTGTATAAAAAATTTGAAATATTGTTTAACAATAAAATATTTATTGTTTATAAACTGTCAATAAGATTTCGAATACTCCTGTGACTCGCTGGTTATTAATCTTATTCCTCGTGCAATTTTAATGAATAATGATATTTTGTATTTCGAAAAACATCGATATTGCAAACAATACGATTTAACTTTTGTATTTTTCACGTAAAAAAAAAGAAGAAAAAAACAATTACATTGGTGAAGAAATAACGTGAATGAGAAGAAAAAATGACAGCACTGAGGGAGAGCAACTCAATATGTCGTTAATAATGAAACAGACACGACGGATCGATCGTACATACGAGCAAGTTTCGTCACCGTATCTCCCCAATTAGTCTGTCGTTTTGTTTCCCATTGGCACGAGCTATTCTCATGTATATTCTGGTATATTCGCACGTGCCATCGGATTCGTGGCATTTTGATTTTCAAAAAATTATTGCGAGTGTCTGAGTGTCATTCGTGCGAATATGGACCTTGTATATGAGTGAAGGAGTGAGAGAAGAGGAAAGAGAATATGTGTGTGTGTGTGTATGTGTGTGAGAGAGAGAGAGAGAGAGAGAGAGAGAAAGATGCTAGATGCGTCGAACAGGACATTAATCCGAGCCGCTTTCACGCGTACTGCTATAAATTACAACGGTGTGTTGTACATGCACCGGGTAGTTTCCAATTTCCAAGAGCCACCGTAGTAATAGTTGCAAACGCAGAGACCGAAACTATGAAAGGAGCTAACGTATCCCAAGGAGACACGAAGAAGAACATACGTCAGTCATACTACTATAAGCTAGAGTTTAATTATCCACGGCTGAATCTCCCGAGAGATCGACCGTCTTGAAGAGAAACGCTGAATTCTCCTAAGGTGGACGTCCGAAAATCCTGTTACAGTTTAATTGTTAATTTACCAGCTCAGCTAGCCGCGACGTTACTAGCAAAACCCCCATGACGTTTCAAGGGAAAACAATAATACGTCTAGTAAATTGTATAACTAAGGTTGATAATAGTTCGCCAAGGTATAAACAGTTTCATTAAAATTCAACATTTTATCTTATTGTTTTTATTATTTTACAGTATAAATATAATTCTAACTCTCATACGAGAATAGATGATACGAATTTGAACAATTTTTTACTGGCAAATGTAAAAATGTAATACTAATGAATCTAGAAATAATATCACGGTTCAAATAATTCAACAAGTTCCATTTATAAAAGATACATTGTAAAAATAACGTAAAATACTACACAATATTACACGAAAAATGAAACTTGTTGAAATCGAAAAAAAAAGGCAAAGAATTATTCCATTATTCACTTAACATCCGGTAGTGTACGTCAACTATACAACGGTCTATATTACTAGCGCATAGCTCGTCGGAAGCTTTTCACAAACATGAACTGAACGTTCTCAGTGTAGAGGAGGCAACTTCCGATAATCTGTCCTCCCTTCCCCTTCGGAGTTTCAAGAAGACGGTACGAAAGTTCCTGGCGTGTGTCCTACGAGAGAAGGACTCGCCAAAGTACTTCCTCCTTCTCTTCCCCATCGAGGAGGTGTTAGAGTACGCGGCGACACTTGTAAACGCGTGTTCCCGAGGACTAAGGGCGAATCAATATCTTATAAATCAGGCCATTAAACCGCGTTTAAAGGGGGATAGTTCCTTTACCAATGGCGAAGGGTCGCTAAAATGCCAGCGTGAAATGTTCCCTTTCTCCCCTCCCCCTCCTCTCTCTCTCTCTCTGTCTCTGTCTCTTTCTATTCCACTTATACACGGTCCCCGTGAAGTCTTCCTTTCAACGTCAAAGTTCGGCTTAATTGAAATTCTTAGAAAATAGAAAGAGGGTGGTTGGAAACAAAAGGATCGTTTTAATCGATCAATGTAATCTTTATCGTTCCTTTTGGTCCCTTTTACTCGATACATCCTATCCGACGTATTTTCATTGGCGCATTGCGCCTGTTAAACTTCCCCTTACCTTTCCTAATAATACAAGTTTAGCGATGCTCGCTCTCTCTCTCTCTCTCTCTCTCTCTCTTGCTCGCTCGCTCGCTCGCTCGGCCGTTAGCTTAAGCGATTTATCTTGATCGTCAAACCGATAAAGAGTATTATCCCTTTTTCAGCCGTAGCTATACTCTCCTATCGTAAATGGCAAAACGTTAATACATCCCACATTAACCAGTATTTTAAGGGAAGAGAGATATCGGTTTTATTATTACCAGCTAACTCAACATCTAAGGAAACCTGTTAAATTATCAGTACGGATGGGAATAAACTCAAGCGACGAGCTCATAAAAGTTAATAATGCGGTACCATTAAAAATAAGAGAATATCAAAATTTATGACGTTTGTTTCTACAATAGGAACGTTACTATACCACGATTCTCGTATCTCGAGTAAAACTTCGATTCGGAAGCCAAAGGTCGGTCCAGCCTGGTCAGCCATTGTACTCTTTATTATCGTCAACCTCGTCAATTTCTTTGGCTACGAGCAAAAATTTTATCGTGTTTTTGAATCGTCGATATAAACCGTACCTAGAGATCGTATTTTTCTTGCCCAACTTCTGACAGCTTGTTCATACCCATCCCCACCATCCACATCCCCATCCACATTCTCATTCCCATTTCTATCCCTATCCCTTCGATATGAGGACAGAACTAAAGTTGAAAACGCTCGAATTCTCGACACATCATTTACCCATACATTTACCATCATATCGTTGTCGACCGTTTTACGAGCATTCAATTTTTACTGGCACAACGACGCGACGTGATTCCACAGTTACGATGACGATACCAATATATATATATATATATATACGTTATAACGTATTTCAAAATATAAGAGTGCTACGTGTCCAGATCGTGGGCTTGCGATTGGCTAACCAATATACGTCAATTTTTATAGTCTATCTATAGGTATTGTTACAAAATGAAACAAAAGACGAGATGATGTTTCAAGATCTTTTGCACGTCGACGGTAATCGACGTCCAGCATCATTAGAACAATATCTGAGTCGTCATAGTAAATTTATATTTTATTTACGATGTTTTGAAAATATTATTTCTTAAAATAAAAGAAGAACGGTGTAATCAATTAAAAAGAAAAAAAGAAGTAATATATAGTTACTTTAGAATAATGTTCGTATTTTCTTTTAGAAAATAAAGAACTTCATACTGACTTTTTAAAATAAAGGAAAAGTCGCAACAACAAAATTACAAAAAGAGAGAAAAGAATATTGTAAAATTGCATTCTCTTCGCAATGAGCTCGGTAATGCTTTAGCTTACGAAACAGTCGTATGTTCAAGTCTGTAAAATTCGCTTGTTCTACGTGTTAAGGCGAGAAAAAACATCGTATCCTAGTAAGAATTTTGGAAAAAAAAGTATAAAATGACCGAGGAAGAAGGGAAGAACCTTCCCTTCGTCCATTGAATCCGTACTCGAGGGAAACCCTGAAGTCTCTTAATATCTCTCACTACTCTCGATATCCCTAATCCAATAATTTTATCACCTGCAGAATACACCAGCGATAGTACCTTTTATTTTTCACGTAATTTTACTAAATGTGCCAATTGTGTCCGTTATCTCGAGCTACCAAAGCATTCTTTGTCTCTCCCTCTCTCTCTCTCTCTCTTTCCTTCTGTTTGGTTTTCTTACTATCCCGTTTCAAAACCGCTATTTTCGACCATGTTATTACGGCTAACATCTACGAGTCCTTTGGCTGTGCTTTAAACTCTGACGTTCATTTCATATTTGCTCGAGGAATAAAATTACTCTTTTTCTTTTTATTTTTTTTCTTCTACTCATTTCTGTCGCTGCCTTCTTCACTTCATATTTTTCCCGAGAGTCATTTAGATAAGAGGTCGAAACAAAAGACTTTTCTGTCAAATTAAAAAGTGCCAATTGATTCATCATAAACCTACCATCTATCATTTTGTTCTAAATTTGTTTATTAGGTATATCATAGTTATTCTTATATATATAATTGATCGAGTTATCAATTATTTAACGTATTTCAAGAATAAAAGAGATAAGTAATGTCCTGTGTTAACAAACGATTCTTTCTTTTCTTCCTATCTCTTCTTTCTATTTCATGACGGATATAAGAGAAATGTATTTTCCGTGTTACGTAAGTCGTAATATTGAGAACTTGTATATAATTTAGTATCTGCTGACGAGAATATATTACATATTTATCATACTCAAGGAAATCACTTTTTTTTATGCTTATGAATAATAACAAAAGAAAGAAATATAGTGAAATTGTACGCGAAACACATTTTTTTCTTTTATTATTATCGACCAATCAATCCCTGATTCTATTTATAAATTTTAATCTAGAACAAATAGATATCTCAAATACTTATGTGAATTAAATGATAAGCAGGAGACAAAATTTGGGTCAGACAATTTTATAGATAACCGGATAGGAGATTATTTTAAGTACTTCAATGGATCAAAATTTTTATAAAAAATCATTCGATTATAAAATAAATTATTTCGATCGGATATTCTCTTCTCCGTTAGTCGATATCCTTCAGTAAATGTAATTTTATCTTCGATTCAGTCCTGACATCATTTATGGGACACTTAAATAACTGTCTTCCAGAATTTGTTTCATTTCTTTCATATTAAATTTGACGTAAATCCAAATTAATGCTATAATAGTAGGTATACGTTTATTCCACTTTTATTTTGAAAATATCAATAACGTTATTATTATAATTATTATTATTATTAATGATTACAAACAGAGACATCGATAATTATTGCGTAGAAATAATAATTTAAATACGCAGTTTCGTTTCAATTGTTATCTCCAAATTAATCCCATGTAAAACGAAATTCCCATTTACAAACAAGAAAATGATTAAAACGAACAAGCTTAACGATTGAATAACAAAAATCGACGTGGACGTACACAACCAGCAGGTTTTTCTAACAAATCGAGAATTTCTTTCTGATTTTACGCTTTCAGCTTTAACGGAAAGAAAGATTGGAAGCTGACAGAAAGAAAGTACGCTCTCAGGAAGTTGTTCTTAAGAACCTTTTCCTTATCCTCCCCTTCTCTTTATCCTACTTCCTCCGAGGAAGAAGGAACCTACAAGAACCACAACCATCACCACTACTACGAGGAGCTTTGCTTCGAGTTAAGCGAGCCGTTCCTAGCGCGAAAATTAATAGATTTCCTGTCTCCTTCATATGAGGAAAGGTGAAAGAGCCTTGATAAACAGTGCACGCGATATATCGCTTTGGAATTTATGTTCGCCTTATAGACTCCAAGAAGGAGCTACGATTTTTCATTGTTCCTTTCGCAGAGAAAGAAAAATCGAAACTTCGTCTGTGTGTTTGTAAAATTGAAAGAAAGAAAGAAAGAAAGAAATAACGAAGGAAAGAAGAAAAAAAATAAGAGAAAGAAAACTTGGCATGGTGCAGAGTATAGAATCAATATCTCCATTTAAACCACGTAAACACGTTAACTCTGTTCTCTTTCCTTTTCTTTTTTTTATCTATTTTTCTCTTCTTTCTCTCTCATACATATAAAGAACTATCGACACTTTCCTTTCACATTTTCCGATAACGAGATTAAGAAGGATACCGAGTCCTTGATGCGTCGATCGATGCCTACGTTCCATTGACAACAAACAAGCTTAATTCTTTTCGGGATAATTGGAAACGTGCCGACTACTTGACTTAATGCTAATTTGCTTCCTTCCTTCCTTCCGTCTCTTTAATCCTTTCTGATAGTATACAAGGATACTTAATTTTGCGTTTGACATTAATTTTTTGTTTTGTTTTTAATTTGTGCAAATAATAAGAGATTGTAAGTACAGAAATATCTACCTGCGCATTTTCTTATATATATTTAAACTAGATTTATATTAAGATAAACATATTAGAGATATCGTGAATTCTCAATTGTCTCGATTCATCTTCTTTATTTATTTAGGAAAAATATAAAATTTGATTAGAAATGTAGACGAGTTTGTGATAAATACGTGTTCCGTTACACTTAAGAAACTCGACACTCCAAAGCCAAGGGACTTTCTATGTTGGAGGATACGGAAAATTATCAGGAATGACCAACCGCTCCCACGATAGTACTTATCCTTTCTTATTTTTCCTTTAACTCTACAAGTTAGCCCTTTGCCTTCAAGGGCCCGGCTATTTTAATGATATTTAACAGATTTTTTTGTGTTTTATATAAAAATGATCAAATTGGTAAAATTTTTTTGTATAGGAAAGAATGATTTCAAAGTACCTGTGAAATGCTTTCCAAATATAACCGAAATCGTTTCGAGTTGCTGATTTGCTCTAGCGAAAAAGATCTCGAGGGCAAAAGGTTAGATTATATAATATTGTTTAAAACTAATAACTAAATTTCTGTCTCACTTTGGAGTTTTTATTCAATGAAATTTTATATTTAATGACATTTTATATTTTATGAAATCACAAAGTATTTTATGTGGGAAAGAATTTCGCGCCATGTATATACTTCCATTCAATATTTCCATGAAAAAAATGTATATAATATATATATATATATATATATATAACAAAAAAAAAGATGAATTTTATTAAACAAATGTTTAATTTGTAATAATAATACTTCGTATTAAAGCGTGACGAAAAATATGTATTATATCGCTAACGTTTTAAGGACAATCCGTAACTATAGTTTTAGTTAAAGCTCTCTTTTCGACATAAAAAAAAGAGAAAAATAAATAAAAAAATTAAAGCAAATAAATTGTCAAGTTTGTATATACATTTTTCATGATAATCCAATAGAAAAAAAGAATGAAAAAACAAAATAATAATTTCCAAATATATTCATGTTCATCGTGAAAAAAATTTGTTATTATATTCTAATTATAAAGTAGAAAATGGAAAGTCGTAGAGATGATATTAGCATGCCAATCCCATATTATTCGTAAAATGACAACGAACAAGTCGACGCTGAACGCGTTTGCAGTTGAAATCGAGTAATTCGAATGCGAGTTCGCGATAACAACGTGCTTTACATTTCCTCTGTTCGAAACCGCTAACGACGCGATTGATCGCAATCGGCCAGAAAAAGATTTATGATTTTCGTAATTGAATCGACTGTGTGAGAGAACCGATCGTGTACCATCTGAACTAATGTGTAAGCCACGATGCCATGGAAAAAGATTATTGTTTCGATGTTATTACGAACGGATCGAACAAATAAAACGATTAAATCGTTTGATTGTGAGCTTTCTCGATCTAGGTTGAACTAAAAAATGCACCGTCGACGAGACTGCCAATATGGTCCGATTGATTTTACGATCGATCGAACGAGACAAAATCCGAATTTCCTAGATTTCCCTTCAGAAATGATTCCGCGCTACTTTTTCGATTGATAACAAAAATGAATATTGGGAACTGAAATTTTTGTTATTATGTCTGCTGACCTAAAAAGTAATCAGTTTTAGTTTGTAGTATAATAAATTATTAAAACATAAGATTCATCAAAATTAAATAAAAAGGAAAATAAATATTTTTTTGTAATATATACTATGGAATTGATCAAATTATTTCTGCTTAAAAAAAATTATTAGTAAAGTTTATTGTGTTGTGAATGATTATCCAGGTAAATCACATGAAAATTTGGATATTAATTTTCATACAATCCCGAAGCATGGTAAAACAGTTTTGTTTATGTCGAAAATATATTTGGACGAATAGAAAAAATCGATAGGCTAAAGGCCTGACAACGTGCTCTAAAAATGAATTGAATCTATGTTTAGAACTTGAGAGAAACAAGTATGTTTGTAAATTGGGACAGCATTATAATATTATTAGACTTTTTTTCTTGTTTTTTTTCGCCGACATTTTTTTGTCAGTACAAGAAAAAACACCAAGTTCATCTTTTTTCTGGACAAAAATTATTTTCTTTCTTTAATTATTTTATGTCGGAGAGAAAATTAATAAAACGATTAAATATATATATATATTAGGTTGGGGAAAAAGTTATCCATTATTTTTACGTTAACTTCAAACCTTTATTTAACATACTTCTGGTTGTCTGATTTTGATCAAATATGCACCGTTTTGTTCGTTAATTTGTTAACGTTTTAAAAGTAGCTTCATAATGTCTGTCTCATAAAAGTCTTGGTCCCTATTTGCGAAAAACTCTTGTGATCGATTTTTACAATCTTCTTTTAATGTCAATTTCTTATCAATAAGAAAGTTTTGCAGTGCAACAAAAATATGATAATCGCTTAGTGTAAGGTCTGGTCTATATGATGGATGCATCAAAATTTCCAAACCAATCTCCTGGAGGTTCTGGGAAGTCACTATAGTCATGTGTGACCAGGCGTTGTTCTGATCAAACACAACACCTCTCCTTTTGGCCAATTCTGGCCGTTTCTGGTCAATCGCTTGCTTTAAATGATCCAGTTGTTGACAGTAATGATCCCAATTTAGTGTTTGGCCATATTTAAGCAACTCATAATAAATGATTCCTTTCCAGTCCCACCAAATGCACAGTAGAACCTTCCTGGCCGTTAGTCCTGGTTTGGCTACCATTTGAGCTGCTTCATCGCGCTTTGACCACGATTGTTTTCGCACAATATTGTCGTATGTGACCCATTTCTCATCCCCAGTCACCATCCGTTTAAGAAATGGGTCGATTTCATTCCGTTTGGCCAAGGCTTCGCAGATGGAAATTCGATGCATCATGTTTTTTGGTGTTAATTGGTGTGACACCCAAACATCGAGCTTCTTTTTGAATCCAGCTTTGCGCAAATGGTTTAAAACTGTTTTATGGTCGATCTTTAGCTCCTGGGCGATGCTACAACTACTAAGAAGCTGATCAACTTCGATTATTTCTGAGATTTTATCGACATTTTCGACGATAGGCCAGCCTGTGCGAGGTGCATCTTTAACATCAAAAATACCTGAACGGAATCGACGAAACCAAAATTGCACGTAATTATCTGTTACAGTATTGAGAGTGTAAGCACCATTTACAATTTCACCCGCCTAGCTTGAATTTTCGTCTTTAGAAAAGAAAAAGTGTGAAATGTACGGAATTTTCTCTTTGTTGACTTTCATTTTGAACACCCTGTAAATCACAATTGAATAGACCAAACAAAAAATGGTAAAGGAATTTTTTTAGCTCTAAATGTCACCTTTCTAGCAAGGATAAATTTAAAATTGTTTGATTGATATTTTGCGAGAAGTCGATAACTAAAGTCATCTAACGAAAAAATAATGGATTACTTTTTCCCCAACCTAATATATATATATAAATTTAAATGAATTATTCAATGACATTTAAATGATTAGCTTAGAAAATTTTCTCAATATTAATAAAATTCTTTTAAATTGAATTTGAGTCAGCCCAATTCAATATCTCACTTAAAAATAACATAAATTAATTAAAATAAATATAATTACTGAATATATTAAACGGATAACACTTTGGTTGAACACAATAGTCAACCATGTTTTTCAAAGTCCCGCCTTCAGGTAGTTCCCAATACTATAGATAAATTTTAACGATTAGAAATATTTATGTTTTATATTTTATGGAATTTTTATTCCTTTTTGGTTTTCTGTTTTTTTTTTTTTACAAGTAGAATCTATACAAAAAGCATCTCAAATAATAATACAATATAAATGTAATTTCTCTATATTTGTTCCTTTATCAAAATTTCATTTATTTTTCATAAGTTCGTATACTTACTTAGAATGCGTCGTGCTTAGAAAGACAACAGATATGCCAACACTTCAATGTTATCATAAATAATTATTGGCGCGCACTAAGATGAATAATGATCCGTCAATTCCTACAAAAACTATTTTCTTGAACAGCCAACGAGAGACTAATGCGAGCATGCATTCCCATTTACCAGTGTTATCTTATTATTGGAGTTTACAGATCTGTATCTTCCAGTACGCAAAACATACCATTTTTTTGCTTACTAGTTAATGACCTTTAGATAATAAAGAATGCATATGTTTATACGCCTTTAAGTTAAGAAGAACATATGCAAATACAAGATGAGTTAAAAAATGCTCATTTGTAAGTACGCACGCATATAACGGACGAAAATTGTAAATTCCTATTTTTTTATATTTAAAACTGAAACTAAAATTCTAACCCCGATGTTCTTGTATTTACAAATATAATCATTAATATTAATACTTCGATATCAATAAAATCTTTTATCGCGGAGAAATGAAGTTAAATATATAAAATTACCGTATCCAAAAAAAAAAGAAAAAGAAAAATAACATGAAATATAGATAAAATTTACAAGTAAAATTGGAATATATCGTTTAAAATTAAAAAATATCGGACGCGAAACATAACATATATACATATATTTGGCAATGAATTTCAAAATCCAATATCTGCTATCGGAATGAAATTCAACAGTAGAACAAAAAAAAGAGAGAGAGAGAGAGAGAGAGAGACAGAGAGAGAATTCGATGTTGAAACTTTGGTAAAATAAATACTCGATCGAGTGCATAGAAAAATATTGTCATCTTTTTATTAAACCGTTTGTATTTTTTTCTAATAAGTAAAATATCACATCTTGGTCGCGCTCCTTTTGCAGGATTCAATGTACTTAGCGTAGACGTCCACAAGTTTTCTGATTATACGAAGTAAAGTGCTTTCAGTTGGATCTTAAGATATTCTTGCGTACCTTCTTTCATTTTGTCATCGCTCTCGTCAGGACCTCCTTGAAAACTTTCTAGCCGTTCGTAAACTTTCCACCGTCTTCAGCAGCTGTTGCGATACCGAACTATTGCTATTCTCTGCGCGTTTCGTCTGATTTTACCTTTGATTACAAGATATAGAGGAAAGGTGAAAGAAAAAAAAAGAAAAGAAAAAGACAGACAAAAAGAAAGAGAGAGTACCAAAAAAAAATGCTTGTTAATTCTTCTCTCGATAGACTTCGACCAACGAAATTAAAAGTCTCGTCGAATAAGTCGAGCAAGATGAACTAAAAAAAAAGGAGAGGAAGAAAAAAAAAGAAGAAACAAAAGAAGAATTTTTCCCTTCGTACCCCTAAATTTCACGACACGTTTGTCCATAAATACCTTTCACTTTCTATTTTTCTCTTTATCAGTCATCCTCTCCCCTTTCTCTCTCTCTCTCTAACTCTCTCTTTCTATCTCATACCAGCGACAATATGACGTTCGAGCATATTGTAGGTATAATATTTGATGCGTACGATCGCAGCTCGACGAGTCTCTAACCTAATTTAAAAGCGTTCTCGCGCCCCGAAAATATTCCCACGGCGAATGAAATCGCTCGTTTGCTCACGATCTATACAATGTGGTGGAAATGGCGACACTTTTTTTTTTCTTTTTTTTTTTACCAGAACCATCGACGCGAAGAGGATAAATTATATCGATAAATCGCATTTAATACCGCGGGGCTAATCCGTTCGGCTAAAGCACGCAAGTTCGTTCAGGGAAAAAAAAAGAAAAAAATATATTAAATTCGTGCAGGCAAACTAAATGTTCAGAATCACGTCCGAAATTCGTATAAATTCGTTTTCGTGTCACGCGAATTGCGCCCTTTCACGAGCAAAACCTACATACATACGTACGTACGTATGTACGCACATACATAAATATATATTTTTGTACATTATTTTATAACTTCACGTTATACATGCATACATTTATTTTTTTCTACGTAATACAAGATATTTTTCGTTTTATTTATTTTACATTGATGACAGCTCGCATGACATTTTATATTCACGCGATTTTTCAAATTTCAATGCCATTTATTTAGGTCGAATACTATTTTTACTTTTTTTCTTTTTTTATCGTTTAAAGAAAAGTTCGGAAAAATTCTAAATGCGAAATGCAATATTATCCTGATACTTTTTTCATGATCACTAAAATCATTTGTTACCATTGTAACTAAATACTTAATATTAAAATACCGACTTTCATTTATAAAATATATGAAACAGAATATTATTTCATATGATTTAATGTAATAACATAAGGAAATATAACTTGTAGCTGGAAAGCAGGCGAAAATATATTATTGAGGTTCTTATATTTTTTTATTTTTATGAAATAATAAACATATTTTTAAGTAAAGAACGATAGTATTTTATTATTATGTAATCGTCTTTTTAGTAATCGTCATTTTTGTAATAAACCTTGACGACATATGAACATCAAATACCAATTCCGCTGATTCATGGTTAATAAATGCTGTAATATTGGTAAAATGTAATAGTATACAGTATAATAGAATTATTTAATTCAACTACTAACGATGCTCGGGAAAAATCATTTTTTTTAATAACTTTTTTCTGTGTTCAACCTTAAAGTTATAAAGATAGAATATCTCCGAAGTAACTTGTCCTTTTCGATATTCCTTAAGAAAGAGAAAACAATATGCTACTTTGTAAAGTTGCAATTTTCAACGAGTCACATTGAATAAAAGACGAAACAAAAGAAAAGAAAACCGCGAATGTAAAAAAATTCACAACAAAAGACTTTCTTTAATCTCGTTTTTTTCTCTTCTTTTCTGTCTCTCTCACTCTCCTCTCTCTCTCTCTCTCTCTCTCTCTTTCTCTTTCTTATTTTATCGTATTATAAAATGCGCTTAGATTACGAAAGCTCGTAGAAGCGTGATGCACTTTTTCAAAACGTCGACACAGCTCGCAATATCCTCCGAACACATTCCATGTTCGCTAAAATAATCCCAGCAAAGTAAGAGACAAAGCAGAAAGTAAGAAAGAAAAAAAAAGAGAAAAAAGAATTAGAGAGACAGACAGATAGACAGACAGAAAAGAATGAGAAAGAAACGTTGGAAAAACGTCGAGAAAATTCCCAAGGAGCCATGGAAATCTAATCGATTACTCGATCCAACCAGCCATTCTTTTTCCGACGACGCAGCAATCCGCTCTCTCTCTCTCTCTCTCTCTCTTTCTCTTTCTCTCTCTCTCTCTCTCTCTCTCTCCCACTTTCTCTCATATTACCTTAAATTAGAGAAAGGCAGAGAGGTAAAAGGGTGATAGGATGTAATCAAGATACAGTAAGGGGAAGGGGGTAATTAAAATTCCCCGGGGATAACTATGAAGTCGTACTTCTTCCTTTGAAGAAGACGTAACGTAATTACAAGACAAATTCTGATTTGTCGTCCATGTACGATCAATTTAAAATGGAATTTTAAAAGTCGCAGAAAAAAGGGAATGTATCCTTTATTTGAAAACAAAACGAAACAAAAAATATTTTTATCAAATATATAAAACGTTTATAATAGTAAAAAGTAAATGATATTAAAATTAAACAAAGAAAAAAGAAGAGGAGAAAACAATATGAGAAAGTATTTATAATGTAGACGACTCTATAGTCCTTTTTATAAAATAAACGTGAGAAAATAGAAATGAAGCAAGGAAAGAAGAAAGAAAGAAAGGAATGAAGGAAGAAATGAAGGAAGGAAGGAAGAAAAGTAGGAAAGAAGGAATGAAAATCTGAAGAAAAGTTGAGCACGTGAGATGGCACGCGTATGCCCGGCACGGACTTCTCGTAAATAATGATGGCTGTTGCCGCGAAAGATTCTCTAGTCCGCCCTTTCGTATACTATTGCGCGCGGAAAGTAGCTTCGAAAGCAGCTTACGAGTTTGCCTCGATATCGCGTTATTACTCTAAGAAAAGTGACACCGAGAAAAGATGAATGCGTATCTGCCGACCCCGTTTTCTTGAAAAGTCGAGATCTTGCGAATCTGACGTTCCACGAGAAAATCTAAGAGTTCAAGAAAGAAACTACGTTATTATTGTGGTAGTATCTGTTGCTACTGGCATTCGGTTGGTTAGTGCTGGCCAACGAGTACGCTGCTGCTGTCGTTGCTGGAATAGAATCTGCTGGAAAAAAGGAATGAAAGGATGGGAAAAGCTCGGTGGTCGGCGGCAACCAAGAAAGATCGGATAAAGATTGCATCACGTAGCCGATATTCCGTCGACCGGCAGCACGCGCCATAAGGCAGATTCTCTCTTTTCTTTTCTCTTCTCTTCTCTCTCTCTCTCTCTCTCCCTCTCCCTTTCTATCTTTTATTCTTTCCTTTAGCCACGTTGGCTAGCTTCGAATGGGAATACCTCATATATTTCTCGCCTCATACGACGATAACCGGAGCGCTGTGGTCGCACAACGAAAGGTTTTCCGGTTAAAATGAGGGACGCCCTTCCTCTCTCTCTCTCTCTCATTTATTCTCTATTTGTCTGTCTGTCTGTGTCGCTTTCTTCTCTCTCTCTCTCTCTCTCTTTTCCTGTCCATTTCGAGCTAGGCACGATTTGCGACATACCGGAGGAAAGAGAAAATATGTCCCAGAGCCGTAACTTCCGGATACTAGCACGGACGATCGCTCTTCTATTGCCCTTTTTATCTTCGAAGATCCTTCTATGTTCCTTCTTGGATTCTGACGATTCCTATTACGATTACCTACGTTGGAATTCCTTATTTCTTTTCCTTATTTATTTTTCACTCTCCGATGAATAATTTCCATATAATTTCCATTTGATTAGTCGATATTAGGAAAATAAACGAACAAGATATTTTTTTCGCGCGCACTATATATTATGCTGACGCGAATCCGTTTCAAACTAACGTACAGGTTTTAAGTTGCAATTATACGCGAGTTTGTACGGAAAGTCTCACGATGGTAAATTAATACAGTGTGAGTGGTTTTGTAATATACTAAAGGCACTTCTTTAGTCAAAAATGATTTAATTAATTTGAGTCTTGGCGACTATGTTACAATTGTTCGATGTGGACTGTATAAATGTATGTATACGCTTCTTCCATTATTTCACGGATTTTTATACATAAGTTAGTTACACCCCTTTAGAGAGGGAAGAACCTAAATGGGATTTATTGGCCAATAGTAGGAGGGTCCACCTACCAGGATCTCCCGAAGGAAAATCTTATGTTTTTGGGAAAGGGAAACAATGCATAAAGAAACGTGATCTAGAATATCGGAATGTTATTTCTTTTTATGCTATCACACGTACTTAGATATGAATCAGAAACCTTCAAAGGGCCCGACACTGTATAAAGGGTTCTCATCGCACCATATGTTTCTTTGATCATTGAGATAGTTTGGGAATTTATGGCCCTTTGGAATTTCTCAATATTTAGATAAACAATACCTTATATCTGTTGCCTATCGTATTTCATGATATTTTATTTCATTGATTTATCGCAGGATCTGTTTCACAGAAATTGAATATTATAAAAAATAACAAATATAAAGTTTATCGTCTACAAAAGGTTTGTTACTGAACATATTGAATTAGAATTATTTTATAAAAACTAAAGAAGAACCTTACTATATACATATATATGGTATTCTATTTCAGTATTCTATTATACGAGTTGGTTCAAATAAAACAGGTAATAGCAGTTCCGGGTCATAAAAAAAGGGAGTAAAAGGTGACAAAACGAAAATGGTATTCTAAAATAAACGATCCAAGACGTGACAATGTTCAATAAACCTTCAGTACATTTGTAATTCTGCAAGTGATACCATTAGGGGGAGTGGCAGAATGTGGACAAGACGGAGTTGGAACGAAAGTCAAACGAGACTGTGTAAGAGAGTAAGACCGCATGTCCTGACTGTGTATCATCCTATATACCAGTAACCACAAGTCACTACCCCTTCACGAATGCTATACATCTACCATATGTCTACCGGAATTGTAGACGGTATTCGTGCTTGCAAAGTCTTATCGAAATAGGAAGCTACAATACATTTCTAGTTTCTCTGTTAAAACGAACAACGGATGGTGCTTATAGATGACCCATTTCTTATGTCAAACTTTTTCGCATAGAAAAGAAAGGACCGACAAGATTCTTAATATCTTTTCGGTGTAAATACGTCCACGACGATATGTGTGTGAACGAATGTCAGATTATAATATCGTAATTGGAAATATGGAAGACTCAACATGGTAACATCGTCGAAGACACGTCTGATGCCATCATGCATTATTCACGAGGATGGCCTCAAATCCAACGCAATTTCGTTACATTTCTCACGAGATTGGTTCCTTTGTATAACAGCGCCGCTGCAGTCATGATGCTTGATTCGATATTTTTTCTTTTTTCTTCTACTATTTTTTTTTGTATTGAAAAATATTCGGGAAATATAAAAGAAGAAGAAGAATAAAAAAAGAATGAGAATGATAATGCTAATATTTGATGATATAAGTTTAAAATTCTACTAGCTATAATAATTGTTGTTGTAACATTAAATGACAGTAGCATTCAATCAGATAGATTTGTTAAAGTTCTACAGATGATAAATAGCTATCATTCGATCGATATTATTATCTTATTTGATCGTTGATGTCTTTAAAATTTTCTTTTATCTTAGAATACAAAACATCATACATATCAATACTTCTTATAGTGAAAGGAACGCATAGGAGACCGGAATACGTTAAAAAAAAGAACAAAAATGGAGAAAAAAAGAAAGAATATGTGTATATATGTGATGGACTATTTCGGTTTTCTACAGGCAAGGGAGCCCTTTATAAAAGGTTTCTTTGGATCTTATTTACGAGAATCGACGAAGCGACTGCGGCATTCGATGGAGCCCTAGCGATTTCGACACCATTTCTTCGGACCACTCCTACACATACACAAACACACACATATACATTATATATACAACACCAAACTATATATTATCGCGTGCGTTGCGCCGTCCATGCGTCGAGTTTCACTTTGCCAAAGCCATTCTAAAAGACCAACCAGGAGACGAGAAAAGCGATCGTAAAAGCAAGCTCAACAACTTGCTTGGGACAGCTTTTCAGCCCAAAACCCTACCGCAAAGCCATTTGCGGGACCATCGTGATTCAGTGAAAGGCTCGAGCTTACTACTCAGGTCTAGATAAAGCTGAGGTATTGATTTGCATTAAACAACGATCCCCTGGAGATCAATGAAAGAGGATCTAGAAGGAAAGAATATGTAAATAAAAATTCACGAAAATATCTTATCTATTTTAGATTAAACTTTCATTTTATCTTATATATTCTTTTTAGTGAAAAACCAATTAGACATTTTTTTTATAAATATTTGATATCTATAATACATATATATTTTATCGTTAGTTTCTAATAGAAATTTTTATGCGTTAATAATAATATTCAAAATATATGTATGAACAATTATTATTTTTAAATACATTGTTCATTAAATACTTTAATATATATTAATATACAATTTCTAAGCCCAATACTTCAAAATTATTCATCGCTTCGTAACACGCGTAACTATCTTCGAATATTTCCTTCGGTACGTGGCTGAATTAGCCAGCTTACTATCACTATAAAAGCAAGTACGTGCATCACCATCTAACGTACGTGAACGAAATGCACGCTGAATTTTTCTCCGAGTTACTAGTTTCTTTTACAGCAACTTTATGAAATGTTTTTTTACGTTATATCTATTTCCTCTTTTTTGATATCGAAAAGAAACCGAACGCGAAGAAGAGAAAAAAAGGAATGAAAAAAATAAAGTAGAAAAAGAAGAAAAATAAAGTAGAAAAATAAGAAAAAAAATCTCTTGCGTTTGCTTGCATTTTCCTAAAGATGCTACGTATTTTCTTTCGTATTATGTTTTTATATAAGAGATAACGATTAAACTTAAATTTAATTAGACTAATTGAACAAGCTGGCTCTCTTAATCAATTAATTCGATTGATCCACATTGACTGTAATTTAACTCTTTCGTTCCGAACGACTGATATTTCCATCATCCACATGAAGACTCGTGGAGCCGAACGTCGGATATTTCCGACATTCATATGATCGCCCTCTGGAGACGAACGTCGAATATATACGACATGTCGGTAAAATCGAGACTTAATTTCTGGACAGCACCACCTAATGCGTGAATCTTTTGACGAAACAAATAAAAGACACACCATTCAAATTATATTTGTTCTACCTGCATTTTTCCATTATTATTGTGTTACATGCCATAAAGGGATAGAAAATCGGTAGTACTAACTGTTCGGTATCAAATCCTTTATAGATCATAAATCTTATATTTTGTACACAAAATATCGTACAGGAATCATCTTGTGTACTTGAATACAATAAAATGATGGGTGCTGTGGGCAAGACCGACATGGTCATCAGCATCATACATTCTACGAGAAAAATGACGAAATGGTACAAGAAGTATTTCTTTCATATGATCGACATGTGTCTGTGGAAGTCATATTGCTTATATAAATTAAAAACGGGTAAAATACTATCAATCGCAAAATTTCAATTAAAATTGATCTACCAAATTTTGAAAAAATATCATAAACAATCAAGCAATCATTGTATAATACCCGGAAACAATTACTCAGCACGACTCAACGGAAGACATTTTCCTTCTCTTTATGAAATTAACGGAAAAAAAGGATTGTGAAAGTGTGTCGTATGTACAAAAAACGATAAAAGACGAGAATCTCGATATCAATGCAAAGAATGTGATGTTAGGTTGTGCATGCGTCCATGTTTTAGAATATACCATTCGGAATTAAATTATTAATTACTATATATTATATATTATTTCTTTACTTTTTTCAATTGTTAATGAGACATTTTTTACCCATTAAATAAGTTTATATCTTATGTAGATATTATAAGTATATTGTTTTAAAGAATAATCCATTTTCTTCCAAAATACACTATCCACGCGCAATTTTCACAATTTCGGCGGGAGGTCCCGTTCAGAAGTGGCACTACGGCGGACTGAACCGCCATAACGAAAGGGTTAAAGAAAGATTTACCTCAATCACACGATAATGCATCAGGATAGAAATCAAAAGCAATATATCGATGATTATAATCGTTAAGTAAATCATGGCAAAATACACATGATCGAATTTAAAATTAAAGTGGTCTTGAGCGGCTCTTCTTTCTCTCTCTCTCTATCTATCGACCTCTCGTTTTCTCTCCTTCATCATCTTCGTTCATTTACACCAAGCTATCGACCTCTTTCTATTAACCAACCCCCAAAGCCCCCCCCCTACCTTCCATTTCTCGTTGGCTATTTCTCTCGACTACGAAATCAGAGGTAGCGTGTTTGAAACACGAATCCGATAATATCGCTCACCGTGCAATTTTGCCCGGTAGTTACCGGACGGTACGAAAAAGGAACACCCTCCTCTTTCCTCTCGCATCTCTCTTCAATCGATGGCCCTTGCGCGCGATACGAATGAGGTGAACATTCGCGATCTCGGCAGTACGTTAATTGGCTGACACTAAATAACGTGCTCAACCTGATACATCATTCTTTTCTACTTATACTCCTCCTAACCTACGATTTCTTTTTCGATCCTTTACTTATTAACCACGAATCGTGAATAATATTACGTAAATATACGAATGCTAAAATAACGATGCGTACTTGACTATACACCTTTTTTTTCCATCTAATTACTTTTTTCCATGCTCTATGAGATTGCTCTGAATTTTATTGGTACTTTTTACAAAAAATATTCATATACTAAATACGTTATGAATTAAAAGCACAATTAATGATTGATCACAGCAGTAATAAAAAATGTAAAAATAAACGTTTATTTTAGAAGATCTAATTTATAATTGAAAAAATTTCTAAAAATTTTATTTAGGTATACATATATTTGGTAAAATCAGAATATTAGAAGATTGGTTTAGAAAAATATAACTTAACTTTTCTATTGAAATTTAATATTTGGAAAAGTGACTATAAAACTTTATTTTCGCAACTTTCTTTCCTTGTTTCTGCAAAAAAATATCTTGGTGATCGATCTTCTGAAAAACGATACGATGATTTTCAGAAACTATTATCGTCCAGGGTAATCGATGGAGAATGTAATTTTAATGTACCACTTTAGAATAGAATTGAATTTTTCACGATACGACGTTAAAATACATGAAACTCAAGCTAAAGTATCGTATAAATTAAAACTATTTTTATACTAGAAATTTTTAGAAACTTGAAAATAATCAGTTCCGAAAATCGGTAAATAGGACGACTAACAATAAAATGAAAATTTACATTTTTAAATGGTCAAGTGATATTTTAGTATGAACATGGACAACTATATTAAATATAGGTTGTATTTATATGATCTTTATTATAAGTGGATCATTGATTACATTTGTGACTATTAAAAATCATCTTAAACCAACAATAAAACTATAAAATTACAATAAATCCGATCGATACCACATTTATCAAAATAACTATCCATCAAATAAAAAAATTGATATTACTCATATTATTAAGTTAAATAATATCATCAAAAACAAAGAATGAAAACAATTCGACATCTTCTAAGATAAACCCTTTACAAAGAAAGAATGATAATTGCGATTTTTTTTGTAATATGGAAGAAATAGCGCACAAATGTGTGACGGGAAAAATAATTTTAAGAATCTTTTTTTCAAATAAACTATTTATTTAAAAAAAATTATATATGTTGCAGAAAGGCAACCTGTAGTTTATTGGCACAGCCAATTTTTTCAGATTATTCTAACATTGGACATGCGAATTACTGACATGTAATAAGTAGTAACTAAAAATTACGATTATTAATAACGATTAATACGATTTATTGATATGTTGTAGAAATGCAACGCGACTCCATAAAGAGTTAAATATTTCTCATGGAAATGAACTCAACATTATCAAAATAATAATAATAATAATAATAATAATAATAATAATCAATTCATTATTTCGTTTTCAGTAAAAGATTACAACTAGTTGGCATCGCCTGTTACAAATATATCCACTGAAGTTACAATTACGAAATTACAAAAATTCCAATCTACCAAATTGCATAGAATCCTTTGTGAACGGTGATTTAACGTTGACCAAAGCTCGATCAGGATACGAATAACCAAAATCTCGCCATGATTTCGAAACGTAGTTGAGTCATTCAGAATACGACTGATAATGTTGTAAACGTATGCATGTATGTGTGTGTACCGGAATTGCAAAAAATAAAAGAGTCGAGATGCGAAAAGAGAACCAAGGGAACACTTAGCGTTTTATTTGATCATCGCATTTACACCACCGTTTTACAAGAGACATATTGTTATATGTTTTAACAATCAACGAAAATTATACTTTATTAATTACTTTCGTATCAAGAAACAAGAAAAATAGGAACAAAATATTATTTTATATTAACTTAAAGATAAATTTTCTCGATAAAAACACAACCTGTGATGTTCGTTATTTCGTGCAAATAAACTAAATGCTTGTAGTTTTATCAAATATCCATAATTCCTGGAGATAGATAGATGTACGATCCGAAATGATCGTACGGTAACTAGCGGTATTTGAAACCACGTGTTTTATTTTACACCTGAACCTAACCCTTTGCTCTCCACACCATAGCATATACGTAATTGCCAGAGGACTCTTAGCTGAGGAATTTAGGCCTCTACAATAGAGATTCAAAAATAAAAGATAAACAGAGAGAGAGAGAAGGTAAGATACAGGGAGGTTAAAAGTGGAAGCAGTAGATAGTTTATACGTGCGAGTAGAGATCTGACGAAAAGCGCCTCTTGGTTTCAGCAAAAAAATAAATTTTTCCAAAGCCAGAGCATTCATTTATTGGTTACTACTGCTGCTGAGATTAAGCCCGATTAGTGGATTTTTTTTCTGTGATATAACCGTGCCATAATATAGGCGTGTTAACGTGAGGTTGTAGTGCACGTAACAAGTTTAAAATGAAATAGGTCTTCTATCATAAAAAAAAAATATGATTATAAATAATGATCGTCGTGTAAAACAATTAAATATTCAAATATTGTGATATAGAACTAAATTTTATGCAAGAAATATAATAATTAATGTATATAGATATATATGTTACCGTCATTTGAGTGAAATCCGTTAATTCATGTATATATACGTATAATTATAAGAGTAAATAGTTCATTATAGGTTTCACGTAAACATATTTTTTTTATGTCAGAAAAGAAAAAAATTAGATTTTAAAGTGTTACGATATAATAGTAAGATATGACATTAGAAGAAAAGTATTTCCTATATTTAAAATTTAAATATTTATATTAGTTAGCATTTAAAAAACGAAACAAAAAAGACACTAAAAGAACAAGCGAATGACAAAAGCTTATACAACTCTAGTTCGTTGTAATTACTCTTTGGTCCTTTGAAGCAACGACATACTGTTTTAACATGAGGTTACAAAGCGGAGACACTTTGTCCATTAGCAACGTGTGCACGCACGCGTGAGAAAAGGACACTTCCCTTTTCTCGTTAGTTTAAACATTTTGAGCGTGGTATTTAACTAAACGCATAAAGTACTAAGTTCACGAAAAAGGAGGAACACGTAAAAAGAGAGGATAAATTGGATACCTCGTTTGAATTCTTTAGGATTCGTTAGTGTAATCGTTCGAAAATAATCCTTCAAAATAAATATAGTATCTTTAGATCGTTTTTTATTGTAATATAACAATTTGAGATGAGGGCTCGAGATAAAAATAAGTTTAAAATATACAAAAGAATAAAACGATCTAAAAGAACAATTTTGTAGATAACTTTAGACTTCGTTAAAGTTCAGCAAAGAAAGAAACATGGTCATCGATCCCTACAACGCTAATGACCTGGGTTGATAGTATTTTCAAGAAAATTGTTTAACTACCGTTGGAAAGCATAATTAGATGGAAAAATTATTATCACACCCTCAAAATTATCTTGTAATGAAGATTTGAGATGATATGCATTTGCATAGGCTTACGATATTACTCAAATGATCCCTATTAATAAATTGATAAATAAATCGCTTCGTTAAAAACGAAACATTTTATAGCAGTACAACAGAAACTGAAAACAAACGTCGAATAAACGAAATTGGAATATTGCCAATATTTCAAGTGCGATCGTAGTATCAATTCTTCTTCAGTGTTCCAGAGCTCGTAATACAACTATTGCACTGCAACCCTCTTCCTTTTTTGTTATTTTATTTTCAAACAAATATTTAACTTATTATATATGTACCTAAAAAGTATACTTATTATGTTATTAATTATAACTTACATACGATTTCTAAACTTTCCGAAATTTTTCTTAACTAGAATATCATTTTAATAAAAAAAAAAAAAGATACTACGGTAACTGTTTGATATTGACAAATTTTTTATATAATATAAAATACTTTATCAGTATAAACAACAAGATATGATGAAAGATTCATGCAAAGATAAACGAGGTTTACCTTTTACAGTTCCGGTCAACGAATTGTTCCACGGTGCCTGACCGTACTCAACCCTCAGTAAGCCGACCAAATGTCAACAAAGTTGTGTCGCAAACTGTAAACTTTGGCAACGCAAGAGGGACGCTGGCATAATTCGATGTCGTTCGCTTGGTGTCCTGCGGCATCGAAGGGGTTGACTTTGGTTGCGATGGTAGTAAGAGGAGGGGGAGGGGTAGTGAAAACACTTCGCTTGAATACATCTTCTCGGTTAATATATTCGGCAAAACGTACATTTAAAGGGTTTTCTTAACGTTTCTTTTGATAAATAATCGATATTTCGTATATTGTTTTCAAACTCTAATATTATATAGTATAGTATCGTTAATTTATAATTGATTTATCTTGATAAAATGATCCTTTATATTTCACTTTAAGAACAGTTAAGAAACGTGTTCATTTTGGCATTTACTATCTGCCTATCCTGGAATAGTTCGTTAAATTAGTTTCAAATACGAAATCATAGTTTATGCGTTTTTATTTGCTTCCATTCTACTTCCGTGAAACATTTTATTTCTTGCAGCCGTTGCCCGGTTATTAGTCGGAAGTCAGTTTTTTTTGCAAATAACGTAGAAAGCTGTCGAGCAATTTTTCTTAGGTCGGATATATCCCGGTCTATATAAGGAAGAAACCTCCGATGCAATTTTACGAGAGAATATTCAGTATCCGTTTGCAAGACGGGAGCAAACGTCTTGGAAACTTATAATTAAAGAACACGTGGCTATTACGTTTCACGGTTAACTTTTATTTCTCCTGTTTTTTTTTTTTTCTATAGTATCTCTTTCTTTTCCTTTTTTTTTTTTTGCTTTGTTACACCCACACTCACCTACTTCGTCACGAATAGTGCCTGTGCTGCAATGGAGGAAAACACGCGGGGCTTGCTTACTAACTAATGTTAAGTATTTTCAAGGCACATAAATGCGTCCAGAATAACAAAGCATTCGAATAGTCTACTCACGAAGGACTCGTTAAAGCGTTCCAAATCCATATTAAGTCATAAATAACGGATACGCCTTCCACTCTTGAGTGCTACCACACTTTTCTTCCTTTTCTACTTCGAGAAAAATAGATAGAAGGACGTAGCTCTCGAAGATTTAAAGTGCCGTCGGTTTCAAGTCCACCCAACCATGATTTTCCCTTCGGGTTTTAGGGTACAAGAATGATTCTCTCTCCCTTTTTCTCCCTTTCTCTCTCTATCTCTCCCTCTCTCTTCATTCTATGAGAATATAATTAAAATAAAATTGAAACTAATTTCTTTTGAAATAAATTGATATTATCATTATTCCGTTGTACTGATTTATTTTTAAATAATTCTTCTTTTATTCACTTGGTATGGAGAATAAAAGAAGAAAAAAGTCGTATTAATTACTTCAACTCTTATCTTCCTTTGTCTCATTCTTTTTCTTACACGTACGTAGGTGCGTTTTACCTTCGTAGAAAACGGCAAAGAGTTCGTAGAGAGAGAGGCCGATCACGCTGCCTCGCGTGATTAACGTTTACGAGCAACGCGGCTTAATTAATTGGACTGCTCCGAAAGCGAATATTAATCGTTCGTACTCGAGCTGGCCAGTGGGCTCGATTAGTATCTTTCGACGAACCGCTTCAGGCTATTTTCTCAAGTTACTCACTCTCATTTTCGAACTAGTATTAACGGAAGCTATGCAAGATACTTTTGATTGACTTGGCCGTTCGCCTCGTTTCTCCGTTCTTCTACCTTATTGATCACAAAATGAAGGTTACATAAATCTTTAATATGCTGGGCATTTCACGTGAAACGGACAACGAAAAAAATGTGAGGTCGTGGATTTTGTTCATAATTAGCTTGATTATACTTCTATGGGACCTCAATAATTGTATATCATTATTATTTTTTTTTTACCTTAGTTACCAATTTATGGGGCTTCAAAGAATTGACAAAATATGAGGAGTAGATTTTTCGAATACTATTAAAAGAGTCAATCTAATGGATTATATAAGAAATAAATCGTCTTTATTAGAGCATATAAATTAATTTTCTTGGAAGTAAATAAAAATTTGAAATTGAACTTTTTTTCGTCTTAGTAAACCGGAAGTTAACATTAAAAATGTGAATTTATTAAACTTCGCATATTTTTTTTATTTTTACCTTAAAAAATAGCTTGTAGTGTAGAAATATTATGCAAAAAAAAATTATAATGGTATCTCGATTCGTTTAGAAGATATGAATTAAACAGTACAAAGATTCCGTATGGCGCGCTGTACTGAGCGATTTCTCAAGGCTGTTGGCTCACTCGCTACTTACAGCTTACTATTGTAACTAATGAATTATACACTTAGAAACCGCTAAGATGTAATAATGACTAGATGAAAACAATATTTTCTTTAAATATACCTCTAGCTTATTTACTATTCTATTTATTATTCATTTATTTTTATCAATTCATCTATTTATAGCAAATATATGTATATTTAGGATTGTTTTATATTATTCCAGGTTAAAAAGTTTTACGATTGTTAAAAATTATCTTCTGTAATTTATTTTTTATTTATTTATATATATATAGAATAGGTGTTCCAATTTTATATCAATCTTTCTTGGCACTTTCTCTTTTGTCGTGGAATTTCACGATATAAAGGCCACTCGTAAATCTCTCAAAGAACATCCAATAGCAAAGGAACGATTCTTGCGAGTTAGGAATTCCACGAGGACGAGTAGTTTTCTCGAAGCTCGAAAAAAGATCGTTTGCATTTCAATTGCGAACGAATAAATTGCGGAATCGAACCTCGGAAGGGTTCCCGAAGTCGAATGTAAGCCGCTTCGTGCCTCGATAATCGATCCCCTCGAAACTTATAGCTCATTGTCGGTTGAATCTGTAGTATCGACTAGCTAAGAAACTTTTCCACGAAATTTTACTTGCAAATCGGAATAAATTAAATTTACACGATAGAGAGAGAGAGACAGAGAGAGAGAGAGAGAGAGAGAGAGAGAAAGAGATCAAAAATATTATAGTTTAAAAATCATTTTATTATCCGAATGTAAGTCTCATAAATTTATGACGATCAATAAAATTCTTCTCCCGTGTAATATAACTATAATAATTAACATAGATAATTAATCTAATTTAAAGATTAGGTTGACCGATCGTAAATGAATTTCATCATTTGGCGCCGCTAAAAGCTAATAATAGCATTAAGTATACGCATTAACAGTATAAAATATAATACGTTTTACGTATAGAGGAAGTCTCGAGCTATAGTTCAGTGCTATGTGAAAGTTATTATTAATGTAATTATCTTCGGCACTCTAGCGAATAAGAACAACATTTTTTTGCATTAAAATGCATTCCATGAACAGAGTAAGCGAGCTCGCATTTTATATTTTTATTTTTTATTTTTCATTTCACTCGATATAGTCCGTCTGTAGAGCAACTATAGCTGTTGTAAAATATTGCCGACCTTTATTCAAATACATACATATGAACGATACGAGAATATTTATTTCTCTTGGCGTCCATTAGTCACACCTAATTACTAATCAGAAATCCAGTCATTGAATCTGATAAACTCAATATCAATGAGAATATATTTTTTCATAGTGATAAACATCATAACGACATCGATCATTCTCCGTTTTCACTTAAGTACAGTTAACCGTAAAAAATACAAAAAAAAAATAGTAAGACCCAAATATCGAAGAGCAAGTTTATGAATCTTGTTCAAACGATCACCCATTTCGGAAAAAGCGGGAAGGAAAAGAAAATGGAAGAAAAAACGTTATCGATGCATCTGCCACTTTTGTTTTGTCTTTCATCGAAAACGTCGTTCGTTGATATCGTTACGAAGTCTGAGAGTAATTGTGAGAGGAGCTCGTTAACGCACCACTAGAATATGACTCATGGAGAGCTCGTTAAAAAGAAGAAGAAGAAAAAAAAGTGAATAACATCGAGCTTTAATAAGCACCGTTCGCTCCATATAATGCACTCTGTGATTTACTTCGACGTTTCGTAGTCATTTCTCATGCTCCTTTATTAACTTTGTCATCCTATGAATCCGTTTGTTGTCTTCTTTTTCTCATTACCTATGTCCTATATTTGTAGATGTGTATACGTGCGTATACACGTTCCAAGGTATAATCTTTCTTTACGATTTGTAAAATGCTAAAGTGATATGCGTGCTGTATGTGTACAAATATAAGAAGAGTAGTTACTCTAGAAGATTTTATAAATATTGTAGACGATAAAATTAATATTTAGTTCTTCATTTATTTTATTTCCTGTTTGATTACGTTTCGATCTTAGTAAAAGGAAACTCCACTCCGAGATTGGGGGGAAACGACATTCAGTTGTTTAAAAAAACAAAGTTCCTTTATGCATGATTTCACTGCGATCTTTATCAAAAACAAAAGCTGTACGCATCGGTTGACTATGGGGGGAAGATCCTTCTGCTATTGGTCGATAGTATTCAAAATCTCCTTCCCTCTCCAAAGGGATGTGTTATTCTTTTATGATATAAATATGTGAAAGAAAGTAAGAAAATGAGTTTCCTTAGTCTATCAGTTCTTAGTCTGAATCAGTCTGCATATCCGTCTGTATCGGTTCATTAGTCCTTAGTTCTCAGTTAAATAATTACACTTTCAGTCTGTTATATTCGTCTGCGTATTTTATCAGTCAGTTTATTAGTTTATCAGTCAGTCAGTTTTATATTCATAACTTTTTTTATATTCTGATTTTTGTAACCACGCCATTTTTTTTGTAAACTTTTAGTAAATACCGCTCAACATCACATCATTATAATTTAATACACTATATTTAGCCCGGTCAAATTAGACATTGACCTTTGCATAAATTCACAACAAGCTGAAAATTTACAGGCACGTAAGAGATAACACTCTAATGAAATCCTGAAAAGTCCCTATTGATCCCGTGTGTGCAAAAAATTTTATTCAAGGTCAAAGGTCGCAAAAATGGGTTTTTTAGATTTTTTGGCCAAACGGTTAGTTTTACGATAAAAATAGTTCAAACTAAAATTGTAGATGAGGTAATTATCTACTAAAATTGTCCCTATACTTTTTTCTCTAAAATTTACCATTTCTGAGAAAAAGCCATTCGAAAGTTAGCTGGAGCTGTATTCTCCATAATATGGATGACTACGCTGTCTGTGAACATTATTGGACGCGTAATATAAGTAAAATTTTAAGTTTGCGTGACTAATATATTTATAATGAGTAATTCTGAAAATTTGAGTTGAAAAGAACCCGTTCTACAAGACCCAATTGCAGCTTGGACTTAAAAGAGCGAGGCCTAACTGCAGACATAATACTGTGACTAATGTTTGTACATACTAATTTTAATTGTTCTAAATTTAACCGTTTATTTTTTAAAATAATTTGTTCTATAAAATATATCAATGACTCCTGAATAAGATTCTTTATATCTTCAAACATGCGACTAGGTGGAGGATAATGAGAATTATCGACGGCTACCGATTGAATATCTTCTCGAATGATTGCTGCCGCAGCTTCCAGAATCTTAACCCCTTAACCTACAACTACAGGCATTGCCCGTGTACGATGATCGGGCCAAACGTAAATCCTACGGGCATAGCCCGTAGTACGATGGTCACAATATTTACGTTTTGCTCGATTAGTGTATTACTCAAGTCGTGCGAATGGCTCGAAGGCTGCGCGAACTTGTTTACGTTTTCGGCCTTAAATTCTCGAACATAAATCGTAGGTTAAGGGGTTAAATCGCTCTTCTTTTCCATTAGATTTTTTTTCGCCCCAGGCTTGATTTAATAGATAATAATGATTATCGATAAAGTATATAAATGTTTATTGTCCGGGTTTTTCTGTGATAATAACCTTATCACCATATTTTAACTTTAATCGCAGTTTAACAGTTCTATTATCAATATTTGAATTTTTGCAAACATTTTTGAATTTTTCTAATGTAAACTGACAGTCATCACTATTCTCGATGTATGCAAATATTTCTTCCATGGTGAGATTCAATGCTCCATCTCGGAGACGACCAGTTTTACCCCCAGTGGGCGGTTTTAAAAAAGAAATATAGCTATCATGATGATAGCTAGCCTCAGCAGCGACTAAATCATGTTCAAACCCTATGCGAGCGGTAATAGTTTTTGAATTATCATTAGAACAAGACTGGGCTATTTTCAGAACAGATTCTTTGAATGAAAGTGTAATAACCTTACAAATTTTACGCCGAAATTTCTGAGCTCGTTTCTTTTCCTATTCTTCATTTGCTTCATCGCCGTAAAAAAAACAATGATTTTTAAAACAAAAACCTGATTCACTT
Source organism: Polistes dominula (assembly GCF_049000335.1). Lineage (NCBI taxonomy): Eukaryota > Metazoa > Arthropoda > Insecta > Hymenoptera > Vespidae > Polistes > Polistes dominula. The sequence continues at coordinate 7,452,054 of NW_028301147.1, forward strand.
ACGCGTGCTCTGGTACGAGGAGGATTTATTTTCGATATACTGGCTTGATCCTCTTCATGTTGTCTTTTCATTGCAGCGATAGTGTTTCTCCGAGTGTAGATTTTCCGACATTGCACATGTACTGCCACTGATTTTTGGCTTTTTAGATAGTCTGTGAATTCATCACCTCTTTCAGAACTTGCGTCAATCAATGTTTTCATAGCACGATCAACAATAACAATTTCACTTGCAGGCAAATGATCTTTACAAATGAAGCAAAGTCCCGACATTTTCTAAAAACTGAATACAGCACAAACTTTAAAAAATAGTATTAGCAATAACCACGTGTTTTCACTACGAGGGAACATTAAATACTAACGGTATTTCGTTAGGCCCTTCGAATAGAGAGCAGGTAGACGAGTATACTCGAGTAGACAATTGAACAGCAGATAGATGTTGCTCAAGGCCACGTGGTCACATCAAATAAATGACGGGTTCTTTTCAACTCAAATTTTCAGAATTACTCATTATAAATATATTAGTCACGCAAACTTAAAATTTTACTTATATTACGCGTCCAATAATGTTCACAGACAGCGTAGTCATCCATATTATGGAGAATACAGCTCCAGCTAACTTTCGAATGGCTTTTTCTCAGAAATGGTAAATTTTAGAGAAAAAAGTATAGGGACAATTTTAGTAGATAATTACCTCATCTACAATTTTAGTTTGAACTATTTTTATCGTAAAACTAACCGTTTGGCCAAAAAATCTAAAAAACCCATTTTTGCGACCTTTGACCTTGAATAAAATTTTTTGCACACACGGGATCAATAGGGACTTTTCAGGATTTCATTAGAGTGTTATCTCTTACGTGCCTGTAAATTTTCAGCTTGTTGTGAATTTATGCAAAGGTCAATGTCTAATTTGACCGGGCTAATTATATCATCTTCAGTTTTATTTCTCTCTGTTTGAACCCCACAATATCAAGATCGTAATAATTACTCATTGCGCGACGATATAAAAAGAACAAAATAGGATTAATTAATTGAGAAACGTAATATACATTTATTATTACGAATCTCAAATAATATAGTAGAAACAAAAATTTTGTATTAATTTAAATTGGTAAAAACAAAAATAGTTATACATTATCTATCTAAGAATAGTACAAATAATGAATAATTAATTGATTAGGTTGATCGGTAAATAAATATCTTGAATAAAATTTCTATTAAGAAAATAAGTAGATTTTTATTGCAAAGATAAAATCAGCGTCTTGTGGAACGCAACGGTGTATCTGGTGTTACCTCATGACATTGGAAAATTGGGTCGTACTGACTTGTAAGACTCGTCAGAATGGTCACAGTATAACGTGTTGTCCCATGAGTTTCTCGCATAAGATCGAATAACAGATACTCAACGACGTTCTACTATTAACTAACATGACTGTCACACCCATGGGAAACGTGAGCTAGGATTACCATTCTATATCAAACCATATTTTGAGCCTTCCCTATTTGTCATTTCAATGACGTCAAGTTAAACGACAAGTAAGAGACATCTCTCTATCTTCCTCCTCTTTTTCTTCCTCTTTCATATAAGAAATATATGAAAATAAATTTATATCTAAAATAAACTTAACTTTAAAAACGTTTAAACCATATCCAACGTTAAAAAAGAATTAAACATTTATATAAATATAACCTACTTTTTCTCCAATATTCATTATTGATTTTTAATTTCAAATTCATTTCAATATGTTTCACATACTTAATAATTGATATTGACAAGTATTAGATATTCATGTTGTCACGAATAGAAAACACGATATTCTCACAAAGTTAGTTTTATTTTACCCTAAAGATTCGATCGAAGAGAAAAATTTGAAGAACTCGTCTCTCGAGGCTTTGTCTCTCCAAGTTTCTATCTAAAAATTAGAATTCAGTTTAAGGGCCGGACCAGCCCAGCACAACCCGATCTAACCCGACATTTACGATCTATGAGAGTATTTCCACGACGAAAGGGGATTTGCACTGGGGATTATCCAGCAAGTCTCTATAAAAATCTAAACATGTGAGAGCACTGAGTACAATGGCTCTTTAAGAGCCATCTCGTCCACCCTCTCCTCACTCCCCTCACCACTCTATATCACTCTGATTTCTTTTTCTTTCTACCACTCTTTATCCAACCAACTTGCATTGCGATTTAACGTCTTCTCATTTTTGACAAAAAATGTTCCGAGCTAAGAAATCTGCCGATCTATTATACATTTTGAAGAATATTTGGAATTAAGGACAAAGGAAAACTTTTGCATCTCGATCTTTAATTGAAATCATTTTATTTCAATTCATCGGTACTATGTTCAAAGAGTATTCATTTTTCGTCGAACATCTTTCTTCTTCTTTGCTAAATTAAAATATGTATTAAATAAGTTTTCTTTTATCTTGTATTATAAATATGTTTTATTAAACGATCGTTTTTAAGCCATTTAAAAAAAAGAAAAGTTAAAAATTATTGTAATTAAAAGTTTTGATCAAAATAGGATATTTTATGTACAAATTTGATGAGATCGGATTAAAGTCTCATTAACTTTTTATATCAATTTTTCTCTACACGTGAGAATTTTGTTTTTATTCTTTAGTTCAGGAATATCCAACTTTGCTGAGCAGAGGTTAAATCTAGTCGTTAACATTTTAGACCTTTAATTTTGCTATCAAAGTACCACCAAATGAAAAAATTCTTTTGCTATTTAGATAAACTTTCGACACGTATCATAGCTGTTCAATCAGTTTGCTTCCATAGATGAAAAAAAGGTATTTAGTTGGAAAATCGTGTTATGTTACAAATATGTTACTAACACTATTGCTACTTTCTATGCAACAAATCTATATTTAATAACCACAATATACAAATGATACCTTTTAATCTATTTTTAACGATGTATCAACATCGATGTATATTTTAACGATGTGAATGAAATAAAACAAGTTACAAAAACTATAAATTAAAAATGTATATTTTCTTTCAGAAAGAAAGAAAATATATTATATAATATATTGTGGTTCGGAGAGAAATATATTAATAATTTATTCAATGTGTTAATTATTATGTCGAGCGGTATTTACAATAGTTTACAAAAAGTGACATGGGTGCAGATTACAGAGTACAGAAAAGTTAGAAAATCAAACTAACTATATGACTGACTGACTGACTGACTGATAGCTAGTGGACTGAATAGACTGATTGACGGATATAGACAAACAGATGCTTTTTTACTTTCTTTCACATATTTATATCCAAAATGAGCTACACCTCTTTGGAGAAGAAAGGAAATGTATAAATCTTATCGGCCTCTAATATCACTTGTGAGGCTAAAAATCAGAAAAGATCGGACCCTTTTCGGAAGCGACAGTCTTTGATCGTCGGCATCGCCTTGTCTTGAATATTATCGCTACGTTTTCGCTTAAGTAAACGATACCTTTATACCTACTGCCTATCGTATTCTATGATATTTTATTTCATATGTTTATTGCAGGGTTTTGTTTAACTAGGATCGAAAGCGTATTCAAAGATAAAATTAAATATAAAGGAAAAGAACTAAATATAAGACTTATCTTCTACACTATGAGTAATAATTTTTTTTTTTTTTATATGAGAGTTTATTTGCAATCTATTACAAAGTAACAATAAGCAAATTTGTTGGTAAAAATAGAATAGTACAAGAATAACATGCAGGTATTTCGCTCAATAGCTAATACCTTCTTAATATTAATATCACATGTATGATGTATATCTTAATGTAACAAAAATATAATATTATAAATTTAACCTTAACTCAGACTACTTGAAATATACTTAAAATCTAGTTATATTGTCTATCGGTTTGAATCTTTTTAAGCGGCGTAAATCGTGAACTTCGTTAAGCAGTTCATTAGCTAAGGTATTAGGGTGGAATTGGAGTTTTTCAGAGTACTTAGTAGTAGAGTTTTTAACAACTGACTTGACAGAGGGTATTTCAAGATCCTTAGAAATGTTTTTGTTAGTGACATACCATGGAGAGTTTGTTATAATGCGAAGTATCTTTGATTGAAATCTTTCAAGGATTTCAATATTAGAGTTGGCAGATGAGCCCCAGAGTTGGATACCATAGGTCCAGATGGGTTTCAAAATACTTTTGAATATTATAACCTTACTATTAAGAGAAAGTTTGGAGTTTGGACCTAATAGCCAGTAGTGTTTCCTAAGTTGTAAGCCAAGTTGCTTCCTCTTTTGCCAGATGTGGTGTTTCCAGTTTAATTTACTGTCTAAGTGCATTCCTAGATGTTTCACTGAATCTGATTGGGGAATTTGTATGCTATTAATTGATACTGGAGCACATGTTTGTTTTCTGAGTGTGAAAGTAATGTGCACCGATTTCGTTTCATTAATACGAATTCTCCATTTTTTTAGCCATAATTGTATACCGTACAAATTTTCTTGAACCAGGTTTGAAGCTAGTGTTGGGTTGGAATGAGAAGCCATGATTGCAGTGTCATCTGTATAAGTAGCGGTGGTTGTTTGTTCAGTCGTTGGTAGATCTGCCGTATATAACGTATATAAAACTGGTCCAAGGACATTTCCTTGTGGGACACCTGACCTGATAGGATGCAGTTTGCTTAATGTATCATTTTGTTTAACAATAAAGTATCTATTATCAAGATATGACTTTAATAATTGGAACATACAGAAGGGTAATGCTTTTTTAAGTTTATATAATAAGCCTGGGTGCCATACTTTATCAAAGGCTTGAGTGACGTCCAGAAAGACAGCCGAGCAATACTTTTTTTCCTCAAGACTTAAGCTTATTTGACGGACTAGTCTGTGTACCTGCTCTATCGTAGCGTGCTTATTCCTGAACCCAAATTGGTGTGCAGGTAAGAGCTGATTCACAGCTAAATGTGCATTAATTCTTTTGACAAGTAGCTTTTCTAGTACTTTCGATAAATGTGAGAGCAAACTAATAGGCCTATATGAGGTAACATATTGAGGGTCTTTACCTGGTTTTCGTATTAGGATAATTTGGGCTATTTTCCATTGTATAGGAAAGTAGTTAAGACGAAGAATAGCATTAAATATTATTGTAAGAAATCTTATGCATCTATCAGATAGTTCACGCAGTAGTTTACCAGTAATCAGATCAATACCCGGAGCCTTCTTAATACTGATTTCTTGGTGTATTACCAGACTGATTTCGCTTGCTCTAAACGGTTTATGGGGGCTAGGCAAATCTTCTGTTGCATACAGATACGTATGTACTTCCTCTTCTTCTTCGGCCGATACCTCTTGTGGAAAGGGTTGAAAAACTTCTTTGAGATGGTTTGCAAAAGCCGCTGCCTTTTCTGCATCACTCCTTGCCCATTTGTTGTTATCGACTTTGATGGGTGGTACACTGACTTGAGGATTTTTTATTTTCTTCGTGGCTTTCCAGAGAGAATAGTTTGTTTCTTTAGTTGGAGCTAATTTTTGAACATAGTTTTGGATAGTTAATTCTCTTTCTTCCAGGAGCAATTTCTTCAGTCTTCTTGTAGCTCTGTTAACCCTTTCGCTACGGGGCGGATCTCCGCCGCGGTACTCCCGCAGTACGGCGCGCTACACCGAAACAGTGCACGGTGCACGCAACGTTCGAGCCGGTGTCGTAAGACTTATGATCGAAGCATTTGGTTTATTATTGAAGCCCGTAAAAAACAAATGATGCAAAACGAAAGACTCACGCGGCATGTCTAGAGTGAGATACTCTGTGCATAGCAACTGCAGGCGCTTATCATATATACAATTACGCGCATCTTTAGCGGGAGCGACTATAGCCGCTCGTAGTATCTCAGCGGCATCACATGGAAAGCGACTATAGTCGCCCGTAGTACCTGAGTGGCATCACATGGAGAGCGACTATAGTCGCTCGTAGTAGCGAAAGGGTTAAGTCTGGTGAGTAATAATTTCGATGATTTATTAATATTTAATGTCCGATTCAAGGATATTAAATTGAAATAAACAATGTAACGTGAGAAATGTAAAACGTTAATTCTTCGATTTAATCGAAACCGGACATGTATTCTCTGAAAATGTTTGAAATCATGGTCATGCAAGCAGATGGATCGTATACGTAGATAACCACATTGCTCAGATAATTAACACACTGAACAGATCCTCCAATTAGTAGAGATAGGCAATTAGCATATAAGCTTGACAATCGATGTATCTATACATGTATAGATTTATCCCGTAGACGACATAGCGAATAATCGGACGAGTTAAAAAAAACGGTAGATAATTTTGTGAGAATAAAATTCCAAACTTGATATAATCTTTAGCATGCAATGTTACTTGTCATTAGTAACAAATCAACATCGAGTAAAGAAGACGTTTTCATCAATAATATTCGATTTTTAATGAAACCGAAGAATACAATCCAAACGAGCCATGCTTAACCTGTGGTCAGAAACGCCCTGTCATAAATTTTCCTTTTTCTTTTTTTATGTAGCTAAAGTTGTAGCTACCTAACCAACATCCCACAACACCACGCCTTCGGAATCGATCGCCTTAAAAACAATACTAATTATCACATCAATGGTAAAATGCACCTATTATTTATCAACTTTATGACCTTTTTTATTGTTAGTCAGCGATTTTCAAGATTCACCATAATATACAATACCAAGTGTAACCCTCGAAAAAAAAATGATTTAATATAACTAATCTAAACAATTATTCGTAATATTTAATATTGAGAGATGAATATGGAGAGATTAATACAAATTATTCAATATTGTAAAGTAAACAACGGAGAGGAAATAATAATAATATATTTTTTGAACAAAAATTTTTCTATCTTCGTTTGTTTAATAACATCTTTACTGACGTGTAGGTCACCGGTGACCTCAACACAACCAATAGAAAAAATACATAATTATAGTAAATATCGATACTGATAAATTTCTAAATAATACCATTGTTTTTATAAAAATTTGAAGAAAATAGTGGCATATAGGACATGCAAAAATAATTTTATTAATACAAGGAAAATATGAATTACATATTACGACGTTTTATCTGTACGTAATTGCTTGTTAAAATGCAATCTTCATCGTCAGAACATTTCACTAAATACATCGTTAACTTCATCCTAAAATCGGGAATTAAAATATTTTTCAGGTTACTTTTTTGTACAACACAATTTAATTTACAATATTAGTAATCAATAAAAGCTTTATTTCCAGTAACATTTTATAGTTTTTCGCAGTGGTGAAATATAAACAGTCATTTGATCAGACAAATTAACTACAGATTTCCATTAATTCTAATCTACTACCATTTTTGGACAGTTTGAAATAACTGATAATCACAAAAATGGTCTACAGCGCTTAGAGGGTCATCTGCGATCTCATCAAAAATAATAAAAAACGCAAAAATAAAAAACACAATTAAACAACTTCTTTTATCTGCTGTAAAAAAAATTTTAACAAAATATATATCCCATAATGAAAAATTCATGTTGTTCTAAGTTGTAGGCAAATCACGTGAAATGTGCGCGACTGTTAATGTGTTAATACGTATCCTCCCTGTCTGGATTTTATCGATTCAATAATATATTATCATTTCAAGACAAAACATTTCCAAATTATTTTGCTTAACGTCACGACTAAGTTTTTACAATTAAGATCATATACAAAGGCCATGTACTAGATCGGTACTAATGGTAAGTTATAACGAACTTACCATTAGTACCGATTACTATCAAGAAAAAGAATGGAAAATTAACATTTGCCTTAGCAAACTTGACTAAACTCACGATAACATATATAACAATTGTTGAATTTTCTTGTAAGCTTTATTTATAGAATATCTTTTACACCTACTATGTGAACGTACTTTTAAATCATCCAACGGAATTTCTAACGATCGATTATCATTACAAAATAAGAGAGAGAAAGATATATATAGATGCTACTTATTTTCTTTTTAATATGAATACAACTTTCATCTAGAAAAGAATTATTATAGCAAATAAGTGATAAAACATGGAAAAAGAAAAAAGTGGAAAAAGAAAATAAAAAATAGAACAAAAGGCGTCGGGCGGAGCTGAAGGGGGTGAGAGGTAGAGAAACAAGAATAAGGGATAGGATAGGATAGAAGGAAACACAAAAGAAAAGAAAATGAAAGAAGAGTTTTTAGGACGTAGAAAAAAAACCGACAGACAGTGTCACTATCCACGTAACGCCGTTTTCCCTCTAGCATCGTGCATTTTTCTCGTTAGCCTTTATCTTCCTTTTTCATCTCGTGATACTGCCCTTCTCGTTGTTTCTCTCTCTCTCTCTCTTTCTCTTCCAACCAACCCAACACCCCTCGTATACTTGTGTTTAATCCCGTTGACACGGATTAACGAGGATTCTTGACCGTCGCGCGTCAAAGACTACTTTGTCCTAGCCGTAAATTAATCGATGTCAGATGTCAAATTATTTTACCCGATGCAAGCGAGAGAGATAACGTGAGCGTCTCACTAAAAGGAAAGAAGAAGAAGAAAGAAGACAAAAAAATAAGAAAAAGAAGAAGAAGAAGAAGAAGTAGGTAGGTTGGTAGAAAAAAGGGGGTGGGAAAGGAAAAAATAAAAGGAAACAAAAAAAAGCGATTCCCATCCACCATAGAGCAAATCTTTTCTTCGCGCGCTGTTTTTGCGAATGGTTAGGAAGAAACATCGTTCCGACTCTATTCATGTGTTGTGTGCACACATATAGACAAATAGCATGGTTTTTTTTCCTTGACACGCCTCGATCGTGTTAATAAAAACACCTTCTAGCGCCATTTACGAGATTAACCTACACTTTCGTAAAATTTACCCTGAGGCGTCTCGTTAACAAAAATTAAGTACATGCTTTTGGGAAATTGAAAATAAATATAAAAAGAGTAATATGTACATATATATATATATATATATATATATATATATATATATATATATATATATATATATACAGAACAAGTTGAATGAAGTTTTATAATTGATCTAAACTACCGGATAAAAGTTTGGAATTACTTGCTGATTCTTGTACAAATTAAATGCACTGATTAAATTTGAAATCGTCTATCGTTTATTGTATCAAATATTAACAAGTTAAATAATCTTTTAAGGGTTCATTCTGGTTTATCATTTTGAAAAAATCAATTTTTTTTTTGCATTTTTCGAAAGTAGACATATGTAAAATTATCATACAAAAATTTTAGAACGATCCGAGCAGTTTAAGTATATTATTTTGCGATCCAAACACATAGAGATATTACAGATAGAGGGGCAAACCATCTGCGGTTGTGTAAGTGGAAATGTCTCTGCATGAATATAGCAGCAAAAAACAAAAGGTTAAAGTAGACCTTACCAAAACAGAATTACTTGAAAGATGTTTAGGTGGCCACACTCAAAATAATAATGAGTGCTTCAACAAATGCGTTTGGACTATAGTGCCTAAACACCTATTTAATGGTAAAAAAATTGTTGAAATAGCTTGTAAATTGGCATCTTGTATATTCAACGAAGGTTTTGATCCAATACTGAAAATAATGCACGCTTTGGGAATAAAACTTGGCCCTATCGCAGTCAATTACGCTAGTAACCGCGACAACACGCGTGTGCGCTCAACCAATCGTTTGAGCGGAGAATCTTTAAAAGAGGCCAGGACACAACGAAAAAAGGCTAGAGTGGAAGATAATGAGTATTTTGAAGAAGTAGAAGGCATACTGTATAGAGCAGGCATCGCAAAATAAGGTAAAGTCAGACTTTTTAAAAATTTGTTAAAAAAACTTTAAACGCGTTTTTCTCGAAACAACGTTTTTTCGGTTGGCGGGCATGATATCTCTAAAACTACTCAACCGATCCTTCTAAAATTTTAACCACGTACTCTAAACATGAATGGCTATCTCGCATGCTATAACCAAGTAAAAATATTAATTTTTACATAAAACCATTTAATTTTTTTATTTTAGATCAACCGTTCTCAAATTTCGATGCCCACCAACAGCATACCTACTTTTGAAGGGTTCACGTTTGTCAGCCATTTTGAATGTCAAAATATGTTAAAAACAATTAAAAAAAATTTTTTTTTGTACTTCTAGAGTGTATTTATCATACCCAACAACTTTCATATGTATATATATCCAACATAGCTTAAAAAAAATCGTGAAAATAGCCTTTTTTTCGGCGTATAAACCAGAATGAACCCTTAAGACATTTTAGCACTTTCTTACGTCCATAATGCTTCATTTTAGTTTATACACCCATAATTTTCCAAAACAGGAATATCTATAATATAATCTATATAAACCATAGTTATCAAGATGTCTAAAATATGTCAGGACTGTCATAAAAATATAAGCAATGTTTCTGACGATAGATCAATTTAAAAAAGAAAAGTTGCATTCCTTAATAAAAGGAAACAGAAAAGAAGAAAAGGAAGTGAAAAACATATTATTCAAACATATTTACTCTCAAGCAAATTTATTTCGAATTACTCTAATGGCATTCATTTTGTTCATATACTATATTTGTTCATATAATATATCCTGTTGTTCTAAATAAAACTTAACGATTCAAAACTTTCAAACAAACAAACAAATATTGTTGTATGTTAAATATATGTAAAACATTAAATAAGAATTTTGATAGGTCGTTCAATAAATTCCTCCTTCAAAAGCTATTAGAATAATAATAGATGATGATTGATACACGCATACATTATAAAGAATTACACGCGTGATGAAGGAAAGGGGTGAAGAAGATTCAGCCGGAGGGGTCAGTAATACGCAGCTAAAGTTCTACGTCTCGTTGAAAGCGTGTAACTGGTAGCAGAACCCAAGGGATTACTGGTAATCTGTGGTAAGCTACGCTACGTGTGCAGGTACCAGCAACCTGTTTCGGATATTGTTACGACGAGGAGCCGGGAGCCATTTCCAACGGCGAGTCGTTCGAACTCTAGTATCCACTGTGCTGTTTCTCTTCCGGTACCGGCACCGGCTCGTTTGTAGACTCGTTAGCACCGTACCGCGGATACGATGAGGAGATTCGATGCTTTACAGACGAATTAGCCAAATGTTGCGAAATTTCCATCGTATTCTGTCTGTCTCACACTATCCCTTTGTTCCTATTTCTTTCTCTCTCATTCGGGTTCTAACGAACGAGACACACATGTCCGCCAATTTCAATGAATATTTTCAACAAAGAAACGTATTTACTCTCTCTTTCTCTATTTCTCTTTGCTATATTGGAAAATGGTCAAATTGGTTTCTGCACAAAATTAAAAAAAAAATTATTATTGCATTCCGTGAACATTTGCTGTCTTTGCCAATACACGAATAATTATAATGGGAATAGAGAGAAATGATTAAATACAAATTCGATTCGAATAGGAGAAATTTGTGTGTGTGTGTGTGTGGAATATAACTATATATAAGATAACGATTACTATCAATTATTATACATGAACAAATATATGAAAATATATTTTCGTATTAAAAGAAAAAATAAAGAAAATATAGAAAGTATTTTCTAGTTACGGCTAAAAGAGATCCCTTACGATGTATATAATAGTGAGATCAACGTGCTAAGGTTCGTATCGCGTAATTACAACGCAATAGCCGACTAAGCTTTCTCTAAAGACAGATATTAAATCAGTTCGTTCACACGTTAGCGACCAATTTAACGACACCGCCGTCGTAAAGTATTCCTTTTTTTTCTGTCTCTTTCTGTCTCTCTTACATACACTAATTTATTTTTTCTTTTTTCTTTTTCGCACTTCCTTCTATATGAACGAGGACCTTCCTTTTAATAGCTGAACGCATTAATGTTAGATATCTTTCCACTCTTTCGTTACGCTTGTAATAGTTGATCAACGAGAAAGAAAGAGAACTTGGCGTCTAACCTTTTGATAACAACTCTTTTGAGCTGGTGTTTCACTTCTCGAGTACTTTCCTAAACGAGATTTAACGCCGTAATCACTTTATACGAAATAGCTTCTCGTACTCTACAGATTCCTTCGAAACGAGGAAGAAGAAAGTGAGAATTTTAAGCGAATAACTTTTATCTCTTAATTGAGAGTCGTTAGTACTATAGAAATCATTCCGAAAATAATACATAACTACAATTGCTTTCAATCTGATATTCGAAGAAAATAAGAATTTTGTTATTCTCTAACTGAAAGGCATAAAGATTTCAAAATAACATTGTGATTCGCGGTTTAAAACGCTTGCTGGATAGAAGTGAATTCTCATGCGTTTAGTGTATCGCAGTTTTGTAGAATGAGACCCGAGGGTACGATATTCTGTATTATAGTCGTCACGCGTATATACGTTCATGAGAAATACGTAATTCGAGTGGTTCGTATCGGTAGCCGTTCTATAACGCACTATGCCGCTTATGTAAAGCATACTATGTGCATATATGTAGATACATAGTATACGATATATGATAATACGTAACATGGGACTGTTTGCTAGAGTTGAAAGGATATATTATTGAACGGGAATATCCTAGCAGTAAAAACATCGATTGTTGGGTCGAAAGTTGAATACAACGTTGTATAATCATATAAACATAATATAATTAATATAACTAATAAACGATATAACTTTTCGTACATTTTCAATTGAATTAATTTCATTTCATATATGTCTTTCGATACAAAATATTTATTATATTTTATTTTGAAGAAAATGTTTATAATAAAGTTAAGTTATACAGAAAATTATCGACCCACAAAATGGCAACAAATTTATTTAATGCAATATGAATTCCATAACATTGTGATCTATTCTTCATCGAAACTTATTAACCTATAAAAATTCTTACATTCTATAATTATAAAAACTTCCAATCAATGGAACCATTTTAGATCAACTCATATATCATATAGAAAATTTACAGTAACATTCATTATACTACAAAGTATTACAAAAAATTCACATTAACCCTTTGACTGCTACGGGCGCATATATGCGTTCGACGCAAGCCATCGATATAGACTTTGGACGCAAATGCGCGCTCGACGAAGTTTTTGCTGTTTACTGTTTCCTTATATGTATGTTTGGAAATACAAAAAAATACAAAAAAATAGTATTCAGTCCCTAGCGATCGCTTCAACTTAGAGTAGTTAGCAGTCAAAGGGTTAAAGGATTACACTATTTTGACGCTCGGAAAAACTAGCAAAAATTTAAAACATTTGTTTGACACTACTTGAAAGTATTATCCAGCAAATTTTTTCGAGCGCCAAAATGGTGTTATCTCTTTACAAATAAAAAAAGAACATAATCAATATAAATAAAATTAGTTTTTTTTTTCTAAATTAAAATCTTTTACTTAAATTTACTTAATTTCAGATCATTGATAATTGATAAATTTAAGAATTGAATTAAAGAATATGTAGAGAGATATGTCATAAATGTTTAAAAATTGATCAATTATATTTCTTCAAAAACTGTACGTAGTGAATATATTAAATATTATATTATATTAAGTATATTAAAATGATGTCAATAATATTAAATATAATAGTTTTAGTTCATGATTAAAAAATCATCTAATTATACGGTATTATCTTCTTCTCGTAAAATGAAAGAAGTCTTCATTTGATGTTCTCTCGCAAAGTGCAAGCGAATGCGATGAAGTCTTCCCTTTCGTTACGCAAAGAATGACAAATGGATGGCCATTAGAACGATTTCGTGATCATTTCGTCCTTCCATCGTCCAACACTTTACTTTGAGTCACACGCAAAAAATTAATTACCACCACGAGTATTCGCAAATCAAGTGCGGTAAAATCATCGGCTGTGGGACTCCCTCGTCGTTGATTCATGCGCTATGTGGTACACGTATACATATACGCGTGTATATGTATACATACGTGTAAGCGATAAATCTTTAAAAAGATCTGTAATTATAAAATACAGAAAGCGGGAGAACAGCGTGAAAAAAAGAAATTAAAATTATTTAATTATTGTTGATATAGATAAAAACAAAACTAATACCTCGTTAATTTAACTACTAATTGAATTACTAATCGTTCATCATAATAATAATTTGAAGAATACTTTGTCATTCTAAAAACCTAGACGCGAACATAGACATTATTTATTTCCAAATACAATTAGTCTCTAATATCTTATTTATGTGAAATGTTATTTTATTTAAATTATTTTATTGCTTATATTACTATGATTATATTACAATAAAAATTACATATATTTCTACCAATTTTGTATTAAAAATCGCTAAATGAAATGTTTATGTAATAGACTCACCAATTAATAGACGCATTTACGTATATAAAAGGAAAAATTCAAACTAAATGATAAAATGTACCACGGATAAAATTCGGTATATATTTTTAAATCTATATTAACACAATTACGAGTAAACATTAATGCATTGAAATCCGTATAAATGAAACTTCAAAAAAGATAAATAAATCATACATTCATTTAATTTTGTTGAGTTTTCGAAAAAAATACTTCCGTGATATTATTATACATATGTTATATTCGCTAATGATTCATAATAATTTTGTAAATGTTTTTAAAAATTTGATAAAACATGACCGTACTCATAATAAGATTATATAACGAGAAAAAACTCCATGTAATTAGAAACATATTCGTTAATGCTTCGTAAGACAAATGAAGTTTAAAACTCGTATATGTGTAACGTATTTCGAATAGACGCTCTCGGCAAAACACTGTTTCGAAACTGACACGAATCGTAACGGTACTCATCAGCACGGTACAACAGCATTCCTCGTTGTAAAAATTTGAAAAATTTAATGGCCTCATTATCATTTAATACGATGCCAGAGAAATATGACTTCTCATTTTAGAAGAGAGTATCAAACACAGGAGGAAAAGGGATTGTTAATGAAGAGATAGATCAAAAGGAAATACGAAGAGCCTTCAACGGTAATAATTTAATTGAAAAAGTAAGAAAAAAACCAAAACCTTGTGATTTTTTCCCTTCGTTGATTAATTGCACCTGTTGGAACGAAAGCAATACAAAATAAGTATTCGTGAATAAGCTCGTCGACGAAATTCGATCACACGCCGCGGTACTTTTTGTAACGCAACCGTTTAATTGCAATTGTAATTAACCGTGGTCGAAGCTGCCCGATGAGCGTATTAATTTGCCACAGAAAATGTTTGCGAACGAGTGTGTTTATACTACGGGATATATGTACGCGTACGTGTACACGTATGCCAACGTACGTGTATATGATCGATTTAACCCCGCCGAAAATTCATTTAACTTTCCAATTTTTCCGATAATGTCTCATTAATTCTCATTAATTTTTATTATCGTTCTCTCATAAATCTCCAAAGATCGTGTTGCTGATTGGTTTATATTTTTTGCATTTATTAACATAAATCATATATTTTATTCAAAAATATCCTATTAGGAATACTAAAGAATCTATATTATTCTCACGATAATTCATAAATGATTAAATATATTTAATCATAATGGATATAAGTTGTGACAATAAATTACATCTTAATGTTAAATCCCTTCACATATAATCCAACAAAAATATCCCCTTAACGATCGAATCTTTTTCCCACACATTTAGTTTCTAACTTTCTACCAATAAGACATATCTTTTTTATCGCACACCGATAAATTCAGGTGGGTTTAGCGCCGAGGTTTAATTAAACTAGTTTGGTCGTCATTCCGTCCCTTTCTAGAGCCCAAGCTTTTACGTGTCTCCGTTTGAATCGATCGACCACTTTAATTTAGTCGCTTGCGAAAGTAACGCACACTCTTTACGTTATATTAGTAAATTTATGTAGGGAAAGAAAAAATATATATTTATACGATACGTATACTAGTAAGTATCATTAGTATTCTTCAAAGCGCCACTTTATTATGCGTACTCGAGGAAATAAACGAGAAATAACACGAACCATTTTTTATCGTTCATTTATTTTCTTTCAATAACTACTCGTTCGATTATAAACGAAGTTAAGTTAATGTTAAGTGAAATTAAATAATTTATATTGGCGTCTATAGCTTAATGATATTGTTTTTGCGAAACAGATTCAATATATTTAAGTGTTACGGAAAAAGAAAAATAAACAAGTAGTATAATAATACTTATTTTAAAACGTCCTTTCAACATTAAAGATTCTCTTAGTAACGTAAAAGAATGAGATCCTGTTGATCTCATGTAATCATCAGTCGTAAAAGCTGTCATAAGCTGTGTTGTGTAGTTCCCATAGATCGAAACACGGATAACGGCAATCCCGTAGATATCAAAATTTTCGAATCATCAACGTTATTTCGATCGTTTCGTTGCTCGTCAAAGGTGGAGTCACGAAAATTTATTTACCATAGGCTTCGGGTCAATAAAAAATAATTCCTTGATATTTTGATTGTTCAAATAGACTATTATTCTTTGTTCTTTGCCGTGAGGCAAGTGGATTGATTGGTTGGATGGTTGGTTGCTTGCTTTACTAGATACTTAGCAAATTAAGAATCTAGCTCGAAACTTCTTTATCAAACTTTCAATTATCCAAAGGTCCTGCCCCTTGAGCTGAGCAATTACAAACACGCGACTCTCTCCAACATAAATTCAATAAATATTTGCATTCTTTTTACTAAATAAAAAAGTCAATTAAAATCCGAAGACGACGATGTTTTTACGATAATTAACACATTTCCAACTAAGGTTCCAACTAATATATTTATCCTAAAATATTTATATAACTTATATTCTACATCTACATGAGAGTTCGTGTATAAAATATACAATTTTATATTCACGCATAAACACATACAAACATTTTTAAACACATATAATCAGATATATGTATATTCATATTACAAATAAATTTAATTTTCAAAATTAGTTCTTTTTAATTCTAAATATATCATATGTCTATAAATTTATCAATTAAATGATTACTATTCCACCAAACGAATTTCTCTATATGTTGTATGACCGTTAATTAAATTGAACTAAATAATATGCATTTACATATCGTTGAAAAACGACAAAGTTAGCGAGTAAAGTAACGAATGGAACTGAATAAATAATAATAATCATAATTGGTAAATGGAAGGAAGCAGAGACTGTGTAATTAGACGACTCGTTTATGCAAATAAAAGGACGCTAATTACGTCGTAAATGCGGTAACCATATCAAGATCAATATTCCGCATCGCGCTTGCTATTTACGCAAAATCTCAGAAGCGATGTAACGTAAAATGAGAAATTCTCAGACTTGCGGGTGGCCATTGAAATACCATGATTTATTTTTCTGCTTTTAAGCGAGAATTTGTTTGAAAAGCAATAACGTTATTCGTAAACTAAAATGTGACATCGATGGGACTGTTATAACATTCGCATGAAAATCTATTTTATTGTGCGTCGTTATCGAGTAAATCAAAAATATCAAAATAAAAATAAAATCAATACTAATAATAGAAAGTTTAAGAGTAGGAAGAAAAAAACGATTCGATTAAAAAACAAGATAAAGTTCACTCGGATTTAGAATTTGGTGGTTGGCAATAAAAGCAAATAGGTGTCGCATAAATACTACTCTGATAACTAGGCTCACAACTTACCGGGCTTATCCAGATCAGATACGTCGACCTGCGAGTAGACCGAGGCCACTCCCAGGACCAACAAAACTGTGGTCGTGGTTGTAGTGGTACTACTATTCGTTGCGAATTGCATCGTCGAAGCGATGCTAGCGAAGTTCCACCTGCACCTCCACCACATTTTTTCTCTTTTCTCTTTTCTACTATTTTTTTTCTTCTTTTTTCCTTTTCTTCCTTCTTTCTTCCTTTTTCCTCTTTCTTCTTCTTCTTCTTCTACTTCGCACTAATTATTCACACAATAACGAACAAAAAGAAATGAAAAAAAAACGAGACACGTTCCCTTCAGTTTTTCTTTTCGTTCTTGCCAGGTGTTTTCTTACTCCTGATAAGTGTTAGCACTCCATATACTTAGGACAGTTTCGAAATGGCACTACTAATTGCAACCACGAACCTTGTTTTCGTTTTCTTTCTTCCCTCCCACGTTCGTTATGCCGGCAACGCGTTCGCTGCCGTCGCAGCATTGCGTCCTGGACATTTTCCTTTATTTTCTTCTATTTTCCTTTTGTTTTTGTATTTTAACCTTCTAAAAGGATTGATTTTTAATTGGATATTGCTTGAAAAGTCGACGATACAATTTTTAATCCATTAATAAAATCTTTCGTCGAAAATTGTCGTCGAATTTCGTCAAAATGTACGATTTTTGTTTTTCTAACCTTAAATATCTTCGGGCAAAAATTTGTACGTATATGTTTGTAAAAATCGGTAATAGAAAATTTAGGTGTGATACTCTTCGATAATGGCAATGTTACGATGAAAACTCATGAATATTTCACGTTTTGTTGGCAATTTAGTGATAATAACTCGTGAATTTGTCACCTTTCATTGGCAGTGTTGAAAGAATTATCATTCTAAGAAACACGCGTTTAAGTTGATTTGGTTAGTTTCTTTCTACCCCTTCTCTTTCTCTTCCTCTCCCTATCTCTCTCTCGAGAAGTAAAATCTTTCAAAAAAAATCACGTGTATCTTTTATGTTCATATTAAACCGAAGATAAAAGCGTCTGCTTATATTTATTAAAGAATAGTAGCTTAGCCTCGTTCACAAAAAAAATTGATAATTATCAGCAAAAAAGACGATAAATTCTCGCACTCGGATCAGCAAAACTGATTGAATCCACTCGTAAGACAATCCTTCGTAAACTCTGAAGATAAGTTTCAATCGAAACTGTAAATATCCCTTGGAGATACAAATCGACTTGTATTAATCGATCTCACGTGTCTTGTCAAAACTATCCACGAGAGCGTGTCACGTGCGTACACGTAGGGATTGAGGTGGGTTCTCTTTTTTCGGTTCAATTTTGTACAAATGTGCTTTGACAGCGATAAAAAGAAAATAAAAACAAAAACAAGAGGAAGAAAAAAAGAAAGAAAAAGAGAAAATAGAAAACAAAAAAAATATTACAGAAAAAAGGAAAGAAAAATCTACCTCTGCTGGAAACTTTAGCTTATCTCTAAAAATACAAAAATTCGTTTGAAATGTCACTGAATCGATGACGGATCATCGACGAAGGCCGTCCATTTTTTGTATTCCATTGACGGATTCCGCACCCCGTACTTTTACCGTCGTCATCCGCTAGCACATATGTTACGATCGATTTTATTTCGATAGCAAAAACAAATAATCAATCGATCGATAAAACAAACTAAAACAACAAATAAAAACAAAATTATGAGCACAAAATAAAAAACCAACTTCGTGTGTCTTTTGTTCTTCTTTTTTCCTTTTCTTTTCCTTTCCTTTCCTTTTTATTTATTTCAACGTAAAAACAAATCTTCGACGATTTTCACTCATGACAAAGTATACTTTATTAACGCGTTATGCTAGTTTCGAAATAAAGAACGCGTAAAAAAACCTTTCTTATCACGGAACCACATCGAGTCCTGACCCGCAGCGGCTCGGCACTGAAACCATTGAGTAGCGCGAATGACTGTCGCGAGTCTCCTCGGTTATATCCGTATTTGCTCGGATACGTTCGGGCACGCTCGCCTCACTATCCTCTTCTATTCTATCGCACCACCTTCTTTCTCATTCTCTTTGCTATCGGCTAGTCGAATTTTTCTGTTCTAAACTGAGATAGTTCTTTTCTCTCTTTCCTTCTCACACCGACTTTTTTCTATTTGTCTATGAAATATTAAAAATAAATGAATAAATCTATATTTATTTATATTCGTACCGATAATCATGATAGTGGTCTATAAGTTATCAAAATTATATAGATTTTATATTACGATTTATTTTCTAATGTAAAATAATTTTAACGTAAACAAAAAAATTATAAAATTCATTTTCCAATATTTTGATTCAGTCCGCTATCACATTTGTCTATTTTTTATCCATTCGCGTATGCTATATTTATTCTGTGATTTTCCTATTATTATCACTTTAATGGCCGCACATCTACGCAGTTAAATGTTGCCAGGGGTCAGCAACATTTTTAAAGAATTAATATAAACAGCGAAAGCATTACACGCATGTTGTGTGAATGGCCACTAAAGTGTTAATTTTAATTTAACATTTTAACATTTTTATATTATATTTATATTTTTCTTCATATGTTTATTAGTTTTATTTTAAATATCTATCACAACAAATTAAAAACTTCGAATAGAATACAGAATCTGTTTTACTCCAGATAAATTCCTAGTAGTTTATATTAGAATTTTCGTTTCTACGTGTATATGTATAACTATATATATTTTTTTCTATTTTTTGATATATCTTGTTCTCTCTTTTGCTTGTATTCCTTCCGTATATTGTTTCATTTACTACGTATCTCCAATGAATCTTCTAGCAGTTTCTCTCTCTCTCTCTCTCTTCCTCTCTCTCACTCTCTTACTCCTTCTTCGTTATTTTCCCATGCAGAGGATTAGTATGATTTAGCGACACAGCTAATGAGTCGCCATAATCGTCGTGGTGCAGGCACCGTGCAAACATCGTGCGTGCAACTTGCACTCACCAGGAACTAGATGCTCCTGGGTACTGTCTTACTTCGTTATCTATGTTACTCACCTAAGGGAACTCATCCTCCCGTCTCTCTCTCTCTCTCTCTCTCTCTCTTTCTCTCTTCACATATACACACAAACACTGCGTTTCTATCTCTTATGGTTTCACTTTGTTAGTTTCCTATTACAGGAAGCCGCGTGTTAACGAGTAACCATTGACCTCTGTTCCATTCGAACTACTCTAAAATTTATTATTTTTGAAATTCGAAGAAGAGATGTTTCAAGTTATCCGCGGTATAATTAAAAAAGTTTGTTATTATATTTTTTTCAATTGGCATTTTCAATGTGTAATAGTCGAACATTAAACATACTTTGACTATACTTTATTAATTAACATTTCTGCATTTATCTTGCATGTTTCATCATTCTAATTATTAATGTGCATTATCGATTTGATGCATAAAAGAGCGACCAATTGCAGGGTTTATTAAAGTTTCCCCTTACGTTTATCCTCTCGATGCACGGCTCGACAAATTTTATTATTTCCCATCTAACGATCGATATGTCTCATTAAACTCGTTAGAAATGTTTGCTCATAACAAATACGTAACGGACATTACATCGAAATTACAAATTAATAGTTTATTTGCTTTTATTGACGTCGTTTATTCGTAAAAGATTCACGAATGAATTCAGTTTCGAGAAATTTTAAGGAAAGAACACAAGAGATTCGTTATTACTTAATTAATAAATAATTAGAGCATATGTTGTTTTTAAAGATATTATGAAATTGTCAAAGAAGAAAGTTAGACTCGTAAGATAATTTTATCTAATTGTAAAATAAAGGATATTTGGAGGGGAATAATCTCATAAAAGATAATATGAAAAATATTGAATAAGTGTGTATACATGTGTGCGTATGTGTGTGTGTATTATATAAACTAACAGCAACGAGTTGAATTCTTGGCTCGTACGCAAGTAAGAGAATGCACGTAACCAATGCACGAGGCCAAACGGAGGACACGTACTTAAGCCGTCGACGAAAACTGATGGTCCGTGCGTAGCAAGTGCATGCGCGAGATAACGACCCTCGAAGCTTCATGACTCTAGAGAACTACCTCCGATCGCGATAAATTCTGGCTTTCGTGTTTCCATCGCTATCGGGAATCGACTGCAAATCACTTCCTAATCCTCATCGAGTAGGTATCTCCGGAGGTACCTTTCCTAAATCCGCTTTGGGTTCGGAGCTTTAGTTTCGTATATCGTTATTCTCTTATCCCTTAGTTTGGCGTACAGTCGACGGCTCATCGATGATCTTTAAACGTAAATTACAATCGGTGGATATCTATGCGTTCGAAGGCTGAATATCAAATAGGATAATTGCCGTTCAAATCTCGTTATAATGCGGAGAGTTTCCTTCTATCAAATCTCTACGCGACGTCTTTTCATTTATTTAATATTAATAAATATTATTCGTCAATGTTAATGTTACTCTCTCTCTCTCTCTCTCTCTCTCTCTTAAGAAAATCTCTTAATATTGTCTTCTCGATTAAATAAAATTAATCTATAATGAGTAAGGGTTATATACTATATCGTCGATCTTTAATGAAGAAACTTATTGATCGATACGAAGTTCGATAAAGCTAAGAAGAAATGCAATCGATTTTCAAGTCATCGATCTTACGATAAGAACGAAAGGTAAAGATAAATCGAATGAAGAGAGGAATTCAAATCTAAATCGGTAATCACGATAAGAGGCCTACTTACGTGGCTAAGATCTTCCATTTCATGGTTGAAATTCTCACTGAAGTCTGGACCACGTGCTAGTTCGACGACATTTTACATCTAGCACAGTACCCGCTTTCATGCACGCCCGACGGATTGGAACCCGACACCACATCATACATCATGATACATCGTTGAACACCCAGACTGTTAATCCGAAGCACACGCTGGATGCGATGTAATTGGCTTTCCGGTTTGTTCACGACTCTGTATACGCCATGAAACCTTCCAGGCGCGCTGTTTCTACTCACTCCTCTCTTATAACTTTCTTTTCT
Organism: Polistes dominula; assembly: GCF_049000335.1. NCBI lineage: Eukaryota > Metazoa > Arthropoda > Insecta > Hymenoptera > Vespidae > Polistes > Polistes dominula. The sequence goes on from NW_028301147.1 coordinate 7,474,696, forward strand.
TCTTCAACGTTTTCCATTCTACGCAGATCTTCTCTTTTTACTCCTTTTCTGATACATTCTTAGCTTATAAACGTTTGGCTTTTACATACCTAATTATATACACGTATATAATTATACTTCCTTTATCTCATTTATTTTTCATTTGAAATATTTATTTACTTTTCTACTTTTAATTCAAATTAATTCTTTAATAATATTAATGCATTTTTGTTTAACAAATATTTCATTGCTATAATTAGCCAGTATTGACACGGAAAGTAAATATATATTTTCGTTTAATGTCGTCAATAATTTCATTCATTAGTTATTTCGAGGCAGGAATACTCGTTCTTTTTTTCAAAACAACCATAAAAGAAATTTTTGTAACATATTTACTCGTGTATACACGTGAACTTCTTCAGTACTAAGCAAGGTGCATTGTAAGTAATGATCAGTCTTTATTTATTGCAGTAAAGTTGTCACTTCCGTAGACTAAAATTTAAATTAATTAATTATTAAATTATTATTATTTAACAGTTATCAGTATCCTTTTTTTCACAAGTAAATGTTGAGACCTTGTCTTTTCATGCAAGTAAACTTAAATCAGTAGTATTTTCTATTAATATGCATTTATTTTATGAATATATAGTTTATTAGCTGTAATAGAGCATAATTATTATTTAAATTAGCAATCGTAAAATTATTTAAATAATAAATGATGAAAACTCACTATCTAAATATGAAATAAATAAATTTTATCCTCGTGATGAAAATAAGTTTAAATAATTATTATTTTCTACTATTATTCATTAATCTTTTCAATATCAGATGTAAATGTAGTAATAAAACCTAATTATTATTTTAATTAATAAATTTGATAATTACAAATTGTTGTTAATTGTTTTATTGAAATTCTGTTCAGTACATGTAAGTAAATAATGAGAGAAGTATTTGTCTATCTATCATTTTTAGACATGATTTCAAAAAAATAATCATGTTTCCATAAATATCAATTAATAAACTCTTATAATTATTCATAAAAGTCGGACAATAACGGTATATATAAAAATTAATTATAAAAATTAATTATAAAAATTATTTTAAACTTATAGGATTGATCAATTAAAGATAGAGGTTCTTGCAAACCATTCTCAACTATTGTTGGTGTTTTGAGTAGAAATCGATGGAAGAAAATGGAAAAAGCGTATCAGCAATTCGTTTCTTCGTTTGTTTCACTCGAAGTGGAGAAACGAACGACTTCGTAAGTGGAGGGTGAGAAACAGTAGATGGTCTGTAACAGTTAACTATGCTACAGGAGAGATGCTAGAGCTAAGGGAAATGAAGAAGAAAAAGAAAAAGGAAGAAAAGGGGGTTACGCCGGTGGCAATGTTGGCTGGTTGATGGGGTGGAAAGTGGGGGGTTACTGGTACTGAAATTTATGTCGGTGTTTACGCGGAGTAGATGGCGTTCTTGGTTGAACACAGAAGGAGAAAATAGTTATTACGATTACGGGTTCACGAGGTACGAGCTCTTGTTCAAGAGCTGCAAGATTTTCTTGTCTTTCTCTTTCTCTATCTGTCTCTTTCTTCTTCGTATTCTTTCTTCGGTGAGATACGTCCTCAACAAAAGAATCGAAAGATCGCAAAGAATTCGTAGAATTGCTATAACAGAGGGAATTTCTACATTCTTTTGCTTGTCCAACGCCAAGAATACCAACCTATTTTTCATGTCGGACCTTTAGTTGTCGTACCATTAACGTAACTACTTGCAATTTAATTTGCCCTTTTAAAACGAAATTCATTGAAAACGGTTAACTTGTCGCATTGTTTATCTCTCTCAGACGTTTTTAACAGTTTATTTATCCCTCTATATTCGCGTTTATTGAAAATATTTAACGAAAATTCGAAATAACTGGTGAGAAACGAGTTCTCGTCTGACTCTTGTCACGTTCGTTGGTCCGATTGAATTTTTCCCACGTTCTCCCACGTCAGTGTTGTCAGTATAAACGAAAGCGGAAATTTTCGATGATCGATTCCGAACTGTTTCGTTGAAAGACGGCGCTTCATTGAAATCATGCGTGCGTAACTATCGAAAAATATTCGACGATGTGAATAACATGTATTTTTCTTTTTTTTTTCTTTTCTTTCTCTATCTCACTCACTCACTCTTACTCTGACTCTTACTCTTATTCTTACTCTTACTCTTACTCCTTACTCCTTACTTATACTTATTCTGTCTTCGAAATGTCTCATCGATCGTTATCGTGTGGCGGTAACGTTTGAAATATTCACAAGCTTCGAGAAATAGGTGGGCCAAACGGATCGTCAGAAGGAACCGTGAAAGGTGCAAGATGCCGGCGATGTTCGGCTCGAAAAAACGTGTTCTTGCAACGATAATGGAGGACAAGGCGTGCTAAGAATATCTAGAAGAGTCATCGCAAACGGCCAGAAATCTCCTGAGAGCTCATGAAATGTACGAAGGAAACTTGTTTTTTCATTATGTTGATGACACCTCAGTCAAATATATAAGAAATGTTTTAAACCAACCTCAACTTACATTAATATGTTTCTTACGATTACTATTATTTTGTCCCTTCGCTATTCCTATGTTTTATTTATTTCAAGAAAATATAAATGTCAAAAGATATTTTTAATTTTTGAGAAAAGGAAATCCCTTGTTTTTGTAATTTACATTAAATTTTGTTGCTCGTATTCGTATTTTTGGATCTAACATAGTTTAAATAATGAAATATAATGATCCAAAGATTATACTGCATAAATATTACATATATTCTGGACGCATTTAATGGAAAATATTCGTAAAATCAATTATTCTTTAAAATTATCAGTAAATAATATGAAGTCTGTGAGAAGACTGTTTGATTTCAATCAACGAAATCGCTTTAATATAAGAATTCTCTCGACATCAAGCAGGTGTTTCTTGCTTGTTAGTTTAAACTGGTTTATTTGGCGCCAAGCTAAGAACAAGGTAACGAAAAAATGAGAATAAGAGAAAAAGAATACGCCCCGATCGAAAGGCACTTACCGCTTGGTTCTTCCACTCATCAGCAAATTTTCATAATCGGTCTTTCTCTTATAGTATTCTCACGGTACGCAAATGAAAAAAGAAAGAGAAAGAGACAGACAGACAGACAGAGAAAGTGAATTTTGAGAGAAAGACGAAAGAAAGATCCGCAATATACTTGCAAAGTAGACAATGCGGTTGGATCAACATAAGCGTGAGTTGAAAAATCCAGTGGAAAGAAGCACAGAAAGTGGAAACAAAGTACGAAAAGGGTGAAACAAGAGGAACCTTTCGACGAAGATTTTACCCCCTTTACTTTCAGCTCCTGTTCTCTTTTTCTTTCTCTTTTTCATTCTTTTTTTTCCTTCCTACCATCGCGATATCTTTTCCTCCTCCATTTCCTCTTTCTTCTTCTTCACCTTCCTAAAGCTTTTCCCTTAACGAGAAATGACTCTTCTTCGTTATGGACCGAAAAAATAGGGATCAGGAGAATAATGAAAAAGGGTAGTGTCAGAGAAACGTATTTCTTTTTCGAATCGCGACGTATCTTACGAGGAATTTTTTTTTTAGAATTAACCCATATTATTTGCAGTTGTATCAACTCTTCAAAGTATAGGTATCGACGTGAACGATTATTCGTTTCTTCGAGAAACTAGCATTTCAAAATAAAATAAAAAATTAAGTTTATTGTGAAAATATACAATCAACTGTTACGTTAATGGTTCCTTTAAAAAAATCGTTGTACGAATTAACTCTAGTTCAGATATTAAAACTGTAAAAATTAAATAAAAATATATCACTCATTATACATAATTATAAATATGCATATAACAACATTGTAGAAAATGAGAATGAACGATAAAAAAAATAAATGAATGAATAATTTTATAAAGTTAAATAAATATTTATCGAATATACTTTGATGAGTACTTGTTAGTGAATTTCTCGATAGTTCGAAGATTGAATAAGCTCGCATTTCTTGAAATAGAACAGAGGTGAAAAGTTATCATTTCAAATATAGGAAAACTAAACTATCGCAAAATATAATTTCTTATAAGAATGATCAATAGTCGAACTCATTGAAATAAAAGGAAAGAGCAGCTCCAAGAAAGGGCAGTTGGAAATGGAGACGACGATAAACGAATAGAAGCAGAACAGTGAGAACCATTATAAAATATAAAAAAAAAAGCATATCGAATCATCGTTATGTCGAAACGGGAGCGGATTGATGTAATTTCACGGAAGATTCGACATATTCAATGTCCAATGGAAGTCTTTTAATGAATGGAAGGCAAGGGACCGAGAGATTAAATCGAAAGTCTACAGATTAAAATCCTCGGGAGTCGTCCTACTTTTTCTTTCCGAGGCCGAGAAAAACCGACAGAGAGCTTGAGAAAAATGAGCGATGGAAAGAAAAAAAAAGGAAGAAAAGGAAAAAGATATAAGGGATGAAGGCGAGGGAGAGGGAAGAGAAAAAAAAAGGAACGCGTGTAAAAGAAGGAGGAATTAAATCGATTGAAAAACTTTGCCAATGTAACTAACTAAATTTATCCACCGCGTAGATGAATGTATATTTGCTTTTTTATCCCAAACATCACATGAAATTTATTAGAACGAAATCCGGACTACCTTCTTCTGTGTAATCACAATTTTTCATTCTCTCTTACTTCTTTTTTTTCTTTCATTTTTTTTTCGCTCCTTCACCTATCTCCCTGGCGAGAGAGAAAGAGAGAGAAACAGAGAGAAACAGAAAAATAGAAAAAAAAATAGATAACATAACACGTTTTTAAGCATAAAGGTTGTATATTCGTTGAAGCGTTGTTTTTTACGAGAAACTTGACGTACGTTACAAATTTAAAGTAAATTAATCCCTATCTTTACAGGTTACATCGTCACGCTTAAACATTTCCCCACACTTGCCATTATCTCTATCTCTCTTATCCACTCTATCCTTTTCTATTTGTAGATTTTACAAAAGGTAAAACGTTGGATAATTTTACGTTTACATGTTTACTTTAGAAGCTTTAATTTATTTAAACATTTCATGAACGTTTGAGAATTAAGACTATTATAAAGTTTCGATTCCGAAAAAAAAAGCTAGTGGAAGTAATCGGATTCATTAATCGAGTCGATCGATTCGGTACGGCACGGTAATTATTTTCTCGTTACAACATCAAAACTTGTTTCTTCATTATCTCTATCGATCTTTCAAAATTAAGATCAAAGCTATCACACATTAATATCTATTATTCTAAAATTAAATATTCATTAACTCATCTATTATATTTTGTTTTCTTAAATTTTCTTTTCAAAATCGTTTTAACAAAATTACTTAAAATAATACGATACGTAATATATGATTTAAAAAATACTAAATATAAAAAAATGACGTAAATTTTTAATACTTTTTAACAAAATGATCTTACGATTATAAAATATTTATTTTTGGTATTCAGTTATGTTAATGTTTTTATTATCCAAAAACTTGGTATTCACCTCAGTCTTGGAATAGATAGAGTGAAAGTGCTCTCTTCTAGCGAATAGAGTCGTTTTTCCATTTTTACGAACCTCTTCAAAGACCCTACTGGAACCACCACTGGAGCGCGAATCGTAAGACGTGTTCCGTACTAAACTTTTTACAGTCTCACACGTTTTTTGCATTCCGTAATATTTCCGATACAGTATATGAGATCAGTAAGTTCGTATGAATATCATATCCCAAAAGGTGCACAGAATATCTTTTCTATGAGACACTCTACTCGAATAATGTAAACAAATGCCAGGTTTACTTTTGAAAAAGTTTAATTTTGTTTTCCAAGAAAAATAAGAAAGAAATGTGCAATAGTAACGACTGCAATTCGAGTAAAACGTCTAACCGAAAAAAAAATTAATTAAATCCTATAATTTTATCTAACAGAGATTACAATGGGAAGGAACTTTTTATTATAGCATTTTTAATTTACAAGACGGATAAAAATAATTATATAATAAAGTTATAAAAAATATTTTTATGTAACGATCGATAAAAATATATTGAAACGTTTTTAATCATTTCGAAATGAGATTTTTCGAAATACGTAATTAACAATTAATTTCTTTGAATTCTCATATAACAAATAGTTAATTTGTTCAAACGAATCAATATTCGAGCATATTGATTTCGATAAGACTCGCCGCTTGTGTAGCAGCATCGTGATCGCCAACACCGATGCTCTTGCAACATCATTAAACGATAGATCAGATAAAAGCGTAATTAAAGGGTTCGCGCGTATAGTACGACGTAGCCGCCATGTTGTGCCGGAGAACGAAAAACCGAGTGGGTTGGGTTAGCATCGATAGAGAACGTCCAAAGGGTGGCAACGGAGGATGGCGACGGAGGGAAGCAACGGAGGGTGGTAGTCGAGGGTGGTAGTCGAGGGTGGTAGTCGAGGGTGGTAGTCGAGGGTGGCAATCGAGGGTAAGGCCAGCCGGCAAATTGTAAAACGTGAGGCAGATTACGCACAGTGGCTGCACCGACCCGTAATAATAAATTATTATCGACGTACCGACATTAAACACCGTTCGACGAGGTGCCCGAATTGCCCTGCAAATTCGCCGTTTCGAACCACCCGCATAAAACATGAAACACGCAAACTATAGGAACGAACGAATGAACGAACGAACGAACGAAGGGAATAAAAGGATGGAGGTGGAAGGCTTGGGTTGCTTTCGATACTGATTTTGTTAGCAGAGCTTCGACACACAATGCCCACCTGTGACCGGTATTATCCTTTACTACAACCAACCAACGCGTTCTGATTTAATCATCTGTTTAACTGCACCTATCATTATTCCTACACTGTTTCGCTGCTTCGAATGGAATTCATTTTAAAAGTCATACATTTAATATATTGAATTTTTTTCTACTCGTATTCTCGATAAGAATCAAGATAAAAGGGTTTATAATTTTCCTCGAATCGAAAGGACGATATCGTTTGGATCTCTCGGAAGAAGGAGACTGGAACGCTCGACCTAATTGTAAGTTATGTTGACCATCCTTACCATCCTTGCGGACGCAAAATTGTACCTTTCGTAACAAATATAGCGAGGGAAGTTCAATGCGGTAGAAACTGCAAGCATTGCGGTCGATCTTATTGTTTTGGTCGTTTCCGAGTCGGTGGGCATAGTAATATCAACCGTGCGAGTGCTACAATTAACAACACTGTATGAATGTGTGTGTGTTGTGTGCTTGTATGTGTCTGTGTGTGACTATAATATTTTAAGCGCGTTATAACGCGAACGACCTATAATCTCTGCTTTTATAGCAAATATTCAGCATTCGCTTTTCCCTTTTGCTTACACGTGTTTCAAAGATGTTGCTCTGGTATATTATGCGAATCTTAATCTAACGTAATAAAATAAAATTTCATTACGAGTATACATAAAATGCATTTACTTATCGTATTAATTACTTTGTTCTTTCTCTCTACTTCTCTCTTAATCTCTTACACGTGTATATATGTTTATATTATCGTGAAATTGGAGAATGTAAAGATTAACATGGTCAACGATAGTCAACAGATACAAAATACTATAGTGCACGAATGAATATTTGGGTTTATTCATATACATTAATGTTTCAAATGTACCAAAAGCGACCATCTCTAAATCTTGACATTCTCCAATTTCTGTCTTTCACGGTATTATATATATTTTTATTATCTAACGAAGTGCTAACTAGACATCTGCCCATATGAAAACAATAAAGAATGATCAATGCGTTGCGATACGTCAAAGAATCGATAAAGTCATAAATGAAAATCTGCGTTCGACGACAAAACGCGATCCACGCGCCGCTTTTAGATTGAATTGCCGATATTAACAAAAAATTCATTAAACACATGGAATTTATAGATTATATAACGGCTTACATTAATCGGTTATCCTCATGTGTGCGCGTGCAATATTATAAAGAGAGAGAAAGAGAGAAATAGAGAAGCTAAAGGAGGAAAAATAGAGTAGGTGGAAGAGAGAGAGAGAGAGAGAACAGAGAAAATCAGTGGATTCACGCAGTTTGGCTTTTGAACGAGGAAATAAAGGCATCCGCGGTCTACCTATTTCAATTGTTTAATCTTTATTGCCGTGGAGCGCCTGCTCGTAAATATTATTATTTAATGCGGCAGTTATATGGCACCATATTGGAGCGGCGTGAAGGATTTGTCGCTCGCCATGAAATAAATCATGCGACGCGCACAGACTACTATTCGAAAACTTTCCGAAATTATTTGATATTAATCTCTCGCTTGGCCACGTCGAGGTATAAAAGCTCGACGAAAAGCGAAGAGCCATCTTTTTCATATCTCATTCCCCGTTCGAGTTATTACACAAAATTCGATCGCTCTTGGTTATTTTTATCGAATTTCAACAAAATATATATTATGAATTTTAAGATATATTTCCGAAAATACTTAAAATGATTAATTATCTATTAATCTTTCAGGCTTTTGAACAGTTTTTGTATACATATGCATGTAGATGGAATAAATTATGTATATGTGCAAGTGACTTTTATTATTTGTACTAAATTTCTTTAAGAAAATGTTTATTATTAATTTTGTATACAAAATTGTTCAAAAATTATAATCTGTATGATGTATATAAACGAAAAGCAAAATTTATTGTTTCCAACGCAAAATATTCATTCATAATTCTCTTATAACTTTTAGTTTCAAAGATATTTCTATGTCAATAGATGTAAATAAAGTATAAATGAGGTAACGGGATGACCTTAATAAATTTTTGGAATTTACACACTCAGTTAGCCAACATAAGCAGCTTTTTTTATTTGAATGAAGCGTCTTATTTACTACTATTTACCATTCGCAACGTATTTCTTGCCATTACGAATCGCAATATTTCAAGCGAGCATAATTTCGGATTGGAAAATCGTAAAGATATAAAGGAAAAAGTGTTTCAAAAATACGTGAGTCCTCTTTTTACCTATTTACACAGAAACTATTTTTATAATATTGTATAGTTTATCAATTTAATGATTAAAATATGTCACATATAAAAAAAACAAATAATTCAATATAAAAAATATTTCTCCTAATACATGAACAATGTTTAGAAAAACTTATGTATTTGAAGAATCACATTTCTTAATTATTCTCCGCTCGTTTCGTGTTTCAATTACCGAGCATTAATTACACTTGACGGCAAAATGTCTTACAGTTAGATCACAGCAAGCAAGACACGAATGATCACTGTTAGGACAGCTCATAAAATTTCAGTAGAGAACGATACCGACTTCCTTCCTTCCTTTCTGTCGTCCTTTCTTTCTTTTCTCGATCAATTATAGGCATGAACGGTGACACATTCGTTTCGAACTTGTGAACCAACATGTTATAGCCTTGATAAGTAAACATCCATTATCCTGGTAGGAAAGCAAAGTGCGAAGTAGCCCCGAGGGTTAAGGTTTACCTCGGAGGTCTTCGTACAAGTGAGTCAACTCGTTCAAAGAGGAGAGACAAATCGATCAAGTTCGATCTTTGGCCCCCTTTCGAAGCTTGCTTACTTACTTGCTTGCTTCCTTCCTTAGGATCGAAGGGAAAAATGTTACGCAACGACCTCCCTCCCCATTATTGAGTCCCTTCCTCCCCATCAACAGATATCGGGAAAAGATATTACGATCTCTTGATTGGGTTCGATCGATCCTTTTACGAGATTTCTTCTTTTCCACCCCTTCCTGTCGCGACCCTCTCAATGCTCCCAACAAACCAACACCACGAACCATCAACGAGATCAACTAGAAGGGATGATTTAAGGTTAATTTCAAACGGATTAGCCTTCAACTCTCTCTCTTTCTTCATCCTTTTCACAGTCTCTTCTTCTTCTTTTTCTTCTTCCCTCTTCCTCTTCTCTTCTCTTTCTCTACCTTTTTCCTTCTCATATATATACTATATTCTCCTTTGTATATTTACTGATAGACTGCATGCACTTTGAGATCAAATGTTTGCTTTTAATTTTTACTTTCTTATGAGAAAACGCGAGAAACTGCTTGAAAATACATTCGTGATATCTCGATCGAAAATTGATCGGACCGTTTGTGGTATATTTCAAAAAAGATCAACGCGCGACAGACATATGCCGGAAGAGATCAACGCACGGAAAATAATTGTTATCAACAATGCTTGTAATGTATCGAACTCGAATATTGCACTGCTATAAAATTTTTGTTATTAATCATAGATTCGAAAAGAAATACTTGTAATTATAATAGTTTCAAAGATATTATTTATTTAATTATTTCTCAAGATATCTTCAAACATTTTTCTTTTCATAAAGATTAAATTTTAAAATACATTTAAATATGATCTATTAAATTTGATCCCTTCATAACAATTATTTTTGGACAATCTTTAAGATAATACTCCAATGATGAATAGAAAAAGTATGTACCTTCATCAAAAGTTTTTAGAAAGTGTATCAGTTCGGTCATTTGAGAGAGAGCTATTACACAGATCGCGTGTTCCTTGGTATTCTCGTTACTCGATTATCAGGAGAGAACAACTCAATCGACCGACGTATAACTTTGCATGAATAATTTCGTAAAGTGTATACGTCAAGTCTACCTCGATTTACCATTCGCACGATCGCACGCCTTTCGAAGAGCCAAGAGCATTAAGTACTCGTATACAACACCTCTGAATATATTCTTGCATAATATCACCATGTTGCATAACGATTTCCATTCCATTCCTCTAAATGCGACACGCATCATAAAATAAAAGAACAAACAATAATAGAGGGGTATCTACGAAATAGGAACAATGCGTAAACGATCGTAAAAATTTCAAGTGGACAACTCGTTCTCTCTCTCTCTCTTCCTATACATTTGAAACAAACAAGTCATCTAGGAACTTATTAGCGTTAATCGGTGAGTAGAATAGCCATAACAATCCACATAGTAATGTCATGTAATAAAAGTCAGATTTCTATCGCGGTATACAATATATTTTGAAGCGTTAAATGCTCTTGCATCGGATGATGCTTCGGCAAATTTCCATTAAAAAATTGTATTTACCGTGACGTTTGTTAGGCGATTACGCGAATGTAATTAGCGTAACAACACCTGGATGTTTAATAACTCACGCTACTCAACGAGCATCTATGTCAATGCGAGAGCACTACTATCGACCACCACCGAAAACGTTACCGTTTTCCCTTGTTCTACCTTCGTCCGATGTTCGGATTACACTCTCGTTTGCTTCCTGTGTCGTTTACATCCCGTGTATATACCACGAGTACCAGCAACGACAACGACAACGACAACAACAACGACAACGACAACGACAACGACAACGAATGCCTGCTGGTGTGACGGCAACGCGCCAGCCAGCGAAACAACACGGAGACGAACTACACCGCGTTTCACTTTAATACCTTGCAAAGAGTCGTTCGGTCGTCCGAACGATCGATGTTTCTGCGCTTCGTATCCGCAGAAACGTATGTCTAGCAATTTCGAGATTTTCGCACGTGAAAAATCGAAACGTTCAACATTTTTTTCCTAGTTTCATTTCTTCCCTTTCCATTTCTTTTCTGTTTTACTTTTACGTAAATTACAAGCTTGATTTAAAATTTCTTCTTCTCTTATTTTCGAGAATGTTCTATTTCATGATTCCATTTAAGTTATGTATATGTATAACTGCACAAACAGAAAATGAAAAAAAATATACATCGATTGGTTTTCTCGTTCTCATCTTTATTCATAAAAGAAATAATATGTAATTACTATGATTCATGTCTCAAAATAACATACTCTTTTGAAATAAATAATACAGTCGTTTGAACCTTCGTGTAATAATTATAGAAAACGAATATTGTTCATTCTATTATTTCAGATCAATGAATATCTTTAACAAAGATTAAAGTAAAAGAACATTTTATCGAATCTTATTAAGTACGAGCTTTTAATTTGTTTAAATATTTAATTTAAGTCGCAATTAAGTCATTGGAAGGACTTATGCATGATATCTGGAAGATGTACCATGAATAACGTTTCTAATTGTTTTAATATGTTTCCCTAATTGTAAAATAGTTCAATTAAAACGTTTGATCTTATTTAGCGATAAACAAATAATTAAATAACGAATAAACGATAAACGATTTAAACGATACGAATATTATAAAATTCTTTGGCTGTAATTAAAATAGAATTAAAGGGACAAAAATTCGAAGTGGCCATGTCCCGCAATCTCGTAACTATTACACAGGTGAAATGATTTTAATTCTGCAGTGCATGTATAAACAGCAGACAATCAAGATACTACAAAGATAACAAGATTCTTCCGTAGTAATTAAAACAAAATTAAAAAAAGAAAAATTAACTTCGAGTGACCAATCTCTCACAATTTCAGAGCTATTAAGGTGTAATGGTTTTAATTTTACACCCTGTACGTACATATATATAGTTATATAGTATAAGACGTCATTTGGTCGGACATTCCTCTCAAGGTCCTAGGGTCCCGCTGTCTTGTCGTGTATCTCTTCCGCTTCGAGGCGTCGCGTCACGATAACCCGGAGTGCCAGTAACTACGAGAACTTCCATTCCAGGATTACGAGCATTTCTCGTGCGTCCTTACGAATATATGCCCTCTAGCAAAGCCCTTCCCTTTCCCTTTCTCTGCTATCCTCTCTCTTTTCTCCAGGAGGAGAGGAGTAGAGAACTACTTCTCTTTCTAACTTCTAAGTCATCCGATTCGTAGTCCCGTCGAGTCCTTCTCATCATGTCCTTCTCAATGTTGCCTTCCAGAAGCATCGTGAGAGACTAGACTAAACGAGACTAGCATCATAATGAACGATACGAATTACTGAACCGTCAATATATATATATATATATATATAGTATTATAATATGTATATATACACAAATATAGATACATATATAGGTATGTCCTATGTACTTACGTATCTTCTTATACTTAACTAGGAAGTTGCCCTGCTAACTCTCTTGCAAAGCTCTGCTCTTCGGTGCGTTTCATCAGCATCACTGAACTCGTTAGATCATTAAAGAGCAAAAGCTACGATCGAAAAAGAAAATAAACAATTGCTTACTGTTAATGATCAAAGTAACGCGGTGAATAATGATCAAACGAATGTGATTAATTTTTTATCTCTTTGAATTTGGTTACTTTTTTCTTTTTTATTTTAAATATGGAAATAATTTGCTCGTATTATAAGTAAAAGTAAATTATACGTTTTTATACTACTTATGCTATAATATATATATAGTATTTGAGAAGATGGAAGAAGGGATTAAATTTAACAAATGTTTCTTATTAGAAGAATGTGAAAAGGTGAGAGAGAAAAAAATGCCTCAAAATTATCGGAAAGACATTGATAGTTGATAACTTATAATCTAAATATCACTTTCTTACTTTTTCCTCTACGAAAAATACCCCTTAACTATAGAAACGACTCATTTAACGTCGAACGTCACGAAATAGATAGACTGTGAAATATTTTTTGGAACTTAAATTGATGGATAGCGGCCTTTGATCTAGTGAAATTCCATGTTTCTTCATCTTTTGAAATCATTGACTTCTCGTCACGTTGAGTAGACTTACCAGCGCTCGTTAAACTTATTACGTTTGCATAAACTTCCAAATTGGAACGTGTCTTCCATAAGGAAAACGTAGAGTACGAAGGTAGAGCGATTTCGACAGGCTGTAATTAAGAGAACTACTCGTATATAGACCTGTCATTAACGTGGCAGCGTGATTATTTGAAGTCTAATCATGGGTCCGAAAGTAATGTAACATTATAGCAAATGTAAATAGGCATGTAGGATTGTTCTTTGTAGTTATTGCTTCTTATTTTCTGTATCCTGAAATTTTGTTTTTCAATTATTCGTTTACTTATGGTAAATGTGATTTTACTGATCATTAGATAAATTTGAAATATAATATAAAATAATATATTTAATGAGTAACACCACTCTAAAGCCTAAAAAATGCCTTTTTTGGGAATTTTTTTTGCTAACACTAAATGAAGAATAGGATTTCTTTTTTAAGGGTTGGTTAATCATATATTGAACTATGTGTTCACGCGCACTATATGTTATGCTGACGCAAATCCGTTTCAAACTAACGTACAGTTTTTAAGTTGCAATTATACGCGAGTTTGTACGGAGAGTTCACGACGATAAACTAATACAGTGTGAGTGGTTTTGTGGTATACTAAAGGCACTTCTTTAGTCAACAATGATTTATTAATTTAAGTATTGGCGACTATGTTGCAATTGTTTGATGTGGACTGTATAAATGTATGATGTGTAAAAGTATATAACGAATAACGATGAAGAGTATTTCGGACAGAGAAAGTATATTACGAACAGACAGTTCTTACTTGATTTCACATGGTTTTATACCTAAATTAATTAGACCTCATTGGAGAGGGAAGGAACTTAATGCAACTTGTTAACCAATAGTAGGAGGGTCCACCCACCAGAGTGACCCGATGGGAAAGTCTGTGTTTTTGGGAAGGATGGTAGTGGGGGTTTCCTGGGAACATAAGGAATTTCTTTTCTGAATAGTACCCTTTCCATGTGCATTGTCTCATTTTCACTTAAGTGTCGTATACCATTCGAAAGACCCGACGCTGGTAAGTTTTTAATTACACCAATATGTTTCGAAGGTCAATGAAATGATTTGATAATTTATGGCAATCATAAATTTTCTTCATCCTTGAGTGGAACCTTTCAAATAGACAATGACCTATTACCTAAGGCCTAACATATTCTAGGATATTTGATTCCATAGACGTATGATATGGTTTTCTTCAATTGAAATTGAATATACGAAAGAATAACTAAATATAAGTTATCGTCTACAAATGATTTGGTACCGAAAACTATGTAAACAAATATCCAATTTAAAAAATCTAGTTTCAAGAAAAACGCATTTAAAGTTTAAAGCGTTTAATCCGAGCGCCGTGCTGGAGCGCTCATCGCACGTTTTGAAGCGCTTCGGTAAAACCAAGATTTCGCCATGTTAAAAATTTTTTTTGCTTCGGGACCAAGTGAATATTGTTTTCAGACATCTAAAGTACACTTTAAGCTAAGAAAAAAAATCGATTTTTTGAAAATTCTAGAGTGCTGCTACCCCTTAAATAATTTGTATATTTCGTAAAGAAACTTTTGAATTCTTTTTTTAGTAATTTTTCATGTTGTACGTAATAAACTTTAATTAAATCTTAATTTTAAAACATTTACACACAGTATAATTTGATTACAGGTAACGTAATAATATTGGGTTGTTCGGAAAGTAATTTCGTATTTCTTTTGTGAAAATGAAGACAATATTCGCTTCGAGGTTAAACCTAAGCCTTTCAAGTAAGTATAAATAGTTGAATTTGATAAATTTAATCTCTCATCGATCTCACGTGTTGTTATTTGCCGATTTGCATCAACTAATGTCTTTATTGTTTCAGAAAAAAATGAAATTACTTTCCGAACAACCCAGTAGTATAATTAGTTAGTTTTTTATGGGTTAGAAAAGATTTACGTTGTGAAATTTTACGGTCTTAATTATTGTTTGATTTTGAAAATCAGAGCATATTTTTTATATTTTCGAAACATATGTTTGCTTAAGTGAAAATTAATCTTGTAAAGTATTTAATTTTCTTTTGCAAAGAAAGTAATTATTTTTTAAGTAATCAGCTTATATAGAGGACATTTAGATTTGTAATAATTCCTTGAACACCAAAATTAAACAAAAATTGTAACCATGAAAATTCAGTACTTAAACCATTGCAGAAATATAATAAAAGAACGCCTTTAAGTATGAATTAAATATTCTTAACTTGTATCCTATCGGGTTTATCCTTTCCTTTTCAGAAAAGAACTCTGGTATAAACTTTATAAGAAAAAAGGAGAAAATAAGAATATAAGGAGAAGAAAGAAAGTTTTGAACTCGACGAAACTACGACGACTACCCCCGAATCGTTTCGCCTTCGCGTCTATTTCGAAACAAATTCTATCCGTGACCAGTGCTAGCAGCCGTTAACACCGTTTCTTCGTTGGTCATTATATCGCGCGGGCACTTCTCTTCCTCGTTTCATTGTATCGAGAAACTTTTGAGGATGGATCGTTCTAAGAGTAAAGAAAAGAAAAGAAAAGAAAAGAAAGAAATCTCTTGGACAGGATTCAAGAAAGTATCAGGATCGGTAGAAGTTTTCGATAATTTAATTAACTGTTCCTGTACTTTAGATTCCCTTAAGAAAGGATAATTAATAAGCATTTTAATTGGTATGAATTGTTGTACCGTCCAATATTTAAAGTAAAATAATAATACTTTATTAATAATATTTTCTCTTTATCTGAAAAAAAAATTCTCAAATCATTTGTAAAAGTCAAATAGAAATAAGAATAAAACAAATGTATAAACTTATAAAATTATTGGATACTTTTCGTATATACATAGTCGTGTATCGAACACGGTCGAACGAGTTACCCTTCCGTCGGCTTCGTAGTACTCCGCAAAATGTCGATCCACGTAGGAGAGTTATACATGAACGAGTGATGTACGACACGAGTAATATATTTCAGCGACCGGTAGTAGCAGGGCAACGCTTTAGCTGCAACGTCCATATATTCGCGAACGATGCATACGTCAACCTTTGCTGCTACGAACGGACTTTCGAAGCGAAAGCGGAGGATACAAAAAGAGAGAAAAAGAGGCAAAGAGAGAAAGAAAGAGAACGAATATACGAGAAAAAGAGAAAATATACGATCGAGGTAAAACATTCATTAGTTAGGTCATTCGGTGTTATCGAAAACTTTCATACAAAAGTTCAAACTCGTCGAAAGTAATTTTGAAATGATCTTTAATATCCTCTATTATATATCCTATAACAAATTTTATTCTCAGAAATTAAAAATTTAAAAGTACCTACTTTTCAAAGATTGTTTATCCTATCGCATATTTAATGAATGGACAGGATATATCGTACAGAAAGATTTGTTACTATCGATAGTGTATGTTCCTATTTAGAAAGGTCACTATTTTGTAACACTACAGATTAATGACTATTGCTTGTTTGATTAATGACTAATGACTATTGTTTGTTCTCAATTAACACGCTAAGTTCTAAATATTCATTCTGTCTAATAAATTGAATTTGCAGGCCTATTTTATTTCATGATACGATATGAATCCATCAGATAACATATTTATTTAAGAGAAAAATGTTGAAAGCACGTTGAACACTTTTATATTATATATATACCACAAAATAAAAAAGAGTCTTTACTCCGGATGGAAATAGTAAAAATATCCCCGATGAAACAACGTAGGCATCGTTTGAAAGTGCCGATGTAGCCAAACGAAATTTATTATTCGCTCGATATATCACTCGATAGCGTGTGTAACGCGTGGACGCACCGACGTTTCGTGCAGCATTACGCACACGCGGCCATTTGATAACTGCCAACACACAGCCTGGTCCCGAATGTTCCAAAACGAAAAGTTCTAATACTCGGCTAAATTTCACTTGCAATGAAATTTATAAAATATGATTAACATTATTCACAAAAGTGTCTTAGCATATATAATAATTAATCCAGTCATAAAATGAAATAACATGAAAATTAAATATTAACAATACATAAGATAATATAATTTTATGACAATTTTGTATAAACCCGAAGATGGAACTACCACTTTTCAGTGAAACCATACCATGTTGCTTTCCAGAATCCTACCTACTTAAAATTAAAGTTTTCACATTCGTTCAGAAAAGTATGCTACTTGCCTGTCTATAACCTATATTTAAAAGGAGTAAATATAAACACCACCACATTTATTCCACGGTTCTCTCACCTACCACCAAGGTGTAAAACCCTAAACAATAAAGCATGCCCCGGGCACCTCTGACACCCTAGTTCAATCGAGTGTTTACTAAACTTACATTCTAATAGAAGTACGAACCAGCTGCTGTAATTGACTGTCAAGACTAATAATTCTTACATAAATGACTAAAGAAAAATTACAGGTATATACTAGTATAGAGATTATAAAAATTTTTACAAATAATTGCGACAACTATACTATGTAAATCGGTATTAAAAACCAAAAAATTCATATCTTATACGTGATTCTACAAATTATTCGACGAATTCGACGAATTAAGATCGGTAAAAGTAATTACGCAATAATTTAATAGTTTTGTTTCTAATTTAATTTTAATACTTTACAAAGTTTATCATTACATAGAATGGTGCAAAAAACGGTTTATTATTTAGATTACACTTTATTGACTTTGCTAATACAATAATTATTTTATTGTTTTTCAATTTTAAAGAATTTTATCAACAATTTTTAATAGCATTGTACACATGTATACATTGTATACAATTACATCCAAGTAGTTAGACTTAAGCAATTGGTATTGCTTGAGTTTGCATATTAGCATGCAAAGCAATCGCTATCAAAAAAATAGTTGCATACTTTGATAAATTTTACAAATATTTAATAAGTTTTACTTTCAATAATGTCAATTCTCATAAATTACACGCAAACCTGTTTTTATGCAGAGGATAGGGACCGCATAAAAGAAATCGTACAAAAAAATATTCGGAAATTTTATAAATACTTACATATAATAAACTACTTTGTACGATATATTAACTAAAATTTTTTTTATGCGGCAGACAGGGACCGCATCAAAAAAGTCGCACTTAGAAATTACATCAATTAGTATATTTATGAAATAAATCAGAAAATGTTTTCAAACAAATTTAATAAGTAAATTAGACCTGAAAATATTTTTAAAACATTCCATTTTTCATTGTATACATAGAGAAATTTTTAAAATGCTCATTAAATATTCATTGCTACTCGTAATCCAAAACGCGCATCTTCTTGTGACGAATTGGTTCAATATCGCTTTCGCCGCTTGAAGATACGATTTCAATTGATTTTGGCAGCATAAAGGGGACACGTCACCCAAAAAATCGATTTTTTTCGATTTTCTGAAAGAATATTATTTCAAAAATATTCTCTCAAATTTTCGTAAAGATCGGCGCATTATTTACGAAACTGTACTAGTTTAAACGAAGCGCGCCGTAGCGCGGCCAGAACAGGTATACGAGCAGTTGCGTATACAAGTATACAAGCGCACTCAAAAAAGTACGAAGGAGGCGAGAAAAGCTCGACGGCAATCGAAAGTCACTTCTACAGAAGCTGCTGATGCACCAGAGGGTACCTCTTATGGCCCTGGAATCGATGTATTGGAAGAATATTTAGGCTAATGTAGTATTGAGAGTGCCGCGTGGCGTCGTAACGGTGGACTCGTAGACGCTACATTGTTCTTATGTTGTTTTTTTTTGTGTGTGCTGTACGTCTCGAAGTGCGTGCGTGTTAGTTATAGGACGTCAACCGAAATGCGTGGACGTAGCGTTTCTTATTCTTAGTTTTCTTTTGTTCTTTTATGTAATGCATATTATTATATCTGAAATATAGTTGTTCAGTATCTTAACCAAGAGTGTTGGAAATCATTGGATAGAATTTTCCAATACGATGATTCAATGTAAGTATGAATGCAAAATTTACCTTAACTTTAAACGTTAATTTCTTCTATTCGCGTTTTTAAAACGGTTGCCCTCGCTGCATCAAGACCATTTATCCGATCTTTACCAAAATTTATACAGTAATACTAGATACACATATCTAGGGAATGAACGGAAGGATTTTTTGATAAAATGCGAATTTTTTTTTGAAAACTCGGCGATTTTTCTGCAAAAAAGTCAATTTTTTTGTAAAAAGTCGACTATTTTGAGAAAAATTAAAAAATCAAAAGGGTATAGCCGGATAAGTATGAGAAATCTGCCCCAGTGGCTTTTTTGACTCGCACTTGGGGGATCGATTTGGTGTCGAATAAAAATAATTCACCCCATATTTGAGTTCTTTTACTCAAACGGTTCTCGAGATTTTCAAAAAAACCTGTTTTTTTTATTTTATTTTTTTTTTATAGTAAAATTCAAAACTAATAAATGATGATTTTTTTTCTAGTTCTTAGGAGTCTAAGACATGAAAAAAAAATATGATCATAATATTTTAACGAACAGCCAATTTTTGACGGACGAAAGAAAATTAAATTTTTTTTTCTAGTTTTTTTTGAAATATGTCACTCACCAAAATTTTTCATAAAATGTCTTCTATACTCCTCTACACTCAGGAATTTTCTTGAATTTTTTGAAGTGGTGGAACAATATGAAAAAAATTAAAAACTCATTTTTTTTTCTAAAATCTCAAGTTTTAACTAACTTATATTTTTTTCAGTTAAAAAAAAATCTGAAAAAATATTTTTTTACTCAAAATACACTTTGCCAGAAATAAACATAAATATTATTATAAAACAATTAAGATATATTCCGTCTAACATAATTAGAAGGGTTATTGATTATTGAAAATACACTTAAAGATAGTAATTATATATTCTTTATACGGTTAGATATTATTCTAAATCTTATGCAACAAAAATAAAAATTATAATAAAAGATGTAACTATATTTGTCTTCATCACTGTCTTCATTCACTACGACACTAATTTTTTCATCGATGAACAGGCGACTCAGGATCTCAGCAGGTCTTACAATTTTCGCCAAATATCGAGCGTAAGATAAATAATATATGTGATAGCAGCAATGTGAGAGCAACATCCAACAGTGCGAATCCGTTTCAAATTAACGCACAATTTTTATGTTGCAATTATACGCGCGTTTTGGACGGAAATCTCACGACAGTAAATTAATGCGGTGTGAGTTGTTTTGTAGTATACTAAAGGTAATTCTTTAGTCAACAATGAATTTATTACTTGAGTCTTGGCGACTATGTTACAATTGTTTGATGTGGACTATATAAATGTATGATGTGTGACATACAAAGTGTATTACACACGAGAATACTTAATAGACAGAATCCTTCTTACTTTATTTCATGTGTCTAAATTATTTACACCCCTTTGGAGAGGGAAGGACCTAAATGGAACTTATTTGCTAATAGTAGGAGGGTCCACACACCAGGGTCTCCCGATGGAAAATTTTATGTTTTTGAGAAAGGTTGTAGTGGGGGTTAAGCCTAAGGAATTTCCTTTATGAGTAATATTCTTTCTTTCTGTTATCTCATATTTACATAGTATCGTATAACACTCAAAGGAGATCCGACATTGCACAAAGGTTTTCTTGGCACAAATATGTTTTTATGATCATTGAGATAGTTTGGTATTTTATAGCCCTTTAGAATTTCTTAATCTTTAAGTAAACGATTCCTTATACCTACTGCCTATCGTATTTTATGATATTTTACTTCATAGGCTTATCGCAGAATTTGTTTAACAGAAATTGAATATTAAAAACAATAACAAAATATAAGATTTATGGTTTATAAAGGATTTGATATCGAACAGTCAGACTACAATTCTTACTGCGAAGTAGGAGTATATTGGTGCCATCGCAGAACTTCTAATACTAACTGTCCATGTTTCACATATGTGATATAACAGTTGGTAACGAGTGAGTACAAACATTTAAAGTCCCCCCGATCACTTAATCATGTCGAGGACAGAAGGTCCGGATCGTTATGAGTGATTAGTTGTATAGAATTTGAATAGAAGAGTATTGGGTGATCACACATGAGTATATTTTCTTCTGAGATTTATGAACATTAGTGGATTCATACTTGGAATGAAAATAATAACCGATCATGAGAAGGTCATCTTGTCAATATTCGTATTTTATTCTTTATCTTTTTTAGTAAGCACATTGATTTTATCCTCTATTGAAATAATTGAAAGTAAAAATGGTTATCTATAAATGGAAGTGTGTTAATTAGTCAAGTGTAGAGAATCAGTTTTCACTTATTATTTAATGCATTAATTGAATAACGTTATATATATATTGCACTTATTAATACAATATTAAGTGTTCTAATTATTAGCTTATTGAATGCAATCAATTCGATATTTCCAATGGTGTATGTTTGAGCTCAGGTGAAGTTTTTGCTCACTCAGTAGATGGACGTTAGGCTAAACGAATGTAGTCTTTCTGCTCACTCAGTAGATGGACGTTAGGCTAAGTGAATGTAGTCTTTATAAAACCCAATGAGTAGAGAAACTTTCTAGAATGTATTCAAGGGAGCTTGCAGGTATGACCTGACAAGGTGAAAGAATTAACTGAGCCTTGAATAGGATGATTTTATGACACCTAACCAACAAAGAAGACTTTTAGAATGTATTTAAGGGAGCTTGCAGGTGTGACTTACAAGTTAGCGGATTAACTGAGCCTTAGGTACGATGATTTTCTAAAGAGGGTACCGCAAGGGAACTTGTAGGCAACCTAGCAAGGTGAAGTTTCTGACTGAACCTTGAATACGGTGATTTTCTAGTCTAGAAGCCACTTATAGTTGATGTAACAGAGAAGACTTCTAGAATGTATTCAAGGGGGCTTGCAGGCGTGACCTACAAGTTAGCGGGTTGACTAAGCCTTGGGTACGATGATTTTCTAAAGAGGGTACCGCAAGGGAACTTGTAGGCAACCTAGCAAGGTAAGGTTTCTGACTGAACCTTGAAAACGGTAATTTTCTAGTTTGTAGGCCACTAATAGTTGATGTTCTATGAATCAGACTTAAGCAACACAGCCAAGATGATTTTCTCAGATATAGGGATCACAACTAAGATGATTTTCTCAGACTTATGTATCACTACTAAGATGTTCACTGGAAGCATTTGGGAAGAAGACAGATTGACAGCCCAGCGTGAAACTGGCGAGCTTCTAGAATCCTCGTTTTGAAAGCTTCTCGATTGCGTTCAATAATATTCTTATGAATAAATGCATATAATTTTAAATAGGAATAGAGGAAAATAAGATTATAATTAAATTAGACATTGTATCAACTGAAAATGTCAAAGATTAGTGATGTTATTAACAGAGAAGTTGAGAGAATTGATAAACAGTTTCCAAGGTCTTCGTCTTTTTTAAACCTATTAACAAAACGTATTTAAACAAGTAATAAAAAAAGGTACAAGAATAGTTTCACAATCTTTCTTATACAACGTAGATAGCGACTTTACTTTCACAACCGATATCGACTTTGAATGGTTTCACATCTGATAGAACTGATCAACTGATTATGACTACTCCCTTAACAACTCAATTTATTCGTAAACAACTAACATCTGATTGATTAGCAACCGATATCTTATTGATTAGCAACCAGTGATCCCAGAGACTTTAGTTCGTTTGATCGACACAGGGGCGCAAAATTATCGTACGCGGCAGAAAATTATCGTACGCCGCGGGAAAATTTGAAATCCGAAAAATCTCGGACAAAATTTTGAAAAAGTCGGAAAAAGTGTCCAAGTTCCAAGTTTTTCAAGTTGATGACCTTTTTTCTTTTTTTTTTTTTTTTAGTTCCCGAACCCTATCATGAAAACGATAAAAACGATCGTTCGCCGGGAGATCGTGGTGGTGGTGGTGGTACTGGTGGTGGGAGTGGTGGTGGGAGTGAGGGTTGGGGTGGGGGTGCACCTTTGCAAAATTTGTTGACTAAAAAAAAAAAAAGGTCATCAAGTTTTCGAAATTCCAAATGGATCGTACGATTTTTGGATCGTACAGGACCTCAAATTATCGTACGAATGGGATCGCTGTTAGCAACTTACAATTTATTGATTATCAACTAAAATCTTAGCAACTGAGAACTCATTGATTAGAAATTTAGAAATTAACTTCTCATTGATTAACAGCTAACTATTCTCCGACTACTCAATCCGCGTCCCTTTAATACCTTGTCGCTTTAAATCTTTTTTTTTTTTAATTCGAAAACAAACTTTAAACAAAGTGCGATCTTTTTTTTTTACTCTATCAGTTGAAGAAAGATAGATATGTTTGTCTGTTATTCTTATCTATTATATCATATCATATAAGATATAATTGTAAGATTTATAATGTATTTTTGAAGTGAAAACTTTTTTAGAATAGGGAGTGATTTGAGAAAAATGAAACGTTGGTTCACGCAACGAACCGGTAGATGGCGAGGCAATGGAGCCTGTATACGGATAGGCAACGGAGCCTGTACACGAATCGGCAACAGAGACTCTATATGGAAAGGCAACGGAGCAACAGGCCGCATTGCAACGGCCACGATATTTAGTAAGAAGAGAAATAGAGACAAACATATAGGATTGAGCCTGCGAGAAAATGAGACAGAATATAGCTATTCTATTCTATTTTTTCTATTTCTATTTTTCTATTTCTACTTAAAAATGTTTCTATTTTATTAAAAAATTAATATTAAATTCTTTATATCGCAAATATTATAATTAATAATTATAAAATATACAGAATATAATAATTGTGTCTGCAATATTTTACAAAAAAAAAAAATGATTACAAGATACATCAGAAAAAAAGAATTAGACAACACTGTAGAATATTTTTCTTATAAATATCCAAAGACATTTTTTTTAATTATAATGTTTGCGTATTTAGGAAATTTATACTAATTTTTCAATAAAATAGAAAAGTTTTTAAATAGAAGAAACTGGACACGCGCGTGACACGAACAAATAAACCTTATTTGCTATTATATTTCCAATAAAAATACAATAATATAACTTATTTTAAAGATGTAGAAAAAAAATTTTTTTAAATTGAAAAAATTGTGAATTAAAACAACAAAAATAAAAAATAGATTTTTAAATCGTTGTAATTCCAAACTAGATGAAACGAAAAAAAAAGAACACTATTGTTCCCTTCTTTAACAGCTTCTACAGGTAATTAGTTGCAACACAAAAAGAAATACTTATGTATGCTAACCCATAATAAAGATATCTCAAATTCAAAGGAAGGGTGAAAAGTGTGAAAGAAAATATTCATCTACCTGAGTTTCAAAAAAATATAGTATATTTACTTATTTACTTAGTTTAGGACGGCGTATCTTTCTGTCGACAAACATTCTATCATTTTCGTTTCTATCTATAGCTATCGTATTCAGCATTCCATCTAAATTGATTAAATTTAGAAATTGATAGTTTTTGTCATCTACCCCAAGATCATACCCTTGGATTTTGTTATATATTGTAACAATATTATAATAAATAAACTCTACAATTATCTTACTCTTGATACTGTGCATTCGTTTCATTCTCTCGAAACTTAGATTTTTGAAGGTTTCACTTCTAACACGTGTGATCTGCACATATGTTGTTTTTTTTATTTTAATTTATTTATTTAATACTTAATAATGTTTAATTTGATATAGTAAGAAAAGATATGATAAAGTAGTATCTATGATCTAGATTAGTAATTAATTAACTCGCCTAAATATCCTCATCATCCCCTTTATTGTTTTTCATCATTTCCTTATATTCTTTCTCGACATTTTTCGACCATTTCCGATCATAAAAAATCTAGATTCTATTTGTACTTTCTGATCGGGAATATTCGGGAAATCTCGTTAAGACGAAACATTAGGTGGTAAATTCAAAAAGACAACACACGTGTTACCGATTTCTTTTATTCTACAATCCACTCCACTCATACAACGTAACAAAAAAATTGAAAATTTAGTTTCCTTATCATCTTTTATCCAAACACTGGTCACTTTAACATCCTCACGTTATAGTCGTAATATTTTATTTATTTTATATGCTTTTACTGCTTTGAATAAGAGTGTATATATATTTTCTTTTTTATAATTTTAAATAATATTGAATTTAATATCAAAATGTTATATATACAGTACATAATATAATATAATTTCTTATCAATCCCTATATTATCATTGTTGTTGTTAAATTAAGTACAATATATGCATATTCAAATATTGTGTTTCTATATTGGAATATAATATATTATTAATAAAATACGATAGAGAATATGCAAGGGAGAGAGAGAGAGAGAGAGAGAGAGAGGAGTACCAGAGTATTATCGATAATCGATATAAAAATAGGTAAAAAATATAAATGTTTGTATTTATTCAACATTTAGTGATATTAAAATTTCGAAGATAAGTTTCTCATGATATTTAATATCTTACTGATAGTTAGGCATACAAATAAAGTCCAGACCGATTATTTCCACCTTTTTACGGCTATTACTAGAAGATTACGATAGGTTGAGATCGGTGAATCGATAAAACCGGAGCTCGAGCATTCACGATGAACGGCCGATCGGAGGTACACTCGCAGTTAGAGCCGTCTAAAGAGGAGGAGGGCTTTATAAATCGGCTAATAAAAACAATGATCCAACCGGAACGAGATACGATAATAGACCTCCTAAGTAGTTTCACTTAAATAAAAAGAGAAAAAGGGAAAGAAAGAAACAAAGAAAGCAATTCGATACTTTAACATGTTTTCTAATGATTCCTTGAACACAAATCCTTGAGTGGATTTTATTGCATCGAATGTCTATCGTATATGTATTAATTAACTAACGACTAGAACATAGAATAACATTCTCACTTTTTCTCTTTTTATCTTCTTCTTTATCTATCTATTTATCTATCCATCTATCCATTTATAGCTTTTTCTCTCTTCAGATAGAAAACCTGATCGTTCTCTGTTACAATGCCGATATTTCGTAGAACCGATTGAACAAACGATACTCGTCTATATAAAGATTCAACGAAACGATATACTCGAAGATAATTCTACTTGTTAGTTCTTTTCTTTTTTTCTTGTCTCTTAGGACGACGGGTCGTTCACCAAGAATCGAATCAATGAATGATCGTACAATATTTCTAAACGGTCTAACGAAATCGGTAATCGAAAGGATCGCAAGCTACCGTCCGATCTCGAAACTAGTCGACGGGAGTTCTTTTATAAAGAAGATTCGTTTTAGGAGCCGGTCAAGAATGCTCGATTATTTCTTTCCTCATCTCATTTATTCCGACTTTGATTTTCTTTCTTTTTCTCTCTATCTCTCTCTTTCTATTTCTTTTTCTCTCTATTTGTTTCTTTCTTTTTTCTCCATTCTAATATAGAAAAAGATGGTGGATCGATATTGTACACACACCTAAGTTTTTTTTTTCTTTTTTTTTTTGGTACGTTTTTATCATGTTTCTCTCTTTTTCATTCTTCTCTTCACCCTTACCCTTTCCCCCTCTCTCTCTCTCTTTCTTTCTTTTTTTCCGTATCTATCCTATTTTTTTTACAAATTGAGTTCGTTATTTCTAATAACTCGACCGTATCATTATGCAACGTTATGGAAAAAAGCTTCGACAGCATCGTTAAATTTGGCGCGGTAAAGTTTAGCATCAAGATTTTTGAAAATTTCAAAGAAAGCAAAAGATTTTTTGAAGGGATATGGAATTTCTGGATACGACGGCTTTCACGCTCGCTTGCGGTTGGTTATCGAGACGACTTTAGAAGAACCATTAATATTCTTTGAAAACGCAAAAAGATCTTTTGACGGACTTAATATTTAAATTTTGGTAAAGAATCAGATTTAAAAAATCTACCTTTAAGATGTATTTGGAAGAAAAAATAAATAGGTGTAGGAGTTTTCTCTTTTATTTATTTATTTTTTTTGAAGTGAAAACTTCTTTAGAATAGGGAGTGATTTGAAAAAAATGAAACACGGTCCCGTCAGGCAATGGAGCGGTAGGCCTCTAGGCAACGGAGCGACGGGCCGCTATGCAGCGGCCACGATATTTAGTAAGAAGAGAAATAGAGACAAACATATAGGATTGAGCCTGCGAAAGAATAAGACAGAATATAGCTATATAGTTTTTCCTATTCTCGGACACTTCTTTATGCTCTGCTTCGTATTTATTGCTCCTGGTTGTATATGTGTGTGTTTGTGTGCGACTGCATTCTACGAAGCGTGAACATATATTATTTCGATACTCAAAATGTTTGTAAGTAGGAGCGATAGAAGGGTAGAAGAATAAACAGAGATAAGCACATAGGTACGCAACAAAAGAATATGGTCCAAACGAACCGACGGTCGAAATAAAGAAAGAATGTGTGAAGTCTGCTTTGTAAGTTGTATAAGTATATAAGTCTGTGTGAGTCTGGAAGGTATATATATATACGTGTCATTTCTTTTCTATTTTTCTCTTCTATTATTCTATTTCCATTTAAAAATGTTTTTATTTTATTGAAAAATTAGCATTAAATTCTTTATTTCACAAATATTATAATAAATAATTATGAAATCCATAGAATATATAATAATTGTATTGTCTGAAATATTTTAAAAAAAGAAGGATTACTAGATACATCAGAAAAAAGAATTAGAGAACACTGTAGGATACATTAGGAGCAGATGACAAATTCCATTCAAATGCAAGTAAATTACTGTCACATTTTTATTTTGCTTCTTTATAAAATATATTTGATTCATAAAGACAAAATATGTCTATTAAATTTGATTTTTATATGTTTTTATAAAAAACATCCAAAGACATGTACTGACCCATGCATATAAGAAAATTATTTTATTATTTGTAATATTTGCGTATTTAAGAAACTTATACAAATTTTTCAATAAAATAAACCATTTTTAAGATGTTGAACGCCCAGCGTGAATCGGTGGAGCTTATCACGAGGCTGAAATTTGAGACTCGTAGTATACACAGTTCGATAAGCTGAGAGAGCGATACGATTCAATGCATTTTTTAGATTTTTCGTTGTTCAGATCATTATTTAGACTAGAGTATTTAGAAAGATAAGTTTGTGGTCCAAAGAATAAGGACGAGATATGTTATAAATAATAAGGGTCTGGAAGTGTGGCAGGCTATAGAGTTGAAAAAACATTTCTAGAGAATATCTCTATTAGATCTTTCATTGCATTTTACCAGAACCTTCGTTCAATCCAGCAGTATTTTCCATATGTTTTTCGTAACGTCTTTATTTCATCTATCCTAAAATGTTTGTTATCTAGCGCAAGAATGTAAATGAAAACGGGAAATTGAAAACCATACTAACAAAAAAAAATATTATACCTAAGTTTCAAAAAAAGGATTATTTATATTTACTTAATTTTTGACGAATTATATTTCCTTTGATAAACATCCTACGATTTTGGTGTCTATTTATAACTATCACATTCAGCATTCCATTTTTATTGCTTGAATTGTGAAAAGTGCACTTTTTATCAGCTATTCCACCCAGAGACCATACCGGTGACCTTTATTATATATAATAATAATATTATAATAAATAAATGCTACGATTATCTTATTCTTGAAACTGTGCATTCATCTCATTTTCTCGAAATGTAGATTTTTGAAGGTTTCTCTTCTAACACGTGTGATTTGCACACATGATTTTTTTTTTTATTAGCGCGTATATCTGAACAATCGTATTTAATGATCTACGAATAAGTCGATGGAATCGTTAATTGTCGTGGAACACGATGTGTCAGAAATGAAATTTATATCGATATTTCTATTAAACGTTAGCTGGGTCAGAAACGCGTATAGGAACGAGAAGAGAAAGCAGCCCAGTTGTGTTCGAATTGCAACAACGAGAAGGACGAAGGGAGAGAAAACGCGAGGTGCACATCAAAATGGAGCGTAACTGTTTCGTATAAATGCTTTCGTTGCTCAAAATGACGAAAATATTGTAGAAAAAAGGGAGATACTAGACTGGTGATATATATATAAAGTGAAAGTTTGATGATGAATATCTTTTGAACGCTTAATTTAATCGCCAAAACATAAGACACCATTTTTATAGAACAGTTAATTTTCTACAAAAATTTCTATTGTGCACTTTTTAATAGTCATTTATTGTCGAGTTATAAAATTCATAAACAAAAATGAAATTGGCCTAAAAATCATCAAATTTAAATCTTCAATATCATTGAAATGGTGAGGTTTACGGAAAAAATATAAGATACCTTTTTTGTAGAGCATTAAATTTCCTACAAAATTCGTCTAGAACATTTTTCTGTACAATCAATTAATGATGAGGTTTAAATTTTATTCTATTGGACTGAAAAAAAAAAGAAACTGCGATGCAGAGGATCTTCCTATTAAAATTAAGAGCTCATATTTGGTGAGAATTTTTTTAAGGTTTCTAGCAACCTATTTTTCTGTGGCACTTGAAAAAAAAAAGTCATTTTTTTGACCCACCCTAATATATATATATATACCTACATATATACCTACATACATGTATATACAAAGTGGAATATTTTAAATATAGGAATATTTGATATTTGAACATTTGTTAGTTTTACATACAAATGCTCTATAAGAAGAGAAATTATTTTGAAGAAAATCCTTGTGGGTAGTGTACTATATTCTTATTTTAATATTCTGTAATTTTTTTATAGAACATTTTTTCTATAGACACAAAAAATATTCTTCTGTTTTCATTTAAATAATTCATCCTGTATATTCTAAAACGAACAATTTATTTTCTGCTCTACCGTGCGCATTACTCCCATATGGCTTCGAAATCGAAGAATAGGATACTGAATTGTCCACTTCCTCTATCCCACATTTACTAATAATAATAAAAAACACATCGTGTGTGTGTGTGTTATTTAATACAGATATAATTGTAATAATAACATAACATATCAGATAAATAGTATATTTATTAATCCAACTTTAATATTTTAATCATGAACGTATATTTGATTACGAGTAAATCTTCAAGATAAACAATGAAGATAAAAAAGAAAAAATGAAGAAGAAACCAATTAAGTAAAATCTATCAAAAATTTAGACATCATCTCTATTCCGTTCTATAATAAAAATAAAACATAGAGATTAATTAATGCTGATTAAAATAGAATTTCGAAAAAATAAAAGTGCAATGATATAAAAAGATTATAAAAAAGATAATAACTTAATGGATATGTTAACGATAAAGTGCCGAAATCAGTTATTCTACGGATTATTTAGGTAATGTGTTTTGACCATTAATGGTAAAAGATATATTGAACCAAATGTATCTTTTATCTTACAATTAATATAGTACTGGTAGATATGGCTACATCGTACGGACAACATTGAATGTAGGCTACTGCGAAAGACAATCGGCTTTTGTATAAAAGTGATCGAAGTTAAATCGGCAACGATTCCCTTCTCTCGTTAACTTTCTACTATTGAAATTGTCTGCAGTATATATTTTTTAAAAGGATCAAAATATGAAACGGGTCGTACGAGTTTCACAGGACGAGGGATAGAAATACTTTGAAAGCTTTCAACGATCGACAACACGGAAAGCGACTTTACGGAGATAAACAATACAGAAAAAAGGAAAACAATGAAAGAGGCAGAGAGAACGAATAGAATCGAAAATTTACGAGAATATCGTTCTCCTTCTTTTCCATTTCCTTAATAACGTCACAATTTGTATTACGTAATTTAAAAGTAAATGACATTTTTCATTTTATTTACATCGACAAACTAAAATGCTCGACATACTTTTGTAAATTATTTTTAAATTAGCACTTTATATTAATATTATTATTAAATTACAAAAGTATACGTTTTATAAATATTTATCAGCGTAATAAATTTTGAAAAAAAGATTTATAGTTCAAAAAAAATAATTATTTGTGGCAAAATGAAGGACCACACGATAAGAGAGAGAATCAAAAGTTCGATAAAAATAACGAAATAAGATGACGTACGGGTAAACGTATATAAGCGATTCGATTTTCAAAACTATTTTCTGAATTGAATAAGAATAAACGTTTATTTTAGTTAGAAACGAATTTTATGAGGACGTCTAAAAATGCAAGCTAGGCTTCGTGTCATTGTATATGTAGGTTTGGCCCTTTGATCATTGATTCATATCACCGATGAAAACGTTATGTCGATGTTCGCTGACAAAGCTAAACCAAAATCCAATTTACTGACGTAAAAAATTAATCTGTTCCGACCAGCGTAACTAACTTAGACCGATGATACCACACTAGTGATATGTTGACAGATAGTTGTTTTTGTACTTGCAAGCGGGAGCTGGCGCAGCAATAGCAACACCAATATCATTCGATTGCGTATCCAGTCATATCTCATGTATGTATGTAGATATATCATATAGAATGTACGATTCTGACAGAGACGAATCAATTGGTCCATTTCAATTTTAATCTACTCTAAGTCAGAAACAAATCAATCGGTAATTTACATTTGTGATATGTAAATATATCATGTCGTCCCGAAAGCTTTTAGCTTTTTCTCAATATTTTTAATTTTATGTTATTTTCCCAAATAATATACGATCCATTGTGGTCTATTATCTTTGTTTATACTGTACATTATCTAGTACAATAATAATAAATAGCAAATATTGTACATAAAAAGTTTCTAAGAAAAAAGAAAGGAACTTATGGGACGATTTATTATTTAATAAAAAAAAAATTTGAAATTTTTTTATATATGTATATATATTTATGCAGGAGAATTTTCTGATAATAAATAAGAAAAATTATAAAAATTGTTTCTATATAATTTTCTTGCTAATTGTAAGTTTCCAAAGTTTTTGATTTCACAAATTTTGACACATATTATTTCTAATTAATCTAACATCAATTCAACGTCACGTTTAAATGCTATTTATACGAGTGGATTTTTTCATTATGTTTGATCTACTCGCAAGTATTTGTCGTCACGTGCATTCACACGTCACGTTTTCTAAAGTTCCAAAGCTAACGATGTCGTCCCGATGTTCGTTCGTAGATCGAGTTTCCTGTGTTTTAAATTTAATCCTCCGTCTGAAAAATTTCACTCAGGTCGGGACGGAAAATCAAATTCGAATAGGAAGTCCAATTTTATCTTCTGTCTGTGTCGGTTCAATGTTAAAACGTAATAAGATATGGCCAAGTGGTATCGTCCGATAATGGAATATAATATATTATTAGATATATCACTTTATGAACAAGAAGGAATAATTAATTGATAGGATGTCAATAAAGGATTTACCGAGACTTAACATCGATACAAACATAAATTGAAATTATTATTTATAATATCCGATCGATATACAACAACTAATAACCTTTCTCTTCTCTCAGTCATTTGATGGCGTATATTAATTATTAGAGGAAATAACATTAATAATGTATTTAATTATTATCAAGGTAATAATATCTACGTGATATTTTACGTATCTACGAATAATTTGGCGTTGAACTAATTTTATTACCCAATTTTCCAATCGTTATTAGCAAACAAATCTGTAATTTAAAAATTTCACCTTTTCTATTCGATTAGTATTATTAGAATTAATCTAGGTGAATGAGAGTTTCGCAGAGTAGAAACCTTAATTATTCGGATGGCTTCTTAATTTAATTGCTTTAATTAGCAGTCCCGCGTGATCACAGCACGGTTACGCCGCGAAACATTTTTCTCGGTGCACCGCAAGCTTAAACGTAGTTTATACGGATCTCGATCGTGTAAGAAACGCGAGATTTCTTCCCCAAGTTTCTTTCGCTCCCGTTTTCCTTATCGTATTGACTTATATATTTCGCTAAAGAACATAACGAACAATTCTCACTAACCAAAGAGAAACGATCAATGATCTCGATACGATCATTCTATTCTATCTATTTTCTCACGGAAGTTTAATTACATTATCTTATAGAGTTCTAATTTTTTATTTATCAATAAGTAAATGATATGAGTCTATTAATTACCAATTCGTTAAATCCCATAAAAGAAAAAGTTGTGGATGCAGAGAGAAACAGACACAGATGCACAATATATATATATATATTAGGGTGGGTCAAAAAAATGACTTTTTTTTTTCAACCGCCACGGAAAAATGGGTTGCTAGAGGCCTTAAAACAATTTTCACCAAATTTGAGCTCTTAATTTTAATAGGAAGATCCTCTGCATCGCAGTTTCTTTTTTTTCAGTCCAATAGAATAAAATTTAAACCTCATCATTAATTGATTGTACAGAAAAATGTTCTAGACGAATTTTGTAGGAAATTTAATGCTCTACAAAAAAGGTATCTTATATTTTTTCCGTAAACCTTACCATTTGAATGATATTGAAGATTTAAATTTGATGATTTTTAGACCAATTTCATTTTTGTTTATGAATTTTATAACTCGACAATAAATGACTATTAAAAAGTACACAATAGAAATTTTTGTAGGAAATTAACTGTTCTATAAAAATGGTGTCTTATGTTTTGGCGATTAAATTAAGCGTTCAAAAGATATATATATAATATATTTTATTATATATATTATATTAATATAATAATAATAAATATATATATAATATATATAATTTTACTTAACATGTATGTTGAGCGATATTTATTAAAAACTACAGAAATATAATGTGGGTGCAGATACAGATCTAATGCAGAATACAGAAAAATTATTAGTCTTTCTTACTTACTTATTTTTTTACATATTTATCCCTAAAACGGGCTACGCCCTTTTGGAGAGGTAAAGGAAATAGATGAATCTTTTTGGCCTCCATTATCACTGGAGGTGGGGGAATTCAGTATAATCAGAAAAGATCGGACTCTTGTAGGAAGTGGCAATCTTTTATTGTCGGCATCGTCTTGTGACGAATGTTATCGCCTAACGGTTTTTCTTAAGTAAACGATATTTTATATCCAACAATTATATATTAAGATATTTTGTTTCATACATTTATCGCAGGGTTTTGTTAAATTAACCATAAGATAAAAATCGGATTTCAGACAGAAAATAAATGTAAAAGAAAAGGAAACTAAATACAAGATTTATCGCCTACAAAGTTAAGAAAATTGATAAAGTAATAGGTATTATTTATTATAGATTTGTTATACAAATAATTATCATTTAATGATGTTAAGTCTAATGCTTAAAAAAATTAATTTTTTAAATTTAGAAAACTAGTGATAAGTATTGATCAAGTGATAATAATAAAATTTGTAAAATTTGTAAAAGTCTAGTTTTTCGCCTTGGCCTGTCGATGGCTCGTATAAATATCTATGAATAATAATATAAGAAATTATATTATATGCTTATTAATAAATTAAATTAAATAATTACTTGTAATAATAAAATTATATAAAATTAAATACTTTTTCTAATTATTTAATACTTACAATTAGTAGTTTACTATTTTATTTCCGATGATATTGTAAATGCCATAATATTCGAAATGTTAATATCAAGTCTCCAGAAAAGAACGATTCATAAACAATGAAACTGAAAACGTACCATCCCAATACTCGTAGTTCCTATGAGAGAGAGAGAGAAAGAGAGAGAGAGGTTTAGTTGTATAGACCCTTCATCCTATGCACATCCGTGCAAACATACGCGTGGAGAAAATATATTTCCGCGAGCCCGTAATTATGTACTCGACGCCGAGAATCGCATTGGGATTGGTGAAAACAACTCTCGGAGCACGTCCACTCGAGTGTCCGGGAGCTTCCCTCTTCGCATAATTAAGCCCTTAACATTCCACGTCTCTTCTTCGTATTCTACCTCCGTTCACTGGAATGCACTTTCGTTCGTCGTTCTTTTCCTTCTTCGGACATTCGTAATACGCGTCAAGGTAGCAAGTTGAGTCCCTGCTGATGTTTCTTCTCTCACTTTCTTTCTTTCTACCTCTTTTTATTTCCAAGTGGATGACAAATTTACCTTTTAACGCTTGTTCCTAAATTTAAATTTATTCTCCTAAAACAAATATGATCAAATAGTAAATAAAATATCATCAAATTATTTCAATTTAATAATATAATATAAGAATACTTATGTAATGTACACAAATAAGTAAATCAAATATACACAAAAACATGCACCAACCAGTAACACGTAATAAAAAAATCCAATAAACGATAAATTTATTTTTTAAACGAGTGTTCCTCTCGATTTAAATATATAATATCTCTCTTTCTCTCTAAAACAAATATAATAAAATGACCAAGTAATTAAAACGAATAATTGAGATTACATGAAGAATGTAAATGTATTAGATAAATAACAAAATAAATAAATAAAAAAAAAATAACACACACGCGAATGCATACACGCAAAACACGAAGCAGCAACACGAAATGAAAGGATTGAGAAGAAAATACGATGTTGTTTGAAATAATGCGCGAGTCACGTAAGATATTCGTCCGTTCGGCTTTTGAAATAAAACTGTGAATAAATATTTCAGCACTCATGACCGTTGCGGCAGTCGAGAAAGAAGCGTAATAAATGCTTGAATTTAAAGTACATCATTCCAACGATATTGTAGGAAAACTGGTATTTAGTCACTCAGTTATATATATATAAGAGTGCGAGTGTATGGTATACATGGAAGTGGTTGATGAAGGATTTGTAGCGATATGGATACGAGTGC
This sequence comes from Polistes dominula, assembly GCF_049000335.1. NCBI lineage: Eukaryota > Metazoa > Arthropoda > Insecta > Hymenoptera > Vespidae > Polistes > Polistes dominula. Next base: position 7,511,004 of record NW_028301147.1, read on the forward strand.
ATGTGACAAGAAAGAAAAGCGTACGATATCGGCTGGCACCATCGTTTGTAAACACTCCGAAATCTCTCGAATGTTCCCGAGCCGGAAATCGGGAAGAAGTCTTTTGTTTGACCGATTGGGAATAGTCTGGAGATTTCTAGAATGATTAACGGAAGTGATCGGGACCATTGGTGGGGTGAATGCATATATAAACGCGGTGAAGAGGGCGATCCTCGGCCCTTCTTGATTCGGTGTGACGAGTGAGTGTTAAACGAGTGTAGTTACGGTTACTTATTTTGCTTTCGGTCTTTAAGTCTTTGTTATATTATAATAAACATTTCTTTTATTCAATAAAAGCTTCTATATATATGTCTGTCTGTCTGAAACCACGCCAACCACCACCACACCACCCCCACAGTTCAGAAGTGGGATTAAAGAAATAGTGGGATCTGTGTCGAAGTGAATACGCGATTTTTTTGGAAAGTGATACAATTCTGTTCTTCTGTTCGCTGTGCGGAAATCTCTGTTCGTCGTATACGAAGTCTTCTGTCCGTTGCGCGGAAATCTCTGTTCGTTAGATACGAAATCTTTTCTGTCCGTTGCGCGGAATATCTCTGTTCGTTTACGCGAAGTCTGTTCTGTCCGCCGTATATGCGAAATTCTGTCCGCTGTGTGTAGAAAATAATATCATATCGGGTTTGAGGAATTATCATCAAAAACAGAAACTATCATAATGTCTGCTAAGGAACCAAGCTCTTACACCGTTTGCCAATTGAAGGAGGCATTACGCGTAAGAAATTTGCCTACTGTCGGAAACAAGAATGAATTAATTAGTAGGTTGACCGAAACGGAGCCAGAAATATGGCAGTATCTGGAAAAGGAGTTGAATAATCCGGTTCAAGAAGACGGTTCGACGGGACGTGACGAGCCGACGGTTGCTGTTGGGGCTCCACGTGTTGGAGACGGTAATGTTTCTCCAGATCTTGAACTGATAAGAAAAGAAAGAGATCTACTTAGAAAGGAATTAGAATTGGTAAGAAGAGAACAAGCCATACAATCAGCAACTACTTCTAGCATTGAAAGTTTAAACCGAGTAAGTAATACACCGAGTAATGTCAACTTGAGAAGTATCAGTGAGTTGCTGTGCGAATTCGATGGGTCCGACCATTCATTTTGGAAATGGGAACAACAATTGAATTTAGTACGTAGTACTTATAGTCTGGACGATAACAGCACAAAGATTGTTATCAGTTCAAAATTAAAAGGATCAGCTCTGAATTGGTTTCATTCAAAACCAGAACACATCAGTTTAAGTGTGGAAGATCTTCTTCAACGGATGAGAACAATGTATAATAATCGTCAAAGTAAACTGACCTTGAGAAGAGAATTTGAAGCACGAATATGGCATCCAAACGAATCCTTCAGTAGCTATTTACATGAGAAAATTATATTCGCTAATCGTGTTCCGATACCCGAGGAAGAGATAATCGACTACATTGTCGATGGGATACCAGACCCACGACTTCAGGATCAGGCACGTATGGCCCGTTTTAAGTCAACGTCTGACTTAAACGAAGCTTTTGAAAAAATTAATCTGCGACCGAAAAGGTCACAGGAATATTACGTAAGGGACGTGAAGGCAGCGAAAGCGGTTGTTCATCCGAACCCATCGACGAAGGGGTCGACGACAACACGGGCAATCAGAAAATGCTATAATTGCGGGGAGGTGGGTCATACTCTTCCGCAATGTAGGAAACCAAGAACATCGAAGGGGTTCTGTTATTGCTGCGGATCAGCCAATCATCATCTTAAGGACTGTCCGGAGAAGAGGAGGAAACCCGATGCGCCTACTACATCAGTATCACACACGTCCACACCTTCTTCAGATTCAATGAATTTGGTACAGGGGCCAGCACTACATCCCCCGTACACGGTACCCTTAACGTTCACCACAGCAGACGAAAATGGTGATATCTGTAGATATAAGTTTTGCGCTATAGTTGATTCTGGATCACCTATAAGTATGATCAAGCAAACCTATGCACCGAATAATGTAAGTTTATCTGCGGTAAAAGGAAATCATGATCTTTATGGAATAAACGGTTCCAAGCTACAAATTTTAGGTAATTTCGAAATAGATATTAATATCTGTGAGGTAGAGATGAAAATGAATTTTTTTGTTGTGCCGGACAACACCATGAGTCACGCCGTGTTACTTGGAAGAGATTTTTCTACAAATCCGACGGTAAAAATTTTATTAGGTCAAGACGTCCAAATTATAAAAACCAATTCCGAGTCTTTAAGAAACGAGAATAATTGCTTTGGTAATGAAATATTGAATATTGATTACTTAGATGAACCAGTCAAAGTAAACGAGACGTTACAAATTAACCCTAATATCCTTTCTGACGAGAAAAGGGAAGTTAAAGAGTTGTATGATACGGAATATAAGTCAAAACTAAATTCGGGTGTCGTTGAAGAGGAACATGGGTGTGAGATGGTAATATCTTTGAAACACGAACAACCGATCTTTTTCCGGCCGAGACGATTAGCTTACGCCGATAAGGAGAAACTGCGCGTAATTCTGGATAAGTTAATGGCCGACGGTATTATTAGGCCCAGTAAGTCACCGTATGCCAGTCCGATTGTATTAGTTCGTAAGAAGAATGGTGAGCTCAGACTTTGCGTTGATTACCGCGAGCTAAATAAAATAACTATTAGAGATAACTTTCCTACGCCGGTGATCGACGACAATTTGGATAGATTGAAAAACAAAAGATATTATACAACATTAGATCTGAAGGACGGTTTCCATCATGTTAAAATAGCCGAATCGTCGATAAAATATACCTCTTTCGTAACACCTTTCGGTCAGTATGAATACCTGCGAATGCCATTTGGCTTAACAAATGCACCACGAGTATTTCAGAGATTCGTATCTAATTGTTTTGATGAACTAATTAGAAAAGATAGGGTTCTTTTGTACCTCGACGACATATTAATTGCGACATATAGCATGGAAGAACATCTTAAAATATTGCGTGAGGTTTTCCGAATAGCCGCGCGATTTTCTCTGCGGTTCCGGCTTGATAAATGTTACTTCGCTTATAACGAGATAACGTATCTGGGATATCAGGTGAATGAGGATGGTATTCGGCCGAGCGACGAAAACGTGAAGTCTGTAGTGAATTATCCTGTGCCGCGTAATGTAAAAGAGTTACACAGGTTCGTCTGTCTGGCCAGTTATTTCCGGCGGTTTATACCAGCGTTTTCGATAAGGGCAAAACCATTGTACGATATAATAAAATCTGATAAGAATTATCATTTTGGTTCTAAGGAACAAGAAGTGTTCGAAATGTTAAAAAATCTGTTGGCGTCGCAACCGATATTGGTGGTTTATTCACCGATTCTTGAGACGGAATTGCATTGCGATGCAAGTACTGCGGGATTTGGTGCTATCCTGTTACAGAAACAAAAAGACGGGAAGTTCCAACCCGTGTCATATTTCAGTAAGCGCACCAGCACTGCCGAGTCGAAATATCATAGTTTTGAACTCGAATGTCTGTCAGCTATCTACGCCATTAAACGTTTCCATACTTATCTATTCGGGATAAAATTCAAAATAATTACCGATTGTGATAGTTTTAGGCTTACACTCAGCAAACGCCACGTGAACCCTCGAATTTCACGGTGGGCTTTGTTTTTGGAAGATTACGACTATGAGATACAGCATCGGCCGGGGAAACGTATGGCACACGTCGATGCGTTAAGTCGATGTCACGAAATTTTAGTTATAGAAGGAAATACTTTCGAACAAACGTTATCTATTAGTCAGGAGCGCGACGATAAGATACGGGAAATCCGAGAAGCCTTAGAAAAAAACGAAGATAAGTTTTACGAGTTGCGCGATGGTCTCGTCTATCGGAAGGATAAGTCGAAAGGACTTCTGTTTTATGTACCGGCTTCAATGGAATGTAGCGTTATGCGAACATGTCATGACGATTTGGGTCACGTAGGGATTAATAAGGTAATTGAGCATATTACAAAAGTGTATTGGTTTCCGAATATGACAGAGAAGGTAAAGGAATACATTAGAAATTGTCTTAAGTGTATTGAGTTTTCTCCGGTTAGCGGCAAAAACGAAGGATATTTACATTCTTTGGAAAAGGATAAACTTCCGTTCCGTACGGTTCATGTTGACCACTATGGTCCGCTGGAGAAGACTAAACAAGGATATCGATACCTTTTGTCCATTGTTGATGCGTTCACGAAATTCATAAAATTATATCCGTGTAAGACGACAACGGCTCAGGAGGTCGTCAGGCATTTGAAAACATACTTCTCTGCATATAGTAAGCCAAGACGCATAATAAGCGATCGGGGAACGGCGTTTACCTCCGAGTTGTTTAAAGAATTCGCGGAAAAAGAAATGTTCGACCATGTACTTGTTGCGGTGGGTACGCCTCGCGCAAACGGTCAGGTGGAACGATTTAATCGTGTTATTACTCCCATGTTAGGGAAATTGTGCGAGTCTACAGAAAAATGGAATTGTGTAATCGATAAGGTAGAATTTGCTTTGAATAACACGGTTTGTCGTTCAACGGGTGAGACCCCCAGTAGATTGTTATTCGGCGTGGACCAACTCGGGGAAATAAACGATAACATAAGGTTAGCGTTAAACCGACGTAATGAGGAAAACCGAGATCTAGTAGCCATTCGAGACAAAGCGTCAGAGAGAATTTCGGAGGATCAGCACTCGAACGAGCGCTATTATAATAAGAGACGAAAGAGACCCGTCTCGTATTATGTCGGAGACTTGGTGATGATAAAAAACGTAGATACTACCATCGGTATAAACAAAAAACTAATCCCCAAATACAAGGGACCATATGAAGTAAAAAAAGTGTTAGATATGGACCGGTACATCGTCGGGGACATTGATGGGTTTCAGGTAACACAAATACCATATACAGGCATTGTGGGCCCTGATCAGATGAAGCGATATATTCGTCCACGATAGAAATAAGAAAATCCGTAAATTTAAATATAAATTCTATATGCCTCATATCTTATCTTATATTATGCCTTATGTTTCATGATAGTTTATGCGTTACGTCTTATTTTTATGTTAGTTTAATAAGTAAAACTTGTGAGTGAGTGTTTGTTTGTGTGAATATTCCGTTGGTCGGGGGCGACCAAAAATGTCAGTATGGCCGAGCTGTAGGAAAACTGGTATTTAGTCACTCAGTTATATATATATAAGAGTGCGAGTGTATGGTATACATGGAAGTGGTTGATGAAGGATTTGTAGCGATATGGATACGAGTGCATGTGACAAGAAAGAAAAGCGTACGATATCGGCTGGCACCATCGTTTGTAAACACTCCGAAATCTCTCGAATGTTCCCGAGCCGGAAATCGGGAAGAAGTCTTTTGTTTGACCGATTGGGAATAGTCTGGAGATTTCTAGAATGATTAACGGAAGTGATCGGGACCATTGGTGGGGTGAATGCATATATAAACGCGGTGAAGAGGGCGATCCTCGGCCCTTCTTGATTCGGTGTGACGAGTGAGTGTTAAACGAGTGTAGTTACGGTTACTTATTTTGCTTTCGGTCTTTAAGTCTTTGTTATATTATAATAAACATTTCTTTTATTCAATAAAAGCTTCTATATATATGTCTGTCTGTCTGAAACCACGCCAACCACCACCACACCACCCCCACAATATCTTCAAACGAATAGGTAGATATACCTTTACGCTTATCACACTGTTCTCGTATGTACATGCATACCAGGAAACGCGTAAAATCGGAACGTTAAACACGGCTCGTTTCCTCGCGGAGGAAAAACGCGTATGCACATACTAACTGTGCCTATTACACGGTGCACTAAAGCTTGGATCCTTAAACGCGAGCTTACTCGCGCGAGCAGACTTCATAATTTACGAGTATGCATGTGTCCATATGTGTTTGTGTGTGTTTTTGTGTATATACATGAGTTGGCAAATTCGCACATAAGCATGGCGAAAAGTTATAACTTTATCATTTTAATCTTGAAATATAATAATTATTTTTAGTAATATATAATGATAATACATACGTATGTTCAAGACAAACTGTAATGCATTTAGAAATTTGAGCTTATTTACATATAAAGTTTGACTTTAAATAGGTATATGTAAATACATAGAGAAATCTCTCGTTATGAAGTAAGTATAATTAAGTAGCTCGTGAGAGAATAAGAGAAACAGGAAAAGAGAATGAGAGAGAGAGAGAGAGAGAGAGAGAGAGAGAGAGAGAAAATGAGAAAGAGAAAGAGAAAGAGAAAGGAAATACTTGGTACAGATCTTCCATGGCATTTCTCATCAACCAAGCCGTCTTCTCTCTAATCTTCTCCGATTTCGACGAAATCCTATCGTACCATTATCGAGATAGACGGAGAGAGAGAGAGAGAGAGAGAGAGAGAGAGAAGAAAACGAGGCTTCGTCTGTAATTTCGGACGTCTTTCAAGACACCTCCGGTCGTTATCTCGGCACAGACTCTAAACAAGCGATGACTTAGAGCCTAAGGCAAGACAAGGATTCTCTTTCTTTCTTTTCTCTTTTTCCTCTGTCTCTTTCGAAGCAAAAATAATAAAAATAACGGATCGAAATACGAAAAGAAAGGCTTTGAATACTATCATGTAACTTCGAGAAAAAGTTTATGAACATTTTTTCTTTGAATCATTATACGAATATCAAGTTACCGCGAGTTATTAAAACATATGCGAAGGTTCCTTTGATCACAGCTTTGAAATGAGTTTCTTATTTCAATCGATGAAAATAATATCATTCATCAGAGTCATATAACTCTAAAGTTGTCAATGGTCTTTATCTTGTGAGATAATTTTTTAATAAATTTAACTGTTTACTCTCTTAACGTTTAAATTAACCTGAACCAGCTCTACATATATTGTATAAATTAGATTCGATAACAGATTTGTTTGGAATACTTAATAATTGTGATAAATAATATTCGTAGATAATATTTATAAATATGAATATTATAATATTTAAAAATATGAATATTATAATATTTAACTATATAAATACCAATCATTATAAACATTTGTTCAAATGGAGAAGTTTATAGAACCGTATTAATATTAATTTTCTTTCCTCCAACTTTATATTAAACTTGTTAACTAAAATATCGCTTTTCGATATGCCTATACTCCGAAATCGTAAACACTTAACTGTTAAGTCTTAACAGATGATCTAACTTTGCAAAGAGAAAGAGATGAACGCAATTAACTCGATTTGATTTACGTCGACATGTCTTTGAAAACGATTTACGAGATAAAATGCAGCTTGTTTTTTCCCATCTCTTATTTCCGAGTATATTAATAACAATGGCGTAACAACAAAAGGTTTCAATATCGTTCCTTCTTCGAAAAATCATATTTATTATTCTCAATGGTATAAAGATACGATAACACCGTCACAAATTACATTTGTATCTATTATTAAAGTCGAGTCATTACGAATATTTAAATGTTTTTTTTCTATGAAATAAAGTTTTATTCATATCATAGGCACAAAACGTATGATATGACAATTGTGGAGATCACCGAAACTTCATTGAATAAAGATGCACATAAATGTAAAACAAGCACACTGGGATGTGTGCCAAATTCTCCCTTTGCAACGCGTTATGAAAAAAGAATATTTGTTTAGATTAGGATAAAAATGGTTTCATTTTATTGTTTTTTTTTGTTTTCTGTTTAAAAGATTAGATTAGATTAAATTCTGAATGTTATTTTTCACGATATATACATACAGGTAGCCCTACTATAACACGGTTTCCTTTCAATAAACCTTTGTACAACACTATACTTCTACGGCTATACTACTATACACTACGCAGTGGCGGGGCTTACCGTCTTAAAGATACAGTGTTGTGGAAAGTATTTCTTTTTATCTCCATGGCCTGAAAACAAAAATGTCTCAGGCTGCAGGTCGGCTATTTGCGTCGAGCCACGGTGTGTTTAGAATGGGGGTGATTTGAAAAAATGAAAGACGGCGATGTAGCGGGGCGATGAAACGTGGCGATGAAACGACCACGATACTAAGTAAGAAAAGAATAAGAGACAAACATATAGGATTGAGCCTGCGAGAGAATGAGACAGAATATAGCTATTGGGATCTCTGGCAGGGGCGTGGCTTACCCTAGCGGCAAAAATATGAACTAGCATTTGTAGGTTACTATGCATTACGTATATAAACAAAATAGAGAATAACGTTTATAAAATTATCATTTTTTTGTAATTAAATTAAATAATATCTTTACAGGTATCTTTAGAGCATTTAAATAAAATTGCTAATACAGTGTAAGATAAATTCTGCTTTAGCTTCATACAAGTCATCAAAATCATTTCACTCAAGTCAAATCTTGAAGATGTTTTGTGTTTTGGTCGTACGGTTACGACTAATTTTTCCAGTAAATTTAATACTTCGAAAGTAGATATACCAGTCAGTGTACTTAATTCTTCTTTTGATGTAATTAAAGAGGAGAATTTTAGGATCATTAAGTCACTTTGAACTTGTATCCCTATACTTTTACATTCTTTTAAGAATAATGCATTTTTCTTAGTAGAAATTGATATTGTCTGAATTTCATTACAATTTAAGTTATTACCAATTTCTTTTTCGTTTTCATCGTAAACTTTTTCTCTTTCCTCATGTTCATCACCTTGTTTTTCTTCTTCTTCTTGATCTTTCCTCTTCTTCCCTTTTTTTCATTCAGGTTCAATTTTTCAATATCATTAACTCTCACTAATTCTTTTCTAATTGATCTTCTACGTATTCTTTTTTCTCGAGAATCTATTTGATCTACAGGACAAGTACATTCTTTGGATGATCCTAAAGGAAGATTTTGACTAGGAACACTTATTTTTTTTAAATGAGATCGAGTTGATTCAATAGCTATAACAACACACAAAAACAATAGAAGTATGAGTAAATTTATTGATTTACCAATTTATAATAACCAGAAAAAATAATTGTTGAAAATACTTACGTGAAGGTAAAAAACCATCTTTAATAAAATGGAGTGAACAGACTCTCATACTGGGAGTTATACTTTTTCCAATTTTTAGCACTCGTACCCAAGCTATATGTCTATCAATCATTTCTTTATTACCAAATTTGTTTATTCGATAAACAAATTGTTTTTTACGAGGTGGAAAATGAAAAAACCTAATTTTTTCATCACGACAAGCTTTGCTTGTACAACCAAATACACACTAATACACTTTACTTTTATTTTTTCTTGCTGGTAACTCCATAACAAAAAAAAATTCTTTGCTACAACTTTTTAGTTTAACGATAATAGTTATTTTCAATTCTACTTTCAATAATAAATAAGCAAGTCATAAAATTAAAAATATAAATATTTCTACATAAATATCGTATAGTTGAAATCAGCTGTCAGCAATTCGGCACATCTACACTAATTTTGAATTTAGCCACCAGATAGCGTATTCAAATGCTAGAGATCCCAATATACTAATATTTGGTTCGACCACAATTTCAGAAAAAAAAGGAAAGTCAAACACAAACAAAAGAGAGAGAGAGAGAGAGAGAGAGAGAGAGAGAGAGAGAAATAGAAAAAGAAAAAGAAGAGATATCGTTGACGAGAGAGGAAACATGATATTGGTTACCATCGATTGATACATGTAAAAGTAAAAAAAATATGAATCCTTGCAGTGCGACGAAAAAAAAACAGAGCCGATGAATATTTTCATCAAACTCATGGAAGATCGGTATCGAAGTATTTTTCAAATTTGATCTTATAAAAAAAATTCTACGCGTATCAGGGAAAGCAATGAAATGTTGTTACACGAAGTATATAAATATGGAAATAAACTTAAATGGCACAATTTTTAGTCTTATTTTTGCAAGATATTTTTTATAAATGTTTTTATTCGAATGAATGTTGCGCGATATTATTTCGTTGGGTAAAAAGAAAAAAGATAATAAAGAAATAAATAAGAAATTATACACATACACACAATCATCGTGGGCGCAAATCCGTGAAATATTGAGTTGTATAAGCAAAACGCAAACGAATACGTAGAGTTCTCGGATAGCGTGAAGAGCTACGATGATTTTCCTTGTGGGTCGTCGACAAAAGGGAGACAACGGTAAGTGAGTTTCAGCTTTCGTTAGACTACACAAGGCAAGCGCAAGCGGTAATCCAATTCTTTTTCCAAATGGGAATGTTGTTGGATTGGTTTATCCGTTGCCCTCGAGAAGCAGATGTCCTGTTTACAAGGACACATTCTTCGTTTCTCAACACTCCATCTTCTTAAAGATTATTTCTAATCGAATTTTCGATTACTTTCATCGTGTATAAAAGCATTTTCGATTTGAAAGCAAATTTTGAAAATAATCACGCAAATTGTCATCAGTATAATTTTATTATTTTCTTTGATAAAATTAAATAATATTTTTAACTAGGAAATAACATTCATAATACATTAATAAATTTCAATTTTTATTTTATAGTTAATCTAATAATAAATGCATAATTTTAAATAGAAATTAATTATTCGAGTAGAATTAAATAGGAAAATGCAATGTTCATTCAAAGTTATAATAACTGAATACTTTTTACTTTTGTAAAAGTCATTATCAACTAAGGCATAATACGTTGTTGATAATAAATGAAATGATTGTAAACGGAGTCAAAAATAAAAAAATTCAGAAAAGAAGTAAAAGGAAATAATACAGTACAGAAAAAGCTAAAACTAAATTAAAAACTACAAAATCGCATATTTCTCTAAAAAGATTTAGAAAAATAAATTTCGATTGATTTTAGTAATAATAAAATCAAATAAACTAATATGAATAAATAGTAAATAAAAGTCATTAGATAAATTTGATTGTGTGTCTCTCTTAAATATTATAAATTATAATTTATATTATTTATAATTATAAACACATAATATGTGTGAAGAAATATTAGTATAAGCATTCGTATGAAAAAATAAAATGTAAAATCGTATGAGCAAGATAGCGAATAAACAAAGATATGCATATTCCCGTGTAACATGAAACCGAGAGCATGCTGTCCAGTTAAATTATTTAAGAAACAATACTCTTTACTTTAACGATTAGAAACAAAAGCTTTCTTTTGATGATTATTACCACCTCTGGTAAGCATTTGTTTAAAATAAAATGGTGAGTCTTTATATTGGCGAGTACATATTCGATTAATGAATTGTCTTTTCTTCTCTCTCTTTCTCTTTTTATTTCAATTCGTTCATGCGTAGGAATGAATAAGTCGCTTTTATGCTTTTATAAAGCTGCCGTCAGCTTAACTCTTTTTCACGATACATGCTTACTCGCATCGGTCGTATTTAACACCTCACACCTTTAGCCTTTTCCTTACGGTGACTTTTCATGGCTTGGCTGTTCGCACTTCGGGGGTCCATGAAAAAGGGAGAAAGCATTAGTGGAAGGGCGGGAGGAGGAAGAGGTGGACACGAAAGGCTTCGCAACTCTGCGTGAGAGAGAGACTTATAAACTTCCTTTTTCTCTTGGTTCTCTTTGCTTTTAAGTTTTCTCTCTTTTTTCCTTATTTTTTTTTTCTTTCTTTCTTTCTTCCTCTTTATTTCTTTTGAATAAACAACTGCCTCCGGTCCAGCTTTCGTACGCTCAGTTCATAGAGCCTTCGTCATTGTATTGGATTGCTCCTACCGCGAAGAATAACGGCGAACTCCTGCCGTGAGAAGCCTCGTTCCACCAGATGGAGACGCAAAATCTCTTTTATTCTCTTATTTTTTTTCTTTCTCTTCTTATTCCTATTTTTAGTTCTTTTTTCTTATTTTATTTTATTATTTTTTATTTGATTTTATTTCACTTAATTTGATTTGATTTTATTTCTCCTCTTTGATGGATAAATCGTGACGCTCCAAGCTATTATCGATCGCAATGTTATTACTAGAATGTCATTATGAAGGAAATTTTAATATTGATAAATTATTACTGACGAATTGTGAAATCAATTTCAAGTTGTCCTTGAATATATTTCCTATTCTTCTTTTTTTCTCTCGATATTTTATATCATCGAAATGTCAGAAAGATTGTACTTTATGTACTTCAACGATTAATCGAAGTCTACATAGACGTCCCGAAGAAAGTTGATAAATAATGATTAATAATTATTTACGATTTATAATTTCATTACGAATTTGTTCGAAATACTTCTCTATAATTTTTCAAAATATCAATAAAATGTTATTTTATGTATGTATCTATCAAGTGATTAAAAGAATAAAATTATTCTTCATTTTTTTTATAATATTTTATTTTTAAATACCTAATACTTATTCATTTTCATTCTGTGTATATGAAAATTTAATAATTTTATTCGTGATGTTATCGATGAGAGCGATTTAATTGACATGATTCTCTCTTTATCTTTCTCTCTCTTTCTCTCTATTTCTCTCTCTTTCTCTCTTCTCTCTCTCTCTCTCTCTTTCTCTTTCTCTCCTTCATTTACCTAATCCACTTCCTAGTCGCATCTGCGCGTCTCACTCTCCCTGTGGACTGAAAGGCATCTTCTCTCCCATTATACCGTAATGGCATAATAATTTGTATATTCCGCGATATGGTTTCCAATTTCCAGCGCTGATGCAGTCGACTCCTACCATCCTGCATGGATAGTACATACTAGATATGTACATACAACGTTATGCGTTCTGAGCCTCTTCTGTCTCTCTTGCTCTCTAGTATGATAGTGAATTACGACTATCCTAGTACGATGCAAACGGTCACATGCATCGGATGGGTGACTATCCACTAACCTAACGAATCTTCGGTGTTGTTTGTTGCTCTTTACTCTCGTATGTTTGCTAGCTTAACGCCAAAAGTATTATTTCCGACTATGAAAATGATCTTTATCTGTATTTATCTATTATCTTCTTGTTTTTCAATTAATCCACTAATTAATATTTATTATTTTTCTTATTATTTTTATAATTATAATAATATCTATGTTAAAAATCTAGTATGCTATAGTACAAGATTGTAATATATTTAATAAATTTAATAATATTTCATGAGTTATGCAGAGGTAAGGTCTCACGTAATTGAAAAAATAGACAGATGACAGGAGTCTTTTATTAGTCGCGAGATAAAACCCGTAAGGTAAGTAATACAATATTTGTATTTATGGGGGGGGGGAGGTAAGGTTAATTCGATGAAAAAAAGGCATGTTTTTACGAATTTTTTTTTGCGATATGGGTAGTGCAAATATATTTATTCAAAGTACATATAATAATACATAGTTTGAACTATATTTTCCAAAATTTTCATAGAAAAATATTGAGAATTAACAAAATGGCGGCCAATCTCCGGAGGCGCCTCGAAAAAATCTTGAATTGCGGTGTTCAACGAAAATCTCGGAAAAATCATCTAAAACAAAAAAATCAAAATGCATTAGTTTAAATGAATGTTCACCCAAGTATCCCTGGGAGGATTTTTTGTTTTTTTGGAAAATTGTCCATTTTCCAGTAACAAATAGACCGATTTTTTGGTGAAAATCGGTGTTTTCACTTCAAAATGCTCAAAAAAAAAAAAAAAAAAAAATCCTTCCAGCGATACTTAGGAGAACATCCATTTAAACTAATGCATTTTGATTTTTTTGTTTTAGATGATTTTTCCAAAAGTTTCTTTAAACACCGCAATTCAAGATTTTTTCGAGGCGTCTCCGGAGATTGGCCGCCATTTTGTTAATTCTCAATATTTTTCTATGAAAATTTTGGAAAATATAGTTCAAACTATGTATTATTATATGTACTTTGAATAAATATATTTGCACTACCCATATCGCAAAAAAAAATTCGTAAAAACATGCCTTTTTTTCATCGAATTAACCTTACCTCCCCCCCCCTGTCCTCAAGAATACATTTCCCATATTTGGATATCACAGGTGTCATAGTATTTGATAAATAATTATCAAAGTAAATTATTACTTCTCGTAAATAAAATCGTTGGTTGAAGTTTTTCGCAGTCTTTTTGAAATATGACTGCCTCGACGTGGAAATAAATTACTCCGAAGCATTTGAACATCCATGTATGGTATATACGTGTATTCGTATTCAAGATAGAAAAGAAACTTTTTGGTTAATATTTAATTTCACGTATCGAATGGAATTATGTATTTTGATATTTATGCGAGTTTAAAATGTGTAAAAATTTGTTAAAAGTAGAAAGATTGAATTAAATTTCATTCGTTTGTTTAATTTTTTTCTATTGTATATTGGCCGATAAAACGAAACACATATATTTAATGAGATATTTAAAATTACCCGCGTTAAAATTGCATTTTCTCGTCTCACAAAAATAATAAAAGAGAAACAGTTAGAGAGAGAAAGAGAGAAAAAGAGAGAGATCGAACTTAGAGATATCTATGTTACCCTTTCTCGTTTGTTCGCTTAAATCAAACTCATTAAAATGTCTACTGTGTGATAAGCTTTGAGGATAAGAAGAATTCCCGTCAACGTAAGAAACGTCGTCGTAGTTTCTGCATTTGAAAGAGCCCACGCTAATGAGACCAACGCGATATCATCCTATCTTTCAACTCGGATCACGATTCAGAAATCACCATGTTCAAACGTTTCGACTCTTCCACGAGAATCTTTTGCAATTTGAGACGACGACGCCCATATACAGGGTGTCTTTTTTCTACCCTCGGCCCATTTTTTACATATAATAAAACCGAAGCACTTAACTTTATGCGAAAAAATGGAGAAACACTATTTCGATCTTTTTGAGAAAAAAAAGTAAGAATTCCTTTTTGACGATCTATAAATTTGCTTGTGTTCGAGAGAAATGTCTATCGGGTACCATAACTCTTATTGGAAATCTATAAACAGTGTTACGGAAAAAACTCGAACTCGAGGAAGCTCGCAATAAAAGACGAAGAAGGTGAGTCCGATGATTGTCGAAGCGAGAAGATAAGGAAACAGGCCGGTCTTACGTTCTATGTTTCTCAGCTTTTCTTTTTTTTTTTTTGCCTTCTCTCTTTTCTTTTCTTTCTTTTATGTTAATACGCTTGGAAGAATGATTCACAACTTTTTATCAATAAACTAAAAAGCTTATTTCGTATAAAAGTAGATGAAGAAAGAAGGAAGAAAAGAAGAAAATCTAATAAGTTATACGAATAATATTAAATTAATCGATATTTCAGAATTGACTGAAAGATCAAATAATAAAAAAGGTGGTACTTGGATGGAAAAATTTAAAGATATAATTTTTTTTTTTAATGAAATAGATCGATAACGAAATATTGTGAAAGTAAAAGTACAAGGGAAGGAATAAAATTGTAAATTGATTCGGAGATCGACGTACGGGCGAATGGGTATGGATGGTTACCAGTGAAAAGAAATAACGTCGATAAGCACCGGCGACGGATTTATCGGCCATTTCATGAAGTACGGTTTACACGACGACGTTCTAAAAGTCGTCGCTCATGCTTCTATACTCGTTTCTACGAAGAAACAAATGAAAAGTGGGAAGACGTTTGGGGTATCTAGAAAGACTGAAAGTGATCGAGTCACGCCAGCTGTTCATATAAACACGACTTTTTTCTCTAATGGCTGTCGCGTTATTATGACGAACAGAAAGAGAGAAAAAGAGAAAAAGAAAGAAAGAAGGATAGTTGTGGTGGTATAAAACTCTAAGGTAAATTACCGTGATACGATATTGCTTGACTCAATTTGACTCGTTCGCTACATTTCGAGAGAGCTCGCAAATTTGAAATTACGAAAGAGAAAATTTGAATATTGATTAAAATACGCTTACCTGCTTGAAATGAAACTACATTTTCTAGAGAATTAATAGAGGATAAGGATAGGGTGATAAGGGGGAAGTATTACTAAACTAGGGTTATCCGCGAGATCTAGGCTCGTCCGTCAACGACGATATTGTCCTCGACGTATCGTTAATACGACGTGTTCCAACCGTGTTGATCGCTGGTCTTTGTTAATGAATTATAGGCATTCGTCCCTTGCTGTGTCTCCTTCGATGTGCACATTCGATGTTGGTATCGGGTCATCCTTTCTCTCTCTTTCTCTCTCTCTCTCTCTCTATTCCTCTCTTTCTCTTCTGTTCTATTTAGTCCGATTAATTAGTGATAGGGTCGTTTTATTAAGTTTAATTATTCTGTTAGCTAATGTAGGTTGGTATATCATATGCATATACTATATTTAACTATTTATATATACTTGCTGTTTATTTTAATAGTAATGCAAATCTATTTTTTGGTTTTCTTTAAATGATCGAATCAGATTAAAAAAGTGTAAATATTTAATAATTTTGTTTTCAAATTTGAACTTGTACACGTTCCAAAATAAAAATCTTGGACATATAATTATTCTTTTATTTTCTTTTTTTATCATTGTATATTCTTATTTTTTTATTCTCTTCTCTCTCTCTCTTTTTTGATTTTACTCGTTTTTTTCTTCGAAATGACATTGACGAAGAACGAGTGGTTCAGTGTAACATGGAGAAATTTTTTTATATCGTCTTAAGAAAAAATAAGAGCAAAGACCTCCGATGCTTTATTCTTTACTCTGAAGCGATGTTTATCGTTTTAATCGTTCTCTTTACAAGCGGCACTAGCGAGAAACACGTGTAATTCCACCGGACTTGGTAGTTTTCAAAGGACCCATAGAATTCCTGCAAAGCGAGTTTATGGAAAATAGTCGAATAAAATAAAAAAGAAAAAGACATAAAAAATCATTCTTTAACGGTATCACACGTACGAACATGTGGGTAATACCGAATACTTTGACGATAAAATAATTCGTTTTTTTTCTATAGCAGAATTATTTCTCTTCACTCTGTCTCTTTCTCTCTCTCTCTCTCTCTCTCTATCTCTCTCTTTCTTTCTCGATATCAAATGAAAGAAAGTTGTTATTTGTATTTTATAATACATATATATATATATATATATATATATATATATATATATATATATATATTTCTACAGTATTTGTTGTTACCCGTGTGAAAAAATAAAATGAAATATAAAAATGCAAACATATAACGTAATGTCTTTGACCGTAATACGTAAAAAAAACTAAACAAGTGGATAGACGATTGACGAGAATCTTCCAAACTTACGGTTAAAACGATTATCTTGTGAAGAAGAAGAAGAAGAGTATTCGAGAGAACAAAAAGAAGAAGACAGTGACTCGAACAAGATTATTTCCTGGAAGTAACTTGAACACCTGTCCACCCTACTATCCCTCTAAAACTCGTACGTCCGTACTTTTCACTTATCGCTACGTGATGAGAAGTCAGGATCGAAGAACCACCAGATCCTCAACCATGAAGATATCACCTTAAATTTTTTGCTTTCGCAACCTCCAACGTATATATGAATAATTGTGCACATCTGTACGCGTATATCTTTGTACGATCTGGTTTTTAAGAAGATATTAATAATCTGCTCAATATAGGCATCAAATACGCTTAATATATATATATGTAAAACAATAAAATTAGGTATAAATTATTAAGCCATTATAAGTACGTTTTGTTAAGTATATAAGATGATTTATATAATTTATAAGATACTTTTAGAATAACTTATAATAAACTCAATAAATATCAATTTAATTATAAGTAACTGGTTAAGTAAGTTACTTTTTTTAAAAATATTTAAATCTTTTATATATTCAGAATGACGTATAAAATGAATGAAATTTTATTATCTTCGAGACGAACTCGATCGACTAGAGATTTATGTGACGTGTATGTTAAATTTGATTTAATGAATGAATATATTTATATTAAAGAGAAGTTTCTTTGAAATATTTTTCGTTCATTTCGTTTATTTCGTTTAGAGAAACTCGAAAAAAGATATCGCCCTCATACAATATCTGCAAAAGTCCTCTTAG
The DNA here is from genome assembly GCF_049000335.1 of Polistes dominula. Taxonomy (NCBI): domain Eukaryota; kingdom Metazoa; phylum Arthropoda; class Insecta; order Hymenoptera; family Vespidae; genus Polistes; species Polistes dominula. Next base: position 7,528,936 of record NW_028301147.1, read on the forward strand.
ATTTTTACGAATCACGTTGTAGACCAGCCGTTTTCGCGATAATGCCGACGAAGATGGCAATTTGTTAAACCCCTACATACACTTCCGTGGTTCTGAAGGATACTCTCCTATTCCTCCACTTAACACCGATCATACGGGTATTCACGAAAATTCAACGGGATGTGATTCTATGTTCCATTAGTCATAAAATCGACCTCGATATCCGACATTGTCATCGAGAAACTCGTAAAAGATCCTCCAGATCTGGAATGGTAGAGAAGATGGGATAAAAGGGTCAGAATTTTATGAGTTTTGAAAAGATCATAATGTCCGATGAACAATCGATATTTAATTGTTATTTACGAAAAGCATTTCGATGGATTACATTTAATAGAAATTGAAATTTTGTTAGATATTAAAAGAAGATATTATACATAAAATATTTTAATGAATTCGTTCAAAAAAAGATGTTCAATTTGATAGTAATCCAATGAAAAACAATCTTTATTTAGAATGTTTGATTGTAGAGAATATTAATATCATTAGATCTACATAAAGCACGTTTATCTCTATAGTAACAGTTTGAATTGATGTGAATTAGAACAGACAAAGATCGATGTGTCACTGCTAATCTTGATACCTCGATCAATGGCTTTCTATCGCTCTTGCATTATTGCACTATAGATGTTCAAATCTTATTGTTAGTTGCCCAGGTTCGCCAGTGATATTATAGGACGGAAATTACAAGTTTCATGAAATGTGGTTTGCGCAAACATTTGCAGCATTGCTATAAATGTAAATGCTCATTTAAAAAAGTGTTATTTAATTCAATAATAAAAAAAAAAAAGATATTTTGATAAAAAAGCCAGTATTTTGACCTTATAAATATTTAATAAGATTGATTCCAATTTCGAATAAGTTTTCCAATTTTCGATGATATTAATAACTCTTGCTAATATTTCAAAAATGGTGATCGTTTTAACATTAAACATATCTTATATATATATTATTTTATCGTAGCTATAAGGGAAAAATAATAATATAATTCATAAATATAAGACAAATAAAAACACATTAATTATATCTTAAGCAAAAATGATTCTTCCGAGAAATCAATTAACTTTATAATCATCATTCAGTAAGTTTCGAATACCAAAACCCGAAAAAAAAGTAAATGATTATGTCCTCTTTTCATTTTGTCTCTTAACATGTACCTACCATAGAAGTTTTTCAAGGCTCGTCGACAGACACTCGGAAATACCTTACATCGTAGATATAGTTCGTATGAAACCGCCAGTTTGGAACTAAACCAGGCCAGGATATGGTTAAGAAGGGTAGTTAGGAGTTAATTCGCGTTACCGTGTTCTACGTATGGAAAGTTAGTTCAGCCACAGCCCTACCGTTGCACATGGAGACTCTCTCAGCTAGCAGTTGTAGTAGCTGAGAATGACTACGAGAAAGAGAGAAATAGAAAGAGAGAGAGAAAGAGACAGAGACAGAGATAGAAAGAGTAAAAGATAGAGATAGTAAGATTAAGAGAAAGAGAGATGGAAGAAAAATGAGAGAATGTGAGAAGTTGTAAGAGTGATGAGAGGGGGGTGGGGAAGGGTGCATGGGAGGAGCGTTAACCTCCAAGACAGCCGACGTCCTTTCTCGATCTTTGGCGGTGAACAGATCCTCGCACGTGTGTTAGTACACACTTGGAATAACAAGTGGCTCTGGACTTGATTCCTCTCTCTTTTATATCTTTCTCTCTCTCTCCCTGTCTATTCTCAGACGCTCGACATTCCACGGGACTGATCCCAAAGTGGATCCTCTCGGTTATGCTTTCTTTTTCATGTTTTTGTAACGTTCGAGAGTGATCGTAACTTCACGGTCAATAATCTAAAATAATTGGATGAGATACTGTTTATCGCGTAGAAATCGATCTGTCATATTACGAAATAATAACTATGTGGAAATAAGTAAGGAAGAGGTGGGCGGAAATAAAACATAAAATTTGAATTCACTTGAAAAGTTTAGTCATTATTGACATATCCTAAATTCGTAATTCGTCGGAAAAATAATTAAAACTTTGAATTTATCTTTAAAAGATTTTACAAATTTTTATGAAAAATTTAACATCAACTCTCACCCATTTTGCCGTACTACTGCCGATTCTGTACATATATATATATATGTTATATCGGGTGACTTATCGTTTGTGCCAGAAGGAATTACGAGACTCGAAAAGGAAAGACCGAGAAAGTAAAGAGAAAAAGAATGAAAGAATAAGACGTTGGAACACGCGATAGTACGAAAAGAAAGTTCGATCGATCGATCCGTAAAACAACAAAGCCATTATCTGCTTCGGACGTTCGAGCACAAGGTAAACCGTCTTTCGTATTTTAGACTAGGGATTGTTTTACCGGAAGCCAAAGAGGTCACCCTCTATGTCCAAGCTGACAAGGTTAAGTAACAATTTCGCTCTATCTTTTAGTCCATTTGAACCTGTTGAAAAATCACAATTTTTGTAGTAGTAAACTTAACTGTATCCTTTTATTTTTTACAGAAATCTTCTTTTAATTTGAAATTCATTTCTTGACCATCATAATTTTAATTAAAAAAAAAACACGTCACGTTATATGTCGGTCAATTTATAAATTCATTCCCGTTCATGTTAATTACTTTTATCAATTATTTTTCTATCTATAATGAAAAATTATTTTTACTTTGTGAATTAAAGGTTTGCGTTCATTTATTCTTTTATTTACTTTCCAGAACGTATAAATAAATGACAAATTTATATTTAGATTCGTTTGCATAGGTAATAATGAATCTCTATGAGGGAAAAAATAATATCTACATTTACAACTGCATAAAGAAAGGATAACACATTTACGTACTGAATTCGTAATTGTATCGATCTTACTTGGAGAGAATCAGGTCAAATGGTCAACATTATCAATCGATTTTTCTTGTAGAAACATATATATATACTTATTGCTTATAGAATTTCTAATACATAATCCAATTTATTTGTAAAAATAGTGTAAACTTCAGCGTAACAAGTGCATTCATTTTAATTAACTCTAATTAACATTAACGTATCCCCTTTCATTTCATTTAATTGGCTTGTTTTTAGTGGCGCTTCCAAGAAGAGTTTCTGACGACGACTAAGATGATACAAGAAGTAAAAAGAGAGAAAGATGAGGAAGGGTAAAAGAAAGAAGATAGATAGAGAGAGAGAGAGAGAGAGAAAAGAATGAACGAGGTTGTTCGATGTAGAAAAAGTGTGAGAATATTTCTGCGACTCAGCGTAGATCGTGCGATTCAATGATTCAAAAAAAGGAAGATCGACATCTTCAAAAGAGAAAAAGTAAGAAAAACAGAACGCGCGCATGTGTACGAGTGTGTATGTGTGTTTATTCTCTATTGAAAATATACAAGGCACGGTATAAATTACTTGGAAACATAAATTTTTATTCAGAGCTTGAGATTGTTTTGTGGCAAGAGGACTTTCCTGGTTTTTTTATACTTTTTAACTTACTGTTAAGTAGAGGATTACGTGATTTGGGCTATGGTAAATACTGAGAGAGAAAAAAGTACGTCATTATCGTTAACGGTGCATTCCGAATGCGGATTCATGAAGTATACCTTTAAACCTCTCAGATTGGGGTATCGTCTTCCCGAAAGGTCTACATAATTTTCTTCCTTTTCGTTATATTTTTCTTGAAAAGAAACGACCGCATGAAAAGCTCGTTATTCCGCGAAACAAAAATGAACTGAATGAGAGAACGAGAGAGAGAGAGGGAGAGAGAGAAAGAGCGAAAGAGGGAACGAAGCTAATGATCTTGGAATAGATCGATCAACCAGTACAAATAAAATTACTTTAATCGGTAGGTTTTGACTTTAAATAAACATTTCATATATACACAGTACATCGATATTTTAAAAGTATATGTAATTATTTATTGATTTTTCTATTCGCTTATCGATAAATTGAATGCGTTTATATTAGTTAAATTTTAAAACAATCTGTTATCATTGGAATGGAAATTATTTGTTAGCAATTTCAGCCACTATAATCATTTTAACAAAATTTAATATCAATGCTTTATACTTTTTTGAATAAATATATCTTTTTTCTTTTTTTATTATTAATTCAACGTCGGGGGAAAAATATTGTGTAAAAAAATTATTTTATCGATAAGTCATAAGAAAGCATTTGAGACCGGTATTCATAGTGTTATTTATAGTCTTCGCGAAAGAAAGGATTCGTTCTATGGCTATAAACAATGGCCGATTGTTTTCGAGGACGGCTACGAAGGAAAATATTTAGATTAGGGGCAACGCGCGTACGGCTGCTAACGTCGGCGTGTGTCTTCTTAATTTTGGCTTGGCTCTTCTTGTGAATACAAGAGTTTACGATGGTAATTCCTGTATATGCCGTATGTCGAAAAAATTGACTTTGATTATTTGTACAGCTCGAATCCGGCAGACCGTTGCATCTGCCATGAGTATCCCCGCCCGTTACCCTCCTCGACGAACAAAATATGTCCTGCAACGAAACAGAATATTCTATCTATACGCACTCTATGAATAATATGTATGAAACAATTCAAATATCATACGTTATTGTTTCAGACATATATTGAAATAACAAGATATTGTAGAATTTTCATTGAACAATAATAAAATTCTCACGTCTAGGCATCAAATAAATTAATAAGTAATTTAAATTATTTAAAATAAGAAAATAATTAAATAGATTTTCTCTTTTCTATAAATATAGTAACTTATTCAATTATTATTTATACGTATAATTTGAATAATATGTATGAAACAATTCAAATATAACGCGTTATTGTTTATGACATATCGAAATAACCAAAAATCGTTGAATTTCAAGAGATCACTTATTAAGTTCTTGTTGGTTAAAAATAAAATTAATCAATGATTTAAAATATTGATAGAGAGAAAATAATTAAGCATTTTTTTTAATACGAATATCGTACCTTATGCGATTACTATTTATATACATAATATGAATAACATGTATGAATTGTATATTTTTATAGTCTCTAACATTTTGAAATATTTAAAAGTCATAAAATTTCAATGAATCAAAAATAAAGTTCCCGTTTAGTCAAAAATAAAATAAATGAATAATTGAAATTATCTAAAGAAAAATCATAACTGAGCAAGTATTCTAGGAGCAACATCAATGATTATTCGGAAATTTTCAAGTTCCCGATTGGGTATTCATAGAAAATGAGAGAAAGAGAGAATAAAGAAAAGAGAAATGAAATAAGAAGGAAGACTAGCTTTTATAGAAAGATTACTTAGAATGACTAGTCCCGTAAAGTTTTTCTTTCCTTTTTCTATTCTTTTTCCACTTGTAATGCCACACATACATACATAAATTCGATTCACTAGCAGTAGGGGAAGCAGGAGGAATAGCGCTCACTGGGTAATGGCGCTCACCTCTGTAACTTTGTCAAAATGGAACAAAGCAACACGCCGCGTCGCGTGAAGCACGGGCGGCGGGGTCCTCTAACAGGTAGCGACGCGTACGGGAAGTCACCTCGCGGCCGGTGACCGTGAAGTGTGTTCTCCGTTTACGGTCGCGCTGATCTAATTTTCGATTCGATGTTTTCGTCGGTAAGTCCAGACTTTTGATACTTATTTAATTATTGATATACCTTTTCTGAGTACAAAACTATTCTATTTTATGATAATGTAACCAATTTTGAACAATTGTTTATGAATGTTTTTAAATTTCAAGTTAAATACCAAACAACCGTTTGGGGTTATACCGCTCACCTGAGCGCCATTACCCCTTAGTCACTTTTTTTTTCTTATAGATATGCCCAGAAATTATCAAAGAACTACCGCTAACTAATATAGATAGAACTAAAGAAACTAATATAGATAAAGAAAATAAAAAGATTGTTAAGACTGAAAAAAATGAAAAATCAAGACCAAAAAAACTAGTTAAAGGAAAGAAGAATAAGAAATAAAAATTATACAAACGAAAGATTCTACAAGAAAGTTCTTCAGAGAGTGAAGATGAAGAGCACCTTTGCGACGACAACAGTGATGACGAAATGAATGTGGGTGATGAAGACTACAACAAATGCATTATTTGTAAAGAATTTGGAAAAAATAACGAGATGTGGTATCGCTGTACCACCTACGGACTGTGGTCTCATGCTTATGTTCTGGATGGGATTCGACAGAGGGATACATCTGTGATTTATGTACCCAACGATAGAATCTTACTATTTCTTATTGTGATACCTCTAATAATAATAATAATTGAAGTTAATTTGGTATTGAAGATAAAATTATATTTTTTTAATTATATAAGGTTCGTACAAATAGGTATAATTGATGCGATAATGTGATAATTTGTGATTGTAGACTTTACTTTAATTATTTAAGGTTGATCTCACGCTTAGTAGTGTAATAAAAATGGATCTTACTAGACATTTTTCCAAAAACATGTTTGAGCGTCATTGCCCATTAGCCTGAGCGGCATTACCCAAAGTCAGGGGTAATGGCGCTCAAACCTGTTTTTTTTTTAATAATGATTTCCTAATACTTATAAATCAAAGATAAATACGTTTGGTGTTAAAATGTTGATTACTGAATAGTTAAAGAACTTGTTATTTTTTAAAATTTTTGAAGTACTATTAATATTTTGAAAAATACAGCGTATTTTCCTTAAGTGAACGCAATTCCCCTCCCTCCCCTAGATGTCGTGTATTGTGCAACTTATACATATAGACGTGCATTACTCACGTTTGCTAGAATACATGTATATGTTATTCTATGTTTTGAGGAAAAACTTTTGCGCTTTACTATCCTTAGAAGCATTCTTCCTTTCTCTTCGACTATTTCCGATATACGAACTCGCATCAATTCTTAGATAGAACGACGACGAGAAAAAGAAGAAGAATAAGAAGAAGAAGAAGTAATAAAAGAAAAAGAAAAATAAAACATATGTAGATTCTTTTTCCTAAAAAAAGATGCTGCAATGGCGTCCAATTGAATAGAGAAAGCTTGCGACGAAGATATTTTTTTTTAACTTCCATCTGTTTTTCGAATAAATTAAATCAATAAATAAAAACAAAAACAAAATACAATTCAATATGATGAAGACGATATGGATAAGTCCTTCCTGTAGAATTTTTTGCATTTACGTGGACAAATTTAAAATAAAAATAATCAAATATTTTCATTAAAATTAACTACCAATAAGAATACTCAAAATTACTAATTATAATACAGAGAGACAAGAAATTTGAGATACTCTGCTTTGAAATGAATGCTTTTGTCTGTAGATATCTAGACCAATAAATGTAATCGGATATGAGATAATAACCTGAGTCTTGTCAAATCTTTGTCTAGATTATTAAAGGTAGCAAAACAAGTGTCTAGTTGAAAACTTGCCCTTAATAATTCTTGTCTGACTAACATCAACAGGACAATTACTTTCTGTAGACTTTTAATTAGCTCAATAGTTGTTATAATTTACGATTAAAAAATATTAAATTGAAATAATACAAACTTTTTCTCAAAAATTCGAAATATTGTAAATTTATTTGATACCTAAAAAGAAAAAAATCTACTTTTAAAAAAAGTAGATATACACGTAGAAAATTATAAAATTAACCTTAAAGTAATAGAAGTTTTATAATTATTGAGTTTCGTTAACGACAAGTCTCGTGACTATACAAACGTAATATAATTTTATTATAAATAATTTTTAGAAATATATTTTTTTAACAATATAAATTGTCCCAAGAACCAGATAAAGGGGAAAGTTCGAGGGCGAGGCTAGCAATCTATGCTTGGTATAAAAATTAATCGCTCCTAGAACTAACAAAATAGCCTCTTTAGGATTTTTAGTTAGGAATAACAGGACGAAGTCCTAAGAAGAAGAAGAGAAGAAGAGAACGGTATAAATTAAAAATATATAAATTAAATTATAAAAAGATATTAAACTATAAAAAATACATATTATATCCGATATATATAAATTATTATATATATTTATTTAAATATCTAAAAATCCAACCGTGTCTACAATAAACTAACCATGATTCATCTCACTCGCTTAACCATTTTATCCGGAATTACTATTTATTCAAATTAGATATTACTAAATTGACTTAAAATACATAAAATATTAACATATTATTGTAATAATGTAAATTATATTCATTACACGTCTAATAATTTCTATCTGTTATATCCATTAGTGGTTTAATATCGTCGATGTTAAAAATGGTATAATAATTTATACTTCCCTGTATAAGCGAGTATAATAGTGACGTGCCAGAATCGATTAGGAAGAGTAAGATTAGTTGGAAAGAGAAATGAAAGGTATGGAGGCGAAAGAGAGAGTGAGAGAAGGGGAAGGAAGAAAGGAGTGAGGGATGGAGAAGAAAAGAAGGGTTAAGGGAAGGGATCGAGAGTTATGGAGAACGTAGTGCGACGAATCTTGCGGTTTTGTCAGCCGCACGGGACACGTCGCGTGACGTGTATGGTTTTGCAGATCACGTGTAGATGGGTGAACCGCGTTGCTTTTTGTCGGTAGAGTCGGCCCGAACGATTAGTTCGGTAATGGGGGTGGCTAGGTCCGGGAGGTGGGGCAAAGGGCTTAAAAGCGCTCGTGCGATCCGTTCACTTAATGAGGGTTAAATTATGCAGGTCTGCTCGAGAGTCTCTCGAGAGGATGGCCGGGGCTTCTCGTGGTGAACAGGGAAAGCGGGAAAGGGAAAAGGAAGGCCTCCGGATTTTCGAATAAAGTAGATTTATGAATCTCTCGTGAGTACTGCTACTCGGGTAGGAAGGAAAAAAATCGAAGAAGAAAACTAAAAATTCTTTCATTTCTTTTATTTTCTTTCCCCTTTTTTCTTTTCTTTCTTTTTCTTTTTTTTTCTTTTTTTTTTCTTATAAAACGAAGATCGTTCAGTAATTTTCATTTGCGTTTTACTCTTTTGCATTCTTCTGTCCTATGTCGAATTGTATATACTATATGTATGTATATGTATATGTACGTGTGTACACTTTTGTATAGGTTAACGTTCGCTCTAGTTTCATACGAGTATATACTATGTTGATAAGCATTGTCTCGAGTTTTGCTAGTGAACAAATTTAGCCGACGCCAACGTTGAAGCTTCGCTATGAAATTCTATGAAATATTTGACAGCGACCGAGATAGTGATAAAATTCTCTAGGAAGTACGTCAAAGTAAGGAAAAGTATTTTTCGTATTTGAATTGAATTTGTCTACGTTGGAAAAAAATTATATCAGTAAAAGTAAGTGATAGGGAGATAGAGTATTGTCTGATTTAATAAATGTACAGTAAAATGCAACACATGTATGTAAAACATCCAAATTTATCCTTTTTAAATTCTAGATTTTATTTACTTCCATTAACATAAAATTAACTAATGGTATTTTTTTAATTTATCTTATTATGAGAAATTACATTTTTTTTTTATATAAACGGAAATTTTTTTATGTAATATAATTTTTTGTATTTAAATTTAGTAAATAAATACTTTTTTTTTGTTATTTCAAGCAAAGTGTAATTAAATTACGTGCTTTTTCTAAAACATATTATGTTAATTAAAATTGGTGTTTATAAAATAAGAATTTATTTGGTATGAAATTTCAGTTAAAGAAAAAAATATCATTAAACGTTTAATTGATTCTCTCGTGTCTTTTATCGTCGATTTGCTGTATTAATACTTATTTATTCTTATTAACAACATTAGAACTGCTTTCAGTAAGCAACTTATTCTCGACCCAACGCTACCTGATGATGCTTACATAAGCTAGTTTCCATGTAATTACAGGAAAAGTGGAATCACAGAAGGAAGCAGAAAGGACAATGTTGCCACGAAATTAAAGTTTCGAAAAAAAGATAATATCTTTTATATATACAAATATGTGTGTCTACTTTTAATTAAACGATTAATTTCCACGTCAAAGGCAAGCACTTCCTCTTTCGTTATTACTTGCCGACTAATTTAATTTTTCTTTATAATTAAAAAGAATATTTGAAAGAAAAGGAAAAAGTAAAGAAATGAAAAGAGAAAGAAAGAGATAGAAAAAGACAGTGATATATATATATATATATAGAGAGAGAGAGAGAGAGAGAGAGAAAGAGAGAGAGAGAGAGAGAGAGAGATAGAAAGAGAGAGAGAGGGAGAGAGAAAGAGAGAAGGAGAGAAAAAGTGTAACGAAGAAATAAACTGCATTTAAAATAATTTTATAATAAGGCTTTAATAAAAAGACCTGAAACCAAGGAAAGAGTATTCGGCGAGAGTTTACACAATTACGAAATCTTTTGTAACCTTGCGAGCAGGGAAATTCTTTCGGAAAGAACCTTGCATACCTTTCTTCTTTGTACTTGAAGCGAAAAGAAAGAACAGCATTTTTTCTCCTTTTACTCCTTTCCTTCTTTCGTTTATTTATTTCCCTTTTCTTTTTTTCATCATCATCATATTCTTTTAGTTTGGAAAGAAAGAGAACGAAATTAGAAATAGGATTCATGATTTCTGTCATGGTTACGCATGTCAAAGTACTGCGCACGTGTTTCTTAGCTAACGTCTATGTGTGTATTCTAATTTGGTGAAAGATGGAATAAGTATAGAAGCATTTCAGGTAATTCGAAAGCGTGTCTCAAAAAGTGATTTTACAGAAATGGCAATTTCAAATATCAAAGACCATAGAAATGAAATAATATTTCATTATATTATTTTAAGAACAGAAGAAGGAGAGAAAAAGAACAAGGAAGAAAGGAAATATTAAATAAAAATCGAAATAATCAAAATGTACACTAACGAAATACTTTCTTTAATTTATTATTCAATTAAGCGTACTTAAAATTAGGATTGTATCAATTAATTGATTTTAGAAATATTATTGTTTAATTAAATATTTCTTCATTGCAAACTTTATTTTAATATTACGTGTGTGTGTAAGAGAGAGAAAGAGAGAGAGAGAGAGAAAAAAAATCGTTTAACCTGTGTGTGTAATAATTACTTGTGTATTGGTGCGTGATGATAGTTTGTGAAAAATCACGTCATATAGTCGACAAATCAAGAAAGACAACAAAATACTTTAAACACTGTAACGCGTTATAGACGATAGTAGTAGATGTTAGAAGAAAATAGACGAATCTAAAAAAGTGTAGACGAATAGATGTTAGATGAATAGACGGATAGACGAATCGAATCATAGATGAAAGACACGATAAAAGATTAATCAAGACCGAATTTACTATTGCTTTTCCCTGTTATTTTTTTTATTAATAATATATATTATAATATAATAATTATATATATATATATATATATATATATATATATATATATATATATATATATATATATATAATATAATTTAATATAATAATTATTATATTTATTATACATTATTATATTTATTCCAATAGTATATTACATTGGTATCATAAAACGGGTCAATCCTTAAAAAAAAATAAAATAAAATATTCGATATCTTAAAAATAGTTAAATAAAAAGGAAAAAAGAAAAATAAAAATAAAAAATGGGGAAAACATAAAATAAACGTTAAACACGTATGTAGGTCAAATCAGCGGTATTTCCTCCGGTAACTCGGAAACGGAAATGGTTTTGAGGGTTTCGCCTTGCTCCAATAAGCAAGAATAGTATACATCTAGGAAGGAGGAAGTATTTGGATACGGAGAAATCGTTGGGAGCGCATGTTCGCCATCTGCCGGTTATACTAAAGGGGGTTGGTGAGTAGGGGATAGCTTGACGCGCCTGTGCGCGCTATTGTCGATGAATAATGCATCTGCAGTGCCACGCGCGTACCTAGAAATCCTTTCTACCATCGGATACACTACACCTACGTATCTCATCGCGTATAGGACGCTAGAGAACAGAGGGAGAGAGAGAAAGAAAAAGAGAAAGAGAAAGAGAAAGAGAAAGAGAAAGAGAAAGAGAAAGAGAAAGAGAAAGAGAAAGAGAAAGAGAAAGAGAAAGAGAAAGAGAAAGAGAAAGAAAGATATATAGATAGATAGATAGAGAAAGATAAAGAGACACAGAATACAGAGACAACAACTCAGAGAGAGAGAGAGAGAGAGAGAGAGAGAGAGAGAGAGAGAGAAAAGAGCATTGCTCGCGAACGCCCACGGTAGGCTGCTTTCGACGATTCTACGAGCTTTCAGACTCGACTTATAAACGATATCCTTTGTGTCCGTTTCTGTTTCTGCTTTGACCATGCGATTGTACATTTTAGACTTTATGTGCGCTATTATGCACCGTAATATCACCAATATGCGATCGTTCTTCTTTGATGGTTATATTCACGATGTGAGTCGCTTGTAATATGATACCATAGACATGAGCCTTCATTTAGTGCGTTTGATAATTCTGCATCTAATTATGATTCACACGTTCTAAATTATAGGGATTATCATCAAATCGATGATTATAATTTGATGGTTTGTAGTTTTTTGAAATTGATATATTATATTTTAGTTCTTGTATTTTATTGTTTATTCTTTTTTCCATTATATTCTAACCGATTGAAAATATTAATTATATTTACACAGCAACTATGTATATTATTGAAGAACGAATGCGTTTGTTTAGGATAAGGGATAGAAAGAGAGAATACGAGTATCGATGCGTGGTGAGTATCGATCGGACGTCTGAACCAGGACGTCGTTGGATTTCATATTACCTTCTGAACGGAAACGCAATCTCCGTGTTTCGCGCAATGTAATCGAGGATTACATTGATGCGTAACGTAATCGCAGATAATATTCCTGCATGAATTAGTTTCTCTCGTATAAATTTTCGACGGAAGCCGTTCAAATTTTTTTTGATTTTTTTTATCTTCTCTCGATCGATCTACATCAAAATCTACGATTTATTAGCCACGAGAATGCGAACGAAATGAATTACAGATACGATCGTTTTGATTAATGACTTATTGGAGTTTAAAATTAGCGGTAATTTGTTTGATATTATATACATAATTTACGTAACTTAAAGATTGGTTTTTTATTCATATTAGTATATTTGATCTGATCGAAAAGAAAAAGAGAAAGAGAGGTAGTTGAATGCAAAAGAATATATTATAACGTTACTGAAATGAGAATTTAGGTATAACTCTGAAAAGAATCAACACAGTCACCACAAATCTGAATAAAATATAAAAGTAGAAAAATATATAACATATTGAATATACATATGTAGGATAAGTTGTTGGGTATTATTCAAATGGAGGTATATAAGACGTAGGTTGTTGTCTGTATCGATCTACTTTCTAGAGCATACGTTTAATGTCACTAAAAGGTTATCTCATCTTGTATCTGAAGCTTATATATGTACATATCAATCTCACACCATCGCTCACAGGACTTACGCAGGAAACGTCTCTTGAGATGAAAAGAGAAGAGAAGAGAAGGAAACGTGAAAATTCGAGTACGTGCATTACCATCGGAAAACGGGATTCGAGCTCGTAAAATCGTTAACAACGAAATCGATATAGGCTGCCGATCCCGAAAACGAACGGTTTGTAACGATACGAATCTGGTTTTGTAATCGAATATATACGCGGTTCTACCGAAATTCGATACATAATTTATCGGATGAACTCTGCCGCCTTTATGCTACCAGCCACCTGCAAAATGGCGCCAGAGGAAAATTGTAAAACGTACATACTGTATAGTCTGTAGCAATTCCATCTCATACTTCCTCTCGTTTAGTACAGAAACCTTTCATTATAATAAATTATTCTCCTTTTACGGGAAAGAGAAAAATGTGACAAATACTGTTTGCTTTGTTTAGAGAATGCTTTATAACTTGTTTGATTATTATGACCGTTACTCACAAGCTCTCTTTACATTGTTCACTATGGCTCACATGTATTAAACTTTGTTATAGTAATCTAATATTCAAATAAGCGCTCGTTCGCATTCGTATTTGTAGATATGAATGATTTATACATGTTGTCTGTCACCGATAATAGATTACAACGACAAACTTAAGTGATTGTTCTAAATATTTTACGACTTAATTTACTTTCGATAGAATACCCTTCCGTATCGTTCTTCATATCGAAAATATTTCAGAAAAGAAAAATCAAATTAACAGATTTTTAATGCCATTAGCATTCCGTTCTTTTTTCTTTCTTAATTATACGTAGACATATCTAAGAATTATTTTAAAATAATGTAATAAAAAGATGTTACGATGTAAAGAATATGAAACAATTTTGAACCGTGTAATTTTGAAAAGAATTGAAAAACCACGAAAAAACGTAGCAAGAATATTTTTCATACAAGAGAAGAGAAGATTAATGGAACAGAAATGTTTAAAGAGGGTTTTAAACATTTGTAAAACTTGCTCGACAAATTGGATACTTTAGAGCTTATAATTCATGACAATAATGATTCGAAGAACAACGTTCTAAGATTTTCGGACCTTTTGCATACAAAAGGGACCAACCGCAGCGGCCGTCTCGCTTGTTTCCATTCGCAACACTTTCCTCCTTTTTATTTCTCTTATTATTACGAGAATATGAGTTTAAGAGCAACCAACTAACTCTCGTTCAGTTCCATTTTGTTCGGTTTGCTTTTTATGATACCAAAAGAGTGTATTTCTCATTTAATATTTATTACTATTCCAAGCATTAGAATTGACTACATGAATAATTTATTTTTCACTCGCTGTAGTAAATAATAATCATTAATAGAAGAATAAGAAAATAATAAATTATAAGAAAGTAATGAACATTTTGTAAATATTTAATTGAATATATCATTTGTATTTGTATATTAGAGAGATGGAGGAGACCAGACTCTTGTTGTAATTTTGTAGCTGAAACGATAATAACGGCAACGAGAAAGGCTTCTTCGTGTTCTAGACATTTGGATATTTTTCTATACACCTTTTCCCGCGACATCCTTTTTTTGTTCTCTTGTCTAACAGGGTCCTTGCATTCAGTAAAGTACGTAGGAAAATTTTACTCTTCAAACGGTTGCTCGTCGTTAGGAACGACATAGTAGGGTATTCATTCGTTGAATACGATGATGAAGCGATTCGTGAGAGGCGACAGGAGGAAAGGAATAAAAATATCATGCTCGATATTATCTTCGAGGAAAGGAAGTGGGTCGACTTTATGAAGACTAGGATGTTGTAGGTACGAGTGAAACATATTTGCGCATAAATATTCCTTTATGAACAGGAGTACCGTCCGAGTTGGTGCATCGATAATGTTGACTTCAAGTTAAGACGTACAAAACGAAAATGCTAGGATTTATGAATAAAAATTGATATTATTTAGAAAGAAAATAATACAAAAAGAATTTTTAATAATAACGAATAAAAGATAATTTATATAAGGGTGAAAAATATATTCTACGTGGATTATATGATGATATTTTAAATTTACAATAAAGTAAACTACGCGCATAAAATGTAAAATTAAAATTCACAATTTTATAATGAGCGATATTTTTAAGATTTAGATATAGAAGAATCTTCGTGAATTCCATTATTTCCAATTTAAGACGAAGAGTACGTGCATGGACTTTGATATCATTAAGATAACTCAAAATTAGTTACTACAGATGTCTTCTTCGTATTACTTTCTCTAAAGCCAGCAGGTCTTATAGTTTAATATAGCAAGAAAGCAGTCACGGTAAAAGTCTTTGAGAGAAAAAGAGAGAGAGAGAGAGAGACTCTCAAATGAGATAGTTCAAGCAAGAAACTTTCAAAATATCTGTCGAAAGACACGTAGGCCATGGAAATTTGGCGAAGTCGCGGGTCTATGTTGGGCCGATGAAAAAAAACAACAAGAAAAGAAAAGAAAAGAAACAACGAGTACAGAAAAAAAAATGTAATAATGAGCGAAAGCAAAGAAACAGTCTGGGGAAATGAAAAAAGAAAGAAAGAGAGAAAAAAGGTAGAGGAAGAGAAAGAAAAAGAGAGAGTAAGGAAAGAGGATAGGAGAAATCGCGCAAAACAAGGCCTTAACGAGAAGTACTTTAAAGTTGGTTACGCCCTTACGCGAGAGGGTGTCGAGGGTCTGTGGTATGCTATGGGTAACCAAAGTTGGGTGGGAAAGGGGAGGAATGAGGGGTAGCTACCGAGAGATCGTTAGAACTCCATTTCACTTTATTGTAATTTCATTTTTCCCGTCTGCAAATAAACGCTCCGCTGGTCACGTCTATCGCGTTATCCGCCTTCGGTGAAAAGTTTCGTATAGACGGGGTTAAATAGCACTCGCCCATCGTACTTTTACCTAACTCCCAAGCCACCCTCCCTCCTTTTAACTCTCCTTAGCTACGAAAGAAGAGAATCTTCTCCTTCTTCTTCTTCTTCTTCTTATTCCTCTTTCGAGTTACTTTGTTTTTTCCCCTCTTTCTTCCTTAACAAACCTCTTTCTTTTTATTTCTTTTCCTCTAAACCTTCGATCTCCCAGTCTTATCAAAGAGATAATAACATCGTATAGTTATCATAGTGATCGCGTTTTCGTATACCATTTCTCTACTTTCACAATGTAGCCTCTATAGTTAGTTCTATCTCCTTTCGATCCATTCCCCATTCCTTTAGACAACACGATTACTCTGTTCTTCCATTGCTGGTTGTACGATAATTCGCAAAGCGGAGATTTTTCGCGTTTATTTTGGGTGAAAGTAAAGTTATCGGACTTTTCCTAAGATTTCACGTACACGTGGTAAAGTTATCTTCCTTTTTTTTCTTCTTTTTTCTCTCTCTCTTTCTTTCTTTCTTTCTTTTTATTTTTTATCTTCATTTACTTTTTTTCTCTCTCTTTTCAAAGTATCAGCGAGATACTCTTCCCGTGGAATATAATCTCCTGTTTTTTAGCTTGGATCGATCGAGTACAGCATAGAAAATATACGTCCTATACGACATCGTATTTTTTATTGCAATTTTTACATTGTGAATATAAAAGAGTAGAAATTATCCTAGCCTTCTCTTTTTTTTTAACGCTTCTCGTTTCATGAAAAATTATTTACGAAAAATTTAATATTAATTTATATACCTGTTTATTATATGATACATAATTTCAACAAAAAATAATGAAATATACACATATAATATTTTATATTATATAATTATATGCACATATAATATGAAATATTAAGTATATAAAAAAGCAACAAACACATTTAAAATAACGTTTATATTTATAAATAGAAGAAGAAAAAGAAAGAACACTAGAAACAGTGAAAGACAATGAAAGAAAAAAGAGGAAAAGCCTTAGACAACGCGGATAAGAAAGAAAGGTTTGAAGAGGCAAAAGAGCGCGTAACCTACGTTATGACATCGTAAAGCATGAACCGGAGTGAATTTAAAGTCCTAGAGAGAAAGTGCACCAGTCGAATAGTTTTTCTTTTATCGACGAATACGATGCAGCTCGCTACCGAATTGCAGTTTAATCGTGCGCCTTCTGTTTCACCGTGGAATATGATTTGTCGATGGAGCACATACTTGGGAGGTAGCAGAGTAAAAGGAATGAAAGAGAGGCAAAGAGAAAGTAAATTTATTGCTATAAAGAACTACAGGGTAATAGAAAAATATCTACTTGAAAGGCAAAGTGAAATATCAAAAATACAAAATAATCAAAAATAGACAGATACAACGTATTAATAAAAGAGAAGTATACAAAAAAATGAAATATAAAATGTCAATACAAATTTAAGATGAATAAGAGAAAAATAAATATATTAAAATATACATTCGCACGAAAATGAACAAAAGAATTCTTAATAAAATAAAAATAATCCTTTTTCCCATCGATAAAACTTTTCTCTTTTGGCGAGGTACGAGGAACAAACAATAGAAAATTTCCAATCTCTTCGAATGATCGCATGCACTGGACACCGTGACTCCAAATTTTATGTTGCACGCAAGACAAAGAAAAAAAAACAGAATTAAATGCAAGATTTATTCTTCGAATTACGGTAATGGCCAACGAAAATATCGGCCCACCACAGGAGCATTACTATTTCCAACCTTTTTATCGGCACTATTCGAACGTGAAATCCCTCCACCTCCGCCAACCCAACTTCCGTTGAAATTCATTTGCCGTCTGGTTTCCTATTGAAAATATATATCCGCTAATATGGAGCACTTTGCAACGATATTTACAAGTTGGCCGAAGCCCTTTTGAACGAAACTGCGCTTATTTACGGTCATTATCGTTCCCTTGTACATATTTTATTACCGCGAACTCATTAACATTTTCATAATTAAAAGATTTTTCTTTTTATTTATACGCATATTAAACATAGTACAAAATATGAAAAAGAAAAACCAGAAAAACATAAAGAAAAATAAAACAAAAATCACGATGAGAGAGATGAAAAGTCGACATTTTTTAGGGCTTTTTTTTATTTAATTTCTGTTTGCGTAGTAAGGATTTTGAAGAATCACCGATGGTTACCCTGCTGTACAAAGTTCTTCGATAAATATTTAGAAAACATCAAATGAAAGTAGACGCGCTTACCGAAGGACGGTTAATCTATCTCATAGGGAACAGGTTTCTTATTTCTCTGGGTGTTTTCTTAAGACGCGTTAAGAAGAAGATCGTCCCCATGTTCTTTGGATGTTTCGTTCGTTCCCCTTAAAAATCTCCAAGTACGGATTTACGTGAAACTAAACATTTACGTTTTTTTTATTTTCCCCTCTTACTAACTGCTTTTCACTTTTTTTTCTTTTTTTCTAACGTACATATCAACTAATCTGTAGACTCAAAGCGATCGTGAAAGATCGTTTTTCTCAACCATAAATTACAAAAGTATTATTTTATATATGAAAAGAACAAAGATATATTATTAGATCATAACTTATTAAATTTCCAAAATGCATTATCATTATAAATTTGAATTCGGCGGGTTGACCTATTTGTCGGTGGAATTTCTATAATATATGCGTTCTATCACATAGACTAACGCAAAATTCTCTGATAGAATTTATATTTTATCGATTTGTTTCTCCACCCCTTTCCATCTCTTCCTCCTACCCTTCTCCACCCCTTTTCCTCTCTCTCTCTCACTCTCTCTCTCGTTACCATACCAACTGACGTTAACGAGTCATTGTGAACGTGACTGTCGCACGTTATTTATGCATTGCATGGCGCATTCGTAATAAAAGCACCTCCACGAGCTTTCCTCATTTCGCGCGCGTTGTGAGTGTATACCCGTTAGTTGTTGTAGGTGTCGAGAAATCGCCAACGAATCAAACGAGTTGTAGAACGCGAGTCGTAAAAGAATTTTTGTCGGTCCAGTTTTACGAGCTTTTGGTCTACATGTTGGTAGGGGTTTCCTACGATTTGATCATTCCAAAGTAAAACGAGGGATAATCTCATGGGGGTAACCCCGTTAAATGGAAAGTAAAGAAAGTATTAACGCTGAAGCTGAGATTTATGGTGTTGAAAATAAAGATCTTGTCCCGTTTCATCAGAATACAAAAGTGTTCTTTTAATATACATATGCATTATACATTAAAATAAAAACAATTAAGTATAACGAGGTAATATCTATAAATAAGATTAATATTAACGTATACAAGATCGGTGACCTAATCCTAAGTTATTTCAAAATCTAGAGCTAGATACGTATAGTTATTAACGTAATCCTGTGTCATAAAATAATAAATTATAATTGTTCATTTGTTTGTTCAATTTCGTTTGATGGTTAAATATTGATTTTTATTATATTCGCTTGTTAAATTTGTTAAATTGTGAGTTTATTTCTCCATTAAATAATACGTTTTTTATTTCAAGTTTATTATATGTATGGTATCCATTTAAACATCTCGCCCAAGCAACGTGAATGTGTTATGTTACATTGAAAAATACACATAAATAAAAATATAGTTATTATTTATTACTAGATAAAAATTAGTTTGACTAATTTAAAAAAAAACTAACTGCTTACGAACTAAATCAAATTCAATAGATTACGTGTCCATCTTACCAAAAGAAACACTGAAGAGAATATCCGATAATGAAGTAGGAAGCGTATAGATGAATTTCCATGGAATAGCTTAGCGGTCTATAATCTTGGAAAATGGAGTCCAATTTTTTATCCTTGCGATAAAATTTTCTTTTCTTTTTCTCCTCGATATTCGAAGAGAGAGAGAGAGAGAGAGAGAGAGAGAGAGAGAGAGAGAAAGAGAAATCTGGAAACTGTGAGGGAACAATGGCCGGATGTTTTATTCTTATTGAATTATTATGCAAAGTAGCAATTAACCTCTTCATTCGGCAATGGCGTTCGAAACTTTCATATAAAATATAATCGATGAATATTTAAAAGTAATGTTTAACGAAGTCGACGACGAGGAGAGGAAGAAAAAAAAAGAAAGAAAAAAAGAAAGAGTTGACAACAGGGGTAAATGGGAAAACGATAGGTTTGCTTCTTATACTACGTAAAATAAAATTGAATTCTATGTCATTATGATTCGTAACATTTATGCATATAATTCAATAATCAGTTTTATTAAATTTTAACCATTTAAATCTCTTCTATATTTATATCAAACGATTGTATTTGTGTTAGAATTGATACTAACATTTTACTCGTCGATTATAACTAATTATTTGATTGTTGTTATATTTAGGACGTCAATTATATGATTATTAATACGGAAAGGCATATACATATATCGTCTATGTTCAATCAAAAGCCGCTAATTAAATGTTCATTCTTTTTCACGAGAAAATTATTTTTTTAAATTTACTAGTCGTCACTCTAGACCAAGTATCCACACACACACACACACACACAAAATAGTAGTGTGTGAAAGCATAAACAAAAAGTATACTTTTTTCAAATCTGATTTTTCTCATTAACAATTCATTTATCAAACAATAGCTCTATTTCCGATTACCATAAATGTTAATTACTGATTTTTGACTGAAAATATACGATATGATATATTAATTTGTTAATTACTCATCAAGTAGCTATCAAAACGAGCTAAATAGTTGCCTAAGTTATTATTCAATTGTCTAAAATAGAGGAATACAATCTTTCATTAACAATTAGGAAAATTATTTTATTATTTAAATTACGTAAGATTTATTTCTTAGCTTCGGTCATTGGTGTAACAAAAATATAACACAAAAAAACCTCGAGAAAGCTTAAGAAAGCGTATGCTTTGATTATTTCTGTACCATTGAGATTTCTTATTATAAAAGAAGCCCCTTTTATTCGCGAGCCTTTTCGTGTTTCTCTGCATAATAATCTCCTATTCCTCCACTTCCTCGTACTCCTTTGATCTCATCTCTTATTTTCGAAACGTTAAAGAACAACGCGTATTTCATTTTTAAAAGTACTATATCTTTATATACATACATATATACTTACCTTTACATTCATTATATATATTATATATCATACATGTATATATTTCTGTGTAAAATATATATATATACATATAATCACGATTCATCACGATGCCGCTGGCACCAAATTCGCGTGGAATCGTTAATTAATGAAACGAAACACACTGTGTGTACTCTCCAGCCTTCGCGAATATCACACAATTATGAGAGAGAGGGAAAGAGAGAGACAGATAGAGAGAGACAGATAGAGAGAGAGAGAGGGAGAGAGAGAGAGAGAGAAAGAGAGTGAGAACAACGATTTTGATTTAGATTTAGGATAGTACGCGGCACTCGAACTCACGAGTTATGACGCGCCGGCGAATTCGAATGACAGGCAAAGTGATTGCCGAGTTGCAATGCAATGTAATGTAGTTGCGCATTACTTCGAATGCATAATGACTTGGACCGCATGAATGTACTAGCACATTGTCGATGCATACCATCTTGCGAACGTTAACAAAGCTTACAAATTCAAAGTAATAATCTATCGGCAAATCAAATATATTTCTTTTTTCACCTTTTTTTATTCAAAAAATAAAGAGAGATTTTTAAAAAGAATGTTTTTTGAAAATGATTATTAGAAATATCATTATGGGTAAAAAGAACAAGATACGAAGAAAGAATAGGATACATTATTATCCTTTGCACCCAATGATGACTGTTTTTTTAATAACGCAGCGCTCTTATTTGCAAACGGAAAGTTGTTAAGAACCGTAATGGCATTCGAGCTAATTAGAAAGAAGAAAATAAAAAAGAAAGAAATACAAGGAGGAGGTTTAGAAAAGTAAACGTTTACTAGTTGTCAATACGTATTTATCATTATCTAAATAGTCATAGTCAAATTTAAATAAGCAACTGTTATGTTTGCCCGATAAAAAAATTCCCACCGCAAATGCGTATCTCCTTTTTTCTTGATATATCTCAAATTCATCTTTGAAGTTGATAATTAACAAATTTTCAATCATTTAAATAGTATTGTATTTATGTATAATAAGAATTATATATATATATATATATATATATATATATATATATATATATATATATATATATATATATATATTTATGTTACATATAGTATATATATATATATAGTATTTAATAGATAATTAAGTAAAAGCACATAAGTAAAATCTCTGATGTTGATCTAAAATCGACCAAACTAATGACGAATCTAATTATGCTTAAGCAGTTGAACGAAATTGTTATAAAGTTATAGTACATAGAAATATTGTCCTCAAAAGCCGATAATGGCACTTAATGAAGCCCAGATATCTTATGTTTCTATGATTCATTGATCATATTAAATGTCGCTATCATCTTGCATTCCAGCTCATATGAGCTTCCTATGTCTTTGTCTTCTATCTCGTTTGTTCTCTCTCTTTCTTTCTCTTTCTTTATTTTCATTTGATCGTATAACATATAAAGTAGCTACATTTATATTATACTATATGTACGATCCGAAATGATCGTACGGTAACTAGCTGTATCAAGATGTGCGCGTTCGATTCTATCGATTAATATAAGATTCTAGATCGATACTCGTTACGAGTATCGAACGACCACAAGCAACTATCAAAGCACTAACCTCACCTCTCGCATCCCTACCTTTCGCACCCCCATCATATATGCGCACTGCTGGGCCAGTTCAAAGGACCATTCTTTCTATTCCACCGCCGGACGCCTACAATGATACATCTTCAGCATCTAAGGAACACAGAAGCCACAAGGAACAAAGGACTTAAGAATTCACAAGAAACAACATTCCAACCTTTCCGATTGTGAACGTAAGCCTATTCAGCCCCACAACCTTTAAGGTTGTGATCGCTATATGTAAGAAGTGCGAGAGGTGAGATCATTCCATTATATAATTTTCTCGCGAAATATAGTTTCCCGCGTGGAAACGCCACGCGGTAGATTTTCATCATTGTATTTTATAAATATCATGCAGGGTTTTTATGCCGCAAGGCTTTTCCCTGACGAGCCAATAAAGCTTCGCATCTTTTATTGGCTCAACCACGTGTTTTATTTTAAACCTGAACTTAACCCTTTATTCTCCACATCATAGCATATACGAAATTGCCAGAGGACTCTTAATTGAGGAATTTAGGCCTCAACACTATAGATCACAATTATACAAATAACACATGTTCGTTCGTGTGAAAGAATAAGAAAAATATTTTTATTACATCGAAAATAATTTTACACGATGGTTTATATTTATATCTTATAGTCACATAAAAACTATCTCTAATAAATTATCTATAAAATCTAATGTATTATTAAAATAACATTAGATACTTATATATAAACAAGAAAAATATTAACTGTGATATATTGAAGAAGAGAGAGAGAGAGGAAGAGAAAAGCATGGAGATGCAAGAATGTAATATGTCTTCGTAATCCAATTAACGCGATGAAAGGCAAGATTGACAGTAAAACGAGGAAGTTTCAAAGGTCGTTGATCCAATTTAAATTCGATCGTGTGATATTAGGAACGATACGTAAGCTGTCCAATTATAGACACTCAAGAGGTTGCCTAGCTCGCATTTCAATTGACAATACTAGTAAGACGATTATAGGTATGAAAGGGAGGAAAAAAGCTTAATAAGGTAATGTTTTATGTTCTTAAAGGTAATACACTCCACTTGGAGTAATCACAAACGATTTGTCAAAAGTTGACGAATTCATTATGGCCCTAATCTTAGAAGCAATTTGCATAAGTTTTAAACTCTTCGATCCGGGTCAAGATAAACGTCTTAATAAGACGCGTGTACTAGAATACGCTATGATTAATTAACGCGAAGAAAGGCGCGATACGTTTCCCTTCTCTTAAGGTAATTCGTCACGTTGCGAATTGCTCGAATACCGGTGGCTATATGGAATAAAGCATCGTGTAAATTCATCAACGTCGTTTAAACGCTACCAAGAATCCCCAAAAAATCAACACTTTTCTATTATAATGTTTTAATTCAATCGTTAAATACATTTTAAATAAATTTACGTAATTAATAAAATATCTAATAGAGCAATGGA
This sequence comes from Polistes dominula, assembly GCF_049000335.1. NCBI lineage: Eukaryota > Metazoa > Arthropoda > Insecta > Hymenoptera > Vespidae > Polistes > Polistes dominula. Next base: position 7,553,365 of record NW_028301147.1, read on the forward strand.
TGTATTTGTAGATATTTTTGAAAAAAAAAAAAATTATGTTATCTACATCAGTGATTTAAACGGTTATCGAATAATAATAAAACAGAAACGATACAATGTTATTTCAAATTTGGTTATTTTAATCAAATATTTGAGAGATTTATAAAATCTTGAAATGCAAAATTGATGTTTTCAAGATTCCATTTAAACAATAATCACGTATTATTGATATTGATTGAGAGAAAAAATATTTTTCAAAGTTGCTTGTGTGTTAAAAATAAAATAATTGATAAATTGATACGTAGATTTTGGACAAAGCTTGAAAAAAAAACTTAAACTTTTATAAATAAATGTTATTTTTTAAACTTTAAAATTTCAAATATTTCTTTTTTTGTTTTAAGTTAACTTGACATATTAATATTTTAATTCTGTTATAAAAGTTCAATTTTAACAGTTGTTTTATATTTAGTTTAAAAAGTTTTAAAGGAAAACTTTTATTTTTTAACGGATATTTTAAAATGAAATATGAAAATTTTAACTACTCTTCACTTACTTAGAGTTATTTAAGGAAAAGAAAACAAATGAAATATAGATGAGTAACTATGTTGTGATCTTCATGTAATTATTTTATTATACTCTTACGTGCTCTTACCTATGTAATACTAAAAGATAAATTTTATTTGAAAGTACTTTAACTGCTTAAAAGCAGAATAACTGATACTGTCCAACTAGAACTTTTTTTCCAGTTTTGTTGAAATAAGTAAAAAAAATTGGTTACTTATGCATAAATAGAAAATGAAGTAAAAATTTCAATGGATTTATAACTTTTTTATTAGAATAAAGAAAGTTAATAATCACAAAATAACTCTTATATCAGAACCAATTGAAAATTTGTAACAATTTCCTCCAAATCCTTATTGAGTTTTTAGAAAAAGAGATTGTTATAACGATGATAATCGTTTTAATTTGAACGATTAATGATATTACAATAGATGTTATTTAAAAAAAAAAAAAAAATAGTTATTAAGATGCTTTTGAACTTCTTTTCCTTCGTATATCGTAGCTCTGTTTCCATAGATCAGGCTCGTGGAATATTATACCGAATTACACGACTCGTATACTCTCTGCTAATACGCTCGAAGCACGAGTCGGTTAATTAAGATCAATAACCCCTCTCGTAACGGCGGAGAACTTACCTCGAGTTTTCCCTCGACCCTTCTACTCTCTTCTCTAACTTCTCTTCATCCTACATTTTCGGCTCAAGTAACAATCGCGAAGCTTAACGTCCTCGTTCTCCACGTCCAAATCGTTTGCCTACGAGCTATGCTTTTCTTACAATGAATACGTTTACGAGAGATCCCAAGAGACCTAAAAAGTGAACAGGCTCAAGGATTCTTTTGAAAATGTTATCTTCCAATACTGCCAACTATGTTGGTTCATGTTTTAACTAATAATTTATTTAAACATTGATTATTTCATTGTTATATTCTTAATTGATTAGCAATATATTATTATTTGATGATTATCGGTAAATATAAGTGCTGTTATTAACATTTAACAAACGGGTAAGGTCAAAGTGTCATATTACCTAAAAAGCAAAACTGTTCATTAGGTTAAACAGACGGATAGTACTACAATTAACGGTACCAAGAAAAAAAACCTAAAAAGCGTAAAAATAAAGAACTAACCCAACGTAATAAAAGTTTGAACAAAAACGTACTAAATCTATGTGACTTGTATGTTAAGTGTTAAATAAAAACGAAGTCAATTTAATATTTAGATCATACGTGAGCAACTTCTTCGTAGCGGAATAGACGTGTTCCTTACCTTTAATCATCGATTATTCTTCGACTACATATAATTAAGATAAGTTTTTTATTATTTTATTAGAGTCAGCAGAGAGTAAAAAAGTAAAGTTGCTACGAATTTTTTAACGTAATAATTTAAATAACATATAAATCGAATGATTATTTAAACAACGAGAAAATAATTCTGTTAGAACAAAGGACTCTGGGGAAAAGAAAAAGATGATGAAAGGAGATAAAGAGTAGAAGGAAATAGCAGGCAAAGGAATATCTAGAGTTGCATGCTTTCGACACGATGACGCAAGGACAGATCGACGTGTCGTCGAGTAACCGATTGCAATGGGAAAATAGTCGAAGAAAGAAGGTGACAGAAGCTTTCGTTTAAAAACCTTCCTCCCTACCGTCGTTCTTTCCTTCCTTCCTTCCTTCCTTCCTTCCTTCCTTCCTTCCTTCCTTCCTTCTCATCTTTACCCTTTCAAAGGTCTTCGTAGTCCCTGTATCTTTCCAACGTCTTCTCGCTGCCTTCTCGTCGTCGTCGTCGTCGTCCCGGCCAAAAGGGAAGTCTATAAATTTGCCGAGAGAAATTGTCACGAGAAATATGGAGAATATTGAACGTGAGAGTAAAGCATTTACTCGTCGTTTCTAAAAAGAGAGAAAGAGAGAAAGAGAGAGACAAGAAAAAGTAGTCTACTTTTTTCTTACGAATCGATCACTCGTCCTTTCGATATAATATAAGCTTTAGAGGATCCTTATATACTATATTATTCCTCCCTTTTTTTCTCTTTCTTCTTACAATTTCAAAGTACATTCGAGTTACTCAAAAGAAGAATATTTGAAATATTACTCCTAACTCTTACTGAAAATTTTCAAATATTTTTTAATATCTACAGTTTCACTTCTTTTTCTCTCTCTCTCTCTCTTTCTCCCTCTCTCCCTCTCTGAATAAGATATTTCGCTCCGTGGATGATCATGATTATATTAAATTTGTATCTGTATAGATGTTCTTAATAATAATCTCTTATTCTCTTAGATGCAACGTGTTCTATCAGAATTTGTCGTCAAAGTTATGAGATATCTATCATTTGCTTAGTGTTCTTTATAAAGATTTGAAGAATCGACAATGACGAGAAAGTAAAAGATAAAGAGAGAAAAATGCCAACGATGCGTTAGGTCGCATCAATTTTCGCTAAGTTAGTACCATCCCTATTTCATTTTCTGCCTCTTAAAAACGAAAGAGGAAAGAATAATATCTTAGATAACGTATCTTCTTTCTCACTCTCTCACCTTTTATATCTTCTATCTTCAAGCTGAAGATTAAGGATAAGATAATGAGAGAAGAAAATTGAAGTGTCATCGATGAGAAGGTATATAAGTTGTTATCGCGAAACTTCGTCGAGAAAAAAATATTCGAACCAGGATTAAATTATACTGTTTACGTCTACCACATATAATACATTTCTTTTATTCCATGCATTGCTTATTTTTTTTTTTTCATTTAGGTATCTTTTTTTTAAACCTCTAAAAATATAAAACTTATGTTTAATTTAAGTTTTGTAAAAAGCGATCAATTTATAATATAATAAGTATATATTTTTGTAACGTCAATCTAATCAATTAGATGGTTTTATATAAACGTTATAAATGGAATAACAAGTAGATAGAAGAAATAAGTATCGATAATCAATACATAATATAAAAATAAAGTATTTAATATAGTAGTATATACATATATATCTGAGGATTTATGATATAAATGAATAACGATAAAAATAAGATATTATTATCTATTTTTATTCAATCATTTTTAAATCAAGTATCTTTACGTAATCTTTGTAATTTTATTTTTAATCCGTAATGGAAAAAAAAATAATATTTTAACGTAGATACACATACACACACATTTATAGTACTTTTTATAAAATTCTATAAACGAAAATAACTGAAAAGAAATAGATTTAAAAATGTTTGATATAATGCATATCGAAGATCGTCGAGTAATAATGTGACCGTTATGTTTGAATTTCTTTTACATTTTATTCCTTTAGTTTTCTTTATCGGGTCAGTTAAAATCGGGTAATCGAAGAATCAACATCGCAGAAAAACAAAACCAAATGGAAAGTCTTTCAATTATTTTCTATCTTTTATAATTCTTTTTAGGTATTTAAATATCGTTTATGACAAATAACATTTAATTAATTTTATTCTATTTTGATTAACTACAGACAAGCAACTAAGACTTATGTCTAATTTAATACAAACTTTATAAAATCGGTAATTAGTTATACATATATGTTTTACTGTCACTTAATTTTTAAATTATACTTATAATAAAGTTTTATGATTTAGTATGCTTTCATAATATATGTATGTATGTGTTGTAAACGATAAGAGAGCGAAAGAACGTTTCGATTGAAGTATCCTTGAACGACACAAGATCTGTTTAACTAAAAGTCAAACAAACGATTCCGTGTGTTCTTTCTTTTGTAAGTATATATGAAAAATGTGAGATCAAATATACTCATAAAGATCAAATATACTCATTAATATTATTTCATTGGTGCGTGCAACAATATACATAGATAATACCATTAACGATATTAAAGAAACTTTGACGATATTATCATTTAATAAAATGAAATTCTATACACACACACACACACGTATATATATTTATATGTATTATAATAATTGTAGTATTTTCAATATCATTATAAGAGTTATAGATTTTAAGAGGAAGTAGAGTATTTAGAGGCGTCAAATGCACGTACCGCGACGATGACGACGACGTCGTGCGGAGGCGTTAGTGTTTGTTATTACGGACAGGTAAGCCTGCAAAACGCGAGCGTCCACCAATGTCTGTGTATAAATTATTAGTCGATATTTCAAGCGTGACGTCACTTCCGGCAATGTGCCGGCTGCTTTCCGCTTTATGACGAATGGCCCCTCGGCTCCCGTCCACCTCGATGCTCGACTCCTCCCTTTGTCTTTTCCAATAATTCGTGCAACGTAATAAACCCCAAATTTTGCTCCAGTGTCGAATGGTATCAGCAATTTTCAACGATACCGGCCATATTTTCATCCGTCTATCAAAAGGGTTTGGTTCGTAAATCGACTCGATTGTTAAAAGTATCGTTGAAAAATTTTTCAATACATTATATTTAGCATTGTGATGATCAGTAATTTTCTACGAAAAATTTTTTAAATAATACTTTGCCATATTCTAATAAGAAAAATATTTTTACAATAATTATGTAAAATGATGAGACTTAAAAATCGTATTTTATTGTTCTGATTGAAAAATAAATCCTATCTTTGCTTAAAGTTACAGATTTATTTAAGAATCAATCAAATACCATAATATAAGGACGAAAAAAGAAGAAAAAGAAAAAGAAAAAGAAAAAAGGAAGACATTGTGATCTAAATGTAAGGATAAAAAAGAAAATAAAGTAGGCAAGTTTGCCAATCGTTACGAACTGTTCTTTCGATCTTTGAAGTTGTTTCTATATCGTAGAAACGACAGACCTGGTAAGAGGGGGAAGTTAAGGGGGAAAAAAGAGACAACGAAGAAAAAAGGGTAAAAGAAGGTTGAAAAGTATCGAAGATAGGGTGGAAATTAGAGAGAACTTAAATGTGGAAAGGGACACGTTTGCGTCGTGTAGAACAAGGCTAACAATAAAATCGATCTTCGCTAATGAACTTTCTCTCGACGTAAGCGCGAACTCTTTAAATGTTATCATTATCGATAAAAAGGCGAATGAATTGGGGAGTTTATATTAATTGACTTTGATTAAGGAGAATTAAGAATTTCCCTCTCCCCGTCCTTCTCATATTCTCAATCTTTCATCATTTTTATATTACGAAGTAAGTCAAAAATAAATTAGCAATTTGTAATATAAAAAAAAAAAATAAGATTAGTAGAAAATAAATGAATTTTTTTTTATTTAAGATTAAAACGCTTGGCATCAAAAGATTGCTTAGCTCGATTCGTTTGACTTCTTTTATTATAATTTTAACTGTTACACTGTGTCAGCTACAATGTTGAATTAGTTTAGTAACTATCGATAATACTAGTCGTGATTTCTGTCGATGTTCCTTCGTGCAAAGAGAACGGAAGGTTAGCTTATGGGGAGTTCAGTACGGGTCAGTTCTTGCGATCGGAGACGCAATTTCAGTTCGCCGATAAGTAAAAGGCGAGGGTTATTAGATATCGTGGATACGGATCAAATTCCAATTTCAACGAAGGGCTCGAGAACGGTTTCTCGTGAAAGAAGGGTAAAGGGTAAAGAGCATAGGGCGTGCCCCTTAAAGGTCGAAACCTCTGACTCAAGATGGAGCTTACGCTTGAATCGTCTCTTCAGAATCTTCACTATAACGATCCCGATAACTTTTTATTTTCTATTCGGCTAATCCGACGACAAGAGTTAAATCCGATCGATAATTGTATTTCTATTTTTTTTTCTTTCTTATTTATTAAATGAAAGAAATCTATTAGAATTCGATGGTTCTTATAATATATAATATCTAAGTACTTACGAATTGTTATATTGTATCGACTACAAAGTTTTTTTTCGTTTTGTAGGCAATAGGATACAAAATATTCTTCTATTATTTATTAAAATACATTATTTTCTATAATATAATTTCAATTAGTGTATGATCGCGTTTGTTTTGAAAAATGTTAAGTAAATTAAAATCGGAACTCGTCTCTTGTCTATCGATTCTTATATGTCATCCATTTATTTTAATTACTTATCTTGAATCGATTCCTATATTTCGCTAAATTTTTCGTTATAAGAACATGAGTGTCCTTTATATCGATGCATCTGTTTGCGATAGTCTTATAATAATAATAATCGATAATTTCATAGGTAATACAATCTGGTAACGCAACTTATTTCCATTTAGTAATAATACAAAGCGATTGGTATTATTCATTTCGAATAATTTTTATGACATTTTCACACTTGTGTACCGTATAAATGCTTACATATTCGCACAAATGATTTTTACATCCTGTACTACACTCATATGAACTATAACATCTTACATTATCATTAACATTATTATTACCAATTATTAAACAAATTTATTATATATTTTAATGCAAGTTTTCGAAGGAAACAAAATTTGTCGACTATATATTTAATATAACATAAGTAAGAAATAATATAAGATTGGATGCTATTACGATATTTATCTCATAGTAGATAATAAAAATTACTTTAAAATAGAAAAACACATTATTCTATGGGAATTCTCTTTACGACTTGTACTTTCACAACAATCAAGGTATAATTCAATGAATCCAAAGAGATTGGACTCGATCTTCGATGTGGATCTATCCTATCGTATCGTAGTAGATAAAAATCTAATCGATGGTTTACACAATCATCGTTTAATAGTTAGTCTCAATGTAGCTTTCAAAGTGCTCGAAAGCCATAAGACTCCCTCGTGATTACGTAGATCTTATCGAAATCTCGAATACAAACTATTGTATTGAACTCATGTGGCAAAATTTATACCTATTTGTCGCCATTTAATCGTTCTTTGATTCCTATTAATTTTGTCATGAATCGATCTGTATTTCCTTGTCATGCAAATTTCGAACTGATCAAAATTATACGATTTTATAATGAAAAAAACTTCGAAATTTTTTTCTCTCTTTTTTTTTTTTTTAAATTAATTATTCAAACTGACACGTTTGAGTCAATTCTGCAAGATAACTCTTTCTTAGTTTTCGCAGAATAAAGAAAAAGAAAAAACAAAACTAAACTTACTTTCGCTCTGATTTTAAATAAAAAGAAAAATAGAGAGACGTTAATGAACTGATTTTTGTAGTAATTAACTTTTCAGGACTTCGCTCATAAGCGATGGTAAGCCGTACAGCTTAAGGGGAATGAAGTCTTGCTACCGTGCCTTCGTATTCCGTCTTCACCATGATCGCGTGTTTCAATGGATCTTTTTTGCTTTTTCTTATTTTTCTTTTTTTCTTTCGCCCCCTCTCTATTCTTGTGTTAATTCTTTTTTCTTATATTTTATTTTTCTTCTTTAACTAACATGATTCATAACCGCTTAATAACGTAATAGCTTTTGAAAAAAATATCACAGAGATTTTTCTGGACGATGCACGTGACATTATTAAAATACAAGGAAAATAGCGTATATTGTATCGATTTATGTTATCCCGATAACGTATCTCAGGTGAATCGAGTAAAACGATGGACTCTCGCACGAACGCCACCGGACGTTTGCCAGTCTGGCAAGTAAAAAAATAAATTGAAGCGATAACGACTCGTTTATACCCGAAACTGCTTCCCTTTCCTGTAAATTCGAGCTGACACGTCGTCCATAGAAATATCATTCGATATTAGTATTTACATATAAATACATATAAAGTATGTTAATCGTCAATCTTCAATCTTCTTATTTTTTTTTCACTTTTTATTACACTTATCTTTTCTATCAATTTTATAATCGACTATATTAATGAGATAACAAGTAATTGTTGTCACTAAGGTAGTACAATAAATATATATATTTGTATATATTTACATATTGGTAGTTCGCTTATCTAACAAAACGTTCTATTGGTTGTCTTTCAATCACCGTTGCATATTAATCATCTTCAGTTATTTATTATAATATGCATATGCTATCTAGTATCGAAATCAACGATTCTACCAGCCCCTATAGATTTTACACATATGGCAAATTTATTATGAGTATCTAGAAAATTACAATATGTCGTATGCGTTATGTATTGTAAATTAACACTATGGACAGATCGATTGGCAGATGAATAAAATTCGTTGTTAAGATACTTTCAACGGAACCAAATGATTATATTTATTATCTGTCATATTTTCTGATTAATTTAACGGTTAATCAATGCTTACAATTAATGAAAAATAGTTTAAATACCAATTGTAAGATCATTAACATTAAAAATTTTATTAAATGAAAAAGAAAGTAATTTATTCGTGTGATCGAATTAAAAGATTAACAAGCTATTCTTCCACTTACACAAATAATAATAATAATAATGTCGCCCTTAAATTGAAAGTTTGAACTTGCAAGGAAAAATTTAGATTAAAACGATTAACAAAAAAGAAAAATAGAAGAGAAGAAAAGAAAAGAAAGAAAGATATAGAATGTAAAGTGAGAAAAAATCTTCAGCAAGGTTGAAAGTCGTTCTAATTATAAATACGAGCTATTGAAAACTTTTCCTATTTCGTCGTCGTCGTCGTATCTCGAGTATTTTCTATGTTTTGGACAAAAGCTTCGAAATTCAGGGAGTTTTCGTTTCAACCATCGACGCATGAAATCTCAATGACGACGACGACGACGACGACGACAATGCACATCGCATTGAGATTTTCGACGACAGATACATATTTACCTATGTGGGTATATATATATATATATATTTATTTATTTATTTATTTATTTATTTATAAATATATAAATAAATACGTATATACATATGTACGTACGTCGAAAAAGAAAAGAGATGAACATAAGAAGGAACTGGAAGACAAAATAGACTAAAGTAGTAAGACGAAAATTCAATTTCGACGAATAGGAACGAACGAATAAAAGCTGAGAATGATGAAAGTGCAACGAAATATTCAAATACTAACATATTCTTCGGATATATTTGATATCGACTTTTTCGAAAAGTCACAAAAAGAGAGAGAAAAAGAGAGAAAGAAATAGGTATTATGGTTGTACAGTGCACATCCAGATATTTCGTACAGTTTGTATAAACCCTTCGTCCATTTTTTGTTCTCCCATAGTTTCCATGAATTTCAACATCCATAAAAAAACAGGCTAATTGCGGAATGTAACGCTCTATTTCGTGCTTCGAACTATTTTTTGGAATGTTCGTCGTGTTTTACGTGAATAAAAAAAAAAGAAAAAAGGAAAGGGATGATCCCAAATTGCAAAAAAAGTTTGTCGCGTGCATTTTATAAACGCATTCCTAGTATAATAATAATTAGAAATCATGGTTTTTATCGTAGATATAAAAAAAAAGTAAAAAAATAATATATTAAAAATGTTATTATTACAATTACGTTAACATGTTTTTACCTAAGGAAAGAATTTAACAGACGATATTGTTTTCGTTTTTATTCTACATAGTCTAAAAAAATTAGTTACTTTTTTTTCTTTAATAAGCTATGAATAGAAAAGATACCTGTATATTGTCACGATGCACGAAGCATACCGTGCAAATAAGTGCTTGGCGTTAATATAATTCCACGAATAAGTTTATTTAAAGGATATTCATAAATATCTCGATTATAATATCTCATGGCAACAATAAAACTTTCGTAAGAAAGTATAAAAGCAGTACAAACGCAAACATGTAATGTATATCCTTAGATAAATAGTAACGGAATAAACCTAATAAAAGAGAATCTCTAATATTACTGTAAAAATGTTGGTGTGTTTCAATAAGGAAATACATATTTATTCGTTTACGAAAGAGAAAGAGAAAGATAGAAAGAGAGAGAGAGAGTAAATTGAGGTCGGCTCAATGTAAGTCGTTAATTTAAAGTTCTTCTGTTGAGGAGCTGCGTTGAAAGCCACCTCGGAACGATGGAATTACCAGCCAATGTTCGATATATATACTTAAGTATAGCACTATATACGGGTAACATCATGGTTACGTGCGTGACTACTATCCATATCACATGCACTTCTCTATTATGTTTTCTGCTTGATAGTTCGAGCTCGCGCGGTACAACACGTAAAACGATAAACTATTCATTCGTTGCAATCCTAACGCATACACTAAAGCACAAGCTACTAGGTCGGAAGCGCTACGAACTTTGCTATGAATCGTCATGCGAAAGTACGCGACGAATAAGTTCAAGTAAAAATGTCAAGGTCTTTTGTATTTTTTCATATCGTCGATCATTTTTTTCTTTTCTATTTTTTTTCTTTTTTGAAATAACAGAAAACAAAAAAAGGAGGAATTTGAAGATACAACGAAATTGAAATATGTCAATGCAGTGTTGCTATTATAAAATTAAAATTCGATAAATTTAATCTCTCTCTCTCTCTCTCTCTCTCTCTCTCTCTCAGAACTGTTTATTAAATGAATATTATTAACGATGTAAGCTATCTTTAGACTAGAAATGAATACGGCAACGCTAGAAAGTGATATAATATTTACTTTCATCATAAAATCCACAACGTTGAAAATGCTTAGACTTGGAAATAGAAGTAAAGGTTTTTGGTTAGAAAAGCTCACTCTCTTATCGTAACGCGTATCGGCCCACCGAGATAAGAACATCATACTTCCATTAAACTTGTTTTGCAACGGGATTCACTGAAAATCACATCCTGCTAGGAAGCATACAGTTCGTTGTATGCTACGTATTTTCCTCTTTCAACTACTAGATTGAGATGCAATATGCATATTTAGAGAAAGTAGCAAGAAAAGAAAAAAATTAATACGAGAAGGGTAGTAAAAGGTATAACGTATCATTTCTATGTACATCCAACTATACTCTTATATTTCTCTTTCTCTTTCTCTCTCTCTCTCTTTTTTCTTTTAAAGGATAAAATAAGTTTTAAAATGAATGTTACAAACTTTGGATGCTCGTTGTATTGATCAAAGTTACGAAGAAAATGTTGATAAAAAAAAAAAGAGAAAAAAGAATAGATTGCGGTAGGGCTTAAATAATTTAATTACAAACTTCTGCTCGGAAATAAAAAAAAAAATACATCGAACAGGTATAACAGAATAAAATACTTTCATGTTAAAACTAAAAACATTGTTTAAACTTTGAATTTCTATTTACCGATACTTTATTGTGTTTGTTAATCGATTTTAGAACACTCGTACTATTATAACGAAACCTTCTTGACGCTTGAAGCTTGTCAATTTGACAATTCTAAAACGTCTCATTTTAAAGAAAAAACAGGTAAGTCGTATGATGATAAAATCTTATCAATGACGTATAAATGATTTTGTTGCATTAAACATATGGTCGTTTTGTATAAATGGATTAAAAAAATAAAAGGAAAAAAGAAAGAAAAAAAGAAAACAGGAAAATATATATATTTTTTTAATAAAAATCAAAACGATCTCGAATATACCACTAGATGTAGAATAAAAGTCGTCAAACTACATGTGTGAAATTCCAACCTCTACGGTCGTTGTTTTCTTTCTTTCTCTTGCGGCGTTTCACGCTTTTCAATAAACACAACAGGGACGAATAAAAAACGGAAAGATGGTAGAAAGGAAAATAACGAAAAAGAAAATAAATAGTAATGGGAGAAAGAGAGAGAGAACAAAAAAGAAAAAAAAGAATATTGGCTCAAGTTTAATTCATTATCGTATTATCCATCTGTTTAGATTTTTGCAGTGTTATTACACCGACTGTTTTCGTATTTCCCTCTCTCTCTCTCTTTCTCTTTCTCTTTCTCTTTTTCTTTCTCTTTCTCTTTCTTTCCGGTTCGTTCAATATTACCGATAAATCGATGGCTCGTCGGTGAAAGGAACAAAATTGTTCCGCAGTGGCCGACTGTAGTTTCGACGTTCCATTTTTACCGTATTCCGCGATGTGACGGCGAAAAAGAGAGACGCGGAAAAACGTAGACGGAAAAGTGGCTAGGTAGATAAATTCGTCGCAATTCGATATATAAGCACGATATAAACGGCAAGGGGCCAAGTGTTCTCTTTCTGATACTACCGATATCAAGGAAAATTCTTATATGTAGAAAATACTTTTAAAGAAAATGTTCAATAGAGAAATAAACGGCTTCTAGCATTATTTTAATGGGTAAATCATGTTAGGGTTTCCAGAAAAAAATATATATCTTATATAATAAGTACGATTAGATAATAAAGAATAATTAAACGTTGGTCTAAAATGTTACATTGTACAATATTTAAAGGAATGATTAAAAGAGATGGGAAGATTTTTAAAAATATCCTTCATAATATTTAACATTGTAATATATCTGGTTGGAGAATAAATAATATATGTATTTGTATCCATGTTTAAATATATCATAATTTAACACTGAACTTACTGACACGTCATATATAAATACCTATTTTTCTACCATGACCGGTCAAATAACCGTTTTTACAAGAAACGTATATCTTAATTTTAGCAAACAAAATATTTTCTTTTACTTATAAACGAATAATGTATATTTTATGCGTTTTCATCGTATTTTTGTACCAAGTACAGTAGGTTCTCGACTTTCGCACATAATTGATTCCTGAAAGTGTGTATTAATGTTGAATGTTTGAAAGTACAGGGATGTAAAAAAATATGCTCCACAAACTGTGTTTTAAAGTATTTATCTAAATTAGCAAAATACACAACACGTTGACGCACGTCCTAATGCAAGACAGAAACTGTTTTGTTCTCTTTATCCGAACAACATTGTCATCTAATGGCTAGTCTGATATCCACTGGGAGGGGACATCCGATCGCAGAGGATTAAACAGTTGAATCTAAAAATATGTTAAATAGCGAATTGTGTGAAATTAGAATGCGCAAAATTCGAGGGCCGCCTGTATAGGATTTTTTAAAATTACCACATTTTTAGAAATTACATGTCGCAATTATTTAACCACACGCATTTCAGATTAAATCGAGAATTATGATATAATATTTAAAAGAATTTCATTTTCGATTAGATTTCTTTAAATGTAATTAATACTAACGTTACTTCCCCCCCCCCTTTAAAAAAAATAAATATTGAATTAATTTGTCAAAAGGGGGTGTTGCGTAGCACGCAACGTAAGGCATGAGTTGCAATGTGTTTGTGGAAGTGTTCTGTGAATAGTGTCGTTTCGACAAAGCATTGATGCGTGGTGGGTGCTTTACCTATTCTTGCACTTCTATAGTCCTTACTAAAACACAAGTCCTTTCATTGGGAAAACCCGGTGGAATGGGGAGACTCTGCTCCTATTTGTCAATCAAGCTGGGGAAGAGATGTCCGAAAACCAATTCTATATATATAGGTATAAAGGGACGCACGAATCCAGGCCCCGCACTTCGCCTACAAGAAGAAGAAGAAGAAGAAGAAGCAGCGGCAGCGGTATACACGCATTGTCGGTATACCCGCAGCAGCAGCAGCAGCAGCAGCGTATATACGCGTCAGCATTATACTCGCCTTCATCAGTTCCAGTAGCGATATAAACGCGTCAGCGTTATACTCGCCTTCATCAGTTCCAGTAGCGGTATATACGCGCCAGCGTTATACTCGCCTTCATCAGTCCAGGTAGCAGTATACGCAACAGCGTTATACTCGCCTTCATCAGTCCAGGTAGCAGTATACGCAACAGCGTTATACTCATATCATCAGTTCCAGCAGTTCCAGAAGCAGTATATACGCATTAGCGTTATACATGCATTAATAATAAAACAACCCATACAAGCAGGGGCGCAGAAGCGCCCCCAAATTATTAAACGTTAAAAAACAACAATTGATTCACAATCCACATTCCCTTAACTCCTCCTCACGATGAAATAAATACCATAGTACTGATCAAAGCACCAGTACGCAACATGTTTTGGTCCTTCAAGCCGGAACTTTCTCAACTACATTAGCCGGCACCTATTGCAAAGCAGCTCCTTTCAAGTGAACGAGACAAGGAAAGGAAGACTTCAATCACGTACCAACGAATGTTCGAGACAACCGGAGCGTGAAGAACTTCAAGCAGTTCTGAATACGTGCAGTCAGCCAACGCAGGGAGTCAACGCATCAAACCAAGCATTCCACGGTTAGACTGTACCACCACAGAACACCAGCCATCACGTGAGTCTCACAATACTTATAACAAGTCATCAATTTGTTGAAGTCGCAATTCTTCTCTTATCTCTCCTCATTCGTGCCATTCTATCGTGAAAATGTCTCGACCTCTAAAGGAATGTACTGAATCGCAGCTTAAACGGAAACGTGCCCCATTAAAAACCAAATTCAAGGTATTCAAAAAATTTATAACGGATATAAACGACCCTGATGGTGAAGGAATAGACATATTAAAATCTCGAATAGAACAGATCGAGTCAGCCTTAATAGAATTCGAGAACATTCAAGCCGCGTTGATAGATTTCGCGTCTGAGGAAACTTGGGAGTCATACATAAGCGAGGGTGAAGAGATTCGGCAGTCAATTCATAATGCGATAATAAGGGCGCGAAGAATAGCGAACACTTTCGAACAGGTCACGACACTCAACTCCAATCCGTTAATTAATAGCCCAGTAGCAATCGTTTCCGCGGGTCCATCAAGCGAGACTCATAACCCTCCGAAGAGCGACAAATCTAGACATTTACCACCAATGACTTTACTGCGTTTCGATGGACGGTACGAGGATTGGCCGAGTTTCTCCGAGAAGTTTCAATCAATTATTGGTAGGGACTCAGAATTATACTTTCAAATATCCGATTAGCTGATCCCGGTTTCGGTCAACCAGCAATGATAGACACAATTATTGGCATGCCGACCTTCTGTACCTTATGGCGTGCTGGTCACATTCTTCAAATAAATGAATCAATAGCCTTGCAAAATACGCGACTAGGGTGGATCGTGATAACGAATGTAAATACGGGGAATCCACAAATTGTCAAATGCCACACTGCTCAGTTAGAAAAATTTTGGCTCATTGAGCAAACACTAAAGGGAAAACCCAGGTCCCTCGAAGAAGAAGCTTGCGAAAACCATTACAAAAACAATACACATCGGAATCAATCAGGTAGATACATAGTGAGATTGCCATTCAAGGATAATGCAAACCAATTAGGAAGTTCGTACATCAAAGCGTTGAAGAGATTCCATGCGCTGGAACGATCATTGGCGCGAAAGCCGGATACGCGTAAGGAATATGCAGAGTTCATTTCTGAGTATGAAAGATTAGGTCACATGGAAAGGGTCGATTCACCATATCGCACAGTCGACTACTATTTGCCACACCACGCCGTAACAAAACAATCAAGTGTTACCACCAAACTTAGAGTAGTTTTCGATGCATCCGTGAAATCCAGCAGCGGTTTATTGTTAAACGACACATTAATGGTCGGTCCCAACATTCAGGAGGATCTATTCTCCATCTTATTGAGATTTCGATCACACGCTATCACGCTCACGGTTGATATAGCAAAAATGTACCGTTAAATAATTATGGATCCTCGAGATCGTATTTATCAAAACATTCTTTGGCGTCAAACCCCGAGCGAACCGGTAAAAACGTATAGGCTCAAAACGGTAACATACGGAACAGCAGCCGCACCATTCCTAGCAACGCGCACTTTATATCAACTAGCAAACGACGAATCAGGGCAATACCCGAGGGCATCCACTATTCTTGAGGAGGATTTTTATGTGGATGATCTACTAACGGGGGCGCATACTTTAAACGACGCTAGGTAAATCCGCAACGAGCTTATCACACTAACAGGCAAGGCCGGTATGCAACTGAGACAATGGGCCTCCAATGGCCCAATATCAAAGAGGCCTCGCTGATAAAAATGATAACAAGCTCATCAGTCTAGACATATCGACCACAATTAAAACATTAGGAGTACATTGGAATGCCATGCAAGATACTATAAACTATGCGGTAAAACGCAACGATAATCCATCCAAGGTCACTAAGAGAAATATATTGTCAGAAATTGCACGAATCTTCGATCCATTAGGTTTATTAGAGCCGGTCATAATCAACGCAAAAATACTGATACAAAAATTGTGGCAGCTAAGATCCTCATGGGACGAAGCTGTGCCAGAAGATATAGGCAGAGCGTGGCAATCATTTCGACACAATTTGCATAGAATAAAAGAAGTTAGTTTTCCACGCAAGGTGTTAAACTGCGGTGTAGAAATGGAAATTCATGGTTTTTGTGACGCAAGCAAAAGGGCGTACGGGGCATGTATCTATATAAAAACGACGGGCAGAAGATCGACCATTCAGCTAGGGTGTGCGAAATCTAGGGTAGCTCTGCTCAAGACGCAATCGCTTCCGCGCTTAGAATTGTGTGGCGCAGTTTTATTAGCACGCTTATACGGGGCCACCAAACATGCACTGCGAAGAGTCAGGTTTCGTCGCGCGGTGTTCTGTTCGGACTCGACAATAGTACTACACTGGCTCAAAACACCACCACATATCTTGAAAACATTTGTAGCGCATCAGGTGATAGAAATTTTAGAAAGTATCGCTCCTGAGCAGTGGCGGCATGTGGCATCGGATTATAACCCGACAGACTTTATATCTCGCGGCATAACAATAACTGAATTTATTAAGAACGACCTCTGGAGGGCGGGACCTTCATGGCTTCTCCAACGCGAATCACGTTGGCCACATCAGGTAATAGAAAGTATAGAAACGCCCGAGGTAAAAAAGACCGTGGCTGAAAAATTCAGAAATAACTGTAATCAAGGCCGTTAAGAGAGAAACTTTTTCCGAACTCATTGAACAAATCGTGGCAGGAAAGAATATTCGTTCGTCAATAACAAATCTTAATCCATTCGTTGACGAAAGGAGGATCTTAAGAGTTGGCGGGAGACTAGGTAGAAGTGATTTGCCATATGAACAAAAACACGCAGCGTTATTACCGAAGGCACATTTCGTCACCGCAATCATAATACGTGAAAAACATGAGAAAATCTATCATGGCGGTGCACAAGCCACGCTTAACGCCGTTAGCGAAAATTTTTGGCCTATTAACGGACGCGCTGAAGTGAAAGGCATAATAAGCAGATGCACCATGTGTCTATGATGGAAGCCGATTATTCCCAAATATAAAATGAGTGAACTAACAACAAATCGTTTACAGTTAAATCGGCCGTTTCTTCATACCCGAGTTGATTTTTGCGGACCCATATTCATAAAGGAAAAACAACATCGGAATCGTGGACGTATCAAAGTGTACGTGGCGGTATTCGTTTGCTTCACCACAAAGGCAGTACATTTAGAATTAGTAAGCGACTTGACGACCGAATCATTCTTAGCTTGCTTAAGAAGATTCATAGCTCGTAGGGGGAAAGGCTCAGACATATATTCGGATAATGCAACAACTTTCGTGGGCGCGGCAAATGAAATACAGACGTTCGCCGCTCGACAATTGACGAACGACGGTATCAAGTGGCACTTCATTCCTCCTCGATCACCTCATTTCGGAGGTCTCTGGGAAGCTGCGGTAAAGTCTTTCAAACATCACTTAATTCGAATAATTGGTGAAACACTACTCACTTATGAAGCACTTTTAACTTATGTTTTGGAGATAGAGGCCATCCTTAACTCTCGTCCTCTCACACCCCTATCCAATGATCCAAATGATCTGCGTGCTCTTACACCTGGGCACTTCCTGATAGGTGACTCACTAATAAGCTTGCCAGATCACGATTACAGGGACATACCATGTGGCCGATTATCACAATGGTAATATGTACAGCAAATGGGACAACATTTTTGAAATCGATGGAATAAGGAATATTTGCAATAACAAACAGTGCGTAAGAAGTGGCATAAGGGTACAACGGATAATATAAGTATAGGAACACTCGTTATTTTAAGGGAGGATAATACTCCTCCTCTTAAGTAGCCGTTAGGGCGAGTGACAGAGTTGCATACGGACTCTAACGGAATAACGCGCTTAGTTACAGTGAAAACTGCCAATGGTCATTTAAAGCGTAGCATTACAAGACTGTCTCCATTGCTCAATGAAACCGAGACTGATAAAACCTGAGTGAACAAGTGTTGAACGGGATCCGTTCAACGGGGGATGGTATGTTGCGTAGCACGCAACGTAAGGCATGAGTTGCAGTGTATTTGTGGAAGTGTTCTGTGAATAGTGTCGTTTCGACAAGGGCAGTCTTCGCCTTCTTGATTCGGTGTGACTAGCTGTGAGTGAGTAAGTGTTATACGAGTGTGATTGCGATTTCTAACTATTATTACTTACTTTTTGTTTTCGATTTCTATATTGAACCTTAGTATTTAAGTATTTGCTATATTATAATAAATACTTCTTTTATTTAAATTCAATAAATTTTACATATATATATATATACATATATGAAATGAATACTTATATATATCGCGATCTACGTAAAATAAATTTGGTTAAAGAGATAATTGCGTTTGAACGAAGATAAAGTAAAACTATACGATATAAAGGGAAAAAAACGAATAAAAAAAAGGAAACGGGCTGTATATAAAATAAATAAGAAGAACAAAAACGAGCGCTATGGTAAAGTTAGATGAAAGTAAAGCTTCATTATCTTCTCATCGTTTGCATTTCCTGGCGAGAGTGAAAACCACCAGGGCGCCAACAGGCGCACACACGAGTTCCAGTTTCCATGGCAAATAAAATACCGCGCAAAGGTGCCGGCCGTAGTGTTCAGGAGGTGAACAACGAGTCCAGAGTCCCGCGCTCGTTTCGATTCGCCCTCCTTCGGACGGTCAATAGAGGGTCGATGTATACGTCACCAAGGTGCCGTTGGCATTTTTAACGGTTATATATCCATCCCTCTCTCTTTCTCCCCCCTTCCCCCTTTTTCCCTCTCTTTATTCGTTCGCTTCTCCGAACCAATTTCAACCCCCTTCCATAATACATGGACACATGCGCGCTCACACACGAGCCAAAAAAATACACGTAGGATTTCCATCATTCTCTCCTTCTGATCTCGCTTCCTAGCAGTTTCTCTGCAATCCATCTAACCCTTTCGTCCATTTACCCTTCGTTTCCTTTCTCATTCTCTAACCCCTATTACTCGATCTATTTCAGGAATGTGTATAGCCGAACAACGACAAAAAAAAATACATCCCTCGACTATTTTTTTTTGGCATTTTTCGGGACACGCGAGAGTTAGCGTACAACTCGCGAAAAAAAGGTACATCAGTCGAACAGGAAAAAATAGGGGAAGGGAGAGGAGGAGAGGGAGAAGAGAAAGAGGGAGGGAGGAATAGACGTCGGCCAGATTGTGTTGTCGTAGAGTTAAGAGAAAGGGGGATATCGTGTATACGGACCGAGATGAATGAATAGTTGGATAGACAGATAGAGAGAAAGAGAAAAAGAGAGAGTGGGTGTATGTGTATGCATATGTGTAAGTTTGGGAGTTCGAACTATGGGAAAAATCGTCCGCGTAAAATCGGAATGTAGTTACCAATCTGCAATGCAAACTCGTGGTTTCACCTCCGTTATGTACTCCCCAACGAATAGAACAAAAATAGAGAAATGAGAGAAAGAGAGAGAGAAAAGAGAGAGTTGAGGGGTGGAGAGGGTTGAGAAATAAAAAAGATTCGAGTTACGGATAGGGATATAGTTTTCTATGGATATAGTACAAAGGATGAATCCGAAATAGTGTCGACAAATTTGACAAACGTATTCCCGTATCTCGATACTACGAGAAAAATCTAACATAAATAGAATATTGCGTTTGAAAAATCTGAACGCAGATAGAAACTCGATGAAAATTCGTAGTATCGTTTCCGTTACTACTATCTCTCACTACTACTATATTTATAGCTATTACTATTTTACTAATACTACTATACCTGCCAACACCACCATCACTACTACTACTACTATTACTACAACTACTATTGCAGTTGCCATCACTACAGTACACGATTACAAACGCGTCTTTCCTACTCGATTAGCGGACTATTCGATTAATAGAATCACGTACGGCACGTAATCAAAGCCGACGGTAACAAGCTCGACTCGCATACGTGGCTCGTTCTACGATGGATCGCGAGAACGATCGATATAGATCGCTGGAAAATCGATTTTCAATTACTTTCGTTATTGCCGATCGCAACGAGTAGTGCGTTATCGAGCGCACGATCCTAAGCTATTTTGAGTTTAGCCATCGATTTGATGCACCTGCGTGTTAGATGATGAATACTTACATGCTCTGTCCGTTTGTCTGTTCAATCTTCTGATTTTTCTTTTTTTAATTTTTATTGCTTTGAACGCCTAATTATGTATTTAACAACAGAATCTTGAAACGTATTCATTCGTAAAGAGATTTCAATGGAACTTCCAAAACAATGAGAGATCCTCTTTTTTTTTAGTTTTCGATAATAGTTTCCTAACAAATGTGTCAATAGAATAATAAGAAAAGAAAAATGTTATAATGATGATAAAAAATAATGGTCCTAGCCAATCGATAATCGATAAGACCAAATCGTCTTCATTGAATCCGTTCGAATTTCCGCAATTAAAAGAAAATTCGAATCTCAAAAAGTTTCTAAAATTGCTTCCGTCATTATTCTTCGTTCTTAGCAAGTTTATCTTTCGGCAAGTCCGAACTGTTCGTAATAGAGTTAATTTTAAACAGTACAGAAAGAGTACAGATGTTGAAACAACTTAAATTGGAGCCTAGGGCCAAGAGCATTTTCACGGCACGATTTTTCGACGGATTTAATTAATCGATACGTAATTTGGCCCTTAGGGTATTATCGTCAAGTATACATCCTACTTCTTTTATCCTTTCTCTATAAAAGTTTCATTTTGAAGAATATTCAAACTTACAATTAGATACACAAATTTAATAAAAATAAAAAGTGTTCGAAAGAAAATCGAAAATATATGAAACTAAAAGAGAAAACAGAAACAATGAAACTGGAATCTTAAGAGTGAACGTAAATCAAAATGCTGAACACATTGATTTAGTAAGAGAAAATAATTTGTTATCTATTCATCAATTCACAGGTGAATGTTTACACATATACATGTACACATAAATAGATATATGATCTATATGTATTTTATATTTCCTAGATAATAGATAGAATCTCTATGTTTTTAGTAAAAAATGTAATATAGTGGTATGATTGGAATTCTATTCGACGAGTAAGCGTACATCCGTGTATACATGTTTGAATTCCGAATGCACATGCACGTACCAGGTACGTACGTACAAACCGACATAATTTACTCGCATAAATCTGTGCAAATGTGCATAAATTTTCTAAGGGATGTTACACAATGTAATGTGTGACATCGACAGTTTTATCGAAATGAAAATTATTATTTACGTATACATATTCTTGCACATGCATGCGTATATATAAGAGAATTCATTATATTACGTATTAATGTTGAAATTAGAAATTGAAATCTTAGGAAATTGAATATATATATATCAAATAATATTAATATTAAATATATTCAATTTAATTGATGTATATATATATGATAGTTAGCTGATTGAAAATAAATAAAAATATAATATTAAGACAAGGTTATAAATTAACTTTAAAATCTATCAAATTTATATATTGTGTAATAGGATCAATTAAACATTGCTGCAAAATAATGATAGAAAAAATATTTTCAATCCATTACACGAGAATCATGTTACATGCTTTTATTGGTAAAACTGAAAGGGGCCATAAAACATTACGATTTCTGCGAATATATAAAAATATATGTATATTTACCTGCAAATACCTGTGAGAAAAATTTGTGTGCACAAATCATCGTCGTCGTAGCTCGATAATGCAAATCAATAAATAAAAATTGCTACCGATAGAAATTCGATCGGAAGAAATTACGGACGGCAGAAGTGATTTCGTTTGAATTAGTGCGAGTTCGCTTTTGATAACGGAAATTCATTGTGATAAACCGCCCAACAAATTATGGCCGCGATCACTTTATGAATGACCATAATCATTATATATAACTCACCTTTTCCTGCCCTCGCGCTCATACAATGTCCGTATTACGATATATTACAAAAGGAAGTTTACCTATAATTTATCGCCGCATCGTAAACCGTATCGTTTGTTCGACCGTATTTGCAAGCTGATTTAACTGTGCTAGCTTGAATAAACAAGCATATTACGTATCACAACGTTGACATGAAGAATAGATCGCTACATTGAAGATGGCCATTCGATTTTAATATAACGTTTTTTACGAATTCAAATATTCATATTAATTTAATCAATTTTCCATCGTACGATCCGTCTACATATTCTTATATTAATTCAGCCAATTATTGATTTATACTATTTCGGACTGAGAAAACTCGCTACAACTATGAAAAAAATTACCTTTTAAAGTGAATAAGAAAATAAAAAAGTAATATACATATACGCTTTCAAAGATGGTTCAAAGTTAACATTTTTTTTATTTTGAAATAAGACTTTTAATCTTACTACGCGTTGTTCAAATATCAAATGTCAATTTCTAAACGTTTACTTAACTGGTGTTTATAATCGATACGATTTTAGTATTCCAGTTCTACCTGAGAGTTATTTGATATACTTTTCTTGTGCGATTTGCTCAAGTTCTTCGTTGATCCGGTTTGATCGAAAAATCCTTGGTATACATACTAAATATACAAATACACCCACACATACATACGTGTACGCATCTACGATAGAGACCTAGTTGTTACCAATGCTTGCACGAGTAAATATCAACGATGCTTTTTTTCTTTGGAAAATGTTATCTGATTTGTTAGTTTCCGTATTTAGAATATTTTTAATGTTTAGAAAAAAACAGAATATAATCTTTGGTTTAAAAATAAAAATTCGATTTAAGATAACGTTACCTACATTTTTCTTAAATGTTCTTAATTTTTCTTAAATGTAAATTCTTCTTTTTTTTCAAGATATTTTACAAAATGTAGTCCAATTCGATCTTATTATGGTTATATAAAGATATCTTAAAAAATAAAACACCACCAACGAAGCTGTAGCTCTAAGATCATAACGAAAGCTTGAATAATCATCAGACGAAAGAAGGGATCTTTTAATAGTTTTATTTTTTTAATAGAATTGCGGAAAGACAAGAAACCATTTCGTATTCTCTTTCGACTTCGTATAATTAAAAGAAAGCAAGTTACTTTTGCAAATGATCAAGACGTACGTACAGATGTAATTTTTTTTTACAGGAAACGTAACATCAGTAATAAAATAAAAATGAAAACAATACAGAAACAGATAAAAGTCAAAGTAAATATTGCGTAACCTTTTTTCGATCAAAATATACTCTTGCGTACGTATAAATTTATACGTAACAATTATTTTTTTCTTTCCTCACTCTTTCTTCCGGCAAATCAACGAATAAAAATTCGTAAAGTTTAAGTGAAAGTAAATGTGAAACGAAATAATGAAAAAAAAGAATGAAAAAAAAGAACAAGAAATAGTAGCTGGAAATGGAGGAATAAAAAGGGAATCGGTCAGAAGAAAAAAGATAGGTAAAGAGTGTGAGAGAGAAAGTTGCGGAAAAAAAGGAGTGACAGAGAAAGAAGGAAATAAAGAAAGGCCGGCAGGAAAAGCGGAGCCGATTTAAAATGCCGAGCATGCTGGGGCATACGCCATTGTCTCGATGTTTGCAACGAATTTGCCTACGTGCTCGAATGCGGCCACAGTCGTTTTCGGTGTATTTTGCCTTCCTCGCAGCAGTTTATATACGCGCCAGGAATAAACGTCTCTTACGCCGTTTCGGTTACCGCAGAAGCCAACCCTCGATTGCCCAAGCTCTAGCTTACCACCACCGATTTTATAAACACACACACAGACACACATAGTAAACACGTATACATATTTCCTATACTACTAGTAAAAGTGTCCCATCTGCCGACCATCCTCAAAGAGACTCCTTTACTACTAGTTTGTAAGATACTCAGTAAGATAAGGTACTTTATTGTTTATATTTAAAATTACTTATATCAAAAAATATATTCGAAAGAAGAATTATTTTATTTAATTAGATTAGTATAGATAAAGAATACAATATCTTCAAAGATTTATTCATTTTTATATGAAATAATAATTTAAACATTTTATTCAATTATCTATGGATAATACGTATATGTATTATAGATGTAGATATAACTTTGCTGAAAAAATTAAACAACGATAAGAATTTATGCAATAATTCTCGTTGAAAATACATATGTATATCCCTCTCTCTAGAGAGAGAAAGAGAGAGGAAGAGAGAGAGATAAATCATGATATTTTTATAAAGATATGAATTTTTATTTGATTTTTTTCTCTTTCTCACATTTCGTCGTGTAACCTCGTTTTTCACTAAATTTAATCAAATATGGCATACGTGTGTACAATGGAAACAACGGAATCCACAAAATTGTAAAAATTTTGACGTCTAACGAGAAAAAAATCACCAAAGCAGTTCGCATTAAAATATTTCTAATGCATAATGCTTTTAACGAGCATCATTTCAATGTCAAGTAATTTTTTAAATATTCGTTGTCTGTTTCTAACTATTGATGTAAAGAATGCTAAACAATCGTAAATAATAATTTGTTGCACTTATTCATTTTTTTTTTAATTAGAGTTAAAATTTTTATGGGAAATTTTTTCATAATTTTTGTAAAAATTTAATTTAAAATATATCATATTCTATTAAATAAAATCTCATTAAATGAGAAAGACTTTTCAATGGAAATATTTTTAATGAGTTGGTCAGCATTTGAAATTGCTTCAAATCAAATTTTCAAAAAACATTCTTTCTCTTTTTTTTGTAAAAGTCGACGTAAATTAGGAGAATTATTTTGTTGAAAATAGTAAAAAGACATAAAAAGAGCTATTTTCTTCTTTCAAACAACTATCGTTTTTATAGATGATGATTTACGAATGAACGTTATGGAATCTCTGTCTGTGACGCAAAGGTAAATTGCATAGTTGAGGAAAAGTGTTTTGGGATTAAATAATTGTTCGCAATCATGAGCAGCAGTCGCATAACATATGAGCAGTCATTGATAATTGCGCGCACACGTTTACGCGTATGTTTCATGTTTTGTGTTTGAAAATATTATTTTCTATAGACTACAATAGAGAACGGAAGCTTGTAAAATAAAAAGAAAAAAAAAGAAGCTTCTGTGGGGTTCAGAAAAAAAAATAAAAATGATAGTATAATATAATGTAATATAATATGTTGTGAGATTCGGAAAGAAATATAATAATAGTTTATTTTTAATTATTAATTATTATGTGTCGAGAAGTATTTACAGTAGTTTACAAAAAGTGACGTGAGTGCAAAAATACAGAGTACAAAAGGGTTACAAATATAAGACTGACTGATTGACTAACTGACTGATTATATAACAAATTGATATAACAGATAATAGACGGATTCAGACCGACGGATATATACAGACAGCCTAAAGGACTAAAGACGCTTTCTTACTTTCCTTTCACATATTTATATCAAAAATGAGCTACACCCCTTTGGAGAGGGAAGGAATAGTATATTACTCACCACGGGAGCAAAGTATGACATCCCGACCCGCGTAATATTACGCGGGTCGGGATGTCATACTTTGCTCCCGTGGTGAGTATACAATTTTTTCTCACACCTGGATCGAAAGTTCGCTTGTTATTAAATAATAATATACTAATTTTCTACCCGGGCGAAAAGCGCCTATTTTTCTCCCGCTGCATCTGTAACAAACGTAGATGTCGCTTCCCGCCTTCCTCTCTTCTCGCTGCGTAAAACGAAGTTGCCGCTTTCTTACTATACTGTCCTAGGTATGTAATATACTATTTTATTTGTTGTCAATTAATACATTTTGCGAAGATTATGCAAATTTAACAACAATCAAGGGGTCCAGGGGTGAAACCCCTGATGGGGGCTCTGGGGCGAAGCCCCCAGAAAAAAAAATCAGGGGGGTTGAGGGGGCGGAGCCCCCCACTTTAAAAAAATTTAAATATAAAATAAAATAAAATATAAAAAAACTTATAAAAAAACTTAAAAAAAAATTTAAATATAAAATTAGATTCTATTAAAAATATACATTATTGTTTAAGTTTAAAAAATATTTTTTAAAATAAAATTTAATTAATTAAATAGGGAGTTTATAAATTATTATTATTGTGGGGAGTGTTGAAAATCGAAGAGGTTGTGTGTGTAAGTCTGTGTGAGTCCAAAAAAAGCATTTAAATGAAATTCAAATCGAGAACGAAGTGATTGATTCTTTGACCGTCAATACACCTTTTGTCACTTTCAAGAATTGTAAGTTTAAACAGATTATAATAAATAATAACAAATACAACTCTCATAATCAAGAAAATAACTAAATGTATACGTAGTAACCTATTTATGTTTGTAATATTTAACTAAACAAATATCTTTAAAACTTGTAAAAATAAATAAAATATAAAATATATGAGACAACACATGTTATTAAAATCATTAATTATATATCATAATATATAATATATATAAGCATGAGCAGTAATTTATTAAAACATTTTTAAGGTTAAGGAACTAGTGCGCATGCTTCTATTTTTTAGCGCATGCGCACTAATTCGTTACTACATTCAAGCGGGAGGGAATGAGGCACTTTTCTCCCTGGCACAGATTCAACCGGGCGGGAATGGGGCACTTTGCTCCCTGAAAACAGGGAGCAAAATACGTACTTTCCATCCAGGTGTGAGAAAAATATATGAATCTTATTGGCCAATAATAGAAGGGCTTATCCCCATAGTCCATCGATGGGTACAGCTTATGTTTTTGGTAAAGATCGTAGTGGTCGTAGAGTGGAAGTTATGCATAAAGAACTTTATCTAAACTTTATCCTCCTATCGTCCCCTTTTCTGAATAAGAAAAGTTCCTGAAAAATTATTCCTGAAAAATTCTGGAGAAATATTTTTTAATTGTTTTTTAATTGCACATAACTCCATGACTTTTTTTTAATGCACTCCCACACAAAAAATTTCAGTTTCCACCTATGGTCGTGTCAATTGCCCCCCTGGACCGCTTCATCGCCTACCAAGGGACGATATTGCCCACTTTGGGAACCACTGATCTAAACTAAAGAATATCGTTTCTCTTTAGGATATCGCATGTGTTTACATAGGAATCCGAGATCACTCAAAGGGTCCAACAATACACAAAGGTTTTCGTTGCATTAATATGTTTCGATGATTGTTGAGTTTGTTTGGGAATTTATGGCCCCCCAGAATATTCCTCTTAATCTTTGAGTGAAGTTTTTTCTTTCACTAAGATCGATGGCATATTTAAACAGAAAATAAAATATAAAGAAAAGAACTAAATATAAGTCTTATTGTCTAAATTTCAACAAGTTTTATTATTTGTTATACACGTTCATGTGAAAAGTAATAAATTTATCTATTGTAATTTAATAAAAAATATTAGATAATACATAGTAGCAAATAACGATGACTTACATAATGAAATTTGGCGTTAATTGCAAAAGCTAGTGTTAATACTCAGATATCAAAGTTATTCGCGACAATAGTAACAATGTCCCTTTAGTTACAATTACCTATCAATCGATAAGACTGTAGAAATAATATTTTCTCAAACGAATTATCAGCTTCCCCGCGATGATAAGGTTATTATTTTCTATCTAATAAAAATGTTTCATGTTTTATCATCGTGCGTAGATAAATAAATAAAACAACAATTTCAATAATATTAAAATAAATATAATATATTTTATTAAAATAAAGATAACATAATTTGAATTCTATAATATTATATTGCAAATGTATTAATAAATATTTCTATATATATGTTAACATATTATTAAACAATAAGATATTTATAAATTTAGATAAAGAAAGACATTCGACATTGAACAATTTAGAAATTCTAGAATTGTATTTATCTCATTAGTCCCGTAGACTAACGATTTTCTCTTCAGTAAGTAAACGTGAGAATTTGACTACTCAGACCGACCTCCTATTATCCTAAAGAGGAGCGAGAGGATTACGCGAAAACATGCATCGAGCTGAATGCACATCGCAATAACAAACCATCCGTATATCGGTTGGTAATTATCTATTTGATCAATTAATACTGCTCAAGCATTGTATTGCAGCTTCATCCGATTGCATCGTCATCCTTTGATATTTCCTATTTTGACTTGCGAACGAATTTTGTCAAAAACAAAAAATAAAAAGAAAGAACAAAATTATTATTTCTTTTTATAAAGAGGCAACGAAATATTACTAAAGACATTTTTCCCCCGGTTTAAAATGTTTTTTACTTTATACGCAAATATTCTTATCATTTTGTCGTTTCATTTAATAATTTAAAATCATATTGGATAAATCGTAGAACGTTTATTTTTATTATGAATCCAAACAAATTTTTTATATAATTATAGGATTTATATTTGATAATAAATAATGAAAAATATTATATCGAATTAAATCTCTTTCATTTTACGTTGAGAGAAACGGAAGGGACGAATAAGTAAATATATACCTACATATGTAGCTACGTACATATTACATACATATGTACACACACGTATTTCTTCTCTGCAGTATTGTTCGTTTATGCCAGCGAAGTTAGATGTTTTCAACAGCTCAAAACCCTTTTGAACTTTCTGACGAGTCGAAGCAATTTGGAAATTCCACAAAAGAGAATGGATATTTGGTTATTTACTTGTATACCCATGTTCAAGACTTCGAATACATACGTCACTGGTATATTGAACTGAAAACAGTAGAAATCGTTACCACAAACTAAATATCTGTGTCTCGTTAGCAAAATAACACATGGTGTTTCTACCAATAACGTATGAAACTTTACTAAGGGAAGTAAAACTATAATTATTTGGTACCAACATAAATGGTAAGATATTGTTTATTTTATCTTTTAAATATTCTTCTTTCTCTTAAAGTACTTATTTCGGATATCTTTTTAAATTAAATACCCTTTTTGTTTAACTCGAAGAGTTACTCTGATCCTTGATAATAAATATCTATAGAAAAATAAATTTATTCAATATAAAATATGTGAACAATTATCAATTAATTCTTTTTATCTTATAACAGTGATAAAAAAAAAATACAAAAAATAGAAAATTTTAAAATCTTACATAAAGAGACCTTTCATGCATCCTATTAATCTTATTTATTAGCACCCTGATAAATATCGTTAAACTCGATAGATTTTTATTAGTTAATTTCAGATTTGTTCGTTCGATTTAAATAAAGTTATAAAAAATATCCTATTAAACTTTCTTTGATCTTTTTTTTATTAATACCAAAAAAAAGAAAAGAAAATATAAGAAAGCAAGTTGAAAAGTCAAAGAGCTTGCATTAGTGTACTTTCGCATTGTGATTACAACACTACCGTTTTGGAATATTCATTAATTATACCGTCGTGAAGTTCTGATAGAAGATAGAGATCGTTAGAGTGGACCAGATGCCGTGTCCCGAGCGTTTAAGCACGTCACCTACCAACGTATCCCTGTTCTTGTCGTACGGGCTATGTTTTGGGGTCTTAGACTCGAAGTGAATTGCCTTTGTGTCTCGTCTTGCATGCATTTAGCGCTAATGGTGGCAACTTCGCGCTCGACAGATTATAGCGATCATCCGACCACCACCAAACCACTATGATCACCATCATTGTTAGTATCGGCCAGTGACGCTATAACCTTTACGAGCTTCTCTCAATGATGACGTTGCAGTTTCCATCGTACTCAGGACCAAACATTTATGGTATTGGAGTCGTGGACTTTCCTACCAGCCACCTGCCATGGATAAACGTAATTTATGTATTAGACGTTTATATACCGACTAAAGTTCTACAACACAACCACTACCAGTTCACTTTTCTAACCACTTTTGTTCTCATCTCTATTATTATTCCTTGTAAATCTTACCATCCATGTTATATGGTACGAATCTATATTATAATTACTTATAAATATTTATATAAATGGTATAATATCGTATATAATCAATGTGTTACATACATATTTTTAATTAAAAGTTTCTATTAGTAAAATACGTTATTATTATCATTAAGGTTTTAATTTACTAAGATGCCATTTTTGATGTCTTTATCAAAATCGTCGTAAATATTTATCTTTCTATAAATTTATTATAGTTTTATAAAATAAATACTCGCTAGATATGAATATTCTATTCTGTAGAAATAATAACTAATTAGTGTGTTAAATGAGGATTATTTATAATAAAAAAAGAATTTAGTCTTATAGTTTAGTTATATTGATATTTTATTTAAAATATTGATCACACAAATTATTAAAAATATACAATGAATAAATAAAAGCCTCATAAATCCGTTGAAAAATAAATTCTACTTATATTTATGAATTTTGAACAATTTCCAAATATTTGTTTGGTCATAGTCTAGGAGATCGAACATTCTTATCTACGCGTTTTCCCCTTGAATTCCTATTCCACGACGATATCGAAAATCTGACTGACGAGTAGCGCAATGCAAATAAGGCGTATGCGTTATTCACGAGGTGTTCTACGAAGAAGCGATCGGCTCGATTTGTATTCCCAGAGAAAAGCCCATAACCCAAACTTTTTCCGCGAAGGAAGAAAGGGGTCGAGTATTTCACGAGCTTCCCGTTTCTAGACTCATACGAAATAGTGGGACGAAGCATCGAAAAATTCAAAGTTCTAGTATGGATCCAAGTGTGTTAATCTTACGAATTTTTCAAAGCAATGACACAAATTCTTCTAACTTAACTTTAGGCGTTCACTTAGAAATTCCAGTAATATTATTCTATAAATTTATTCGGGAATACGTGTCCTGTAAATAAATACAAAAATAATAACGTGGACATAAAATAAAAAAATAGCAAAACAAAAAAAGAAAAAAAAACGAAAAAAATCTCAATTGTTGTAGGTAAAAGGCAGCAAAAGAAAATGATTCATAAATTATACTGAAAAGGAGTATGATCCAAGGTAAAATTTGCCGGTAAAAAAGTAACAACCAGAAGGAAAGCAGCGACACGTGCTATCGATGGGAACGACAAGAGCAAGGTGGGGTGAAGTGGGTGGAGGATATGGGTGGGGGGATGATTACGAGCGGAAGAAGAAATCTAAGAGAGCGTATGCAGGTGTACGGAAGCGTCGTGAGCTTGCCCGTACTTACGATCGTAATGAGAAAATCGGGAATCGCGTTTCTAGAGTTGAAGGGGCATAGGTGGGAGAGTACGGATCCGTTTGATTCCGTCTCTGTGGGAAATCGAGAAGGAAGAAAAGAGAAAAGAGGAAAAGGGGAGGTAAGGAGAAAATCGAAGATCCGTGTACGGAAAAGGAGGAGGATACTGGAAAGAAGGCTCAAGAAGGAGCGGTAAAAATCTTCTTTCAGGATGGTGCTGGTGGTAGTGCCCTTTTCAAGAATAGAAAAGACTCGATTGAACAGTGGTTCTCAAAATATGATTTACGAATCTATCCAAAGATTTTGGTTCAATTTTTAATAAAAATTTATCATTTCTTTGAAGTTAATATTAATCTAATAAGTGATATTTCTTATATATATATATATATATATATATATATATATATATATATATATATATATATATATATATATATATATAGATATTTCTATAGAAAATAAAACATCAATCAAACAACGAGACAATTGAAAATTCTTACAATACGTTTTTCATACAGTAATTTTGATAAATCTTAAAGGAAATTGATATACGCGTGATGTGTACAAATTAGAGAATCACTGTTGGAGAAAAAAAAGTATACATGTATAACAAAAAAAAAATAATCTAAAGGAAATGCCAATTCTACGAACTTTTTTTTGAGTTTCTTACACGACAGTAGTACAGTAATGCCTGTGATACAATTTTTCGAAATTTATTGTTTTCTCGATATTCGCCTTGCCTTCACAGATTTTTATCGATGGTAGACCTGGTCGTATTGTAGGACTTATTGTTTGCCTTTTACGAAGGCAAGTTGCGAGTATTTTCACCCTCGAAACATTTCTTTTACTTTTCTTTTAAACAGTACCATTAAATAATTGATGAAATAAGTAAAATTATCACTTATTCATTTAATTACAATTACTCGTTAAAATAAACGACCCATTATTTCGTTTAAAACGTTTTACATTTTTATCTTTTATTTTTTTTTTTTATTAATTAATTAAGAAAGATATAAATGACCTTGATTTTAATTTTCATTTTCTTTCTTCATTTTCTTCCTCCTCCTCCTTTTACTCCTCCTCTTGTCCCGTTTTCCCTATTCTATAAAACCTACCACCTAGTCAAAAGAAAAACGGCAATAAGTAAGAACTCAAACACCTTGTATGGCTGTAAATATCGGAGTCGACTTCGATCGGGTGAAATAACGAAGCAAAAGGTAGACACGGTCGGTCGACGAACAAAGGAAGAGAAAATGAGAAAAAAGGGAGAAGAAAATCGATGTGGGATCGTAAAGAATCTTTATCGATCGTTCGGAATGCTCTCGTTCAACAACATAGAGTATATACCTACTGACTGACGATTGGCAGGAATAATTAGCGGAAACTCAAGGTCTTTCTCAGCACAGGGACCCCTTCCTTTTCGATTTAAGATCGTTTACCTCTCTACCCACCTCAGCCGCATGCTTTCTACTCTCTTTACTTATTTCTTTTTTCTTTTTTTCTTCCTTTTTCTCTTTTTTCTCTTTTTCATTCCTCTTGAATAGAACGTGGATAGACATAGGAACATCGAAGAAACGAAGAAAACCGTTCCCGAGAGAAACAACGAGTTTCAACGGGAATGGAAAACGCAGTACTCCTTGCTTGGCAAATCGATCGACACCAGTAGCACGCTGACAAATCCCGAAAAGACGTAAATATTTAAGTTCCAAGACGTAGAAGACTCTTTTCTATGCTGATATATATTATAATATATAATATATCCTTGTATCAAAAATCGAAAATTTTTAAGTAGTTGTCAATAATAAAAATAGATTCTCACAGAATTTTTTATTATCAAAAAAAATAAATAGAAATCACATTTCTTCAAACGTACAATCGAAGATTATTATCATGATCCTTTATAAATAGTTCATATTATATAATGCGATAGAATAATTAAAAAAATAGTCCTATAGTATAAAATAATTGACTAGTTCTTACTTATCATTTTTGTTGACTTGAACTGTCAATTTTTACTAAACGAATTAACTTTTAGATATTGATATCGATATCCTACTTTTTTTATGATACTATGTAATCGAACGATTATAAGGAAAAAGAAATTGTGATTGAATTGGTGTTAGAAGCTCACATTCGTTAAAGTACGCATGTAGAAGGCTCACGTAATGGTAGAAGTCTCAGGTTGCCAGCTAAGAAAACTACCCTTTAGCACGCAAGAACCAACCCATACGTATCCTCTATCCTTCCCTCTCTCTTTCTCTCTCTCGCTCTCTCTCTTTCTCTCTATAATTCTTTATAACAGTGGTTTTCAAATTATAAAGCATATATTTTCAAAAATAAAATTATTCTCTCGTGTAACTAATGGTTAATGTTGCGGTTGCTTGCGAATGTATAAGTTCGGATAGATAAATCTCATTCCAATTTGATATTTTTATCAAACATGTATTGCAATTATTGTAAATTTAATAATCAAATTATTAAATTATTAACTTGATGTTGAATCTATAGTAAATTTGTTCCTTTGTCTTCAATATTCCAAAATACGCAATAATAATTGATTAAAGATATATTAAATTTAAATTCATTATAATACATTGTATGTGCAACTTGGTGCTTAGGATTAAAAAAAGTATAGAAGTGTAAAACATAATCTATTTTCTCAATTGCAAATCTGTACCTACCTATTTATTAAGCGAATTAACTTGGAGTAAAACAGATTGGTATCTAAGCAAAAGAAAGGGGGAAAGAAAAAAAAGGAAACTTGAAAACCACTGGCTTAGAGCGTGTTCAAGGTAACAGAGTCACCTTCGAGCCTCATGGAAAGGCACTTGGAGCTTACAAACACGGACCACAAGGCACGTCAAACATCGTGCTGGCTGGTCACGTAGCCGCGAGAGCAAAGAACAGCTAATTGTTTCTAATTAATATATTACATGCCGAGTACTTAAGCTCCTAGCGGCAGTTACATTATTCGATAGCCATCGGTTATTTACGACATGGCGAGCAAACAATCTTTTCTTCAGGTTGCATTTTTTTCACACTGTCATATTTCTTATAGAATATCCGTATGTAAATATGTAAATACAACCGATTCTGTTTTTACACGAACTTTTTTTTCACGATTTTGATTTAACACGAACGATTCACATTCTAAAAAGAATTTAAGTTTTTTATTATATGGGATAACTGTCTTTTAATATGGAAAAATCATAATTTTAAGAGTTTGCTGAATTTGGAAATGTTTTAATTTTTTTTTCTCAAAGGATAAATAAATATGACCATATTTTATTACATCGATGGTTAAACTTGTAAAATTATGGATTTTTAAGATCTGATAAAAAATGACGAGTTGAAAATATGATATATAATATAAATAGAACAAATAAGGAATATTTTTAGAAAACAATTAAAGACAATTATTCTGAAATTTACGTATCTTTTTATCTTATACACTTATTATAAGTTATATTAATCGTTTTCTCTCTGTGAGTGGAATCGCAAGTGAATGAAATCATGCAAATACAAAAGAAAGAAAATAAGTTTATTAATAATAATAATAATAATAATAATAATAATAATAATAATAATAATAATATGATTTTTTTCTATTAAACGAAAATAAATACAAAATATTTTAAATGTTTACCTATTTTTTTGTTTCTTATTTATTTAAAAAAAAATATTTTTTGGTGTTCTGTGTTAAGTAAAGTTATATATATATATATATAAGTTCTTTCAAGATCAGTTTGAGAAAATTAGAGAAGCTGCGAAGCAAAGGGCTTCGCTTTCTCTGCTTAGCTCGAGTTCCATAGGACGGCCTTGAGGGTAGCTATCCGGCAAATTCTTCGCGGTTTGCCCGAACCGCATCCGGCCCTCTTTCGCGAAACGGTATGCGCTTAAGTGCGATTCTCTCCTTAGGCGAGGAACCTTCGACTCCCTTGATCCCCTTTTCGATTCTCCAATCTCCTACCACCCGCTTTCTCGCCTTTTTATTCTTTGAAAGCCACCCAAGTCTTCTTAAGGTCTCGTTATCCCATGACGAAGAAGGAACAGACGAAAGAATAGCAAGACTTTTTATTATTATTATTGTTATTATTATTCTTTAATTTTTTTGTTTTTTCCTTTTCTTTTCTTTCGATAGATTTTAACTGTGAGATTTATTGTGACCACAAATTTTCATATATTATTCATTTTATAATATTTTTCTAAAGATAAATAATATTCTGAAAATTTTCATTACCTATAATTAGTAATATTAATGTTTCATTAGTATGAATGATAATACCGTTAATGAGAAAATTTGATACCAAATAAATGCAGAATGATATGCTAGTAAGTATTTTGAAAAGTTTCTATTCAATGATGAATACACAATGTAATAAATTAATAAATATTTATTAATCAAAATAGAAAATTGTAAATAAGATCGTAGAAATATGCTTATATATTTTCTAGACGTTACGTCACTTGTATAGTGATCAAATTACACGGCAATAGAAATGTTTTTGTTGGACGAAAATAGACGGACGGAAGTTTAATTATGAGTTTTAATTATTCGAAAGAAATAATGATGTCGAAATACCGTGATAAACTGGTAATGGGACAATGAATTCTAAATTGCAAAACGAATGCATTTGTATTTACGTTCACGATGATCGATGGACCGCAAACTACGAACGACGTGGTCTATTATCGAAACTAATGTTATAATTACATTGAAAATAGTTTTCGGTAGGAAATACGATTAAAAGATTTTAAATTATCGGTAGAGATATTTGATGGATCGATTCAAGATATTTAATTGAACAATTTAACAACACCTATTATTAATCAATTCTCCATTCAATTATACAATTTTTTATTTCTTCTTTTATAGAATAATATATATTTTATCTAAAGTCCATTCATTCATACGATAAAATACGTAAAATTATACATTTTTCTGGACGTGTAAATTTAAAAGTATGTATTACGTAAACTTATGTGATACGTTATGTATTCTGAGAGTCCATCGCGATTCCTGTAAATTCAAGCGACATACACGGGTGCTATATAATCGTTTATGCGACCGTAAACTTACGGAAAAGACAGTCGCACCTGTGGACAATCAACAAACGTGAGTATCCACCTTCCCCTTTTCTCTCTCTCTCTCTCTCTCTCTCTCTCTCTCTCTATCTCTTACTTTCTCGCTGTGTCTCTCTCTCTCTCTCTCTCTCTCTTTCTCTCGCTTTTTCATGCTTTCGAGATGCGAAGAACGCCGCAGCTGCATGCTCACTCCACGAAAGATCGTCCGATCGTTTAGTTGGATGCACAAGCACTTTGCCGAGTTATCTTATTGCTCGAGTGGAAGACAAACAAAGGAAAGTTAAAAGAAAAAAAAAGAACAAAAGGGAAAAATACGAAGTTAGAAATGTAACAAACACGACAAATAATATGCTTTGATTCTTATTCATTCCTGTTAACAATAATTAAAATGTGTTAACAATCATAAAGTAAAAACGAAATGTTATACTCGAACGTTTAAGTATTTCGAAATGAATTAAATTTCGTGTCACGACGAAAAATATCTAAAATATATTCTCGAGAAAAATAATATTTCTTATGAATAATAATAATTATAAAAAGTAACAAATAATTAAAAAAAAAATCGATTAAATTATATAAAAAGTTAAAAGATTATACATTATAATTATAAATTATCTCGATGGTATTTTTTGTGCTAGATCGGAAAGTCTTTGTCGAACCCAAAAAACATTTTTTAGTTTTATATGCAATCGTTTTGCATTTGCAAATGTTACAAAAGCATCGTTCGTTTTGTTAAGTGACGAGATCGGTATACGCGTTAACGGATACCCCAAGAAGAAATCTTGTTTTTTTTTCAGCTAGGCCGTCACGACGTCGCATAGTATTACAGGTATCTGATGAAGGAACGCAATGTAACATAAAACATACTCACGAGCTCGCAACCCGTATCCACGCCGACCGTGAGAAATTCGTTTTGTAAAGTGAGAAGACATGGCACATCCAACGCCATTACCTTCTTGTCCGTTTATCATTGAATAATTACGATTATTTGTCAAATGATTAAAATCATTGAATTCCTTAGTCATATTATTTAAATAAATTTGACAATTTTTCTTTATCTCTCTTTCTTTCTCTCTCTCTCTCTCTCTCTCTCTCTCTCTCTCTTTCTCTTCATCTTTATTTCTATTATTACACTTCATCATAGAGAAACAGCAATATTTTATATTACCTCTTCATTTATGATTAACCATTTTCATTGTTCACCACAAGTAATTGATAGAATAGCAAATGGTAATTATTTTTTACGCTCGACGAATATACTCGTAAAAAAAACAGAATCAATCGTTTAAAATAAAAAAAAATACTTGAATAAAAAATTTTATATTCCAGACGAGTAAATGGAAATATTTATCTATTTTCGATTAGTATCGTTTAATAAAATTTCATCTCGCAGCTATGAAAAATTACCGGCGTTGAATTATCGCAAGAGGCAAACCGGTTGATATAATATATCAAGCAGCTAGATATTCCGGACAGGAGGAGATGGTTACAGTGGGAAAAAGAAGGGGGGAGAGGAGTGCAACGATTTCCTTTCGGCAAACACGCAACTGCAGAATAATGAATTTCACGGCATGAGGAATAGCACCGGCTGGAAAAAGATTTCTGAACATTCGCCAACCGAAATTTTCCTCCTTTCTTCCCCTCGCATGTAATTATCCTTTTGGAAGGAATAAAACGAACGAACAAAACTTTATATTAGCTCATTGAAATCATTTCTTAACTTTTCTGTAATTCGCAATATCTTCGATGTTACAATGTAAATAATCATTAATTTGATTTGTCAATAATATTTTTACCAAGACTTTGCGTTTCTTTTTAACTTACAATTACCAGATATCAGCAAGAATTATATAATAACAATAATAATATTATTACGAAGTAAGAATGAAAACGTATGAATTGATATCATTTAAGGAAGAAAGGTATAAATAACTGGAGATAAGAAAAATAAAGAAAAAACTCTTACGGTAGGTAAAATTGATAAAAAGCATCTCGAGAAAAGAGAAGGAAAAATTGAGGACAAAAAATTGAGAACAAAGAAAAAGAGGATAGACTCAAGACGGATTAGATTAAGTTTTAATCAGTGCTTTTTTATCTATTAAGGGTGTTACCAGAAGGACATATAGCATAGTACTAAATTCGAGTACGCTGGTGGTAATGCTTTTAAGAACTTAATTTCTTAATTTCTGTAGTCTCTACGGGATATCGCGACCAAATTACCGCGTTACCAGGATAATTTAGTTATCCCTTGCGTAGTCGCGTTACTAAGAGATACGATGGCATTCGTCAACTTTGTTCCCTCGTGAAATTCTTTTTTATTTTTTTCTTTCTTCTTATTCTTCTATTAGACTTCCTTAATCGAGAAATTGACGTAACATCGAACAAGTTAGTTATATCAACTATTGGTCCTTTAAATGTTCCAACACGTATAAAAGTACGATTGCATATCCTTTCTTTGTAAAGAGAAATGAAAAGAAAAAAATATTTCATTTTATAAATAATGTTACGAATTTGTATTAATTTAATTGAATATTTGTAAATAATTGCAAAGAGTAATTCTAAGCCTTTATTCGTTTAATACAATTTAATGTAATTAAAAGGATGATATAAACGAAGTACATATGTATATAAGTATGTGCAAGTACGTACATAGAAATTTTAAATAAAAATACATTATTCTATGCTTATTTCAAATCGAGCATTTATACCAAATAACCATAATAATTTTTATCAATGCGTTCCCCTTCTATTTATATAAATCGTTCGAATTAATAAATAAAAATCTTTCCAAATCCAGATAAATAATTTATCAAAGGTATTCATCTATCAAAAAATTTCATCAAAATCCGTTACAATCTTAACATACGTAATACGATTGGGATGATAAACAAATAGAAAAAAAGAAATTGGTAACAGCCTAAAGCAATATTTTCTACGGGACGATCACAAAAAAACAGAGAAAGAAAAAGGTTCGAAAACAAAAGACGATTTAAAAGATTAATACTATATCGAAAGAGTGTTTTTTTATTGGAGAGAGAGAAAGAAAGACTTTCGACGATTTGCATTTAATCGCGATACTTAGAGCAAAACGAAATACGCGTAAGGCCGTGTGTACGGGGTAGATACGAATTCATAGTTTACACCGAACGGCCTCTGATTCATATACGGAAACTAATTGTACCGGCGGTAAATTACAGCACTTGTACAGCAGCAACGGCAGCTGCGAGCCGCATGTGCAGGCTGCATAGGTACAAGCTCCGTTTCATAGCGCGAGTAAGCGAATACGCGAATTCGTACTAGGAACATCGACGAGGAGAAACGAAGAAATAGGAGAAAGAGAGAGAGATAAATAATACATATGTACCTGTACGCACGAGGGAAATAGAGAGAGAGAGAGAGAGAGTGAGAGAGAGAGAGAGAGAGTGAGAGAGAGAGAGAGAGAGAAAATGACCTAAAATTTCGAAAAAGGATTCACCGATCGATCGTAGCCTGCGTTGCACTCGATTAATACTCATTTGCATTTTGATTGTGCAAGCCGATAATTGGCACTTCTGCTTTTTCGTAAACGCCAATTCATGAGAATAATAAAAGAGAATAGACTTTATATCGAGAATTAGGATCGTCAAATACTTCGGACTTTTGTTTGAATCTTTTTGCAATACGTTGATAAGATAATCCGTTTGATTAACGGGATGAGAAAATTTGCATGTTGGAAACAGAGATGTGGTAACGAGCACCTCCATTTTCATACAAGTAGGCATTCACCGAGTGGTTGACCAAAAGGGTTGGATAGCTTAATAGTTAGAGCAGCTCATCCAGAAAACGAGAGAGACTCGAGTTCGAGTCCTGGTCCAAATTATCTGACGGTCTAACTTTCTTCTCTTTTTTTTCATCAATCCTACTGAGAGAGAGATACCTTTGAAAAGCCATCATTGTAAAATGTTTGGAATATAAAAAAAACGTATATCTTTCATTAGCGAAAAAAAAGAAGAGAAAGAGAGAGGGAATAAATATCTATTCTGTATTCTAATATGTATTCTGTAATTATAAGTAAGTTGTAAAAATTAGAAGAATTACGTAGTTTTGAGAAAGATGCAATGTGAAATAAATAATAGATCAAAACGTATAAGTGATATAAACCAGGATATCATGCTTAATGAATTCGTGTTGTATGTTAAATTTGTTTCATGTCGCTCTGTCATTTACTACTAACAATAAGCTTAATCCTGGTGTAGTCGTAGATCGAAAAAGAAATTATATGCTTTTTGTAAATGAGTATATTTGAAAGAAAACTCAAATAAAACGAAACATTTTAACTCTTTCTTCCTTTAGTTCCAACGTATTTCACATATTCGCGTTATTTTGCTATAAAAAATGTCTATGTCCATTCTATGTATACAATATTTAAATAATACAACTTAGATACTTATAAAAACTCGATAGATATTTCGAAAACTCTTTGCAAAAAGGAAGATTTATAATCTTTCAAAGAATACAATCAAATTTTTCTTATAAATTCTTTTCATTTTAAATATTTTTCTTCTTTTGTTTACCAATATAACAATGATATTTGCAT
Source organism: Polistes dominula (assembly GCF_049000335.1). Lineage (NCBI taxonomy): Eukaryota > Metazoa > Arthropoda > Insecta > Hymenoptera > Vespidae > Polistes > Polistes dominula. The sequence goes on from NW_028301147.1 coordinate 7,594,666, forward strand.
ATTTTTATATAAATATAACCCATCCTGCATATAATATAATACACATGTATAATGTATATTTTTCGTACGTTCTTTATGGAAATATTCGATCGAAAATATAAGGAAGCAACAAAGATCGATAGGAAGTAAAGAAAAGAAAGTAAAGAAAGAAAAATATGAGACTGATTAAAGCATCGTTGTTACGATCCTGTTCAAAAGAGTGATGATGATGATGATACGAAAATTCGATAGCAAGATTTTCACGTTGTAAATTACATACGTTTAAGTACAAGATAAATGGATGGCTTTTCATTTTCTGCCTGCTTAAATCTGTAATCACGAGTTGAAAATTCCGTGCCGTGCCAATCTCCGATCGGTGAAAACTTCAAAGAGGCTGTTTTATAGGGATTTATCACGTTCCTCGGACGCACAAAAGAGAGAGAAAGCGAGATAAAGAGAGAAAGAGAAGAAGATAGGGGTGGTTTCTGAGGGTGCAAAGGAAGGACATCCAACGGATTTCCACCTTTTTTCAGGCTGTTCGTTCGCACTCAACGTTTTCTCTCTTTCTCTCTTTCTCTCTTTCTCTCTTTCTCTCTCTCTTCCTCTTTCTATTCGTCTCTTTAATCGAGACTTTTTAAAATGTTCAGAGCGTAAAATTGCCGGTAGAATCGCATTAAAGGCTAGATCTTGCTACCACATGGGACCGTGTACCCGATCGTATTCCCGCGGAAACGTCGAGATTAGATCTAGGAACCGTAAAGGTTCTGCAAAATTTTTCGAAATTTTCAACTCATAGAATGACAGAAAGAAAGATCGCGAATAAGAAATAGAAAGAGAGAAAGGAAAAAAGGAGAATGATAAAGAGCGAATTAGATACCGACTGCCAAGAAACTCGAACTCACTTCTTAATGAGATTTCGAAGAAAACCTGGTGCAAACTCGTTTGTGGCTCTCACGAAATCGTTAGCTCACCGTTTCAGAACTCGTCTCGTTTGATTAACGTTTCTTTAACTCTTTGTAGAGACTCAAAGTGTACGTTCTACGTCCAAGTACTATAAAAAACCTTATAAATCATGAAAATGTTACAAGAAAAAAGAAAAAAGAAAAAAGAAAAATATACTATTCCCATCAATTAACGTGTTATCCGGATTCGATTTTTTTTTTCATTTGATTTATCAAAAAAAAAAAGAAAAAAAGAAAAAAGAAATTATAATAAAATCGTTGATGAAAGGATAACTTTTATCGTGGCTATAGTAATCGTTTGTACACAGCCAAAATATTGATTTTTCTGGCAATAGAAAGCAAACGAATAAACGTCTTTTCACACTCGTGAGTGTATTTTAACGTTTAGAAAGAGAAGAAAAGGATTCGAATGTGACATGAGTGCAGCAGAAATCGTACAATATATATATATATATATATATATATATTCACGTATCTACGTATTCTGTACGATACGATAAAAGGCGAGTGAGAGAGAGAGAGAGAGAGAGAGAGAGAGAGAGAGAGAGTTCTGGAAGGAAAAGAAAATAAAGATCGTGAGTGAGTCTGGGCGCTAAAGGAGAGAGAAAAAAGGATAGGGGTTAGACTCAACCCTCCAGGCTCTCGATATCACACGAAGGACGGACATATGAAGTTAGCAAACCTGCCAACTTGCCCATTTCCCACTTATCGAGTTCCTCTAGCAACGTGTTTCCGAGTGAGAAACATGGGAACATGGAGCAGGGGAACATGGTTAGAGAGAAAAAGACAGAAAGTGAAAGAAAGAGAGAAAGAGAAAGAGAGAGAGAAAAAAAGATAAAAGCATCAAAAGAAGGAAAGCCGTATGCACAAGAACTAAGTAAGACTGAAAAGAGGATGACAAGAGAGAGAGAGAGAGAGAGAGAGAGAAAGAGTCCAAGGTTTTCTTCTAATTTCTCCAACTTGATTAAAACTTGTCCGCCAGGAAAATGAAGTTTCGTCTCTGTGGCTCAACGTGAGATAGGTATTCGTTACTACTGCTTCTTGGTTCCTTCTTCCGTCACCATTGCGATTGCTTCAAACTCCAGATGAAAGCTTTCGTATCAGTCGCAGCGAATGTAAATCACTCGTGAGAGTATTCCGAATCGCTTTTTTTCTTTTCCTATCTATCTATCTCTCATTCTTTCTTTCTTTCTTTCTTCATTCTTTCATTCTTTCTTCTCTATCAATTTGGATAACTAAACAAGAAACTTGGTTCGTATTTTCATCGAAAAGAAAAGAGGGAGAAAGAGAAATGGATACTTAAATAAAATCCCCCGAATGTAAGGTATTCCCCTTTTTCATCGGAAGAATTCCACTATCGGCTAATGAAATGTTGAGAAACGTTCCTTGTGTTTAACGTCGATCACTTTACAAATACGAATACGAATACTAGTCGCAAAAGTATCAGTACGTTGATATCAAACGCGGTAAACGTTACTCTTTTTTTCTAGGGGCGGGGTTTTTTTTCTTTCTTTCTGTTTTATAATCTTTTTTCTTTTCGTAGCAAGCTTATACATACATATGTATGGACGCATATACGATATAGATACGCTCTTGTTGATTTTTATTTATTTTCTCAGGTAGGATTAAAACTGTGTGGCGTTAACGAGACCAACTCGTTCTCTACGGAGTCTCCGTTATAAGAGAATAAAAAATGACGAGGTACACGAGTTTTGCAAGAAGAAATTCGAGATCGAAGATTCGCTTTAACAAAGTCAGCGCAATTCCTGCCACGGTTTTCTTTTTCCGTTTTTCTTTTTTTTTCTTTTTTCTTTTTTTTATCCAAGATCGCCAGCTACGCTGGAACGATCGTATTACCATCGGGTCCGTTCGAAGTCCCTTACAAAGTCAACTCACGAGTCGAAACGTCACGAGCCTCGATGCCCGTACTTGTCTCCCATCGTAAGTCCAGGATTTTGCGAAAAGAACGATAGTCTTTTTACGAGGGGCTACCGGTGTAACCAACGACCGGCACCGGGATGAATGGCTTTTATGAGAATACGAAAGAAAACCAGCATGCTACTACCATGCATTCTAACATTTTCTTACAATTCCTATTCTTTTCTGAATCGTTATTTTCCAAATTTATCTTATCCAAAACGTTTAAGCAACTTCTTAATAACATTAATTATTTATCTATCTTGTATTTATTAAAGCAATAATCAATTTTTACATAAGATTTATCTTATAAATTTTAACTTTTGACATATTGAAACAATGAAAATTTCGTATTTCTTTCTATATTTGCTTGAAACATCAAATTATATGTATTTATTCGCGAAAAATATACTAATGTATTATAGAAAATAAAATATTAGGGAAAGAAAGAGGAAGAGAAAGATAGAAGAAAATTAATTGTTTGTATATCGTAAATATTAGACGTTAATCGACGAAACGTACACGACTAATATTTTCAATATTCCTTATGCTTGGTATACCGGCGTGAAATCATATAATTGAGCACGATTGGTAGCCATGCGATCATTATGATACAATGGTGTATCAACGAAGTGCGAATTAATATGATTAAATGACAGACAAAGCAAAATCGACTTTAACAAAGCGTTCTGCAGTTGGCAGAAAGCGTTTGTCAAACATCACTGCGTTTTATTACCATTTCAGTTTTATTAAATGCTTTATGATCCGTTACACTGGTATTCGTTGAATGCTTTTGAATTCTATTGCCACGGCTAAATGAAACGTCATATATAGTCATACATACAAATATATAGTCCCGACCGCTCGAAATTGAGCGACAAGTGGATACATGGAAGGAAAACACGTTAAAATTTTGATTTAAAGATTATCATTTTTCATTCATCGTTTTCATCATTCCCCTTAATTTTCGACACTACAGTAAGATATTAAAACAATCAAAATAAAATTATTCAATTAATTTAACAAAATTGTTATTACGTTATAATAATATCCAAAATTAATTCATACGTTCGTCATTATAAAATACTATTATTATCAATATCGATTAAAATCATGATATTAAAATTCACGAACATGGTTCTTAAAATCTTAATAAATTTTCTTTAATAAGATAATATTATAGGAGCACCGAGTTAAAATGATTAAGCATGCACGATTGCTAATTAAATTGATGGGGGAACAAAGTGGTATTAAGGAAGTTCAAAGTAATTAGGATTCGATTACATGTAAGTGGATACATAAAGTCTGCTCCATCGTGAAATCTCGAAAGTTCGAACGCTTGAATCCACCCTCATTAACTCTTTCCTAACCTATTCTTTTTGATATGTACATATCCAATCCATTAAAGTTCTGTTGGATTAAGAAAGAACAATATAAAAAAAAAGGCTAAAATAAAAATGCATATAGAGAATATGTAAGAGAATGTAAAGGATGGATTGATCGATTTGAAAGAATGTTAAGAGTACTCTCATTTAGACACGAATTCGCTCGTTGTAACATTTAAAGCGTGTATATACAGAAAGGTGTACTTTCAGAGACACTAATTGCAACTGGTTCAATGTACAAACTGTGGCGCTTTCCGAGGGGTGGTTGTATACAAGCGACGGAGGCGGATACCTAATTTTATAGGATATCTCGGAGTAGAGAGAACTGAACACGAAACTGTAGCCCAAATAAAGTGGATGTGGCACGTATCCCAATCGCCCTGCTACATCCCCAGTGTTATGACGGCCAGTGAGCGCAAACTGCACTTAGTTTAACTCTATGAACGCGAAACCACGCGGAATACGAAATTAGAACTGTAGATATTAGCTCAACTAAAAGAGAGAAAAAGAACAAGGGAGAGAGGGAAAGAATATTTTTTATTCCCTAGTAGAATACATGAGATCCTATAAATACAAAAGAAATAAATGTCAAGCCAACGTTGAGCTTAAAAATGGAACAAAAATGTTTTCAGGCGTGGATTAAAGGAAGTAATGAATGAAATAGAGAAAGGAAGAGAGAGAGAGAGTAAAGGCAAGTACTACAAAGCAACCAAATCATTTCGATCTTACAAAAGAAATATTAAGTAAACGTAAAAAGAAAAATAATATATAGGATGTATCTTGGTTCAGCTCACCTAATTTATTCCATCTTAGCTAGGGTTTACTCGTCTGATTTCCAATTTCTACCCGGAGGGCATCTACTTTCAAAGTGTTTGGCCCATACCCTACCCTCCCTTGCCTACCGTCTAAAATCCGACCTGCTTTAGTACTATCTACATGTAAATCTAATATACACTCCCGTGATATGCTATAAGGATTCACAGTACCGTGGAAACGATGAAAATCGACGAAGAAAAATGAAACACGGCTCACTCATCTTATTTAGGACACCTCCGTATCACGTCACTTTGCCTTCTATTATTATATTTGACATATTTTTATAAAATTAAGAACGACGAATTAACTCGTTTATTACGAACATTTAAATTAACTCTTTATCAAACGAAAATAAATCATTCGTTCCTCATTAGGAAAAAAGAAAAAATAAATCATTACACGTTTCCATAATTCCTTTTACGATTCATTAATTAATTCAAAATCTCTTGTCCTTATAAATATTTTATTTTTAATCTAAATGAATTTCGTTTAATCTCATACTCAGTTCGTTCGAAAATTGTCCCTAAACTAACAGGTTAATGTCCTATCTATTCCTCTCTTTTATTTTGTCATTGTCTTTTAATTCTCTCTTTTTCAAATTGGCAAAAGTTATGTAAGTCATAATAAATATTTCTAAATCATTTAGATATCTTATAATATATTAATTAATTATAATATATTATAACATTAATTACGATCATAGGTATAAACGAAAATAAAATTATTTATAAAATTGTAAGTATTACTATCAATTAATAAGTTTAAGATTTTCTTAAATGATATTATTTATCTTTGATAAAAATTGTTGAAGTAATGTATACGAAAATAATTCAAAATTATTAGATCGTTTAGAGAGAAAATAATTGACATAATAGACATAAACTCGCGACCGAACGATCAAATAAAAAATATTACAAATAACGTTCAGAATTTTTGAAACGATACGATTGGTACATAAATACTAAAACGTCGAATGATATATCGTTCCTATGATATTCCTATATAATTCTATTAACTAAATAGATAATTTTCTTTTTAGTCGTGTCTCAGTGTCTTTGATTTTTTTACCAAAACCGAGTCAGTTCACCAATTAATACGTAGATCACGGACAGTTGGTGTAGCAAGTAGAGAAGTCTTTCATTGAACGAGAAATTAGTACCGAAACATCTGCCACTAAAACCGACTCCTGCTACGGATTACGTTTAACCCTTTGACTACGATCAACTCACGCTCGAGTTACTCTCTTTCTGTCAAGTAATACGACGTTATGCAAAATTCTATGGCTATGAGTCTATTAAAAATCCATTAGGAAAAGCTAGATTAGATTTTTATTCGTTTTATAAACAGAAAATAAGGCATTTTATTCATATAATTTCCTTTCTATTTGCCGCTTAAAAAGATGTATTTAGGTTTTTATAAAATATATTTAAATGTAATGAAATATAACACGTTAACATTGTTGAAATATGTACAGTGTATAGCTCCACGTGATGTAGACGCGTTTGCGCTTGGTCTTTGATGACCATTAAAGTATATAAGTTTTAGAATAAATTTGTTATAATAAATAATAATAGTTGTAATGTGAAGTTTGTTATCATACAACCAACCCGATCCACAACCAATTTTAATTAAATTTAACATGGTAGCAGAGCGTTGTTGTGTTGGCATCCATTGTTAGACAAATAAGATTTTCATGTGTGCTTTCAAGTTGCATAAAGAAAAAAACTAAGTGAAAATTCTTGGAAATATAGGTGAAAAAATATGGAAAATTATATTAAGAAAAGAATACAGTGAAAAGTTTTAGAAAATTTATATGGAATTAGCACGATGCAGAAAGATTAGATTTCTACGTTATGGTAACACGTGACAGCGATTCAAAAGAGGAAATAGAAAAATTTAAGGTTAAACAAAGAGAGAAACAAATCGATATGATGGACGGGATGGCTTTGGAAAATAAAGGACTTGCGTTGCAAATATTTGATGGAACACACTACGAAAAATGGAAGTACAAATTAATAATATTTCTACAACTTAAAGGGTGTAGTGAAGTTATCGAATATGACAATGGACCGGAAACGATAACAGAAGTTGAGTGGAAGAAGAAAGAGTTAGAAGCTAAGCATTATATTGTGAACAGTATGACAAATACACAACTCAAACTAATTATTTCAGAAGAAAGTGCCAAGAAGATGATCGATAAATTAGATGGAAATTATTTAGTTAAAAGCAGTGCAGTGAAATTATTATGTAAAAGAAAACTACTCGATTTAAAATTGGAAGAAAATGAAAACCCGACAGACTTTTATAATAGTTTTGAAAAATTAATGAACGAACTTTACAATGCTGGAGAAAATGTGACTAAAGAAGATAAATTGAATTATTTTCTGTTGGCTTTGCCGAGTAGTTGGTCGCATGTAGCTGATATCGTAGACGCGTTACCGGAGAAAGACAGAACAATAGAATTTGTAAAATCGAAATTAGAATTAGAGTTTAAGAAAAGACAAAGTGAAAGTCAAAATTCAAAAGGTAGAAATGAAAGTTCAAATGTGTTTAAAGTGGAAAAAGGAAAAAACGGTGCGTGCTACGGATGCGGAAAGCAAGGTCATTTCCAGTATCAGTGCTCGAGCCAAAGCAACGGGAGGAATTTTTGGAGAGGATCAAGACGAGGAGGACAGCAAGTGCGAGAAGGCGCATGGCCTCAACAATACCAACAATGGCGAAAAGGTAGCAGCCAAAGCAGAGGTAGAGATCAACGAGGACGTGGTAAACAACAACGTCAAGATCGGTCTGAATCCAGGATCTTCACAACAGTAGTAGAGAGTAGCAAAGAAAATAACGTTGAGGTAAATAATTGCGAAAATAAATTGGAATGGATTTTAGATAGCGGATGCTCAGACCACATTATTAACGATGATAGATATTTTGTAAAATCGAAAAAATTAGTAAATCCTATTAACGTAAAAGCAGGAGATGGTCGTACATTAAGAGCAACAAGTATAGGCGATATTAAAGCTAAATTCATAACAAGTTACAATGAAACAGAAATTGTATTAAAAGATGTATTTTTTGTCAAAGAAATGGATAGAAATTTAATAAGTTTTGGGAAAGTCGTTGAAAAAGCAAAAATTGTGTCGTCACGAAATACTTCAAAAATTTATGATGAAGGAAATAAGTTAATAGCAGTTGCAAATAAAGTAAATAATGTGTACAAAACAAAATGACAAATTTGGAAATGATATGCATAGGGCCAAAGATATAGGAGAAATTATTCATGCGGATGTAAATGGACCGCATAATACTATAGGATTTACGGGAGAAGAATATTTTTTAGTATTAGTTGATGATTACAGTAAAGTTGCAAAGATTTATATAATGAGAGAGAAAAACGAAGTCTATGAATGCATCGTGAGTTATGTAAATTTACTTGAAAATTTAACAGGGAAAAACATAAAAAGATTAAGGTGCGATAACGGTAAAGAATTCCTAAATAAGAACATTTACAATTTTGCGAGAGAAAAAGGGTTTTATATTGAACCGTGTCCTCCGTATGTCCACGAACTGAATGGAACTGCTGAGCGGTACAATAGGTCAATAATAGAAACGGCGAGATATTTATTAGCAGATGCGAAAATTCATACTAGATTTTGGTCGGAAATAGTTCAGGCAGCAGCCTATCTGAAAAATAGAACCTTAGCAAATACCTGGGAGAAAAAGACTCCATATGAAATTATGATGGGAGAAAAACCCAACATTAAAAACCTTAGATTATATGGTAGTAGAGTTTTTGTCCGAGTCCCAGAAATAAAGAGGAAAAGTAAATGGGATAGGAAAGCAGATTTAGGTATATTAGTTAAATTAATAGTCTTAATTAAGAATAGAGTATTTGTAGCTAAGCATGTAGACATAATTGAAAAAAATGTTTAGTTAATTGCAATGAATGATGGTGATGAAGCACATGAAAACAATAATAAATGTATACTTCCCCTTACTTCACCCCTCGTGGAGAGTAAGGGAAGAGAAACTGATCTAGAAACTGAAACTGAAACTGAAAATGATATAAATAAAAATTTGTCTGAAAATAATGAGAATGAAAGTACTGTACCAAATACTGTACTACAACGAAAATTTAAAAATAATAAGAAGGTCTGAAAGGAAGAAAAACCCGATAGATCGATATGGAAGTCCTGTAACCAATTGTATTTACGTAAATTATGTAAGCGCTGATAATCCCGAAAATTATAATGAAGCAATAGCTTGTAATGAGAGCGAACATTGGCAAGAGGCTATGGATAAAGAGATTAATTGTTTAAAGAAAAATAAAACATGGAAAATAGTTGAAAAACCAAAAGATAAAAGGGCATTAGATTTAAAGTGGGTTTATACAAAAAAGGCTCTGTACGGACTGAAAGTCCACGCGCATGGTATGAATGTTTAGATAAATACTTGATTGAATTAGGTTTTGAGAAAAGTAAAATTAATTATTGTTTATACTTCATGAAAATTAAGAATGAGAAAGTCTATCTATTTGTTTTCGTTGATAATCTATTAATTTGCAGCAAAAATCAAAATTTGATGGATGATATCAAAAAGAAATTCTCCGTAAAATTTAGAATGAAAGATATGGGCAAAATTAAAACTTATTTAGGAGTAAATATTAATTATGTCTGTAATGAGAGTGACTGTATTGATTAGCAAGAAAATACCGGATTGAAAATGCAAAATTATATGCGACTCCGATGGAACAAAACCTAAAATGTGAGCCTGCCTTATCAGCAACAGATGATATAAAATACAAAAAATTAATTGGAGCACTCTTGTACATAAGCTCAAGTACTAGACCAGATGTATGTTATTCTGTAAATTATCTAAGTAGATTTCAAAATTGTTATGATCACAGTCATTATAAATATGCATTAAGGGTGTTAAAATATTTATATTATACTAAAAATTTAAAATTGATTTATAAGAAAAATTTAAATGCAGATATTTTATATTGTTATGTTGATGCTGATTGGGCAGGAGATGTCATTAATAGGAAATCGACGACTGGATATGTTATAAAAATGTATGGAAATAGCATAAATTGGAAATCAAAAAAGCAAAATATTGTAACGAAATCATCTACCGAAGCTGAGTATGTGGCGTTATCAGTATGCGTAAGTGAAGTTAAGTTAGTTAAAGAATTACTGAAAGAGTTTGAAATAGAAATTAATAATCCAATATGTATTTATGAAGATAATTCAGGAGCGATTAGTATAAGTAAATATGGAAATATGACAAAAAATTCAAAATACATTGAAACACATTATCACTTTGTTAATGAGAATTATATAAATGGAATTACTGATTTAACAAAAATAAATTCAGACGAAAATCTTGCAGATATATTTACAAAGCCGTTAGGGCGTATCAAGTTTGAAAAGTTTAGAGAGAATTTAAAGTTAGATTATAAGTTAACGAACGAGATGTAAAGATACGCAATATTAACTATAAGGAGGCGTGTTAAAATATGTACAGTTTATATTGCTGGTAAGCTTGAGCGGCAGCGGCCGACTCGATCCGAATCGATCCGAATTTCTTCGAATGGTTCCTTTTGTTTTTTCTGTAGTTAGTCGTCGTATGTATAGCTCCACGTGATGTAGACGCGTTTGCGCTTGGTATTTGATGACCATTAAAGTATGTAAGTTTTGGAATAAATTGGTTATAATAAATAATAATAGTTGTAATGTGAAGTTTGTTATCATGCAACCAACCCGATCCACAACCAATTTTAATTAAATTTAACAAACATGATTTAAAAGTAATAAGAAGCAGTGACGAATTACGTAGACGAACATTTATTCAAACGAGTAATACGTAATAAACATATGAGAATAAATATACAAATAAAGTAAGGCTCTTTCTTGTAATATGATACGAAATGCAAATGACTATATTTGAATATACACGCCCAGAGTGACTAAGTTAACAAATATTAAAAACTATCACGCAGACAATGCTACTTTATCTTAATTATTTACTTTCCTCGTCTTTTCATTTCTTTTCATTTTTTTTCTATTGTATTTAAGTTAAATTATTTCATATAAAATTTAATCCACACACACACACACCAAGATGTATTTATCATGAAATATGGACTCAGTTGTAATTAAAAAATATCTTATTTTAAGATTATAACTCCGTCTAAGAATGTCATTCTTTAAAAGTACATCTTGCAACTATAAAAGATACAAGCTTCTTTTTTCCAATGGAGAGAGTAAAAAAAAAGAAAAATGTACAAGTAGTTTCAACTTTGGCCGGCTAATAGATGGACTATTAAACTCTGCTCGATGTAGCTTCACTAACGTTTTCTACGTCGTAAGTAGTCACAGCAGAGATCTTTAATAGTTTCGCATAGTAGGCGTTAAAAGGGTTTACGATAAATAAAAAGCCTAGACGAGGGTCATGCGTTTGCCATGGTTGTTTCTCAAATAGCTTTGCGAACGACTCGTAAGAAAGCTATAAGTTCTCCGACGAGGCGAAAACTGTTAAAGAGAATAAAACAAGAGCATACGTAACGATTTCTTACAAAACTTGGGAGAAAATTACATTAGATATCGAATGATTTATATTTGCAATAAATAATAAATATAAGTAATAAATAACTTATTATTTAACGAATTAGAATGAGATAATGTATACTTTAAAAACCAAACAATGATTTATTTGACTGTTTTATCTAAAGAATACATAGTAATAAAGAGTGTATCGTGTAAGAATGAATCAAACAATAAATATATTATAAATGCATTGTGGAATCAGCGAAAATGAAAAAGAGTATTTAACGTAAACGTGCAGACATGAATGTATGTAAGGACGATTATAAAAAAAACTTTTGAAAAACCAGAATAATTCAACTGTGCCATTGTACAGCATTTGGGTTACATATGGTTCTTTAACACTAGATTGTCCTAGCAAGTCATTTTGGCTGCTTTTCATTTTCAACTAAAAAAAAAATTATGTTTATAATGATAAAATTTTTTAGAATTGTGGTGACTTTTTATACAACATATAAATGTGTTTATTAATAATTTTCGTTATCGTTTATATAATATATTGCCCAGAAGCAGTCATTTTGACTGCTTGGAAAATTTTAAATAATCAAGTGATTTTTATTATTAAATTGAGCTATTTATGGTCAGCAAAGTGGGGTCCCGAATTTTTTAGAGAAACTATGGCCAGAGAAAAGTTCAAGCAAATCCTACGATTTATTTTTACAAAAATATACGATTTAGTTTTGACAAAAGAACCGAAAGATGTAGGCGCCTACAAACAAATAAATTTGCCTTGGTTTCGGAAATATGGGATAAGTTCATTGAAAACAGTCAAGCTTGTTATCAATCAGAGCAAAATATAACACTTAATGAGTAATTATTTCCTTCAAAAGCCAGGTACAGATTTACACAGTATATGCCTAATAAACCCAACAAATTTGGCATCAAATTCTGATTTTTTTTTATCTTGCATTAGATGTTAGTAGCAAATATGTTTTGAAAGGTTTTCCTTATTTAAGAAAAGATGAACATTATTGGAGAAAGATGAACAACGACCATCGTCAATGCTTCTAAATGACCACGTTGTTCTGAAACTTGTCGAGCTATATACAAGCTGTGAAAGAAATATTACGACCGATAACTTTTTCACTAGCATGTCAAAATTAGCCAAAACAAAATTATTGGCCAAAAAAACAACTCTAATTGGAACTATTAGAGGAAACAAAAGCAGCCAAACAAATGAGGATAACATGCCTCGTTTTTCTACTCTGCTGTATAAATCAGAAAATTTTGTTCTTGCAACATACAAAAGCAAACCAAATAAAAGAGTAGTTGTTCTAAGTTCTAAGCACAAATTTGTGAAAATTGATAAAAGTAATAAAAAAATGTTACTGAAATCTATTCAATTTTATAACAGCACAAAATTTGGAGTTGATATGGCGGATCAAATAGCCAGAAAATATACAGTAAAAGCTAATTCTCGTAGATGGCCCCTCCAAATATATTTCAATATTTTAGATTTGGCTGCTATAAATGCTTGGATCCTTTACAAAGAAACGACTGGAATACAATTACAACGAAAAATGTTCTTGTTTTAATTAGCAGAACAGCTGTTCACCGAATACAGAGCTGCAAAATCATCAAATGCAACCCATTCAAACAAATGCAAAATTTGTCAAGTACGACTTTGCTACAACAACAAAACAAATAATATATGTGAAAAATGTCAAAAATATGTTTGCGGAAGATATACACATAAAAAGATTTCCACTTTTATTTGCATAAAATGTACTGATAATAATGCATAAATTATTTGTTTTCCAAGTGAAATAAATTTTTTTTATTGTTAATATTTATTAATAACCCGTTTTATAACTGTAAATATTATAAAAAAATATTAAAAATTAATTTTAAATGAATTTCTTTACACATTAGTTATTCTTTCACAATGCAGTCATTCTGACTGCTGTTGGGCAATATAGGTATATACAAAGTCTCAGGCAATCTAGTGTTAATATATATAATACCTTCTTATATTATAATGTTGGAAAGATTAATACCATACAGTATCGATTCACTTACAAATTGGTGGAAAGTATTTGATATATCCACTATCATAAATACACCGAAATATCTTTAATTCTTTAATTAGCAAGTAAGTATACATTTATCGGACTTTGTTACTTCATCTTCTTCCACTTCTTTTGTTGAAATAAGATCATATAAACCAGTATATTTATATAAGCTAAATAAAATCAATGATGCGTTATGGATAAGCTGTCGCGATTAATCGATGTTCCACAACAAAAAACAACTTTACAGATTTATATTTAGAAAATGAATAGGATGAAAAAATAAGTAACAGAAAAAAGTATAGCAAATTCGTCGTAGGTAGTCATTCGTCTTCTTCCATCGTAGCCATGTACGATGGGGTACACTTATCTCGCTTATCAATGAAAGAGTAGTTCGGAAGAGCAGTGGGTAGGCCAGTGCCAAACGATACGATAGATGCGAATCGAATGATGGATGCGCGGCAAACGTTTTCACGTTTCTCCTTTCCCACGTCACTTAAACTTGGCTCATGCTCTCTCTCTCTCTCTCTCTCTCTCTCTTTCTCTCTCTCTCTCCCCCAACCCTCTCCCCCCTGCCCAGTCGTCCTCCTCTCCCTCTCTCTCTCTCTCTTTCTCTCTTTTTTTTTCTCTTATACTCTCTCACTCATTCGCGCGACATTTCACAGACGCTCTCAGTGATTGATAAAAATGTGAATTTATATTTCCTGGTAATAACTTTCGTGCTTTGCTCGAGAATCCCGCATTGCCGATGATCATTTATCAAGCTTAATGGTTAGCCGGTCTTACGTTAGTACGATCGTATCATTCGCCAGATTTCTGCATGTACTTAAATTGTAATGAAGAGAAGATACGAGTATATGTTGATAGTAATGCTTGTGAATACTATCTTTTCAGGAATATGTACCTCTTATGTTATAATCTTAAAAAAATCTCGTATCTACATTTATACACAGTTGTTACGTTCGTTAGTTCTATTCAAACTTAGAAATAGATTTTTTTTTTCAAAAGGATACATATGGGGTTTATTAAGGATTCAAATGAATACATAATATTATATATTTTAAATTAAATAAAATCATTTAAACATAATCAGTTATTTAGTTTGATCCTAAGCCGATACTCATTATACATAATAGATAAATTAAATGAATATATGTAACACTCGTAACGATATGAACAGATATTGGGTTAAAATGAAATATTGAATATAAACACATGAATAAAGAAATATTATAAATGTTATATAGAGAGTTAACTTCTCGACTTATTATTATAGGGCAAACACGCGAAAGATATATGAAATATCTCGTCTTATAGATATTTATAATTCAAACGAATCAATACAAAATAATAAATGATTTCTTTATTCAATTAAATCTAAATACGGATTGGCAAAAGATCGTGAAAGCACAATTAAGGGCAAGTCTTTAGCAACAAAGAAAAGGAAGTTATTTCTCGAAGGTTACTTTAACGAGACCGTTCGAACAATCGTATCACGTTAAGCTGTAGATAGCTCTTCTCACATGGGGAGACTGTTTAATTAAGTCAGTCGACGGCGCATCGCAAATTTGGTCCTCAACCATGCGAAGAACCTACGGATCGAGAAGCTCCTCGCAATCAGCTCGCAGAACGTCGATGCTCGGTTTCGAAACGGGATACGAAATTCGAGCACCCTAGAGAAGTCCCGTGCCACTCACTACCGGATATCATCGTAATTTATGCGACAGTCGTTTGTTTCTCACCCCGTCGTCTTGCGATAAGGTAGGACGACGAAAGAGCATGCCTTGATTATACTTCGAATTACCACCTTAATTCTCCCTTCCTTTCCTTTTCTCATTGTTACTAAACGTTTAACAATAATCTATGTATTATATTTAGAATCAACATATATTTAAACATTCTTTATTTAAGAGAATTACATTTTAAGTTATTTTTTTCTAATATTTATCTTTTTTATTAATACATTTGGAAACGGCTTTGTTAATACGAGACGTTTAATTTCACACATACTGAATATATAATAACTTAACATTTGAAACGAATTAATAAATTAAGAAATGATACTACAATATAACAAGTTTAAATAAATATGTTACTTTATATAACCGAAATAATATATATAATATTTAATATATATTTTTTATATTTTAATATATTTTCTTTTTATTTTTCTCAAAATTTATTTATATTAAATGTATATGTTAACAAAAAAATATAATAAAAATAAACATTTCGTAGTCGAGCGAACTTGATGAAATAAATTGACAATGAAAAATTCGATATTTAATGATTTAGAAAAACGTTATCAAATATTTAGCTATAGATTTTGTAATGAAGTAAGACTACCTAATTATCGTTATTAGTACTAAATAGTTTTCAAAGAAAAGACTCTCTCACTCTCTTTCTCTCTGTCTCTTTATTCGTATAAACATAGGTAAGCAAAATGATCGATAGTAAATCGATCGATACGAAATTACCTAGGATCTTGGAAAACCACGTTCCTTCTCGTAATAGCTTCTCGAACAGGCATGAGACGACACTTTGCAGGAGAAGATACAAGACGTCCCACGTAACACCGAGAAGTGTCAAGATACTATCGTAATTTATGTGACAGTCGTTTGTTTCAGCCCCTGTCGTCCCCGCGATAGTAGTTACAGACCCGAAATACGCTTTGCTTATTCCTCCGTCGAGCTCCGAAAAGCTCGTAACAGTCCTAAACCTACAAGTATTGCTCGAATTGAATTTTCCTTCGGTCGACTACAACCTCTCGAACGGTGTGTTAACACTTAGCCTGAATTTAACGGACACCGTAGAAAGCATCCGTGATATTCCAGGGAATTTCCTGACTACAACAAGCGTTTCTAACAACTGTCGCGAAAGTTTTGCGACTAAAACGACTTTGCTAAATACACCCTTTAGCGGCAATCTTACGATTAGAGGTAATATAGTTTTGTTACCGAAAACTAACTTTTCTCCGATCGATTGATTGCTTTATCGTTTCTTTTTAAGTCTTCCTTTGTTTTTTTTTTATCTATTTACACAAACGTAGCAATCGTATAAATTGGAAAGGAAAAAGGAAAAAGGAAGAAGAAAAAGAAGTAAAAATAATAAAAAAAGGAAAAAAAGAAGAAAGGAAAAATATATCCAAGACACGTAAAACGAGAGAGAGAGAGAGAGAGAGAGAGAGAGAGAAAGAGAGAGAAAGAGAGAGAGAAAGAAAGAAAGAAAGAACGATAGAAGAAGGTAAAGTATAATTCCGAGTGAATTTTTCATCGTACCGTCCACTTCGATCCTACCTTCCTTTTCCCAACGCGTCGCGTCGCTCTTAAGACGGAACGAATTTATTTTGAAAAATGTTCGCGATCATGGTTCAGACCCCACGACGAAAATCTCTTTTTCTCCTATCGACTAAGGTTCTTCGCTTTGTGTCCTGGATTTTGGAACGTATAGTCAACGATCCACTTTCCTTTCCGGAAATAGTCGATATTTTTGGTATAAACTTTTTCTTTTTTCCTTAACCAAGAGAGAAATAAAGAAGAAGAATTATCGAAGGTATTGAGATCAAATCGGTGTTAAGGCGAGATGACGATCGAGTTGGCATCGATTGAGTTGGCATCCCCAGGAAATCGTCCAATCACTCTGCTAGAATAAAGGAAAGGGGGTTGGGGTGGGAATGGGGAGAGGGGAAAAAAGGGCTTGCCCGCTCGCTGTGTGTTCTTGCTTGCCTGGTTGCTTGCTTGCTTGCAAAAGCACACGCTGAGAAACGAGCACGGTAGTGACGACTAAAAAATGTTCTCCTAAAAATCGACGGAGTACGAAGGATGCCGGTACGAGGGGGATTAACCCGCATCGCTACGGACCCACAGGGAAATTCTTCACGCCTCGAAAATGCCGCACTCGATTTTCCGGGGCACCTGTTTCGATGCTCGTTGACTGGCTGGCAGCCTGCCTGCCTGCCTGCTTGCCTGCTTGAACGACGCGTCACCCTATATAGTTTCTAATACCTTGCCGATACTCTTCGATCCTTTGTCTTTATTCGCTAAGGATGAAAGAAAAAAAACAAGCCCATCTATAAAAGAAATTCATAATGAACACAAATTTATTTTCATTTTTATCGGAGGATACTTTTTTTCTTACAATAATTTTTGCGTTTATATAAAAAACTCCCCAAAAATGTGAATAAATTTTGAACGGTATTTTTTAAGAGATGAAATGAAACGGGAAGAAGAAAAAATCAAATTTTAACAGATCTCATGAGCTCCATTAGATCTAGTCCCTGAAAAGGAAATTACATCGTCGACGATGCGAGATAAAGAAAAAGCAAACGCTTGAAAGATTGGACAACTGGTGGAAAGAAAGATCATTGGAAGAACGGGGTAAAAGGGGAGGAGGACTGCTAAAATAACGATCGTGCACTACTGGCGAATCGATTGAAAAATAATCATTAGCTAGGACGATTGCGGTTTTAAGGGTGAACAGATCGACCGAGTTAGAAGTAAATAAACGAAGAAAGAGAGATAAAAGGATCGTGTTGGACGAAGGTGTCGAGCTTGAAAGAATTTTCTCTTTCTCGTCCCGTACGTTTAGAGAAAAATGTGTTTCCGATGCTAGGTAACCACCGATCCATAGAAAAGCCAAGAGTTGCAGAGGCTAAATTCCCTTGGGGTGAAGTGTAAAGAACTTCGATCATTTTACTTAGATCGCATTACACAGACAGATCTTTGGGATGAAATCATGGGGTAGATTCGCATCAACAATGAAACAAAATAAATATTTTAGAATTTAGAGTGAGTTAACGTTTTTTATAATGTAAAACCTTTTCCTTTCGATTGAAAGAAGTCCAAATTTTTAAAAGAAACGGTATGAAAAAAAGCTTCTCTTCGATGAATGTGTGTGTTTTTGTATAAAAGAAAGAAAGAGAACACAATGAACAGACAACAGCTATGACTCAGTCAACATTGGCTTTTGACGGTGGCATTGAAACTCGTAGGACGTAAAATGCCTTCTAACATAATTAGTACGGCAAGTTTGTAATTCGATAAGCCGATAATGGGCAAACCGCAGAGTCCATGCTTGCTGATCCCTAGTCCTCTCCTTCATAGCACCATTTCGTCTCTCTCTCTCTCTCTCTCTCTCTCTCTTTTACTGTCACCAAACTAAAATAACTGTCCTTGTTAACTACTTAGGGATAGACAAACACAATCGATTTCTACCAAACTGGCATGTGTTTTATAACAAAAGAAAACATTCTCCTTTGATTATCACACGTTTAATCATGAAAATGAATTTAATAGATGAACGTAAATGATTATTAAATGAATACATTATATTTCTTGTAGATATACTTGATCCCAATTAATATCTCAATAATTATAAAACATGTTCGAGTTAATAGAAAAATTTAATTAAATTAAAGAAAAAAATAAGACAATAACCTGATCATCTCTCCTTCGATTATAATAACTCTCCACTTGAAGCATCAGTCACGAGCCTTCAACGAGTAATACAAACACGCAATAGGATGAAAATGTTATTAAGTCTACGATATTCATAACCAAGCATCGGATATCTCTTGCTATCCAATTAACTTAATTAACCCAATTAACCAGCATCCTACAACATTTTCGTTTGATGCTTGAATTTAGCGATAACGCAAAACGACCAACTGTCTTGTAAACTTGGGATATTGTTTCGCGACTAAACGACCTTAATATTGATTATCTGTCCTTATTGTTTGACCCTCACTCAGCCTCTTCGTGTCATCTCTCAGGGCGCATCTTCCTGTCAGTAAGGACTTTAATTAGAAAGCACTGTCTGTAAGACTGTTCTACTATTTTATAATGAGAAAGAGAGAAAGACACACAAGCATTGTAGCGCTTATATACTAGCAAGCGCTAATGGAACGAAGAGTACGGTACAGAATCGATTTTACGAATGCTTCGAGAACTCTCTTCGCTCGATAAATTGAAACTGGCCTAGTTCTTCGATTGTTCGTGCTAAACTTAAGGACGAGTTTGCGAGGACTTCGTTCTCAACTATAACCAGACGTGATCATAATTGGATCATGTTTGAAGTTCGGATTATTGGAAAATTAAATCGATAAAATTGATATTTGATGTAATTCAAAATCACGTCGCTCGTGATTTTGTCATTTAAATACAAAAAATATATACACATATAATTGAAATATTCTATATATATATAATTTTAAAACTAATAGTATTCGCGTCTTAAATCACTACTCAATGAAAACATACAAACGTATTCTAACAATTATCTTAACTCCTAGAAGCAGATATTTGTCTAACACATAATATCTGAATTCACACAAAGATTTGCAATAGCAACGACGTTGTTTACATTCTACGAGGATTGAAATTCCTAGGTTTAACTCTGATCCTTACCTCTGTGATCCTTCGTATGTTCTAGAAGGGGGTCTTTGCTTCCAATTGCAATATCTCCTTTGGTGCCTTAGCTAACGTCGCAATGGAACTGAGCATGCATGCTTCTCTGAGATTAGTCTGTACAATAAAATGTAAGCTTTTCGAAAAAAAAAGAAAAAACGATCCCTTTTCTTATTGCAACCAACAACAGCATCATGAAATAAAATATCGATCGATCATTAATTCATAATTTTATGTAATCAATATTATTTTACCATATTACTGTGTATGTCGTCACGAAAAAGAGACTTTTGTATGATCATTATTAATTAAAAATAATATAACCTCGTATCGTTAAACATATTCCCTTTGAATAGGAAATTCTCTGTTCTATCCAAAGCCCATCAAAAATATAATACTATATAACGTTAAATCTATCTCATGAATTATGCTTGCTAATCTAAGTAGTAGATAAAGGAATATTTATTACATTTATAAAGAAACAATATAAGGTACCATAAAAATTTTATATTTTCGTGTGATACACTTTTCAAAATCGGGAAACTGTTCAGCTCAATACTGTAACTTGAGTATTTTAAGGCTTTAAAAATGAAAGATTGGCTAGTCGTAAAGGTGACTTAGTTAGTAAAAGATCACAAATGATAGGACGAAAAGGAAATAGAAAAATAGAGGGTAAGTAAATAGAGAAGACAAAATAGGAAAAAAAAAGAAAAAAATAAGTACAAGCATCGTTTGATTCACGTCGATAAAGAGAAGTTTAAAACGAGGTTATTTGCCGAAATCGATCGTCCATGAATACATGTGTATGTTTCTGGCCAGAACAACCAGTAGTATATATGTAAAAATACACCCACACTAATAGAGTAGGAATATGTACACACGAAGACTTAATGCTTTGAGAAACGCGGTACAGTATTTCGCATAATATAATACATACACACCGTGTTCTCGCGTACCTAGATACTTACATATATTTATGTATACAATATATATATATATATGTGTGTGTGTGTGTGTGTATGTGTGTGTGTGTAAAGAATGTACTTACAAATATAACTTCAAGTACTTATATTTAGCATGAGAAGAAAGTAAAGAAAGTATCCTGTTAACGTTATTCTTAACTGACTTATGTTAACTCATGAATAATAGAAATTTATACATCTCAATAATATCGTTGTCTAGCTGATCTTGCAAACTTGTTGATTTGTGTGTTACATATCATTGACATAATCTATTGTAATGTAATGTCAGAAAGGTAATTATTTAAAGTAGGTCAGAACATCAAAACGTTTAGGAATTAACTTGATAACTTTGAGCAATGGCTCTCTAAAGGTAGACGAATAATTGTATGTACATGAATCATTATATGTATGTTGAAGCCATTCTCGATACAATGAATTCATATTTTTTTACAAATTGTATACATCGTCTGTATATACTTTTACATCTTGAGTTAAACTACAGAATACAAAAGTGTGTCAGTTATTAATGAGAAAAAGACATCGTTGAAGTGCATGAAGCTTCCCTTAGTGTGATAAAAAATAACTGAAGCATAAAAAGCGATTACTTTAAGTCAAAACTTCATTGGTAGGTATGGAAAAAAGGAAAGAAATGTATAAATATAAATATCTATATATATATGCCTTATGCATAGAAATTATTGAATTCGTGTATCTTATAAAGTTTCCCTCGAGGAAAATATCGAAGCTAACGTCATATCTTCGTCCTTCTGCATATATACATACACAAAGATACATACACACACTTTCGATGATAAAATATTTTATCACAGTATACATGTACTTTCGTTTCAACAGAGAAAGTGCGTTAAAGCGAATATCTCGTTTCTTTCAACGTGCATTCTTTCATATTTGAATGTAAAGTATAACTAAAACTAATGAAACACTTTTCGAAATCGATTTTTTTCTGAATTTTCTGATAGATTATATAGATACTGTTAATGTTATATAAAAAATTGTTTATAATAATTCACTTATATCGTAGCAACGGTACAAATGGGAAATATGAAATTTTATTATTTCTTTAATAAAAAAAAAAAAAACAGAAAAATTATGCACATTTTTTATTATATTATATATTAGTTACCAATCCTATAGTATCATAGAAGGAATTTTATTTATTTGAAGTTTTAATGTAATCTCACATATGCTTAACGCACACCGTCATGTAGCATATTATCGATCTGTAAGGACTAAATTATACGATAAAATTTTAGACTTCGTGGTAGAATACGATGGTCCAGTAATGTCACTGCATAATATGAATGTACGGATATATCGTGTAAGTGTGCGTATGTATATCGGTGGCTGAATTAATGATCGAATGTCAGCACCTTGTAATTGGTTGTCATCATACTGAGAGTATGGAATATAACTGCCTATTATCTTCCATCCAAGAGGGTATATTCGCTGATAATTTCCTTTTCACGCCATAACCATGTTGCGCTCAAATTTGAAATTTTTGTTTTTGTTTGGTTTTAATTTTTTTTTAAATATTCGCATAACTCTTCAATACGCGTGTCGATATTGCTATCGAAAATAAGGGCATTATAAATAATAATACGATGTGAAAATATTGCCATAAAAACAAATATTACTTTTAATATACGAAAAGTGGCATGAAAAATTATTTAGATAATATTTTCCAATTTATGATGTAACCTAACAACTAAAACGGAATGTCAAGTCTAACGTTAAGTGCAACATGTAGAATCACGATATTAGGTGTGTGTACTATGCGAACGGTAAAATGCAAATAAATGTAGATTTCTCAAGTCCCAAGCGTCGCCCTTACGTTTACATTATGCCAAGAAAATGCATTACGTACTCGTTCTTTCAATGCCTCTGCATGCATTTAGCTTATTAAAAAAGCAAAAGACTTATTAGAAAGTGCAACGTACTAAAAGCATTGCAACGTACGCGATAAGGATTGCGAAAGAAGACTCTGGTAAGGTAGCAAAATGGTAAAGTGACATTTGAAATATATAAAATAAAATTTTATATTCTGTAGTCTTTTAAAGTTTTTTATTTCTGGTTAGAAAAAAGATTGAGAGTTAAGAAAAAAATGATCAGAGATAAATGAGAGCAGATAAATTTATACTTCGAAAGAATTCTTTTTGCGTATAATAATTATCGAAAGATAAAACAAAAACTGTTCAATTTACCATCAAGATTTTACAACATAAAAAAATAAATTTATCTATAGAGAGTAACAGATTGCCTTTTTCCAACCCGAAAAAAAGAAAAAATTTGATCATAAAAAGACGTCGCAACCGACTGATCGAATCTTCGGTAGTGAAAGGTTGTATATCAGAGAATTACGCGAGAAATGGGCTAGCATTGGGTACCCCTAACGCTCTTTCATCTTCTATGAACGTAGAAGCAAGTTGGAACAAAGTTCAATTGCAGCTAAACCGTTTCGAAGTTGTAACCATTGAAAACCGCTCGGCAACTATTATTGGTTAAGGTTGCGCGGTATAATTACTGCCCCCACCATGGCACACCGTAGGACACCAAACTTCTTGAACCCTCGTTTCCAAACAAGAAAACTTGACAGGCAGCTTCAAGCACCGTTGTCTTCCGGTTATCTACTACCATTATCACAGCAATACCACGTCTTAACTCGTATTCTCAATTTAATACAAAAACCCGTCAAACGCAAATCTGTCGATTCGGTGACTATCCATTATCTTTTCTATCCCATAAGGAAAAGAAGAGAGAGAGAGAGAGAGAGAATAAAATTCAGAAGAAGATTCTAAAGAGGAACGGCCTCGATAACTTTACCGGTGAAACTTTTCACGATATAGCTGGTAAAGTCGTGAAAGATCTTTCCGATGGCTCTTTACGATGCGAAAATACAAAGGCAGACTTCCAACTTCCTTAAAATTTATAACGTCGCGAAAACTCTTAACTTACAACGTAGTAGAAGCGCATTCCACAAAACTGTTGAATAATTTTATTTCTTTGAATTTCAGCGTCTAGTCGAATCATTCGACAATTTCGTTAATTAAATACAAGTTTGATCGAAGTAACGAAACAAATGATACAATGGTTAAATATTGAAGATATGATTTGGTTATTATTGACAATTATATATAATAATTTATCGACAATAAGTAAATAACGATAAATTAAAATTGTTATTCACTGGTAGTATTTCATAAACCATTCAATATTTCACCACTAGACGAATTACTTATTCCATGGACAAAAAATAATCTGTTCTAGATTCATTATGTAAAGAAGAGAAAGGAAGAAAAAAAGAATTCAATACTTTTGCTTTAGTAAAGCAGACATTTGGTTTTCTCTCCTTAGTACGCTTTATCCGCTTACTTACAAGCTATCAGCTTTTATTAGTTTACCAAGTACTCCATCAATAGCGATTCACTGTTAATTAAACGAGAGGTCATACAAAGAGTTATTAAAAGGAACGGTAGTTTTCCTCATTTAAAAGAGCAAGCTGAAAAGTCTTGACTTTTCAGTTTACTTGCATTTATTCGTTAATGAAACGATAGGGAAAAATTAAAGATATTTTTCTTTTCTTTATATTTTATTGCAATACAAAAGTTTCCTACCACCAATATACGTGCTATATTTACGTAAATATATACGTTTAATAAATTCGTGTTTCTTTCCTATCTACACCAAAGTACCTGAAGAAGACAAAAAATATACACGAAATCCTTTTGAAAGTTGCATTTACTTAAGGGTAGATAAAAATATCTCTTTAAAAAGGACAGAAACAAAAAATAAAACGAAGCTAACGCGTTTATGAAAGTATTACATGACTGAAAAAGATGTCCGTAACCCTTACGCTGGATGAAAATTTAATGAAAGCACGTAGTATTACGCCCAGTTTATTTTCACAGTAATGGACATTAAATAAAAGATTTTCAGCTTTTTATGTCCCATGGTCCTTACCGCATGTAATTTAACGAGGACTAATGAATCCTAGATCTAGTAGTTGAATCATTGCTGGTTTGTCGTGATCTTGTTAATTAATAATCACGATAAAACGGTCCAAGGTACTTTCAAAATAAACGATTTTCAACTGACTGAATCTCTTTTTTTAAAGACTACAATAATATTTACAATTTATGCAGTCGACAAGCGCGGACGTATAAAGAGAAATATCATAATTGAATATTGTTAAGTATACTATTTTATATCAATTATAAAGTATAAATATAAAAGTAGAATTGTAACATTGTTGCAAATTAATATAATATAAAACCTGCCGAACCCGCTGCATAGTTTCTCAATACAAAGAGAAAATTTAACATATATATAAGTGCAAGGTTAACATATACCCAGTTTAATTCTACTAATAAGATTTATTTAAAACAGGTATTAGAAAAAGTACAATAATAGTTTCACAATCTTACGATTACAACTTAGATGAGCGACTGTATTCTTACAACTGATAACGACTTATAATACAACTGCGACTGTTACGACTGATGACTAACTACGGCTACGGCTGCTTTCTTATTTCATTCCACATATTTTATATCAGAAATGACCTACACTCCTTTTGAGAGAGAAGGGACTTACGAATCTTATTGACTAATAGCATAAGGATCCACCCCCACAGTCCACTGACGGGTACAGTCTATGGTTTTTGGTAATGGAAACTATGCATAAAGAAACTTGATCTAGAACATCGGAATGTTATCTCTTTTTATGGTATCGCATGTGTTTACATAGGAATCCGAAACTTCTCAAAGGATCCCGACACTGCACAAAGGGTTTTTATCGCACCAATATATCTCGATAATTCTTAGGTTTGTTTATGGTTTTATGGCCTTCCTAATCTTTTCTTGTAGTCTCTGAATAGTTTTCCTTTCCAGAAAATAAAATATAAAGAAAAGAACTGAATACGAGTTCTTCGTCTACATCTGCGACACTTAAAACTCTCCTACATATATATATATATATAATTACAGAAAGAGAGAGAAGGAGTGACAAAAAGAGAAAGAGAAACGAGAACGAAATTATAAAATAATAGAATTCGTATGTATATATACATTCACCCTCAAATTGAACGCTCGGACGAATCGAGCTCGTTTTCTTGTTTAAAACGTTCTAATTTACCGAGGCGGGACAATGCATAATTTTGTATTTTCACGTTAAGGCGAAAAAGAGAGAAAGAGAAAGGGAAAGAGAGAGAGGCAGACAGACAGATAAACAGACCGAACATAACACGAATGTTTAAAACGTATCTACCAGTCTACTTTTTCCACGTTTTTTTTTTCCTTTCGTTTTTCGAAATAGCCGACTCTTACCAAAAAATTAAAAGTTTACCACGAGATTTGATGCATCGAAATATTTGATAATCTCTGTACCAAATGAAATCAGCAATTCTTATTTCTTTCCAATTACTTCTCGCTCTTATTTTCTCGTTGTATATAAGCATCCTTAGTCGTCTCACAGAAAATCTCAGAGTTCGATTGTCGAATTTATTACCGTTAGGTATTTTACGATTTTTCGATGGCGTTCTAACGACAGTGCGGTTGTTCGCTCACGTTCTACCCCATCGTCTTTCGAAAACGCTTTCGAAGCGAAGCTCTACTATTTTCGAGGTAGAAAAAATGGTTGAACCCGTTAAATCGATGACTATTTTTTATTCGGTTACGTTCTTGTTATTAAGATGAGCATTTTTAGTTTTTCCAATATACGATTTTCGACCATTTATTATTTTCTCTAAAATATATTCTCATATTACTTTTTAACTCTCTAATCGATAAAAGCATATATCCAAATCATTATATAAAGTAATGCTGTTACATTAGAAATGAATAGATAATATGAAAACACTTTGGTACTCGTTGACGTCCACTCGTAAATCGAATATGTTGTTCTACTGAGTCACTTAGTGGTGATATATAAGCTCCAGGTAACAATTGTTTGCGTTTATTTTTATTTTTAAAAATACAGAAATGTACACCTCTTATCGATATGGTAAAATAAATAAATGAAAATTTACTAATTACGAAGAAATGCAAACACTTTTAGAACTGTTTAATTACCATCTATTACAAAATATTGATAAAGAAATCAACTATACAATTGCAAATGATTATATCCGCATATATTTCGTAATAGATTCGAATTAATACTAAAATATCGAATTTACAGTTCGCAAATAATGTGACAATAAAGAAACCAAATATTATAGTATCGGAAAAGTCCAACCATTACCATTATTGATGCATTCATTTAAAATTATCAAGTAATTTTGTCATTAAGTTAAATTTTCGTGATAGACGAATCAGTAATTTTTTAGCAAGATAAACTTATATTCGCATGAACTACAAAAAAAAAAATGCAAAAAGAAAAGGAAGAGAAAAATTAGAATTAATTGTCTTGGTTGTCCAAAAACATTCGAACTTTATAAAGAATATTTTCCGACTTATTGCAAAAAATAACTGTAACAAAATACAATTTTTAATAAATCAATTATTAATGAGCAATTTCAATATTATTAATTACGCTATTACTTTTTAATACTAATCTTTCTTTATTAAATTATTATACATTTAGTCTATAAAAGTATTTCAAATTAATAATGATTAAAACTGTCAGCTAAACGTGACTGAAGCAACGGTCACATGTTTATAAAATCATCTGTTTGATTAAATCTCAAATTAGTATCACATTCACACACACATACACAAAACACCAGAAAAGTAATCACACTCGTATTAAAAAACGATCAATAAGACGAAATTATCGCTGAAGATAAAAGGGCCTGCCTATATTTCCTCTCACGGTATCCTTGGGTTACGAAGATCTGATAACTGGATCTTACGACGGCTAGGTAGAAACAAAAGATCGAGGCCGGCAAGACACTGAAGGCAATATAGAACTGATAGAGAGAGAGAGAGAGAGAGAGAGAGAGAGAGAGAAGAGAAAAAAAAGATAAAGCCTGAAGAAGATAAGATAGATACGATCTACCACTATAGTGTCGGTTAATGACCCGCTATTTATGCAGGAAAAATGTGATGGAAGGGTGTAAAAAGAAAAGCGAAGAAACCGGAAGAGTAGGATGGGGTATAAGAACGATAGAGAAAAGGGACGCGTCGGGGATAGAAAGTGGACAGTGAAGAAGAGAGCTTGGTAAGCTTAAGAAGGGATGAGAAGGCGAAAAGGGTCGTTGTACCAAATGGCAACGTTTTTCCTTCCACAAGAACGTCGGTCGGTCTGTTTGTCGGTCAGTCAGTCTATTAAAAAGTTTTCGAGATAGTCGAAAGGGCGGTTAAGGGTGGTCGGTTCACAAATGCAAGCCCTAGCATTATTTATTATTACATAAAATCATCTTTTTAAAAATCTGTCGTGTAAAGTAATATATACAAGGATGTTATTCGTTGTTACTGGTTCACTTTCACAACGATTCAAATATTCCTCTAATTGTTTTTTTTTCTTGGTGATCTTTTGTTTTCATCTAATTTATATATAATTTCTTTCTAATTTTCAATTACGTGTCATTTTATAAAGAAAATTGGCAAAGAAAATCATTTATTTTCTTGAAATATTTATTTTCTATTCTCGAAATTATACATTTATTTCTTAAAATGTAAATAAAACGATTAAATAAATAGAAACTTCTGTTCTATTATCAAAGTTTCGATTAAACTATTTAAAATTTAAATGACTACTGTCGAATAATTAGATATAAATTTGATAGTACCTAAAATATGAGAAAATTTCTAAAAGAATTAATTAAGCGCACACGAGTTAGTAGTATATCTACACTTATCGATTTATGAGGTTACCAACGTTGAAGTTATCGTACTTCGCACCTCGTTGTTACCGTCGAGTCGGTCAACAAAAAGGAAAGGAGAACGGAAATGGTCTGCGGTAAAAGGCTGCTGCAAAAGCGAGACACGAAAAATAAGAGAAAGAGAAAGAAAGAGAGAGAGAGGGAAAGAGAGAGAAAGTAGAAGAAGAAAATGGCCCGGATCTCGTGATAAAGCGTTGAGGTTGGTGAATCGCTTCCTACAGGAGTGGCCAGGATAACAGGCGACTTACCGAATATGATTTATGTCTCAATATAACTGGGCAGCGATAAAATAAGGAGTCACCTTTATGTTGGCTCCTTCTTTCTCTCCGCCTTCGTCATTTTTTCAACATCTCCAAAAGCAATTCGTTCGATTTTATTCTTTGATTCTTTCCTATTAGCTAAAAAATCTTATTTTCTTAATCAAAAGAAGAAAAAAAACTAAAGACATTTTAAAAGATATACATGAGACTACAAATATTTATTTTATAAACAAAATTTAATCTCCGTAAATTTATAATCATTTTGGCATATATCAGCCAAAAGTTACTAACAACACATTTGGTTATGCATTTTAAAAAATTACTTTATTTGAATTTATTAGTCATTAGAACTAATAGTCACTAGAACATATTAATCACAGATAAAAAAAAAAGCATCATCAGTAGCGTATGAAAAAAATTAACGAAAAGTATACTTTTCCCATAAAAAAAATTATTTTATCGAACAATAACTCGGTATAGCATAAATATTAGTAACTTCTGGCCGAATATAAAAAATTTATTTTTAAAAATATCAGCTATTATTTCTTTTAGACCCTACATAGTATAGTAGTTCTTTTATGCAGAATTTGATGCTTTATCAGAATCCAAAAAAAAGAAATTAGGCATTCCATTTAAAAAAAATAACGATGACCTCGATATATCATAAAAAAATGATCTAGAAAAAAAAGTTTTATTTACCATTACATTTACCCCCGTAATTTAGTTTAGCTATGCAGGAAACATTTTTTCATACAATGTATATTTTACGAGTTATTTTGGAACGTTATGTTTCGTGACTCACTCTGTATTGTAACAATATCATTAAAATGATTAATTAATAAATCCATTAAATCGAAAAAATAAATCGCAAAAAATTAAAACTACCCCGATAGAAATTGATCCAACGGAATAAATATTTTCGTAAGTGTAAAGGAAAGAAGCAAAACATCGAGACGTATCTCCTTGACTCACCGCCATTCCAATTCGGGACTTTTCCATCTAGCCGTTCACCCCGTTTTCATCCGTTCTACGAAGAGGAGATACTTAGCTAAGCCCTCGTGTACTTTTTGTGGCGACTCCACTTGGAGCTAATCGACCGGATGATTTTTAAGGACGATTGTTCCGAAAACTTCCGACGATTCTTGTCGACCATTTCCCTTGGTCCCCTTCTTCCTCCCTCTTCCTTCATTCTTCCACACTCTTTTACGAACGACGGAATACCCCGTTAGGAGAATAAGAGTAAGAAGTAAAAGTAGAAGTAGAAGAAGAAGAAGAAGGGGAAAGTGGATAGAAGAGTTTGAAAGAGGAATGAAGGAAGGAAGGAATAAGACGAAGGACTTCATCGTCGGGACTGATTGGTCGATTTGTCAAACCCTTTTCGTTCGAACTCAACTTCAGTCAGTCGACTCCAAACGAATCGGACCATCTCTTTCTCTCTCTCTCTCTCTCTCTCCCTCTCTCTCTTTTACTCATACCACCATTTTACTCTCTTTCTTATTTCTTTCTCTTACTGATGGTTAATTGAACCGGTAGAGACCCACTGATCCAACGAGAACGACACTTCTCGCGCGTACTTTACCCCCTTTACGACGATTGATCTTCGACGTTGCTCCATCTTAGCAACTTTATCGAAAGAATGGACTGAGATCGATCACTCTCGCTATACTACCTAAGGAGAAACACTCGTGCGACATTACTGTCCAGCTGAGAAAGAAAGATAAAGAGAAAGGGGTTCCGGAGACAAACGCGCGATTAATTTAACAACGCTGAGGCCTAACTGATATACTTCTTCCTCCCCCCTTTTTTAATTAAAAAAACCGGCCAACTATTGTCCGAATATATAACATTCTCGTTTGATTAATTATAGAAAATATATTTTTGGGGGAAATTTTCTTTCGTAATTTATCTTATGAATCATTTTATACGTCGGAGAGAATATTTACTTTAATCTTGTCGTCGGTATTGATGCTAACGATAAAGAATGAAAATAACAAAAAAAAATATAATAATGATAGTAATAAAAAAGAGAGGGTCTCAAATTTTTCCTTTCACTCTTTCTCTTTCTCTCACGCACATACACACACACACACACACACACAGTCTCTCTTTTTCTTTACCTTAAGCCATTTTTTTCGATACGAATCGAGAAAGATCTGTTGATCCGTGACATCGATGTTATCTCTGTGATACGACAATTCGAAAGAGAAATATATATACATAAATATATCTTACGTTAGTAAGTAAGGGAAAACATTGACTATACCTGTTTAAAGAAAAATAAATAGAATAAAAAAAGAAGAAAAAAATAAAAGCGAGAAGAATGGAAAGAAAAAGAAGAAGAAGAAGAAGAAGGTATCACGGCCAAGCAAGAGACATTAACTTTTTAACCCCGCTTAACGACCTCCCTGTTGCGGGGGTATCTCCCCCTCGTATCGGAATAAATTACGAAAAAAGAGCTTATCCTGGTGGCTACTAGCTGGGAGGAGGGGGGAGAGGTTGCTGAGGGGTTGGTGGAGGTTTGCTACGAATTTAATAAAGTACGGCCTCATGATAAATCCATGCTCACTTAGTAATGCGACGCCGCCAACGCGGCGGCTCGTCGACTAAAGCAAAAAAACAAAATTTAAGGAAGACATATAGCTAGAAAAATCCTAATGAATAGTAATGGTTCGCGACGGTTATACGACTGGTACGAGAAGCACACAAAATTGTCATGAATCATACGCTTTATTATAAGTTCTTATTAATTTAAGTTGCTTAACAAGTTAGCACACATTAGACTTGATGTTAAGTTACTCACCTTAATTTATTAATTTCACGGTAAACAAATGTCATTATTCGCGGCACGTATAACACAAAAAAACATGAATTCATCGCAAGACTAGATCTCATTTTTTTGCTTAGAAAGTTTCTTATATTATTTCTACATAACTATTCGTATATAATTATATTATAATAAGAGTTTAAATGAAGACGGTTACCGCATATATTCCAAAGCTTATGCTTCATAAATGGCTGATATCGTCTAGGCAAATATCACTGACAAACATTTATGCTAATCTGAGTTATTGCTCGTCAAACAAATTTTTAATGGAAAAAATTAAGTTTGTTAAAAATATGATGGTTGATAACTCTTTCACCCATTACTATTGATTCTTTATAAATGAATCAAGGACCACTTTTCTTGGATTGTTTATGATCATTTTAAGCAATGTAAACTACATAAATCATTTTAAGACAGAAATGTAATTAATGAATTTTAATTAAAAATAGACTATAATCAAGTTATGTAATATATTCCTTTAAAACATTCGTTTGAAATAACGCAAACTGAATCATATTCAAAAATTAGATACTTTTTGATAAAAATAGCGATTTTTTCTTTGTAGTAAACACTATACATAAATGATTAAAAAACGACATATCTTGTAATCTGTTTACAATATGTTACCATTGTACAAACATTCATCCTCTCTCTCGTTCTCTTTTTCTCTCTCTCTTCTCATCCTCATCTGTTCAAACACGAGTAAGGCATCGAAGAAAAGGAAGATCGAGTACGTAGAAGATCTTTTTAACTGGACACTACGATTCGTCCCCAAAGAGACGAGAGCGTCTATCCTTTCGACGTTTTTTATAAGAATACGATACGACCATAATGGAGAGCTCTGGCAACGTAAAGTAGAAGGACAAACGAACGATGGGTAGGTAAGGGATTAAGGGATTATCGTTTGAAACAGTCTGCTGTGGAAAAAAGCCAATGTATCTACCTACTACACACTGCTTTACGGATAACGTAGATGTTCATGAAATGGAAAAAAGGAAGGCGTCGAGTGTGCACGTACTCGCAAGTTCCCCGTGCTTCATTAATGTCTACATTGGTTGGGAATGAAGGCGAGGTGCCAGTGCGCTGCTACTCTTCTCACTGATCGTTCTCACGATCTGCACTTTTCGCTTCTCTTAACACAAGTTAATCAAACACTAGCTCTAGCACTTTCTCTCTTCTTCTTTTTCTTCTTCTTTTTTATTATTTTAAAAACTTCAAGATAAAGAGTTTTTTATCCACTTTAAGAGAAGGGAGTTTTAGTTCTTTTAATAATTTAATTTAATTATTATATATAATTTATGTACATAATCTATTTATTTCTGTATTCTTTCTTATTGTTAGTAGAATAATTATATTAGGATATATTGTGTATGTTTATATATAAATATTAATTTTCGTTGTATGCTTGGTTAGTTTTAAATTGTGTATTAATTTCATAAAAATGGGAAGATGTAATAAAAGTAAGTAAAAAGAAATGGATATTTTAAAGATATTTTAAAGACGTAAAAATATAATAATTATATATTATATATTGTACATATAAATTATTTAAGTAAAATTTATTATCTAAAATAGGAATTGTGTAATAAAGTGAATGAATTTTTTTGGTTATGTATTCTTCGTTTTCTTATTGAACATAAAGGAAAGTGGAGAAGATCTTAAAGATATTTTATCTATTTGTCATTAATGAAAGTTTCTGAAAAGAAAAATGGAAAAAAAATTAAGATATAAAAGGTAGATGAGAAAAGGAAACAAAGTTACGCCAACCGAGGTGAAAAACGCGATATCCCTTGTTAAATCTTTCCGCGGTACTTCAGAAAGAATTTTTAAGTAACTAAGAGAAGGTTACGTGTGAAAATGTAAGAGTAAACTAAGTTAAATGAGGCTGCGGTTAAAAGTCTAACGAAGAACTAACACGAGAAGGAAAGAAAAGGAAAAGAAAAGAAAGAGAGAATGAATCAAAAGGAGAAAGAAAATATACTTCCGCAACCCTGAACAAGATCACGAGCTGTTCAAGGCAGACGAGAACTGGAAGCAACATATTAATCCTGAAAAGTTACCAACCCAAAAAATGATGTATGAATTAGAGGTGCAATTAAGTTCTTTTTATTTAAATTTAACTAATCTCGATGTACACACAGACCAACTATCACGAAATTTTCACCTTAACTTTATTTCCGAGTTTGAACTTCTTTCTCTTTAAAGCATGGACAACTGATGTGAAACAAATTTGTTCAAACATTTTCTTGTTTTCTTATCAAATTGTTTGATCATGAATTCTATATATTATTACGTACACAATTAAACATTAATTGGTAATCAATTCATAGTTTATGTAAATGAGAATAAAATTTAGCTTGATAGAGCAGATACAATTTAATCACTATACATAAATTTAACCATTAAATTAAATTTTTCTATTGCCTATAAACATTGAAATGTACTCTACAGCGTTAGATTGCTTCATAGGATTTTTCCGCTAAGTAGCATCAAGCTGCTATGTAGCGAATGCTATTAACGCTAAGCTGCCTATTATCTATTACTACTATAGAGTATTCTGATACCACATTCGATAAAAGGGAAAATAGTTACGATTAAATGATGGAATTAAATTTCTAATTTGAACAATCGAATAAAATAAGAACAAATTAAATGAAAAATTAAATAAATATCTAACTAATATATTTTATGATTTACGACTTATACTAAAAGATAATTTGCGATTTTTTGAACTTTTCTTAATAATGTTTTCTGATTAACTCTACGAATGAACTTTGACACCAACAACCGCACTCGTTTTAATTTCATTTCTCTTTAACACAATATTTTTAATTTTATCTGATTACGTAAGATATTCTTAACTTTCAGTGATGACAATTAATTTCATCGAAAAGATTAATATATACCTATAGTATATATAAAAAATATATCTAATCGATGATAAATAAAATTAAATGATTATAAACAAGATATTATATATCTAAAGTAAACTAATAATTAACTTCAAATCTTAAAAAAACAACGTATACTTAAGATATCTCATTTAAGTATTCCCATAAACACACCTAATCGACCTTCTCGACTTTTATTCAGCTAATCCGCTTGTATATTCTCACGAAGTAGTACCTTAGGAGAGATAATCTACAATTTGCGAGTTTTAGCAGAGAAACAACTTTCCAGGTGATCCTTACTTAGAAGAATCTCACGCAAAATTGCCGTTGGCTAGGAGTAAAGAGTACGAGAGTAAGAGACGGAGAAAAAGGGGGAGAGAGAGAAAGAGAGAGAGAGAGAGAGAGAAAGGGAATCAACGTATCCTTTACAGGATTTAACGTGGTAGTAACACTTATTGCGTGACATCGTGAGCCAAACACATACGCAAAGAGAGAGAGAGAGAAAGAGAAAGAGAAAGAGAAAGAGAGAGAGAGAATAGGCACAATCATCAGAAAGGAGGAAACCCGATAGATCGATAGATCGTAACGTGCTAGCAATCACGATAGATCCATCGTTACCTGTTCACGTGTACACGCTTTGGTGTAAACGCGTCGATAAACACGTAAGTCCACATCGTTACGTGCGACCACGAACTCCGACAAGCTATGTCCCTCACGTCTAGCAAACTCTATGCCCGATTTTACGAAGATCTACGTTATGCTACAGTCCGAGCATTCGGATTACCATACACGCACGCACAAACACGCTGCGTGACGAACTATCCTGTCTATCGGATAGAACTGTTTATTCTCAGATGTTTAACAACGGTCGGACTTCGGCTAGATCCTTTTTCCTTATTGATTTAGCAAACGTATATATGTATCTTTTGTACAATAGGGATTTATGCAATAAGTTCATTTAAAAACCGATATATGGCAATATTTCTTAATATTTTTTCATTTTTTTCTTCGAATCACGTCCATAACTAATAATTAGTGTTAACTCCGATATTGCTTACCAACGACAAAAAATTATTACCCGTCTGCAAAAAAAATTTAATAGAATCGAATGTTCCAAAAATACTTTCAGATTTTGAACATCTTGTCAAACGATATGACAAATTCTTTTCTATGCATGCGTACATTTTTAAAAATATATTTTTGAAGTTATAGTTCTATGGCGCGTTTGGGAAGAAATAATGAGAGTGAATTTTTACGATGCACGTGCACAACGACACGATAAGAATTTAACAAGATGAGGTTAGTTGATATTTATTCGATATATTCGATATATCTCTCTTATTTCGTATTTATTCCGTATTATACAACATTTAGATAACGTTTTTACTAGACAATTTGCATCATATCTTAGCTACCATAAGCCTTTTGTAACTTACTTGTCCATTGAATCACAACCAGATCAATAAATGGACGTGTATTAATTAAATTTCAATATGTATAAATTATACATGTAGTATTATTTTATTCTTTTTTAATTTTTTAAAAATAATTTAACAATGTATAAATAAACATTATTTAAATTCGATTATACTTATTAATTAAATCTTCATCAATTGTATTTAATATATTTATTTTATTGTTTTATCATCTTTTCTACAAATGTAGAGTATCGACACACGGGATATAATTTTTGAAATTATTTTTAAAATTATTAAAATTATATTTTTTTTCGTTACCCCAAAGGAGTATAACTCCTTACGTACGTAAATAAGTACACACACCAATTGTTGTATAGAAATATATATTTATATATAATTAAATATTTTATAAACTCAAACAATTAAATCTATTCCAAGTAATTAAACTAATCCTATAGAGTTGATTTATCTTTAACCATATGTGTTTGATTCTAATTAAAGTTTACTGACCTGTGAATATAGCGAGTATGTGTGATTTTAATTATTCTAATACGTGATCATTAGTTAATAATTCTAAAACATGATTTATTGAATAAATATGGTTTTCTAATGAATTATGCTATGAGTATATGTAATTATAATTAAATTTTAACCTCCTGTGAATAGAACAAACATAATTATAGAACAAATAATATTGCGTTAATACGATATACAATTTCGTATCTCAAAAAGAAAAACAAAAATGATAAAAATAAAGAAGAATCATTAAATTTGAACCTTAAAAGAAAAAGCTACTGTATGTACCAGTGACAAACAAACGATGAAAGCTGCATTTTCTCGGCTAACAATAAGTTATCCTCAATGAGGAAAAAATATAAAAGTTTCTAAAATTAATTCAAATTCCCAAACAAAAATAATAAATTGTTGTAACGCTGAAAAGGTTATTTAATTTCAAAAGCGTATTTCTTTTTATCCGAGAATAAAAAAATTCAAGTGAAAAATTGTCTCGTCTTACGTATGCTAAGCTATAAACTATTTTTTCGCCAGAAATATTTCATCCATCGTATAACATAATATTCTTACGTAAAAATTACATCTAATATTGACGTAACAAATAAAGATATTATTTTAATATAAGTATACTTTTATATTGTAAAAAAAAGAACGGGTAAAATTTGTAATCCAAATTAATAGAATAATATTTAAATAAATAGATATCATTTAAATACAAAGTATTATAAAAATGAATATATTTATAATAATAATTTAATTTTTCCCTATATAATCGTTATTAGTATTCATTATTCTTAAGAAATAATCTTTATCGTAATAAAAGATAACAAGTAATCAGTATATGCATGCATACAACTAATTGTAAGTTAAGTTCGTCGGTCACGTATTCGCTGAATTTCGAGGCCACGTACTCCCAAAACGAGCTGCGAAGCCCAGCACGAGGTCAAAGTGTCCGGAATTTTCCCAGTAAAACGAACGACTCGACTATGTCCACCCATTCTCACCAGCCACCCTCTAATTTCGCGAAAGACTCTGAACTTCGAGCTACAGGCGTATTCAAGAATCGCCTTATCCTCTTCTACCCTTCTTAGCTATTCTTGTTTCCATTCCAAGATAGTACGCGACTCATGTGAGCTCGATGACTCGGCACTATGCGAATTGCTATTTCTTATTGCGTTTCGAATACAAGAAGAAAAGTTCTATTTCGTAGCTACTATGAAATTCTACTCCTACGAAAGCGATTCTACGAGATTGTACAATAAAAAGAATAAAAGGCATAGACAATTTCTGATCCAAGCTGATACGTCTGTTTAAATTAAATTAACATTGTTCAATTGTGAATTTTTTTGTTATTATTATTAAATTAAACCAATTTTATTTAGTAACAAATATATATATATATATATATATATATATATATATATGTACAGGGTGGGACAATATCTCTGTCCAGTTAGAATATTATCGTTGTTTATAACAATATGAAAAATTTTATATACGCAACTTACACGGCATGATAAGGGGCATTTTTTGGCTTGAACGTTTTTGGCATGAGTGGAAGCATAGAGGAGATTTTAATGTTATTTGCATTTTTTAAATGAATATTATATTTTTTGTTAATGGGATGTGATGGCAAATGTTGAGACGAATTTAACGAGCTATTATTCAAGGTCATGCGAGGTCAAATGTGGTAGAAAATAAAGTTTCTTACATTACAGAAGATGTTCGAAGTGGTGACCGTTAACGCCAATGCAAAGCTGTAGTCTTCGTATTGCTGCATAGCGTACATGTGTTATCATTTCTAAACTTATGCTATTACATGTTGCAACTATTCTTTCTTTCATGTTTTTTGGTGTAGTTGGTGCTTCTCGGTATACCGCATTTTTCAATGTCCCCATAGAAAAAAGATCTAGTGGGGTTAAATCGGGAGAGCGAGCTGGCCAAGAAACTACTCCTCTACGTCCTATCCAATTTATTTGGGTAAAGTTCATTCAGTGCATCTCTTACACTCCGCGCATAATGTGCTGGACATCCGTTGTGCTGTAACCACATCATTTGGCGAACGTTTAGTGGTACATTTTTTAATAAAGTCCCCAATTGATAGTTGCAACATGTAATAGCATAAGTTTTGAAATGATAAGGCATGTACGCGATACAGCTATACGAAGATTACAACTTTGCATTGGCGTTAACGGTCACCACTTTGAACATCTTCTGTAATGTAAGAAACTTTATTTTCTACCACATTTGAACTCGCATAACCTTGAATAATAGCTCGTTAAATTCGTCTCAATATTTGCCATCACATTCCATTAACAAAAAATATAATATTCATTTAAAAGAATGCAAATGACATTAAAATCTTCTCTATGCTTCCACCCACGCAAAAAACGTTCAAGCCAAAAAATGCCCCTCATTATGCCGTGTAAGTTGCGTATATAAAATTTTTCATATTGTTATAAACAACGGCAATATTTTAACTCGACAGAGATATTGTCCCATCCTGTATATATATCTTACTATAAAAATAAAAATTATATAATTTAATACTAACTTAATAATATTACTTACCGAAATAAATGTGTCCTATTTAATTCGATGAATAATATTATTTTTAAACGTAGATTTTCTTTTTAACGTTTCAATTAAATCAATATTTTGGTTCAACGGCTGTATAAATTT
This sequence comes from Polistes dominula, assembly GCF_049000335.1. Taxonomy (NCBI): domain Eukaryota; kingdom Metazoa; phylum Arthropoda; class Insecta; order Hymenoptera; family Vespidae; genus Polistes; species Polistes dominula. The sequence goes on from NW_028301147.1 coordinate 7,634,124, forward strand.
AAAAGTAGAACAAATATATATATATATATATACCATAAGTAAAATATTTTACGAAAAAATGTCCGTTTTGTACCGTCATGACTTATAATTGACTTATTACTTTTATAATGCAGAAGAAAGTTTATTTTTATAGTAAGATATTATCACAAATTAATTTACTATATTCTTTTATTAGCAAACTAACTAAGAATTCATACGACCTATATATCAACCTCAGACCAACTACGAGACTTTTCTCTCATATATGTATTATATGTTTTTGTGAAAGTGTAAAATGGATCGATACCGTCGAAGGCAGCCGGTTAACCGAAGAATCGTGACGATAGAACAAGATTAGACGTTTATTAGATACTTTATTAGATCGTAAACGAGCTGAGGCTCCGACAGAAAATTATTTCGTCGATCAAATTCGACGATAAAGCGATGGAGAAGAAGAAAAAAAAGGAAGCGAAAAAAAAAAGAGAGAGGAAAAGAGAGAAAGAGAAAAGAGGGAAAAGTTCCCTGTATAAAATAACGAGAAGCGAAGAGATAATAGTAAAGTCCTCCTCTCAAGAATTTTTCTCTCCCTTACTTCCTATTATGCCCCAAAAGTTAACCGATACCATTGTCATTGCAGTTTCTTTCAAATACCCACCTAAGTTTTCCTGTTTTCAATACTAACGATCAAAGTTCCATTTATAGAGTACCATTCTACTTTGATAGCTTACTATTTTTCCCTTATTGAAGAGATTCTAAAAAAAAAAAAATGAGATCTAAATTAAAAGTATATATATATATTAGGGTGGGTCAAAAAAATGACTTTTTTTTTTTCAAGTGTCACGGAAAAATGGGTTGCTAGACACCTTAAAACAATTCTCACCAAATATGAGCTCTTAATTTTAATAAGAAGATCCTCCGCATCGCAGTTTTTTATTTTTTTTTTTTTCAGTCTAATAGATTAAAATTTATATCTCATCATTATTTGATTGTACAGAAAAATGTTCTAGACAAATTTTCTAGGAAATTTAATGCTCTACAAAAAAGGTATCTTATATTTTTTCCGTAAACCTCACCATTTCAATGATATTGAAGATTTAAATTTGATTATTTTAAGACAAATTTCATTTTTGTTTATGAATTTTTTAACTCGACAATAAATGACTATTATAAGATGCGCAATACAAATTTTTGTAGGAAATTAACTGCTCTATAAAAATGGTGTCTTGTGTTTTGGCAATTAAATTAAATGTTCAAAAGATATTCATCATCAAACTTTCAGTGTACTTATTTTTGTCTCTGAATATCTTTTGAACGCTTGCGGAGGATCTTCCTATTAAAATTAAGAGCTCATATTTGGTGAGAATTGTTCTAAGGTATCTATCAACCCATTTTTCCGTTACACTTAAAAAAAAATAAGTCATTTTTTTTACCCACCCTAATATATATGATAAATTAAAATAAAAGTAGTAAAATATAAAATATATTTGAATATAAATATCATCGTTCTATATGAAAATTAGATATTAAAAATATTTAATTTATTCCACGAGAATAATAAAATCAAATTAATATTTAAAAGCAAATAGATATAGTATAGTAATTATATACTATAATCAATTATAAGCGAGCCAAAAAAAAGTAAAAATAAAGAAGTCCCCGACGAAACCAAGCAAGAAATGAAGCGGGTAATTTTTCTAAGGTTAGAAAGGACCAAATCGTAAAGAATGTAATTTCTGTAATAGTCGGAAGTCAGATCCTATCCAGGGACATTCACAGTTTCGTTTCACCACGTCACATGAATCATCTACTTTCACGTGTACTTTTATTCTCGCTATGAGAAATGATACCAACAGCGACGATACCCTTCGATAAAAGATGTAAGTGCGAAGTAGGTATATAGTTATACGATAAAGAATCGTTGTTATCGTATCGATACAGATATATCCTATCTGTATCGATATATCCTATCTTATACATCTACGTTTACGCTTACGAGCTATATAAGAGGATATCGTCGATACGATTTGACGTTTCGATGGCTGATCAACAGTTTGGCTAATATCAAATAGCTCATATCCTATTGGAAGGATCTTTTACATAATACAGGTATTTCAAAAATATCTGTATTTCGTTGTATTTTGACAACATAAACCTTGTATGATTAGATTTAAGTAGTTGAAAAAAAAGGGAGAAGAAAACATTTGTTTTAAATTGAAACTTTGTAAATAACGGTAATGAAACGATATGAAAAAAAGAGAGAGAAAGAGAGAATTATGGAATTTGGAAATTATGGATCTAATATTTTATTAGATGAAAATTTTCAACTCATAGTCATCATTGGTTAGGAACGTTAAAACAATCCTAAATATTAATAAAGTACAGTGTAAGTATTAATAAAGTACATGGTAAAGTACTGTGTTCGATATATCTTAAAATAATTGTTAATTAATTGAAGGAAATGTATATTGTAGTCTAAGAACACCAAGTATAAGTTCGACGTTCCGTTATTTTAAAATTCTTTTATTAATTGTTGTTTAATTGTTGTTTATATATATATAAATATTTATATATTTATATAAGTTTATATATATATATATAATAACAAAATATAATAATAAAATATATATATAAGGTATATAATATGCGCAGTAAATAGATAAATATAAACAATAGCTATCTATTATATATATATAATAGAAGAAATTTTAACTAACCTATATAGAGGACAATGAGTTAGTTTACTGTTGGTTTTCGGAGAGGACGGTACGTCGAACGTATACTCCGTGCTTCTAGACTACAATATACAATTCTTTCGATTAATTAACAAACAATTAAGGCAAATCTATCACAGTAATATATTTTATCAATATTTAGAATTGTTTAAACTAAAATACATTTTTTTAACATTCCAGACCAATGATAACTTTAAGTTGAAAATTATCATCTATTATAAAATATCAAATCGAAATTGTTTAATATTCCAAGTACAATATATTAATAGATTTGTCATTTTTAAGCAATTGTACCTTAGTAACCAAATACGATTTTAAGGAACAGTCACTGTATATATTTAATCAATTAATTATTTTCCAGATAATAATACAAGTTCCACTTCTATCGTGCACTCCTTTTACATAACTGCAAATTAAACATCGTCTTGTCAAATTTAAAGAAAATATTACTTGTACCTCTTGCCTTTTCAGTCACTCATTTATTACGATAACAATTATTTTTCTTTACTTCAAATTAAATTGTTTCTTTTAATTGCTCCTTTTTCTTATAAATTTAAAAAATATTTCTTTAGTAAAGATTGTACTGTTATTTATATAAAAATATATTTATGTAAGTGAGTTCAGGTTCGTTAACTTCATTAAAGGTACTATCGATATATTGATATTCTCTATCAAGAAATGGGAATATGATAATTTAATGATGCAAGAGCTTGTCAGCAAAGTTGCTATTTTACTTTACGTAGAAAACACCTCGTTATCCTTCCTACCTTTCACGACTGTTTATATACGTCTACGTAAGAGTAACATCATTATAATGAGCAGACTAGTTTTACCCTTAGAGTTCGTTCAATCTCTCGTTCAACCTCCTCTCCTTTGAACTCTTTCTCTTTCCGCTTCTCATCCCGAAACGAAACTTTGTATTATTATTTGCTGAATATGTAGACACATCTCTGTTTGTCATTGAAACATCTATCATTTATACAGATATATATATTTTCAATGTTTCTTTTTCCTTTTGTTATACACATGTAACTTTTTAATTCTTCTTTATTTAACGTTATAGTTAAAAATTACGAAAGGCATAAATTAAAAATCAATATTGTTACAACAATATTAATCACCTAGAAATCATATTTAAATGTTATATATAAAAAAGATTTGAGAAGATTTTCGAAGAAACGTGGAAACGACCTTGTAAAAAAAAACGATATATCAGAATTTCGCTGACACAGTATTTCTATCTTTGAATATTGAAGAAAATTCTTGATAAAAATTCGTTTGGAACTTGGTCATGCAACTACATACATGCGTACATTCAGTCGCATACATACATAGATATAAAAGTCGTTCGAGACATATCGCAATAAAGTGTTCAGAGCACGTAGAAGCTCTACATACAAGCTTCCCAGAAGAAAATATCGTCCGTTTCTCTGTGCTCGCCCATGGCTATCCTTTAAACGTCTTTCGCGCGTGCTCTGAGATATATCTGCGTAGAAAAGGGAACACCACGAACGAAATCCGTTAAATTCCAACAAGAGAGTAAAGTTGAAAGTTAAGTTAAACGGAGGCAAACGGGGGACGGGAATGAGAGAATGGGGAGGGAGTGATGGTAAAGAGCTGTTTGAGAGGACGACTATTATTATCGGCGTATACGAACGAGCCGATAAACTTTCCACAGCAATATATTTCATCGGCTACTAGAATCGTATGATTTGTTAGTTCGCCAACAATAGTTTCTACAACTTTACTCTCGCATCCGCGATAGGAACAGATTTCATTCGGACCGTTCGCTTTATCTGCTAATTACGCGGAACGAATAAATCATTTGTATTTAGATCAAAGAAGATGTCGACAATATCCAATGTACTCTCTCAAATGATTGACGATAAAAATCTATTAAATAAGAGAAAAAAGAAGAAAAAATAATAAGTTAATAATTCGTGTATATATATTTTCGCCACTCGACAAATATTACATAGTTAAAATCTGCAACTAATATAATTTATATTTAAGAAATATTAACTTTTAAACCCGAACAGATTTACGAGTACATACTAAATGAATTAATGAATATTTGACAAAATTTTGGTTGTTTGAAAATAAAGTAAAATAAAAAATGTTGAAATATATAATATATATTAACGTAAAACTTTAAAGTTACATCGCATTACAGAGAAGTTAATCCAAACATGTTTGAATAACTCAGAGTACCCCTTTAATCTTGGAGAGTCTAACCACCTCATTTCCCGACTAAATTCTAATCCTTTTCGAACAAAAATAGATAGGAAGAATGGGAGAAGATAGGAAGGAACAGTATGAAGGGGGAAGGTAAAGCGCGCAAGCTCATTTGTGCTTTTTAGCCTCGACGGCAAGCGAGGGTGCTTAATCGCGTTAAAAGGTTATGAATGGCAGTGAAAATGTACGGGCGTACCGCGAGTCGACCACGGACTTGCACAGTTCTTCTTCATGAGCGCAACATGCTGCTTTTGCTACTGGATTTTACTTTGCGTTAGGCATCGCCAATTAGGGCATTTAACGTTTTCTATTTTTTTTTCTTTTGTTTTCTTTTCCTTCCCTCAAGAAAACTACTATGGTTTTCTTTTTTTTACCATTCATCTATTTCATTCATTTTTCTACAATATTCTCTTCATCTTCTTTACTCTCTCTCTCTCTCTCTCTCTTTCTCTCTCTTTCTTTTTCTCTTTCTGTCTTTTTCTGTCTTTTATGTATATATATAAACTTGTCAACACGTACCAAATACGTCGGTGAAAGACATAATATTTGGGTTTATTCTTACACATTAATATTTCGGACATACATCAAGCGACCATGTGTGTCTTGACATTATCTAATTTTTGTCTTTCACGGTTACATATATATATTTCTTCTATGCACATTTTAAAGTGAGAACTCCTCCTAAACGGCTGGACCGATTTTAATGAAATTTTTGGTGTGTCTTCAGGTGGATTCGATAATTGTTTAGATTTACATTTCGGTCGAGTTTAAATTGTATATTTAGTTAATTTTTTATTTATAAGTTGTTATGCGAAAAGTTTATAGGTTTAAGTTAGTCGATATTCGAGTTATAGAGAATATTCGAGTCGATAATCGAAATTATTCGATTCCAGTTTGTCCCGACAGTTGGTACTGCGATCTTATTTTGGAAAATATTTTGTAACTTCGTGTTATTATTGTGTTACAAAAAATCGTGTGCTAATTGAAATATTACATTAAGATCTAATTAGTGTTTGAACAGTTTGGAAGTTTGCATAAAAAACTATACATTTTGCCAATTTAGTACAGAATTGAAGCGAGTATTTTATATAATTTTCAATCAAATTTACACGTGCGTTGATTAACAACCACCTTAACCTACAAATTTATTTGTGTAGCTAATTGATTTCATAACAAATTTTTTCAATTGTTTTTATTTAAAATTATTCCAACTATTAATGAAGTTTCAGTTGTTATGGCTGGTGACCCATGTGAACGGCGAGATATTCGCATACAACGCAGGGATAATACGATGCAAATAATTTAAGACAATCCTCTTTCTCACAATGCACTGCAGTATCCGTTGATATTTTGGGAAGGAGAAGATGGACATCATTTAAATATTAAATAAAGGAATCCAACTTCAGGTACAATTTATAGATTATTTTATAATTCTTTTTTTTTTTTTTGAACCAATAATTTCTGTTTATCTTATAAATATTTTTATTTGCAGGTGAAGAACTGATCAAGAAAGTTAGTGCGATGAACTTCTACTCATACCGGTTGATGATTCGTGTTAATGAAGATAATAACATTCTCCGATGCAGACAACTATTTCATCAGTACATTGTCGATATGTATGTGAAAATTGAAAGTAAGAGATTACGATATATAAAATTTAATCAAGCAAAACTTCGTTTGAGGAGTACATTCATTTTGGTACATGTAATGACGTTAGATATTGTAATAATTTTTTATTAAAAATTTTCATCAAAACGGTCCAGATTGTTACAGCTTATTCCAAAAAGTTTGAAATTTTCGAATTAAAGACGTTTATATCGGACTGATTGTAAGCCACAGCAACGCGTGGCCGGGGCACCCTAGTATACATATACATCGGATCAAACGATTTTTTGCAATACTTATTGACTACAAAAGTAGATAATAATGATATAAAATGAAATAGTACGACTCGTTTGCAAATAACTACCTACTTCGTTAATTCGATTCGTGATATCTCGAACATAAACGTCGCCGAAAGGTCAACATGGTATTATTAACTGAGAATACTGGATGAGAGAGAGAGAGAGAGAGATCTTATACACGTTCGCGCATGCGTTTCACTGTTTGACAGCTATCCAAATTTAACGTAGACGACGTATGTGTTAAATAGAGACTGACGTATGTATAACCTCCTGAATAGCTCGAATCTAATAACGATTCAACGTTTATGGAATCCTACCTAATGCGTTATCCCTCTTCTAATTGTATTAATCACACGTAGTACACGTTAAATATATAATATTAAAACATTGTTATGGTAAGCAGCAAATAAAAATAAACTATGATATTTTATTACGAGTGAAAAAAAGTACAGTTTACAGCGTGGTGATATAAAATTTGAGGAAAGGAAAGAAAATGAGAGTCTTCCTAGTAGATCCGATATAATATAGTATCAATGTCCTTTCCCTTCGTAGACGGTAATTTGATACAGAGTTCAAATTGAAGTAGAAACGCGTCTCCAACAACTTGTCACTTAGCTTTTCAGCACTACCTTAGTTTATGCTCGACTACAAACAAACTGGCTTGTTACCAGTCGACCTCCAATAATTGGGGATCGAAGAAAAGCTCTGGTATATATTATATATATAGTCTATGTAGGTATATCTATTACTAGCAACCCAATGTATCCACGTTTCAAGTAGATCGTTGCGACTCTAAAGGATATTGTTCAATTATAGGGTACAAATTTAACAAGCTTAAGCAAAATTCTTCCTTAAAGTAAAATAAAATAGCATTTTATTTTTTTTTAAATAAACACATAAATACATACGTAAATATATGTTATTAAATTTACAGTTAATTTAATGTGCGAACATTTTATAAAGGATATTTATTTATGACATATTTAAACACAAGTACTAGTTTTGATCTGACTAAACTTTTCCAAAGTAACTATCAAACGACAGATAGTAAAACACAGTTCTGATACTACACCATCGTGTAATTTCCTGAACTCGATATCGTGGAACGTATGCAATCTAAACACGAACGGATGTAAATCGTAGTGCACTTTAAAGGCTCGTAACAAAATTAAGCGACTTATCGTAAAAACTTTTCTCCCGTATTATGGAAAATAGCATAGATATCGATGTTGCGTGTATATCGCTGGGTTATAACACCACGAAAGGGAAACGACCTTACATATACATTTAGTTAATTACACGCGTCGCGAGCAATTCTCAATTACGTCAACGCGTTAGATCGATGTGGATGAACGTAGAAAGCAATGTGAGTTAGCGAAAGAGCTATGGAATTATTAATAACGAATGGATTAGATTTGATGCTGCTACGAACCTTTGAAAAAAGTCGAAATGAGATTTTTCTCAGAATTTACGATAATGAAATTATGAACGAATACAATGTTTTTTTTTCTGCAGTAATATTATTTATTATTTGAAATTCATTATATTGTTTAATGAAATTCTTATTTGAAAATGAAAAATGTTTTACGTGGTATAGATGATCCATACATCTGCTATATGTAATGATAAAACGTATATATGTAACTACCATTACACTCACGGATATTGCATCTCGCGCGAGAATTTTGAATTTTAAACACGACACAAATAGAGCGTAGGAATTAATATATTCCGTAGTATAGAACAAACTCTATCGCAAGGTTCGTACGCGATAGCCAACGAAAAGCTTTGATTAGAGCGACTCGCTTTAACTTCTATCCAACTAATTACACGATCCATAACTTTGCATTTATTATACGTTAATTGACAGACTAATGCGTTCCTCGTGCTTTTGGCAACACTTCTCATATTGACCAAGCGTATAAACTTTTCGACTAAATACGATCGATAATTTATCGATGATAAAACGTATTTTCATAATTTCATATCTCATCTTATCTATAATAAACAAAAATTATATACTTTATATGGTTATGCTTATCAATTTTTTTTTTAGATTTTTATTTCAAAATAACTAAAATTAGATTAAATATGTGAAATAAATATCAATGATAAATAGTTATCATTGGTACAAGCCCATTAGTTGATAACGTATAAATAAGTTTTTTTTTATGAAGATGTCTTTTTCTAATTTTTTTTTATTAAATTCCCAAATACTGACAGTGATGAAGCGAACATAAATCCAACGCATTTTTTAATAAAATTTATTTATTTTTAAAGATTATTATTTTCCGAATTTAATTCCATAAATACTGTTTTAAATATGATTGCACATAAGTTTTAAAAATTAACATAACACATTATGTGAATTAATTAAATTATCATTCATTATTTTATTTCTGTTTTTTTAATTGTTATTTTGAAATGAAAAAAAAAGGTTAATTTGAAATGAAAATGTAATTTTGAAATGGAAAATGTTTATTTGAAATAAAAATTGTTACGTTGAAATGAAAAAATGTTCACTTGAAATAAAAAATTGTTATAATGACCTGAAAAACCTATATATACATTACATATATTTCTACTATGAAATAATAAAATCCTTAACAAGTACGTGTGTACTTTGTAAACGTAAAAACCATAGAACGTTCTCTCTCTTTAAAATGTTCAAATCGACTGTGAGACGTAAAAAATATCATACAAAGCATAATAAATATAAAATACAAAAGATTTGATTCAAATAAAATGACTTTTTACGTAAAGAAGACGCGTAGACGTTTATTCCTACGCGACAAGCACGTAAGATTTGTTTCGTGAAAATGACACGTTTCAATTTATTCGTCCATCTAATGTCAACCGTTATCGAACATTTTCATGCGGGAACCTAAAGTCTCGTCTAAAAAGTGACATTTCTGTCACTTAAATGACTTATACGTGACGAATAATATAACTATTTTACCAATTTTATATCTAATATAAATACAAAGGTGGGGGTAAGTGTCGGGTGAATGCCTATAATAGTTTCTTTAAAAAACGATTTGCTAACGAAAGAAAATTAAACAATAGTTACAGTATTGCAAATTGTTTTAAATATGATATAACGATTTTATTCTCAACAACAAAGTGCGTTCAATATCAACAAAAACGTTACCTAAACCGTTCACCTATTTTATAGTCGATTGAAAAAAAAAAAAAAAAAAAAAACAAAAAAAAAATACATACACATAATATAACTATTTTACGTAAACTTTTCGATATTAGTTCTACAATACTTTATTTTCCGAACTTTTCTATAGACGATCTCGTACAAAATCAATGTTCAACGAACAAAACAGATAAAAGTATTACAATTACTACAAGATCGTAATAAGATAACGATTTAAAAACGGAATACCTCTATTTTCTCTTTATCGTCTATATCGAAACGATTTATTAACCTGGAAAATATACGAGGTTGGCAGAAACGAAAGAAGTAGAGATTACTTCGGCGAGTTATGGTAATAACTGTTCGTAAAGCAAGATATAAGCAGGGTATTTACGAGCAGGGCCATTCTTGCAGGGATATCGACGGCAACGGAACTGGAAAATGGTCACGATGACTGTATTAAAAGCTGAGAAATTGAAAACGAAACAGCAGCGTCGTAGTACTTGGTTACAACTCGATCGAATGACAGAGAAAGATACACTGATGAAGAAAAAGAAAGAGAATATGGAACGTAAAACAGAGACAAAAAAACGAGAGAAAGAGAAAGATAAAAGAAAAATCAATTTTTTCTGTTAAATCGGTAACGTAATAAGATCACCTAAACGTAATCAAATCAATTCAAATTTTGCGTTAAATATTAAAAGATATTTATTGCGGTTAAGAAAGAAAGATCCAAAATCTCGTAGAGATTCAATAGAATCATTTTCCAAAAAGGGTACCGGAATAACTATGTCAAACGGTGCAGGAGGAAAACATTTGAGAATATGACAAAAAGAAAAAGAAATGTCAAGTTAGTCTAGTATCTTTTATACCAGTCTACCATCTGCCCTTACTTTTTCTCCCTCTCTCTCCCTCTCTTTCTATCCCTTTTTCTCTTACTCTCTCGTGATCTCGCTCCATTGGTCGGTATCACTGCTTCACGCTAGAATGAATTCCGAAAATATGATAGACGAAGGAAAAGAGACGTGTACAAAACCAAAAGAGAGAAAGAGAAAGAGAGATGGAGAGAAGGAGAAAGAGAGAGAGATTGAAATTCTTCCGTTAGTTCGCGATTCGCGGTACGTTTATCGTTCCCTTCGTACGTTTCTCGCACGGATTTCTTTCTTTGCTTCGCGGTAGAAATTGATCGACTATAAAAACTTATCGGACCAATATAGAACTTCGATCGAGTATTTCTTCCTCCTGATATATCGGTATCGATACGACTTGCGTGCACCATTCGTAAAAATCGTAAGTATATAATATATATTTTTCATTTAAGTTTCGTTGAAACTTATATTAGCTTCCGTGTGTTTGGTACCAAAGTCATAAAGCAAATCGATCGATAATTCAGATAAACTTTTTTAATTTATTAATAAGAAAATTATATTTAAATAAATGCACCGAGATTATAAACGTATATTATTGAAAAAAGATTTGATTTCATTGGAATCGTCAATTAGTCCTATTTCATATCGAATTAATGTTATTGAGAGAAAACCCTACCAAGGGAATATATAACATCATGTTATCCCTACTACTATTCTAAAATTACTCCACTTGAGACACTTTATGATACATTATCAAAGTCTTTAAATAAAGTAACCCTCATTAACTATTTGTAACTACTTAATCTCGTTAACCATCCGATTTAGTTCTTTTCTTTCCTTGATCTGTTAAACATTGGATGTAACGATCTGTAATCTAATATTTAAGGAAAATGCATCTAAAAAATAAAAGAAAATTCAAAATCTTTAAATTTATTATTCTCTTTCTAAAAGAAAAAGAAAAAGAAAGAAAAGAAAGAATAATAAAGTAAATTCTTGTTGCTTTTACGAGAACGTACGTTGGTTTCGTATGAAGTAGTAGATACTATTTACGTATAAACGAAGTAGTGGTTTTGTAAAATACGTTTATACGGAGAGAGAAGTTTGGTATAGGGCTAGGTAGGATCTTGTAGTTTAGCGCTCGCTCACAGAACCCAAAGTCCTGAGTTTCTTTTCTTCGAGAACTCGTTGTGGCCGCGATGCATGCGAGTCGTCCTTGTCGTTATCGTTGTCGTTGTCGTTGTCGTTGTCGTTGTCGTTGTCGTTGTCGTTGTCGTTGTCGTTGTCGTCGTTGTCGTTGTCGTCACCGACAGTTTTCCACGTGTCGTATAAAGGTGGAAACGTCTTTACCCAGGGGAGGAAGCTTTCACGAGAGGATGCAATGCGAGAAATTCTTTTGCAGGCAGAAGAAAAAAAAATATGTAGAGAAGAAAAACGTAAAGAAGTAAAGAAGAGAGGGGTTACATAGGTGGCGGTGGAAGTGGAAAAGATGGAAAAGAAAAGAGATAACACAGATTTTACCGTGAAAACACGTCGAAGCCAACTTCTCCTATCTCTTTCTATCTTTTCTCTTTCCTTCTTTCTTTCTTTTTTTATTCTTTATTCTCTATGTCCCTCTTTGTTTTTCTTCTCCTCTTCTCTTCTTTTCCCTTCTCTTATTTTCTCGGCACGTCTTTTCATGCGCGTTTCTCTGTTCTTACTTCTTTCACTTTCTTTCTTGGATGTTTCGTAGTAAAATGTACCCTAGCTTCCTTTTCTTATTTGTCTACGACGTAGCTTTTCCCTTTTTCTGCCTCCTCATTATGATCCTCCTCGTCTAAACTTTGCTGACGCAACGATCGTTCTCCACCGTTGTTACAAATTAAAATTACACGGCAATTAGGAAGACTCGTTACGCAATTAAAACGTGCTCGGCGTCCGGCCTCAACCTTTCTCTTCGCACATACAATTCTTTCTCCCACTCCCCCCCCCCTCTTTCTTTTTCAAACCAACCCAACACCATCTAATTCTTTCATGTCCTTGTTACCAAGCGTGCCGTTGATTCTTGTAATTATACTTCACGTTCGCGGACACAAACTGGACACAGAGACTTTACCCTAGCACGCATTAATCGTGATATTTTCTTTACCAAAGAACTTTACATTGGTACGTTGAGATTTTCTCTGTTTTTTTTCTCTTTACTACATATTTATATATGTATATATACTAACAACGATTCTAATCTTTTTATTCATACGAAGGAAGCACATTATACAAGCAAAATTTTTGTGAAGTTAATTCTATAAAATGAAAAATCTTCAAGTAAGACCCAATTAAAATTTGATTGAGCTACTGATTTTGTCGAGTGGAGAATTACTCGAAGGAAGAAGAGTACGTCACCAACAACGGTACCCATAGGAAAGCATCAACCTCCCCTATAACTTTTCTCATTACATCGATCGATGTTGACCTAATTAATGCAAACTTTCTAACAGAATCTAAAGAAAAAAATACGAGGGAGATGAAGTGGGAGTAAGGGAAGAAGTGAAAAAGAAAAGTCAATGTTGAAAAAAAAATCCCGTAATTACGTAACGTTAAAAGAATTTAAAAATACTAATGCAATAAGTGTCTAAATATATATAAATAGAAAGAAAAATCTTGTAATAAATTAACTGCATCAATTAACAAACGTTTATTTAACTCATTTAATTTTTGAAAAAACAAATTGTTCAAACTATAAAATATATTTATTTTAATAAAAGATTTTAAATCGAAAGATTTTTGAGTGTCTAAAAAAAGGACATATTTAAAATCATTTAGGACTAACAAATAAGTTACATATTTTACAATGAAGTGCAATGTGTCCTTGTTTTTAATATAAAAATAGAAAAATAAGAATATAAAAGAAAATAACGAACCTCAATGCTTAAGGAAGAAGAAGCAAAAAATTAACACGTATATGTATGAGAGCGTCCTCCACAATTCTCAGCATTCTCATTTTAGCTTAAATGAAACTCGCCCGTAGCGTCGCGCATACAAGCTTATGAATTAGATTAGCGCATTAGGGTTACTACTCATCAATCTTATCTCTTTTCCCCTGCGTGGCTCATCGTGAGAACTCATATAAACATAACAGTACATATATTTAACGTGGGTGTGTATTATACTCGTAAGCGTTCACCATGTTGTATTAATACGGGACCGGGCCAAAAAGTTGGAGCTAATTTAGAGGCACAAAAGTAACTCCTACCGGTCAGCCGTTGGCCATTAGGGGGTAAAAATAAAAATTCGAGATATTTCTTTTTAGTTAGCCGACGCGAGAATATACGTGTAGGATCGTCATCATTTTATAATTAAGTATACACAGGTAGGATATTATACTAATACAACTATACGAAAATAATAAAATATTGTAATAAAATATTCATTTAGTTGAATCGATTTATATTCAAAATTCATTATCATCATTAGTTATTAAACATCGTTCGAGTAGTTTTTGTCAGATATATTTGTTGATTATAACAAATATCTACGTCAGTATCCAATCTCTAGTATAATAGAGAGATATATACCTATTCACGTTAAATCGAGTAAACTAGAGATTCTGTAATTGAACATATTCCACCTAATAACATCGGTGTAATATGTATTTCTCAATGTAATTTAATAATATCGATAAATACTCTACATCCGATATTATCTCGATAACATCTTGAAAATAAAATAATGCGATTATCCTAGTTAATTAACGATGAAATAAATAAAGATTTACATAAAACAAAAAGTTACGTTATATAACAATTTTATGGAACTTACGTGATGAAAGGGTGAAAGAAAAAAAAAAAGAAAAAAATAACAAAAAATAGAATCGGAAGAGAGAGAGGAGAGAAGAATATGCTTGAAATAGAAGATACGATCGTGTAGAGGACGCATTTAGGTTTCGAAGCACGGTCGAGAGTCGCAGTCAGTTACAAGCAATAAAAAGAGATTAAGAAACTCTATACCTTCGTCCCCTGGGGCCGAGATAGCAATGGAGAACCTATTCGACGTTTTCTCTTGGGACACAAGACAGCGAAGCACGCTTCCTGTTGAAAGACGATCGAATGCGGCCACGTTTACGTTCCATGCTTGATATACGCCGGAGATTACTGTCTGTTCAATGATAAAATAATGATACCTATATATGTCGGCACAATTGTTGTATTTAAATGAAACAAAAACCTATTTTGAGAGATCTACTTTTTCTAAATATATAGCTTTATTTTGTTCAGATTTCCAAAAGATTTAGCATCTGAATTTTATATTTCGTATCTCTTTTTTTTTTTTGATCTGATTGTATTTCTTATTTACGATCCACCAGCTTCAATTAAATTTAAAAATAGTCATAAATTGTATTATACATTAATGAAAAATCGTCTACGCGTAGCAAAAAAAAGAAGACTAAAATCGCATTTTTTTCGTAAAAACGGTAAATACGTCTAGAGAAAAGCTATTTACGATTGCAAAAGCTTGGAATCTAATTAAGAAGCGCGATAAGTTATTACGAAGTAAGTTTAATGTAAAATAGACAGACTGTAAGATGTCGCCGTTCTACTTCTCCATTTTAATAAATAAATTCCGACTTTTCACATTTCGCCTTTATATTATTGAGCCATGTGCCAGTTCGTTAAAATCTATCCGAATTTACTTTGGTATTATTTGTCTCAACAGTGAATAGCTTTTAATCCGCAAAGATGGAAAAACCGTAGATAAATATTCACTCATTCCCTCCTTTAGATAAATTCTTTATTGATGTCATTCTTTTCATTATAATCGTTTTCTCGGAATTTGTAAGTCTTCTTCTTTAAAAAAAAATATCTTCATTTAAACCAAAAATACTAAAATTTCACGTTATAAGAATGTTTCTTCGGTAAAATAATTAAATCGAAGACGCCATTTTCAATGAAAATGTCTCTAAAATATTATTACATTTTGTAAAATATAATTGCAATCGTAGAAAAAAATATTTCCTTTTAAAAAATTTATCTATTTCTAAAAAAAAAAATCTTAGATATTTCCATACAAATGATTCCCAATCCTATTGTTTAGATAAAACATCAAATATACTATTCCTAAATATCGAATATATCCTATATATAAGTTTCATTCATTTCTTTTATTTATTTTTTGACCATTTTTCCCCCTTTTATCCTTTCTTCTTCTTTTTCTTCCTTCATATTTATCCCCCTGTACCTGTTTCAGAATTTTCTTGAAGTTTTCTCTCGGCCTTTCTTTCTCTCTCTCTCATCTTTTTTTTCTACCAGATCGTCTCACTCTCGTTCTCCATCATCGACTATCACAGGACAAGGGAAGAATTCCCGCGAAATACCGTGCTCGAACTTCTACATGCGATGAGATCGAAGCCCATGGTTCCACGCGTGACACGTCAGATTTATTGGCTCACGGTATATCTAATAAATTTTCGTTTTCAACGCGAGCTAGCGCGATCTTCGAACGCGTTTTCGTGAGTTCTCCCGAATCCCCGTTAAGTTTGATAAGAATGGAAAAATGTCTTTTTTATTTATTTTCTTTTTATCTTTTTTTCCGGATTTTTTATTTTTTTTTTTTTTTGTATTTTTTTATTTCTCTTTCACTAGTTTATCTAGATATTTCAAACGTAGAAATCGGGGATACATATATATATATGTATGTATGTATGATGTAAAGAATGATAGCATTAGCTATTGTTTCTCTTTCAAACCTGTTTTAGAAACTTAGAACGAATTTCAAGTTGCAACATTCTATGGATTGAATGAAGAATTAAACTTGTTGCCCTGAGACTAAACGCAGAAGGAGCACGACGTGGTACATGACAAGCCCTTTTAAAGGTAAAAGTATTCCGTTCTTCTAAAGAGTCTCGGTATAAACTCGTTAGTCGCGCACCAAAACCCAGAGGAATTAATTTCATTGTGCCTCAGACGACAGGACAATGTTCATTCAAATGCTTTGGCAAAGCGAATCGTTCGCCTTACGAAACAGCCTTGCGAATGTGTTTCACACGCGTGTCTCTCTCTCTTTCTTTTTCTCTTTCTATTTCCTCCTCCATCTCTTTCCCTTTCTCCCTTTCTCCCTTTCTCTTCTTTGTCTTTGTGCGTGGGTACAAGCCTTTCGTATGCACCGTTAAATTCAAGCCCTAAGGATTTAATTTAGTTTCGCGTCGTTACTCGAGAAATGAAACTTTACTTGTGGTTAAAAGTTATATGCACCATTGTATATTTGAAAGACTTATCAATGTTAAAATATTTTTATTACATCTTATTTCTCTATAAAATTATTATTTTTATTATCATGTTTCATTACAAACAATCGCTTTTGTAGAAATATCGACGTATTTTTTCGAAACAAACAACACGCTCCCGTTGCGTTGCATTTTAATGTCAACTAATACTCTCGATTTGATTATCTCTATTCTATAAATGTAGGAGAATTCATGAAATTGATTATATAAAAAGAGGGAAAGAGAGAAATTGGGAGGTAGAGAGAAACAGGGAATGAGACGAAAAGTGAAACACTGTCAGCAAATGAAGTAAAATAATCAACAAGATTGATTCTCCAGAATTCATTGTATCCGACCTGTTTACATGCGATTGTTTACGTCGCTGTACACGACGTACCACTATGTACTCATTTCATTGTCGCAATATACTATTTACCAGCGAGCATTTCTGTTTGTGCGAACGAACGAACGAATGGAGCTACGAAAACCAACTTGCAAATGTACTACGAAACGTGGATAATAAATGTTAAACAAATTCTGCAATAATACTCTTGTATGTTCTTTATTAAAAATCATATATGTTGACATTAAATTGTATAGTTCAGTTGAATCGCGATAGATCTACACGAAATAACTATGCCGTTTATAGGAAATAATATAAAAAGAATCTTATTATAAACCAAAACTAATAGCTTCAGGAAATAAAAAGGTTATATATGAATTTACAAGAGATAAATAGTTTAAGTATTATTGGCTCGATATAACAAAACGATTACCAACAAATCTGTTAATGAACATAAAGAAATAAAATAGACTTCTACGAAGATTTATTGATCGCTTTTATTTTATTTTCATTTTCATATTTAACCTAATACAGGTAAAGGAAACTTAATATAATCCCTTAAATCAATAAAGAAACTCTATTTCGAGATTCGATTGAAAGACCTTAAAACGAAGAAACACATATGTTATATCTTCAAATTTACAATAGTTACAGTATAGGCAAATCGTAAAATAGTTTACTTATATTTTGAATTAAATTTTAATCTCGTACCTTAACTATACTCGTCCATTATAAATTCATATATTACTTATGTTAAATTCTCAGCCTTCTTTTATAGTAAACAGATCAGTATGGTTATTTCTGAATTTACCAAGTCATTTCACGAATTAACAGATTTTTACAAAGTAATGTTCCAACATCTATACTAAATCGTATATATTTGATGCATCACATACATAACTACCATATATCGTAAATAATATATATACTTTGTACATAACACACACACATACACACACACATGATGCCTCCGCACACTTACAGTGACTAAATCAACGAGAGAGCATACAAGAGGCCGACGTTATTCTCAAGCAGCAGTTTCTCGCCGTAATCTCTTGCGACTAAGTAATGGATACACCCTCCCCTCCCCACCCCTCCATCTCACTCTCTCCCTCTATCTTTCTTTCTCTATCTTTCTTTCTCTATCTCTCTTCTTGATAAAGTCCAACCCACACCCTTACTTACACCACATCTCACCCTTTTACGAGTAGTTCTAAAACCCTCCACAAGTCCAAATTATACGCAGCTAAATGATGGATGGTGTAGCTCGTCCTCGACACCCTCCCGAAAGCCACCCTCCAACCAACCCCTTCACTCCTTCGGGAAACGTCGCTTTTACTGTAACTACTATTCTCAACGTTATTTCATATATGAATAAATATATGGATGTATATCGTAAATATATGTATATATTTACATGCATATATCTCATATCGGACTATGCGCATTTCATTTTTATGATATAAACCATTCTTTATCATATTCTTTTTCTCCTCCTATTTTTATTTCCTTTTTCTTTTTTTAAAGAGTAATTTATATAATTACAACGTTTGAAAATATTTTATTTCTATACAAGCATACAAGAGTAGTCATCTTATGTTATGAAGATTGTTGTTGTGGTTATCGTTAATTTGTTCGAACATCGATTAA
Organism: Polistes dominula; assembly: GCF_049000335.1. Classification (NCBI taxonomy): domain Eukaryota; kingdom Metazoa; phylum Arthropoda; class Insecta; order Hymenoptera; family Vespidae; genus Polistes; species Polistes dominula. The sequence goes on from NW_028301147.1 coordinate 7,653,213, forward strand.
AAGAAATTAGGAATGCACAAGTCTTGACATTTAAGGCAAGTATGCATAGGCGGCGGCGGCGCCTCTATTAATCTCAAATCTGCACGCGAAAATTTGATTTATATAGAATAGCGTGAATAATGAGATTATGCGAGCCAATGTACGTGCAAATGCAAACAGTTTTTTGTAATATCTCGGGGTGCCCACTGCACAGAAGATTATGTTTAAACGACGCTTGATTTATTACAGGTTTTTATTCCGACACTTTTTACAATGACCAAATAGCCATCGTATTTCGAAGCTTTCTTATAGTACATTACGGTCTAAAGAAATCAGCTTAAAGACTATATTTTGTTTGAGCTGACAAGGAATAGACTTTACGTCCTCTTTTAACACACAATCGACCTACTCTCTTAACTCGACGTTTCTCAATAAAGACCTCCTTCTGAAACTAATAATTCCTTTCAAATCTCCTTTGTTCAAATCACGCGACTACCTACAAATGACAAATGTTTTTTTCGATCTAAACGAAATCTGGACAAAAATTCAAACTATATCTAGCAAAAGAAAAATATAATAACATATAATATAATGCGATTGCTTATATCTAACGATAATAATAAAATTTACATAAACGATCACTTATATTTTCATAAAAAAAGAATACTATTCATTTAAAGAAAAAACTTGTAATGGTATTCGAAAAATTTCCCATTTCTCTAAATGTGGATGTTCGACAACGTGACTTTACATTGTCTCGAAAGCGATTTACAGGATGGTACATGCAAGGTGGTTCGCTCATGGAAACTTGCAACACCGATGAAAATGTTTCCACGGCACCTAAACCGACCCACTTCGTCGAAAGTTTCTTCGATTTAGTGCACGTCGAGTCAACGACGTCGAGTCTCGACGTATATGCTATTATATCTACGAAACTGACTTTCTCTTTTCCTCTCAAATCTTTGCCCCACATCCCCTCCCACATATCTGTCTGTCTCTCTCTCTTTTTATTTCACTCTTTCTTACCCTTCGCCTATCTCTCAGTTTATCCTGCTAGAAAACTTTCCTCCTTATATTTGTGCCCGAATTCAGTCGCATTGTTTCTATAGGAATAGGGAAAGGGTAAAGGACGTTTACGTTACACCGAGCAAATGTAACAAAGAAATCCTATCGGAAAAGATTTTCCATTGAGATCCTAAAGACAACCTAGTCTCACTAAAAATTTTCCCTTTCATTTTACGTTAGATTCTATGATCGAACACAACTCTAAGATTATGTGTATACGAATATACTCATCTTATTGTTGTTATAACCGATAATTATCATAGTATCAAATAAAAATTTTATAAATATTTTATATATATTATTTCAATGAAATCAGTAAGAGTATCGATCAATAAGTTCAGAAAACGAACGAAACACGTATGTATAACAACTTATATTTATTTCTTTAAAACATGTTACCATATTGATTAAATAATCCTTTCTCATAATAATAAACAGCAACTAAATGAAGTCTTATAACTTCGTTTTAATGCAAAGCAATTTGCTTATCCATACTCGTTCGAAGGATTGATGTTGACGGAGACTTTATTCACGAGGAAATATATAGGTATAGGGAAAGCTAAAAGGGCAAAAAGGAATGAGGACGAAATATTGTAGTACGAATATAGGCAAAGGTATTAACTTTGAAATTGAGTGCCTACTCGCTTTTGAACACGCGAATCCAATGCTTTGCACCCCTTTTTTCCCATCATCCCCACCATTCCACCGTGTCCGTACTTCTCCCCATCTCCCCTCCTCTTTTATCGTTAGTTCTTTCTTTTTCTCTCCATGCTCCTTCTCTATATTAGCACTCGACGATTAAGCTGTAATATCAAATTGTGAACGTTAGTGTTTATGAACAAGTTCAATTAGGAAAGTTTCAAGTGACATAACTCTTTTTCTCATAATGCTATCACAATTATTGATATAATTAAACCTCCAACCGTGACGAACAACGTAAAATTTAGCGGAAATATTAATAAAGAGATATTTCCTTTACTACTTCTTATTAAATGCGATAGTCGCAATTCCTGAAAATGTAACACACAGTATTAAAAACTTCTAATTTTTGTTGTCTTTTTACTTCCCTTTTAATTTAGTTCTTGAGTAGCATTTATATAATGTATAAAATCGGGCTGCGGTTAGAGGGTTAAATGGCACTTTAAATCTGTTATTAAAAAGGAAAAGCTCAAGAATTTCGTTCCAAAATGTTACAATTTATTTTTTAATATATTTCAAAAATGATAAATAAAGACTACGAATTTTGTATTCCACAAGTATCATGTAAATTGAAATTAAAAAAAAAAAATTAAAACGAAAAAAAGTATAAGATTTTACTGGAGATACGCTTTGCTAATCCGTGAATACGGCAGCTTTTCCACAAATTTAATCGGATTATTTGCTTAATAACAAAATTTTCAGATCTAAACGAAACATTTTATATTCATATATAGACTTCATTCACACGGACATTATTTTTGACGAGAACATACAATATTTACGACAATAAAATTTGTTATTATATATAATTTCTGATGGAAATTAAATGAAAGTGTAGTATTATTAATGCATTAATTTTAATCCTTTCTATAATATAAACACGAAATATTGCAAAATTGTGCTTAACGCTTTTGATAAAATATTTTACTTTTGTAAATATCGTATGACACAACTTTTCATTAATCATAAGAGCTAATTATTTAAAGCAATTGTTGGTAATGACTAGCTATTTACAAACCCTTGTATAACTGCATAAAAGAAAATGTAATCTTTTTGACTTTATTAAACTTGCTTTTAATAATAATAATATATGTTTATCAATTAACTTATATGCCAAACTCTATTACAACATAATATATCACATCATTATATGCAACATATTTATTCATTTCTATTTACTTTTAACTAGTAGAAATATAATATGTAATGCAATCTATAAATAATAATGTTGCTCTTATTTTCTAAACGAAAAAACGCTGAAGAAAATCTTTCTCTCATAGTTTCCTTACTTTACTTTTCTTTTCCTTTCCTTTTTTATTTTTCTTTCTTTCTTTCCGTTATTGAAGAATAAAACTCATCTGTAAAAAAAATTAAAAAAATAAAGACTATAAAACGATTCTAACATAAAATATTTATTCTTTAACGTCTTCTTTAAGTTTATCCATACAATTAAAAGTTTTTAACTATAATCATTAGAGAAGTTACAAATATAGGCAAATATGCCGATACATTTCTCGATATATACTATTCAATTCTAGATTCATAAACGAGAGAACAAGTTACATATGCATATTGAAAATCTATTCTAAGCCAAAGGCATTTTACGCAAATGCAATATAATGGTAATAGAGAGAGAGAGAGAGAGAAAGAGAGAGAGCTAGTTTAAATACAAAGTTTCCATCAATTCGCATCTAACCTAACGACAAACTTTACTTAAAATGATATTTTATTATAGCAATACAACTAACAACTGCTACAAAATTTATTGTTTTCGTTTAATTACAAGCTATACAAAACGAATATTTAATGAAATAAATATTATGTAAATATCAATTTAATTACAATTCTGCGTTACATCATAAATAATCCGAGTTGCAAATATTTTGTATGTTTTAACAACTTTGAGGAAGAAATTTTAACGTTAAAAAAATAATAAACATTAACGTCATACTAAACAGGAAAATCATTAAAAAAAAAACATCCTTAGATTTTAAGTACAAAAAAACAATTAAAACAATTTCTTTTTAATAATATAAAATTATTCGTTATTCACACATACATACATTAGTCACTTAAAAACAAACTCAACGACGATATAAAATAAACTGAACACAACGTAATCGTCAATGAGATCCAGAAAAACCGTTAAAAATCAGGGGGGGAAAGTTCAGCCAGTTAAAATCGGTCGGTCGTCCCTTTAAAAGGGAGTCGTACCTTAACCTTAATCTTTTTTCTTCTTTCGCATTAATTCAATTTGCCCTCTTTCCTAAGGCAATTCTTTCCTACGTTACTTACTTCGTACTGAATCGTCCTCGACATAGCCGTTCTAGCCTTCATACTCACCCTCATCTTACCAACGTAACCTTCCTTTTTATCTGTCCTTCTTTCTTTCTCTTTTTCTCTCTCTTTCTCTCTGTCTCCCTCTCTCTTTTTATCTCTATTCTTGTCTCTTTGTCTTTCTCCCTTTGCATCAGACTCGACGAAGGCAACCGAGTTTCCTTGGACTAGGCAGATATATACATACTTACCCTTCCTTCTTTTGTTTTATCATTGAATTACGTAGCTCTGGGACATTAACATTTTTCCGTGATTATTTAAATTTAAGACAATCGTGGCCACGACGGCCTGTTGGCTGCAGCTTGGCCCCGGTTTTAATACCGAACGAGAACGTGCTTCAAGCTGCAAAGCGAGACGAAAGATCCGATACTTTCATTCCTTCTTTTCTTCTACTTTTCTTCTACTTTTCTTCCTTCCTTCCTTCCTTGCTAACTTCCTTTTTCTTTCCTTTCCTTTCTTTCTTGGTTTTTATTACTTTCTTCGACTGTCTAAAAAACATTTATTTTTATTTTTTTTATTTCATTTCCCCTATTTCCTTGTTAATTAAAAATAACGTCCATCTTATTGTAACTTTTACCTTCTTTTATATTTAAATTTTATTCTTCTTTTCTTTATTTTTTGTTAACTTGATCGAAATAATACAAACAAATATATATATATAAGTTTTCTCTTTGAGAATCTTCTTCAACCGGTCGTCTCAACAACTTTTTATTCTACCGAGTAGTTGTGTACTTTATGGGACATCTTGTCAGTATTAATTATCAGTCGGAACATCTCATTTCTATAATGACTCTAATTCCATCGAAATTAATTGTCCTGTTAAATCCATCGAAGCTCTTCGTCCATATTTCTGACATTTATCAGTGGCTCATGATAAACGGCAGGATATATTGAAAAGCTATTGAGACACGAAGGTACCAGTAAAGCCGAATGAATAAATTCAATAAACCGTGCACCCCTCTCTACGAAACAAAAAGAAAGAAAGAAAGAAAGAAAAAACAGAAAAAAAGAAAAAAAAAATAAGAAAAAGTCCGGTGTTCTCAGTTACGTAGCAGCTATCTACCTAGATACGTGAGTTGCATTAAGCTTAATATAAAAGATTAATATCGCCGTGTGTATTTCTCTGGCAGATATATAGCCACGTAAATTACGATGAACGTACTATGATCTATGTTACCTTTTACTCTTCTACTGTTATGTTATAAGAGAGCCCTTCTTGAAAACTGCTTACAAGCTGTCTCCTTTGAAATTATTAAAGATAAAAAGGCCCTAAATTATCTTTCATAATAATATGCAAACATTCTATTATTTTTAACTGATAACGTAAGTTTTCATTTCAAGTAATCATTTATATATATACATATATATATATATATTTCATTTATTCACAATCCTCGAGAAACGAACGAAGTTTTTTGATCGATATAAGTCAATCGCGTATTATTTAATAATTTAGAAAATAAATTATTTAACGAAATTGCAAAAGATAATCTAATACCATTGACCATGATCTAATATTATGAATCATACATTGCGTAAACGTTTGATTTTAATAAGTAACAAAAAAAAGAAGATCGCGCGTATGTTTATCACGTACGTACATGTGTATAACAAAAACACACAAAAAAATTAAATAAAAATTAAAAGAAAAAAGAAGTATAACGAACAATAAGCTGCTTTTGTTTGTATGAAGTCTCTTTTGTGCAAATGACATTAACGAGCTCAGGAAACCCCTCAAACGTGTATCTTTAACGACGACAAAAAAGAAAAAGATAAAGAGGGTAAAAAAAATACAGAGAAAAGGAAAGAAAATGAGAGAGAAAGAAAGGCACGGAGAGACACGAGGGAAGAAGAAAGATGAATAACGAGATCTTTGCGATCGAAGACACTTTCCTTCTTTCTCTCTCTCTCTCTCTCTCTTTCACTTCTCTTTTTTATTTTTTGTACTGTCAAACTATTTTAATCTCGTTTGGTAGCACCTGGTGCTCTCAAAGCACCGACATCACGATGTCGACGGCCTCGTTAAGTGTCGCAAGATATAATCCAGGTTGCACGGATGCGAGAGCACTGAAAGTTGAGTCAAAATCACGCGTGGGAGATACATCCGACTAGAGAATGTATTTTTAATAGCGGGAAAAATAACGCGTTCGTTGTATCTCAACAGGGTTTATGTTATAATTGTAAAGTATAGAAAAAGATACAATTCTTTAAATTTTATTCGTCAAATCAATAATATCTGAAAAATAAGTATTACATCAATATTTTTTAAAATTTCCACTATTCTCGAATAATTCACGTTATATTTATGAAAACACTAGAGAGAAAGAAAGAGAAAAAAATTTAATATCGTAATTCATATGATTTCTAAAGTGTACGCCGCGAGATATTATTACTAAATATTCAGCAAACATTGTGCAAACCATTAACTCTTTTAATATTCATTATTTGCAGAAACCTCTACATATAAAATATTAGCTGATCTTTTAATAGATACACAGCTCTTAATATTTTGGTAAGTAATTTATTAGAGAGAAATTTATTAAAATTTGATATAAAGTGTTCGGAAATAAAAACCCACGAATGCAGTAAAAGCGTCCAGAATGGAAAAAGTTTCGAAATCACTGCATAATTATAATAATATAATGGTATAAAAAATACATTGCCGCAATTCGGTATTATTTACTTTAAAAAAAAAGTATAAATTTTAACTTTCAAAAGGGATTAACCAAACTAATGTAAATAATCAAAATCATACTAACGTTTGATTGAATTCTTACAATACTACAATATATAAAAATAATAATAATATCAGTTTTATATAATAAAGTGAGGAAGATCGATCATTAGGAAGTTCAGTAATAAGATTCGTCCGAAATTACGAGAGAAAACAAAGCGATAACGATCTGTTGAATCCGGGGAAAGCAACGGATCTCGAGTTAATTAGGGATTAAACGAAGCCTCTACCCAATCCACGTCGAGCCTAATCGAGAATCGATGTCGTTTGTGCGGGCGTTATTAACGGCAGTACAGTGTGCTCGTGGTTGATTGGTCACCGCGAATCAAAGTGCTACCCAACACGTCGTTTAGTGCGTATCTGCTGTTAGTCCCGTTTGTCTCGTTCACGCGTGTCTGTCAAAGCAAATCAGGAAGTCAAACTACGAATCATGCGTTCGAATGCGAAGTGAGCCCAATTATGTGGAGATGTCACATTTCAAGATGGAAATACCAAAGCTCGTTCGACACTAAACGAGATCCTTCCTTTAATCTTTTTTTTCGTAATGGAAAAATAAAAGAAAGAAAAAAAAAGTTGTTTTTACGCTGATTTCTCCAACATGGAGTCCTCTGATTTATTATGATAAGCTGACGATGAGGAAGAAAAAAGTGTTAAATTAAAATAAGAAATAAAACACGTGGTTGAGTCGTTAGCAAGTATAATACTTTATTGGCTCGTCAGGGAAAAGCTTTGCGGCATAAAAACTCTGGTTATTAAATTGCATATAGTAATAAATAGCATCCAACCAAAAATTGAACATGTATTTTACCTCTCGCTCACTTGCCGTTCTATTTAGATACAATAATGAATTTCACCTCTCGCTCGTTTATAAAAGTGTAAAGAGTGTTTATATATTTCGCTTACTCTTTTTCTGATTGGTTATTACGTTCATGAGGATAAACCTCTATGAAAGTGTAAAAAGTGCTTATACATTTCGTCTTTTTTGCCACTTTCCTAGTGTGTTTTTCATTGAGTTTTGGTCGTCTAAGATGTATCATCGAAAAATAGGACAAATGTCTGTTTGCTAATGAGCCCAGCAGGGTACATGTAGTGGGAGTACGAATGGTGGGTGGTACGAGCTTCTACAAGACTAAGGGGCACACTTCGAATACGGGTAATAGTCTACGATATTTTTTAAAAAAATATTCTTTTTTTGTGGTTCTCTTTTTATACATCCCCTATCTGCTGCACAAACACAGATTTAACTGTATATATACATCTAATTTTTCTAATCTTATTCATTAAAACAACGCGAAAATTTGACATAAATTTTTACAGTTAACAAATGAATTAACTTTTGTTCTCGTTTTTTTTTTTTACATCAAAGTCGAACATTTTTTATTCTTATTTTTCTTTGTTTCATCTTCTTTCATTTTGACTTTAGTTGTATTAAATAGAAAGGTGATAGCTATTGCCGAACAAAGTTTCTAATTTAATTGCTATTTGTTGCTAACATCCGCCAAGTAATGAGAATTGTCGTCAATAAATCACTTGGCAGTTCGAGGAAACTCTTTGCTGTAATTACTTCCTCGATGCTCAACATCAAAGAGCATCGAAACTCAAGGACTATGAACATTACAAGTTACATAAATACTTTCCACCCCTTCGCGACTGTTAGGACAAAGAGAAAGAGAGAACAGTCATGATCGTTCCGTCACGCATACAATGACATAGGTTATTTTGTCGTTGTTCACTTGTGAAGCGACTCCAATTTTATTGTTAATGAATTTATTTAACAAGGCTCTCTCCCTCTCGTCACGCTTGCGAACAAGTTACGTAAACATATGAGATAACGAATAATGAGAAAATCAATGTTCCATTTTTAAAGCACGTCGATTCGCGAATAAAAGTTCATTACACATTCATTATTACACACATATTTTTCTATAATTAAAATTTATTTTCTAATATTATTAATGATATCAGAAAACATATTTTACATTTTATATAACAATCATTCATGAATATTTTTAATAATCTTCATCAAATGTATATTATAAATACTCTTTGCACACGATAATCATTATTTTTTCCATCAATATTAGTATCCCATTATAACTCCAATATCTTTATAAGATATTTATAGTAAATCAAATTTTTCAATATGTTTAATAGAACCTTGAATTCATCAATTTGATTGTTTCGCTAATGACTGTCTGTAACGTGAATTTACCATTAGCATTACTTATTGAAATACTTTAAATGTGATTGTTTCACTCCACATATTTTCGATAGAACAAAAATATTCTGGCATATGCAATTGTAAATAAGCATTGACAACTTTACAAACAAATTTCATCAGCTATTCATTCGAAATGGAAAAAAAATCGAAAAAAAACACTCTATTTTAAACAATTATTCTCTTTACAAGTTAAAGGACAAAAATACTTGATCAAAATATACAGGATATTATAAATAACTACTAAATAATTCTATGTAAAAATACTACTCGATCGATAAAATTGAAAAAGGATTATAGAAAATAAAAAAAAAACAAGAAAATGTAAAAAAAAACGAACGGCGTTCACTTACTAATTATTCCACGTGCAGAACGTTAATAATAGGTAAGTGATATACAAAAAAGAGTTGGTTCATATGCATGCAATGAGGAAAAAAAAACATTTCAAAAGTGAAAGAGGAATGATGGAAACAGAAGAAGACGGAGAGTTGATAATACACCTAATTAGTACCATGACGTACCTACTATTTTGTCAAATCGACGCGGATTTATTGTTTGCTTAATTGTCGATACTCGTTATACGAATAGAGGACAATAATTTTGCTGGTAATTTACGTATTGCTCGTAACAGAGCACTGCATTCAATTAGTTTTGTAAAAAAAAATGGGCCAACCACTACTCGCGGTAACGATCGCGGTAATGAATAGAGCCTACAACGAAACCATCCATTTCCCCATTTCACTTGTCGTCTCATCGTGTTTCAGTGTTGATTCACTTCGATCAGTCACGTTTTAAACCACCATCTTTTACTTTTCTTATTATTTTCTTCCTCTCCCCCTCTAACAACCATTCTGCTTCTTCTTCTTCTTCTTCTCAAACGGTGACTAAAAAATAAGAACTGAGAACACTCGCGAACTCCACCCTCTCGTCTGGTCCCGATTATATGCCTTACTTTTTCTTCCACCCTCGTAAACTCCGTTACTTTGGAGTTTCTCTATCCTTCTCTAATCTCCAAGGTAACGATAAAGGAAAAGAGAGGGCTGAAAAATGGACTGAACGGTTTAAAAGTACGTTCGTATCGTAAACGTGACTGTATGCATGTTTTACATTTTTTCTAAATAGCCCTACACAGATAGCACATTTTCTCACTTTTTGTTGATTAAAAATTAAACGGATTTTTCTTTTTTTTCTTTTTTTTGCCAAAATCATACGTATCGCTACGTTTCAATATATTTTATAATTTATATATACATATACATATATAAATTTCTATATAATCAATTTATTTATGTAAAAAAGAATTTAAACTAATTTAATAGAACTCGAAGGACGACGATCCTAATTTGATTAAGATCGATCACGGGAATTAATTAAGAGAAGTCTTCTCGTAATCTCGTTGAAAGGACAATGCTGTATATCGGCAACTCGGTAACGACATTCGTATTTCCCAATTTGAGAGAGAGAGAAGTAAATACATTGAACTTCCAAATAGTATTAGAATACTAAGACCTTGACCCTGAACCTCGAGTGGGACTAATTGCTGTAAAACCACTCCCTAGAAGTTAGAAGACACGATAACGGTATAGTTCCAATCCTCAAGAACATCGATCTGAACTTCTACATCTGAATATTAAGTTGTACGAATAGGTTTCTTCTTAGAAACAAAAATGTATTGGTATTCAGTGGGTCTCTAAACAATATGGAAGGTATAAACGAATTTCTTTCAAAGATCGTGAATATATATATATAGCAACAAGCCTCTCCTGCTTTTCTTGAGAAGATCGTGCATCTAATAAAATAACTTATAGCGAACTCCTCGGACGTTCTCGAGTTATATTTAACGAAAAGGGAAGAGGTTGCCAAGGTACTACCACCTCCACCACTAGCACCACCACTATCACCACCTTACTTTCTACTCGCGGTAACTGATATCAGAAGGAACTTTTAGTTCCGCGGACCATTATAGCTTCAACTCAAAGAACTATGGTCTTATCTCTCTTGGTCCGTGACTTTGCTTCTTCATCCCCTCCTCGTTCTCTCTCTCAACTTCATGATTCTAGACCTTCTCGACCTAGCACCATCGTCCTTCATCTTCTATTATTCTCTCTTACGCCTTTTGTTCTTTCTCTTTCTGTTTTTCTCCTCTTTTCTCTATCTATCCATTTATCTTTCTCTATCTCATCTTACAAATCGTCGATCTTATTGTAATAACGTTACGTACGATATATTTTCTTCTTTTACCTATACGTAAAACCCTTCTTTGTCATCTCTTTATAGTAGCCTTGAGTACAAGAAGTGTGTTACGAGTATATAGACACCTATTGTGAAACGCAAAAGAGTTATATCTAAATTGATACAATAAACCAAAAGATTTTCTGTTACGTTAACGAATTATTCAATTAATCAGAAACTAGTCAATTTTTAAAGTAAATATATATCCTAAAATATCCTATATATTATAGCAATCAAGAAAATACAACGGAAAGTATAATTATTTAATGAACAATTTGAACAAATCAATTATGAAAATACAATAACTTTGAATCATAAAATATTGGTGTAATTGAATTCTACAATAATCCGATTCACCCATGAGTGCTTTGGGTAAATTAATCTCGCGTTATAACTTAATTATTCATTCATTAAAGTCTTATTAATATGTCAAATTACATGTAAATATATCATATGCTTGGAGAAATGCACACCCACTCCCACACATACACACACACACACACACACACACAAAACACATCCACGCACGTTCGCGCGCACGAGTAAACTATTGTAAAGACATAGGACGTAGAACACGTCGCTAGAGAACTCGGTTGCGTTCATTCTCGTGGTTTTGACAGGGTCAACCATATATCCTCCGACGACACCTGCGCGCACATTTTTTAATGCTCGCGAGTCCGCCATCGGACTCGGCTCGGATATGTGTCTCCGTTATATCGTGCCGGTACGTACAACGGTTTAAAATAATTTAGAAGCATCGCACGCGGCCCAAACGGCCACCACCACCACCAACAGCATCGTTCTCTTCCTCTTCGTCAGTATCCTCCTCTTCGTCCTTGTCCTCGCCGACGAGAAAATAATGAATGCATGAGAGCAGGCAGGCCAACGTGTCGTGCACACGTGTTCGTGTTCGTTTGGATCCAACCTCCCCTCGAAAAGAAGAAAGAAAGAAAGAAAGAAAGAGCGAGAGGTAACGTCGCAACCACCATTCTACCTTGCTGATAGCGTTTCCTCCGTTACCTTTCTTTTTTGTTTTTCTTTTTTACCTCTCTACGGGGAAAACGCCTCTAAATATTTACGCGGGAAGCATGAGGAGTAAAGGAGAAAGAGAAAGGAAAAGGAAATAAAAAGGGAGAAAGAAAGAGAGAGAGAAGGGCAGCAAACGCGTACCTACACTTTATTTCGCACGGCCAGAGACACGTGCACGACAGCTAAAAGCGACGTCAGGACGTTTACACGAGACGACGGGGGATGATGATGGTTTACGAGCGAACCACCGTGTCTCCGTTTATTGTTCCGAAACCTCGCGTTGAGATCTTCCGATTATCCCTAATGATGATTCTATAAGAATGACATAGAGAAAAATTCTAAGTAGACATATATACGATCATTTGAAATAAAATTTGTTAGAATGTTAAAAGAAATCTTTACTTGCAGAGATAATACCGCGAGATATCAAAATAAATATATATAAATACTATTGATATATTATATACATATAATATAATAATATTTATCTAACACGACTGCCTTAGTTCGGCAATATTTATTTTAACTCGTCAAATCTGTAAAGCTAGATATTCAGACAAGAGAGAAAGACTTTTTATTATCGTTCACGCGAGCCCGATGGTCACGTTTTAAAGTCGGCTAGGTATATTCGGTGGGTCAGCCATTCTATTTTTGGCAGTGTGCCGTCCGACATTAATCCTTAGAGACCGCAGACATAAAGGGTTAGGCTAGGCGAAAGGATATGTGGAAGGGTGGGAGAAGAGTAGGTAGGAGTAGTAGTAAGAGAAGAGAAAAGTCCGCTTTTCTCCATTTGAGTTCCTCTCACCGCGACGAAAATACCCCTTTTGTTTCTTCTAATGCCCACCCACCCCTCCTCATCCCTTTAACCCTCTTCATCTCTCTTTCACTCTTTCTCTCTTTCTCTCTTTCAATCTATCGTTCTCACTCACACTCTCCTAACACTCTCTTCGTTTTTCCAGCCGGTTGTCTGCTCTTTTCGTCTTTTCTCTCTCAACTCGTCGATTCCATTCTCTTTCTCTTTTCACCCTCAACCAATCGTCCCGTCTTCCTCCTATCTCTTTTCTTCACCTCTTTCAACGACAGTACCATCACTACCACTACTACTACCACTACCACCGTCATCACTACTACAACCTCAACGACTCACCTCCTCTCTTCCCAGGATAATGAAAGGACTCTCGAAACGAAGTCCATTGACGACGCAGTCGAGCCAGCTCGTTTAATCTGCTCGGAGAACAGTGGAATCCGCTCGTATATCACGCGGAAATAAAGAGTTTACCGTCCGTCGCTAAAAGCATTACGCTGTGATGTGCCACGGAGATCCGTGAAATCGTTACCACGACTAAATGAACCGCACCGGCGATCGTCATTATGCGTTTACCACATCTAAAAACCATTTGCGGTAATCCCTTTTCTCTATGTTGGACATATGTATAGCAAAATTGGTGATTGTAGGATCTGTTTGGCTGTTAAACAATATTAGCAAAAACTAGACAAATTTATTATTAAAATTCAATTATCCTTTCAATATTCTTTATCGTTGTGATTAGGTATATATAACATATATGTAGGGAATTTTATTTAGGGTGAGAGGTGCGAGGTGAACATACACTCAGTTTAATCCTACTAATAAGATTTATTTAAAACAGGTATTAGAAAAAGTACAATATTAGTTTCACAATCTTACGGTTACAACTTAGATGAGCGACTGTATTCTTACAACTGATAACGACTTATAATACAACTGCGACTGTTACGACTGATGACTAACTACGGCTACAGCTGTGACTGCTACTACTACAACTACTGCTACGATTACTGCTCTGACTACTGCCCTGACTACTGCTAACTTCTTATTTCTTTCCACGTATTTTATATCAAAAATGACCTACACCCCTTTTGAGAGGGAAGGAGCTTACGAATCTTATTGACCAATAGCATAAGGATCCACCCCATAGTCCATCGACGGGTACAGCCTATGGTTTTTGGTAGTGGGAACTATGCATAAAGAGACTTGATCAAGAACATCGAAATGTTATCGCATATATTTACATAGGAATCCGAAATTCTTCAAAGGGTCCCGATACTGCAAACCCGACACTTTCCAAAAAAATAAGATATAAAGAAAAGGACTGAATACTAGTTTTTCGCTTACATCTGCTACACTTAAAACTCTCCAACATATATGTATATAAGTGTATGTTATATGAAAATATAATGATTTAATTAAAACAATCAAAGCATGTTTCCGTTGCTTCTATAATAAGAACGGTTGTAATATTGAATAATAAAAGAATGGTTTTCATCATTGAAATGCGCGGGATGTAAATTCATAATTTCTCCGAGTAACAAAGGAAATGAGGACATTGTAGAATGTGTACCTAGTTCTGTGCTTCTTATATCTTCAAAAGGACGACTCGCTACAGGAAAATTTCTCTCACAGTGAAATATACGACTGACGAGGTTTCTTTGTAACATGTTGCTATCTAAGCGAGCATGTGCATATTACACGGTATAAACTGTTTTATCTAATTAATTGGATATTACTTTTTTCAACATTTTTCTTTTTTTGAAAAATTCATTTTATTTTATAAAGAACATGAAGAAACCTTGATAAATTTTCTTTTTTCCTCTTTCTCTCCATGTCTCTTATATTCAAACAAATAAACGTGGTCTTTGTTATACATTGATCGTTTGAAAAATATCTTTTTCGTCGGTAGAGAAATGAAAAAAAGGTAGCAATACTAATACGAAAACATCCAATCGGAAGTCTAGACAAGCGATTTTCCAATACTCCAAACGTTTCCCTGAGTGCCGATTATCGACATGAATCGCGAATCGGTCGAATTGAAATTCCAGGAAATACGCGAGAGCGATTTAGTGTTGCTGAGAGAGAAATAGAAAGAGAGAAAGAATGAGAGAAAGAAAGAATGGGGATGCTATACAGGGTTGGACCTTTAAAGTCGAAGATCGTTGCTTTCAGTGAGTATAGCCATATCTGGGATGCTCTGGCGATCGTGTGGAAACTGTAAGTCGTGGACGTGAGCCATCGAGGATACGTGATCCTAAGAAGTGGACGTTCGAGCAGCACGTTCGACTATCGGCAAGTAAAGCAGGCTTACCTCGTAGCTCTAGCCTCTTGAAGCACTTTTTAAGCTACTATCTACGATACAACATCGAACGTTCGTTTCTTCTTTGGTCTTCTCTAGGGATAGAACGCAACCAAGTCTCATTCTTCTTACAATATTCATCCTATTGGAGAACAAAAAAGATATATCGGACAACGAATATCTCATATGCCGTACGTTTTATCGATTATTCATTCATTAATCCATTTAATCCAAAATATTAATCAATATTGTAGAATTCAAATAAAACAAATTATTAATTAACGTAATAGTCCACTTATAAAATTTTTATGTACATCTAAGAACATTATAAAATTTCTAATCATTTCTATTGGATGAAAAAAAATTAAAAAAAAAATAAAAACAAAAAAGGAGACAAATAAGTATCTTAAGATATAACAACTTCTACCATCCCAGGAGTTTTTCAGTAGTGAGCTTGCAAGCGTGCTCGACCGAGAAAGAACATGAACAAGCGGACATCTCACCACCTACGCGTTTTACATATATTTCCGTTTTCGTTTTAATTTCATCGCTATGGTACGTCCGCCAGAAAAAATGTTGACCGCGTTTGTCGTGCTAAAGACACACCGCACCGTCTTCTCTAAGCGCGAGCATTTTTGCATGTCTCTCTCTGCATTATGCATGCGATATAAGGACGACATTACTGTGCATCCATTTCGAGATCCACGCTTCTTTTTTCTCTTTCTTTATCTTTCTCTTTCTCTATCTTTCTCTTTCTATCTCACTCTCTTTTTATAATCCAAACTTACATATTCAAAATCTTCCATTTAATTTTTATCTATTTTTATATCCACCTTTTTTATTTTCTATTCGTTATTTACTTTTCTAGGATTTGTTTTTTCATTTCATATTCAGATATCAAATAAAGTATTGGAAGGATAAGGATTGTAGTGAAAAATATTATTCAGTACAAAAGAAGATGTAAAACTATAGTAAAAAAAAAAAATAACATTCATATGAAGAAACGTGTTCAACGTAAAGATATCGACGTGTACAGTATCCTAAAATAAATATATGTTTATATACGTTCACGAAAATAAAATGACAACTATCGTGAACAATCCATCGAGGGACTTTCAAAAGTAAGGCTCACGCAAACTGTACTTTTTCATTTTAAATGTGAACCAGAGACTTGTACAAAGATTATCTCTTGTCAGATACTACTACACGCGAAACACACTGATCCATTCTCGATACCATCTGATACGACACTCTTATCTCAAATTTCCTGAAGACCACGATAATAATCCGTTGCATTTTTTTCACAGCCAGTTCTGATCTAAACACTTTCAGGTCTATAGACTTTATAAAAGTATTCTAATCTGTCTCCGTCACTTTTTGCGGTTTCAATTTTAGTGTAATTATGATATACAGTAAAACAAAAAAGAAACTTATGGCAACTTTGGCTTCAATAAACCTAAATAAATGAAATGTTTAGGATATAACTATGAAAATAAAAATATAAATTTAAAAAGGGACTCATATTCAAAACTAGAAAGATTTAAATACAATATCTTTTATATTAATTTCTTGTTAATTCTATGATTATTCAATCGAAAAATGACTATATCGGCACGAACTTGACATCAACTTCAAGTTCATATTGATGTTATCACAAAAAAAAAGTTTTCATCATAATCCTCGTACTTTATTACATTACTATTTATGAAATAAATCATTCAAAAAAAGAAAAAAATGTTTTTTATGATGTGCAAAATCATAATGTTTGAACGTACGAGAAAGATTGAAAAATTCGGAGATAATCGGATCTAATCGGTGACAATCGGAGAAAATATAACGATTATTAGTGTTAACGTATAATCATGTAACTGTGTTATAAAGCATGAAGAGTTATCATGAAGATAGTTGCCACTTAGATTCTATAAAGGCAACTCGATTTCTTGCATTTCCTTTATTCGTTTTTCTTTTTCTGCACCTGCAAACAGAAAAAATGGACGAGACTACGACTGGTCCATCTACAGATAATTGGTGAGATTAAATTGAATCATTTCTAAATTTGAAAAAAATTGCAAAATTATTTTCATTGTATTAAACAAAGCTTTACTATTTATTATTAGCGATACTTCAGCCACGAATTCTTTAAACAATGAAATTGAAATAACACAAATGTACCCAATGAAGGATAAAACATATAGCTTAGCTCTCCTATTTAGTCACGAAACATTTTATAGAAAATACGAGAACGAGCGAGTTGGAGTCGAAGCTGATTGCAATAAATTAAAATCTGTACTTCAAACGTTCAACTTTGAGGTAAAGATTTATGAAAATCAAACAAAGCACAAAATATTAGGTATAATAAGTAAAGGTAATAATTTACTTACTTAATCCGTTGAGTCATTAATTTTATTTAGAAATATTTTTATTAGATCACTACATTTTTGTCATTTTTCACAATTTCGTATTTACATAATGCGTAAAATATCTAACTTAACTGTACATTTTATCGATAAAAATAATTATGAATCATTCTGAGATATCTCTATAAAATGTGGAAACAGAAAATGTGTACAAATTAAATGATAAATTGCTTCTCTATAATATATTGAATCTCATAAATGAAACCTCATTATTTATGCCGATAAATTACTCACTATTATTTTTAATTTATTTTTGTAGTCGCACAAACGGTTCAATCCGATATAGATTGTCTTCTAATTGTTGTAATGACCCATGGTCATTCAGGCATACTTTGTGCATACGACGAACCATATGATATCATCGATCTGTGGAGTCCATTTTCAGAAAATAATTGTCCTTCTCTCAAAGGAAAACCTAAACTATTCTTTATACAAGCATGCCGTGGCGATGATGTTGATGCTGGTACCGAGTTACAGTATGAGGAAAATACGCAATTTAAACAACAATTATCATCAGAGAACAGTTTACCGGATGTAAGTGTTTACAACTTAAGTCCAATGGAACTTCAAAAGCTTAATACACCGGATGAACGAGATTTCTTGATCGGATATGCAACTTGTCTAGGTGAGTACTATAATAACTATATATTATAATAATTATCATAACTATTAATAATCGTAAAAATTAAATTAAATATTTTATTATTTAGATTATATTGCGTATACAACTGAAAATGGATCATGGTTCATTCAAGAAATTTGTTCGATGTTTGAAAGATATGGAAAAAATTATGATCTTTTAACTTTACTAACTTTAGTCTCTCAACGTGTCGCACTAAATTATGAACTTAAAATTTTAGATGAATCAAAGTTAAATATTAATAAGCAAGTACCGTGTATTATAAGTACATTAACTAAGCTATTATATTTTTTTCCTAAACAAGCTGAAGAAGTACCAAAGAATTTTGAATTAGGACCAATATAATTATCTTTGGAAAATAATAAAACAAACTTGATGGCATTACATCTATTTAAACATATATTGGCTGATACGTTTATTCTCTATGATTTAAGACTAGGCAATATAAGCCAAAAATGAATTGCCCTTTAAATCAAGTAATAGTTTCAGAAAGAGAAAATAAAGAAAGAAGAAAAAAAGAAAACATCCTCATTGCTACCGCGAACTATGCAATAGTTAACTTTTTCGTAATATCGAAGCTTTACGAAATTCTTTTATTATGACAATAAACTGTAAATAAATAAATAAATATCTATCAATAGTTTGTATGATACATTATAAATACTTCTTATTTATATATACTATATGAAATGATATAGAGTGCATGTATTTCATAAAATATCTAGGTAAAAAATATATCAATAAATGTAAGCTAAAATAAATATTAGTAATAATAATATTGAATATTTAAGTATAAAACCTATTAATTTTCTATAAACTCACACATGTTTCATTAGAAAATGGCTATATCAGTTTATACGTAACATCGGCAATTGACAATCAGTTTTTTTATAAGCAATAATATTAATGTCATCAGCAAGGAATACGTGTCAATCACGATACTCATATTCTTTACCTTCTTGATTATGAAATAAATAAACCATGCTATTTTCAATATTTGTTAAGTTATTATTATTATTAATTGGCAGTAGGAACTCGAAAGTTTATTGCCGCAAATACCACATTCCGCTATTGTTCCCGTCCCTGAGCGCGATCCTTCCATTCGCAGTCTTCGTAGCCTATTAATTTCAGATTCCTTCTAATATTGTCCTCTCATCTACGTCTCGGTCTACCTAGTGGTCATTTCCTACTCGGTATACCGACCAGTATTTTATTCCCCCATGCGAACCACATGACCTGCTATCTTAATCGGTGTGATTTTACGACGTTAATGATGTCCGGTTTGTTGTACAGTCTGTGTACTTCTACATTATGGAGTTTTCTCCATTCACCTGTTTCCTCATCGCGTTTTGCACCGATGATTTTACAAAGAACTTTGTTTTCGAAAACCCTAAATTTCCTATCGTCCCGTAACGTAAGTGACCACGTTTCGCTATCATAAAGGACTAGGATGATTGTCCTGTATATCCTGATTTTTAACCATTTGACCTACACGCTAACTTCACGATGGCGGTGCCTTGTGCTACGCTTTAAGCAGCGCTGCAGTGTCCCATTTTCACACTTCGCTTCACTTCGAAGCGCTTCGGTAAAACCAAGATTTTGACATGTTTAAAATCTTTTTATGCTTCGGGACCAAGTGCATATTGTTTTTAGACATCTAAAGTACACTTTAAGCTAAAAAAAAATCAATTTTTTGAAAATTTTAGAGTGGTGTTACCCCTCAAGCAGCGTCTCAGCGTGTTGGTAGGACGTATAGCATACATCGCTTTCAGTTTTAAGACAGAAACATCACGACGTAGAGTCTACGTCATAATAGGTCAAATGGTTAAGCGTTTAGACAACAACTGCGCGAGCTGAGTAATTTATTGACCGAATGAAAGCATGAATTGCCTAAATTCTTTTCTTAAGTTCTTCGTTAATTTCGTTCGTCTGATTTATGATCGATTCTAAATACCTAAAATTGCTGATCCGTTCAAAAATTTTATCCCGAACGACCAAAGCTACAATATTACGCACATTTTGAACTCTATCAGTGACCGTATATTTGGTTTTTTCCAGGCTTATTTGCAGCCCTAGTTCTTTTGTATTATCTATTAATATTTTCGCGTTATTAGTTAAAGATTCTTTATTGTCCCCTAACAAATCAATATCGTCCATGTATGTCAACAATATTTGTTAATTTAAGCGAGAAAAATTGTATTTTATGATTACTCGTAAGCAATAAAGTGCTTCTTAGAAGATTCAACAACATAACGCTTCAATGTACAAGGAAGACTAAGAAGTTCAGATATAATCTAATCTAATCGGTTGAAATCGGAGAAAATAGATAAGGCATTTCTAGAGATTAACAGCTTTAACGTAAAATTGTATAACTATATTATAAAGTATGGAGAATTATTATGAGCCTAGTTGCATCTTAGATTCTACGAAGGCAACTCGTTTTCCATTTCCCTTATTATTAGTCTTGCTCTTTCTGCGCCTGCAAACAGAAAAAATGGACGAGACTACGACTGGTCCATGTACAGATCATTGGTGAGATTAAATTGAATCATTTGTAGATTTGAAAAAATTGCAAAATTATTTTCATCGTATTAAACAAAGTTTTACTATTTATTATTAGCGATAATGCAGCTATGAAACCTTTAAACAATGAAATTGAAGTAACACAAATGTACCCAATGAGGGGTAAAAAACGTAACTTGGCTTTCATATTCTGTCACGAAAAATTTTATAGAAATAAAGAGAAAAAGCGAATTGGAGTTGTAGCAGATTGTAATAATTTAATTCCTCTGCTACAAACGTTCAACTTTGCAGTAAAAATTTATAAAGATCAAACAAGGGATAAAATATTAGATATATTAAGTAAAGGTAATAATTTACTTACTTAATCCGTTGAGTCATTAATTTTATTTAGAAATATTTTTATTAGATCACTACATTTTTGTCATTTTTCACAATTTCGTATTTACACAATGCGTAAAATATCTAACTTAACTGTACATTTTATCGATAAAAATAATTATGAATCATTCTGAGATATCTCTATAAAATGTGGAAACAGAAAATGTGTACAAATTAAATGATAAATTGCTTCTCTATAATATATTGAATCTCATAAATGAAACCTCATTATTTATGCCGATAAATTACTCACTATTATTTTTAATTTATTTTTGTAGTCGCACAAACGGTTCAATCCGATATAGATTGTCTTCTAATTGTTGTAATGACCCATGGTCATTCAGGCATACTTTGTGCATACGACGAACCATATGATATCATCGATCTGTGGAGTCCATTTTCAGAAAATAATTGTCCTTCTCTCAAAGGAAAACCTAAACTATTCTTTATACAAGCATGCCGTGGCGATGATGTTGATGCTGGTACCGAGTTACAGTATGAGGAAAATACGCAATTTAAACAACAATTATCATCAGAGAACAGTTTACCGGATGTAAGTGTTTACAACTTAAGTCCAATGGAACTTATCAAAATAAAGCTTGACATGCTTCGTACACCTGATGAACGAGATTTCTTGATCGGATATTCAACTGCACCAGGTGAATATTAATAGCTTTTATATTATAATTATAATATTATCCGAATTTTTTTATAATCTTTATCAATAAATCGAATATTTTATAATTTAGATAACATTTCGTTTAAAAATAAATATGGATCATGGTTCATTCAAGAAATTTGTTCGATATTTGAAAGATATGGAAAAAATTACGATCTATTAACTTTACTTACTTTCGTCTCTCTAAGTGTTGCATTAAACTATGTGTCTCATAACGAAAAGGAACCAAAATATCATGATAAAAAGCAAGTACCGTGTATTATAAATACATTAACTAAGCGATTTTATTTTTTTCCTGAACAAGCTGTAGAAGTACCTAAGGATTTTAAATTAGAACTGAATTAACTATCTTTGGAAAATAATTAAACACATTTGAGGGTATTACATTTATTTTAAAATTAATTGATCAATACCTTTAAGCGCAAATGATTTGAAACTAAACAATAAAAGCTATAAATGAATTATTTATATAATTCAAGAAATTCCAAAAAGAGAAAGAAAAACATCCTCGTCGTTACTACAATCTACCCAATAGTTGACTATTTCATAATAGCGGAATCTTAAATTATAAACGAACGTATGAGAATGAAATTTTTTTCGTTTAATTTAAAGGATTATTCTTATTACCGTCTTTCGGTTCTGTTGATTATTTCAATTATACTTTAATCTTATTATTTTACGATGTAACAATAAACTGAAACAAATAAAAACATATTAATTAAAACTATTTGCTTGTTAGATATGTTCGAGCCTATTCATTTGATTATATCAAATATATTTATAATATTTTATATAGATTGTATATAGAATAATTATATGTTCATGAACAACAAATATAATATGAAATAGAATAATTGATATTTCATAATTCTTCAATTATAATTGTATCTTTTGATTTTTTATTCCTACATAACTAATAATTATACTATTATATATTGAAATTTTTAAAAATTGATCTAACTAGCTTTCTTTACTATCAATTGCGATAATATTCGCTTGAATGGATTCAAATAGGATATCCTATAGATATGTTCGTTATACCTAAAACGGAAATATATTCTACATTTTCACGTTCCCGAAAATAGTTGAGTATTTGTGTTTTAGTACGGGCGGTCAGCGGATCTGTTTAATCGGTAGGTTTGAAGATTTATAGCATGGTACACACCGTTACGTTTCACCGTTCAAAATCATTTTTCGATTGATTATCGTTGTCCGTTCATTTTTTTTTTCTTTCTTTATTTTTTATTTTCTGTTTTATCTTTCTATTTTTTTTTTGTCTTTTTTGATTTCCATTTTTTATCTTTTCTTTTTGCTCGACCCATTCTTTTGCATGGCTATCACGGGAAAAATGTTTCCATTCGCATTTCTATTTTTATATATGCGACCTATTGATTGTATCCATCTGATAGTACACTTTACGTAAATGTATGCATACATACATACACATATACTATACATATAATGAAGCCTCCGGCATACGGTCAGGTGAAAGAACTACGCTTTCCGGACCCCAGTGAAAAAACTTCACATTTTCGCATCTTCAAAGAGATCGGTCTGCTTTTACACTTGTTTCTATGCATTAAATATAATCACCAATATACTTCATTTTAATATTAAAATATTTATGATAAAATATCAAAGTGATCAAAATAATTTATTTGAAATTAAAAAGTATCTTTACATTATTTTTTTCGTCAAATTTAAATTAAGTCCATTCATCCGTTTAATGATTAATCAACATTAAAATTTAGTATAATTAAACAAGCACTATTTTGTAAATTTTACAATAACTAGTCGACTATTTCAGATAGTTATTTTTGTCGGATATAGCAGATAGACTGTGTTCCAAAACTTTGTGAAATTCGTTTTCTATAAATGTTGTAACTATGGTTGCAAAAAGTTTTTACGAAAGCACAGAATACATATACGTTCATGAAATGTCATGTACAGAACTTCAAAGAAAATTGACAAATACCATTTTTATAAAAAGTTATAGGAAACAAACGCTTTCCGTGATGGCGATTACATAAAACACTCCTGAAGTTTGTTCATAGAAATATGAACTACTAGGGATACCCCGGCCACGCGTTGATGTGGCTTTTTTGACGTGAAAACTTCTTTAGAATTAGATTGATTTAAAAATCGTGAAACGGAAGAACGTAAAACCGACGAAACAAAAATTATTTATTAATTAATAAAATTCAATATATAATTTTTTATTCTACGTATTAATTAATAAATAAAAGTCTGTATATAAAAATTCAGTGTCACATTATGTTTTTCCACTAATAATTCTGAAACTGCTTATTTTATCTTAATGAAATTTATTTTATTGCACGCGTTTTTTTCCAACTTAGCACATAGCATAATTTTTATTGCGATTTTTTTTTATTATTTTTTATAACAAATTGAAATATTTTTATTTAGAGTTATCTAGATTCTGTAAGGTTCTTTTAATAGATGGCGCTGTATTACAAACCGATTATTTAAATATGTTCATGTATCAAAGCTTGGTTTTCTTTGAAGGTTTCACTTCTACCTAGTTTTATAATACGTTCATTTAATATAATTTTTAAACTGTTCAATGAAGTCTAATTAGTATTCACTTAGAATTTCGGTGAGTTTAAATTAAGCACAAAAGAACATCAAATTTGTAATTTTACTTTTAAATCATATCATATTGAAGTATAATTATTTAAAAAGTTGTTTACTAAAAATAGATGAATATATAATAATATGGTAATAGGAAAAAATGGAAAAAGCAACATTATGTCGTATGTAAATTTGAAAAAAACTTGTAATGTAAAATCAATTAAAATAATTGAATTAAAATGCAGCACCAACTATTGAATACTTACAAAACCTAGATATCTAAATAACGATAAAAAATAAAAAATAATCGCGCTATAAGCTATTCTTATAAAAAGTAAGTAACTTATTGTAAATGTGTGGGGATGTGATCTATGACTGAAAGAGGAATGGAGCGCTGTGAATAATGACGACCTATACAAATAACAAAACACCAAACATCCATTTCTTTAATTCATTGTACTTAATAACATCAATTAATCTATTTTATATTTACATATCATAATAATATCATAATCACTAATCATAAGGACACAGAAAAAAACATCAATCTGTTAGTTCAATGGAGTGTACGATATTTTTGGTTAGTCCATCTTTAGCTAACACAGACAAACTGGATAGCTTACCAACGCGAGAACATGCCACGTATAATTGTCCGTGTAAAAAACACGGTGTACTCAAATCTAAGCCATAAACAGACATTGTTTGACCTTGCGACTTATTGATTGTCATTGCGAATGCCAATTTAATTGGAAATTGAACGCGTTTGAATTCAGTCGGTACATCTGGACCATTGGTACATCAATTGGACCCTCTGCATTTTGATGGAAAAAACACACATAAATAGATCAAATTAAAGTACTTAATGATGAAAAAAAGAATACTGATAATATATTTGTTCTTTTATTATTTTACCTGAGCAGATATATTAACTATAAAGACTTCTGGGGTTAGTGATAAGTTATGGTTTGATAAATATGCTAAAATTAATAAAGAAATTGAACATGTAATCAACAATACTGCTTTTATAATAAAACATCTTCTAAATGAAAGGTTTGCTTAATAAAAAACTCTAGTTGATATATTAAAAAATATGTCTTCTAAGTAAAAATTAGAAAATCTAATTAACTTACCTTGCTTTGATTTCGCTTGTATGCAAATGCAGCGACAAAGTCTTGTTAACACTTAATCTTATTGATTAACCTATTAAAGGTTTAAGATTAAGTGAGAAACGAAAAAAACACGATTATATTATTTAAAAAATTGTAGTCATAAATATTATCGCCTCGATAATAAAGATAATAAATATATAGATAGATCTGAATATACGCACATAAAATTTGTCTTCTTTTTCTCTTTTTCTTAATATCGTGGCTTTACACTAAATGGCGTTGTTATATGACAAACGGCATCGCTAATCGCGCATGCGCGGTAAAATGAGATCGCAACACACACACACACACAAATTTTACCTTCCAAAGAAAAAATAATCAAGGTGGATCACCCTTATCACTCAGGGGTATAAAAAATATAAGATGTCCTAGTCTCATACCTGCCAAATGTACACAAAAAATTTCATAAAAATCGGTTAAGTAGTTTAGGAGTCCATTGCGGATACTTACTGGACACGTAATTTATATACATTAAGATGAATTTTAAGTTCAAAAATAAAATCCTTTAAATACGATAACAATTAATTGACTACTAAATTATAATAAATTATACAATTAATCATCTATTTGACTAAACTATAAATTCCTATGGAACGATTTGAAAAAATAATCGTCTATCTATTTATAAACACTCACCAATGATTTTTCGTTTTTATTTTATTTTATGTTAATAAAAAAAAGTAAAAGTATTTTACGTTAGACTAATTTCTGATAGTACTTATGTTAGAACATATGATAAATAAAAGCAATCAAGTCGATAGTGATGGAAACACTTATGAAGTTATAACTTAATCAAAATTATTTTTTAAGCTACTTCGATTAGATATTTTTAAGTTCAATTTAATGAGAATTGTATGTTTCCTAGCTTAAGTTCTGAAAACTTTTGTTGAACATCGTGTATACGTAAAATTTATAACGTACCTTTTTACGATTGCCGGTATTGATAAACAATAAACGAAATAAACTAGATAAGACATTGAATGATAACTTATCGAGATAAGATAAATAATCCATTTCTAGACAATATGTCTCTGAAATATGTTGCTTATTACATTTCTTATTTCTAATATTGTATCAAATGAAATTAAAGATTTATGATTAATGCAATGCATTATCAGACAATTAAGAAAAATGTTTATATACACTTTATATACACTTTTATTTTTACCAATACTTAGAAACAATGTATACAATACATTATCAAGCAACAGTTTCGATAAACGTTCTAGTACATAAATGAAATATCTTAAAAATTATTGGGAGTTATGATTCTTAAATTTTTTATTCTGCATATTTATAAAAAATAATTAGAGAAACTTATCGTGATAGAAAAATTTGATAAAGTATTATTAGATATGGTAAAAAATTTCTATCGTCAAAGTAACCACCTTTTTTCTGTACAACTATTTTACGCAATGTTGGCACTCGTCAAACGATTTTTTTCAATATTCTCGTTTACAAACTTTCCAACTATTTTTTAAAATGTCCTACAAGTATTCTTAAAATATTGTAATGTGATGTTATAAACAGTACTGGATAGTGCGAAAATTTATTACTTATAATTCATGAGATTTGATGAATTTTAATAATAGTAAAGTCATATTATATATCATCTTTGCATTTGCAAGAATAAAGGAATGTTTAAAAAATGAAAGTTATAACTTGTACATAAATGTATAATACAAATGCAATAGGTGTAATCAAACTTTTCGACCAGAGTACATTATACACAAATACTTTCTCACATGTATGTGAACCAATCATTTCTTCTCTTGTGTTCGTTTATACTCTCGATCATTCGAATGTCCCATAGGCACGCAAAAAATGAACAAAAAATAGGTGGTATACATATAAAGCGGAGAATTTAAAAGGGCGAGAATGATAGCGAGTTATAATGGCACAGCTTTGTATCGTCGAACTGCAAGTATGCCATCCGTTGTGTTCGAAAATCCGCTTTGAATCCTAAAATTCAAAAGAAAAAAAGAGAAAAAAGGGAAAATATTTGTTACGCACGGTTTACTCTTCGTACCAAATTCTTTCCTAACTTGAAAACATTATATATTGCAGTTCTTTGTTGTGGTAAATTATAAAATACGTCCATACGTGTACGCACATACAGATATGTGCCAATAATTATGAGGTGTACTAAATAATAAAAATTAATAAAATTGATATTATGATATATTTGATAATATAAATAATTTTAATAGAAAATAAATCATATAATAAATATTTTTCCATTTAGTAACATAG
This sequence comes from Polistes dominula, assembly GCF_049000335.1. Taxonomy (NCBI): domain Eukaryota; kingdom Metazoa; phylum Arthropoda; class Insecta; order Hymenoptera; family Vespidae; genus Polistes; species Polistes dominula. The sequence goes on from NW_028301147.1 coordinate 7,681,267, forward strand.
TTGGCTAATAATAAAATAAATCAAAAATATAATATAAGTTTTTTTCCATAAATGACTTTAAAAAATAAATCACGAATTTTGCAGAAGTATAAATGATTTTTAATTGTTTCCAATCGAAAACAGATATTATAAATAAATCGATGATATGAGAGTTTATAGAGAAGCATTAATCAATTGATTCATTGGCAATTAAGAAAAAAATCGTGTTTGCCCTTATTGGTAACAGCAAAATGATCGTTCAATCGTAAACAGAGTTTCTTCAAAGCTTTTTCCATTTCTTCATTGGTAACGCAATTCTTGCCAGACATAATTGACAAATTTTTCGCGTCCTCCAACGATTCATCGATAATTCCCTCAACTATGGTCGACAATACGGCTTGGGCTCTTTTCGATAAAATATAAGTTCCATCTAATCAGTTGTCAAAGAAAATAAAGGATTAGAAAACAAGAACAACAAAATTATGGTACTTCATTCAGTAAAATTCAAAATATTAATCAAATTATACAACATATTACAGTTCGACAAAAATGTACTGCATAAGCAAAAATATACGAGTATATCCGAAATTATATGTATAAAAATAAATAAGAAAGAAAAAAGAGTAATACATTATATCGTTTATGACATCAATTTCGAAACAATCGCATTTGTATAATTATTTTGTGAAACTTGTGTAAGTTAAACTATCTTTACTATTACTTATCAGATATAAACATTTTTTTATATATTATATCGCAACACTTTCGTTTTTATTGTTCCCTGTATGTTTACATTTTGTCTTCTATCATGCGACGTACGTTTAGTGTGTTTCTATAACTCGAGTTGTAAAGAAATGGTGAAAACATTTGAAATTTCTAATGAAGACGCAACAGTAGTTGTTAATTGCAATTATTCTACTAAACTAAATAATTATTTAGACAATATATTACAACTGTAGTACTTTTTTTCCCTATAACTGAATAATAATATCATTAATATATCTAACGATGCTAATGCTTCCTATAGAGTTTGATTATTATTAATATTTACAAATATTTCATTTGAATATGGAGAAGATTTTATCTTTTATTTTTATCACTTTTTCCAATTTAAATTCAAATAGAATTTCAACGATCAATTTCTCCCTTCCTTTCTTCGATATTATTTTATATAATATTTGCAAATGTCGAAATTCTACTTTAAACCATGGCATATGATCGCGTTCTAAAGCACAACATTCACAAATCAAAATGCTCTTTCACGAGAGACGCCCTATTCAAAAGGTTCTTCTATTCATTACGGATCACAACGCTATTTCATTTCGATCTATCGATGAGGTTCTTTGTAATTTCTTTGAATGCAATTACTTCAATTTTTATTGGATATCCAATTAGATTCAGCCTTTCTTTTTCTACCCCTTTATTTCTCTTTCTTTTTTCTCTCTATCTTTAATATAATAAAATATAAAGTATTTTTGGACAGCTCTATTTGTAATGGTATAATAAATAAATAATATTAATAATTAACTCACATACTGATCTTAAGGATGAAAGATAAAAAATAATGATTTTGTTCCAAAAATTGATATCCTAATGGAACAATAAAGTATACAGATTTATTAAATATGTGTTCTCTCGTTGACTTTCGATCAGAAAACTAAGAAATTTGCAGTAACGACAAGTATCGAAGTATATATTAAATTTTTAGATATCTTATGAACCATTCTCTATGTGTATATATATAATATGTACTCTCATCACTTTTCCAGTAAGTTGACAAAATCGATGCAGTGAAGAAAAGATATATAAAAGTTTGGTAAAAAAAATGTAGACAGTGTTTCAAAGCAAAATTTCGAAGAAGGTTTCAATACGTAAAAATTTCTTTAGTTAAAGAAAAAAACATAAAGAAAGCAAAATAAAAAAAAAAAAGAAATAAAAACTGCGAAAAACGCTTGATGAATTCTTTTCTTCTTATTTTATTTCGTATAATGAAAAAATAATTTTTTTTTTCATTGGCAGTCTTCTACACGTAAATATCTTTGCTGAATTTTAAGAAATTTATTTTTAGTTCGAAATATGAAATGTGACGAGTACTATAATATTAAATAAAATTATACTATAATATTGAATTATTATTATTACTATTATAAATAACAGTACTATATTATTTAAATTATTCATTTAAATAGCAAAAATATAATGATTTTTCATAAAATTTATTTCATTTTCTATCCTTTTATAAACTTGTAAAATTCTGCGTGATTTAATTTCAATTGCCTATCCGTAGAAAAAAAAGATTTGAACGTGTCGATAACGTTACGACGTTAAAATTTCACATTTGTTGTAGATATTTGGTGATCTTTTATCAACCTAACACTTTTCTTGTAAAGTGCACCGAACAAATCGTCAGTTACGATATACTCCTGATGATCCCTTCACTTCCCTTAAGTACTTATCCTTCTCGTCAACCATCATCCCGTAGATTTTCGTCGTATATTAAATGACGTGAAAGAATACTCACTCAGAAAGAAAAAAAAATAGAATAGAAAAAATAAAAAAAATAAAATAAATCTAAATGGTATATGAAACTCTCAGTTCTTCCTATCTTTCCTTTAATTCCTGTAATATTTTAATTTGCATTTTTTTTTCTTTTATACACGACAAAAGCTATCCTTGTCCTCGTATATCAAATTTTTCTTTCCAGACATCTCGTTAAAAATTATTCGTTCTCTAAGTTAGTACTTTTAAATATTTAAAAAGTGTATGGCTTTTGTTAAATTTTTAATGAAAACGTTAAACAAGTGAAAATATTTCTAAAGAAAATTTCATTTCGTACTACTCAACATTTAATAGTTAATATTTTCCAAATAAATTTATGATTGTACTATACATTTTACAGAACGACGCTATTAATTGGCATATGTCAATTGATAAAATTTAGGTTAATAAAGATTGATTAATAAATATTTCTCACTTACCTACATTGTTTTTCGATTTAGACAAATTTTTCTTAACATCGTTGTAACGCTCGAGAACGATCTTTCGACGCATTTTAATTTTAACGAAATATTTCTTTGACTTTTGAACCGTTCAACATCTCGCACGAATAATTTCGACAGATCGTATAAAAACAGCCATGTGCCGGTTGCTATAATAAAAATAAATGAATGAAATAGTTTTCAATGTTATTCTGAAAAAGTTGCTATTGTGTGTTAAAAGTATGATTTATCTTTTTAATTGAATAATATAACGTTAAGCAACTCATAATGCAAACGTACAAATTTTTATTTGAACATTAATATGCCAACTTTGATAATAATTACTAGATTGTAATTAAAGTCTTCTCTCGTAAAATCTCTGCTCGGAAAATATAACATAAAAAAGATCTTCTAACAAGATTAAAATCATTCGCGAATCTGACTAGTCAGGATAGTTTTATATATTCATTCGAACTCTCTCAAGGATCGTTCAAAAATTCATGAACTCTCACAGAGAAACAAGTTTCTTACTTTCGCACGTTGGAAAAAAAGAATTATCCTTTTTTATCCTCGACAAAAACCCATCATAGAAAAGAATATTTGTTGATTATTATTATGAGTATTCCACATTGAAGAAAAGAACTACAGCCTTAGATCTTACAAAGGATTAAAAACCATTGAACGCGATCTCAAAAGTGTTAAATTAAAAATTGCATTTAAATTTCTATTTGAAAAAACGATCCTAAAATGTAGGCCAAATGTATATATTATATGTAATTAAAAAATAAATTTCAAATTTAACGATAACTAATGATAAACCAAAAATAAATGGTCTGTGCAAAATCAGAGATAATCTAATAATAATAATTAATTTTAAAATATATAATAATCTTATTGTTAAATAGATAAAATTCGATGTTTTTCGTAGTTATGTAACTACAAAACAAGTAATACATTATCCTTTCTCTGTAAGATCCTTATACTATCTAGCTAGCTAGGCATGTTATTTCCGTTGCAAGCTAAAAGAGAAATTCGATGGGTCGAAATAGCCCGTTGTCCTAACGATGTGATTTATCGGACTGGACAACATAGTGTGTTTGCACGCGAGAAAGCTCCCAGCCACGACGTTTCCGTCGTTTTCGTCGTGCGAACGCCGCTTGACGTCCCCAGTCGGTTCTCGGATGGTGTTCACAAACGCACCACTGACTATCGACGAGGACCTCTCTCTTCTAGCGTCAAAACGACGATAAGCGGCTTATCGTTGAATCCGTCGGCGAGCAAAACCGTTCACTGAAAATCAACCATCGACTCGAGTAGAAAACTTTCCCGTCGACGGAATTTCTTCATATGTATACTATATATATATATATACAATGACTCGCAAAAGTATTATTTAAACACTTGCCATCTCAAGTAATTTATTACTTACAATGAATATATTATACTTCACTCTTACCGATCTAAAAACAATCAATTTCGATTCATCAGAAAATATTACCTTAACCTAAAAGTAATCATTTTTGCTAATAAATTCTATGCCGAATTTTAATCTTTTCTTTTTATTAATATCACTAATGTATGACTTCTTTCTTGTTTTTAGGACGGTGATGCCATACTATTTTTTCTTTTGCATTTTTCCCGAAACTACTTTATTTCAAGCTAGTGTGCAAGATATTTCAAGATTTACTTGATCGATTTTAAAATAAAAATATTTTTTAAACAGCAATCATTTCTACAACAAAATTTTTGTAAATTTAGAAAAACAAAATCCACTATCTGCAAGGATTTTTTTTATTCTTTATTATTTCAAATTATTTTTGAAACAACTATGTGTTTGTGTAAAATAAAAATTATTTTATATATCTAACAGCTACTTCAAAAAGAACATTTATATTTATACCTGTTTTTCAGAATACTAAGGTGCTGTAATCCGTTAAAAGAAGTATTTATATCAATCATAAATTATCATTTGACTAGAAACACCGGGATAATAAATAAAATTACCTTAGAAAAATTATTACACAACGAGATTTATTATCCATATATACAAACGTTTACATAAACTCACGAGGAGTTGATCAATGAAAACCAAAGACAAATGTGACACGAGTTAAACTTTAAGTATCCCATGTACCCTTTTTTAACCCTCTGTATTGACGCGATAATCGCTAAATGTGTCAAAAAAACGGAAAGTAAAGGGATTATAATATCAGGAATCTTAAACGACGAGAAATTTATTGTCTATTTACAAACGCCGTACTTTCTTCATGAAATGACCATTAGCTTTCATTTAACAATTATCCTAAGCTCTAAAAAGAAGGAAGAGAAAGGAGGGAAGGAAGGAAGAAAGGACGGAAGGAAGGAAGGAGGAAAGAAGAAACAGGACATCGGGAAAGACACGATTAAACGGATAGGACAGGACAGTGAATCTTAGCGATATTTATTGTCTCTATGTACAAACGTCGTTTAAACGACGTATGGTACGAGAATTGAAATAGTCAAAATGGTTCTACCATCATACAAGCATGCGCACGTAGACTGATTCATTCGTTCATTCGTTCATTCTTTCAATTTCTCTCTCTCTCTCTCTTTTTTCTCTATTTTAAGTCAATCATCTATATACAGCTTTCCTGAACACGAAGGCTCCTCGTATAAATATCATGAGTACGATGAACCGGTAACGTGCTAGGTCGAGCTGGACTAAGACTCCTTTCGGATCCACCTCCTCTTTCAACGTAACCATTCGGGTAAATCCAGGAATCCTTCGCGTGTATAACCGACGATGATGGTGAAGAAAAATCAAGTTCCTCGAGGCATCCAAAGTCTTTCGTTCTATTCGCTCTACTTGGCGCATAGTTTGGCTCGAAAATGTCGGGTCGTTGCTCTAAGAGCTTGTTCGGTATCAAGTCTGGATCGTCGTCAGTTAAATCCATTGGCACGCCACTACTACGTTCCTTAAACTCATCTCTTATGTCCTTATTAAACGTATTCATCGTTGTAGCAGTAGCTGCACCGGACATATTATTAGTAGTAGTAGTAGTAGTAGTAGTTGCTAACATTCGATTATCTTTACTGTCATATTGTACCACCTCTGTCAATGTTTTTATACCTTGCATCGGATGATTACGACGATGTAACGTCAAAGTTATTCCGACAATAAGGATGCAAACTGCAGTTATACCACCAGCAAAGCAAGCCACCAGTAGACTATAATCTGTTGTTTCTTCAGACGTTCCACGACCTTCGAAGAATCAAATCAATAATAAATTAAATTACATAGATATACTATTGAATATAAACGATTTCGTTATTAATATTGAGGGATTTATTAATATTTGTAAGAATTTAAGGAATGTTTATTTAAAATTGATTAAAGAAAGTTCGTTTTCGAATACTATATATTCATTTATTTTTTTCTACTCTCTCTCTCTCTCTCTCTCTCTCTCTCTCTCTCTCTCTCTCTCTTTGTTATGTCGTTTCTTATTCTTATTCTTCGTAATAAAAAGGATTTTCTTAAATTTACTCTAAAGTAAGAGAAATCGAAAAATCAAACTGGTGACTAATTTGTATCCACGGCAAGTCGGCGAGAAAAAAAACTGCAACGTAATCGAAGTAAAGTCTACCAGCTTAAAAATTGGCTCGTCTTCGAAAGAATCATTCTTCTTATCGAAAGGAAAGAAAAGAAAGGAAAGGGTGGAAAAGAAAAGAGAGAGTTCTCTCTTTCGTCCGAACGCTCGCCGATCTCGGACAGACGTGTCCGGTAAGCGGAATTCCCGTTTTCTCTCTGTTATTGGATCACGAAGAAAACGCAGGTAGATTCCGGAAGCGAAGATTAAGAGGAAACGGAGAACCGGTTCGCGGAGAACGATGACCTCTTTGGAATTCAGAAAACGCCGTGGCTTGTTAGCCTCTTCTAAAAGATCTCTACGTGTTTACTTACATCTTCATATATGTACCTACCTATGAAAAAAAAAAAATATATATATATATGTTAGCTTATACATACTCTGTGTCGTCCTTCGAGAGGATTCTTTTCGAAAATACGAAAAAAAATCAAAATAACTTCTTCGAATATTAAATATATTTATTTAAGATAGTTTTGTTTGCCGTTCGTACAAATTGTTCTATAAAAATTTCTCTCTAAAAAATCTCTTCGTATAATAAAAATTAAATAATCCTTCCCTGCTAACAAATGTAACAAGTAATCTAGATTTATTATACAAAAAAGAAATAAATTCCTCAATTTTTGCTAATGTAATCATTTAAAATCGTTTTATTTGACTTTTCCAAAAAAATTGTCTCTTCTGTTTGTTCATATAAAAAATTAGATAATAAATACATATTCTAAAGATATCAAACAATATCATCATTTGATATCATTTTACTTCGTATGGCTTAGGTAAACGTATTACTCTATCGACTAGTCTTATAATTTGCTGATAAAAAAAACAAATAACAAAATAAATAAACCACAAATTGCACGGTGTGTAATAAGCAACAATTCAATCGACAAACCGCAAAACGACGAACAGGAAGAGGCAAGAACGTAAACGCTAATGCTTTCGAAAGAAGAACTCGTCACACACACGCACGCCGTATACTATACCTTTTCATAGAACGGAATCGTACCGCGTAACCGGTATGAATTACGCATGAGGATGGAAATTAAAGACGATAAATGCGGCTGAGAATGAGAGGAGAGCTACTCGGCTCGTTTATGCGATTTTAATTCAGCTCGTACGATGGATGCTGCCGAAGGAGGAGGGAGGCTGGACATGGAAAGAGAAAAAAAAAGAAGAAGAAGAAATGCTTTTTTCCTCTCTTTTTTCCCCGTTTGTTCCCCCCTATTACTATATAGTTCGCTATGAGAAATAGAAAGAAGAATAGAAAAAGTAACGAAAGTAAACAAGAACGTTGGAAGGCATGCAATAATATTCTCGATCCTGTTGCTGAGAAAATTCTCGAGCTACATGAACAACTTCGTGGTATTCTTTTCATTTTTCTTGTTTTTTCCTTTTTTCATATTTTTTTTTTTTGCTTCCTCTTTTTTCTTTCCTACCAGCTATAATAATATGCTTATTATTTCGTATTTTAAAACCGATTCGTTAACGTTCGCCGTTTACGATTAAATATTTTTTTTCTCGATTAGGTGTTCGAATGGAAATTATTATTTTTTCTTTTTATATTTTTACTGATACCTCGCATTTATCGAAACTCAAGTAACTTGATTGTCGGGCATGATCGTAGTTAAGATATCAAAAATAACATTTATGCAATCTAATTGTGAATTTATGTTAATATTGGAATATAGTACTTGAAAATAGATAACACTTCATGCTTCGTCGATAACGTTGCGAGCCGTCGACTTTTCACGACTCTGGCAATAAATAACTGTTCATACATATATGTAATAAGGGCCAACCTCTCAACAGGGGTTCAGAAAAATTATACAAGTTATTTGCAATCTCAATTATCTAGAAAGAACACTGCTGTGTCCATCTTTCTACGCGAAATATAAGAGAAAATATTATATCAGAGAAGAAGTGATTAATAACGATCTTAAAACATGAAATATATAAAAAAGATTGATCATATTATGTTGATTTCTTATGGAAAATTATTGTAGCTTGATTCTGAGGTTTTATAACCGATTTGTTTTAAATATTCAATATCTCCATTCATTTTATGTCTTTCCAAGCCATTAGAAAGAATAAATTATTTGAAGGGTCCAATCTTTCCATCCAAAATAAAAGAAATTAAATACTATAAGAGAAAATCAGTGATTAACGACGACATGACATATATATATAATAATATAAATTGATAATAATTTTTCATAAGAAGTTATAGAAATGCGATCAATATTATATATATAACATTAATCGCATTTCTATAACTTCTTATGAAAAATATATATATGTTATGTCGTCGTATATATAATATATATAAAATATTGATCGCATTTCTATAACTTCTTATGAAAAATTATTATCAATTTATCATATCGATTGATCGGAAATGAAAATTTGTTAATTACAGTTTGTTTTTTAGGCATAATACCTTACGATTCTTGTATATTTTCAATTGTCATTCGTTTTATGTTTTTCTAATCTATCAGGAAGGATAAATTATTGAAAAGGGGTAAGAGAAGGTTTGAAATAATTGATGAAAAAGGGGGGTTAAAAGTTTAATTTTCTTTCTCACCTGTAGTATACATTGCGACTCCTTTGAGCGTGACTGGTTCAAGGACGACAGGATCGCTTCTACCCTTAGCATTAACTGCGTAAAGGTGTAACCTATAATTGCATCCTGGTTCCAAGCCTGATACCTCAAAAACCGGGCCAGTTGATCTATCCGTGTGATTCAGGTAAATGGTATTTACAAGATAAACATTATCCTCACTGTAAACCTCTAACTCGTAATTAGTCAACGGTAGACCACCGTCGAATCCCTCGGAGCATCTGACGATCAACCAATCTGCGTCCCTCGAGTCGGTAGCTTTAAAATCTTCGTGTCCTGTTTTACATAGACGCGTGCTTATCTACACGAACGATTCTCATGAGACAACGAAAACTCTTGCAATTTAATCACGGCAAAAACTAAATAGACTAATTTACGTTAACGAACTCAACTTTAAAGCAATGAGATGATAATTATAACTTTGATTATTCTGGATTAGTCGGTATCTAAATATTTATAACAAAATGGACTTCGCCATATATCATCCATATTCGTGATTATTTCATACTTTTTACCAAATGACGAAATACGAAACACATCTCTTCTCTTAAAAAAAAAATCTCTCTTGCTTTTTTCGTCCATCCCCTTTTTTTTACGATGTAAAATTTTAAAATTTCGATAAAATGTCCAAATGGAACGTTGAAGAAATCCAGCCCGACGATATCGTCGTCGTCGTTTCTTTTTTTGTTCTTCTTGGATACTTTTTAAACTCTCGAAAAGACATGTTTCTATCATTCACCGTCGTTCAATGGAAAGGTGTAAATCGACGTTAACGACTTTTATCTCTTTTCCCATTTCTTTTCTTTTCTTTCTTTTTCTTTTCTTTTTCTCTCTTGTCCCTTTGTAAAATCTCAAAGATATAATACTATCGAAAATAAAAGAAAAGAAAAAAAAGAATTTATCCCTATAGTTTCTGGATGCGCATTCGTCAAAACTATTAAAAAGTATTTATCCTTCGGGAATAAAGAAACAAGGAAGGGGAAGATCGCGAGGTGGTCGAAGTTACGAAACCGGTAGCACCTGACCTACATTGCAAAATGCTGTGCCGTCAAAATCCGAACACTTGTTTCTCAGCACTTAGCTGCTCCCCTTCCCAAGCAAAAGCGGCAACTCTTTCATCCGACAACGGCAGCATACACAACGCTGCCTGCTGACTTTACGGAAAAAAACGCCAGTGACGTGCGACCGTTTCTTTCGACGTGACGTAGCACCGAGAGAAATACAGAATAGTACATAGAAAAGAGAAAGAGAAAGAAAAAAGACATTTCTCGGTCGACTGTTTGCGTTTTTCACCGGCGAAACTACCCTATCGTCTTTAATAAACGCCCTAAGAGACAAATTCCAAGAGAATTCACTCGCGCGATACCCCCGTTCCCCTTTTTTTGTTCTCCCCTTTTTTTCTCTTTTTTTTCTTTTTTATACTAAACACTTTTAGAAGCATTACCTACTTTTCGAATAAACTCAGAAAAATTAGTACGAATTTTTGTTCGAGATTAAAAGAACAGTTAGTTAAGTACCCCATTTCATTTACAATTTACTTGTCCAATTCGTATTCATAAATGGTATCGTAGGTGAATAGAAAATTATAGAAAAGATAAGATAATTAACTTATTAACCATGAATGTTTAAATTATATCTACTGATAAATAGGAAAAGAAAGTAAAATCGAGTATTCCTAACCACTAGCATGTGTAAAAAAGAATATCGAGTTATGTAAAATTGGCTCGGTAGCCAAAGCGATAGAAAGATAGGATAGTACAGTTCGCTTACCCATTCGATAAGAGAAGGGTCCGGTCGATTGTACAGCTGTACAATTCTGCAATGGGTATGGCTTCCCAGCTACAATGATCTGAAAAAGACAGGGCGTTTTCTGCAGTCCTATACGATTTCGCGCCCAGCAAGCTATCGTCCCATAGTCCATGTCGTTAGACGGCGTGTAATTCATTCTGGAACCATGCCAATGGTTCGTGACGAGGCTCAACGGTTTGACCTGCGTAAATCGATTCGGCGGCATATTCATCAGCTCGCCAGAATTGTTGAACGTCCAGTGAAAAGTCGTAGGAGGTGGTTTCGATTGTACACCGCAAACCAGAAATATCGTCTCATGCTTCAACGCTCCTACTACTTGCGTTGATGAACCTTCTTTGCAAATCGGGGCATCTGAAATATGAAATAATCGTTCCCTGTTTTTTTTTTTTCATTTTAATTAAATTATTAATAGTAATGTCTGGAAAAAGGGTCTATGTTACATACTTCATACTTCACAAGAGAATCAGAAAAAGATTCGACGAGTGAAATCGTTGCTGATGCAACATATGCCCTTCTTCTATAAAACACAAATTTCATATCAAGTAAATCCATAATGTATCATGGTAGAACACAACACGTATGACGTTTCTCCAACAGCAAAACAAATTTCGATAAGAATGTATTATAATAATATAAGGGTGTTTCTTCTAAATATTCATTTAAATGTATATTTATCCTCCAACTCTAACGTAATAATCTCAAAATTAATTTTTCCATTATTCATAATTTGACTTACACATTATTTCTAAAGTAACCGGTCTGCTGGTAGATTTTCCTTCAAGATTAGTAGCCATACACGAGTACTCGCCAGCTGAACTTCTAGTAACACTCTGCAAAACCAAAGAATTACCACCGGGAAGTATGATCCCTGCTACCGCGTTCTGATGTAATTCCTTGCCGTCCTTAAACCAGGCCAACTTGTAAGCTTTTGGATTGGCCCGGACATCGCATTCGAAGTAGACGTCGTCACCCTCGTTTATATCGTTCGCCCGCAAACTCGAGCCCAATTTGATCGTGACAACCGGAGCGTCTGTAAGCCGCAAACACGATAAATCGATCGCACTAGTATACTCCAAGTATCCCACAAATATTTTCTCGTCACGTGAAACAATATCTTATGCGTCATTCGATTTACTTCTGTACACGTTTAAATCATTTTTTACTAGTGAAAACGTTTACTTTTTCATAAATTTTTTTTTTCGTTCAATTAAAAAACTTCAACGACTAATAACAAATTAAAATGTTAATCTACTTATAAACAGACTCGAATCAAAGTGACGTACAAAATAATATCGAAAATTTAATATTAATGATAATAATAATAATATAAATTAATAGCTACATTAGGGTGGGTCAGAAAATCAATTATTTTTTTTTTAAAGTGCCACGGAGAAATGAGTTGCTAGACACCTTAAACAAATTCTCACCAAATATGAACTCTTAATTGTAATAGGAAGATCTTCCGCATCGCATTTTTCTATTTTTTTCTCAGTCCAATAGAATAAAATTCATACCTCATCATTAATTGATTGTACAGAAAAATGTTCTGGAAGCATTTTGTAGGAAATTTAATGCTGTACAAAAAAGGTATCTTATATTTTTTCCGTAAACCTCACCATTTGAATGATATTGAAGATTTAAGTTTGATTATTTTAAGACAAATTTCATTTTTGTTTGTGAATTTTATAACTCGACAATAAATGACTATTATAAAATGCGCAATACAAATTTTTGTAGGAAATTAACTGTTCTATAAAAATGGTGTCTTATGTTTTGGCGATTAAATTAAGCGTTTAAAAGATATTCAGAGACACAAATCAGTACACATGAAAGTTTGATGATGAGGTATAAATTTTATTTTATTGGACTGAGAAAAAAATAAAAATCTGCGATGCGGAGGATCTTCCTATTAAAATTAAGAGCTCATATTTGGTGAGAATTTTTTTAAGATGTCTAGCAACCCATTTTTCCGTGGCACTTGTAAAAAAAAAAATAATTGATTTTTTTGACCCACCCTAAGCTACATAGTAATATTTCTTACGGTAAACGATTTTAAGAATAATTCATTTAATGATTAATATATTTCCAAGATGCTGCACGTTCAAAGTTCCCTAAAAATCACTTACAATGAACGAGCAATCGCCATCTATCTTCCAAGGCACTGTCAGGTACAACCGGATTTTCGGCACGACAAGTCAAATACTTTCCATCGTCCTCGATGGTAGGGACATAACTCAAAACACTTCTTGTTATGTTCGGACTATCTGCAAACTATGAAGAACTCAGTATCTAAGCTCGTATAAAATTAAACGAAATTGTCCATATAAACATTTGATATTTTGTTTTACGAACTTTAATAGCAATTCCACTCACATTTCTAGCCATATGTTTCACTTGATGAGTACCTTTCCACCAAGTCATGATGGCTTCGGGTCTCGAACCAGAACTAGCACATTCTATTTCGTACGTTCTTAATGCGGATATGTGATTTAATTTATTCGTTATATTCACGAATAACGGTTTAACTAAAATTAAAATATTAAAAAAAAAATATATATATATATATATATATCGGATTATTTTTCAAAACGATATTACTTATGTTAGCTTGCAATAATAATATGTATATCGTACATGTCAGCCATTATAATATAGCAAGTTAGAAAATACTCTTAATTACACAATGAAGTATTGGAAAACTCACGATTAATGTCGAGAATAATTTCGGACGTTAACGGAGACATGAGTTGAGTATTGCTAGCCCTGCAAATCAGTCTAGCTCTTAGAAAATCTCTTGTAACTCGAGACACATCCAAACGATTTATGGTAACATCACCATGCTCTAACGTGTACGTATCGTCGAACAATTTTCCTTCAAAATACCAACAGACTCTTGGCGGTGGTGAACCTCCGATCACTTCGCACAACAACGACATCTCGTTACCCTCGTTGAAGGGTTGCAATATCTTGGCCATAACTTTATTCGAACCCGTGTAGATCACTGGTTTCGAGGGTGGCACTGCCGTTCGATAAAAATTCACAATTAATCCTTTAATCAGGTTCGTCAAACTATTTCGTATCTTATATTATCATGAACCTAGTAATAATTATAGTAATAACGAATTACTGGGTCACTTTAGTAATGCTTTGGAATTTATAGGTATATAATAAAAATAAATCAACGAAATTCGAAAGTTTCGAATAAGGAAGGGGAGGGGGGGGGGTAAAACGAGGAAAAATCTCAACTATACAAAAGAAGTAAAAATTTTTTAAAAATGATTTCAATCATAATCAATTTGGTCAGGTAAAATATTTTAATAAAATTAAAAAAGTAAAGTTAGTCATCTATGTTTGACTGATCCAATAGAGAAAAATAAAAATGCGGTTAGCCGCAGATGAGGTCAACACCTGTTGAACAATTACTGTGTTAAATTAATTAATTCGAAATCGCGTTGGCCTTAGCCAACCGAAAGCTAGTCAAACTCGTTACACGATGACCCATCTTCGTTCTCTTTTATACTTCATTAGTGAGATCCATCCGACTTAGCAACTTTCCTTTTTCCAGTTAAAGAAGCTACTACTGCTACTACTTCTACTTCTTTCTTTTTCTTCTTCTTCTACTTCTACTTCTTTCTTTTTCTTCTTCTTCTTCTACTTCTACTTCTACTTCTACTCTTCTTCTTCTTCTTCTTCTTCTTCTTCTTCTTCTTCTTCTTCTTCTTCTTCTTCTTCTTCTTCTTCTTCTTCTTCTTCTTCTTCTTCTTCTTCTTCTTCTTCTTCTTCTTCTTATTCTTGTTCTTGTTCTTCTTCTTCTAAACTTTCCTACGCTTTTAGGAAATATTGGAAATTTCGCGAGCTTTTCGAATTCTTGGTTAATGAGTTCGTAATTATCTTAAAGAATGACAAAACATTTGACCTACATTGTTCAAAAAAGAATAATGAAAGAAAAATGGAAGGGAAGCGAAGGGAAGAGAAATGATACGGACAGGATAGATTAAGCTCACCTATAACGGTTAGGTTGATCTTCTGATTCTTCGTTGGACTATCTTTAAAGTCCACTCTACATATATATACTCCAGCATCGTCCGAATGCAATGGATCGATCTCTAATTCAGCTGGCTTCACATTCGTCCTCATAGTCGCTCTTTCCCCAAATACATATGGATCGGACCAAAGCTTTGCTTGACCTACGGCTCTACCGCGGGCATCCACACTGTATATTGGCTCGCCTTCCTTCCCGTCTTTGTACCAAAAGACCATGATAACCATCTCGTCTTTCGTCGGTGGCTCGATATCGCAAGGTATTTGCGCTTTGAAACCAGACACAGCCGTTATGTCTAATACGGGAACTGCAAAATCGAATGCCTTGTGACTTTTCTACTTTCTTCTTTAAGTCGTTATTCTCCAATAATTTACACACACACACATTTATTAGATTTATTTATATAGAAATTACGCTATCTATTTACTTCATTTTTAACTATTACGTAATTGTACCTTTTTCCTCTCTCTCTTTCTACTAATTTCAAATAAATTTTAATTGTAACATTTGAAGCAATCAATTTTAATCTAAACATCTAATCACTATTATTTAATGAACATTTAAAATATTTCCTCGTTAGAAAAAACATAAAATAATAATCTTACAGTTTTTGTAATTTGTGTTTATTTTTCTTTTTTCATTTTGTTTTTCAAAAAAGAATATACATCGATCGGTGAAATAAATGACAAAGACATTAACGATTTCTCTTAGAGTATTTAATTGGACTATCTCTCTTTCGAGTTGGTGGTACGATTAAATTCGCTAAGAGAGTAAAGAATCACGAGGTAAAGACTGCTGCTAGAGTAATAGTGTTTTAAAAACAAGTCACGTAGCCGAGTTACTTCGTTAGATTCAGACCAAAGCGAAGACACACGGAACCAATATCTATCTCTCTTTGGTCGTCCGCGCAACGTTCGCAAAGACGCAGTAGATTTTCTTGCCACAACCGCAAATTTCGAGTTTTAGTCGATTTCCTCTGACGCGAGTCGTACGACTTAACTGCAAATTGTTAGAAGTCCAATGAACTTCTCTGTATTCAAGGTATAAACTGCCTTTGTATGTCGAGGTTACAATAGAAACGTGTTCTATTAATGGACAAAAGAATACAACAAAATTGGAAAAACAAAAATAAATTTAACGCAATGTCCCTTCGGGGAACATATACGTACAAAAGAATATAATCAAAATTTGTCTACTTCTTTATTAATATGATAAATTTGTAACTGTCCTTTGATAAACAATTAAATTAAGATTTTACCAGAATACGTAAACTTGTTGAAAAAAAAAGGAAAATGAAAATATGTCGATCGAAAAGACAAGTACAAATATTTAGCTGATTAATAGACTACGTTTAGAACTTTCCTAATCAATTAAATAACCCTATACCAATATCTACAGGTATGGTAATATAATATATATATATACATTAACATTCCATCTCAGAATGGATCGAACTTTTTATCTGCACAACATACGAAGGTTATTTCCTCTCGCTAAAGATGGCTATCATCTGTTGGTATTTTACGAGCAACGTAACAACATTTACTGAACTATACTCTATAGCAATATTAATAATACCGATATAATTCATGTTACTGAGAAAAAACACGCATTTCACGACAGTCGTTAACTATTCGACTACGAGCTTGTGACTTCAATTTCCCTTCTCCTATCTACCACCCATTTTTAATCGTTCTTATGTCTTTCCTCGTCATTTCTTGTTTTTATTATCTAATTTTAACAATAATTTCACTCATTTTTATATCAAATAAAAGAAACTTATGCGTTTTTTTATTAACATTTTTTTCACAGTATCACATAATTTCTTCGTTTATTTTTCTTCATATTTTCATATTTTTATATTCTAAATCAATTTAAACTAGCAAATATAATAATAACGGATTTGTTAACACTGTCTGTAATTCAGATCTATGATCACTTTGTACTTGCTTACACATACACAGAGACACGAATGCATACACACAGACATTATCTTCTCTCGTGTTTCTATATGCGTATAATCATCGTTCATGTCGTCAGATATAATCGCTTGTTAGCGTTCCAAGTATACTATATATTAGGCGAATCCATAATCCGAATTCACGAATGAAACTCGTTGCAACTAGTTGTACGTATATATAAATATTAAAATATTTAATACATAAACGCGTGGATAAGCATCCATTTTATCGTCAATTTCATTCCCTTTAGACGATCGAAAATATTATAACAACGAACTAACGTGCTTGCGAACTCATTTGCAAATAACAAATATAACGAGTAACGAATATGCGAGTAAAACTCCAAAACAAATCAATTAATAAACTATTATCAAAATAAATGATGAAAATAAAAAGTAATAGAACGATATACGTAAAAAAGTAATAATTATTATAGTTACATCGTATTGTATATTTCAAACTTTGATTGAAATAAAAAATAAAAAAAAAACAAGAGAACAAATAATCATTTTCATTAATAAATTAATGAAACATATAACAAAAGAACGTTTGAGTATTTTTATCGATCGTTAACATTAAAAGAAAAAGAAGAAGTTATAAACAAAATGGATGGAAATGGAAAGAAAAAAAATATTAAACAAGAAAAAGAAACACGAAGATCCTTATAATAAATGTGAAGAATTAAAGAACCTCTTACATCGAAGCTCACACGATCTATATTATATTAATTCTATGTTGAATCATCGTAAGAAGAACGTTAACGAGAGTCGAACGAATTTCTGCCAATTATCATCCATCCATAAATTATCACCGTTGACATGCAAGGAGTATAGTCATTAGTGATCAAACATTACAAGCAAGAAAATTCGTTCTACGAATAGTTGTTGAACGATTAAACGTGCAGGAAAAAAAAATCTATAAGAGTACCATCAACTTTATCTTACGAATACTTGAACAGAAAAGACAAGTTATTTCCGTGAATAACATTGTTATCGTGATAGTTTAGACAGGACTATCAATTTTCCACCTATACATAAAAGCATATTATAATGAAACATTAATTGCTTTTAAAGTCAATAAATACTTACTTGTTTGGTACACTTTTGTCGCAATATTTTTTTCTTCAAATTTCTTATCGATTTTAACGAAAAAATTGCTATTATATTATTTATAATAAATTGAAAAGAAAATAAGAGAAAAATAATCTGTTGATCTTAGAAACTAATTTATGTTACATCATTTACCGAACTCCTCGGTCTAATAATCCCATCAGCTTTCCACAAATCTAACGTTTACTTATGCCTTCATTTACGTTGATCACTCTCTAGTAGCAATCAACTTGTGTTGAAGGTTCGCAAGTCATATAGAGTTGCTATCCAAACTTATGAGAAACGAACGAACGAGCTTTTTTATTTTTTTTCCTAAACTTAAATGTTTTTTATCTAAACCAGAAGCTCAAGAGATTAATGTTTCGGTAAATCTTTTTTGACTTATTTTATAAGATATCAAGAATTCTTGTTTAAAAATTTCCCCTTTTCGTTGTTTATTCTTTTTTTTTACTTTTGTATTTCTCCTTTCCTTCTCTCTTATTTCTTTTTATCATTATTATTATTATTTTTTTTTCTACCCAACGCTTGCAGGGAAATTTTTCTATAACATCTTTTAAGTATAATTTCTTTTAATATTTTTATTTATTTATTAATATTCTATGAAGTAATTTTAATCTACGTTTATAAATTTTTCTTTAAATTAAATCCCATTTAGTCTTCTCGTTAAGAAAGTTTGAAAAGAAAAAAAAGAAAAGAAAAGAAAACGTAATATTATAAATAAGAAAAATAAATCTGGAAAAACTCTTTGATAAATGTTAGTTTATATAAATAACGCGGTCACGTTGCAATACCAAATTTTCTGTTTAATGTTTTTCATGCGTTGTACCTTGAGTTTCTTTCAGTGCGTCTTACAATTGAATTTTATAGTACATCAAGCAAAGGGTTATGCGTCTTTTCTCTTGTTAGAGAAGTTTCTCACAACTACTGTTTATATAAATTACACGACAATGTTTCCCTTTTGCATCTTTCTAAGTAATTCGCGTTTTCATTATAATAGAAATTCTACGTGTTTCGTACAAAAGTATAAAACGTTTAAAAAATAATCAAAGCGAAAATAACATAAATATTTATATAATTAAAAAATATATTTCAAAATACATTTTTCTTTTCTATATTATTTCCATTAAAAACTTCCGTGTTGTTCTACAAAAATATAATATATACATATATCACTTTTACGGATAAACAAGAAAAAATGTATATTTCTTTAACAAAAATATGAATAAAATAGTTAAATCGATTTAATATTTAACTAAAAGAAAAAAATATTATGTTAAAAAAAAATATATATATATATAGAAATTTTTTATATTAGCATTGATAAAGTTTCGAATATATATAAAATTACGACAAGAAACGATAAAACGTCCTGGATGATCCTACCAAACGACGAAGTATATATACATACGTATTCTCCCATGTAAACGTCCGAATATTATCTTTGGACGTATCTAGTATCGTGAAGTGCTGCTTCAACTAGTATCTAGTATCGTGAAGTGCTCCAGCGACGATATAGTGTATACATTGGAAACAAACCGAAGCACCGACAGTTAGATAAATAGATGGGTAGATAGAACGTAGAACCGAATACTAGAAGCTTAGATCGAGACATTAGAAGCGACGTTCCTAGAAACACGCAGCCATATACATAATATCGAAAGTACATATGCGTAAGCACTCATTTACGTATATACATACAGACTAAATAATTTCCTCTCTCCTAATTTCATAATTAATCTCAAATCGATATCTCCGATAATCCATTAATATGCACGACTTATCATTCTCTAATTCTCTTAAAAGAACATCGAGTATTTAAAATAATATCAAATGCATTTGGAAAATTATTATTCGATCGAACTAATAATTTAAAAGTACCTACACGTATCTTTATCATGAATTAAAAAGAAAATCTTTTATTATGTTTTTTTCATATTGAATTCGAGAATAAAGGTTATTCGTATTTTAATGCATAAGTGAGAAACAAATTTTTCCTTATTTTTTTAAATTTTATATGAAATTTATCGAACCAAATCTCTCTCTGTGCCATTTCTCATTCGACGACCTTTTGCAATTTGTTCCGATCAAATTTTTCCACGATTTCATCAACTTTTCCATTAATTAGACAACCAAAGCGAGACACATCTGTGACAGGAAAATTTCTTGATTGATAACGTTGAAACAGCTTTGTGTCACCCGTCCTGTCACTGCATCATGTCCATAAATATCACACATTTTTTTAACCAGCATGAGTCGCAGCATTCTTCCCTTTTTGAAAATCAAATTTCAAAATGTATAAAATTTTTTCTTCATGTTTTACAGACAAAATTTTTGATTGAATAAACAAATATCACAACAGGTTTTTCCTTTTTTCTTTTTGATTACTGTATGACACATACATAAGCTTTCAAATACGCGTAAATATCGCTAGATTCGATTAATATTAAAAAAAAATCTTTAGCAAATATTCAATGCTATATTATTAAGTTATAAAGAAAGAATTGATTTTCTGAAATTCATGTTAATTGAACATTTTTTGATCATTTATAAGCTTGTAAAATATCGGATACCTTTTTTTTATTAACACTATATAAATACAATATTTTAATATGAATTTTTTAATAGTTTATTTCATTACATATCTCGTTCTTTTACAATATCGAAATGGTTTAGATTTATATCAATTTAAATTCGTTTACAATGTTAATTCTAGAAAGCACGATCCGTGTAGAAAATCACGTAGGTCGTTCAATATATGTATTAACCTTAATGGAAGAGACTAGGAAGAGAGTGATTTGTTGATCCATCGAACTGGGAATTACACGAAGCAACGTTCTACTTCTTTTTCTTCTTCTTATATCTCTACTATATTTAGTACTGTCAATAAAAGAAAAAAAAACACTTCTTATCTGTAAAATCGATTATCGAATCAATACGAAGTCAAAATATTGACTATTACTTCAGCACTAATTTGCATTTATTTGCTTAATATAATATCCTCTATGCTTACTATTCCAAATGTAAACGATGTTTGCATATACTCGCTGGAATATACTTCAAGAGGAAACAAAGTGTTACTCATATTACTTGCATACGTAAATTATATAAGATGATACATGGACTTATGACAAAAAAGATTCCTTCGAAAATTGAAATCAATAAAGATAGAATTATTTTCGACAAATTTCTATATTCAAAACATTTCTACAAGTATTTGTATATTATTTACATATTATTATATTTATAATATATAAATACAAAATTGAATTGATAACTTAACTACGTTTTCATTCCAATTGAAAACGAAGAAAAAAATTTAATAAGGACACGTTCGCCTAATCATTATCGATAATACTCATCCTTCATTCTACAATTTACATGACTTCCTATAATCAATAAAATAATATCGTTCGTTCGAAAAGATATTTCACTGGAAAGTGTGAATAGAAACGTAAATCATTCTCTTCAAATCGGCTGTTAATTCCAACAAAGAAAAGACCATCCCGTTTCTCGAGACAATGGAACGCGTTTCCAAAAGACAAACTTAAATGATTGAACGTAAAAATAGAAAAATCGATTCCAAAAGAAAAGAAAAGAAAAATCCAAAGATTCGTCAATCGACATTAGTAATAGAAGTAGTAGTAGAAGAAGAATTAGATGAACCATAAAAGAGAAATAAATCACGATACAAATAATTTTTTAATAAACAAATAAAGTCAAAAACTTCGTGAAATATTATTCACGGAAATAATTGTTTGAAGTTATCTTACTGTTAAATGATATTCTCAATACAAATAATCGCTTTGATAAACGCGACATAAGTATTGCCAACACGACAAAAACTATAAAATGGCGCCTAAGATCGTAAAGCTTTTCAATTTGATGAAACTGTACGATTAAAGAATTAAAAAAATAAAACAACAAACGTATAAAGGTTGTAAAGGTTAAATACTTGCAATTACACGATTAATTAACTGAATAAATTCAACTTTTTCAAAGTTAAAATGAAATAAAAGAAAGTCTGACTATCTCTTACTCCAACTAATTCACTCATTCTCTCTTAACCTTTTCTTCTCTTGACTTTATCCGTTTCTTTCGATTCTCGATACAATGTCTTTCTTTTTTCTTTTCTCAACAATTCACAGTATGAGACAATCGCGAATCTGCGAACAATCGTAAAGATCAATCAGTTTACTACTGATCTGTGGCCTTTTTTTATCCCTTTCTCTCTCTCTCTCTCTCTCTCTCTCTCTCTCTCTCTTTCTATTTTTTTATTTTCTCCCTTTTTTAACATTCCCATCACTATATATATACATTACTTCAATTTTACTTATATATATATCTTTCAACATTCCGTTCAAATCAAATATTTCCATTTGAAAGAAGCAAAGAAAGATCCCTCCGTTAAAAGAAGGTAAAATGTCTTTTCTAAGAGAGCTGTTGTAAAGCTAGGGTCACGACCGATGCCCTCCACCAGAAATCTTCTTCTTCCAATCGAACGTCGAAAGCAGGATCACACACCTCAACTATATACGATTTCGAACTGGATCCTACTCAGGGATTGAGGGATAACGATAATATAAGATATCCTGAACGATATACAAGAACCCATGAGAAGAATAGGGCTCGTTGAAAGGGCCAATTCTGTGTCGCTTCCAAAAGAGATTATGATAATTAACGAATGGTAATTTCTCTTTGATAAGAACGGAAGAAACGATTTTTCCATTCGTTGGCTGTTTTACACTAATTTTCTTTGATCGAAATATAAATTCTTCATTGATACTGATAACAGTACTGATATTACGAAAATATTTAAATTATAAAATATATAAATTAAATAAAATTATAAAGGTATAAATAAAAAAAATGATATTATTATAAATGAAATCATTTATTAAGTATGTAAATTAATAAATACAATAATATGTGCAATACAATAAATACTAGCTTTGTCTTTAAAAAGAACCGAATTAATTTCTACATCTAATAATTACGAACAATTTCACTTGAAACGTTAAGAAAAAAATTGCCGTAAAATAATAAATAATATTATAATATAACAACATCAAATTTATTTGCAAAACTTAATTACTTAATTAATTGAAGCTTTATTTGCAATTTAAAAATATACCTCGACCTTATTTTTGTACATTTTTCACGTTAAATACAAATTTTTTTATAAATACGCATACATACTCGCATACGTAAACGATCAAAGTATTATTAACTAACGTTTAAGTTTCCTGGCTTGCAAATAAATCGAAATAAAAACAACCATGCTCGGGAAATAATTTATGTAACAATTGACGTGCAAATAAAATGGATAGTAAAAGCGGTTCGAGTCAAAATTCAACGCTAATTAGTCCAAGAAAAAAAAACTAATAATCTCTCCGTTCGACACAATAAATCCTTTACTTTACATGCAAATCTCTCTTTATTCTCTTCGATGATCACATAAATTATGACGTTAAAATGAGTACTTTACTAAGATATTATACATCGGGTCACAGCTGATTTTTTGCACTTGCTAATATATATAATAGAAATAATCTAAAATAAAATAACAAAACGATATTATTAATTGTCAACTAATTCTATTCAACGTCATAACATTTCGTACAAACATTTCTATTAATAATTGATCATTTTATAAATATTCTATAATGCTTTTCTTTTCTTTTCCCATATTACAACAAATATGAGCAACTTCAAAAATTTGTCAAATATATAAAACTCGTAGAATCTCTTTTCTCATAAATAAAAGAATTCGACTATCATAAGAAAAACGTCCAATTAATTAAAAATCCAACACAAACGAAAGATTAGAAATAAGTCGGAAAGATAAGAAGAAAATTCGATTCTTATGAAAATCTTAGAAAGATATAATTGATTAAAAAGGAAAAAAATAAATGATCTAAAGTAAAAAAAAGAGTTGTAGGAAGAGGTGAAGGAGGAGGAGAATGAGGAAGAAAAAAGGGCCTAGCTGATGACTGCCGAACCGTTAATACGCAGCCACGGCTTTCGAAGTGGTCCATTAGTCACAGTTCGTCGGAGTTCCCAGCTAAATTTTCGTCCACTATGCTTTTCGCGAAACGGTCTCTAGCGAAAAGTTTGACCAGCCACGAGTAGCTGTACTGATCTTTCTACAGAAAGAGAGAGAGAGAGAGTGAGTCATTCGTTAGTCCCAACACGGACTTTGAAATACCGTGCTCTCCTACCTGTTTTCTCTCTTACCACATATCGCCTGACTGCTTCCAACTTATTTTTGCTAGTAAAAGAGAGAATAAGTCATTGCTCACATGCAGTAGTAACGAAAAAAATAATCCTTGGATGTTCTCAATTCTTTGTTTATTTTATTCATTTCCATTGGTTCAGTATATTCTCTAACTTTTGTAAAACTACCTGCTAAGTTTTCTTTTTTGCGAGTTACGAAAAATGAAACTTTTTACGAGTTTCTTTTGACATAATGTCGAGAGAAAAAGGGAATATGAAATTTGTTGAAACATTTATTGAAGCAAAACATTATCACATTTTATATATCGTATGTAGAAAATCGTTTATTTATATTATTATATAAAACTTAAAATAAGCAGTAATTGTCAATGATTATACTTTGGTTTCTAATTAACATATATACAATAAATAAAGAAATTTAGGTAATTTAAAATTTGTATAAAGGTACCCTTTGAAGCATAATATTATTTAGTACATTTTTTCTTTGTTTTGACATTAATTAAAAATAATTTATTCTTGATATAAGAATTAATATATGATATAATCATTAATTATTATAGTACGTCGTCGTTAATTATCATATTATCCAAAATATGCCAACAAATTTGACATATAACGAATGATACAAATGAAAATGATAAAGAATTTATCGTACAATAATCTTATAGACAATATATTATAATAAAAGCAGATGAAATACACCCGAATGTAGGAAACGTGCCGACAAGCTATCCGAAATCCAAAAGGAATAGTCGAAAGAGAAAGAGAATATTCCTCGTTCTCTGGTATTAGAATAGCAGATAGAAAGAATCTACGTGAAGCACGTGCGACGAGGGAAATCGGATCGAATAGTTTCCCATGCGAATCGAAAACTTTGGTCGTGCTCTGGCAGCTACTGCTAAAGAAGGATGACGCTCGCACGACTTTATTTTATAAATGGAAAATGTTACGACATTGCATCAAGAGTAGATACATCTACGTACGCGTGAAACAAAAGTGCGATGAGCTGAAAACGAGAAGACGGGCGAAAGACGATGTTATATGTTTACCAAATTTGAATTTTTTTTTCTTTTTTATCTTTTTCCTCCGTCAATTTTTAGGTATTCATATTTCTTCTTCTTTCCCATTCTCTCTCTCTCTCTCTCTCTCTCTCTCTTTCTTTTCTTTTTTTTTACTTTTTTCTTTTGTTTCATCTAATTGTAAATCTTTCTCGATTAAAAAGTAATTAATATCAACGAATCGTCTTAAATGTAATGGACAACGACACCAATTTCTTTCGCCATCGTTATGGAAGAAGAGGGTCCTACGTTTGAATGAAAAATGGCCGTTTTCTTTATGTCAATTCAATTCGTTTTACAAACGAGTTTTGAGAGTTGAGAGGGTGGACAATAACGTAACGTTTCTCACATACACAGAATGTAAAAAGCTCTGATATCATGAATATACAGGTAAACCACCGACATATATCGGAGAAAAAAAGAAAAATAGAACAAGAAAAAGAAAAAGAAAAAGAAAGAGAAAGAGAAAGAGAGACGACATCGTATGCCCGGAAGCTCGAGCTACGCGAAGTTTCCGGCTATCTCGAATCACCGATCGTTACCGCGTATCTCGCATTGGACGTTGAAACCCATTTTTTTGTTCTCCATCTCTCTCTTACTAGTAAAGCCCACGGCTATATAAACGAGAATGATATCCCAAGGGATCGTCTTTCCTTTTCTCTCTTATGAAACATCGTCTGCCCCTTCCATCTTGACTATCTTTTTCTCTTTCTTTCTCCCTCCTTACAAACTTGTATGCTCTCGCGATTACACTTTTATTTTTTTGTCGAGAGAGAGAGAGAGAGAGAGAGAGAGGGAGAAAGGGGACGATCATAGTGGTATAGCGCATTTTATACTTTATGAACTACGAAACGTCTCATCTAATCCCAACGCGAGATAAAATCGATCGTTCGTATAGAAAATATAACGATATTTCGAGTAAGAATTTCCTCAGGGAATCTTTCCTTATACGAAGGTTACGTGTTTGTAAACTATATCCAATTTTGTTTATAAACTTTAATTAACTAATTAACATTTGCAAATTAGTTTAATGAATTTATAATCTATGAAAATTCGATATTATTGTATAAATGAATAATAATAATATAGGGATTTTATATAAGATATATCTTATATTTTTATTTAGAAGAAAATAAGATATCTCGCGATAAAACTAAAAGTTAAAAATAAACCATTGCTTTTTCTTTTTCTTAATCTCTTTGAGAGATTAAACTCTAAAAAAACATTAATTCGAACATCATCGATATTAGTTCGAGCAAAAATCTATTTATATCGTCGACACCCCAATAAGAGAATTCGGCTACTCAACTCGACTCGACTTTAACGTCTTTCACGTTCGAGATTCGCGTGCCTATTAACGATAACTCTATTCATTTTTCTCCTCTCGGTTGAATTTAGGACTCCACGGCAACGACCGACCCATTGCGTGCGAAAAACTAGCTCGTAATTACGATTCCCGTATAACTGTCAAGAAGTTTCGCGTTCTTCTCACGATTCGCGCAAAATGATAATGCTTTTGAGATTAGCTAGATTTCTTATCCCAACTTTGCACCCTCTGAAAAGAAGTTCAGATAGAGAGAGAGAGAGAGGGAGGAAGTATGAAAAATAATAAATAATAATAATAATAATAATAATAATAATAATAATAATAATGGGAAACTTTAAAAGACTTGTATGATTTTTCTTTTATGAACCGTTATTGGTAATTATTCGACATATACGTCATATACCTATTGCGAATCCGTAGAGACACTGGTCGATTACCGGATCCGAGGTGGAGCCGTTATGTCAATTTGCATAATGCATCGATTAAATAAACGGGTTGTGGTCCTGTCCGATGTCGTCGAGTACGGGCTCGAGTCGTGACTGCCGTACACGCGAACACACCGCAAAACAATTATTGACAACCGAATTCTCCATGCCATTCGCGTTTTAGGTAGCGTCAAAATTAATAAGCGCCGTGTCTTCTTTTACTCTTGATGTTGATAACGCTTGTATAGAATTTGTGAACGTTCTGTATATTACGTTAGATCATTATTGATGAGCATAATTGATTCGATTGTTCACGGACACACGTACACATTTTAGTTATTTTCATATTTCAAATTCATAATAAATATAACTACTTTTTATATTAAATTCTTTCAAATATTTATTCATTTATTCATTTGATTCTTTCACTGATATTAATTTTCATTTGTTTTTATGATTTTAACGAATATTTATTTTTGGACTATTATAATATTATAATATACATAAATTATCTGCCGAAAATTATCTTCAATAAAAAGTACGAAGCATGATATGGAAGGATCTAATCGGTCACATAAATTACATTAAAAATTCATCTGTTTGAAAATGTTTTATTTAAAAACTTGCGAACGTTCAAGACTTAATGCAACGATGCACCATCTTGTTGAAATATGATGAATAATTACATATTCCCGTTGCTGAAAAACAAAGTGTTACAATATTTTCAAATAAGTATATGAGATCAATGTCGATTCACCGAAATCCTTCCATATAATACATAATTAAAAGACAAAAATCACAACTAATATCTAAAAAATTAACATAGAATAATGTAGTCTAGGTGTCAATATTTAAATACTAACTAGATATTGTGCTAATCACTAATAGTGCATACATATCAAATATTCGTAACATCGTTACTGTAGTAAAATTAATTATGTGGGAAATATATATATCCCCTAAATTCTTGTTTAATAATCCTACACGTGCCATCAGATATTTCATTAAATGATAAACTTGCATAGATAATGTTTGGATATCTTGTATATATAATAAATTACACATTACCCCTAAATATAATTAATAATGATTGACATTCAACAACACTGCTTTTCACATCGTTGACCGATTAAAATCATTAAATTAACCTGCCAAATTTTAGTGCAATCCAAAAGAAGGAATAACAGACAGAGAAAGAGAGACAAAGAGAAAAAGGATATTTCTGCTTTTCAGAGTTTGCTTCTCATATCAATATTACTCCTGTAAAATATTTCGAAAAATTTTTCAATAAATTTACAACCATATTCCATTCATAAAAATGAAAAAATACTTGCATTAACGAACATATAATTGCAACGAAAATCTAAACAAAAGAACACCAATCGACCCTACTAATTGTTATGTCAATTAAAAGCTAATATTATAATATTAACCTTCGAAGAAACGACAAAATTTGATCACGTAATACATCACACGAATCGTAAATAAACATCACAAAGAATGATAAATTGTACTAAAGAGCGTGGATTTGTTCATTCTTCGACACTAACCCATTCTTGAAAAAGCAAAGACAAAGCGTAACATGAAAAGCACGATTTTTACCTTTGCCAACGATAAATGAGCGAAGGTTCTGTTAATCCGAGCTTGTTCTATTTTACACATGTTTTTAGATAAACGCTTTCCCTCTCTCTTTCTCTCTCTCTCTCTCTCTCTCTCTATTTCTCTCTTTCGCTTTTTTTTCTCTTTTGAAAGTACCCACGCCCTTCCTCATTTTTCTTTTTTTCGTTCTTTTTCCTTTTTTTTTACTTCACATCGAGAAGCAACGAGCGACGCGTAAAAATGCTGCCAAGCGATGTATCATATTACGAAAAAAGTGCTCGAAAACATTAAACCGTAATAACGATCGATATTTCAAGATTAAATCGTTTATCGTTGGAATATTTATTGTGTCATAGTATCATTCACGCTATAAAGAAATCATCTCTTGTCGTATATAAATTTAAAAAACAAAAATGTAAGATATGTAAAACGTATGTAAATTAATTACAAGAATTGTACAATTAACTGAGTCAATTAACACGATTTATACGAACTCATACCAATCTCCTAGAAATTCGTTTGAATTGTTGTTTGAATTATTTTAAAACTAATTGTGTTGGAAAATCCACAAAATAGAATGTCAACGATGAAAAACGACAATACGTTTTAATCTGTCTGGATGTCATCCTTGGGAAAATATTGTTCACAGATTTTTCTCTTTTTCTCTCTCCCTTTTTCTATATCTATACAGTAAATCTATCGAATCGGATTACAAACTTTTCATTATTATTTTTTAACAATTTTGAAATACTTCGTTAACTTCAGAAACGTCTAATTTAATCCTTAATATTTAATTTAAAATAGGTAAAACTTAAAGCTTTAAAAATATTCTAACATTAAAGATTTCGTTGGTGAAACAATAAAGGGAATGAAAAAAGTTTCGATCTAAAGTAAAGATAATCGTAAGAAAGTTTGAAATCGTTCGCAGAAAGTCGTTAACATACTGAAAACTACTCAATGACAATATACTTGCATACGATGCTATATAGATATAGAAAATACGTACATACGTATAAGTTACGTATATACGTATAGACATATTATTCATTTTCCAAAGTAGAAACGAGGATAGAACGGTTATACGTAGTTTAAAGGACTTACTGGGTTCGTCGACGTCGCTGAGGACAACTTCCGCAACGGCAAACCGAGCGAAAACGCTCATCAGTAAAAGCATTCTCCTGAGCATTCTGCGTTGCTATAACTGAATAGACGAATTTATCTTTATCTCTATCAACCCGTCTGTCTGGCGTTCTCGTTCAAATATCAGCCTCTTTACCGTTCCAAGGAAGATATAACTTCTCCCGAAGTACCTGGCTAAGTCGAGTTTCAATGAGTCAGGTCTTCCGATAATCCGAAATTCAGATCCTTCCCTCTTCCTACTTCGTTATCACTTAAACTAACGCACACACGTATGACACATCATAATAATAGGACACGTACCAATACCAAAAGCTTTATTCGATTTGATGTAAAAGAGTTTCTCACGTAAGATAATTATTGTTGATTTCAAACTTTGGAATTTATCTTCTGATAAGATTTTCTTGATTCTTCATTCATGGAACGAGAGAATAGGAAAATAAAACTAATATATCTATCTGTCTTTCTTTCTTTCTTACAACAATGTCGTTGTCCTCCCTTTTCCTCTCTTCCTCGCTGGAACGATCGTTCATTTTCACCATAAGACGACAGCAACCCGTCTATTTATGCTTCGACGTATCGTCATTGCCGCGACGTTAATGGACTTACTCGATCGAACGATCCTATCCCTTATATAGTATATCCGTACACGCTCGAACGATCGACGACCCTTTATATATATCCGTAAACTTATCATATGCGCCAACGAGTTTCCGTCATCGTCTAACGATAATGACGTAATAGGCCGATTTACGAGCAACCTGTAAAAATCGGAAACCAATGGATGATACTCCTGCAACACCTCGACTGCCAACGAGACAACGTCATATCGATGCCCTTTCTATACTCGTATATCTTCGTATTATACACGAGTTTTATCGCGACATCGATTACATCCCACACACGTTCTCTCCTACAAGGATATCTTGCACTATTCAACGACTCTCCTCTTCCGACGTCTCTCTTCGATCCTTCTTCCGTTTCACTATTTTTCCTTTATTTTTTTTTCCACTTTTCTCAAAACGTTCTTATCTTTCAACCACTTTTGTTCGATCTCAATTATTTAATAGAAATCATTTCATTATCCAAAAAAAAAATTGTCAACATCCGTATATCGGCGATAATTAACTTCCACTATACGATAAAATCAACGATATTGTAATATCCTTTCATTCGATATATATTATAAGAATATTGTTCATTATGAAAGAAACGAAACAATTTTCGTAAAAACGTTTGGAAATAAGATCAATAGTTCCTTTTTTTTTATTTTCATTTGAATCGTCTTCTCTTTTTTTCTGTCCACTTATATTAGTATAGAATTGATATTATATCGTTCGGAAAACATTAAACACTTCTTACGAAATGTAAAATAAAAAATTGAACGTAATAATAACAATAAAATAATATTAACAATAATAATACTATTACTACTAATAATAACAATAGTAATAATAATTGAAAACAGAAGAAAAAAAAATAAAATTCGAATGAGAAAGAGATTCCGAATAGCGTTAAACCCCTGCACAAGATGGAAGGCGCGCTTACTGCTGCGTTGCGGCAGGCCTACTGACAGGGGCCACAAGCTTTCGGCTCGGCTCGGCACGAATCGTGCGACTCCGTCGCCCTCCGACGGCCGCTCAAAGTATTCGTCCGATCACTTTTCCTCTACCTCGGCCGGCCATCGAGCCGCGCACTAATACAACGAACTCATGGATACGTACGTGAAAATTACCACCCAACCATAGCCACATTCTTCGACCCGGACGAACAAACTCTTTTCTTGACCATCTTATGAAACGATCGTCTACCTGGATAAACGTTAAAGAAAAAAACAAAGAAAATAGGAAAAAAGCACCTTTTGTTTTTTTACCCTATGTCGCTACACTCTAAATATAGATATTTTCTATCTATGATATTTATCTTTAATGTATTCATATTTTTTTATATATGATTTCTGTATCAAATAAATTATTTTAGAGAAATATTTGTGATCCATTTCATGTACAACTTATTTTAGATTATTATAAAGTATATAATAACTAAAAATTTATATATGTTTTTTTAAATAATAACTGTATTCTATAGGTAGATAGTATGGTTTGATTGTTTATTACGTAGATTGTCATTAATAAATTGACAAAATAAGAATATTGTAACAAATTAAGGTCGATTATAATTGTGTATGATCACAATTATAATATCATTCTAATCTGCTTCATAGTTATAATTTCGCATTTAATATCAATGTTAACGATAAGAGTGTAAGAGTATTATTAATCACAAATGACGGTATAATTTTGTGCATAATACATCAGGATGTGGTAATGGGTGAAAATTTAACGTAGATACCACACGTTGGTTGGAGCATCATACCATCCTGCATATTCAAAGGATACGGTCGCATTGGTGTTTTCTCGCAAACGTCAATTACATAATTGTTAAGAACTTTTATCAGACCTATTTTCATTTGAAGATACGCCAAACGTAGACCTGTAATAAGTCGTTATTATTATTTTTCAATAATTTATTACATTAGAACCTCTAGTATCCAACAATTTTACGATAACGTTCTAATATTCGCGTGCCTCGCTATCGAAACGGTCTATTATGCGAACACTATAATACACTTTCCTTCTTGCATCATTTACTATCAAAAGAAATACTCAGCAACGCAGTACATCCTTTCCATAATTTTTTTTCTTATTACTTTATTATATTTTTTATTATACCCTTATGTGCTCGACTTTAATATTTTCTCATTATTGTATTATTTTCTCTAAATACAAGTTTACAATCATTTTATTCCCTCATCCGAACAGTTATGTTTCCCTATTATTTCGTATACTAGAGATTCTACTATATTGTATAAATATATACTTACTATTATATTTATTTCTATTTATATTGATTATAAAAGTATTATATATTATTATGTAATATTAATAAAATTTATATCATTTAACAAAAAATTAATTATTATATTATATATAATAAATTCATAATCATGCATAATTATATAAATATATCATAGTTCCAATTAATAACAAAAATTATTTAATAAACAATATTTTCTCTTACCAATACAATTTCTAGGACCATCTCCGAATGGTAGGAAATGCATGGGATGTCTTGATTTCGTAACTTCGTCCGTAAATCTGTCAGGATCGAAAACTTCAGGATCGGGATAAATGTCTGGATCATGTTGGATTCCGTAAATCGGTATGAAAACTTTTGTACCTTTCGAGATCGTAACATTAGTACCGTTAAACGTATAATCCTTTAATGACCCTCTAACGAGATACATCACTGGTGGGTATATCCTTAAAGTTTCTGTAATACATAATTATAATTATGTATATATTAAATGATATTACAAAAAAGATTTTTTAAAAATTTACAAGCCTGAAGTACGTGTTAGCACATAAAAATATAAATAATGTTCAGTTAACAGAAGTTGTTACTTTTCGAGATAAAAAACGAATTTTGGTTTCATAAAAATATGTATAGAATTAATTATAATAAAAGAAAAAAAAGAAATGTTGTACATCATAAGTATCATTTTACAAGAAACGTATGTACCTTCTAAAACAGCATGCAAATATTTCATTCCCTTTAAACAATCGTAAGTAATCTTTCCATCAGTAGATTGAAGCACTTCTTTGATCTCTTTTCGAAGTTTCGTTTGTATTGAATGATTCATAGCCAATTCGTACATGACATTGCATAACGTAACCGAAGATGTCTCAAATCCAGCAGCAAAGAATACTAAAGCTTGAGCAGCAAGAATACTATCGGTGAGTTCTAGAAATAATAATCAAATATTTAAATATATTTTCGTATTTAAGGATACATGTAAAAGCGTGTTTAAGCTTAAAAACAAATAAAATATTATTTATATGAGAAAAATAATAAATAGTAAATTCAAGAAAATCATACCAATATCTCCGATTCTTTTCAGATCCTTTAAATCCGTCAGAACATCCATAAAATCATGTCTACGAATATTATTTCTTTTTCTATAATCTATCATGTCCCTGGTAATCCGTGTGAAAAATTTTTCTACGTCTAAATCAACTAATAATCGGCCAATAATATTATAAAGCCACGGAGTGTTTCTAACTAGTTCCTTTATATAAGTTTTTTAAATCATTACGAAAAATCCTCTTTCCCATTTTACGAAAATCATTTTTATCATCGTTAATAGCTTTAATATTAAGACCAAAAGCACAAGAACCAATGACATCAGTGGTATACCTGGCCATAAGATCTCGACACTCTATTGGCTCGTTTTTTTCAACAATACACTTTAAATGCTTCTCGAAATGTTCGCCACACTCTAGTAACAAGTGAAACATGTTCTTCAACTTTCCGCTTGTAAAGACTTGCGTTAACTTTGTTCTTAACGGTCGCCATTTAGCTGCTCCTATCCTGAAGAGGTGACCCGTCATGGGTTCGCACTAAAAAAAAGAAAAAGAAGGCAAAGA
Source organism: Polistes dominula (assembly GCF_049000335.1). Lineage (NCBI taxonomy): Eukaryota > Metazoa > Arthropoda > Insecta > Hymenoptera > Vespidae > Polistes > Polistes dominula. The sequence continues at coordinate 7,715,652 of NW_028301147.1, forward strand.
AAAACCTTTTTCTAGTTTTGAACTTTGTCAAAAAAGGAAATAACTTTTAGATTATACATATACATATGCCACATAAATATACGTGAATGATAACCGCAGACAATAATTTAAAATGTTTTTTAATTAGTATTTTCAACATTTTGTTCAAAAAACATTTATTTTCTCATAAAATTATAATTCAAGGTTGTCTTTTATTATGAAATTTACATAATATAAATAACAAATATATATAATTTATTGTTACAGACATATTAAAATTTATAAAAGTTGTGCACAAAAGAATTTCACTCCACTTTATAACTTAAATTCGATACACTATCGCTATTGGTCTTCAAAATATAATCAAATATTTTTAATAAATTTAACAATTTAAACTTATTATTATTACTATCACATTTCTTATTTTGTTTCGAGTGTTCGAGTTTATGAAATATGAAATTTCTAGATTGACTTACTTTTTCATTACAGAAGACCGGTCGTTCAGAAAATATGGAAAAGTCCTTAATAATCACATCTTTTATGAGATCGGGATCGCGTAGAACTAATGATGGTATATCCTTTTCAAAAATACCAAACATTTGGTCGTCCTTATATTTATTATACAAATTCTTGAGATATATACTTAAGGATATTTTAGCAAACATCACATCTTTTATAGTACCAAAAATTAATATAGGATTTGGTCCTTTTACACCTCGAATTTTCCAATAATCAAATGTCCGATTGAGATAATAATACAAAAATAATAAACTCGCTAATATAAAACATATTACTTCCATACTAAGAAACATTGTATTTTCGTTTTAATTATACGTGTACCAATAGAAAAAAATAAAAGAAACAAATGATAGTAAAAACAGCAAAATTGATTGAAATGATTTAAGTTAACTATAAATTAAATTCAATAAATTGTTAACACAGCATCCGTAAGCGCACTAATCTTTCTGAGAATTATTTCATTTACACGACTTTCTTATCATAATAATTTTTATCATTTTTTTATCATGAATCTTATCTTTAAAGAAGAATTGACACATCATCATATATTTTGTATGTTTACTTGTCATGAAATGTACATTACGACGATATGTTATCATTATTATTCTCTTTCTTACGATTTTGAGTAATTTTCCTTTAAGGGGTTACCGCAATGTTGATCACCGCAAACCGCCTAAAAAAAAACATCATTCATTCGACTGTCATTTACCACTTAATAATGTATTATTTTTCAATTAAAAAATTACTAAAAAGTTCTCCAAGATGTGTACTTTAAGATGGTATATTAATCAATTAAAAAGTTCTATAGTTTTCTTTAAAAAAATTCATGAAAAAGGCCTTTTTTTTGCGTTACAAGTAGGGGTAACCCCTTAACAACTTTTATCATCTCTCTGCAGTTAATAACAAATGCACTGTTCCAAAATGATCTCACTCATTTAATTGTAAATGATATTTATTATTTCTTTAATCTATATATATATATATATATAAATATGGGGCATTCCACGTCAAATCAGCCACTTTTGACCCCGACCCATATATATTGTATATATATATACATATATATACAATATAAAATATAAGTACCTTACCGATTGTTTTGAAATTTTGACGCAATGTTGCATTCGCATATAGCTATGTTTTTATTACATTCATATATTTAGAAAATAATTATTTAATTTTTTTTAATAATTGTTTATATGGCTGTAGATTTCAGTGAATTCTCGGAACATTTGAGCCTATGTAAATATGTTCACTTGGAACATTTGAATATATATAAGGTAAGAGAAAAGATAAAGAGTGCATGTGTGTATACGAATATTTCTAAAAATATCGATAGACGTCGGAAAAATGCCCTTATTTGATGCGTGAGGCGATAAGAGCGTGAGTGTTACATTGGAGTGTTTCATATCAACTAAAAATAAAGCGAGCGTGTTTTATTTCTAAGATAACACTACTTAAAATTGTCACTTGGTGTAAAAGCGATAATACGAATGAAATTCAGAAGAAACGACGAAAAAAATTCAAAAGAAACTACAAATATCTATAAATATATATAATCAAAATTTCAAACAAACGACCGAAAATTCTTCTTCTTAGGAAATAATTTCTCTCGACGATATTCTATTTAGATTTGTTATCTGTAGGATAGATGGTAGCATTGAGAATATAAAATCTAAATATATATTTCAAGTTATCATTGGGAGAGTTAATGTTTATGTACAAACGCGTTGAAGGTTGCTAAAAGACGAGAATAAGAGAAACATATAAAATCAGGAGAACGCTCTCGAACAAAGCTCGCGAACAAAAATATACATAATATATATATATATATATATATATATATATATATATATATATTGTAGACGATAAAACTAACATCTAGATCTTTCTTATGTAGACGATAAAAATAATATCTAGATCTTTCTTAATAAACTATTGGAAAAACCGTTAGCGGATGTTAGAGAGATAACCATCAACGGATGTTTATTAAAAACTGTTGATGGTTACCATGGAGAGGACCGTTGACGGTAACAGTTGAAAAACTGTGAGAGACTGAGCTTTTTCCGACTTAGCCCCACCTCCACCCACCTCCGGTGGATGCTGGAGGTCAATAAGATTAATAAGTTCCCTGCCCCTCTCCAAAAGGGCGTAGATTACTTTTTGTATAAATACGTGTAAGTTAAGCTCTCGATCAGCGATCCCATTCGTACGATAATTATCGCACGCGTATGATAATTTGAGGCCCTGTACGATCCGTTTGGAATTTCGAAAACTTGATGACCTTTTTTTTTTTTTTAGTCAACAAATTTTCCGTATACGATCTCTGTACGAACAAGTCTTTCTCCCTGCGAACCGCCGTTTTTACCGTTTTTATTTTTTGGATTTTGAACTTGATGACTAAAAAAAAAAATTTTCCGGCGCGTACGATAATTTTACGCCCCTGTGTCGATCAGACGAACTAAAGTCTCTGGGATCACTGCTCTCGATACTCTGGCCAGTGATCCCACAAAATTTTTGGCTTGTTTGATCGACATAGTGCCGTAAAATTATCGGGTTCTCAGTAAAATTATCGTACGCACAAAAAAAAGTTTTTGACTAGGTGTTTTTTTTATGCAAAAGTGCAAAAAAAGTATATTTTCGCGATCTTGTCTTGTCGTTTTTTTCGATTTGATTTTTTTCGATTTTTTCGATCCTTTTTTCGACTATGCTAATGTTATGTGCTATGATGCTGTGTGGTGCTGCGATGCTGCTCTGATGCTGCTATGCGACTATGTATGTTATGACCATCCGAATACCGCATACCGAGTAGTAGATATCAACTTTTCGAACTTCAAACTTTTCGATGCAACGATATATAAATAGCTGAGGGAGCACTGCGCTGCAATCGAAACAAAAACAAAATATAGACATATCGAAAATTATATTTATATATCGAATTATCATAAAATATCGTACAAGTTGGATTTACGATCGTACAATACTTCACATTATGTGATGTGTACGATAATTATCGTACGAATGGGATCACTGTCTGTGGCTCTCTGATTCTCTGGTTCTCTGTGTTCTCTGTATTCTCTGTGTTCTCTGATTCTCTGTCTAATAAGTTATTAATCTCCGTGTTTGTAAGTAAATCTGCATCTGTAATTCTTTGTACATTTCTATCAGTTATTATATGTTATTTTTCTGTGCGTATTATTATTATTATTTACTTTAAAATATATATTCTTGTTATTCTTGTTATTATATTATATTATATTATATTATATTATATTATATTATATTATATTATATTATATTATATTATATTATATTATATTATATTATATTATATTATATTATATTATATTATATTATATTATATTATATTATATTATATTATATTATATTATATTATATTATATTATATTATATTATATTATATTATATTATATTATATTATATTATATTATATTATATTATATTATATTATATTATATTATATTATATTATATTATATTATATTATATTATATTATATTATATTATATTATATTATATTATATTATATTATATTATATTATATTATATTATATTATATTATATTATATTATATTATATTATATTATATTATATTATATTATATTATATTATATTATATTATATTATATTATATTATATTATATTATATTATATTATATTATATTATATTATATTATATTATATTATATTATATTATATTATATTATATTATATTATATTATATTATATTATATTATATTATATTATATTATATTATATTATATTATATTATATTATATTATATTATATTATATTATATTATATTATATTATATTATATTATATTATATTATATTATATTATATTATATTATATTATATTATATTATATTATATTATATTATATTATATTATATTATATTATATTATATTATATTATATTATATTATATTATATTATATTATATTATATTATATTATATTATATTATATTATATTATATTATATTATATTATATTATATTATATTATATTATATTATATTATATTATATTATATTATATTATATTATATTATATTATATTATATTATATTATATTATATTATATTATATTATATTATATTATATTATATTATATTATATTATATTATATTATATTATATTATATTATATTATATTATATTATATTATATTATATTATATTATATTATATTATATTATATTATATTATATTATATTATATTATATTATATTATATTATATTATATTATATTATATTATATTATATTATATTATATTATATTATATTATATTATATTATATTATATTATATTATATTATATTATATTATATTATATTATATTATATTATATTATATTATATTATATTATATTATATTATATTATATTATATTATATTATATTATATTATATTATATTATATTATATTATATTATATTATATTATATTATATTATATTATATTATATTATATTATATTATATTATATTATATTATATTATATTATATTATATTATATTATATTATATTATATTATATTATATTATATTATATTATATTATATTATATTATATTATATTATATTATATTATATTATATTATATTATATTATATTATATTATATTATATTATATTATATTATATTATATTATATTATATTATATTATATTATATTATATTATATTATATTATATTATATTATATTATATTATATTATATTATATTATATTATATTATATTATATTATATTATATTATATTATATTATATTATATTATATTATATTATATTATATTATATTATATTATATTATATTATATTATATTATATTATATTATATTATATTATATTATATTATATTATATTATATTATATTATATTATATTATATTATATTATATTATATTATATTATATTATATTATATTATATTATATTATATTATATTATATTATATTATATTATATTATATTATATTATATTATATTATATTATATTATATTATATTATATTATATTATATTATATTATATTATATTATATTATATTATATTATATTATATTATATTATATTATATTATATTATATTATATTATATTATATTATATTATATTATATTATATTATATTATATTATATTATATTATATTATATTATATTATATTATATTATATTATATTATATTATATTATATTATATTATATTATATTATATTATATTATATTATATTATATTATATTATATTATATTATATTATATTATATTATATTATATTATATTATATTATATTATATTATATTATATTATATTATATTATATTATATTATATTATATTATATTATATTATATTATATTATATTATATTATATTATATTATATTATATTATATTATATTATATTATATTATATTATATTATATTATATTATATTATATTATATTATATTATATTATATTATATTATATTATATTATATTATATTATATTATATTATATTATATTATATTATATTATATTATATTATATTATATTATATTATATTATATTATATTATATTATATTATATTATATTATATTATATTATATTATATTATATTATATTATATTATATTATATTATATTATATTATATTATATTATATTATATTATATTATATTATATTATATTATATTATATTATATTATATTATATTATATTATATTATATTATATTATATTATATTATATTATATTATATTATATTATATTATATTATATTATATTATATTATATTATATTATATTATATTATATTATATTATATTATATTATATTATATTATATTATATTATATTATATTATATTATATTATATTATATTATATTATATTATATTATATTATATTATATTATATTATATTATATTATATTATATTATATTATATTATATTATATTATATTATATTATATTATATTATATTATATTATATTATATTATATTATATTATATTATATTATATTATATTATATTATATTATATTATATTATATTATATTATATTATATTATATTATATTATATTATATTATATTATATTATATTATATTATATTATATTATATTATATTATATTATATTATATTATATTATATTATATTATATTATATTATATTATATTATATTATATTATATTATATTATATTATATTATATTATATTATATTATATTATATTATATTATATTATATTATATTATATTATATTATATTATATTATATTATATTAATTATATTTTTATATATAATATATTTATATAATATATATAATATATTTTTATATATAATTTTACATAGTTCATTCACTTATTGTTCAATCTATGGCTTAATTAATTCAATCTCTAATTAATCACTCGATGTGCAGTACAGTGTTTACATTTGCACATATCTAGTTTTAATAATAATAATAATAATTAATCATAAGAGAACAAATTTTGTCAACAAGCAAAGCCGCATAATTATATATTTTATAAATATTTTCATGAAGAGAAATCTCATGTTAATTAATAAATCAGATTATGAACAAAAATATTTGTAATTTAATTACATTAAATTAATAAGCAATAATCAAAAAATTTAATATCGAATTATATCTCTAAATCATATTTTATTTTGCTGATTAATACGTATGTAAAATCTTCTACTATTCGAGATTCGGAATATTAATAGTAAATATTATGTAATCTTTGATTGAACTTGCAAACATTTTTTCGTATAGATACAAAATATATATTAATTAGTAAAAAATAATAATTTAATTCCATAATGTAATTATAAAACCACGAGATATTTCAAAAAAAAAAAGCATAATGCGTTTAAGCACACGTACAACACATATTAAAGTTTTAATTTAATAATTTTATGATGTATTAGTTGTAGAGTTATTCCTTTGTATTACACCTAGGTTACATTATTATCATAAATTTCAATAAATTGATAAGTATTGTAATTACAATATACATATACCATAAATATTTCACACATTTACATTTACATTAGCCCTGTACGTTGAATAATCAAATGATATTATATAATCTCAATATTTATATTCAAATAAAATGTATACTAATATATCAGAGGTAAAAAAACATTCCTCTCTTCATCGATAATAAATATTACTTTTAAGCTCTATTTATCGGTTAATTAAAATTATTATTACACCTTATTAAAAAGATTTTCTATCGATACTCTCAAGTAAAATAATCAACAAAATATATGAAAACATATTTAACCTTTGCTTACCACTCTTGGTCCAAAGGACCCAGACCTTTTTTGCGACTCAATTTTAAGTACTTAAAGCAAATGATAGCCGGTATACTACACCATTTCCCAATAGTTGAAGAGTTTAACCACCCTTCAGACCGTTTTGTGTAACGTTAGAGCCCTTAGTATACTTTTGGCAGCTGTTGAAAAAATGGCCCGGGTCCAAAGTACCTAAGTATGGTAAGTACGTTTGAAAATGATTTTTTGGAATGAATTTTTTTTTTATGTATTTTGGCTTTAGATTGAAGAAAAAAGTATATAATATATGTTTAGCAACATTTAATTTTTTTATTACAAATATATAACATTTTAATAACGATAATTTTTTATTGGAGCGACGATATACGATTCAAGCTATAAGCTATTTTGTTAGAGTATAAACACGTGGCGCTGCTTGCCACGAACATTTAGGGACCCTATAGGAGGGACGCGCCATGTACATTGTTGGGGGACAGGAACTCGTATAGTCACGTGATTGCGCGCGAATGATTCAACTAACCACAGCCGTTAATACATACTAAAGATAAACATGGCTGCGCGATGCAACGGAAGCTGTCCCCCCACATTTTCAGCCTAGCAGTGTATATGGCGCGTCCCTCCTATAGGGTCCCTACGAACATTCTGTCGTTATGTGCAACGATTGTTGTGATTTATGATAACAAAAAATACTATTTTTATACATATTTCATTCATTTTATATTACTTTCATATAAATGTAATAAAATAATAAGATTTTGAATAAATATAATACTCCAACAGCTGATATAATGGAGTATTTTGAAAAAAACGAGTTCATTTTTTTATCTTTTTTTCGGCAATCATTCTTCAAAATAAATATACTTTTTAAAAGATCCACTAAACTACTATTTCTTTTCTTGTACTAGTACACTAGTAGAAGACTCAGCTAAATCTTTTGGCCTTAATATTGAGAATTAAAAAAGTTATGAATTTTTTAATAAAAAGAGTCATTTTTCTCAATTTTTCAACTTTGGTAATTTTTTAAACATATTTAAATTTAATTTAAAGCTATAAAACCTATATAGTCTTTTTAAGTAAGTATTAAAGAAGTCTCAAAAAAATGTTGAAGTAAATCTATGCAATAGTTAATTTTTTATAACAATTTTTATCGCCCGGGTCCGAAGGACTCGGGTTCGGTAAGCGTGTTACTCCAGGGAGGTGTGGTAAGCAAAGGTTAAAAGACAATCGATAAATAAATAAACATTTGAAATTTCGATTATTTGATTGCATAGTAGATAACAGTGGAAAAATAAAAGAAGAAAAAGAAGAAGAAGAAAGAAAAAAGGATCGACAAAAGAATTTCACGAAAAAAAGAAAAAAGCATTTAAACGGGTAAGCGAGAATAAAAGAGTTGTGTGTATCACGGTATGGACTAAAGGTGAACTCCAACCCATTTTCCTCGAGAATTGTTCGCCATGAATGAGCGAGGCAACGTCGTCCTTCATTAGCCTGTACCGGAAATGGAGTTTTTCCTACTTTCCGGTCCGTCAATAAGACGCGTTCGAGTCTGGGCTCCTCTAGCAACGTAAAAAAAAAACGTGCAAAGCGTGTGAATAGCATTTCCGAAGGAACCTGGAAACGGGCTAACAAAAATGTCACAGTCATTCTTCTGCCTTAATTATCCGTCACGGAAACGGTTGCGTCCGTGCAGAACTACGATGCCGCAGTACCACAACCGTTAAAAAACCTCGAGATGGTCTTGCATTCTTTCATCATTCGTTCCTCTCAATTCGTAAATTAAATTTTTAATATTTTTTTCACACACACACATATTCTCTAATTTTATTTCTATACATCGATGATTCTATATAAATCATTCGTTTTACGATTTTGGAAATATCATCGAAATGACATTACATTGAAAAGGAAATGAAAGGAGATGGAAAATAATATGCATATATGGGGCATTTTCCACATCAAATCGGCCACTTTTTGACCCTGACCCCTTTCGATTTGGCTGAAAGTTTTTCATCCTATTCTGCCCTATGAAAAACAGTTCATTTTTTTTTATTTGATTGAAAAGAAATTTTTCAATTTTCAAAATTTAAAATGTTTGTTTTTATTTTTTAAACTTTGTTTTTTGAGACTATAAATTGAGTGTATAATATTGTAAAATTGTTTAATTGCATTAATTTAATTTCAAAAAAAAAAAAATTAAAAATTTTGAAAATTAAAAAATTTTTTTTAATCAAATAAAAAAAAATAAAAAGCTAACTCAGCCTACTCTGGGACTGGATAATCGCAGAATTAGTCAAAGTTATTTTTTAGAAAATAAAAAAAATTAAAAATGGCGAACTTCGAGAAAATAACGGTTTTTCTCCAAAAATGCGAAAATTTCATGGAATTTATAATTTTGAAATTTTTTTTGTATTTTTCTCTGAGAAGTACATTTAAAAACAAAAATTTAAAAAAAACGTCCTAATTGGTTGAATTTTGAAGAAGTTATAGCCATTTAAAAAGAAATAGCTATTTTTTTCAAAAATTAATAATTTTTCTTGGGTTTAGTAAAATAATTTGAAAAAATTTTGAGAACTGTTTTTCATAGGGCAGAATGGGATAAAAAACTTTCAGCCAAATCGAAAGGGGTCAGGGTCAAAAGTGGCCGATTTGACGTGAAATGCCCATATATATAAATTCGAATCCAATTAATTATTATAGATATAGATTATAATAAATATAAATTTAATCTTTTTATATCTCCAATCGAATATACGATGTAATTGAGGAGAATAGAAATATTGTTACATATATATACAAAATAATATAGAGAAACAAATTGTTAGATAAATATTCGAAAATCATTAAGAAATTATGTTAATAGAAAGACAAATACATTTCCATTAGTACCAAACTAATGTCATTAAAATCTAAAGTCATAGCAAACTTATATTCTCCGGATGGAAAAAAATCCGGAAAATTATCCATAGGTATAGTGAAGCAACCGGTATCTATAGAAATCTGAAATATTACAAAATAGCGTAAGTTAATTAATAAATCATGATAAACCTTCAAATATATCAAATAATCATTGATTCAAAAGATTCAAAATAAAAATAAATTATTATACCGGTTGTATAGGACATTCCAAGGGTATCTTCATCACCTGCAAAATTGGGCCGATAAAGCTGGTATCGTTTATCATTTGGCACGTTGTCATTTGTATTTCAATACCAGTTGGTTCAGTAGGCTCACCATTAACCATTCCATATAGATTGCACTTACACTAAAACACGTTAAACAACATCGTGCGTTCAAATATGTACTTAAATATAAATTATTGTATACATTCAAATTATACATAACTATTATAAGTACAAATTTCGTAAACTCGCTTATGCTGTATCAACATGCGCGCACACACACAGACACACCCGTTTTTACAGGTATATAAATTAAGTTTACTATTAAATTTAGTAATTATAATTCACCATACGAAGAGAAATTTTTCTTGTAATTATTCACATTTTAAATGGATTTTTTTTACAGAAATTTTATAAATTTAAACACTTATCCAATGCTTATTGAACTATTCTTACCATTGCTTCTGAAGGTATTTCTTTTATAAAATCACATATGAATTTAATTATGGGTAACATTTCGTCGTTATCGCAAGCATCTAGTTTACAATTCTGAAAATATTCCTCATTAACTTGTAAATCGATGCTATCGACAATAATCTGCAAATCGGACTGCAAACAAAAAAATTGATTGATGATTAATCTTTATGACTTATTCATTTTTTCTTCGAAAAAACAAACCGTCCTCAATAAGATTATTTTGTCTATTTTAGACATAGCTCGTTCTACGTTGTGTGTTACGTATATAAAAAATATTGTAACAAATATGCGAAAGGAAAATATCATGTCAAAGATGAACTATTAAGATAATAAGATGTAAAAATTTAAAACGGAAAGCAATAGGAGTTAGTAAGAAATAAGCAATTAGTAAAAAAAATAAATAAGGAAAATACTTATTGAAATACAGTTATATAAGCATCATTATAAAATAAAAGGAAGATCATATTTCAGTGCATTAATTGTGAGTTATGTAATTATGTGTTATGTTTCGTTTACTAGAATTTTCTTCTTTAAATATATCAGAAATGAAATATTACATATAAACATAAATAATTGTATTTTTGTTATATTTCCAATTTATTATATATATATACATTATATGGGGCATTCCACGCCAAATCGGATTGTTGTAAAAATTTTTATTTTTGATTTCCGCCATTTTTTGATATTTTTTAGTACCCATCGAAAAAACGTTCCTCTTAAATTTTGGCATTTTTTTGATCATCCATTCCAAAGATATCGAATTTAAAAAAAAAAACAGCTTTTTCTGTGGTTTTTAGCCCGTAACTTTTTTAAAACTCATCCAAATGAAAATTACCATTCTACATAAAAGTTTTGTTTTTCAATGTGCTTTTCGAAAAAAAATTCAAAAAAATTATTTAAAGTGTCTTAATACGTAATTTTCGATTTTTAAACTTTAAATTGCATTTTTTGAAGTGAAATTTTTTTTTATTTTATTAAATTTTGTCATTTATTTCTCTCTTTCAGTGTATTTTGAAACACTTTACATATTTTGTTTTGTTATAACAAGTGTAGGAAAGTCTTAATTACTGATTAAGATTAATAATTAACGAAAATAAGAAAAGTCTTGATTTATTTTCGTGATTATTTGAAAAATTTTGGCAGTCTATTATCCAATCCAATTTTCTGTAATAAAATAGATTTTTTATGTGGATAAAAACATTAAAAAAATTCATTGCAAATTTAAAAAATAAAAAAAATATAGTCAACCAAATATTGCTGTAAAGTTTTCTCCTGAATCAGATTACACAGAAGCAAAGATAAAGCTAGATATGAGATACAATATCGCGAAGTCAATCACCGGAACCCAAAAATTGCATTGTATTCTTCCAAAAGATAATGGAACTATGCAAGTTAAAAAATATTCAAGTTCTATTTATGATCGCACATGTAAAATTTTCAAAAAATCATAATATTCATGAACCAATTCAAAAACCATATATATTCATATTTTTCTAATATTTTCCCTATATTTTTTAAAGAAAAAAATGTTCAAGTAATGTATTAAAATAAGATAAACGTTTTACCTGTGCTAATCCTGATCGAAGTTTACACAACCCAATCAATAAAATTAATACTTGCCAACCCATCATTACACTTGTTATGGCTGTCTCATAACAACTACTGAAATTCATACTATCACAGTTCATTATATCATCAGTTATTTTATTAAAAAAGAAGGACTTGACACGAAACGTTGATTCACGTTAGTGCGATAGGATCATGCTCATTGTTGTCACCGGTTGATCATTAATAATTGTTCTTACATGTATACGTAATGCATAGCAATATTGACACCTCTGTGAAAACCAGTAATTATTAATTTATGAAGATCATTATTAAAAGCAAACCACTGGTTGAACAAGAAAATTAATTGTTCTTGAAATAATAAACAACATTTGTAACATGAGTAAGAGTAAAAGAAAAAAGTTTCACATAGTTAAAAAAAATATAATCGAAAAATGCAAGATTATATAACACACACGTTACATGATATCTCGTAAATATAAAAAATATAAATTTATAACATGTAATACGAGTAAAGAGAACACTGATAAATATTATAAGAGAAGAAAATAACATCAAGTAGGTCGTTCTAAACTAATAAAACTTATAACTTTGTAATTTCTTGTTCATAATAAATTATGAATAATGAAATAATAATGAATATTCCATCGAAAGTTACAATTACTTAAGTTTTCATTTTATTGAAGAAAAAAAGAAAAAGAATAAAATCTCAGTCGTCTTTATCATTTTTTATTTCCACTTTTAATAATGAATTAATGAATATTCTCTTAAGTAATATAAGTACTTATCCTTAATATTATTAAAAGATACAACATAAAATTGAATAAGATCCGTTCTAATCACTTTTTAATATCTATTAATAATAATTAAATAAATATAATAATATCGTTTCGACGGATAATTAAATAATAATGAATACTCTCTGCGAGTATTACGGATTCATTCTGGTTCTTACGCCGAAAAAAAGGCTATTTTCACGATTTTTTTTAGGCTTTGTAGGATACATATACATGTAAAAGTTGTTGGGTATGATAAATACACTCTAGAAGTACAAGAAAAAAATTTTTTTTATTGTTTTTAACATATTTTGACATTGAAAATGGCTGACAAACGAGAACCTTTCAAAAGTAGGTATGCTGTTAGCGGGCATCGAAATTTGAGAACGGTTGATCTAAAACAAAAAAATTAAACGGTCTTAAATTCAGTATGACAATGGCTATCGGGTATGCTAAAACTATCAATTTTTATGAAAACAAAACAAAATGACGGCTATTTTTTCGAAAAATAAAAAAATCGTTGATTTTTTTCGCACTTTTTTGTAAAAATATATATAGTAAAAATTAATATTTTGACTTGGTTATAGCATGCGAGATAGCCATCCATGTTTAGAGTATGTGGTTAAAATTTCAGAAGGATCGGTTGAGTAGTTTCAGAGATATCATGCCCGCCAACCGAAAAAACGTTGTTTCAAGAAAAACGCGTTTAAAGTTTTTTTTAACAAATTTTTAAAAAGTCTGACTTTACCTTATTCTGCGATGCCTACCCCATACAGTATGCCCCTTCTGCTTCTTCAAAATACTCATTATCTTCCACTCTAGCCTTTTTTCGTTGTGTCCTGGCCTCTTTTAAAGATTCTCCGCTCAAACGATTGGTTGAGCGCACACGCGTGTTGTCGCGGTTACTAGCGTAATTGACTGCGATAGGGCCAAGTTTTATCCCCAAAACGTGCATTATTTTCAGTATTGGATCAAAACCTTCGTTGAATATACAAGATGCCAATTTACAAGCTATTTCAACAATTTTTTTACCATTAAATAGGTGTTTAGGCACTATAACCCAAATGCATTTGTTGAAGCACTCATTATTATTTTGAGTGTGGCCACCTAAACATCTTTCAAGTAATTCTGTTTTGGTAAGGTCTACTTTAACCTTTTGTTTTTTGCTGCTATATTCATGCAGAGACATTTCCACTTACACAACCGCAAATGGTTTGCCCCTCTATCTGTAATATCTCTATGTGTTTGGATCGCAAAATAATATACTTAAACTGCTCAGATCGTTCTAAAATTTTTGTATGATAATTCTGCATATGTCTACCTCCGAAAAATGCAAAAAAAATTGATTTTTTTAAAATGATTAACCAGAATGAACCCTTAAAAACATAGTTTTTCTCGATAAAACTTATTCCAACTTGTTTTAATAAATTAAAATTCGTTCTATAAATTATTATTACATCTAACATAAGTAACTTCCTACAATTTCTTAGAATAATAAACAAACGATAGACGTTTATTTTTTTTTACCTTCCACTAAATGAAATAGTAGAAAAAAAAGTCGTTACACAAGCAATCATTGAGTTTTTTTCGTGAAGGTAAGTTAAAAATGAACGTTTGATCACCGCAAACTAGCGAAACTGGGGCTGGGGCTGGGGCTAGGGCCAAGGACGAGGACGGGGCCTGAGCCGGGGCCCCGGAACACAGCCTTTCACATTTAATCCTGGATCCTTCCTTGTTATCACGCTCACTGTCGTGGCGTGTCGCTGTATCGCGAAGAACGCTCGAACCGCACCGAATACCACCCCATCGACTGTTAACATTGGCATTCGCCCAGTGCACTCACAAAGAGGTGCATAACGTGACCTGTTTTCATTACTCTCGACTATCCGGCTTTTGCCGCTTACAAAAGCTCGCACGAGTGAGCCTGAAACGAGGAACGTAACTACGAGTGCACCAAGTTAGTAGTGTAACTTCAGAAGAAAAAGAGAGAGAGAAATAAAGAGATAAGTTAAGGTAATGTTATGAAAAGGCGACATTGAAGTTTGTTATAACTATGACTACCCTGTTTGATATCCCAGTGTGTTCTTTTACAAGTAACAAGGAACGTCGAAGAAAAGGATCAACTTTGTATTAGATGTTTGCAAAAGTTCGTTGATATTGCAAATAAGTAGAAATTACTCTTCAAGTTTTATACTGTTTTGGTATTTTCGTTTTCTTTCTTTTAAGGAACTTTAAGAAATTTATAAAAAGGGTTCTATTTATGATTTTAAAATTTATTTATAGTATCTTTAAATAATCTCATTTATGTTTTAGATAGTACGCACGAGATTAAAATTTATCTACAGTATATTAAAGTAACGCGTAACCTCGCTTTTTTCCTAGGTAAAAATGAAACTCAATTAAGTACAACGCTCATTACAATCTACGCAAATGTATGCTTTTTTATTTCACATAGGAACTAAAAATACGAACATAGGTATATACACTATTACTTTAAAAAAATAGATCGTTTATACAAATTCTTCGGATTACGCATATGCTAAATTATGTATTTCTCTAATAATATGTATTAATTACTAAAATTTTCTTTCATTTACACTCTTGCATTCATTGTCCACTTTAATGTTTTTGCTTTTGTAGGGTTCAGAAAAAAAAATATATATATAGTATTAATATATTAATGGAATTCGGAGAAAAATATATTATAGTTTATTTAATTATTATATCGTCGAGCGATATTTACAAATCTTTACAAAAAGTGGCGTAATTGTAAAAATACCGAATACAAAAGAGTTACAAATATAAACCGACTGACTGACTGACTGATTGATAAACTGACTGATTTGCAGAATGACTGACATAACAGATAATACACAGACTGATTGTATAATTAGTGGACAGATACAGACAGCCTAAAGGACTAAAGACGCTTTCTTACTTTCCTTTCACATATATATATCAGAAATGAGCTACACCCCTTTGGAGGGGGAAGGAAATTATAAATTATATGATGTCCGCCAACGGCGGGCAAAGTTCGATCAGAATTATATAATGTCTCATTCGAGAGGATTACTTCCCACCTGGGTAACATCCCCACCCGGTTGAGAATTTTATTATTTTCCCTCGATATTACTCTCTAAAAAATATGAGCGTCGCGATACGAGGGCGTAGTTCAGGGAGAGCCACCGGTGGCACTCCTTTTCTTCCTGGATACTCTGAAATTATGGAGACATCGCAATGCAATCAGCGGTACTACGTGTTTTGTAATCCCGAGAATGAGACATTATATAATTTTGATCGAACTTCACCCGCCTTCGGTGGGCTCGTTTGATCCTTTAATCTTACTGACCAATAGTAGAAGGATCCACTCTTCA
This sequence comes from Polistes dominula, assembly GCF_049000335.1. NCBI lineage: Eukaryota > Metazoa > Arthropoda > Insecta > Hymenoptera > Vespidae > Polistes > Polistes dominula. The sequence continues at coordinate 7,732,744 of NW_028301147.1, forward strand.
TAGTCCACCAATGGGTACAGCTTATGTTTTTGGTAAAGATCGTAGTGAAAACTACGTATAAAGGAACTTCGTTCTAAAATAAGGGAATATCATTTTTTCTTATGGTGTCGCATGTGTTTACATAGGAATCCGAAACTACTCGAAGGACCCAACACTGCACAAAGGTTTTCGTCGCACCAATATGTTTCGATAATTCTTAAGTTTGTTTGGGATTTTATGGCCATCCCAGAATATTCCTTTTAGTGAAGTTTTTTCTTTTACTAAGATCGATAGCGTATTCAAAATAAAATATAAAGGAAATATGTAACTAAATATTAGTCTTATCGTCTACACTTTCAGTCGTACGATTTATTTCTCTTATATTTTAACATAAGTCTTTTTTCAACTGTTGAACTGTAACGATGACGCATTAGCAGTAATCGAATATTACAGATAACAATTTTTAAATCTTCATAAGTCAAACAAAAGAATAATGCAAACTATAGAATTTTCAAAAACACAATTTTTACGAAAATAAAATTTCAAACGAACAAAACTTTACTCCCTTTTTCGAATTATTTTTATTATACATGTAGAATCATCCCTGTTGGGGCCTAAATTCCTCAATTAAGAGTCCTCTGGCAATTTTGTATATGGTTCACAATCGGAAAGGTTGGGATGTGCTCTTTGTTGTTCCTTGTGAATCCTTAAGTCCTTTGTTCCGTATTGCTTCTATATTCTTTATATGCTGAAGGTGTATCGTCGTAGGCGTCCGGTGGCGGAATAGAAAGAATGGTCCTTTGAACTGGCCCAGCAGGGTGCATATATAGTGGAGGTGCGAGAGGTAGGGATGCGAGAGGTGGTGGTAACTATCGTAGCACTTCGACAGTCGCCGGTAGTGTTCGATACTCGTTAACCCATTCGAGACGGCGATTTTTTTCGAACACGGTCCCCAGGAGCGAAATTTTTTTTTTGTTCATATTGTTCATTTTTAATAAAAAAACTTGTTTACTACAGAAATCACCCAATTCGTAAGCGAATTTGCATAAATAAGATGATTGCACACCGTGTGTGTAACTCGCTCCTCAGAAAATTTTTATTGCGAGGAGCGGATTGAACACCATGTGTGCAATGTAAGGTAAAATAAAAATACATCATTAAAATTGATAAATATTTATTTTAAAAATAATTAGATAATATAAAATCGTTATGTTGCTTTCAATAATGAAGAACAGAATATAATGCAAAGAAAATTTTTAAGAAATAGTAAAAAATCAAAAAAATAATTTGAACAATGAAGAAAATAATATAAACAAGAAATAAATTTTCAGAAAAATGTCTAAAGGTAATAAAGTAATGTATAATGTAATATCAAGCGCAGCCTGCGTATTCATAATTTCTTACATTATAAGAAATTATGAATACGCAATATTCAATGTAAGAAATTATTTCTTACATTATTTGATTAGGCGGTATATATAGAAGGCGATACTATTGCTATTGGTGATAAATTTGAAAAATAGAATTAGATAAATATGGGTTCTTACATTGATATTTTCTAAAAATGTAGATTTTGAAACTCCAAACAAAATGTTTTGTTTTGTTTTGGTACGCAATAAAACCAATGCCAAATTTTGTTTTTCTATACTTTATAGATACTATTAATTCAAAAAAAAATCTTCTCTCGACGATTATTTTACTCAGAATAACTGATAATTGCTCATTATTATTATTGCACACACGGTGTGCAACCCGTCTTTTAGCCTCGGAAAGCAATTGCACACACGATGTGCAATCGGTCTCGAATGGGTTAAGAGTATCGATCTATAGTCTTAATCGATAGAATCGGACGCGCGCGTTTTGAATACCGTTAGTTACCGTACCATCATTTCGGATCGTACAATCCCCGTATAATCACCATCCGAATATACACCTTTCTTAGATAGTTATAAAAATCAATTGTGAATATGTATTAGTCTATTGACAAATTACTATTATTTTTGTCATATCTAATGTAAAAGTAAATTTTATTTATAAAACATATATTAGGATATATTTTGTTTATTATCTGGTAAATTATAATAAATAAGTGAAGATTTGATTAAAAAAAATAAGATAATAATAAAATTCGTATTCGTAATAGAAAATTATAGCGTGAAAATTTCATGAGGATGGTTCTTTGATTTTTGATTGATTGAACCGTCAGTTTAAATTAATCCCACCAATAATAAATTTAACATTTGATCCAAGCATGTATTTCAATTATATTTTTACTCTTTGTCAGTCAATTTCCAATTGCGCAGAACAACGAGAAGCATCGTCAATGAACCTACTACCACTCACCTATCCAGTCTCGTATCCATCCCACATCCAACCACTAAAGTCCCATGCAATTGAATTAATCGCGATCGAATCTAGCGTGCGTAGTCTCCTCTTTCGAAAACGAAAGCCACAATCGCATGAACCACTAAATCGAACTTTCCTATAATCGCTTTTTCCTAATCTTCTCCAAAACTACTTGGCAAAATAAGAGAGTGAGAAAGAGAGGGACATAAGGGAATAGTTAGATTTTTACACAATATTTTATATTCAACCTACGTATTAAATCACAGAAACCGTCTAATGACTAATATCAAATAGCTAATATTCCATCGGGGAAGGATTTTTTACATAATATAGATATTTTTAAAATGTTTGTATTTCGTTATATTTTAACAACATATACCTTGTATGATTAGATTTAAGTAGTTGAAAAAAAGGGTAGAAAATAACATTTTTTTTTAAGTGAAACATTTTAAGCGACGATAATGAAACGACATGAAAAGAAAAAGAGAGAGAGAGAAAGCGAAAAAGAACCTAAAATTGATTGACGGTTGAACGAAATTATGGAATTTGGATATTATGGATCTAATATTTTATTAGATGAAAATTTTTAACTCATAGTCATCATTTGTCAGGAACGTTAAAACAATCCTAAATATTAATAGAGTACAGCACTGTGTTCGATATATTTTAAAATAATTGTTAATTAATCGAAAGAAATGTATATTGTAGTCTAAAAATACCAAGTATAAGCTTAACGTTTCGTTATTTTAAAATTCTTCTATTAATTGTTGTTTATATAACTTTCCGAAGGCAAAAATATATATATATATATATATATATATATATATATATATATATATATATATATAATATGTGTAGTAAATAGAATTTATTCTTTTAAAAGTCATATAAACAAAAACTAATAAAAGAAATTTTAACTGATTTATATAAAGGACAATGAGTTAGTTTGCTGTTGGATTTCGGAGAGGACAGTACGTCGAACGTATACTCCGTGCTTGTAGACTATAATATACAATTCCTTCAATTAATTAATAATCAATTAAGGTAAATCTATCACAGTAATATATTTTACCAATATTTAGGATTGTTTAAACTAAAATACATTAATATTAAATACTATATTAAACTAAAATACATTAATATTAAAAAGAGATTCAATGTCTTTTTAATATTAAATACACATGTATTCAATATTTTTCAATATATTGTACTACTAGGGATTTTTAAACAAATATACTCTTATTATAAACAATAAGTCTTATAATATTACATATTTTAATTTCCTTTTCTTTTGTAAATGATAAGTCTTATTTTTGATTTCCTGTCCTTTTATTTTATTTCCTTTACTTTTACATTTATTTCCTTTACTTTTAAATTTATTTCCTTTCCTTTTACATTTATTTAATTTCCTGTTTGAAATCCGATCTTAATCTTAATTAAACAAAACCCTGCGATCTTTCCGATGTGTGTTAAAGGCCCAACCTCCAGTGATACTAGACGCCAATGAGATTCATATATTTCCTTTCCTCTCAAAAAAGTCGTAGCTCATTTTTAGTAATCTATGAAAGTAAATAAGTAAGAAAGTCCAAGTTAGTTAGTCTGTCTTCATCTGTCTGTTATTGTTCTGTATTCTGTATCAGTTATAATTCTTCTGTACTCTGTTCTCTGCACCCACGTCATTTCTGTTAAAACTGCTCGACATATTAATTAAAATATTAAATAAATTATTATTATATTATCATTATATATTCCATATCTGCATCTGTATCTATTCGCGTACACTATATACCCAGTGAACACAATTACATCAAAATGACGTCAAATGATTTTGCCCTATGTCAGGATTTACGTAAGATATAAGTCAGATATGAGTCACATGTGACTTATTATTTCACACTTATTGACGTAAGACTTTTATGTAATAAATATGACGTTAGGCTGACTTGACGAAACAAAAGAACAAAAAAGCAATGATGTCATAAAGATAACTAGTTGTTGCCGAATTTCTTACTAGTATATGACGTAATATACTAGTTTGCGCATGCGTGCCATGGCATTACGTCACAATGAGTAAGAGCAAGATAGCTTCATTTTCTGTTTCTTTCTACAAAGGCGTAGGACTAAGGGAGTAATTACCTGTCTTTAAATTGGGATATTTCCTACAGGTAAATATTTATAAATATAAATTCAACACCAAAATTTAAAAAATAAATTAAAAATTCATATGAAAAAGAAAATTTTTTTAAATAACCCGTTTTAAGCGAAATATCGAGCAAAAACCGTTTTCACCCCTTGATTTTTAATAGAAGGGATGAAAAAAAAAATTTTTTGTTTTCTTACGATTGTTCTTTGTAGTTTTTTTAAAGATAATTAAAAAAAAAAAATTTAAAAAGTCCAATTTTTATATTTTTTATTGAATTTTCATTTTTTGAGTACTTTGAAGCGTCGTAGGGGTGAAAGTGTGCGTTTTAGGGGAAAAATGGTCTGAAAGAGATAGGCCTAAAATTTTATGCTCTACAACTTTTATTTGAAACTTTTTTTGATATTTTCAACATATAATCCAAAAATCGTATTTTGGGGTAGTTTTTAATTTTTTCACCCCTTTCCCGGTGGTTGAGAACTTTTTTACTTTGCCCACAGTTTTGTACGCATTTTTCTGATAATTTCCATATTTTTTCAGCCGTATAGCTCAAAAACCCGATTTCAGGGCTATTTTGACTGGACTATTAGGCTTAACCCCCATTACAACCCTTTCCCAAAAACATAAGATTTTCCTTCGGAAGATCCTGGTGGGTGGACCCTCCTACTATTGGCCAATAAGTCCCATTTAGGTCCTTCCCTCTCCAAAGGGGTGTAACTAATTTAGGTATAAAAGCATATGAAATCAAGTAAGAACTCTCTGTCTGTTCGTAACATATCATTTTTCTGTCTATTAAGTACTCTTGCCTGTAATACGCATTGTCTGTTACACATCATACATTTATACAGTCCACATCAAATAATTGTAACATAGTCGCCAAGATTCAAGTTAATAAATTATTGTTGACTAAAAAATTGCCTTTAGTATACTACAAAATCACTCACACCGTATTAATTTACCGTCGTGAGACTTTCCGTATAAACTCGCATATAATTGCAACTTAAAAACTGTACGTTAGTTTGAAACGGATTCGCGTCAGCATAACATATAGTGCGCGCGAACATATTTTGATCCTTCGAGCCGGATATATCAGTCGAATATATCTACTGCATACACAAGTGCGCGATCACATTTACAGACAATCAGACATTAAATGAAGAGTGAACATAAAACAGTTATCCAACATGTGGTCCATTACAACAAAGACATTGGCAACGTTGACCACATGTCTTCACAAAATTATCATTCATAAATCAATTAAGGTAAGCTCGTTACTAAAGAATTACCAATTCTATCCTTCTCCTTCCCATTCTGTTTTACTTATAAATAATCATGGCTATTGAAAATACGAAACAAATTGCCGAACTAATTCATCGTTTTTATAAGTAACTTTATTCACATATAGGTCATATAAAAATACGTTATTATATTTCAAAAGATGATCATGGTATTTATTTGATCTAAATTATATGAGTGATTAAAGAAACACGAAAAGTAACAACAATGCACTGAATCCGGACACCCTTTTATTCGATAACTTCTCTTGATTCGAGATTACGAATTGTCCATAGTAAGTTGAAGAGCCAAATTTCGCTTTCTCTCCAAATTCATTTCGTCAGATATTCTTATAAGATTTGCCTGTTCGAAACTAAGAGCCCTCTTTAATTCCTGCAGTTTCCAAGATGCTTCCATTTGTTTTTCAGCTATTTGCCTTTGCAGCGCGGCAATTCTTTTGTTCAAAATATCGTAATCTTCTTGAGAAGGACTTCGTCCGGGACAAGGAACGGTAAAAACTGTATCGATACTTGGTTTATCGCTATCGTCTCGAACCATACTCGACGTAAGTAAACAAATTTTATCGTGAAGATCTGCCATTTGTGTTAGTGTCAATGACTAAAGACAAAAATTGGATTTTTTTATTTATACAAGTATACTTATTTGATTTGGTTATTTTCTTTTTTTTAATTAATTATAATATAATAATATATTTTATTTATAATTAATCCTCTATAATTTAACAGTTTTTTAATATTTAGCATTAAAATATTATATATATAATTCTGAAATTTATAATATCATTTATATTAATATACAAACATCAAATATAAAATGGCAATTAAGTTTGTTACAATATAATGAAATAAAATGACAACTACGCAGATATATCAATGAATATATGACGAATCTCAAAAGTACATAACACGCGTTATGGAGGATTAAATATTTAATAATAATGATTTTTATTTTATACAGACAATGTGTATGCGATACTAACTTTTAACCAAACATCAGAATCGAACGAATCGAGTGCTTCTTTATCCTCGGAAATGTCTTCTTCCATGAATTTCTAAACGATTATTATAATAAGTTTTCATTATGTAACATTGAAAGAGCAAAAGCATAAAAATTTACAGTAGAGAACGATGAATATCGCGTAATAATAGATATTTCTCAACTGCGCGTTATTATTACGGCTTGATAGCTACACATCAGCGTCAGAGAGTGCCAAGCGCTTGGATCTGCACGAACTAATTAATAACTGTAATTACACGATTTGTGTCCCGCTCATGGTAACGTTAAACGTCATTCCATAAACAAAGCTCCCGGTGCCATGCTATAAGAAAGGATATGCAAACGCGTTACCCGCTGGTAGAAAATTAAAGGGTATCAAACTAACTGATTTACAACATCAAATATTAATAAATGTATATCGAATTCTCACAAAATCAAAATAGAAGTTTATATGTATTTTATATACAAGGTGATAAATAAAATGTTCGAATATTTTAATGGCTTATAGTACTTATCAAGTAGAGTTACAATTATCTAATTAACATGTATTCTAAAATAAACTCTTTCTATGTTAACAAACTTTAATTATTTATAAACGTTCGATATCGTAAGCAAGTCTTTTGTTAATATACTGGAAAACTTACAATATCGAGAATGTTCATAAATAATTAAAATTTGTTTACATCGAAAGGGTTGATTTTAGGGCCCATGTTAACGAGACATTTTTTTAATCTTCTTGATAAATATTATAAGTCTTTTTAAATTTAAACTCTTTTTTTACCTCCCTGTATATAAAAGATAAAATTCCAATATTTGCTTATCTCGAGGCAAATAAACAGACGCAGTCGTTCAAATAAAAATTATATTGCACTACATATAATACATAGTTTAGAGACTTTGATGTTGGAATTTTAAGTAACGCATTTGCTCAAGAAACTAAAGCCTTTGCAAACACACGCAGAAAAACAATAGCTACAGTTAATTTAAAATTCTTCTTTTATAATATCAATGTTTTGTTAGAAAACGTTGTGAAAACGTTTAAATAAGTATTTACATTTCCTAGCTAAAAAAAAATTGCGAATTAAATTTATCGACGTTTCACTAACCTTCTTCAAATTTTTGTCCTCCTCTCTCATAGATTTTCGTAGGTCATCCAATTCTTGTATCTCGATTTCAACACGATAAATATTATTGGATAGTTCATGGAAAATTAAGAGCAATTTATCGAAAGGCGAAATTAATCTTCGAACGAAATCATCATCCTCTTCAAAAGCCGAAGCCATTTTCGGTTTTTCTTCTATTTTACCAGTTAAAAACATCACGTAATCTCGCACACGACTCAAACCTATTCAAATAAATCGATTTACATATAAAAAAAATTGATTTTCTACATGATTATCATAGCTAAATTGCTTATTATTGTTTCATAAAATAATAAATTTATGTTCTTTTTTAAATAAAAGAAAAAAAATGTAATAAATGCAATACACACAAATAACTTTACCATCAATTAAGGATGCGAAATTGCTATATATGTTGAATTCAAATTGATGCAATTATAGTAATTAAAATTCAAACTCGAAATCGTGGCTTTACAACTGCTATAGATCGACATTATTTCCTAGAAGTTGTATGTGTGCATCTGTCGTTTCTAACTTCGTAAAGCCACAGACTTATTCAGAAGCATCAAACTCATCGCCAATTAAAAGTTTCGAATACTCCATGATCATTATCGTTCGGTTCGTTAAAATTCTTACATGCCAGAAAAATATCTATATAATCTTCGAACTCCACTTACCGTCGTTTTGTTGTTTTATTTTTTTCATCAGCGCTTCGATCACTTCGATTATAAAATCATTATCATCCGAAACCGTTGATTTGTCTTCTCCTATAAAACAATTGAAATGTTCAAAATTTTTTTAAGAATTAAAACAAATAGAATATAACTAATAACAAACCTGGTACAGGTAAGAGTTTTCTCAGGCCAAAGTTAGCCTTTTTGATATCATCTAATTGAAGCTTCGACTCGATGTTCTCTAATTTCAGCCGATCTATCTCTTTTTTCGAAGCCTCTGAATCATCCGTCATTTTAGTCTTCAATTGACGATAATTTGTGTCCAATTCTTGGAGATCAGTACGTGTCTTACTAATATCTTTTTTCAAACTTTCGTTCTCCAATCTTAATTTTTCTCTGTCCTCTTGGCACCAGTCTAATGCTTTCTCCAATTCTCGTAGAGTTTCAATTTCCTTTAATGAGGCATCCCTCATCTTGTTACACTCTGCAAGATCTCTCTTCAAGCCATCGATTCGTGTTGCAAAAAGATCTTTTTGATGTTGCAATTCTTCGATCATTTTATCCATCTTAGATTTCTCCGCCGATAAGTCAGAAATTTTCTTTTCCATAGATCCTATCTTCGACTCTGCATGCTCGAGAGATTTTCTCGATCTTTCACCGTCCGATTTTAAATCTTCTTCTTTTTTACGTAAACTTACGACCAGCTTATTCGCATCATCCATTTGTATTTTCAATTTGTCCGTTTCAGCTTCCAATCTTCCCGTTTCGACGCGTATCCTGGCCAATTCCTCTTTCAATGCAGCCAATTCTTCCTTGCAAGAGTTACAATCTCTTATTGCTGCTCCTTTAATATCTTTCTCAGTATTCAATTGTTTTTCGAGTTTATCAATACGTGCCCTTAAATTTGTCAACTCGTCGAGAAGACTAATTTTTTCTTCTTCCGTTTTTGATACCTTCTCTTCTATATTTTTCAATTTATTCGTCGTGTCCGATAACATTTTCTGATCATCTTCTAATTGATTTTTCAACTTTTCGTTCTCTTCTCTAAGCTTCCTCAGCTCTTCCATTATTTCAACGTTTTCTTTTTGACAAGAAGATAATTCTGTTTTGAGTTTATCGACGTTAGATCTTTCCGCAGCTAACTCGGACTTCAGTTTATCGATTTCGATCAGTTGCCCATCTCCCTGACCTCGAAGTTTACCGTAATCTTCTTGAAGCTTCTGCTGGCCGACCTTTAGGTTGTCATTCTCGCTTTGCAAGCTCGCCAAATCCGTTTCTAACTTGGCTGCTTCTCTCGAAAATTTCTCCGTTTTGTCCTTCAATCTCTCAACTTCCCCTTTCATCGAAGTATTCTCAGTTCTCAGTGCTAAGATCTCAGCTTTCTGCTTCTCTATTTCAGAATCGGCCGACGTCAATCGTTGCAAGGTGTTTGCGAGAGAACTTTTCAGATCTTTGTTCTCCTCTCTGAGTCTCAATAATTCAGCCTTTAATGCTGATAACTCATCCTTCAGACTGATATTCTCGTCTTTCATTACGTTGAGATCTTTTAAGGCCTCTTCTTTCAATGACTTGTCAAGTTCATGAGACTTCCCTAAATGATCCAATTGGTATAATATATCTTCCTTCTGTTTCTCAAGTTTCAAATTGTCTTGCTCTAATTGAGAAACTTGTTGTTCCAATAACTTTTTAGATACCTAAAATACAAACAAAAACATCCATAATCATCTATGGATAATTATTTTAATGATTAAAACCATTACCTGACATTCGACAGACTCTTTCAAAGCTTTCTCTAAATCAGCCTTCAACTTATCAACGCTTAAACCAGTTTTACAATTTTCCATTTTCCAATGTTCAATTTCTTCTTCTAATTTCGAAGTCTGATCTTCGAGATTAACTATTCGAGCTTTTAACGTTTCCATTTCCTTAATTAATTCTAAATTTTCGTTCTTCACATTTGACAAGTCATCGCCAAACTTTAAGAGCGTTTTCTTCAATTCTTCTTTCTCCTCTTTGAGTGCTTCGTTTTCTTTTTTCAATTCGTCGATCTTAACCAGCAAATTCTTTAACTCGTTCTTAAGAGTCATTAATTCTTTCTCAGCGTTGCTTCTTGCCAATTTCTCAACGTCCAATTCAGCCAATGTATCGTCCAGCTTTGCTTTTAATATATCCGATTCATTTCTAAGAGTCATGTTTGCAGACCTCAATTTTTCTAGTTCGGGCTTGAGCCGAGCATTCTCGTCATTTTGCATTTTCAAGCGTTCATTTTCATCTTTAAGTTTATCCAACTTCTCTATCATCTTATCAAGTGCGTCCTTCACCGCTATACTCTCGTTCTTTATCTTCTCAGCATCCGCCTTTGCTCGTTCACTCTCTTCCTTCGATGCATTATTTATAGACTCCAACTCGTTTATCCTACCTCTCAAACTATTATTTTCCTCTTTACATTTATTCAACGCCTCGAGTACGCCATCGAACTCTTCTATTTTTCTCCTCAGTGACTCGTTTTCTCCCATTAATTTATCGTTCTTTTCGTCAAGTTTCGCAAGTTCCTCGCGTAACATTACATTGTCCTTTTCAGCCTTCTCTTTTTGAGCCTTCGTTGATGCAAGCTCACTTTCCAAACGTTTAACTTCTTCCACAGCTTTTTCTTTATCATCTTTCTCCATATGTAATTCTTTCAATTGTTCATTGAAATTGAAATTTTCGTTACGTAAATTTTCCATTTCCGTTTCGACCGCATCGAGTTTATCGTTAAGATCATTTTTCAATTTTTCTTCTTCGGCAAGCCGTTTCTTTAATTCGTCGGCTTCGATCTGCATAGCGTCCAACTTTGAAATGATATCATTTTTTTCATCTTCTAAATTCTTCAAGTTATTTCTTAACGAAGCCAATTCGTCTTCCAAATCTTTGATTATCTTCAAAGATTTCTCGTTAAGTGCACGTTGTTCTTCTAAATCTTGCGTTAAGTCTCGAAATCGCGTTAATTCATTTTGCAGATCGTCGATATATTTCTTCAAACTCGTTTCCTCCAATAATTTTGCATCCAATTTTTCCTGCAAATCACCTAACTTCGTCATATAATCCTGCTCCAATTTTTCTTTCGATTCGAGGATCTTGATAATCTGGTCATTTCTTTCGGAAACGATCTCACGTATCTTTACTAATTCTTCTAAAAGATTATCTCTCTCAATTTCGAGATCATACAATTGAGGCTTAACATCTTCTATTTCTTTTTGCAACTTATTCATATCTGTAAAATAAGATGATAAACTTTTTATATGAAAGAAGACAAAAAGATTATTAACTATTGAGATTCGTACCTTGCAAACTAATTGTCGATTGTCTAAGTTCACTAGTCAGATCATATATCTGATAAAAATAATATTCCATTTGTTACATTTAATCTCATAAATAAATAGAAGGTGATTAAAAAAAGAAAAGAAGTAAATTACAAATTAAAATAACACCAAGAGAGAGGATTAATGAGTGAGATATTTTAAGAACGATCGAGAGATAACAAAGTCTTACTTTTTTGTCTTTTCTTTGAAGTTCCTCCTTTGACGCAACTACTTCTTCCATCAGAGTCTTGTAGCTTACAGAAATCTTATCAAGATCCGATGCAAGAGCTAAAGAAAAACTCTTCTCTGTGTCTAACTCTTTTCTCAGAAGCTCAAGTGTAGCATTCTTTTCGTCTAACTGATCCTTCATAACTTTCATAGATTCGTAGCAATCATTCAATTTTTTTCAAGATTCAGCAACTTGTTCTGAGGTGACTCTTGGATCGCTTCTACGTCATTATCATTATTGACTTTATATTATATTATATTAAATTATATAAGATACCTAAGGTATCTTGTTATGTTTCTTGCCTAAAAATTGGCGATTATTGAAGTCGCCATTTAAAATACATACGAAAAAGTGTTAAAATATTGTTTTCAGAAGGAAGAAAAAAAGTGGTTTAGAGGAGTGATTATACGAAAAGAACAATCGTGAAAATTGATGTCAAGTTGAAAAGTTGGCGATATTATCAAACAAACAGTAACTAATTCTTAGGTAACCTTATATATATTACGTTTATAATTACTTAATACAATTTTTTTGATCTCACAAACAGTCGAAAAATTTTAAATATAAAATCGAATTGCTTTTTGAATCGAAAAGCCAAACAAATATTTTTTTCTTTTTACTTGAAAGAAAAAAATTTGTCAAAAAAAAAAAGTATAAGATTGATTCGTCGAAAATAATGAAAACTCAATAAATAGATATCTCACTTTTATACACCATAGGATCACTGGAAAGATTTTTCAAATATTCATCGATCTCTTCTGAACTCATACCGAGATCTTCCAATAAACGGCGAAGTCGTTCGTTATCTAACTTTAATTTCTCGCAACCTTTCGAAAGATCAAGCATCGTATCCATAGACTTTTCGACGACATCCGCGACCTGCCGATCCGCTTCTTCGCCATTCTTCATCAATTCTCGTAATTTCATTCTTAGATGATTCAAAGCTGCGCAAGAAGTGTCATCTTCTGCCTCGGCCAGCTTCAATCTCAGTTTGCTTATCATCTCTTTGAATCTATTATAAAATTTATTTAAAAACACTTATTCCTACCTTCGATTCTTAAAAAAAAATATATAATAATAATAATAATAATAATAATAATAATAATAATAATAATAAGCTATACAAAATAATAACAGGTACAATATGCCAGCAAAGAGAAACACACCTCACACAAAACAATAAAATCTCAGAGGAACAAAAAGGATGCAAAGAAAAACTTATCATAGACAGCATAATAATGAATCAGGCAAGAAAACAGCAGCGAAACCTACATACTTACATGTTACGTCGACTATAAGAAAGCTTCCGATTCAGTCCCACACACATGGCTAATAGAAATCATGAAAATATACAAAATAAACAAACACATAGAACAATTCCTAAAACACACCATGTCAACATAGAGAATCAGAATTATACTAAAAACACCAACGGATATCATTGAAACGGAAGAAATAAAAATCAAAAAGGGCATCTTCCAAGGAGATACATTGAGTGCCCTATGGTTCAACATGTGCGTAAACCCACTATCTACAATATTAAACAAAACTAAATACGGCTATCAAATCAGAAATAACAGACAAAGTACACAATAAACCATTTAATGTATGTAGATGACATAAAACTATATGCAGAAACAGGAACACAATTAAATACACTTCTAAAAATCACAGAAAATTTCACATCTGACATAAAAATACAATTTGGAATAGACAAATGCAGGACAATACATATTGAAAGGGGACAATGGATTACAGACGATACACAAAGAACATTACAGAACGAGACACTACAAAACTTAGAAAAGCACGAAACATACAAATACCTCGGCTTTGAACAAAATACTAAGATAAACCATACAGAAATTAACAAATACTTACAAAAACAATACAAACAAAGACTCACAAAAATACTTAAAACCAAATTAAATTCAAAAAATTTGCAAATTGTTATTGTCAAAGCAATAAACACATACGCAATATCAGTCCTTACATATTCCTTTGGAATCATCAATTGGTCAAACACAGACCTAGATGACACCAATAGAATAACGAGAATACACCTGACAAAGTCACTAAACTACACCCGAAATCATGTGTAGACAGATTAACAATAAGTAGAGGAGAAGGTGGAAGGGGAGTAACGGACATAAAAGCATTACACTATAGACAAATAAAAAAACTCCGCAACTACTTCCACACAAAACAAACACAACTACATGAAGCAGTAACGAAAGCCGACAAAAATTACACACCACTAAACTTATCAACAAGCAATACAGACATAGATAACTATAACGACATAGACCATACACAAAGCAAAATAAACGCATGGGCCACAAAACAATTACACGGAAAACACTACTACATCACTATAGACGAAAATATAAACAAAAACGACACATACAAATGGCTAAAAAAGGAAACCTCTTCCCAAAAACCAAAGGATTCCTAATCGCAATCCAAGATCAGGTAATCTCAACAAAAAATTACCTCAAATACATAGTAAAAGACATAAACATACAAGATGACAAATGCCGGAAATGTAAATTAGTAGTCGAAACAATAGAACACATAACAGGAGATTGTAAAATACTAGCGAACACCGAATACACGGAAAGACACAACACGGCAGCAAAAATCATACATAAAGCAATAATGAACAAATACAAACTGGAGAACACTACACACCATACTATAAATACACACCAACAACAATAATAGATAGCGAAAAGTACAAACTATACTGGAACACAACATTACACACAGACAAAACAGTAAAATACAACAGACCTGACATCACATTTACAAACAAAGAAGAGAAAACAACATACCTAATAGATATCTCAGTACCAAACGACATCAACATCACACAGAAATACAGAGAAAAAATAGAAAAATGCACACCACTTGCACAAGAAATACACAGAATATGGAAACAAAAAAAAGTGCACATCATTCCTTTCATCATATCTGCAACAGCATTACACCGAACAATTTTAAACCACATCTCATACAATTACAACTAGACCCAAATATACATCAAGAAATTCAAAAGGCGGTTATATTAAAAACATGATCATAACCAGAGCCTTCTTAAATTCAGGAGATTAAAGCAGTCAGACCTGGCAAGAGTCCTGTCTGATACGCTGATATCCCAAAAATCGGAGAGAAATAATAAAATAATAATAATAATAATAGATAAGTCGTTCGCAGCAATTAATTTCATTTTGAAAATTAAAGAAAATTTTAATGTTGATTCATTCGATAGGTGATAAACTTTTTTCATTAAAAGAAAATGTTCTTAATAATATAAATTTAAAACAACTACACACACATAAGAAAAATTAATATGACCGATAAACGACATGGCAATGTAAGTAATTGTTTTAATTTTCTCTATTTTTTGTTCTGTGAAATTAATCGATTTGGCAAATCGAATAAGCTCGTTTATAATAATAATAATGTAATAATATATATAAATAATATGTATAGATATTTATTGTCATATGTAATAAAATCGGCGAAAGATTAAGCATTTTATTAGTCCGAATGTTAAAGAATTAACATAATTAATTTAACGATAAATTACTCTTTCTTTTCAGCAAGGAAACGTTCTTTCAACGTTTTCATCTTCTCCCTGACATGTATAACCTCCTCTTCAGGATCTTCCCAACACTCACGTTCGGCAAGACTCTCCTCGAGATCTTTCAGCTTTTCCTCGAGCTCTTCATTTGCATTTTGCAGTCTTTCGTTCTCTTGGCGATAATGCACGATCATGGGATCGGATTTTAACGCTACGTTCGTATCAACACCTACAAAACGTTGAGAAATTACTTCAACCGAATCTAACGTATTTTCTTTTTGTTTTTTTTCAAATTTCGCTTTATCTGTCTTATATCACTGGAATTAAGATATGTACGAAGCAAAAAACCGATACCTCAAATCATAGTAAATAATACAGATGCAATAACAAAACTTCATGACCGAGATAAGCATGAACAAAGTATTAATGAAAAAAAAAAAAAGAAAAATTTCAGCAATTACTTTAAAAAAAAAAGATTCAGAAAATACATTTCACAATTGAAAGTAAAATAAATTTTAAACAATTTCTAAAATAATAACTAATTTGAATAAAGTAGAAAACAAAGTGGTTGGTTCAATTGGACAAATGGATTATGACGCTGAGGGGGAGGGGATTGATTCTACGATATCTCATAAGTCGAATAAAAAAAAGGAATAACATATTATTCGTTTAAGCTTTTTATTTTCAAGGAAATCAATCAACCATTTTCAAGAATAATTTAAAATAAAATACTACTCCTTATTTTCGACTTACTTTCATATGTAAAATCACCCCCTCCTCTGCCCCGGATATATGTATATCTTTATTTAACACAGCAGCACTCAAGATATGTTGGTACCGAATGATTGTAGGGCTTGTTTCAGAGACCTAGTTTCGCTTTCGAGCTGAAGTCTCTCCATCCGCCATTTCTTCGTTTGACAGCGCATCACTGCTAGCTTTTTAAGGGCAAACGAAAGATCACGAATCTCCGACTCCTTCGAATTATCATTGAAAGGATCATAACTGCAGCAACAGCATGGCTCGCTCGGTGAATGTAAGATACAATGTGACTGTAATACGTTGCATCCGCACGGACAAACGCCTAGTTTTGCCATACTTTTCTAATTGAAAACAAAAAAAGAAAAAAAAGGAAAGATAAGAGAAATAAAAATGTAAATATGAAAAAAAAGTTTTCTAGGTTACCATCCTGATACTTACGATATTTTGTTTCTTTTTTTCTTGTTTGTCTTTTTTCTTTTCTTTTTTTATATCTCTTACTACCAACGGTCGTTACTCCACACACCGATGCGAGTAAAGTCGCACAAAAATTTTAAGTTATCATGAAGAAAGTCTCCTCCTAATACTCGTCCCTGCGAAACTATGTCAACATCAGAGTAATTTTTTTTCAATGAAAACTTAACGTTAAATGATATCTATCCCTTAAAGTCAGTCAAAGATATTATCCTTTTATTATCGATTAACGATATCAATGCATCGATAACCTCTCAATGAATTTATTCACGGAGGATAGATACCAGGAGTCCGAATGGTATAGGATTTTTCACATTATTTGTGGTACTCAATTCTTGACCCAGATTATAGTTCTCTTTTTTGCCACTGGCTGCGCAAGTATTCAGAACGTACCGATACTACACCGGCCGACAAATGAAAACTTTTTGAACGTTGTTTTGATTTGAGTGAAAAATATCACTAATTTATAGTATTTTGAACACAAAAATACTTACATAAAATTACTCTATCACATCAGGTTTTTTTACAAAAAGGAAAAAACGTTTATTTTAAAATTTTAAGAAAAAATCAATTATTATACTCAAATATATATATTTGAAAACTTACAAAGAAAATATCAAGTACAATAATTGCTACAGGGCTATTTTGGGTGACATCTTTTATGTTTAGCGATAAAATTACGTCTGGGTGTAATTTTTTATGAGAATCATCAATAATATCACGTTTTATTGACCAGCAGTAATCAGCTATCATATTCACATTCCATCGACCTTGGTACCTTGTTTCCATAGTTTTTATGTCTTGGTGAAACCTTTTTCCCTGTTCTTCACTATAATCACCAAGATTATCAGGGAAAAAATCCACATGTGAATGTAAAAAATGGAGTTTTATACTCATATTACACCCCAATTTTTTATACTTATTTAATAAGTTTGCCACTATATTTTTATAGTCAGGGTGTTTGTGATTTCCTAAAAAATTGTTGACAACATCTTTGAACGCCAGCCAAGCTTCTAATTCAGTAGTATTCAGTGTTGCATTAAATTTTTCATCGGTCATCAAAGATCTAATTTGTGGTCCATCGAACACTCCTTATTTTATTTTGGCATCTGATAATTTTGGAAATTTTCTACTCAAGTATTTAAAACTATCATTTTTTTTATCTAATGCCTTAACCAACTGTTTCGTTATACCGAGTTTAATATGAAGCGGAGGTAATACAATTTTTTCACACACACACACACACACACACACAGACACAGAGGATCAATTAAATTTTCTTATATAACATTTTTGGTTACAGGTTTGAGATTTGTACGAGGATTCCATTGTTTCTGAACGTAATGCTTTTCTCGTGTTCTAATGTCCCACTCACACAAAAAACAAGGATATTTCGTGTATCCTGACTGCTGACCTAACAGCATAGTTATAATTTTCAGATCTCCACAAAGCTGCCAACCGTGTTCTTCATATTTAATTTTATCTAGTACTGTTTCCAAATTTTCATAAATCTCTTTTAAATGAACAGAGTGAGCGACAGGAACAGAAGCATACTGATTAGTATTGTCTAAAAGAACACCTTTTAAACTCTGTTTCGAAGAATCTATAAAAAGTCTCCATTCTCCAGGATAAAAAAAAGAAAATAAAATAAAATCAAAAATAGCGAATATATTAATTTTACTAAAAATTTGATGTGATACGATAAAATTAGGTCTGATTTCGTAATCAGCACTACAAAATTAATGGAAAAAATTAATTATATCTTGGACAAGGAAAATCATGTCGGCCGGTGCTATTATTATTATTACACGTAAATATATTTACCTGGCTCGTGAATGTAAATATAAATTAAATTAAATAATTTATTTTTTTAGAATTATTTTTATTAAAAAATGGGAAAGTGTTGTGCCGTTTATGGTTGCCTTAGTGGCCGAAAGGCAAGTGAGAATTTAGGAAAAGTGGCTTTATTCAAAGCACCAAAAGTAAGTAACCTCAAAATAATATTAAAAATTTTATGTTAACAAATAATTGATTATTACATTTGTGTAGTTTTTAAATAATATTAATTCCACGTTTCTTAAAATATTTTTTTTCAGAGCTGTCAATAGCAACAAGACTTCCCGCGTAAGTATTTAAACGAGTACTCCTGTGAAAAGCAGCGCGCCCTACCGGCAAAATATCTGTCCACTAAATTGATACCGTTCTTTCAATATTACGTTCGGACTCCTGGTATGTATTCTCCGTGGATTTATTGTTAGAAAGAAGATATTATAACCCACTTTTTCATATTCATAGATTATTTTAAATACGATCTAATCATAAGAATATATTGAACTTTCAGAAAATAGATATTTTTATATATTTATTAATTAAATATAATATTATTTAAATATAATGTCTTTAAATATTATCTATATTTAATATAATAAAGGAAATCTTTTTATAACAATTAAAATAATTCTATATTTATTACACTTAAAAAACTGTACTTTTACGATAATAACTATCTCAAAAGAGAAATGTTAATTATCGACTGTCTCTCATCTCGCTAAATTATTCAATCGAAAATACAATTAAATCTAAAACTATATACCCAGTGAACACACCAATGTAACCGAGACATCACATTTACAGAACCAAAAACTTTAGGTTACGTAAACCGTAAAATAACATACGGGTCACATGTGCTCACAATTTCACACTCACTTACGTAACAATGTAACGTAACATAATGAACATAAATGTGATGTTAAAGTGACATACATATAATTTAAAAAATTTTTAATTCTATTTTTAATTTTTTTTTTAATTTCTTTTTTCTTTTTTTCTTTTTTTTTTAATTTATTTTTTTTTTTTAAAGGGGCGGGATAATTTGAACTCGGGAACATACAATTACTGGATGGACATTACTGGATGGTGTGTTGCCTCACTGAGCCATGCGAACTCTTGTATTTATTTATATTATATTACTAATACATATATAATTAATAATATTATTAATTATAATTAATAAATATTAATAATTATAATTAATATTAGGAGTACAAATAAGTTTCCGCCGTTTTTTGTCAAAAAAAATAATATTTATTGTAAAAGAACGGTAGTTTAAATTTAATCGAAGTATTGTCCATCACTAGCAACTACTTTTTCCCATCTTTCAGGCAGCGTTCGGATTCCATGTCTAAAGAACTCCTTATCTTTTGAGGCTATCCACAAATCAACCCAATTTTTGGTATCTTCATATGATGTGAACCGCTGCTCCGACAAAGCATGTGCCATTGACCGGAACAGATGATAGTCGGACGGCGCAATGTCTGGTGAATACAGCGGGTGGGGTAGTACTTCCCAATCAAGTGTTTTCAAATAGTTTTTCTTCGGAACCGCTACATACGAACGAGCATTATCATGTAGAAGAATAATTTTGTCGTGTCTGGAGTAGTATTGAGGGCGTTTTTCCTTCAGAGCTCAGCTCAATCTCATCAATCGTGTTCGAGACGAATCTTCCTCCAATAATTCCTCCACTTCTGCATCCTCGTAAATTTTTGGCCTTCCACTGCGATTTTTGTCTTTTACGTCAAAATCACCGTTTTTGAACTTTTGATACCACTCACGACATGTTCTCTCACTCAAGGCAGCCTCATTATATGCTTCTACGAGCAATCGATGTGCCTCAGCTGCAGATTTTTTTAAATTAAAGAAGTAAATTAAAAGTTCCCTCAAATGACGCTTATTTGGCTCAAATTTAGACATTTTTAGATAAAAAAAAATATATGATGCTAATACGAAGTTAATAATATGATAGGGTTATGCTGCTCTTGAATGAGCAACCTAATTTTCAATCCGGTTATCATCTGCGAATTCTAACGTAAGCCTCGTGCCATGCCATCTCTCTCAAAACGGCGGAAACATATTTATACTCTTAATAAATAATATTAAATAATAAAATATAACATAAATTAATAATATAAATTATAATTAACACGCTCCGTGCCACGTGTACCACCGGTGGTTTACTAACCATTAGACATATTTATTTAATGCACTGAAAATATATACTTATAAGGAATTTAAGTCTGTAAAAAAATATTCCTATCAAAATATTGATGCATTATGCAAAATGCAGTATAAAACAATGCAGTTACAACGCATTATATAATTTCGAAGTTACTTTCTTAACATAAATTTGACTTAAAATTCCAAAGCAAAAAAAAATATAACTATTTTATATATGTGTTCTGTAACAATATGAACAGAACTGAAACATTACATTGTGATGTAAATGTGACGATAAAACAGAGTCACATAGATTATGTTATTTATAATTTAATGTCATCGGAAGTACGTAAAAATAATGAAATACGTTCGTTAATTATTTAGATTAAATCGTGCAAGGAATCATAAAACGTCTCATTCTTGAAGAACAAAAATTCCATATCGGAAAAAGCGCGATTAAAAAAGCTTGAAAAGTTTCTCGCTTTGGAATCTAAGGCACCCCCCCCCGTGCTTTTTCGTCCCCCTCTCTTGAAAAATCCTACTAACAGTTCTCGAGAACGTAACTTTCCTCATTTCTCCAAGCAAAGAATTATATCGACGTTTGCGACACAGTGACTTCGCGTTAAATTTTCTTCGTTTCATTGAACTCGCTTCCTTTTCGCAATTTCTCGTTATACTATCGTCTCTTATAACGCGATCCGATATCGAGTAACTTGGAAAACGATACCCTCGTTCTTTTGCTTTAGAGAACATCGAGAGTACTTTGAGCCATGTCCGGCTACATTGAAGATTTTATCGAAAAGAGATACATTATCAATTAAATTTTATCGATAATTACAAACACCGAGAGAAAATGTCATTGACTTAATAACATGTAAACATTAATAATATATATTATACGAACTAATGGTATCATCTAATCATTCTGATCAAGTGACACGAAAATAAGACTTTTCCCAATTACTTTTCTCTTTGGAAACGTTGAGTCAAAGTTATGAATATTTTATGCCTTATTATTATTATTATTATTATTATTATTATTATTATTATTATTATACTTATACTATACTAATGAAAAATAATTTTATAAAGCAAAAAAAAACAAGTTTTTCTAAACAAAAACAAACGAAGCTGTCTTCAACATCATGCCACTAAAAAGTTTCAATTACCAACATTGAAATATCGAAATTTAATACTTCCTCGCTTTCAGTTTAGTTTATAGAGAAACTAATGGTTACATGTCAAATTAATTTATTTAATATTAAATGTACAGATTTCAGTGCAATCGACTTTGTAATTCTGAAAAAAGTTGCTCTGTCTCTAAAACTATAATATATAAAAATTAATCGATAAATGCGAAAAAAGAAAGACTCGATTTTTCCACAATTTTTGACAAGAATGACCCTTTAAATATATAATAATATAATCGATTGATTATCATTGACTATAGTTAAACAACAAGATGTAATAAAATCGATGAATCGAATATTGTTTTAACATATTCTGAACGTAACTTCAGATATTTTTATCAAAATCACCGGTTCTTAGATAAAAAAAGAAAGGTATATAAATTTTCTTTAGTAAATGAGAATGGTGTGTTATTCTAGGATATTGATTTTATTTATAACATTCTAACAGTTAGAAATTAATGTCAACGTCAAAGAAATGAGAAGTATCTTTAATATAATCGAGATCGTACACTTCTCTAATCTCCCAAAAAGTTAATCTTACAAGTGTCTAACCTGGGAAGGAAGAGAACCTAAAAAGTAATTAACTTTAACTACTTAACTACCACTTAACCCTATCGATTTTAATTCAGATAAGGAAAATCAATTCATGATATACGATAGTATTAGTACACTTTTTTTTTTGAAAAGTCATTAAAGTCAAGTAAACGAGAATTTATTGTGAAAAATAAAAAATAAAAGATTAAAGCACATTGGAGCTTTAATTTTGAAATATTAATATTAATAATAATAATAATAATAATAATAATAATAATAATAATAATAATAATAATTATAATTAAAGATGATCACGCGAGATTTATGAAGAAAACCATAGAAAAGTAAAGTAAAGAAAAATTCATAAAAATGTCGAAGCAACTGAGAAGAGCAACCACCAAAAATGACGATAGTTTCGAAATGAAAATAAATAATTTAAGAAACGTATTAGCCGAAGCTGAGGACGACATAATGCGAGGTACTGCCAACAAATTGCGTGATAATATCGTTAAAATGAGAGAGAAATTTGCATGCGAGAAAAAACGCTTTAATAATGAAATTCAACGATTGAAAAGACGAGTTAAAGAAGCCGAAGAAAAACGATGGTATAGTAACGGTCAAATTCAGACGATAGGTCAATTAAAATCGAAATTAAAAGAATTTGTTAACGGCGATCGTACGATGGAAATTATTATTAAACATATCGTAGAAAGAATGGCTACAACTGTGCCAAATCTTTCGGAGGAATTGGTTAATGCTAATGAAGACCTCTACAAATCGAATTGCGAGAACGCACAACTGCGTTACGAGATCGACAAAATCAAAGCAATGTTACGAATACAGACTGGAGATCCTGAAAATTATCGTAAAAGAATAATTGAATTTAAAACTATTCTGCGAGGATTGAAAAAAAACGTATGTTTCATGAAGAAAAATCTTGACGATAGTTCTTATAATGATACTTTCGATTTTGAGAATTACGTCAAAGCTATTAAAAAGATCGATATGACGATTAATGAATTGAGGAACAAACTAAGAAACGATCGACGTGCACTTATAACTACTGGCAATCCTAATCGTTTCCGTTATTTAACGAAGATCGTCGAAGTTCGATTAATTTTGAAACAGTTGCACGAGGAACTGGAAAATTCTTTAACTCTGGCAGAGAAATATAAAGACGATGAGAATGAGAAAACAAAGAAAGGTTACGTTGAAAGGGTTGAAATTTTGGAGAAAATAATCGAACAAACGAATATCGAACTTAGTAGCTTAAAAATTGAGCCTGTAGCTAACTGTAAACTCAGTGGTACAAGCTGTCTCGAGTACTTGAAGAAAGTAACAGCGTTGAATGAGACGCTGAAAAGATACAAAGAAAAGATCAACGAATTAGATAAGAATCTAAATGAAGATAACTCACGAACGTCTCGTTCGATGACTCTCGAAGAATTGAGAAAACTCATCAACGAATTGTATTATCAATCGAGAGATTTAGAAAGTGTCGTTTATTCTGGTAACCAGACGAAATTGTTCGGAAGAATCGAAGAATTGGAAGAATTGTTGGTCAAGTCAAAAGTCGAATTATCGAATAAAATGAGAGGGATGAGTGTATTAGAGAAGAAACTCGAATGCAGTAAAAAGGAATTGGACGAAACGAGAGAGAAAAACATGAAGCTTAGCAAGGAAATCGACAAATTCGAAAAGGATTCTAGAAATCGATCGGAAGAAATTCAACGAATGAAAGCCGAATTGAATAGCTTGACAACACAGTTACAGGTAACAATTCTTCATTAAATCTATATATACGTATAATATATATTACATATCGTATAAATTGTTCATTATATCAACTTACCTACAGACTCTACGAAACGATAAAAAGAACTTGTACACGGAAACGGAAAAAATGAATAAACTGTTGATGGAAAAAAACGAAGAATTATCTAAGATTCGTACTACGAAATTAAAACTAGAAAAAAGTTTGGAAACAACCTCGAAACAATTGAACGAAGAATCGAAGAAGTCAATGAGAACATTGACGGAAAGAGAAAGACAATTACAAAGTGAATTGAATGAAGTGAAAAATACAATAAATGATTTGAAAAAGAAGCTCGATCTTACAAATATTGAAAATAAAAGATTTGAGCTTGACGTCGTACGTTTAACTTCTGAAAACGAAATATTGAGAAAACGATCGAGTATAGTGGAAAAGACTCGCGAAGAATACGAACTGTTGTTGTCTAAACAGGCAACGCTAGAAAGTAAAGTTGATTGTTACGATAAAGAAAATAATAAACTTAAGGCTGAGATCTTGGAGTTAGAAGCCGTAGGAAAGACAGTTAAAACAACGATGGACGAGTTGAATAAGAAAAATAACTCGCTTTTGGAGCAAGTGGCAAAATTCCAAATAATTCAATCGTCGTTGGAGGAGGAAGCGAACAATTGGAAAAAACGCTCGAACGAGTTTGCAAGTGTGCTTGAAAGAATCAACGAGAAGCTAAGAGATCTTCGAACAAAAAATTTAACGCTCAGCGACGATTTAAGTGGTTTGACTATGAAGAATAACGAAACGGAAGCTCTACTACGCGTTATCTCGACGGAAAAGAATCACCTGATGACGCGTACGAAGGAACTCAATGAGGAAAACTTCTCATTGAAGGATTGCCTGAATAAAACGAGAACGGAACGAGAATATCTTTCCGTCGAATTGAATAAATTAAAAATCGAATTTGACGAAACGAAATCGAACAATTCCGAGCTTAAGAGAACAATCGAAGAATTGCAAGGAAATTACAATAAAGTGAAAAACGAATACAGAATACTTGATAATCGTGCGAGAAATCTACTAGTTAGCAACGAAGCTTTGCGTTCGGAGAACGATGAATTGAAGGCTCGTTCAAACGAGTTCCTCAAACGATTACAAAACTTGGAATTTAACGATGAAAACGATATTAGATTGTACGAAAACGAAGAGACGGAGAACAGAAAAGCGATGGAATGTGAAAAATCTAGTGATAAAATCAAGATCAAGGGCAAATTAAAGAATAAAAACGATACGAAAAAATTAAAACTTGCTAACGAAAGTTTAAAATTTCAATTGACCAATTTAAAAACTGAAAATATGGAAATCAAACTCGAATTGGCACGAATCAAAGACCATTTAGGAAAAGACAAACGGTCGGATCAGTTAGAAATTACGGAATTTCGAAACGTTTATATGAAAAGTCAAAAAAACGAAACGTGGTCTCCGCGAATCGAGCAAAATTGTCGACAAATTGTATTGTCAAACGAAACTAATAACGAAACTCTGAACTCTGATCTGGAATTAAGAGAGAAGTTTGATACATTGACTAATATTCTCTCGAAAATGAGGATTGTTAACGGCGCTTTGAAAACTGAAATAGATATTTTGCGAGATAGCATGCACGCTGCGATCACCGATAAAGAGAAAACCGTTAGTGAGCTTCGCCGAGCTTTCGATGAATTAAAAGCTCTTAAAGTCGAATTGATAAAGCTCAGGAACGAGAAGCAAACGCTCGGAATACGATTGGACGAAGCTAAACAAGAAGTGGATAACTTAAAAATTGAAAAAATCGCTTTGAAAGACGAACTTACACTCCTCAGAAAAACGAACTTTGATCTTAGAACGAAAATTGGCGATTTACAGAATTCTTATGTGAAACTTAAAACTCTAGACTCGAAATTGGAAAGTAAATTGGTAGGGACGTTAAAGAATGTGAGTAAATATACCGTTTCGGTTGATAATTCACATGAATTTGAAAACTTACTAAATGGTATTCTGAAGGATTACACGTCGATGAAAGAATCTTTGGGTATTGTCAATTTTAAATTCGATGATTGTAAATTCGCTCAAGGAGAAAGTAATAATTTTTCTAAAACAAATTAACGTCGCGTGAATTATTAAATTTATCAAATAAATTAAAACGACTGGTATAATATTAGAATAGATGAAAAATGTATACAAAACAACAAAAACAATACAAAAAAATGTCATAATAGGAGTAGATTATTTTATTGTAAAATGTCAAATATATTTATAGGCCGAAAAATACTTTCCAAATCATTTTTACGGAAAATTCAAAATCAACGAATTAAATAATACCGCGAATGTTGATATATTTTAGAATGATAATCAAAATTAAGACTTATTTTAATAATGTGAAATACTTTGACACAATTTGAAGTCAAAAAAACATTCTCAAAAATGGTATAAATAATGAAATAATTATAATAATCTGTTGATTTTTAAGTTCAACGTAAAAATATGGATTAACATTGCAGATGACGTTTCAGATATTTATCTATGTGTATAAGTATAAACGTTATGGGAAGTTATATAATTTAGATTTTCTTGCACCGGTGATTCTCTCGAAATGAGAAAATTAACAGCAAAATGCGTTAATAATGGCAGAATGACCAAGAAGATATCGTCCACGAGCTGGTAATATATTAATCGTTTTAGAACATCCTAGGGTCGTTTCGGAGACGTTATCGCGTTCCACTAAAATTCTACCGCGAGATTATTTCGACAAAAAGACGAAGCTCGCTCGCTTTGCGACATAGTTCCTGACCATCTATCATTTCTCCGTAGGATAGAAAGCGAGAACAGAATCTGAGAACGGAAACGACGAGGCGTGCTGAAAATGCTTTTCAAACGTAATTCCGTTACATCTTTGACCACATTTTCCTTACGATCTTCGTGTCACGACGTTAAATCTTCCAAAAAGTATCGGGTCTCTATTCTATGATATATATCAACGATACTCGTTAAGTATCATAAGATACTACTAAAAATTCTATTTTATAATAAAATTGATTTTTTTTTATTTCATTTAACAACAAAATCTTCTAATAATTTCAATATATTTTCACATAAATTTATTATCTGAAAACAAAACAAAACCATGAAACACGTTATACGTAACATCGTATATACATTTTTCGTTTGTCAAAATTAGACTAATATTATTTTTCTATTAACAACAAAATAATAATCTTTTTCAATATTAATCTTTCAGATAATATTATTATTAAAATAATTAAATTATTTCAATACGAATTTACCAATTATTTGGGAACCATAGAAGAATCTATAAAATGATACATAAAGCATATATTTTTTGTTCGTCACTTTAAGCTGATACAATTTATGAAAATGGTTTCAATATTAAAAACGATGAATTATACGTGAACTCATACATCTCGTTTAAACGACAAAGAGAAGGGTTTACGGATACACGTACATGTAAATGAAGCGAATAGATAAGTAGATAGCAGTATACACGATGGTAAATACGTGTACGTAAACGTCTACATATAAGATGTCTATGTATACGTATAAGTTGGAAGGACATGCCTTCGGCGTGGCTTGGCCAAAGTTATTACAAGGCGGATCCTGCGGGTGGGAAACGTCACGCAACTGGTCGCTTTGACATTCCTCCTACGATGTCATCTGGTAGACGACAGATATCTGTGTTGACCTCTCATCATATACGATCCTTCAGTCATTGATCGATGGAACATTTTTAATCTTGCTAATTAATCTAAGATTATTATTGCACTACATTTCTATCTTGATTAAATTAATCGATCGATAAAATGATAATCTTAACAAAGAATGCTTATACGAGCTATCTCTAAATAATTGTTCCTATTTTTCAGATATAACAAAAGACATGTAATTAAGCACTTTTTTGGATAATAAAATGGGAAATAACATTATACCGATCGTTAATGATATTCGTATTGATATAGAAAAAAAAATTAGTTGCTAGAATTATCGTTGCTTTTAAAAATTTCAGATAATACGTCGTTCAATCGTACGAGACTATATTTTGTGTATCAACCATCAAAGCTTCATTATTTATTAGACTCAATTTTTATCATTGTTTTAATAACATTTCTATGTAATATTGCACTAATTAATAGTTATTAAAATAGAATAAAAGAATTACTTTTCAAGTTGAGATTATTTCAAGTCCTAGTTTTTCTCATATCTTATAATCTCAATAAAGGAAACGTTTCGCGACATTATTTTATTACGAAAAAGAACTTTAATCGCACATCCTCTATTACATACGAAAATAAAGAATAATTATTTTGAAATATTCCATATATAGACTGTGTTCTAAGTACGATAACATTTTCTAATACAATTCAACTTTTGTGTTAAACGTATCGAAATTAATTTGAAAATCTGTAAAATGATCGATTTCGTATGAAACGACTTTTTCCAAAACGTTTTTTTGTTCATGATCTCGAAATGGATTTCGAGCTATGTTTCACAGACGAGAAAAAGATTCGGAATCACGTTACGATTTGTACGTGAGTAATCCCCTCGCAGAATGAATATTGCCGAAAAATTGAAATCGGATAGAAGTTCCTACATCCTTCTATATATGTACTTTTTTATTTGCCGGAACGAACAAAATTCTCCGCTTTCAAGAGCTAAAAATACATTAATCGTTGAAACGCCATCCGATTCGAATTATTTTCGTTTTTTTCCAAAGCAGTACTCGTTTCGAAAAGGCAAAAAAATATGCGAAAGAAAAAATAGTTAGTCGATGTAAACTAAATCAATTCGCATGCAAATATTCGCGCCATTCAACAATTGTGTGCTCATTCTAAATCAACTCGATGATTATTTTACGGTTTCGAAAATTTGAATAAACTGAATGAGAATGTTTTTGTGGAGTTAAAATAATTCCTAATATTATTAACTGTATTTATTTTTTTTGTTATAATTATTAAAAAACTAACTCTTTATTTCTCTGTTAATAATAATGTTTGAAAACTTCATTCAAACACCATCTATCCACAATTATTTTATGATTACTTTGTAATCAAAAATGTTGCATATCTTTAGACGTAATAATTAATACTCGTGGATAATTAATTATATAATAAATAAGCACGTCTACTTCTTATTATAAATCATGATAAAAAAAAAACAACTGCTATCATCATCAGTTGACAAGCTACTATCGCTACCAACGCAACGTAATCGAATATAAAAGCGTGCAGAGAAAATTTCTAAAAAAGTTGAAGCATAAAAAAGACGTCGATTAAAGGACAATAGATATTTTTACACCCTTCTCATTCTCTCTCTCTCTCTCACACACACACAAACACACTCTCTTAAATCCTCTGTTTCTCGCTTCTCACGTTTAACGTCCGATAGCATTGTCCTTATTTGCTTTAATAAACATACTAAAGTGACCATACTTTATCGTGGCTAAGGGAGGCGTATTTCCGGCAGAAAACGAGTTAACACCGCGAACGTATTCTCCGTGATATTAAGGGAGAGAAAGGGCTATAGGAACGAAACAGACTACTAATTAGCAAAGCTCGAGATGACAGTGGAAATCTTCCTGAGCACGTTTACGCACATAGTAGTTGGCAACTAGCGTGTATTAAAGGTCGAATAGAGCCGGATGGGTTGATGTTCGTCGGATACGACGGCAAGTAGCCAAACTTCCTACTCCGAAATTGCATTAACCTGAATAACGAAGATACAAATAGAGATAGTTAAAGAGATTGTTACAGAAAGATATAGATAGAAACAGAAACTTAAGAATACAAACTGACGTCTTATTCTCTTTGATATATTACAAAATCATCCGAAACAAATAACAGGAAACT
Organism: Polistes dominula; assembly: GCF_049000335.1. Taxonomy (NCBI): domain Eukaryota; kingdom Metazoa; phylum Arthropoda; class Insecta; order Hymenoptera; family Vespidae; genus Polistes; species Polistes dominula. The sequence goes on from NW_028301147.1 coordinate 7,763,058, forward strand.
TAGCAAAATTTTATCTCGATCGTTTGAACCGAACGTCATTAATGCCAAAGGTAATATAATTCCAATGTGACGCCCTTAACCATCCACCATTTTCCTCCTCCAATAAGCTATGAATAGCTCCAAGCCAAGAGTTTCATCCTAACATAAAATCGATCCGAAGAAGTTTTTTTTCATTGATCCCATGCTCTTTCTATACTTACTATGTGAAATTATGTAAAATGCGATGCATATAATAATGATGTATGTGGGATTTATTCAGTTCATTTTTTTCATTACATCCTTGTATCCTTGCTACGAATTATATAGCTCTATATATATCTTCCCTCATAAAAAGTATTGTATATTTTAATATCAATTTCAAATATGACATTTATATTACGTGAAATTATTATAAAATAATATGAAATGATAAATACTTTTTTATAGACTATGTAATTCACTATAATGTCACATATTCATATATTCCTTTATGTGCATTCTCACGTACGTTTATCAAAATCTCAAAATAATATCTTCAATAATACAAGCATTGTGATCATAAGAAAAAAGAAAAATTACAAAACATTTCCTAGCTATTACAAATATATAATTGTTTTGTATAAGTAAATTATACAAGATATCTGTTATGAAATGTTAGAAATTCGTTTTATCGTAAATTATCGTTAGACTTGAAAAATGTTCCCTTTTTTACATTACAAAATAAAGAATAACTCGAAATGGTGAAAATCGCGAAGGCAGATGGATTTCTCCACGCGATCCACGTGCCGTGGCTAAGGCTAACCGAGCTTTAATTGCAGCGAATCGCCGTAATTACAGAATGCTTGCGCAAACCCTTTTTCCACCCTCCCCGGCTACGTGGCGCGCAAGTTTCCGTGCAACGACTAACGCAACCCCCAAAAAGAGAGAGGGGAAAAGAGATCGAGAGAAATAGAAGGAGATAGAGAAACAAAATGATAAAGGGCGTTCACCCTTTTCGTTCTTGATCCGAACGAAGCGAGTGGAACTCTAACAAAACGAATCTCGATTGCGTGGCGCTTTTATTCAGCCGAACAAAAGTTGTGAGAAGGATAACAATGTACGAACCAGCTCTACCTACTCCAAAAACTAAACAAAAAGATAAATCATTTTGAAATAAATTAAATTAAATTATACGTATTCTCTCTTGATGTTTAAATGTAAATAAATGGAAAACCGACGAATCGGATTATGTTAAAATTATATTTTTAGCTTCATTCTATCTTCATTATATTGTGTTGTTTAAACTGTTTATTTTCGTTTCCCTTCATTTTACTTTCTACAATTATAATTTTTTTGTGGCTTTGAAAAATAATCTTACTGAATGATACGCCCATTCATTCAGATCAACAGGATATTTTGGTATCTACGTACTCTATACTTTATACGTAATCCAATGACTTTGACGTAACAGCTTTACGTTTACGCTAATAGTTTATCAAGCGTAACATATCTATACTTAGCATGATGCATCAGTCTTATCACAAATTTATTCGATCTAGCACATTCTCTTTATTTTATAAAAAGTATATAAGTATATAAGTAGCAATAAAAAGTATATAAGTAACAACTAATTGCATCGAAAATTAACTTATGAAACTAATTTGATGAAAAATTCAATTTAAATTTATAATATATATGGTAAGATTTATAAAATAAAAGAAAACTAAATACACATTTTATCTTTAATATCATTTGCGTTTAATAACTTTCACTACAAAGCACTTAATACATATTCAAAATACATATACCAGCATAATTATTTCGTAAATCCCAATCCATCCTCCATCAAATATCTTACAGATCTGTTATTCATTTTGAAAATTTGTACTCCTGCGCCAAGTTTTCTGTAACAATATAGATATTGAATAAGTATGTGAATAATGTATAATTTGAAAAAATATATATACATGTATATAACGTAAAATTCTACCAATTAGACATTTTAAAATGTATTAATTTAATTTAATTAATCGTATTATACTTACATATACATAAATTACAAAGAACTCACGTAATTACGAAGTTGCTGTCTAGTCTGTGACAAACGATCGGCGTTCACATTTTCAGCATCGTTTTTTAAAACTTGGGAATTCCTGTTCACGTTAGGATTCGTAGTTTCGTTGCGTGAGATCGTACTACCGGCATTCAAAATAGTATATTCCTGTTCATCAGGATTCACTGTGACTACATTCGCGTAAACTTCAGCGGATTCGTCATTTTTCCAAACTTGAAGGAGCGTTTCAGAATTATAAAACGGATATATAGCATAAACAAACGTCAAGGGTATCGAACTAGATTGTTCAAAAGACGTAGATTCGCATGATACCCCAAAAACGAGAACGAATAAACAAAATGTTACCTGTATTCAAAAAAGAAAATAATTTTCTTCAACTATGCTATTACAGAATCAAAGAACAATATAAAAATATAACTTACGATTACCTGGGTATTCATCTTGCTGACACCACTTTCCATTAACTAACATTCAACAGAGTTATTTCCATTATATACTGTGCCGACTGTCAAGGAATGCTGACTAAAAACTCACTCAGATGGATTATCTTTATCGAGTTACAATGCTAATTACCAAAGCTCCTTCCAAGGATTATAAGAAATTTATCTAGATTCGTTATTAAATGTACAATATGATAATGAAGGAATTGAAATATGCAACGGTATAAAAATGATATTTTATAAATATTAATTTACTGACAATTTAAATACACATAAAAATAATTTTATATATATATATATATTAAGTTTCTTATAATTTATAAAATAACAATTTATCTTTCAACAATTTCCAGAGGTATTACATTACATCCCATTAAACCTTTGCCAATCCAAGGACGTGGTATTAAAGTCAGGGCTAAGATATCTGATCCACGCTTAAGTTTTATATCTAAAGACTTATACCTACTATGCTCAACTAATGTTGCGATATCCTTTAAGGATTTGAAATTCCTATAATTAATAGAACCAAACTCAATGATCAAATCATTGACTTGAATCCCCTAAAATGAAAAAATATGCTATAAATCATGTTTATACTGTATGTTTATATTGATATAATTAATGTTGCTTTTTTTAGGTTCCTATTTATTCAGCGTTTTTATCTAAAGTAATATCATTATAACTTACTGCTAGTTCGGCTGGAGAAGAAGGCGAAACTAAATTTACTCTCAAAAAAGGTTCAGATGAAAATGGTTGAACGATATCGCTGGATGTTGAAGCCTCCTGTACTTGATTTCCAGATAAAGAATGTACTTTATGTAAACCCGTTTCTATTTTTGTCATCAACGCTTTGTGATCATTTGTAAGGCCTAAAAAGGAATCAAAAAGAGCGATACAAAAAAAATGATAAAACTGCATGTTCGATAATATTTTGAAATATTTGACATACATATTATCCGATTCCTTGCATGTCTGACTTGATAGACATCAATATCCTGTCTTGGAAATCCTTCAGAATCTACCAAAGCATCATTCATACCCACATGGTTCTAAAATATATAATTATTTTATTTAAGAATATGACAGATCATCCTGCTTGAAATACAAGTTTTTTCACACACATTATCATTGAGATTTGTTATAATAAAATAATAAGTTTAATGGTACATACATTATCCAATATATCTTTAAACATACGTATCTCCAATTCAATTTTATCTTTATCCTTCATAAGCTGAAGAACCGCATCTTTTGCTTCTTGGAGTTCCATATCGACCACCATTTTTCTTTTTTCTTTTGTTTTCATCAGCGCTCAGTTATCAACAGTCGGCAAACTATCGCGCGCATGTCCATTTAAAATACTCCAAATTCAACAGGATTATAAGAAACCTTTCTAGAATAGTCCAAACATTTATTCGATTCTTCACGGTTTTGAGTATAAATAATAGTACTGATAATTATATTTCTAAACTAAAAAATTAAAAATATGATTTCATAAATGCAATACGCTTTAAAATAATTAATTATTTTCTGTTTAATATTTTAAATGTATATGATAAACATTTTTTATCTATTCATCCATGTTATAAATTGCAAGATTATTTTTGTTATATAAAAATTATAAAAGATTTTTATACAGGGATATAAAGCAATATAAATTAATTCTTATTCTCTTTCATTAAATAAATATTTATTTAACACTTAAAATATTTAGTGATTCAATTAAAACATAAAAATATTGAGAACATTTGCATATATTACCATATGTATAGCCTTTTTAAGACATTTGTAGCTTTAGAAACAATGACTTCAAATACCTTGCTTCGTATACAACAGTTTGCTTTCCTTGAGGTGCCACTGTTAGAATATCTTGGACATCAAAAGGTTGTTCTATTACAGTAGGTATATCTCGTCCATAAACTAAATAATAATTATAAAATTAGTACTATTTTTAAAATAGATAATAGAAATAGATAATTAGAAACACTGGTATATGTTTATAATTAACTATAATATTTAATAAATAAAGCTTATATAAACCTTCACAATGTTCTAGAAATTGAATACATTCTTGTAAAGTAGTATCTTTTAAAACAACAAGTTGTTTAGCTAATTGTTCTAAAAGAGAGAGAAAACATCTTTTAGCATAAAACCAAGTATCTGTTCCTAGTTTCTTATTATAAGGTTCTAAACTTTTCATCACTCTGGATATCCCAAATTCGTAGTTGCCTTTAGAACAGTACAAAGTTCCGATTACTAAATTAACTATACAGAGATGAAATAACTTTTTATCTTGATCTTCAAACGATATTGCCTCTTCTTCCTTTTCTATTTTTTTCATTAATTCTTCAGCATCTGCATTTTGAGATGTCATGATATAACTTACGCACAAATTTGCTAGCACTATAGCGCTTGTATCTAATATCTATACAAAATGAAAAAATAATTTTATCATATTATCTTAAAATATAATAATTTATTATTAAAAAGATACAAACATTATCATATTTTTTTCTGACTATTGGTTCATAAAAACCTGTTGCTTCTTTAAACTTATTTTCTTGCATAAACAAAGTATGAGCAACGTTCAATTTCCATATATCATGTTCATTACAAAATTCGACGCTCTTTCTAAAAATTTTTTCTACTTGCACATAATTCTCTCTGTCCCAATATATTTTAGCTTGTGCCATTAAAACAGGCACATATCTATCTAATGCTTCTTCATAATCAGTAACAGCTTTTTTAACAGCATTATCGTCGTGGTTTAATCTTGCTTCTTGAACCTGTTTAGTTGCCTTTCGCAATGTTTCAGTATGCTTGTTAGCAAGATCATCAAATTTACGATATGCTTCTTCTGGCGAAGTTTGTTGTGTAATTAATGCATCCAGGAAATCATATAAATACTAAAATACAAAAGAAAATCGAATTATATTATAAGTAAATATTTTTTCTATAATATGTATAAATAAAAAAAAATGTTTGGAATACTAGCTGGCATGAAGTGGGTACCACGATTTTTTGGTACAGCACTATGCTCCTATGTTATGATAAATCATAACCTATAAGTCTTGTTATTTATCGATTTGACAAAGAGCAAAATAATATATACGTAAAGACCGATCAAGCTATTCTAACATAATATAACATAGAAGAATCTATAGAAATATGGTAAATTGTGAGGTAAATCAAATATTTCTTGGCGAAGTAGCTGCCATCCAAAATTATGGTGCTTTTGTTAAAATACCTGGATGTTCTCAACAAGGGTTGATACATAGATCACAGGTATTATAAATATCAATTTTAGAATATTTTATTATTTGTAATATCAAGTAAAATTATAATAATGAAAATTTTATCAGGTTAGTTCGGCTCACGTCGACGACGTTACAGAAATTTTACAAAAAGGAGAAAGAGTGTGGTGTAAAGTTATATCGGTGAGCAATGATGGTAAAATTGGATTGTCTATGAAACATGTTAATCAAGGTAATGGTACTGACTTGGATCCTAATGGAGTTGAATTACAAAGGGATTTGCAAAAGAAAAAAACTTATGTTCCACAACAACGCAAAACTATTCAGCTAGAAGCTGTTTTTAACACGACATGTTCTAAGTGTGGGACACATGGACATTTGGCTAAAGATTGTTTTGTCCCACCTAATGGAAAGAAATATGAATTAATACCAGAAGTAGAAGATGTACCATCCACTCCAAAGGAACAGGATGACCAAGAAGACAAAAAAATAGAAGCAACAGAAAAAACAGAAAAGATAGAAAAGAAACACAAAACAAAAAAATCTAAGAAAAGAAAGAAATCGAAGAAAAGTAAGCAGCACACTGACGATAGTAGTTCTGATTATGAGCAAACTGTAAAAAAAAGTAAGAAGAAGAGATCAAAAGATCATAAGCAAAAGAAAAAAAGCATAACAGCAGTACAAGCGATACAGATTCTAGCAATAGTTCTAGTCAGGATATTAAAAGTTACAAACGTAAACACTCCGAGAGAACTGAAGCTCGAGCAAAAAAATGCAAACACTCAAGAGAAAAACATACGAATTAAGTTTATCTTATATAAAAGCTTATTACATTAAGATTTTTGTAGCATACAGGTGTGATAGTTGCTGTCATTATTATTACAAAATTCATGAAACTATGATTACAATAAAGATGTACAATAATATTATAACTTACCGGTGTCAAATACTTGTATGTTAAATGTACATTTTCAGCTAAAACATCTGCCGCTAAATCATAATACTGATATTTACAATATAACAACAGTAAATTAGCGAATGTTTCAGGTGGAAAAGGATTCTGTTGTAATAAAAACTGTAATTTTTCGAATCCTTCACTAGGTTTTATATCCATATTTAATAATGCTTGATTATGTAATGTAACTGCATCTAATTCTTCTTCAGAACGTGGAGGCATATCGGTTAATGCTTCTTTAGCAGCTTCATCTTAAAGTCAAAGAATAATTAGAACAATGCATTTTTTTTATTTACTTACATTTTATTTAAGTTTACTTTATGCAATTACAATTTTGCAACTGGTATTCTATAGCAGCTTTGAGATTAAAAGCTTCTGTTAAAGCTGTTTGATGAAGAGTAAGTGTGTTTCCGACACTACGAACTTCGATACCTTCTGTTGCCATACCTACACCTAGTTCTGGATGTTCTCTAATTCCTTGTTCGACGATATCAGCTATAGACAAAAGTATAGAACAAATACAATTGTCAACATTGTATAAAATATGCATAGTTTATAATTATTGGTAATTTAAAATTGACATTTTACCAATATGTTTTAAAGAAGCTGCATATTCTTTCAATTTGAAATAAGAGAGTGCAACATTATAAGACAAATGAGGTTTAAATCCTGTAATTTGTAAAGCATTTGTAAATTTTTTTAAAGCTTGTTTATATTCCTCTTCCTGGAAAAAGAAGAAAATATATCTATACAATTTGATTTTTTCTTTATATTTTAGAGTTATACCTTATAAAGCAGACATCCTAAATTTACTTCTGTATCCACATCATCGAGTGGACATTGATCTACAAGATTTTTTGCAGCTACCATATCTTCTTGACCATACTTTATAGCTGCTTGTAGTTTTTTTACTTTATAATCTAAATTACTTGAATCAATTACAGTTAAGGAAACCGACCAAGCCTCTTGATACATGCAAGCTTGATGCAAAGATTGAGCATGATACAACTTATATATATTTTCTTCTGGACATATTTGAACCAACTTTTCGTAACAGGTAGCTGCTGCTGCAAAGTCTTGCATATAAAAATGACAATGAGCAAGAAGAGATAAACAAGGTCTGGACTGCAAAAAGAGTCATATGTACATATATACATAAAACAATTTATTTATAGCATGTAACAAAAAATACATATATTAATCAACAGATCATACATCAGGGTGAGACTCGAAAAGAGTAAGTAACACTTTAATTGTGTCTGCATATCGTTGTTCCTTGATCTACAATTTCAATTTTATTTATAACAATTAATAGTAGTCTATTAACAATATAAAAATAAGAAAGTTAATTATATTCTTTAAGAACATGTTAGGGGGTAAAAAAAGCAAAAATGTACCATAGAATAAATTGTTTTCGTATATTCTCCATCTTTAATATATACATTTTGTATAAAGGTATTCATTTTAAATATTTCTAATAAAAATGATTACACTTAATAAAAAGCGACCCGAAAACTTTCATACGTAAAACACGATCGTGTCACGTGTATTGTTTTGACAAGCCAAAGAACGCGTCGTCATAGTAACAAGAATTATCGCTTGGTATCATCTAGCAAGTTTATTTCTCACACTACACGCAACATGCTACATAAACACTAACATATATATGTATATAATACATCTGTATAATATTCTTGCTGTCGATTCCACGCCTTTAGGAAAATGTTCAATGTCTACTAATCTTATCCTATCATATATAGGAAAAAATATAATCGAATGTGAGTCTAGAAAAAGGACGTATGTCATATTTCATAAAATTTACTAAAAAAAAACGTAAAAGAAATCATCACTTTTACTGCAAAATTTAAATAAAAAACACTGATATAAAAAACTTCTTTCTTCTATTTTGGAATAAATATATATATTTCGGATAATCTAATGATGATAAAATAACTTATTAATTGCAACACACTATTGGGTACAATTATTGAAATTGTTGAAATGTAATTTATCACGTTTCTAGGCATTCATTCAATTGTGTATTAGAAATATTAATACATTTTGAGACATAATAATCAATCTAGAGGGTAATATTTCTATATACATATAAAAATTAGTGGGTTCTCATATAAAATTTCAAAGTCGAAGATAAGTTAATTTTTATATTTTTATTATTCTGCATAATTGTTATTAATTCTAAGATAATGGATTAAGAATGATGTTTTTTAAGAATCAAAACAACTTCTTACTCGTCTGTAACCTGTCCAAATGTATCAAGCTTTCAATACATATAAATGTATCCAAATTGGTGTAATACAAGCATATTTTTCTATATACAAATAAAATAATAGTATATGAGAAAATCTTTTCCTACTGATCTGAAATTGACGGCTAAGCTATTATTGACTGCTGACGTATATAGATATGTTTACGACTTAACAATCAATGGATGAGATGAATCATATGAAAAGAAATGTTTTCTTTTGAACTTTTGTTCGTTAAATTAAAAAATAGACCGAAAAGAGGAAGAATAAATCGTATATAATTTTAGAAATATTCGTTCAATAATATTTATAATAAGATATTAAAAATAAAACTTAATAATAATTTGAACATAAAATATTGCAATAAAAATATATAAATAAAATATCCTTAAGAATTAACGTCGAGTTGGAAAAACGCGTTCTGATTCGTAGAGACGAATTGTCAAGTGGCGCGCCCTTGTGGCAGATCAGCAACAAAGAGAGAGGAGAGAAAAAGAGAAAGCTAAGTGAGCGGCGAACGAGTGAAATGCGTCTAATTTGTTGTTCTTTGTTCTTCGATGATCGTAGATGAAAAATATTATTAGTTTTCGATTCAGGTTTCTCGTTCGCTTGAGAGTGTCTCGAATTCATTTACAGGGGCTTACACAGAGTCTGCACGTGCTATTTTATAGGCATAAAAAAAGTAAACATGTAGAAGAATACGTTGATATTAGTGCAGTTGCGTTCTTGTCTTTGCTCTGTCTTCCTCACCTTTCCCCACACCCTTCGTCATTTTCACGGATACTTTGCCTCTAGCTATGTTTTTTTTCTCTCTTTCTTTTTAAGGTAGTATATGTAAGTGAATACTGCGGTATTCCGATAGCGCGCTCGTTATTCCTCACGTGAAAAAGGAGGAGGAAAAGGAAAAGGAGGGGGAGACGGGTGCGTGTGTGACTTCCCACATCGGAGAAATGTCGTCGGTAGCGGCAGCACTCGTGGCGACGGAATAAACGGCGAAAGATGTCTGGGCCGATGATTAGTCGTCCGCAGACAGCCGAAGGTGGTAATGATATTAATTCTCTGGTACATGCGGTACATTGTGCGCTTTGCGAGAAGACCGAGAAATTGTTGAGGTGTTCAAGGTGTAAGTCCGCTTTCTATTGTACGAAAGAACATCAAAAACGTGATTGGAAACGTCACAAAGAATTTTGTAGAACTCAAACATCCTGGTCAAATGATTCTTCGCTTACCGTTTTTCCCACAAACAACACAGACAGAGATTGCGCTTCAGATGTAATTGGCAATTATTCTTCTTCGAATAAACGCAAGACGCAACAAAACACACGGTCGCTTTCTAACCTAAACGACCGATCTCAACTTACCAACGAAGTTATTGCAAATCTCGTCGGTGATTGCACCTTACAAAAAAAGATTGAAAACAAGGATTTTTTACGTTCTAATTCTTTGAAATCAATTCAAGGTATAATATCATTCTTTCTACTTCTATTTACCTTTCGTATTTTTGTCTTTCTGTTTATCATTCCTAGGTTAATCTTACAATGCAACGTATATTTAATTTTAGAGTTATTTTAATGTCAGTGACGTCTTATAAACAAAACGACAATTTCAAATTAAATTTAAATCTTTGATATCACATACAATTTGTTTCCTGACATTAATTTTAGACTCTCGCATTGTTCTATATATAATTTGAAATATTTGAATTTTTAACTTGCTTTACTTATATAGAATGTAATGTAACCGTTTTATGATTTGTAAAGAGATTAATTTTTTTTTAACATAAGGTTTGATTCTTTTTTACAGATACTAAAAAGCAACTTGAGAGCGTAGTTAATCAGAAATGTAAAGATCAAACTTTTAAGGATAAACAGAACGGAAAGTCGAAGAGCAGCCAAATTATCAAAGCTGATGGTAGGATTTCTCCTATAACTTATGAAGGTAGTTCAGAAGATACCATTTTAGGAGCTAGAGAGGAATTATTAAATCCTGCTTTAGAAGTGAGTTCAAGATTTCTTGGTAATATACAAGATTCGGAATTAAATATGCCGACGCAATACCACAATGGCATGAAGAAATTTCAAAGCGTTCAATTACACTTAGATGATCCTTCAACTCCTTTTTTGCATATGAATAAGAACAATTTAAAATCAATGATAGATACTATTAGTCAAAATGTGGTTGAAGACATGAACCAATTTGGTGTGAGTGTGATAGACAATTTCTTAGGCTATGAAAGTGGCAATGAAGTGCTAAAAGAAGTTTTAAGTATGTACAGTTCAGGATTATTTAAGGATGGACAATTGGTTTCCAATAAGGCTAGTGCAAACGACTTAAAAACAATTCGAGGTGATCAGATAACATGGTTGGATGGAAAGGAAAGACAGTGTCCAAATATTGCCATGCTTATATCGCGGGTCGATGCTGTTATCATGAAGGCAAACAAAATGACCAATAATGGGAAAATGGGAGAATATTTAATTAATGGCAGAACGAAGGTAAGCAAAAAAGAATATATATTTGTGTGATCATAAACATTTAAATTTATTCAATTAAAATATCGAGCGATGAGTTTAGATTAATGATTACTTATAATTAAGTATTTTGTATATCGTCAAATCATTTCTCTATTTGTTGTTTGATAAAAAAAAAAACGATGTCTTTAATAGGTACATATTAAATGACCCAAATTCGGGACGTTCCAACGTTTATTCGTCATTTGTAAATAGAAATTGAAATTATTGTATTATCATTCGTATCGATAGAATCGATATCTCGAATAATCTCCTGAAATTAGATTCGCTAAATATTTGACCATTTTTTGTTATAATATTAAAAAGATGTAATTATAAAGCACAAGAAGAATTATTTGTTTTTGTGCAATAATATATCGACTATTCCGTTAGAAGTAACGCAAACTTGAAATGTTTTAATAACAGTTGTGCAAACAAATAGATAGTTTTCTTAGCAAATGAGTAAGTACGTGTATTCTTTCTCTTCTATGGTCAATGCGATCGAATATCAGTTGTAAAATTAGCCGAACTGTTCTCGCATAAGCTTTTCCAGTCCTGAGATTATTTACATCGTTGATTAGACAGATAGAAATAGGTTAACAAAGAAAGATAGTCAAAATTAATTTTTGTCATATTGGTCGAGCAACTATTCAAACATATATATATATATATATATATATATATATATATATAAATTATTTTTATATTTTATATTATAGTTGCCTGTACTTCCATTTTATAAAAAAAATATAACTTATTTTATAATATTAATACTTCAATTACAATCATCAAGTTTTTTGATAAATCATGATCTAAGAATCTAAAAGAAAAAAATATAGTGTTGGTCATGTAAGACTTCAGGCAAAAAAGAAAGAAAGAAAGAAAGAAGGAAGGAGAACCAGTAGAAAGAGTATAAAAAAAAGTGTACAGAAGAGAAAAAGATACAAAAGGGAAGAAAAGAAAGTAGAAGGAAGAGTAGGACTTTAGTGGAGAAGGTCAGGATCCTGAAATCGTCGCGATCTTTGAAAAAGATCTCGGACGTTGAACGAATAACGCTTGAGAGTGAGAGGGGGAAAGATAGAACTCACGAAGTGCAGTCGGTCACGTACGCCTTTCCCTCTCCCCCATTCTTTCCTCCCCCACCAATATCTACGTTTATCCGCCAAACCACCCACGAGTCGCTTTTATTCGTACGCATTACGTACGTACGCGTACATAGGTATGAATGTATGCGCCATGTGTGCACTTATATTCAAAACCTGTAATGACGGTGGTTTTATTTGCGTTTCTTTTTTTCCCCGAAAATCAAGAGCTTAATCACACGAGAAATTGCATTTCTTGTTCTCTAACCTTCCTGAAGGTGAACGTCTTGCGAAAGGAGAGGTGTGCGGTTAACTGCGTCAAAGCTTATCGTGATTCGGAATAGATATATTTATATTTTTAATAAGATGAAAGTAGTTAGCAGTTATTTCTTTTTATTTATTTTATTGTGCTTTCTAAAGTTTAATTGTATGCTTCATTTTTAATATCGCTCTTTACACATATAAAATATTATTATTATTATTATTATTATTATTTTCGTTATTATCAATAACAGAATTCATAGCTTCTATGTCGAAATTCAAAATAAAATTAATAAAGTTGTGTATATATAATGATAGTGTATTAGGTGACACCCCCCCCACACACACAGAGAGAGAGAGAGAGAGAGAGAGAGAGAGAGAGAGAGAGAGAGAGAGAGCAAGATATTTGGACAGTTTTCTCTATAGAATAACTTTTTATAAATCGATTAAAAAAAATTCTGAATATTAAGCAGATATCTAATAATTAATGAGTTTTTTTTAGCTACAATAAAATACAAAATAAATCAAATATAAACGAGTTCATTTAAAATTTTTCATGGGTTTCGTATAGCACACTCAACTTTCTCTGTGTCTATACGTTTATTCAAAAATTTAGATTTACCATTTGTCTAGTTTGAAACAGGAAGTTATTCGAGTTTGAAATGGTGTTTTCTGAATATTTTTATATGTGTGTATAATTCGTTTAGATTCTTGACTAGTTTGCATACGCACGCGCGTGTACACATTCTGCGACGTTTATTATTAGACCGATAGATTCGGGATTGAAGGGACTCTCGATGCCTATTTTGAACAATCGATACATATTTAACGATCGAATATCAAACTATAAAAAAGTTAAAGTCGAAAACTTAAATATTAATAACGGTGGAAAAAAAAATATCGAGTAAGAATCTATCGATACTCAAATTCAAACGAAATCATACATTTACCATTTAATCGCTAATCTACGTAAATTTTAAATTACATCAAATATAAAGAATTAATCGAAAGACAAAAAGACCTTTTTTTTCTGAGAAAAAAACACGTAACTCAAACAAATTGTATTATTATAAAAATACGTGATCTTCGAATCCTTCTTTTTCTGGATAATAATTCAATTATGTTTCCGTGAAAAAAAGTAATATCGTAAAATTCTTGGATATGTATTATAAAAAAAGTCTAAACATTTTCATTTAAGCTAAAAACAATAATATAATAAATTAACTAATTGTAAGCGCTAAAACATACGAACGATCAATCGATTGATCGATTCGCAAGTGTTTGATCATTCGATAAATATTTTCTTTTAGCTTATCCTCTAACACGATTTATTTGCTCCATTTGGCAATCGATTCTAATATTCTTTTTATCCATTTCTTTCTCTTTCTCTCTTCAATTATTGATATGTACTCCTATTTGAAATTAGATTAATCTTGTGTAATTTATGTATGTTGTACAGTTATCTTAAGATTTATAAAATTTTGTTTCGATTGATTTAAAATTAGATCAAGTTAAGATAACGATTGAACTTTTAGGATGCCTTTTACGTTTTAACCTTTTTATACGACGAACTTTTCTAACAATCGTTTCGTTTTAAAATTAATTCTCGCGATGCGTAATATATACAACGTTTCGTCTAATTACATTTATGATTTAAACCAAGAAAGAAAATGACAATAAATTTTATCCTCGTATAGAAATGTTTTCACGATAATTAATTAAATATGATTAATATTTTTGGAAACGTGAAAATATAATGATGATTTTGACAAGTAATTAAATTTTGAATTTTATTAAAAGGATTATAAAAAGAGAAGCAAAAAAAAGAAATCTTACGACGACAACATTCTTATATCCTATTTTTATTTTATAGAGTACGTTTGTAATCCCACCTCGACCTAAGATTACAATGATATTTATTAGACTGTGTTATATTCATCGTAGCTAATCAAAAAAGCAACAATTATCGCTTTGCTTTTTATCGTGTCACGTATTACTCTTAGTAGATTGTCTTTTTCTTATCAAAACGAATTTTTTACTTCATTTAGTTAAGTATTTCTTATTTTGCAGAAAAGGAGAAGCGAAGAAAGGAAAAGAGGAAGAAAAAGAAAATATTCAATTAATTTTAACGACAAATACAAAAGTAGAACTATTATTATTCTTAAAGGATAACTAATATCTCCTCTCATTATTTTTCAATTATTTCTAATAACTTGTTTTTTTATCCGTTTTAAAACAACTCTCTCCATTTGAGCAAATATTTTTCAAGATATTTTATTAACAGATTCCATTCTTAGACGTTATTCTTATCTATTATAAATGTTCTGTTAAATTATTACAGATATCGATGCGATCACAATGAGTTTGATTATCTAACATGTTATAATAACGTATACATTTTTCTTTTTTATTCTCTCTTACAAAATATTCTATAAAATTAAAATTCAATGATCGTACGTGCTATGGTCCAAACTAAAACGTTTCTTTCCTCTTGAATTAAAATATTTGTATTTTTATTATTATCTATACATATATATATAATTATTTCCAAATAAATAAAGACTGTTATTTTTTAAGTAGATACGAAACGTGCATTGTACACGTGATACATACGTCGAGCGTGCTTTTTACGTTTCATAGTTATGGTACGTCACTATCTTCGATAAAATATTATACAACTTCAATTTAATGTCGTGGTTTTTATTCATTATCTATGGATTTTACATCTGTCTACGACCATTAATTTATTTTAGTTAGCGGGAGGAGAAGGGAAAAAAAGAGAAGGGGCTTCTCTATGAAGCTAAATATTCATTTTTGTGTTATCCTTTCAATCTTTTTTCTATGATAAAAAATATATATAATGTGTTAGTAACACGTTGTATATCTGTATTAAAAATATAATAAGCCTATGATTAAAAATGAAGATAAATAAAAACACAAACCGTATTATTAATTAATTAATATTAATTATATAATTAGTAGTAAGTAATGTAAATAATACATAGTTAGCCATTTTTAAAAAGATGTGTACTTCGATTCAGATAAATATTAAATATTCATTAGGTAGAATATTTTATCATGAAATAATATATTGTTAACTTTGACCTTTTAACTTTGAAAGTCTTCAGACTATTATTATTTAAATCTTCAAGTAAAGTATAGCGATGAGAAAATTACCATTATTTGCTTGTTACTTGCTTATAGATATATATATATATATATATTTAAATAATATATACCTTTCTCGTTGTAGAATACAATAAGAACAATAACATAAGATTTTAAAAACATTAATTCATTGTACTAAAAAAAATTAAATTTAAATCAAATTCAATACATGTGTGCATGATATTGATTTTATAACTTAACTCTCTTCTCTTCTCTCACTCTAGATATTGATTTAATTAAATAAAAATTTATTCTTTTTTTTTGGAATTAGATATAGAACGTCCGTATGTAAGATTTTCAGATAAACAAAGAGATAATATAAACGAAGGACATGCGCGTAGGGCCAAGGCCTCACACGTGTTTCCAATTGATAGAGATATATACGTGATTACTCGCACGAAGGGCAGTTAGACTAGTGTTGCCCTTTCCGGAAGTATGGCTTTAACTATCTGTGAATTTTTCATATCTTTAAATCCCATAGAAACATACGCACATGTTCACTAGCACGTATTCTTTACAAATATCCATTTTTAATCCTTATGCATTAACTGTAATTAATACAAAAAATATATGATATAAAATCATTTTCGAAAAATTATATGTTTTATATGTATATATTCATTTTCTTCATAAATACCGTGAAAAAAAATATTTATCCCTCATTTGTACGATTAATTAAAAAAAAAAGTCTCAAAGCATAGAACAAAGCTTTATCGATATCATTTTTCTTGAATAATAGTAAACTACGGGAATACCCGGAACATTTGATATGCTTTGTTATCGAATTTTCCTCTTTGCTGAGACGCGTGCATGTTTTGAAACGAGTAATGTTCTTTCTTGGCATTTAGTCATTCCTATTACGAAACTTATAAATATCTATCAAAACTCTCTAAAACCAGAAGGAAAAGAAACCGTTTTAACTCTATCTTATTTTAAATTCAAAAATAAGATAACGAAATTTTATAAGTTATTCAAATAACCGTTGTTAGGAATTCTTAATTCTTTATTACCCAATTTTTGTTCTTGTTTAACAACAAATTATGTAACGTGGTATTTGTTTAAAAAGGAATATGTGATTTTTCAATTAGAAAATCATACAATTAAAATTTTATGAATATAATTATATTATACTAATTGTAAATATAAATTTTATATTTAGCACACACACAAACTTTATTATATATAAACGTACATGTAAAGGAGGACTTTAAAGTTACGTGACGTTACAGAAGACATCAAAATGAAGATACGAATATACAAATGTACACTGTAGTTTCAAAATTCGGTTTATGTGGGTCATTGCTCGATAATGGGAATAAGATTTCTCTCTCTCTCTCTCTCTCTCACTCACTCATGATGTTTTTGTTACGTTTTCAACGACATAACACGACGACACTCGCATTCATTCCTTTTCTCTTATCTTTTTTTATATTTCTTTTCCAGGCGATGGTTGCTTGCTACCCCGGGTACGGTTCCCGTTATGTAAAGCATGTGGATAATCCTAACCGAGATGGACGATGTATCACAGCAATTTACTATCTTAATCAAGGTTGGGATAGTAAGGTACATTTTAATTTTTAATTGTACACATATTTTTTGTTACTTCATGTATTCAATTACCAAATTCCACTCTTTAAATCGTATGTACAATATGTAAATGTTCAATACATTTATAAAATCTTTATTTTATTTAACGTTAAGGGAAAAGAAAGCTCATATATATTGATTTCAGTGTCTCCTCAGGAGCCATATTGAATTATATATAAAAAAAAACGCTAAGTATATATAATGTATAATAAAAAAAAAAGTAGATACTTCGTATACTTCTCAATATACATTATTTAAAGTATAAAACATATCAAATAGTATTTTATCTTGTTCAATTCGTTTTTTTTTTCGTTATATATATACACACGTATATTTCAGATATGTAACATAGATACAGAATCATATATATAACACATTGCCGATTCATGCCTATGATTCACGCATTTATACGCATATTCGTCATCGAGAAACAAACTTTTAACGAGATATATTTAAATTGTCTTGTTTTTAAGAATATGTTCTAATAAAAATATCGAACAGTTAGTAAGTCTGTTGTTAGTTCGTATTCATTGAAAAAAAATAATTCAAATTCTTGCTCGTTTTCATATCACGATACAAAATCTCGCATCTTTCGTATCAAAAATAGGAGAAGTAAAGGTATGAAGGGTTTTCGATGCTTACGTGCTGAATTCAACGTACACCCACATTCAATAGACAGCAGAAACTCGTATGGTTTGACTTTGCTCGCTTGATTGCCTGTTGAGCAATATTTACGTTGACCTACACGATAAATATGGAAGAATTTTAACACATGTTCTGTTCAAGGACTTTAGTCGTACCAGGTGTAAGGTATCTTAACAGAACAAAAGTTTGATACATAAGCTGTCTTTTGGTTTAATCCTTATTAACATAACATAGAAATGTAATCATTGACTCTCTATCATTTGATCATGTAACTTTAAAGTCACGCATTTATAAGTTATATGTATATGAATTTGTTCAATTTCATTCTATTTTATTGTTTAAAAAATGTATTCTTTACCTTGTATTCGCGTAAATAAATATTGGATCTTCGTGACTTATGCAATAAACTTAAATTTTAGACTCAAGAGATAGATATATGATAAAAAAAAAAAATTAAATAAAGAACCGTACTTTTTTATCGACAATAATGATACAGGAAAATGTAACTTATATCAATTATAATTATTTTTATTCGAATAATTTTATATCGTTTACTTTTTTTATAATTACAGACAAATGGTGGCCTTCTAAGGATATTTCCAGAAGGTTGGAGCGGAGCCCGAGTAGCCGACATCGAGCCTATATTCGACAGAATACTTTTCTTTTGGTCAGATAGAAGAAATCCTCACGAAGTACAACCAGCATACAAAACGCGATATGCAATCACACTGTGGTACTTTGATGCTGAAGAAAGGAACCAAGCTTGCCGAAGGTATCAACTCGACAGTAAGTTAATGATTGAATCTTCCCTTCAATTTTTCTCAATTCTTTTTTTAAGAGTATAATTTTCCTATTGATAGTATAGTTTCTATTAACATGTTTTAATCTATTTAAACTCAATGGTAATGATAACAAATGTAAATAAAATAAAAACGATATTAATTTTCTTTTTTTTCTTTTTTTCTTTTCAAAATTGAAAATGAAATATAACGAATGATATAAGTTACGTTTTGAATCTTTGTTTCATTTGTTGTTTGAGAAAAAATGAATACATGATCACGTCAATGAAGAGGAATTTATAAAAAAAAGAACAAAACTACTAACGAAGAGAGAGAGAGAGAGAGATATGTTCAAAAATTTGTTTGAAAAATAAAGAAGATTTAGTTCCGGATAGTAGAGTGTAAACGATAAAGTTAATCATATTTATGGAAAAAAAATTACGAAGTATCTTCCTTCTTCACGCAATATTTAACCTTGTTTATTTCTTTCTTTTTTAGAACTACAACAAATCGCACAAGCGCAAGCGCAAACGCAGGGTTCGTGAGACACAGAGTCCGAAGGACAGTTAGACCGTCCGTCGACTGAAATTGTAACGTTAATTATTGGACTTACACATCTGTATATAGCTACATATGAAAAAGAAGCATTGGTACATAAAACGTATTATGTATTATTATGTATTACCTATATAAATATATTTAGCCGATAAATTTTATATTATATATAAAGGATAATGCAAACTTAAAGCTTATCGCGTGTAAGAATTGTGCAATAGACGTAACAACGTTCCTTTTTTTACGAATGGTACTGTAATATATAATATACATACTACATTCGACGTTCTCTAAGTATATGTAATACCTCCTGCAATTCTTACATTGTTAACATAATCCTTAACGGAATTCTCCCTCCCCACACACACACATGATTTTATGCTGAAAAACTTATTGTTAAATATTTCAAATAACAACTTTAATATATTCCTTTGGTTATTATTTAGTTAATTTTCTTTTTTCTTTTCTTTTTGTCTCTCCGTACAAATATCGTACACTTTTATTACTTTGCAGGTGTTGAATACTTTTTCTCTGTAAAGTTGAAAAAAAATGCAACTTTTTCGTATAATTTGAGTAATCTAACAGTTCCCTTCATTCTTGAATATAGATAATTACATCTATATACAATTAAAAGTGAAGAATACTACATTAAATGATTTTCTATTTTCGTTATGCAATCTCATGTGGCATTATTGGTTTTATCATTAAATTATATGTTTTCAAACAAAAACGCCACAATTAATTTACCGAGAATCATTCATACTTCCAGTACGAGTATTGATGAGAAATATCTAGACCCGTTCTGTACTTGTAATATTGTTATATATATACTGTGAAGTTGTAGGAGCCCACAATGTTTAGTATTGTACGTACCTATTTATAAAAATCGATAATGGAAAAGATTTTTAAAAAATTAATACTTATATCATGTTCTTTAAAAAAATTTTAATACGTAAAATTATGTTATTAGTTCAAAACTTATTGTCATTTATAAACGAAAAGAAGGATAAGGAGAGTTTACATAAATATGTATTACATTTTACAATGTTAAACTTATTGGATGTATTCAAAATGTTAGTAAACATTAATAAGTTATTTTTGAAATACTCTTTCGTGTTGTATTATTGAATATAGAGGACCTAAAAATGTACCCTGATATCCTCGATACATGAACTTATAAATTATTTTCGATGTTTACGTTTTATTTAATTTTACATACATATAATCACAACGTTAACATTTGTTGTAGCTTAAGTTATAAACTAGATAAACGTTTATTAAGTATTGTAAACTGACGTGATTTTGTTATTTAAAAGATTAATAAATACTTAACTGATGAATACTTTCGGGTGTGATTGATTTAAAAAAGAAACAACTTATTCAGGAAAATTATTTAGTAATATTTTATTCTTTATATAATTAATATGATTAAAAAATTATTACGTACTTTAAACTTCACACTCTTCAATCGCATTGTTTGCAGGTACATAGCACTTAAATGAAAACTTACTATTTGGAAATGATCCAGGATTTATCACATGACAATCAGAGAAAATACTCCAGAATGGTTCATACTGATCCGCGGTTACAATTACATCAGGTGTAGGATGTAAACGTAAGGCATAATCGTGTTTCCAATAAACAGGACTTGCTGGGAGTGGTAAAGGAATCAAATGTCCTTGACAAATAATAGATTTAGCAAACTGGAACAAATCAAATAAAGTTTCCTTTTAATAACATAATTGTAATTATTAATATTATATGTATTAGAAAACTTACTTGATTAGGTATATTTGATTCAATTTCACTAGGAAAACGTATAGTTTTTCTGCACATTTTAATCAACATATCTTCCCTGAATACCACAATTTCTTTAGTATAATACTGAATTCTACAAGGATTACTGGCAAATATAGCTCCAGGTATAACTTTTTCGATATCTTCGATTGTAAATTTAGATAATGGTCTTCTTGGTACAATCTTCGGTGCACCTAAATCGCAAGGACCTGGTACAAATATGAATTTAGAAGATTCTTTTATGCTTGGATATTGAACTATTAAATCGGCTAATTTCTTAAAACCATCTTTCATTGCCACTGGACTGAATTCATTTTCGGGAAAACTTAAAAAATTTCCACATATTACAAATGCTGACGGTGGAAAGTCTATAAATGCTTCCAACAAAAGTTTAAATTTATCTAATACAATTGTACGATCAAGCCACAAATCCGATAGAAATATCATCCTTGCTCTTTCATCGGATTGTTCAAGTGTTTTCAACTTTTCAGATAGTTTTAATAATGTGGGATGAGGTCCACCAAATGTATTAACATCTCCAAAATCTGCCCGCGAATTTTCAGATGATTCTGCTGGTGGAAATCCAATTTCTTTAACGTTTAACATCCCATGAGAGAAATTAGCTTTAACTATTACTATAGAACCTTCAAGAATTAAACCATCTTGAAAAATGTATCTATAAAATTGTAAAGAAAAAATATACACAAATATAATAAATTTAATATATAGATAAAATTAACTTCATCTTTTTATACATTAGTTTAAAAAGGATATTGCTTTATTCAAATTTATTCTTATCGATCCTCCTGGATCTTCCAAGAAATATTGATTTTCAGAAAGTTCAGATATAAGCCCTAGTAAATAAAGATTTTCAGCTTTATTCAAGCTCTCCAAAGATTCAATTTCTGTTAATTTTATTTTGGATATTAGATCTCCTCCAAAAAATCGCAAAAGAAATGATTCATGTCTTAACACTCTGTATTTTATAAATTCAAACCTCTCTTTAAAAATTACAGTCTTTTGTGTTACTTCTGAGTATAAGTTCATTGAAACTTTATGCAATACAAATTTTTTCTTTCTAAGATCGTATGATATTTTTGGTATATCAAATGCATCAATAACATTTAATCTTGTCTCAGTTTCTTTCAATATATCTGATCTCATAAAATCTGTTATAGCAATTTTAAGATGATGAACTTCCACATGTGGATCTTTCAAATTTTGAGTTAATATTTGCTCTATTACACCTGTAAGCCATTGATCTTTCTCCGACTCATTTATTTTTAATAATTCTTTGGCCATAGAATGACCGAGTGTTCTAAACGAAATTAATTTGTATAAATTAGAAAAGTACATTAATATTTATTATATATAAAATTAATTATTTTAATGATTTATTAATCAACTATTTTCTTACCTTGACAATTTAAGTCCATAAAGAGAGAAAGTCGCTTGAATATTTTTAATTAGTTCTTCGTCAACCATTATTTTAATAATAAATCCAAACTAATACGAAATGCATAAGCATTTAATTTTAATTCTTATAAAATGTATATTAATTTTAAATACAACGATATTTTTAAGCGTTAGGATACTAGAAGACATGTTTATACATTTTCCCGCGTTTTTTTTTATTACCTTGAAGTGTCATTGATAGATAGATTTTAATCTACTCAAATTTATCTATTTACAATATCGAATGAAAATGTTTATACTTTCTATATTCGAGTTGCTCTTCTTAAACATTCCGATTAACAACATACTTCGTGGTTAATTAGAATAAATATAGAATGTAAAACATAACCTAAGAAAATAAGAAAAATGGCAGCGAACGAAAGGAAGGCAGAACCTCATTCCGTATGTAAACCACTTTTTCGTAATCTTACGGCAGATGATCCTGAACCAGAGGCTACCGAAATAGAAAGTCTTTGTGTAAATTGTGGCAAAAATGTAAGATAAATAGATAGATAGATAAATTATTGTTAAATTCGAAATATATAATATTTCATTGTTAACTACTTGTTTCATTTATATTTAGGGCATTACAAGACTTCTCTTGACTAAAATACCACATTACAAAGATGTTGTGGTAATGTCTTTTAATTGCGAGAATTGTGGTTTTCAAAATAATGAAATTCAAAGTGGAAGTAAAATATCTGAAAAAGGTATTAAAATTACCTTACAAATTAGCACGCCAAGAGACTTGAATCGTCAAGTAATAAAGTCAGATTTTACCAGTGTTCACTTACCAGAACTAGATTTTGAGATCTTGCAGGGATCTCAAAAAGGAGAAATTACTACAATTGAAGGTATAATAGATCATAGTATCGAAGGATTGGAACAAGACCAACCAAGACGCAAAGAAGAGTATCCAGAAACCGCGGAGGAGATAGATAAATTTTTAACAAGATTACGAGATCTTAAAATACTAAGCAAACCATTTACAATTATTTTTAAAGATATATCTGGAAACTGCCATGTTGAAAATCCAAATGTACCGCTTAAAGATTCTCAGTGCAAAATTACTTACTTTAAGAGATCAGAAAAAGAAAATCATTTACTAGGAATTTATAACGAAAATGAAGAAGCTCTTTTGAAACCTATACAAGATGGAGAACATACGCTAGAAGATATTGAGGGTGAAGTTTTATCTTTCCCTACAAATTGTCCCGATTGTAATAGTCCTTGTGAGACTAATATGAAATTGACAAGTATCCTTTTTTCAGAGATTACAATTAATTAGCTAATCATTCTTTTTCTCTTTCTTTCTCTCTCTCTCTCTCTTTGTAGCTTTATAATTGTAATTAAAAATTGTGATATTAAATATATTATTTTTTTCCTTAAGTTTTTACATAGATATACCTCATTTTAAAGAAGTCGTGATTATGGCAACGATGTGTGAAGCATGCGGTCATAGAACTAACGAAGTTAAAAGTGGTGGAGGAGTAGAGCCTCTAGGAGTTAAAATAGAGGTAACCATTACGGGAAAAGAAGATTTTAGCAGAGACTTATTAAAGTCTGAAACATGTTATATGGAAATACCAGAACTTGAATTAGAAGTTGGGCCAGCAGCTTTAGGAGGCAGATTTACTACTGTGGAAGGTGTTATTGCAGCAACTAAAGAGCAATTGTTATCATCTACAGCCTTCATGGGTGATAGTACAGATGCTGAAAATGTTAATAGAATTGAAGTATTTATATCACAGCTAACAGACATTCTTGAAGGGAAAAGAACAATAACTTTAATATTAGATGATCCAGCTGGAAATAGTTTTGTACAAACCCTGTCAGATGACGGACCTGATGATAAATTGAAAATCACAAAATATGAAAGAAGCTTTGAACAAAATGAAGAACTTGGACTAAACGATATTAAAGTAGAAAATTATGAATAATGTTGTGATTTATATGAAAGAATGCAAATATAATAACAGGAAAGTACAAAGAAAGAAGAATACCCATTACATTGAATTATAAATAATAATAATACGATATTGTAATACATTTTTATCATGGGGATAATAACATTACACATGTAAATACATGCATTATATTTTGTTCTTTAATTGATTTTATTTCATCTAATGTGATGAATTTTATGAATCATCGTCGTCATCAGTAGCGCGCCTAAAAACATATTTGAGTTTCATTTCTTTTTTTATCTATTTTAATACCTAATCACTCTATACATACACTATTGGTATTGAATCAAGTTTCTTCAAATTTGGAAGTCTCTTTATGGCTTGAGTACGCCATGTTTCAGTATCCATGCTTTCCCATAAAGGATTGTTTATAAATAATAGATCTTCTAGATTAGGAATTTCTTGCAATCGATTGAATTCTACCCAATCTCGTATTAAATTATTACCGATATATAGAACTTTGAGCGCTTTAAGCAAGTTTACGCCTCTGGTTTTTTCTATCATATTGTACGATATCCATAATTCTTCTAAATGATCACCTATCCCCTCTAATCCAGAAAAACTTTTGATAGCATTACGAGCAACGGATAATATTCGTAAATTTTTTAAAGAGTTAATTCCACTTATTCTTTCTATCATATTAGAAGATAAAGATAATTTTCTATGAAAAAATACCTCATTGTTACTCATTATTTTAACTTTATACGTTAAGAAGAAAGTATATGATGCTTTTATAACTAACTCTACATTAACAAAAACAGCTAAACTGTTATCCATTTTTTCTATTGGAGGCCATTGAAAAGATATGATTACTTCCTTTGCTTCGCTAGCATTTAATCCCGTTTTTTCTTCCCATCTTTGAATCGCTTCTTTACAAGTCGTAGGTTTGAGATGCTAAAATTATAGATTTTTAAATATACTTGGCAATACAAGTATTCATTACTCAACAAATTATTTGAAATTATACTTTCATAACTGGATCCATAATTGATTCTTATTTTGTCTCTATATATTAACAAAATTAAATTATTTTTATATAATTGTTTCTTAATAACAACTCCTATAATGTTTATTATGTTTAACTAACATTTCAGATGTTTAAACAATCGATTAGACTCCGCTGCATTTTTGGTATCTATATTTTTATTGTTATTAAAATATTTATTTCAATAACAACTCCATGTGTATTTACCAAAATCTATTTATCAATAAATAATTAATCGAAAATAAGTTCCTTGAGAGTGGTAAAAAGATAATTTTAATCATTATTCCTTTGAGTATACGACATATTTTAAATAGAAAGATAATTTCTATCCAATAAACATCACGGATTAATAGAATCACGTTTATAAAGATGTGACTTTCCATTGGTGAATCTATCAACCAATAGGAATTTCATAGAAAAATTTGTCCATAATAAATCCAAACATATTTTTCTGTATAAGCGGTATTACTGTTGGAATGATCCAAAAAAAAGAAATCTATATAAATTAGTAAGATGAGCAAATAGAAAAAGAAAGGAAGAAAAAAAGGGAGAAAGAGGTAAAAAGGCAATATCGGTGGCGTAATCGGTCTCACTAAGGAAAGAAGGAGAGATGGCGATGGCAGCGAAGATAGAACGACCAATAAGAAAGGCCAATGGCCGGCGCATACAGGGATGCCGTGCTCGTATGTCGTCGGTTCGCTTGCAACTAGAGACCGATGTGCCGATACGCGTACTCTCTTGGGCGTACTCGTGTTCGCGTTTTTTTCGATCTTCGTGAAATCCTGTTTTTGTAAAGATAGTTAAAAAATGCCGACCCGGCTAAGGAAGGAGAAGGTGCGTTTGTCACGATAGTTTCCTGGTGTTGCGCTGTAGTGTCTTCGGAACGTTCTTACCATCAAAGTTTTTCTTTGCACGCGATCGGTCTGTCTACGGATCTTTCTGTTTCTGCTCTATCAATTCCCCCTCCCCTCTCTATTATCTACCTTTTACTGTTGGTGTGTGTGTGTCTATCTCTCTTTTTCTCTCCCTTTTTCTCTCAGTGCTGCGCGACGCGAATGGTGTGTCTCCACGGCAGAGAGAAAGAGCGAAGAAGGAAAGAGCTGAAGAAAGAAGGGAGCTAGCGTGTGCGCGCGAGAGAGAGAGTGAGAGAAAAAGAAAGAAAGGAGGAAAGAAGAAAGAAAGAAAGAAAAAAAGAAAGAAAGAAAGAAAGAAAGAGTGCACCGGGGGAACAACCCCGGCAGCCTTAGCTACTTAAGGGTGTAGTAGCGTGGTGGAATTGCCATCTCGCTCGTTTCTTGACCTGATCCTCCGTATACGTTGTTAAATCTACTCTCTTCAACTATCTCTCCGACGCAAAAAAAGCGTTGTTCATCGCTAGTGTTGTTCTAGTAAAAGTTCCCCAACTCTTGCATACGGAGGAATCCATCGTTGGCCTATTAAAGGCGGTCGTGTGAGTTTCGACTACTCTCTCGCGCGTCTCGGGCTCCGACGCACACAACACAATAATGGTATTTTTTCCTTTTTTATTTGATACCGTGCTTTGGATAGTATACATATATATATATATGTAATATATGTGTATGTATGTGTGTATAAATATATATACATTTATGTACACATGTATACACACGCAACATATGAAGCGTGTTTTCGCGAGTGCCAATTCATTCCTCTCTCGAAGGGACGAGTGTAACGCACGCGTGAACACGCGCTTGCTACTACACCAACAAGATCTGCCATGCTTTGATTACTTCTGTTCCAGGAAACGTCATCGAAAACCAGCAAGGACAAGGGAAAGAACGGCAACAAGGATGTCGAGGCCGGCGACGAGGTAAGGTTATATCTCTAGTTTCTCTACGCTTCTTCCCCACGTCTCCCCACCATTGTCACAATCCCCACTATCTCAACGTTTTCCCCATCTCGTACTTAAATATCGTTCCTCTCGCGAGATCTACTCTGTCATCTATTGTACAGTAGATCGTCAGTGTCAGGATCGCCAATCTTTGTTTCTCATTTTCTCTCTCTCTCTCTCTCTCTCTTTCTCTCTCTTTCTCTCTCTTTTTTTATATATATAAATATATCTTTCTTTTACGCTAGAGATTGATTCTTCGGACATTCGCTGCGCAATTTTTTTACACGACTCTCTTTATCTATTTATCTCTCTTAACTTCTTTCTCTCTCTTTTTACAGGCACAATCATTCCTAAGTACGTTCAGATCCCTCACTTCCTGCTTACTGTTTTTCTAATTAGTCTTTAGTAAAACTCTAGCATAAAGCCAATGTCGATTTGGAAGCAGTTGACATTTTAATGATAAGAGAAAGAAAAAGTTGTATCATTTATATGCTTGACCATAACAATTATTCTCCTTCTCTTCTTTCAACTTAGAATTCTCTTAATTCAATGCTCGTGAATCGTTCTACCGTTTACGTATGTATATACATATACTACTGCTGCTACAACTACACAACTACTACTACTATACTACTTATTGTTAGTACTACGTTACACGTCTGTACGCTCGTCGAAGCTTAAAATTAATCGAGCAACGGAACATTCTGCAATTTCGTGCTCGCATTCCTACGAAACCACGATGATGTTTCTTCCCGTATATAGGCGGCCTGTCACGATAAATGTAGCAGATTATAGTATGTTCTTGTTAACGCGATTAGGATCTTTTTTTTTGGTGAAATATACCAAAAATTTTACTAGATTTCAATGTTTATTACGTCTTTTACGTTCTTCATTATCATTCTATTTTTTTTCTCTCCCTATCTCAGCTGTTCTTTACGGTGATTGGTCAATCTCATGGACTAATAACATTTTATGATTATCTTCAGTTTATTTTAGTTAATTTGAGTCAAGTGAAAATTTAAATGTTTTTGACTCGAACGATATAATAATAAAACATTTAAATAAAATAATAATTGAAAAAAAATCTATTCCATGCTTACGGAATATCGTGTCGATGTGTAATATCATTGGGAATAAAACCAAGACGTAACATGAAACGCACTACGGTATTCGTTTACTATTTCACATTCTTATGGGAACAGTATGACGGTTCGTTGGTTCGCTTCTAGACTTTGAAGTTTTGATCGTATGCCGAGACTGCTGCCACGAGACGTGATCAAAATTCATTTATATTTGCATTTATGTTTCATTTTTTCTATATATTTCATCGATCACAATATCTTTTGAAATTATTTAACAGTACTATAAATATATTGATTTACAAGATGAAAGAGATATCATTCGCGTTTGCACTTTAGAATTTAACATGGTAAATTTAATAATATTTCAATATTTCCCAATCAAACAAAAATTGAACAATTAATTATACAAATTTATACAAAAGGATGTTTCAAAACGAGACAAATTATTTCCTCTGTTGTTTGATTCCTGTTACTTCGATATATATATATGTATACACATCCAATTATGGAATACTTAAGAAATTGATTCTAAAATATACAGAACTATGATGCAACCTACTAATTGAAATGTATTTTAATGTACCACTCTTTATTATAAAATACAGTTAATTTAGCCTTTAACTTTGAGGTCGCTAAATGTTCTTGTTTCAGAATCAATTTTCCTGACTGTACGTAATACAAATATACATACACCATTTCGTATTTGCGTAAACATTTTTTATGAAGTTATTCATCGTGTCTGGAGCATCGAAAAGGTTAAACTTGGCGCCACGCGCGCCAACATTGGAATTCCGACGTAGAAAGAACACAAACAGAATGTCGCCGGTGTTGCTTCGTTTTGAGTCGTTGGAAAGACGGCGTCTCGTTACTCATTCATCACACACTCCCCCACCCATCCCCCATCTTTATTTCTATTTTTCTCTCTATCTTTTTTTATATATATATATACACATAATATGCACAAACTGCGCGTGATGACTATGACGACACAAAGATTATGATAATGATAGTGTTGTGATGATGCTCCAGTGCATAATTCACGTAACATCGATTGTTTTACGTCTGATGTAACGTTATTCTTACAAAAGTTATTTCATTAATACAGGAAATTTACAATTAGAAAAATATAGATTTTCCTTCACAAGATGGCAAACTTTTTATTTTGATTTCAGACATCAATTTATTTTTAATTATTTTATTTTATTTCCATTTGTCATCCGCCGCTTTTATGATGGTGTAGTCAATTTGAGTTCAGTTTTACTAGGAAACAAAAATGAATAATGACCATTTTTTAAAAATATTTTTTATCAAAATAATCGTTAAATACGTCTATAACATTTGCAACTACGACGAGATTGCGTTGCGTTATTAAAAACATAAAGGAAAAAAAGACTCATGATCGATTAATCACGAAAATTTATAATAATACACGGATTCCTCGTTTTCTATCATTAACGAGTACGTATGGGTGTACAGTGTTTTAGATTGTATCGCAATAAAGCTTCATACCTATTTTTTTATTAAGATAAATCAGAAAAGAACAATGATTTGCTACTATAAAAATGTTAAAACTTGTTAAAATATTATTTTTTAAATGTGAAAAATCTATAAATTTTAATCTGATGATAATAAAAACTAATCTTGACAGTTCAAATTCTACAATAATTGTTCTTTTTAAAACAAAAAGGAAATAAATGAAGTTTAAGATTTATTGCAAAAACTTCGGCCTTTTCTTTTTCTTGTTTTCTTTTTAGAGTCATACAATATAAAATATTGCACGTCGCGTATATTTTTCTTTCTTTTTTTCATTTTTGCTTATATCCAATGTCGACAAAATCTTAAAGGCTTACGTGTTTCACGTCTAATTTATATCGGACGATTCGATGACAGCTAGAGTAAAATTGCACAAAAATCAAAAGTGCATGCCGTGTCGTATACATATGCATAGGAACATAAGTATATAGTCCGCACGCTTTAGTGAATAGGTGTGATCGAAGACGATTGATTTGGCTGTGTTGCGTTGTTATTTTGTAGAGTGGTCGGGACTGGTGAGTTAACAAAAAGAGAAAGAGAAAGATAGAGTTACGTATGAGTTACATATATTTGTTTTATTATTTTTAAGGTAGATGGCACTACGATCGTTAGAGTTCATATGACGATCATGATCGATTTCAAATATTTCAAACTAAAACGCTTTCTTTTTCTTTTAAATTTCAAGCCTTTCAAAGCCATCGAGTCGAAGAAAAAGTAAATGAAACCGGTAAAATATTGAATCAAATTTGTCCGAAGGAATGAATAATAACGAAAAGTCGTTGTTGCGAATTTTGTGCAAGAACTTGGCACTCAATCTTATTTTATTTAAGCTCAGCCTTTGATTTTTGGCGTCGTTTTTAAAACATGAGGCGAGATGTTTTTTATTTCTTAGTTCTTTTTTTATATATGTATATATATATATATATATATATATATATATATATATATATATATATATATTTATACATGCGCATATAAAAATAAATAAGATAAATATTATGCATAAATTTATATAGATAGTTTTTCTTATTTATATCTAAATGCGAATGTTTATCAATCAGTTTAATTTGTGGAAAGGAATTTTTGAACAATTTTTATCGCCGAATTTTCGTTTTACATCTTATTGTCATTGTCGTCATAAATGATTACTTGTTGGCAACGCCATAACATTGCGACAGATTTATTTTTTTATACCGATAAGAAGTGACTTCTTATTGGCGATTGTAAGCATGATAGATCTTATGTCGTGAAAATGAACTACGATGCAACTCGATGCTGTCGATTGCATTCCTTTATCTGTGGGCAGCCACGTAGTGGCTGTGGTACAGTGGTTCAGATATATATATAATTGTAAATAAGAAGAAGAAAAAAAATAAGGAAAATATATCTCTATAAATGACGAGTAAATTTAAATTAAAGTTGTTTTCAAAAATAGAAAAAAAGAGTAAAACGTCATATATAAAATTGACTGTTATAACCTAAAGTTTCGTAATGCCTATGTTATTATGTTTCCTTAATGTCTATCACACTAAATAAATTTTTAACTTTCAAGAACGAATAATTTTATCGTAAAAGAAGAAATTGATAATAAACATTGAATAATTAATACAATATTCATAAAAATAGTGCTAATTATGTTGATTTAACAAATAGAATTTCTCTATAGAAATTGTAATGTATTTAAAATTACCAGAAATATGAGTAATTGTTAAAATTTGTTAACGTCTTTAATCTGTCGATCTCTCGATTTCTCTTTTCATAAGGATCGATCTTTATCGTCGTCGATAATGTGTACATAAGGAACGGCAGTAATGGCTGTATAGTTTGGTGGGGGAGAATAGAGGAGCCAAAACGAGGTTAGACGACACGAGACTGCTTCTTGAGGAAAGTCATCAGTAATAGTCGGGATAGCACTTAGTATAAGCGATCGCTGCCGTCTCTCGATCGATCGATCGTTCAATCAATTATTATAATATGTTAATTATTATCGTCGAATGATTTTCACGTTATTAAAGTTAAAAAATAACAAAATAATATATCAATAAATAAAAAATAAAGTAAATAGCGCGTTACGCGGCGTAACACACGTGGAAAAGTGTGTCGAGTAGTCAATACGCGTTAGTGTGACATTCATTTTTACCTGTGTTTTACTTGTGCGTTATCTTATTCCGTTCAATGTGTTTATTCTTTAGGTGAAACGAGTGAATCAATATAAAAGTGTGTACGTGCGTGTGTAAATATGAGTTTTTGGCTTCTTACGTTTGTACGTGACTTTATAATCTTTGTCTAGAATCATTATCGTATATACTAGTATCATTTACACTTTATATTTAATATTTTTACGTTATCCTTAACTCATAGTTCTAGTTAAGAATTTTGACATTGCTGAAGAGAGTTTTTCAAGCTCGTAATCTAATTTTCTAAATGGCATTTTTTAAATTCCCGCCTTTTCTTTTGGTATTTCATCGGTTTAATTCTGTAGTAAAGTATATATATATATATATATTGTGCTAGGATATCGATTTATTCGAATGGATTTTTATTTCTTTTCTTTTCTTTTCTTTTCGATTCATTGATCATAAATTATGATCGTCTGATTGTTTGTAAAATGGTTGTGATTAAATTGATCAATCGATCAAATCGATCGTTAATTTATAATTAGGAATTGATCATTATAATTGTATTTATATTTCATTTCGTTCGATATTTCATTTGTTTCGTTTTCTTATATTAGCTTTCTTCTTATTCGAAGTCCTAAGTTCATCGACGATGTTATCGATAATTTTCGAGTTGCCTTTAATCATTGTAACGAGCTATAGCATTCTGGAACTTATTCGTATATTGGAATTTTTTATATGAGAAAAAATCGACGTTCAGATTAGAATCTATTTATTTTACATAAATGCAAATATTTTGTTTTTCTATATCTTGTCGTTCATTCAAAATTAGAAATATTTGATACAATTTGCTACAATAGAATTGAAGAAAATATGTTATTCGTAAAAATAATATTCAGACGATAAAAAATAAAATAATTGTACAAAGTCTTAATGTTTGCATATAAAATTTTAATCAAATCAATTACGATACCAATATACTCGTTGATATATTAAATAAGATAATCAAATTTCGATGGTTTGCATTTATTTTTAGACTACAGAAATTGAAAATAAGTTACGTGTACAGTTTGTTATCTTTTCTAATAATCACTAATATTACTACATCTGTCCGAGTTTACATTAATGGTTCATTGAACTTAACTAGATAGCTACAAAGATATTCTTTATAGCAAATAAATGATTACATTTAAAAAAGAAAAAAACGATTGTAAAAATTGTATTCCAATTTTCTCCCTTATCGTAATCAAAGATTATTATTTAGTGTAAAATTTATAAATAATATCGCGTATACTATATTTAATTAGAAGAGAATACCATGTTAATTAAGGGTTTAATTATTCTTCAAATATTCACAAACATTAAAAGCATGTGAAAGACACATTTCATATGATTAATTTGTAACGCACTCAATTCAACAAAATTATCTGTTCAATTTTTAATCTCACGAGATATCATGTTCACTCGTCATTATTCTATTTACGTTTCACGGGTCAGCTTTTTCTATTTGTTTGAAATAAAAATCATAGAAAATAGATTTTTGTATAGACGAGCGTCCATGACGTTTGATCGCAAATCAGAATAAAAAAGAAAAAATATATTGATAGAGAATTGAATGCAACTGCAACCCTGGACCAAAAGTCTATCTTGATAAAAACGACATAACTTGCTTTCCCATCGAGCGTAGGTTCAGGGTTGAGGCCAACCGAAGATGACCTTGAACGATTGTCAATAGTTCAGCATACCAAGAGAGCCAATCGCTTGCCAAAAGCTCTAATCTTCCTCTATGTCTATCTTTCTCTTTCTTGATCATTCAATCAATCATCCATATTTCTTTCAATAATTTTATTATCATTTTAACTCTCTCTTTCTTCAATTTTATTATAATATTTATCTTTAACATTAGCTCATTCATTTCTTTTTATCTTTAATAATTTATTTTTATTTGTGAATTTTCTTATATTAGAATACTATTATTTGTTTTATACAATAACAATTTATTTTAATTATCTATATAGATTTTTGTTATATTATATATAATTAGAAGGTGCTTCAAAAATAGATGACAAACTTTGGTTTTGCATTATACTTTATCAGAGGATGAAAAAAGGTCAAACGAACGTAGATCCGGAAACTCTTCCTTTCTGAAATATAAATACTTCATTTTGAAAATTTCTTTAAACGCGAAAAGTATTTATATATCAATAGTAAATATCTACCAGATCTATGTTTATATATATTTCTGAAGCAATCCTTGTATCGTTTATTTTATATACGTATTTCATATATATAAAGTTATTTTTTTCAAATTCGATTATACCTATTGATCTTAATTATATCATTTTGCACGGTTCTGTTAAATAGAACGTAGAGATTAGAAGTTTAGTATTACTTGTTTGGGATTCGTTACGCAATATTCATCAGTCTACGCTCGTTGTTTATCGGTATTCTTCTTCTTCTTATGATACAAGCTAACATATAACTTTAAGCATAAACCAATAATTATTTACCGATTCATTCTTTCATGTGTACTTGTTTTACGTAATTCAGTCCGACTAAAAAAATGGAATTTTTTCAACATTGCTATTCCTCAATAATATTATCAAGCGAAACTCGACATTTTTTGTACTTCGCTTCGACCATGATAACAATCGATAACTCTGATAAATGATATTCCAAAAGTTATCTAACAATATGCGCGTGTTAGTAAGCACGTAATAAAACTTACTACTTGTTAACACTTTTCAAAACTCATCTGTGTAAAGCTTAGGTATCTACTTCTAAGATGTAGCTCGTTTAAAAATGAAATTAAATAACTCGATGAAAAGTTGTTTGATATTTAGACAAAAAATCCATAAAAAAATAATTAATCCAGAATAATAGATCCTTTACAAAATGTATATTTCTATAATGAGATATTATTATTATTAAGAGTTATTAATTTTTCATAGGAATTATTAGAACAGAATCAAGACAAATTATCAGTGCACGTTGTTCATTTTCTCTCTCTATTTTTTTCCCGAAATATTCACAATATTCACAGTTTCAATAAGAAGGGTCCTCGTTAGACTTAGAAACAATTTAATAAAACAATTTCTTGTATATGAGATTATTCAAATAAACGACTAACTAATGACTTGTAAAAACAAAAATCAAAAAACAAATCACCAAAAAGAAAACGAATAAAAGTGTGTGGACGGTGATTGAAAATTTCGTGTATTCCTAAAGGAAGTAATTCATCTTGGAGAAGCGGAAATATGAGTGTCATGGCGGACAATAGTACGTGACCATTTCTTCTCGCGGAGCACGCAACATTTGGGATTACGAAGAGAGACACAATGATGATCCTCATTCGATGATTTTTTTACTACAACGGCATCCTGGATCAAAGTCGTCTGTCTTTCTCTTAATCGTATAAAATGCAAGCGTTTAGCAGACTCGCCTCTGGAAATGTGTTCAAGAAGAAGGCAGGTTTCGTATTGAGAATGTTTCTGTACGTACAAATCGGCGTTATCGGTTTAAAATCTAGTTCTTTCGTATTATTTTTTGCTTTTCTTTTCTTTTTTTTTGGTTTTGCTCAACTGTCTTTTTTTAAATTTTATCTTGATTTGTTATCTTCTTTTTCTTTCAATTCTTTGTAGTTTTTTTCTCTCGTCATTAGTTCGTAATGTCATTTATTATTAATTAATCTCACTGATATATCCTTCATCAAGATTATACGACTTTCAAATAATGGATTCCTCTCTAGGGTCATGTTAAAACAAAGCCAAAAAAGCCATTTGGAATTTTATCTCACGTGTGAACACGCAACACCCCTTAACGAGGAGCACGACAGGCATGTCAGGCTGCAAACAATTCGCCCACGTGGTTTCTATTTTAAGCGTCATACTATATGCTATATTTATCTTTACTGCTGCAACCTCTTAAAACACCGGTAACGACTGTGGAAGAGTAATTAGAGGCCGGACGAAAGAATGAATAAACGAGGATACGCATAAAAGCCTTTTTTTCCTCTCTCTCTTTCTCTCTATCTCTTTCTCCTTTTCTCTAACTTTCTTTCTATCTTTTGTTCATTCTCCTATTTCTTTCTTTTTCACGATGGGACGAAAGAATTGTGTAGTAGTTTTTCACATTGTAATAACGTTAATATTCGCCCATATTTCGGAAATTTTTCGCAATTCAATGAGTTTCAGTAAGTTGGTCAAAAAATATAACAATATAACATTTTACTCATTCATTCATCCTCGTTATTTAATAATATAAAACGCTTATTATTTTTATTTGGATATAATATTTTTATTTCTCTTACTAACCCTTTCTTTATAGAAATTGTTTAATTTACATCTTTTTTAATACTGAACAACATTTCAAGCTTTAGTATAACGTTGATAATAATTATATTTTCACATTTATTTTTTGTTTAAGTTTTTCTAATTTGATATTAACTTCTAATAAATATCTTCACGTAATTTTCTATTAAATATAAACTTTACGTAAATATTGTTACGTGAAGCTACTGCAACGAGAGAAATGTGATATTCTTCTTAGAGAAGTTTGTATTTACTTGACAAAAGTAGAAAGGACGGTAATGTTGGACTTGCAGTTCCGCCAAATATTGTGGCTATTTGTGCGAATCAAAATCACACATCTCTCGTTACAAAGTTGTCACGGTTTACTTATATGCTTGAGTTTATTTAAAAATCTTTCCCTTCGCCATTATCCATTTTCCTATCAAATTTATTCGCGATACAATCTCTGTTTTAAACGAAATTTATTATATTATCCATAGATACATATAATTAAATATATTTTATTATAATTACAGGCGGCCCTCGACTTTCGCATAATTCGCTATTTCGCACATTTTTAAAGATTCAACTGTTTAATCCTCTGCGATCGGATGTCCCCTCCCAGGGGACATCATATTAGCCATCAGATGACAATGTTGTTCGGACAAAAAGAACAAAACAGTTTCAGTCTATCATTAGGGCGTGCGTCAACGTGTTGTGCGTTTTGCTAATTTAGATAAATACTTTAAAACACAGTTTCTGGTGCATATTTTTTTACATCCCTGTACTTTCGAACATTCAACATTCGCACACACTTTCAGGAACCAATTATGTGCAAAAGTCGAGGGCATACTGTATATTATCTTTCTTATCATCGATTTATTTTATTTTGCAGACGAACAAAGTGTCAGGTGGTCCTTTACATGGAAATGCCTCACCTCCACCGACACTCATCAACAAAGTCAAGTATCAGCCTGGTGGACCTGTTATCAAAAAGGATAAAAGACAAAGCAGTTCAAGATTCAACATATCAAAGAACCGAGAACTTCAGAAGCTCCCGCTCTTGGCAGGTTTGTTTTACTTTTCATTTGATTAGAGTATCGATTTTTATCTTCTACCTTACTCGTCCCCTATATTTTTACGTTAATTTCTGTTTGTTTTTAATTTTATTTTATTCATTTTTGTCTCCATAATTCCTAACAATAAATTAAAAAATAATTTTTAATTGTTAAGCCTAGTTTGAAATAGTGTATTTATTTTATTAATCCTCTGAACTCAGTTTTTTGCCAAGTTTTATTTTATTTATTATTATTATTATTATTGTTATTATTATTGTTATTATTATTGTTATTATTGTTATTTTTTTTATTATTACTATTATTATTAATATTATAATTATAACTATTTTAATTATGATTATGATTATTATTATTATTATTCATAATCTTTTTTATAATTGTTTAAAATAAAGTAAGATAAAGTGATAAATATTTGCTATATGTATTAATATAAAGTTTCTAAAAAAATAAATAAAAATAATCCACTAAGAAATATGCAACAAGAGGAAATGATTATTATTTTCACCTCAGAGATAATGTACGACTTTTATAGTATATCTATATATTATCACTTTCAATGTAACATATGAGTTCAAAGGGTTAATAATGCATTAAATAATAATACGTTTTTTCTTACAAGATATTACGAACAGCTCTGAGAAAAATGAAAAAATTGTAGAATGAGAATGGTAACGTTAGAAGAAAGAACGTCGTGCTTAAGTTATAATAGAATATATCGGACATACACGCACTCATGGTATCGCATCCGATATTGGATTTTTTTTTATCTAACACATTACAAGAGCTTCTCCTTTCCTACTCTTTTTTCATTCTTTTTTTTCTGCTCAAAATCATCTGTCCTGATGTAAATACATAATCCTACGTTTATTCCGTCATTTTGACAACGTGTGAATTTTCGCAAAAAATTAATTTGTTAGTTTAACTGATAGAAAAAAATTATAGGTTTCTGAGAACCACCTAGTCCAAATCAAATTCTACCTTTCTTATTGTGTTTAAAACTTTTCTACTTGAGTCCATACTTTGGACAAGAAGAATCTTCTTTTAACCATTTGCATTGTATTCGAAGTAAACATTAGAATGGCCCTTATCGACCTCTTTGGTTGGAACGGATGTTACCTGACGTTCCACTTTCACGGATAGATAGACAATAAGCTTTCACGTTAATTAAAATTACTTTGTCGGGAAGCTACGTCCTCGGTTAAACGACGGAAAAAGCGTTTAAAAAGAAGCCAGTATTTTCTTTTTGTCATTTTTGAGTAGTATCACCGATGTCATTAACGTATGCAACAATTTATTTTTCTCTCTCTCTCTCTCTCTCTACCCCCCCTCTGTTTTTCCTTCTAGATTTTCATTATTCATAAAATGTATTTGTATTACTTAATTACACATTCATGAATTTGATAATTAAATTTAATCGATCACAATTCATTACAAAACTAATTAAAAGAAGTTAAAATGTTTAATTCGATATAAAATACGAATTTGAAATTTAAAAATAATTGTAAACCACACTGTTGACCTGATATTATATATTTGCAAATAATTAAATTAAAATCGCTATTAATAATATTAACCACTTGCGCTAAAAAAACGTGTCACGCACGTCGAAATTTTTTGTTTCAAAATACACGTATACACCACATCGATAGACGTTTATCGCAAAAATGAAAATAACGTGGCCCACACGTCGCGTAACAACCAGATTGTTTATTTCTCGAGTTACAGCTCCAGAGTGCACGACATCGCATAGTAATAGATTTATATTATTTTCATCGTATCAACCCATATTGTAAAATGGAAAATAATAGTAAACTCAGTGACATTGTTTCGACAAGTGCAATATTGTAGCGCACGGCACCGCAACCGTGAAGCTTATTCTAGGGACCTTGGCTTATTCGTAGCGCAAATGGTTAAAGATTCAAGAGAATAAGTAATATAAAAATAAAGCAAATGTTATCTATTACAATAAATGATACTATAGTAATTGTATAAGTTTCATATATATGCAAATGCGAAGGTATATCGTGACCGGATCCAAACAATATGCTTTTTTTTTAATCGAAATTTATTAAATAAAATAGATCAATTTAAAAAGAAGACAAAATTGCGAAACTATTGACCGTTAATGTTTCTTTTTGATTTTCTATTGCAAATGGTGACTATTCAATTGGTAACTAGAGACAAAGCGATATCATGCATCGGTGTATTAGTTTAGAAAATGAAGCTGGAACCATATGAATCAACCCACACATGATGGAGACAACATAAAAAACGTATCGCTTACATTATTATCATGACTTTCTCTTTTTTAATATTTTATGCGAAATATATGTTTACATACATATATACATACATATATACATATCAAACACAAGAAAACATTGATTCTGAAGTTCTACCTACTAGAGCTTTATAGGAATTGGAATATCTAAAGTTGTATGAATGAGGAAGAATACTTATATGTGTGTATATATATAAACAAAATATTATCAATATAAC
Organism: Polistes dominula; assembly: GCF_049000335.1. Classification (NCBI taxonomy): domain Eukaryota; kingdom Metazoa; phylum Arthropoda; class Insecta; order Hymenoptera; family Vespidae; genus Polistes; species Polistes dominula. Next base: position 7,803,245 of record NW_028301147.1, read on the forward strand.
GGTACAGTATAAAATCAATACCAAGTATTGTTTATTATATTTATTTATTTTCAAAAATTTCCCACGCTCTATGTTCGATCAATGCTTATCGCTAAACAACATCTATATATACACATGTGTATACGTATATTTCTATTTTTATCAATTTTCTGCAAACGTAAAAAAATATCTATATTAAAAAAGAACATTATACGTATCACACATCCACGCAATATAGTCTATGATTCTATTAATTTCCCGATCACTTACTTAACCTCCAAAAATGACATTCCTCTTACAATTAATTTAAAAAAAAAAAATTAAAGCTCGAAGAGATTTATTGATAAAATGAAAGATGGACACGATAGATACCATACGATACGATAGGACATGACAGGCCACGAGTGTAACACCATTTAGCACCGTAAAAAATTATGCATTACTTTCTCGCAAGAGGAAGGAAAATAGAAAATCGGTGTTCCCGCCCTTTCTCAATGCGATTAACACATATATGTAGGTAGCAGGCGTATGCCTTTCTCTCTTTCTGTATATATATATCGGTGTGTGTAGGTGTAGGTATAGCAGAGTTGGTGCGCCGGTCAATCGGGGTTGCTTAGTTCGTTCTCGACGAGTGGCAGCAGCGGCTCTCTACGTCACAGTCTATCGATTCTATTTTATACATACATAGATACTCTCTCTTTCTTCCTCTCTAGCTCGCTAGAACGTCGCGCAAGCGTTTCTCACTTCAATTCACACACCGTTTCTCGTTTCTCTTAACGTAAACACACAGTCCTCTCTATCCTATTTCTCATTTTACCTCATATTTTTCCACTCTATTGATCATTGCCGGTCATCATCATCATCATCGTCATATATATACTTATATATATGTATATATAAATAAATAAATATATATATATATATATATATATATATCCCTTCTTCCCTTTCATCATTTTTCTTTTTGCTCTACAGTATTTATACACACGTCTCTTTTCTTCTCTTCTCACTTCTCCCCTCCTCCCTTCTTTTCTCGTTCACCCCACCTCTTTTTACCTTGTTCAGGTTTAGTACAAGTGAGCCTAGACCATCGACCTTTCTTTTAACTGAGAGATACAATCACCTTTGACTCGGCTTTTAACGAGATCCGTAAACTGCCCGCGAAATACAATTTTACGTATCTCGAATTACCACCGCCAATAAAATTATATAGTGTGTGACAGTTCGAAAACAGTGTGAAGTAGGATTCTTCAGTCGGTCCGATCGATTCTTCAACTTTTCTCGTAGGAAGCAACAGATTGTTGCGTACGCTTACGAAACGTAATAGAGACGATATCAGAGATGTTTGTTTCTTTAAGATCTATTGAGAAACAGATTAGTTAGAATGACTAAGTGAATGAAGTAGGAAAAAAGTAAAGGTGCTGTAGGATATCAAAAGCAAAGTTTTTTAAAAGTATTAAAGAGATTGTATACCTACATAATTACAATGGTTCATGTAGGAGGTATTGGCCCTGCTATTGGGGTCATAGGTTTACCAAAGAGTCCTAGTTTTCATCAAGGTTTAGCTTTTGCCACAGTATTACCTCAGGAGCCGCACAAGTTTTATTCAGCAACATTTGCTTTGCATTATCAACAACTTCAGCCTTTCATAATTGGTAAAATTATCTAAGAGTATATTATTTTTATAAACATATTAAACCAATTCTTGTTTCTTTATTTCAGAGACGCAACAGGGGAATGAAAGAGAAGAACTTTTCATACAGAAGTTACGCCAGTGCTGTGTACTTTTTGACTTTGAGTCCGATCCACTGTCAGACTTGAAATGGAAAGAGGTAAAGCGTACTGCCCTTCATGAAATGGTTGATTATGTAACCAAAAATAAAAATGTTATTACCGAATCAATTTATCCAGAAGCAGTAAATATGGTAAGTTAAATATATATGCATAATACTGTGAAATTGAAAAATAATAAGGAATTTATACTAATTATTTCATTTGTAATCTACTTCATTTTATAGTTTGCTGTTAATTTGTTTCGAACACTTCCACCATCTTCAAATCCAAATGGTGCTGAATTTGATCCGGAGGAAGATGAACCCACTTTGGAAGCAGCGTGGCCTCATTTGCAATTAGTGTACGAATTCTTTTTAAGATTGTTGGAATCTCAAGATTTCCAACCATCTATTGCAAGACGTTATATAGACCAAAAGTTTGTCTTACAATTACTAGAGTTATTTGATTCTGAAGATCCACGAGAAAGAGATTTCCTGAAAACAACTCTTCATAGAATCTATGGAAAGTTTCTCGGTTTAAGAGCGTACATCAGGAAACAAATAAATAATGTTTTTTATCGATTTATATATGAAACTGAACACCATAATGGTATCGCAGAACTTCTTGAAATTTTAGGAAGGTAATATCATTATTCATAAATGTTTTGAATTTGAGCTGAATGAAATGTATCTGATAAATTGAATGATGTGACATATATTTATCGATTTTATTTATTCCAGCATTATAAATGGTTTTGCTTTACCATTGAAAGAGGAACATAAAGTTTTTCTTTTAAAAGTGTTGTTACCTTTGCATAAAGCCAAATCGTTATCAGTTTATCATCCACAATTAGCATATTGTGTTGTTCAATTTTTGGAGAAGGATCCATCTTTGACAGAACCTGTAATTAGAAATTTATTGAAATTTTGGCCAAAAACACACTCTCCCAAGGAAGTTATGTTTCTTAATGAATTGGAAGAAATTTTAGATGTAATAGAGCCAGCTGAATTTCGTAAAGTACTGGACCCATTATTTAGACAATTGGCAAAATGTGTCTCGTCTCCTCATTTTCAAGTGCGTTTTTTATTCCATAGCTTTAGCATCAAATATATTTGATTAAAAACATAGATTTATAACTTTTACATCCTTTGTTTTAGGTTGCAGAAAGAGCCCTTTATTATTGGAACAATGAGTACATAATGTCATTAATATCAGAAAATTATTCCGAGATTTTACCGATCATGTATCCAGCTTTCTACAGAAATTCACGTAATCATTGGAATAAAACGATTCATGGATTAATTTATAATGCTTTGAAGCTATTCATGGAGATGAATCAAAAAGTATTTGATCAGTGTACTAATCAGTACAATCAGGTATATTTTATAGTAAGAAAAACTAATATAAAACATTAATATTAGTTATACATTTACATATATAATTGAATATTTTAACATATATAGGATCGTCAAAGAGAACGTAAACTTATGAAAGATAGAGATGAAGCATGGATGCGCGTAGAAACATTAGCAATGAGACATCCACATTATAATATGGCAATTAATAAAAGTATGCCAAACATTCCATACAGCTTGACGCAACATTTAGATAGTCCTTCACCCGATGAGGATGGTGATCCGGATCAAGCTCCGCTCACTTTAGAAAAGATTGAAGCTAAAGCTAATGAGGTACGATATAATATATTATTTATAATATATATTGAGTTGTCCGGAAAGTTCGTGCCAATTTTGACGGAATATTGAAATGCAACAAAACTGTATTTAAGTTTTTTTTTGGTATATATTTATTAAATTATATATAAGTTTATTTAATTATATATAACCATTCTGTTCAACAACTTTTCTCTATTTTTAACCACTTTAAACCACTATAATGACGTATACCGTACGTTGAGACGTTTTTATCTCAAAACTGAAAGCGACGTATATCATACATCGCGTAAAAACCAGGTTGTTTATTTCTCAAGCTACAGTTCCAGAGTGCATGATGTCGCATAATATGTAGACAATAAGCCTATATTCAGTTTTTTTTAATATTTTATTTATTTTTTTTATATTTTTTTCTGTTTGAATACATTATCGATCTTAGTGAAAGAAAAAATTCCATTCAGAGATTAAGAATAATATAATATAATAACTCTGAAGGGCAATAAAATCCCAAACAAACTCAAGAATTATCGAGACATATTAGTGCGACATAAACCTTTTTATAGTGTCGGACCCTTTGAGTGGTCTCGGACATTGCTTCCTATACAATATGCACTTGGTCCCGAAGCAAAAAAAGATTTTAAACATGTCAAAATCTTCGTTTTACCGAAGCGCTTCGAAGCGAAGCGAAGTGTGAGAATGTACACTGTAACGCTGGTTAAATCGTAGTGTACGGCACCGCAATCGTAAAGTTAATCATAGGTCAAGTGGTTAAGGGTAACTTAAAAATTTCGTCCTTCCAGAACTTCTCAGGTTTTTCAGCAAAAGAACTTTCATACCACCTACCGAAAATCGGTACAAACTTTCCGGACAACCCAGTAATTAGTTAGTAGATTTAAAATAAAATAATATTATGAAAATTTAATAAATACTTAATATAATACAGGCGAAAAAAATAACAAATGCAAATTCAATGAAACCACTTTTACGAAGGAAGAGTGATTTACCACAAGACTCCTACACAATACGGGCTCTATCTGATCACAAGCGAGCTGATGAATACCTTGTAACACCGCCTGATCCGAATAATTGCTAGTCCTTACCTTATTCTCTTCCAATTTATCCCCTATTTTGTTGTAGTAAAATCACAAGTTAGCTATTTCCGGGGAGATGGAAAAAAACGGCGATAAACATACGTTGGCAGTGTCTGCCTTATAGAGCCTTATATTGTGCGGAATCAATAACATTTAACGTATATTAGAATTTGGTTTGCTCGTGCTAGAGAAAATATCTTCCTCTTATTATTCCCTTTAGATTAGGAAAACATGGAAATTTGCATGAAAATAATAATGTCCATTTGATGCATCTAGATTACTTATTTCTTTTCTCAACACAAATCACTAATTTAAGAAGTTGTTAGAAACAAAAAAAGAAGAGAAAATATTTAAACTATGTAATGTTTGAGATAAAAATATGGTTAAAATGGGCTCTAAATTCATTAGACATGAAATATTTAGCACAAAAAGACATTTAAAATGCAAGTGTATGCTATATGTATATATATATATATATGTGTGTGTGTGTTATATATATACATACACAAGTATATATGATATTACTGGTATAAAGGACATTATTAATGCTGTGGTTTTCATGAATTTGGTATATTCTAGAAAAGATTTTATACAAACGAGGATACGGAAGACAAAAGGAGCAGTATCATCGATAACGTTTACTCTGTGTTATCATTAAATTATGCTAAGCTAAGCGAGCTTGTTGTGTTAATAACTATGATAAATGAAGTTTACGTTTACGTGTACATGGTGTAAAATAATCTAGATTATCGCTTTAAACACTTCCAGCTCGTATTAGAGCAGAGAAAACGCAAGACGTTATTACTTTAGAATGTATACGACAGTGCTATTTTAGAATATCAATCATTATAAATCCGGATACTTCTACGTGTACTACTATTACGATTAATACTATTACTATTACTATTATTATCACTACTATACAACTACGATTACTTTTGTATCTGTTGTGCCTAGATGCCTGTGGAATAAATTCACAGAAAAGCGCCTCTGCTTTCTCAGAATGATTGTTGTAAGAAACATTATAAAGAGCCATGTGTGCGGCGAGTTACATTTTGCTTTTTGCTAATACCATTAATCGATAATCACAGAATTTTTGGATATAGCTTCTGTAATATTGTCTTTGTAAGCTCGTCGCACTTATTATTGTTAGATGAAAAAAAAGAACAAAAAATAATAAGAAAAAAATGCAGAGGTTATTACGGCTAAAAGATTAATGAAATCTAGTAAAATAGATAGAAAGAGCAGATAAAAAGAAGCATTAAATAAAATACATTTAGAACTGTGCACTGCTGGCAGGCTGTTACGTTATTATCGATAAATCCGTTGTTGAATATATATAAGCGCTCGCGCTGAAATATTAGGAAGTGATGCTAACAAAAAAAAACAAAAAACGCTATAAACTTATTGTTTCATTTTTTTTCGAAGGAATGGCCACTTTGTCTAATGTTTATCGATGATACGATTATTATTATTATTATTATTATTATAACTATTTTAATTATGATTATGATTATTATTATGACTATTATTATTATTATTATTATTATTATTATTATTATTATTATTATTATTATAAAAATTTATTCTTATAATATTTTTAGTATGAATGATAAAACGTAGCATGGTGATAATGCCCATATTGATGCCACCCGGCATGCCTAAAGAACTTATCATTTGAATAATTATGTGGTCTCATAAATACCAAGAAACATGCATAAATACATATATAATTAGAAACAAAAAACTATTGAAAGTATTTTATCTATACATTGTGTCAAATCGGAACATTCAATATCTCATTATATATTTTCAAAAGAACATCGAAAAATATCATTATAAGATAGCGAATACGAATGTATACGTTATCTAAAAATTTATATCATTTACGTAAGCAATTAGAAAATTTCATGAAAATACAGAAATACATGAATACTGCCGGATGTTCCTCATCTAGTAGAATATAAATGTATTACACCATACCGCCGAACTTTTTTCATACTTACAGAGTAATAATTCTTACTAAAAAGAGATTATTAATTCGCCTCGACGAGTAATCTTTTTCTTTGTAAATTATTTCGAGAAATTTCAAGTTCTCACTATGCCTTATATGTATTATATTTGTGTAAGAACAGAGCTAATTAAAGTCTGTAGTTCATACGTTTGTAAATATCATGTAAATAATATAATTATGTTGGAATGCAGTCTACTGAATTCCAAAGATAACGTAAAGTTTTTATTTTAAATTTTAAATGCAATATAATTTTTCTTTTTTTTTCTTTTCTTTATACAGTGGTCATATCTAGGAGAATTTATTCAATGCAAAATATAGAGAAAGTTATGTGCTGAAATACTATACACTTTCTATAATAGTTGAAATATATCAATGATTCGTATAATTTATTTTTTGCAAAAACTCTTTAAAAAAAAACAGGAGTGTACGTGTGCAAATTCTCCTACCGCATTAGTATGCAAATGTATGTAGTACTACGATTTGTTACAAATTTCATAATTAAAATATGGATACACCATATTACGCGCTATTTGTCTCGCGATATGGAAAAGTATAAAGTAACTGTGACACCAAGTAATTTTATTAAAAACGTTTTAATTTAAGTAGAAATGCCCCATGAAATAACTTTATTATCATACAAATGTTAGATCACTAGTTATTATAGAATTTTATTAAACTACAAGCTATTAAAAGAGAAAAAGAAGGAAAAACAAAAAGACATGTAGTTCTCAAGTAAACATTCTATAAATTGCTCTCTCTAACTATATCAGTATTCCATTATCGAGTTTTTGTTTAATATGATTTAATCATTTGATTTTATTTCTTACGTATATTCCTACAATTTGTTGAAAACATAATTTTATAGTAAATAAAGAAATAAAAAATATCAACAAATAAAGTTTTTGTGATAAACAATCTCAATTATTTTACTACAACTTTTGAGAATTTCTTTGAAAAGAAATAAGAAAAATTCTGTGCGATATAAAATGTAATCTAAAAATGAATACTTAAAATTTTCATTTACAAGTTTTATATCCTGGTATCATCCTGAAATTATAGTTGATTCGAAATTTAATGTTCGAAATAAATGATAATTTTCTTTTAAATTTGAATTTTAAAAATTAGAAAAAAGAGTTAAAGCTGTGGCGTCCCACACCTCCTCGGTGCTGACACCTAGCGGTCGACTCGTCAGGTTGCGGCGCTTCTCACCAGGACGGTGCTGACACCTCTCTGTATACCGGCACCAACCTTCAGGTCACTAGCAACCGCCGGAAATGCGCGCTTCCGGTGGGGGAAAAATCCGCTCGGCCACGTAGCCGGTCCAGAGGGTGGCAGCGCCGGATTGGCCGGGGCTTGTGGCGTGATCGCGACCCGAGGCGTTGATTGGCGGATCAACGTGGCGTAATCTCGGCGCGTCGTCCTCCGCGCCCCGATGATCTAGGATTCAGCGGAAGCTGGATCGATTTCGTCCATTCGTGTGCGGCACTTCAATTTAATCAGTCGATATTTTCTTCACTCCGGTGAATTCTGTGATATCTCGCTGTAACCGTTAAGAATTCTCTGTGTCTCTTTCGTCGTGTGCTTGTTCCATTATTTCGATTGGTCACTTCTGTTCTCTGCGTGGATCACTAGTGTAAAAAGGAAGCTTCCATCGGCCCTAGTCCGGCGACGGCGATTGGTCAATTGCAGTGGTCAATAACTAGCCAAGCTGCGCGGCCTTTGGACAGAACACCTCGAAACTTCCACATTGGTGACCCCGACGTGATCCAGCAGAATCAGGTCTGATTGGTCTTTCTCTCTCTCTTTTCTTCTCTTCTTTTCTCTGTCTCAATTTGTTTTCTTCCTTTACGGCTTCGCCCGTGATCGGCCAAAAAAAAGAGAAAAACGTTATCTTATCGCTGCCTCTGACTCGGCCGTTATAACGGCCATTTTGATTTGTGACAACGGCTAACGGCCATTTTGATTTGTGACAACGGCTAACGGCCATTTTTCGACCGAGGTCTTGAACTCGGCAGCCATCTTGTCTTCTCGTACCCTTCGTCTCTCGTCTCTTGTCCCCTCTCGCACACTTGGCCTGCCACGTCATCGCAGGATCCCTCTCGTGTGCGACTTGTCCGTTCGTACGAGCTCGGCTGTTTTCGGTACCTATCGGATATCTTCGGTACCCTTCGCCTCCGTTCGCTACTTTTCGTTTCTACCGTTACTGCTCGTCTTAATCGTTCTCTCTCGTGATTTTCTTTCATCTGTTCACTTCGTTTTTTTTTCTCTTTTCTTTTCTTTCTCGTTTTCTTTGTTCTCTTGCTTCTTTGGCAGTATGCCGATCACGCGGTCGGAAGCCTCGCAGCGCGCCGCCGGCGATACGCCCGGCGCATCTGCTCGCCGTGATTCGCCTGCATCTGACCCAAGTGGTCAGCAGGCCACCCCCCGGCCCCCCCCGCTCCTGGCACGGCTTCCGAGCCAGTCGGAGCTTCAATTTTGGAGGGGACCGGTCCTGGAGAGACCTCGCAAGCACACTTGGGCAATAACGCCCCCGCCCCGGCGATCTCCTCTGCATCCGCCCCCTCCGACGCTCGGCGCCCCGCGAGCTATCCATGGCCGCGGTTCTCGCGTCGCAGTCCGGAGGTTTGGCTTGTGCAGATGGAATCGCTCTTCCATCATAATGACGTAGTCTCCGATGCGGACCGCTATCACGCGGCCGTAGCAGCCTTCGATTCCGAAACGGCGGAGGAGATGTTTGATGTTCTTCAGCGCCCCCCGAGGTTCGAAAAATATGCCAACCTGCGGAAGCATTTATTGGCCAGATTCGGGGACACTATGCATCAACGTCTCCACAGTTTATTTTCGGGGTTGTCAATGGGGGATCGGACGCTGTCTCAACTTCTTCGACGGATGCGACACCTCGCCGGGAGTTCCGTCGGTGACGACGTGCTCCGGGTCCGGTGGCTAGATCTTCTTCCCCCCACATAACCCAACTCCTTCGCCTTCTGCGCTCAGCCCAGCTGGATGAGCTTGCGGCCACGGCCGACAGCCTTATGGAGCATGCCCCACCTGACATCTGTGTGGTTCGGCGTGCTCCCCGCAGCGCCTCGCCCGACACGAAACCTGCTGCCTCCTCGCGAGATCCCTGTGTTTGGTCTGGCACGTCGGAACAAAAGCTGGATGCAGTGTGTGCCGAGCTGTCTAACTTGACTTCGGCGATCAATCGGTCTATTGACCAACAGCAGGAGATTCTAGCGGCTTTCAGCCGTGTAACGATCTCCTGCTCGGCAACGCCTCCACGACGACCTTCGATCGCGCCTCCTTCACCTTCGGCGGGATCGACGTCTGCATCATCGCCGGCCGTCAAGCCATTGCAATCTTCGAGACCGTCTCTGACCATAAGGACTCTCCCTCCGTCGCACCGTTGGTGCCACTATCATATACATTATAGGGAGCGAGCGGCGAACTGCAAGCCACCATGCAGTTTCCGAGAGGACACACGAAAAAAAAACTAGCTTCGCCACCCAATAATTCGGCGGTAACCGGTGGCCGACTATCCATCTCTTCGGATTACCGCCTTCATGTTTTCGAGAGTTCGCTACAGCTGCCTATGTTAATTGACTGTGGCTCGGTAGTCTCGCTCCTACCCCGCCATCTCGTCTCGGAATCGCTCTCCTCCGATGAGCTTCGTCTTGTCGCTGCCAACGGCACCCCTATTCGCACCTTCGGTCGCCACCTGCTGACGCTCTCGCTTGGTCTCTCGCGAGAGTTTCAGTGGCTCTTCGTGGTGGCCGACGTGCCCGAGCCCATCCTCGGGGCCGACTTTTTGAACCATTCCGGCCTCTTGGTCGACATTCGTCGCCGACGCATCGTTGATCCATCTTCAGCCGAAGAATCGGCCTTGCACTTCCGGAAAGTCGCCCTCCACGGGGTTGCTTCTGTCGCAGTCTCGTCTGACTTACGCCACCGAGCCGCCTACGACTCGCTCCTTGCCGAGTTCGCTGATCTTGCTCAACCTTCGAAGTCCGGGGCTCTGCTTCAGGGCTGCAGTGTGGTGCACCGCATTGTTACGGTTGGACCGCCCGTTTTCGAACGTCCGCGTCGCCTTGCCGGCGATCGCCTCTCTGAGGCTAAGTCCACCTTCGACCGCCTGCTCCTTCAAGGAGTCATTCGACCGTCTTCTAGCCCCTGGGCAAGCCCCTCCACCTTGTGGCAAAGGCCACCGGCGGTTTTCGTGCGACAGGCGACTACCGTCGTCTGAACGCTATTACGCTGCCCGACCGATACCCTCTTCCAGTCATTGAGGACTTGCTTGAGGACAGTTTCGGTAGCTCGGTTTTCTCGGTCATCGACCTTCAGGAGGCCTACTTCCAGGTTCCCATGGCAGAGTCAGACATAGAGAAAACGGCCGTAACCACGCCTTTTGGTCTTTTCGAGTTCCTCCGAATGCCACTCGGCCTTCGCAACTCCTCCCAAACCTTTCAGCGGTTCATGGACTCGCTGCTTCGAGATCTTCCTTTCGTCCGTTGTTATATCGACGACCTCTGCGTCCGGTCCTCCTCGCACGAAGAGCACCTTCAACATCTTCGGGTCCTCTTCGCTCGTTTGCGGGAGGCCGGACTTTCTTTCAAGGTCGAAAAACTGCAGCTCGGACTTCCGAGCGTCGTTTTCTTGGGCTATCGGATCTCTTCAAGTGGTATTCGTCCTCCGGAGCGCAAGGTCCTTGCGATTCGGAACTTCCAAAAACCCGCAACGCCAAGGAGCTTGCGGCGTTTTCTGGGGATGCTTAATTTCTTCAGGCGGAGCCTGCCTCATGCCGCACACACCCAGGCTCCGCTCAACAAGCTCCTCCGAGGTCTTCCAGTCGGCAGTCGTCGGCCACTCATCTGGAACGATGAAGCTGACCGTGCCTTCGAAGAAGCCCGACGCAGCCTCGCGACAGCCACGGAGACAGCCTTCCTCTCGCCGTCCGCCCCGCTTCGTCTCGCCACCGACGCCTCCAACTCGGCCGTCGGCGCTGCGTTGCTGCAGTGTGTCAACGAAGTCTGGCGGCCCATCGGATTCTTCTCCCAGACGCTGTCCTCAACGCAGGCCCGCTACAGCACCTACGATCGGGAGCTTCTGGCCGTCTTCCTCGCTGTGCATCATTTCAGGCGGATCCTGGAGGGTCGTCCGTTCACGGTGGTGACGGATCATCGGCCGCTCATCTACGCAGCCCGCCAGCCCTCGGATAAGGCCTCTCCACGTCAACAACGGCAGCTCGACTTCCTGCTCCAATTTGACGTCAAGTTCGAGCACATCAGCGGCCCGGACAACATCGTTGCCGATGCCCTCTCCCGGACTTTGGAGGACGCTCCCGTCACGGATCGGACTTCGGACGACTCATCGCCTCCAGCAGCGGCTCCTGTCTGCGCCACGGTCAGCTTGCCTTCAGCGCTCAGTCTCGAGGCCATCGCGGATGCACAAGCTCGCGACGACGAGCTTCCATCGCTCGCAGCACGCACCTCCCTCAACATTCAACGCCTCATCCTTGGGGGAATCAAGGTGGCCTGCGATTCACACGGCGGTCGAGTCCGGCCTTACCTGCCTCGGACTCTTCGGCAGACCGCCTTTGAGGCCATTCACGGTCTCGCCCATCCCGGTGTCCGTGCCACGGTGCGGGACATCTCGCAGCAGTTCATCTGGCCCGGTCTTCGCAAGGACGTCACCGTCTGGGCACGTTCCTGTCTCCCGTGCCAGCGCTCGAAGATCTCCAGGCACAATCGTGCCGCGCTCTCCCGCTTCCAGGCTACGGAGAGCCGTTTCGAGCATGTCCACGTCGACATCGTCACGCTGCCTCAGGTAAAGAATTACCGATATTGCCTTACTGTCATCGACCGCTTCACCAGATGGCCAGCAGCTGTTCCTCTTGAGGACATACGGGCAGAGACCGTCGCTAAGGCTTTTACGTCGGCATGGATCGCGGACAAAGGATGCCCGCTCACCATCACTTCCGACCAGGGTACTCAGTTCGAGTCTTCTCTCTTTGTTGCGCTTGCTCAAGTCTCGGGAGCCACGAGGATCAGGACGACGCCTCACCATCCCCAAGCCAACGGCATGATTGAGAGATTTCATCGCACGCTCAAATCGGCGCTTATGTGCGCCCCAGCCCCTTGGCCTGACGCACTCCCACTCGTGCTTCTCGGCCTCCGGAACGCCTACAAGGAAGATCTGCAGGCTTCGCCAGCGGAGATGGTCTTCGGCACGCCGCTGAGGATCCCCGGCGCCTTCTTCGCGCCGTGCAGCTCGCCCGTCGACCACACCTCCTTCATCGGCCGTCTTCGATCCCTGATGGGAGCCCTGAGTGCCACTCCGGCTTCTGACCACTCTCGACGTCGTCCTTTCTTCTACAAGGACCTGCGGACATGTACGCACGTCTTTCTTCGAGTAGACACCGTCAGAAGACCCCTAGAACAGCCTTACAGCGGACCTCATCGCGTCCTCCGCCGCACAGATGACAAGGTCTACGTCATCGAGGTCAACGGCTCGGGACGGACTGTCTCAACGGACGCTCTTAAACCAGCTTATCTCGACACCTTCGACGCGCCAGCACATACAGCGGCTCCGGCTTCGTCGTCGTCTCCTCGTCCTTCGGCTGCCTCCGGACCTCCACCTACAGTGCAGACTTCGCCTTCGACCTCCAGACCAGTCATCAACTCGCCACCAACAACTTCTACCGCCGCCACTCGATCACCTCCTGTGACCTCCAGCAGCGGCCAACTTCGAAGACGTCATCGACCGAACATCCTACGTAGAACATAGTCTTCCGTTCGCCTCCGGCGTCCGGTCCAGAGGGGGAGTGACTGTGGCGTCCCACACCTCCTCGGTGCTGACACCTAGCGGTCGACTCGTCAGGTTGCGGCGCTTCTCACCAGGACGGTGCTGACACCTCTCTGTATACCGGCACCAACCTTCAGGTCACTAGCAACCGCCGGAAATGCGCGCTTCCGGTGGGGGAAAAATCCGCTCGGCCACGTAGCCGGTCCAGAGGGTGGCAGCGCCGGATTGGCCGGGGCTTGTGGCGTGATCGCGACCCGAGGCGTTGATTGGCGGATCAACGTGGCGTAATCTCGGCGCGTCGTCCTCCGCGCCCCGATGATCTAGGATTCAGCGGAAGCTGGATCGATTTCGTCCATTCGTGTGCGGCACTTCAATTTAATCAGTCGATATTTTCTTCACTCCGGTGAATTCTGTGATATCTCGCTGTAACCGTTAAGAATTCTCTGTGTCTCTTTCGTCGTGTGCTTGTTCCATTATTTCGATTGGTCACTTCTGTTCTCTGCGTGGATCACTAGTGTAAAAAAGGAAGCTTCCATCGGCCCTAGTCCGGCGACGGCGATTGGTCAATTGCAGTGGTCAATAACTAGCCAAGCTGCGCGGCCTTTGGACAGAACACCTCGAAACTTCCACAAAGCGTTATAACGGTTCACTTTTAAGCTGTTTTAGAAATTTTAAATAAATTTATGCTATATTTTTAAAATCACAAATTTGTTAAAACCGAGTTTTTCAAACAAATAAGAAAATTAATACCACATTTTTAAGGCTGCTCATCACCTCGGTATAAAAGTATCTAAAACAGTATTTCAACTGTTGATCGTACCAGACACCGATTTTTATAAACAAGGTCTCATTTGAAAAATGAGAAAAATAAGACAAGAAATATAAAGTTTAAACAGTCAATAAATACCTTTCAAGTAATCTATCTTCGAAGAAAAATACTACTACTTTTACTATACACAAATATATATATATATATATATAACTAAATGAGAAAAATGTATCTACACAAGCTATGTACCTCTTGGCGCTTATAGTCTGGTGTTTTCTTTATATTAATTTCTTGTTATGCTTTTAGTTTATATTTTGTCCAAACATTATTGCTGTATTAATTCCATAAACCATACTCGCTACTGATTAGTTCTTGGTGATGTGTGACTGGATAAGGATCTCTGGTGTTTGTCCAATTACGTTACTTCAAGTCTATGAGAGACTTTTCATTCGCTGGGAACCATCCAATCCCCAAATGTAAATGGAAATTTAAATTTAAACATGTTGAAAACATAATTTACTTTAAAAATAATTTGCAAATTGTGTTATTTTAATTAATTTTTTTATATTTAATTAAACATTTCTATAGAAATTATTATAATCAATTATTTGTAAGTATATGCATAATTATTAACAATAAATGAATTATACGAATATATCTTAAATAAATATAAAAAATAATCAAAAGAATATTTTACTTAAACGTAAGTATTATTGTTATTGCGAAGAGCACCGATGATAAGTATACAGAATATTTTTTACTACAATAATTTGCTTATAAATATCCAAAATATAGAAGTGTACACAATGATTAGAAGTGATAATAAAAAAGAAGATATCTTTCTTCTCTTTGGTTTCATCGCATAAGACTGTCGCATATATTTCGTAGCTAGAAATTATGGTAATATGGAATCTGATATGAAGTACAAATATTTTCATGCTTTTGAACAATGAAGTTAATGAATATATTGTAAAACAAAAATTAAATGTTATATCGCTTATCTAGCTTTTATCGCTTATTTATTTATGCAATTATTATTCTACAAAGATTTTATCTTATAAATGTATTTATATTATATATATATATATATATATATATATATATATATATATATATATATATATATATAGTATATGAGCCGTTTATTTTGAAAGTGGCCTAACTCCACTTATCAATTATTATTTTCTGATTGTACGTAATTACTCGTAATGATAGAGATTTTGGCATGGTAGAAATGTCATTAAAAAAAATTATTTACCATTTATCCCCAAAAGATTATTATAATATTATTAGAAAGTGCCGAAAAGGTATAATAACTTTATTTTAAATGAAATGAAACAAAATTTTTGAATGAACAAAATTATTAGAAAAGGCAATTTTTAAAAGGGTACAAAATTCTAACGGAGAATTGATAAACTGGTTAAAAATATGTTTGAATGCGTTTTGTCAGAAATGAACCGTATCAAATTTTTTATAAGACATCGTTGAATGAGAATGAAAATTTAAAACTCCTGAATTTATTACCACGTCTGGGTAGACCAAAAAAGTTCAACAATATTATATTGATACCACTGTATGAAAATATTAGACAAATTACAACAGTAAAATTCAAAGATATAATGGACCTACTACGACATATACTACCGGAATATCATGATTTCTTCAAATCCCTTTCACACATGCAAAATGTAAATGAGCAGTAAAATGTTTTGTAATTGATGTAATTAAAAAATGTTTTGAATCGCATAAATTATGTTTCTGTAATGTTTTAAAGATATGTAAATTGTTATGTGTTGTAATGTTAATTTTGAAAGTAGCCTAACTCCATTCTTGGTAAGAAAACGCATATTATTCACTTAATAATTGCCACTATTTTAATAGGAAATATAAATTTAACTTTAACTAACACTTTCAAAAGAAAAACGATATATATATATATATTATAATATATATCTATATCTATACATTTTATATAATATATATATATATATTAGGGTGGGTCAAAAAAATGACTTTTTTTTTTTCAAGTGCCACGGAAAAATGGGTTGCTAGACACCTTAAAACAATTCTCACCAAATATGAGCTCTTAATTTTAATAGGAAGATCCTCCGCATCGCAGTTTTTTATTTTTTGTCAGTCCAATAGATTAAAATAAGAGAAAAAAATAAAAAACTGCGGTGCGGAGGATCTTCCTATTAAAATTAAGAGCTCATATTTGGTGAGAATTGTTTTAAGGTGTCTAGCAACCCATTTTTCCGTGGCACTCGTAAAAAAAAAAATAATTGATTTTTTTGACTCACCCTATACATACATATATATAATTGATAAAAATATTTTTTACAATATCTTAACCCTAAAACATTAATTATGTTAAATAAATTAAATGTAAATTTATACTGCTAATTTATAATAAAATGAATTAAAACTTAAGAATGGTGCATGAGATAATATAAAATTATATATATATATATATTAAATATTAATATATTTTGAATATATGTTACCGTGGAAGATCGAATATTTGGTTTTATTCTTATCATTAATATTACGGACATACGCTAAGCGACCATGTGAATTTTGATCCAATTTTGGTCTTTCACGGTATCTTCAAAATATATTGTTATTCTTTAATGGTCCTGTTGGTGAAAAACAAGCATGGGCATTATGTTATCAGGCTGCTAAAAACTTGTCTTCTCTTTTGCAAAATATATGTTATCAGCTGTCAAAACTATTATAAATGTTCTTTCAAAAGGATAACGATTTTTTTATAGATACAACATGTTCAATTATTAATGAACTAAAAACGGTTTATTATTTGACATTATAATTTTTAAAACTTTTAAGACAAGTACAGAATGTTTACAAGAACAGAAGATGAAGGTATTGAAGAAAATTTAGAGGAAATGGATACAGAGACGAATTGGCTATGGAAAAAACTGATTCCACTCAAGAAGGAAATTCGTCTATATGCTCCTTGAAGAATGCTTCAATTTATATATCGTACACATAAAAAATACAATTGAAATAGCAAAAATGCATTACCGTGCCGTGATAAGAGCTTATATATTATAGATGTCGGAATTACCTCAATTTTTAAAACAAGTTGCGCCAAACAAGCTTTACAAAAGTGACAAAATATCGTCTATTACAG
The DNA here is from genome assembly GCF_049000335.1 of Polistes dominula. Classification (NCBI taxonomy): domain Eukaryota; kingdom Metazoa; phylum Arthropoda; class Insecta; order Hymenoptera; family Vespidae; genus Polistes; species Polistes dominula. Next base: position 7,820,490 of record NW_028301147.1, read on the forward strand.
ATAACTGTAAGCTGATCTGTAAACTAACATTTTACACAAGTTTGATACATTTGATTTCAATGACTGGATACGATTTTGAGTTTGAGTTAAGTAAAGATTTTAAATTAAAAAGAGAAGTAGAAGCCAATTTACTATTTCGAAGACAAAGCTAGAGACTTGATGCGAAATTTGAATTAGTTCCTTACGAAATTTTAATAGATGATATATGGGAGCAAAGATATTGTCTAAAAAAGACACTGTCACTGAAACTTCATTCAAAGAAAGACAGTAAGTACCTACGGTAGAAAAAAGAGCCTGATGCAATAAAATAAAAAATAACATCAGCAGAGTTAAATTCATTCTCAATAGAGAAAAGTAGTGATGCTTCGGAAGAAGAAACAAGATCAGAAATAGAAATGTCTAAAAAATCAAGTGTATCTTTATGCAAACTTGATGAAAAAAAGCCGATTAAATCTTCAATATGTTATTAAACAGTAAAACTCCTCAATTAAATACTCCAATGAAGATCTTATTACTGAAATATTGCCTTCAAGATATGGATTAAAATGCAAAATGAACAGAGAATGAATAAATTTATTCATAGTTCTACTCGTGCGTAATAAATATAGTCATCTTGGTAATAGCAATAAATTTGTAAATTGTATTCATTCATATATTCAATATACTATTAAAAATTAAAGTTAAGCCATTTCATCGTTATTTCCGCTAAGTATACGTGCATTATGATGATAATTACGTTTCGTGGTGTATTCTCCCGGATTCTGTGTTTCGTACATTTTTCTATTAGCTAAATAACGTCGATAATTATTCTCACGTTTTCTCCGTTGTTCTTCTGCTTGCTTTTTTAATTTTTCAGGATTCATATGTGTAGTTACCATATGTCTCGTCAAGGAGCTCATAAATTTATATGTAATTCCACATACGTCACAAGACAAGATTTCTTCATTTGCCCCTTGCTGAAATTTTGAAGAAAAACAAACAATAAATTATTTTAAAGCACTTACAAGTATTGTTTTCATAAAAATATAAACAAGTTTCAGAGAAGATTACTTACCTGTTGATGTACCATCATATGTCTTTGTAAATTATTCAATCGGTTAAACTCTCTTCCACATACTTCGCAATCAAACTTCTTGTCAGTATCATGATTTTTTTTGTGTAAATTTAAATCAGCTAAATGTAAGAATGTTTTTTGACATATGTCACATGTATGTGTTCTTTGACCATTGGGTAAATGTGACTGTTCATGTTTCATTAAGCTAGCCTTCTCTACAAAGCGACGACCGCAATAAATGCAAGGAAGTGGCCGAGATTGTGAATTATGCAAAGTTAAATGTCGACGTAATGCAGTAGAGGTAGGGAAATTTTTATGACATTCTAGACATTGAAATGGTCGATCACCAGTATGAGTCTTTCTATGACGTGCCAAGGAATTTTGATCTGGATACCTATACATTATTATTAAGAACAATAATAAGTTCATCAAGCTTTCATAAGCTAATAATATATCTGTAGTAAATAAAAACGCAAGAAATAATAAAGCTTACCTTTTAGGACACAAATCGCAAGGAAAGTTTCTTGTTGTAATATCTTCTTCTCGAGCATGCTTTAGCCTGTTGTGTCTTAAAAGTTGGAAAGATGTTTTAAAACTTTTATTACAAATATCACATTTCATGTTATCTGTTGTAGGTATTATAACTTGAGTCCTTTTTTGTCCATGCTCATCTTCCGAAATTATTAAAGAAATTGTTACAGTATTATCTTCATTTTCAAGATCTTGAAGTGCAGAAGATGAAGAAACAGTATTCTGAAAAATAAAAAATATTTCATCAAATCATAAATTCAATAAGGCGTTTTTGTAGATACAATATATACCATTTTATTTTTAAGGGTAGTTTTAGGTTCTAATTCTGTTGAAGCCACAGGCGTTTCTTCAGTAGGTCTATTATTTTGCTGCAATTGATTGTATGACTCTTTACTATCTTGATCATCACTATTATCAGCAATAGCGTAATGTCCATCTTCAGTTAAATAAACTGGTTTTAGTTGTCCATGCTCATCTTTATAATATAGCTGACCCTCTTCATCCTCATGTAAAAAGATTTGTTCCTATAACATTAAAATAGAGTTATCAAAAAATGTATACATTAATTACGCAATAATTGTTTTTTTTCTTTTAATGTAATTAATCTCAACCTGAGACATTTCTTCTTCTTGATATTGATTAGCATCATTCTCAGAATTTCTATCTTCATTTGCAGTATCTTGTGTTTGTTCATTTTGTTCCATTTGTACTGCTTCATAATGATATTGTTCATTTATATCAACTGGTTGAGCAACATACAATCTTTCCATATTATCACCTTCATAGTAAATTGTCCCTTCAACTGGAATTGTATTTTCTCTTAACTGTTCCATCTGAAATAATGTTCATTTATGAAAATAATCCATACCTTTTATTATGATATGAATAAATTATCCAAACCTTTATGTAATGATCATCTAGATTTCTTTTTTCTTCCTGTTTTGTAGTAGAAGTCGGTTTTCTTGAACCAAGTACAGTATATACTAAATTATTTTCAGTATTCTTAATAACTTCATGAGTGAAATTGTTATCAATACTATTGACACTATGCGTATCATTATCATAATCTTTATTCAATCGAGATTTATCCACTTTTGTAGTGAATGATTCCATGGTATTTCTAATATCTGTTTTATGGCTTTCTAAAGAAAAACTTTTTCCTTGGTTTCCATCAGATCGTTCATTCTCATGTAAAAAATTGTAATTTTGTGATGATTCTGAATTATGATGCTGAGAGTCAGATTCATGATCCATTACTTCATCCATTTCTTCTATATGTTCAATGTCTTCATCTTGCCAATCTTCATCAACATCATATTTAACTATATTATTCGACTTCTGTTGTTTGTTATAAGAGGAATTGGAATTGTTATCAATCTGTGCTTTAAATATTACATTTTCTTCATCAGATTGATATATCTTGACTACTTCAGAATTTCTATCACATTGTTGATCCTGTAAATTCTCTTCAAATTCTGCACCGCTACTATTTTCCTTAGATAATTCCGCAGTTTTAGGATAATCTATTAATGAATCTTCCATTTCTTCTACTTCTTCAATTATTTCTATTATTTCTTCTATTTCTGTCTCTGTTGAATCATCCGAGTAATCGGGCTTTAATATTATCTCTTCGGAAATTACATGTTTGACCAGTTCTAATACATTTTTATCTTCGTTTATATTTATAACTTCCAAAAATCCTGGTGCTATCTCCATTATTTTCTTTTATATAAATAGGGAAGATGGTGCTAAAATGATGAAAAAAATACATATTAAGGTTATTTATACAAATACATCATAAACAAATGTTATTAGGATGCATGGAAAATATAAACATATCACAACATATCTTTCAGTGATAAAAAATTAACATAGAATTTGAAGCTTAAAGTAAAATGGAATATTAAAATAATATTTGTTACATTATCTACATTTAATTATTATTGTTACATAAACTTAATTGACACTTTTGTTACTTAAATGTATAATGTGTAAAATACAATTCAATATTTTACAATTACTTTTCATAACATAAATATTCATAAGAATTAAAAATATATATATAGTAAAAAGACATCACATCGGTAATATTATTGATAGCTTTATTTTAAAACGTACAATTTTAAAAAAATATAATATATTAAATTAACCTCTCTCTCTATTGTAATTGTAATTTTTTATTTATGCTCTTAATGAATGATAGGCAATGAATTTTATCAAAGTATCACAACAAAATCAAATATAATATAAAAGTATAAAATTACACACTTTTGCAAATATTTTTAATGTCTATTGTATTTTTATATGAAAAGTTTTAAACATTCGAAGAAAATATTTGAAAAGCATATTATATATCAAAATTTTAGTGTAAAATTAAAATCAAATTCAATTTACAATTTAACACTATTTATCGATTGTGGTACTTAAGAAAAATATTTCTTTATTAGTAAATAAATGAAGATAAAATGTAATAAGATAAGAGACATGGTACACTTGTAGTTTAATATAAATTAAAAAAAAGTAATGATTTGTTAACCACTCAGGCCTTATGTAGAAAATATGGACAACAATTTTCTTTGGATTGAACATATGTAATAACTTTTATCCCTCATAATGGGAATTCTATTGTCAAGAGAGTAAAATATAAAACGGGACAAGATTACGCATTTTGATTTTATACACTGCAACTAATTCGTGGTTCACCTGTCGGTATGAAAATGCTAAGCATTTATCAACGGATAGCAAAATGGCCACGAAATAATAAGAAATGCTCACCTTAATACGATGAAACCTGATGATTCTTGAATAGAAAAAGAAATACACGAATTGACTATTATTTGAACGTTAGACTAATAAATTTATTATATCTCCGCTAATTCCAAAAATATAACAATTAATAATACGAAAATATTTTTACTCGGTCGATACGCGCCAGTCTACCTCCGTTAGAAAATTCTTTGTCGAATAAATGACGCCACCTTAAACTAAGTTTCCATTGCTATCATAAAATTATTAAATTCTGACAAAAATTAGTATTTTTCATAGAATAATATCAATTATACTTGACATAAAGAAAATTTATAAAAAAATTTAAATATATTTATATCTTTGAAAATAATAATCTTTATTAATTCTTACTCTTTACTAAATTTTTTTTTAAGACTTATTACTTATCGATATTAATGGCCGATTCTCATTGGATATTTCCTAAATTTGTTTAGCTTTTATTTGTAATTAATATATTGTTGTTTATTTTTTATATATTTCATTTTTCATGTATAAAATAATATGTAGTTTTTGTTTTTATAATATATAACAATTTACAATTGTTAGTTGATAAATAAATGGTGTTTTTATTGGATAAAATTGGACAGCGAATCAAAATGCAGGAAAGGATAAAATGAAAGGAGGTGAATGCATTGTTTTATTGATGCAAGTGAAAAAATATTTTATTGATAGAATTAAAATATTAACAATTTAATTAGAATGATAATTAAAAAGTGAAGAATAAATATTTAGATATATATGGAAATATACTTTTTTATTTCATGTTATTATATATAGAATTTAGTATTAATAATATTATGCATAATAATGACGTAAATTCAAGGAATAATGATATGCAATATATATGTATTTCACTCTTGATTGTTACTTAAACTAATAAATATCTGTTTATTTATATTAAATATATTAATTACCTAGAAATATTTACGTTGTATTTATTTAGTAAGTTAAATACAAAACTAATCATAAGTTTTATTATTTGAATGTAATGCTGTAGAAGTACTCTTATCGCGCGTATATCATGGTTTGTCAACGAATATAAAACTACGTCATTAATCGTTCTTTCGTAAAAAATAAAGAAAGTTATTATTTTACTTGCCGTCCTACGATATAGATTTTATTAAAAAACATGTGGCCATTTTTACTTTCGCTATTTGCGCTGTTTCACTTAACTTCAGCATCAGGTAGTTTTGATTTTGGTGATACATTAGCATTAATTTTGGGTCTTATTATTGGAATTATGGGATTTTTTGCTTGCATCGGAGCCTATGCAAGACGACGAAATCAATTTAAATCTTTGTGATCATGGGAAATATATTTTAATAAAATTCATGGGTAAGCAATAAGAATATAAATATATTTAGAATAAGTATGAGAGAATGCGTGTCGTGTGTATGTTATGTTTAAGTGTTAAGTAATATTATAAACATTTTTAACGGAATTTTTTTATTATTATATTAATCATTATTTACATATATTTTTTGTTTTTATTCAACAACTTTATTATTCTAAAACAGTTCGTTTGATTGTATTTACATGGGAAATGAATATATATTGATTAATAGCATATTGCAATGTACAAATAATGACATATTACTACATTAAATTGCAGGATATAAGAAATATTTAAAACTACACAGGAGTCTAGATTAGAAATGCTTAAGACGAGCATCGTATTGAGTTTATATATATATATATATATATATATATATATAAAGAAATGTCAAGAAAATATTAAAAATTATATAATGTTAACTGCCTAATTATTTTATATTATTGAAATATTAATCTTTGAAATAATACTAACTGTAGATATTTAATATATTAGAAAGCGTTAAAAAGTCTCTTTAATAATCAGTTTCTTTATTTATTTATTTATTTAGTTGTCCTTCGTGAAGGTTACAACTGCTTTGACTTTGATCCTTTAGCACATAAATATTGTTTTTATTTACCATATATGTGCAAAAGAATGCACTTATAATATTTTAATAACTATTTCTTTTTTCTATATTTTCTTTATTATAATACAAACATTATGAGCATCTAATAAAAACAGACATGGATCAAATCAATAGGAATGCAATAAAATAAAAATAATTGTCAGTTGTTTTTGTTATAAATTTAAAGTAATATCAAGAATTGAATAGCATATTAAACTATTACCACACGTTACATAATATGATTTGTAATTACTAATGATTAAATATATACTATATTAACAAATTAAAAATAGATGAATAATATTGATGAAATTAATGACGCATTTTTAATTTTGTCATAGGTTATAATTTCAAAATATCAACATTATATATCAGTAAAGAACATATGAACTAAATCACATTGTTTTTTTTTCTTTAATATAGATTTTGTAATACTATAAACTATAAATAAAAAGAAAGTATAAATTGCAATCGATGAAATTTGCTACAGCTTTCTTAAAGAAACAAAAGCTTGTTTGTTCTATACCTTCTATATTCAGTTAAATATTATGATCTAATTGTAAAATAAAGTTATTATAACTTATTTATTTATTTTCTTAAATAATTCAAAATGCGTTTTCAGATATACTAAAATGAGAGTAATATGTAAGAAGCTCTTTTAAAATGTAAAAGTATTAAAATATTGCAATATTTTTTAATATATCATACTGTTTTATCACAAGTAAGAGATAAATATGACAAAAAGGGTCATTACTTACACATTTTCAAGATTGGGAATTTTGAAATGTGTTTAGAACAAAGATTTATAAAAATTGATATCAACATATAACATAGATGAATAATGATAAGTATTTCTCATCTAATTTGCAGAAGTCTGGAACTTTCAAAAAGAGTAAGGAAATATTTAAAAACACATTTTCACACTGTGTATTTTTCTACATTTCGCTTTAATATTTTTCATTTATGATATTTTTTTACATGTGTTCTCACATTCCTCATTCTTTTTGGACTCATAACTTTTATGTATTTTTGGTTTATCTCCTCACTTAAGAACAACATGTAAAACTCAATGTAATGTCACTGAAATTAAATTTACATAAGTTTAAACTGTATTCAATTGAAAAATGTACTTGTTGCAATTCTTATTCTGTCAATTATATGTAATTCAATATTCACATTCATCAGTTCAGTTTTTATATTTCTAAGAATTATGCATTCTAAACATAAAAATAATGTTCACTCATGGATTAATGAATATGTTCATTACTTCTCCGCAGATCTACAATGCATTACGCTAATACCATAAACTATAATATAAACGGAAGTAGTTCCGCCTGTTTTTCACGGAAGAGAATCAGTATTTCTTATATCAAGAGATTACTAACTACTAATTTTTTGAGTTTTGAAATGTATACTCTAATCTTGTGTAATATTATTACAGTCCAATAAATATACACATGTATGTGTATAAATGAAATAAAGAACTAGCAGAAATGAAAACATTTTCAACACCGATTTCTCATGTGTTTTTTTTACTCATTTGCTTACTGATTCTTGTTTTACCTAATCAGTCTTTATGTTTCTATTCTTGAAATTCTGAGAAACATAATTCTAAAAATTGTTTCTTAAGTTCATATACTAGAAAGAATTTATATACTAGTTAGCACAAAAAAATCATATAGTTTTATTTTCCTTAAAAACTTGTTTACTTCTGAGTAGGCTTAAACAAGTAAGGAAAAAGCAATAAGTGCCATATGTAAAATGTAGATGACACGTGTGAATGATACATGAACACTTCTCCAATACCACTTTAATGTATCATACCTCCTTTTTATATATAAATTCTTTATTTTCTTTAAAGTTAATAATCAATAATTTAAGCAAAAGCAGGTTTTGTGGTATAGGACTACAGGCAAAGCTAGCAATATTCAATCCAAATAAGAAAGTTATTAATATCTCTTATAGTAATGTGAATAAATCAAGTTAAATTTTGTATATACCTGCTTATGCACAACTGTATTTTCAAATATTTATTGATAAATCAAAATCTTTTTAAAATTTAATGTTCGGCGATGTGATTGACAAAAATTATTAATATACTAAAATTTATACACAAATTTGATAATAAACATAAAATATGCTAACTTTTCAATGATTGATATCGAACAATTTTTTAAATTGATATTGAATTAAAATTATTAAAATTCTCCAATATTCGAATAAAATACTTCTATGAAACAACAAAAAAATGAAATTTTTTGAAATTTCATTATTTTCTTGTATATTTAAAAATTATCTTCTATATTAATAAATGTCTCACTCCTTTGTCTTATTATAGGTCTAGCTCAAAAATTTGAGAAACTGAACTCAGTCGGAATATTATTATTCACATAGTATTATATGTAAATTGCAGAATGTAAGAAAATATTTACTATTACTTGATTCATTTTTGCAGGCAGTCTCTGAAAATTATTTTGAAATACCTAATTTCATCCTTTATCAAGCTCAATTCCATTAAGTCCAATACCACATTACTATTATTCTACTAGAAAGAAGCACTAGTCAACAATATTTTCCATCCTTATTATTTCTGAGGTATAGGTCTAATGCATTTTCTAAATATGAAAATACGATTTTATAAATATAAGAAATTATTTTAATCGCGTGTGTAGGCTGTTTTTCTCGTGTTAAGAAATTTAAAAGTATATAAACATATTATTTATATTCTTTAATAGAATATTTTGTAAAATCAATATTGAAATATTAAAAGAAATAGCAACAAAAAAAGAAATAAAAATTAAAGGCAAATCGAATGAATATTTAACTACACTTAATAATTGTCAATACAATTCATATGAAGTTAATATTTTCTTTTAAAATGACACTTTGGCACACACTCCATATTATATAATTACATTCACACTTTTCAAACAAAATAGTATCAATTATGTAACAATGTCTATTGAATAGAAAAATTATATAATAGATTGTTTCCATAATAAGAGACTGCATTCCAAATTAAAATTGAAAGCAATGTTTACACTTTAATCTTCGATCTGTTAAATAGAGAAATTCTTAAAATAATTTTGCTAAGATTTTTAAAATATGAAATTATTATTTCAATCAAATTAAAAATCTTGTTGACTAGTGTATTTACTATGAATTCAAAATTAGTATATAATATATTGCCTAATAATATTCATGATAGGCGTCTTTGGTAAAATGGCAAAAGATTCTTTCATAAAAAGTCTTATAAACTTATGATTTTATACAGAAATATAGTTTATCATATCAGATATATCGAATTATAATTTGAATGTTATATCTTCTTTGATAAAACATTCGAAAAAATGATTATAAATTATATTTCCCGATCTTAGTGAACTGTTAGATTAAAAATAAATTTCAAATTGAAATATTAATTTTAATATTTGTTAAACCATGTCACCAAAGATTTTTAACGTAAGATGCACAAAACAGAGAAACGATCTAATTAAAAGCAATTTAATTATTAAATAATTAAAGATCCCGTCACCAAGAAATTATTTTTAAAAAACATATATTTTGGTGTACAAAAGGAATAAGGTAACAAAATTACCATTAATTGAAAGTAAAAAACATGAGAGTGCATGAGAACAAAATAAAAAAGTGAGTAACGATAGCATTTTTGACATTCTCAAGCAATTGATATGATTATTTAAAAAGTTCTTATAATTATACAGCATATGATTTCAATATTATTTCTGCATCATACAGAAGTATCAAATACATCACATGTGCTTATTACTCATTTTTAAATTTTGTAATAAATTTCAGTAAGCATATATTATTGCAAAGCAATGCATGACGAGAAATTGTTTAAAGCAATGAAAAATTATTAAAAAATGATGGATTATAAAAATAACATTATATGCATAGTTTAGCAAACAGAACTATAATCTTGCAATTTATCTTATAAGCAGTAGTGTTTATAGACATTTCAAATAAGAAATCATGAAGAAATTTAAAATAAAAATTCTTTGTCTTTATATTGCAAAACAAATTTGGAAGAGTTTCATGAATTTTTTTTTATGATCTTTCATCTGTCACTGAATTGCCTGAAATGTAATTCCCTGATTGTATAATTTTTCAAATTTTTCTCTTATTATTAATAAAATTCTTTAAAATAAAATATATAAAGTAAAAAGTATTAAACACAATTGTATTTAATTGTAAAATGATGGTAATAGTACTCAAAAATAGATAAGATATATAGGATTGCTAACTAGTAACACATCACTTTTTCTTTAATTGAAATAGGTAAAATCGCTAGAAATACATTAAAGCATAACAGTGACTATATTAATCATATTTTTTCTCTGTTTATCTCCATTATTTGACACATTCACACATCACACACACATAAGTAAACATACGTTCTCTCTTCCTCACTTCACTTTCTCTCTATATCTTATATTCTCTCTCTCTCTCTCTCTCTCTCTCTCTCTCTCTTCCTCTCTTGCTTTTTCTCATTCCCTTCTCTGAAGCATTCAGTATACATTAACAGTTATACATATAATCGAGCAGAATGGCTAGATGCCATTTCGATCGTAAGACTAGCTGAGGCCTGTACTAATATGGACTGTGCCATTTAAAAGATTGAGAGCATTTAAGGTCCTTTAAGCATTCCAATAATGGAAGATTTGCTTTTAATATCGAAGCACAGTTATACAACGTAAAGGCCTCTATCCCCAGCTTTTGAATTACCATTCAGAAACTTATTACGCCAGTTCAAAATATCCTTGAAATATTTAATTTCAATCTTGCTTCAATCGCGAGGCACATACCAAATATTAATGTTTTGCTGATGCGCGGGTAACAAGAATATCTTCTATGCATTTATACGTAAATGTCATAACACATCAAGCTCGAAGGGCATCATTATAACTGCCTAACTAAACGCTAGTCAGTATAATATCAGTTAATGAAGAGTTTCTTAAATTTTTTTAAAATAACTGATTCTATACTGACTAATTTTTTCAATGAGATAGCATTATTAACTTGTTCTGTACATCTTATATATGCTTTCATATGTGTGCACCTCATATATGACCAATGTAATCATGTTTGGAGCATATCATATTAAAAGATAATTATAATAATACATAATTTTATAGTAATATTCAACATTAAATAAAGAATGTATTATGTGGAAAAATTGACTGGAAAGTATAGAATATTTTGAATTGTGTATTGCGTTATTGATCTGCTTGAGTAAGAGTAGTTACATTTTCAGAACAATGCTGGGTTTCTGTAGGAGGCGTACCATCGTGCGAGCTTCCTATTTGTGGAGTGGCAGGTGTTGCTGGTTGAGACTGAGGGGTCCCAGTAGGCGCATATATAAGACGATATCCAGCTGGCAAAATGAAGCCAGCATGCGACGTGCAACTGAATGTTTGAAAGTTTGCTACCGAAGGACCCTCGTGATATTGAACATATGCTCCACTTCCAATAGAACCTGATGTTGATGTTGGTGCAACTAAAGCTCCACTCGCAGAAGTAACGTTTGTTGCATCTGGTATCATTGGTGTAAACTGACATTGACTCGAATTTATAATCACAGGATTATTTGTTGAATCAGATATATCAGAGGTTTCGCTTGAATAGTTAATATTCTGTTGCGCAGAAATATTCTGCATACTTTCTGAAGGCACTACTGGAATTGGAATAACATAAGCATGCTGTATGCTGGCTGCTGTTTGTTGCTGTTGAAGATGAAGTGGAGTTTGTTTAAGCTTCTGCATGGCTAACCTTAATGTTTCGTCGGTATCTGGACAATTGCTGATGCCTTTTTGCAATGGAGTTTGTGGGGCTGTGCTAAATGTTAAATGATCATCTACACCTGGTATTCTTCCTTGTCCTATATTTACATAAATAGATATATCCTGTTTTAAAAAAATGATAGTACAAAGAATTATCTAATGAAAAGTTTAAGTAAATATTTTGTGTGTGTGTGTTCAGGATTTATATTAAAAACTTACTATAAATAATACCTTAAATCATCTTGTTTTTTTCTTAAACATACTTATATGCTTGTATAAATTATATGAGCTTATAATATGTAGAATATATAAAGATATATATTTACATATATATTGCAACAAACTGTAATTTTGTATATTAATTTAAATTCTTATTATGGGATAACTGACCTGCTGCAGCATTGGTAGCCACTGCGTGATAAAGAAGTGGATGATGTTGGTGGTGTAACGCACTTGCTTGTTGTTGTTGTTGAATTAATAATTGTAGTTGTTGTTGTTGAAAACGTTCTAATTCTTCTCGATGCCTTCGTTGAAGTATTTCTAACTCCATAGTTTGCCTAAAGAGTAAAAAAATTTTTTTTGTAATTTTTTGTATTGTATATTTATTCTTAATATATACTTTCTTATAAACTTATACCTTTTTATAAGTAACTGATATTCTTCACTTGGTGTTAAAGTCGATGCCCGTTCTTCTTTCTCTAATTGTAACTGCATATAAATACATTTAATATTATTATTCTAAATTTAATAACTTTAATATGATCATTTTTACACTCACATCAATAGATATTATAATTATTACCTCTACGTGCAGAGAATTATTTGTTAATGTTGTTTGTATTGGAGGCATGGACCCTTCCCGACTCTGTACAACATACGTTGTCGATGCTACTGTAACATTAAATAGAGTATATTTTAGTATATATAATAAATAACGTAAAAATATTAATAAAATGCACTATTACCATTCATGCTGAATATCTTACTTTGTTGTTCATCAGAATGACATGTTTTAATTTCTTGTTGCTGTATATTTGATGTAGCAGAGCTTGGAGGTCCTGCTACTTTAGATACCATAAATCTTGAGATTTTTCTAACAGGTTGTGCTGCAGGTTTCTGTAAAAGTCGAAATAATATATTTTTAATTGTAAAAAATATTATTCATTAAATATTATACAAAATATTACTACAATTTATATAGTATTATGCATTCGCACCATTATAATTCTTTAATTTATAGTAGAAAATATAAAATACCTCAGAAACAGAATCTTGTAGTTCTGTTTGTACGGGTGTATTCGTATCAGAGCGAGACTGCACAATATTTGATGTCACAGAGGCAATAGGAACTGAAGGAACAGTTGTTAATAAATTTTGTGTTTGCTGCAACGCTGGTTGTACTGGCGGAGGATTAATAACAGGTACAGGAGGAGTTAACGGTTGAGGCGAAGTTGTTGGAAGTACGGGACCTCTATGATGAATTTTGGCTAATTCTTGTTCTAATTCCTGAAGACGAGATCCCGGTCTTTGAATTCGTACTTTTATGTTTTCTTTACTTGGACTCATATTTTCAGGTCCTCCTTGATTTCCTGGTATAGGACTATCCAGTGAGCAATCTATATTCTAAAGCATAAGAGATTATAACGTTTACTTGCGAAAATTATTAAAAATATTATTTACTTTTTATGTAACTTACAGATTGTGAAGATATAACTTGAGAAGAAGTATCTTGATATGTTATTGGTCCTTCAGAATTTGTTACTATATTTGAATCAATACCAGCACTCGTAGAATGTATTGTAGTCTGAGGTGATAGAGGACCCTTTAATTTAAATAATATTTATAGTATAAATAAAAGTAATAACATAAATTATTATTAGTAATATAAGCAATAGTATTATTAATAGAGATATAATGTTTGTAATTTAGTACCTGCGTTAGATTTTGTGCAGATGATATTGGCATACCGATATTAACCAATTTTTGTTGTAAAGAATGCATGTATGCATCATATCCTCCTGTTACTTGATGACTATGAGGTGTAGCTGGATAACTTATAGGTGGTGTACCAACATTTAATAATTCAGATGGTTGACTAGTTACTTGAACAAGTTTTTGATGCAAATCTGCTATTGTTTGTGGCCCAGTTCCTCCTGTACTTCCTACACTACTTATATCTGATACTTTATCTAATGAATTCTGTTGACTCAATTTACGATGTTGATACTGCTGTTGTTGTTGTTGTTGTTGCTGCTGCAACTGCTGTTGCTGTATAATTTGTTGTTGCATAAATGAAGTAGGATCGACAGATTCTACAAGTGTGTGCTCTGGAGTTACATCATGACTAGAATTTTCGTTTTCCAAAGTTAACAACTGATAATCAGAGAACACACGTTTAATCACACTACCACCTGAACTATCATGAGCTTCAGTATCTAATATTTTTCCTATTTGTTGTTGTTCTGGAAGTTTTAAATGTAAATGAGATTGATCAGATACAGTTGCAGGTTCTACATGAATTTGTTCTTGAGTTATTTGCTGCATTTGTGGAAGGGCAGGAGGTACTTGTTGAAGCTGTGGTTGAATCTGCATAGGCTGAACATTTCGCACTGATATATTTTGAGGTAATATATTTTGGTTTGTACAACCCATCCATTTTGTTTGAGAAGACATCGTATGAGTTGACACATTTTGTTGTAAAATTTGTAATTGAGAATCAGTTTGTAATGGAACACTTAATTGAACTCCTTGTGGTAAGAAAGCTGAACTTTGATGGGGTAATTGCTGACTCTGAAATGTTTGTTGAACATTTGACAGGTTTTGATGAACTTGATGCATAGTTTGATTTTGAAAATTTTGTTGTGTTTGTGTTTGCATTGGTAATTGACTTATTTCAGGTTGTATAGGTTGGAAATATTGTTCTGATTGTGGTGCAGGTTTGTAATCAACAACAGTTGTATTAACAGCAGTTGTGTTAATGTTTGGTTCATGAGTAGTCAAGCCATGTGGTGTAGCAGATTTGGATTTTGGATTAGAAAGAATATTTGCTAAATTTTGTGCCAAATCAGGAAGTGTGGAAGATACCTCTTTTGGTTTAACTATAGGTTTATGAATAGTTTCAGTAGAAACAATAGGATGAGCTTGCATTGTAACAGGAGCTGGCATTTGTGTAGGTAAATTTCCTGAAACATGTATGATATTTTGGGGAACTGTTTGATGTTGCCCAGGATCTTGACTTCCTTGCATTAAAGTTATAGGAGTATCTTGTGGGACAACTTGTACATGTTGTACATGTTGAATAGGCGTATTTGACATCATTGTAGAATATCTTTTATCTTCAGAAATATTGGATACTTCGGTTGTTTGAGATTCTGTTGACATATTAGATGTAGAAGAAATACTAGAAATCCTACGATTTCTTTCATCTACATTTGATTGTTGTAATTGTTGTATGGGTCCAGAAAGGATCACATATTGTTGATGTTGTTGTGGTAAATATTGATGTACGGGTCGTTGAGATTGATTTTGCAATTGATTTTGCTCTGTTTGCATATGTTGAGTTACATTTTGTTGTACATTTTGTTGCACAATTTGTTGCTGTTGTATTATAATATTAGATTGTACAGTAGATTGATTTTGATATTGTGGTTGCGTGTTCAAATTGCTTGTTTGCATTTGTTGAGACTGCATTTCTTTTTGTGATATAGCAGTAAAATTTTGAACAGTTGATTGATGTACCTGTTGAGTTACTTGCTGTATAATTGGAGTACCAGGCATTATAACATGTTGATTAGATTGTACAGCACCTATATTTTGTTGTAATTGCCCTGATATTGTCATTTGAGAAATATTCTGAACTCCAGCAGTTTGTTGATTAAATTGTTGCAAAGCAACCTTAGTATTATCCATTTGATCTACAGATTGTTGTAAATTAGGTAAATTTATGTCAACGTTAGATGGTTGTTCTATTGTTATAACTTGTGTATCTAAAGTACTTATTTCTGCTTCTTCCGACTTTGTTGTATCTACCTTTACAGTATTATTTATATTGTCTGATGTACCAGAGGCTTCTGTTTCATTTGCGAGTTGTTTCTGTTCAACCACAGGACTAACTAAAAAGCGAGATATCTTACGCATTGGTGCAGCAGTTAATGCCGACATTTCTATAGAACTTGCATCGGATGTTGGTATATCTTTATTCACATCTTTTTCTTGAATGTCTGTAACTTCTTTCGATATATCATCTTTTGTTGAATCACTTGTTTGAGATATAGAAGCATTCGCATCTTCTACTTGTTTTTGAACGGACATAGCTGGCAATTGAGCAATTGAATAAGTATTAACATCTTCTTGGACGATATGAGTCGCTTCCAAAACTGTATCTGCAGATGTTAAAGAAATTCCACTTTCCTGAGGATCAGTGAAATCACTTGGAATATTAGTTGGTGTCAATGTATCAGTATTTTGAGTAGATGTAGACGATCGTCTAGACGCTTCTGCCGATGTACATTCAGTAGCTCCTTGGTTATCAGTTGTTGGAATATTTTGTTGCTTATCCAAAGAAGAACTTGCAATATGTGAAATTATTTGATCGATTGGCAACAATTTTGTTGGAGTAGAAGTGTTCGAAGTTTCGTCTCTCTGAAAAATATAACATAATTTTTATAAATATACTCAACAAGTTTAAGAAAGTCTAGATGTATAAACATATATATCTTATTATCTATTTATATAATTAATGTATTGATAATGAATAACAATAAGGATATATGTAAATTAAACTATCACCAATACGCCTTCACGTAACATATACGCACGCATATATTTAATACTACATATATTCTTCCTTTTCTTTCCTAATTACATAATGGTATAAATGATTATGAGGTGCTCTGTTGATATTAAAAAACCATTGTGATTGAACTCATATAATTTACATAATAAATATATAAATACTTTAATTATTTATGACCTGATACAATAGGAAAGGTTACATAAATAAGTAGGAATATACAACAAAATACAGGAAGTAGGAAAAGGAATGGCAAGGGTGATGAACTCACCGAACGGTGCCTACGATGGACTTTGTATGACGATCGGTGGCTGCTTTGACGAGTTAGTGAGCCATGTCTCACCTGCTGCGTCCAAAACCATATATACCAATTATATGCAAAATCTATCTATTATGTTCAAAAGATACATATTTTGCATCTAATCGTTCATATTATCGTCACATTTAATGGTTACTTTAACTCATTGCTATTTGCAATGACTTTATACTTTTCCCAAATGAAAAATTTTTATCCTATTTTTAATTACTTGCATTAAATTAAATAAATAAAATATATAAAATTACATCATTACATTACTACGTAATTGTTTTCATTATATCTTATAAATTAATTAAACCGTATGTTCTACAATTAAATACCTTCTGAAAAATGTGTAAAATATCTGTAAAGAAAACTATTTCATAGTTTTTACATTTCATTACAGTATTCTACTTTCACGATCTAAATGAAATATATTATTTTCTAGTACAAGAAGAAACTGTAATAACTCTCAGTACCTTAGTTGTATCAAGACTGTGGTCTCGATCCCTTGGGCGACGACTTGTAACTGGACTACCACCGGCAGATTGATCTGGTGGACCATGGGCTACTAAAGGTAAAGCACGCGTTGGATCTAAACGTAACTGCTTCACAATATCTTCAATTAACTCGATAAATGTCTCGCATTGAGATTGTGGCAGCAAATTTTCAGCAGCCTGCATAATGAAAACAAATTATACACATTATTAATGTATACATTAGAGATTATATTCTGTAATATATCACGTTTTGAAGTACACATACCAAATTATTAGCAATATCAGTAGGTACCATGTCATCTCGATCAAATTTGAACGTAACAGTTTTTTGTTTGCTAGTATCTAGCTGACACTCAACAGTCATAGATTGACCTTCTCCACTACTTACTGACAAAACTGTTAATTTAATACCAGGCTTTTTGCGCTTAGTACCAGATCGTTTAACTCTACTTCTTTCGGAAGTTGTTATATTTTCTGAACTTTCAGAAATAACTCTGAAATGATAATTAATATGGTAACACGTGATAATACATGGTAACAAAATACACATTGATTATTATTTAAATATAATCTTACCCATCACTTGTAACTGCTGGTTGTTGTGGTACAGTGCTTGCACTAGCAATTGGCAATTGTTGATTACTTAATTGTTCTTGATGCATAGTTGATTGCAGATCCAATGGCAAGGATTGTACAGAGTCCATAGTATCTTGTTTAGTTAAAGATGATCTGTCAACAATAGATGACTCAGCATTTGAGACAAAAGGTTGCTGATGTTGTGGTATATTAGCAGATGTTTGTATAGGACCACTTATTCCTGATGTCATAGGCATAGAAGTGGGCATAGAAGTAGGCATAGAAATGGGCATGGAGGTAGGCATAACAGTCCCACTTTGCGAATACTGCAATTGCACTACTATATTTTGTTGAGATTGCGGTTGGTGACCAGTATTAGAGAGCATTGAAGGAGCACTTTGAATACTAGGTATTGTAGATGTTGCACCACTTTGTACATGAGTTACTGGCACTGAACTTGGAATATTTATTCCTGATGGCATTTGTGTTTGAACTTGTCCAGATTGTTGTTGTATATATGGCTGAGAAGTTGCAGGAGCAGAGTTACCAGAAATATTTGTGTGTGAATAAATTTGTTGCGCAGTCTGTGTAGATGACAAAATTTCTACATGACCAGATGGATTATTAGAAGTAGCATACGTGTGAAATATTTGTTGTGGCATATTTTGTTGATATAAAGTAGAACTAGTATATCCTGTACCACCAGTTGTATTTTGTTGATAATATTGTTGATTTTGAATTGGTGGAGAACCAACTGGATGTTGATGTACTTGTTGAATATGTTGCATCTGAGATTGTGAATACTGCACTTGCTGTGGAGGTTGTGGTACTTGTTGATGCATATGCTGTTGTTGAGGCAACATTTGTACCTGAGATTGCAATTGTTGTTGAATCTGATGTGTTATTTGCTGTGGTACACTCATTTGATTTAATTGAATATATTGTTGAGGTTGATGCATATGTTGCTGTTGCATTTGTTGCTGTTGTTGTATTTGCTGCTGTTGCTGTATCTGCTGCTGCTGCTGTATTTGCTGCTGTTGCTGTATCTGCTGTTGTTGCTGTATCTGTTGCTGTTGCTGTTGTATTTGCTGTTGCTGCTGTATTTGCTGTTGCTGCTGTATTTGTTGCTGCTGCTGTTGTATTTGATGCTGCTGCTGCTGTATTTGCTGTTGCTGCTGTATTTGCTGTTGCTGCTGTATCTGTTGTTGTTGTATCTGTTGTTGTTGTATTTGTTGCGTTACTGGGGGAAACTGGGGTTGAGCTTGGACATTTTGAGGAGTAGAGCATTGTGGTGAATTTGCACTTAAATTTTGCGGAACATGTTGTGAATACTGTTGTGGTTGATATTGCTGCTGTAATTGCTGATATTGTGGCTGTTGTTGATACTGAACTTGTTGTGCAGCTTGTGATGCTTGTTGTATTTGCTGAGCCTGTTGAGGTTGAACTACCGATGTTTGCTGCTGCATAAGTGGCTGCTGAAGAGGTTGTTGAACCAGTTGTACTTGTTGAGGTTGTAAATTATGTTGTTGGCCTGGTTGTGAAGTTGATTGCAATTGTGACTGTTGTAATGGTATTTGATTTGGTTGTAATTGCATTTGTACCTGACTTTGCATTGGTATGCCCATACTAGATTGAAGTTGTTGTTGTTGTAATTGCATTTGTTGTAGTATTAATTGTTGTTGCTGTAAAATATTTTCAGCAGATGTGTTACTAGTATCAGCTTCTCTATCTAAACGTTCTTTTTCTTCTTTAGCTCGTCGTTCTTCTCTTTCTCGTAATAAAGCAGCTATTTGTGATTTCAACATCTTAGCTACTGCTTTGGCATCTTCTTCTAATATAAGACTCGATTTAGCCATTTCTGAGGCAACTTCTTCCGCATTATCAGCTTGGATGTCGAAATCAAATTGGATTGCTTCATTTTCTTTATGTTTGTTTGTCCGTTTTTTTGGATCCAAAACTCTCAATCTAAATTCTACACGCGATAATTCGGCATCTGCTATAGCTGAATCACGTGATACCATCTCTAATTTTAATCCTATATCATCCGCAAAAAATTCATGATTTAAAAGATCCTTAACTAAAGGTCGTTCTTCTTTTTTTAAGCGAATGCACATTTCAATAATCTCACGTACTTCTGGAATGTCCACCTTATCGTAACTCTGAGGTTTAACACCCTATGTTGAAAAAATAAAATTATTTGAAAATAAGGAATATTTAAATTAGTCTTGTAATAAATTAATTTATTAAAATTGATAAAAATAGATCATAATTTTTGTAATATAAAAATCGATAAAAGAACTTACAGAAACTACACGTTTGTATATCTGCGCTGGACCTGTACATTCAGAATACGGGTATTCACTCGTAGCCATTTCGAGCATACACATTCCGAATGCATAGACATCAACCGATTCATCATAATGTTCCTCATACATTTCTGGTGCCATAAATTCTGGTGTGCCAATAACACTTTTCGCAAAACTCCGATTTTTTAACGTAGCCAAACCTAAATCACCGATTTTCACACTGCCTGTAGTACCAGTGATAAATATATTATCACACTTTAAATCACGATGAATAATTGGAGGAGATCTAGAATGCAGAAAACTGAGCCCTTTGAGGATTTGACGGCACCAAGATTTTACCACTTTTGGATTAATTTTCTTGAATCTTCTTAAATACCTAAAATAATTAATAACCAAGTTAAAAATACAATTTGTATTTAAAAGAAAAGAAAAAATATATTTTTGTAATCTAAATTTACGTTTTTAATGTTCCTGATGTCATAAGTTCTGTGACTAGTACAATATATTTTCTACGTGTAAGCGTGACTTCCCAATAATCATAAAATCTAACAATATTAGGATGTTGGAGTCCTTTCAACATTTCCGCTTCTTCTCGAAATCTCAGTCTTTCTGTTTTATTTAATTTTTTCTCCTATAAACAAATATCAAAATTTTTTTTAATATTAAACCCATATTTGTTCGAACTATGAATATTTAGCGTTTCACAAACCTGAAGTTCACACCAAGCAACAGCTACTCCTGTTTGAGTATCTAAGCCACGATAAACAGTTTTAAAACTACCACGTCCAATTTCTTCTTCAAATTTTAAAAATCTTCCATCAGGTGAAATACCTATTGCTTTTTCCTCATCGTCATCAATTTTAGCTTTTTGAACGTTTGCTGTCATTACTAGATTATGTACATCTTCCATAGCCATTGCTTTTTGGCTTAATTTTTCATCTGCTTTAAAATTTTCATCAAGTAAAGGCCCAATGAAACCTTCGTCAGTCTCTTCTTGCGTAGCTGCTTCTTTTTGAGAACTTTTCTCTTCATCTGTCTCTTTTTGAGAATTAGTATTCTTCATAACTTCTATATCTGTATCCAGTGGTGGAACTTTTCCTAATTTACTCAAAGACTCGTGAAGTGCTTGAGTTGCTACTATATCACTAATACTAGTACCATTATCATCTTCATCATAAATTGTTACACCTTCATCTTCAACTCTTTGTGTTTCTGTTTCGTTACCTTCTGAATCTATTATTTCTTCTGAAACTTTAGATGTAACAAATCTGGAATTTTTTACTACCTCTTCATTTGATTTTTCTTTATTACAGTCTTTAGGCATTGATTCCATTTCTAAACTATTTACAGCAGCAGATTCAGAGCAATTATTAGATGATTTTCTTCTTGGATTTGCATTCACGGTATTTATGGACGTTTCTGTGGACGTTGTTGTAGGATCTATATTACTTTTTACATTAATTTCTTCTATTGTCTTAGAATTATGTAATTTGTTTACATCTTGTGGAATAGGTTTATTTTTAGATCTTAAAGATTTGTCACCATCATTATTTCTTTTACTTGAACTAGAAGACGAGGATATTTTTTTATTGCTGTGTCCAATCAAATCTTCACTAATATCATCTTTTTTTATTTTTGGCTCTATTGAATCTGTTATGGTACATTCTGAAATTTCTGTTGCAGATGTTTCTTTCTCGTAAACATCAGATAACATTTTCGAAATATTATGTTTTAATAATCCTGTGCACTCTATATGTATATTCGGTTCTATAATCACTTCATCTTCAGTTATTCTTTTCGATTTTACTTTACTCATTGGT
Organism: Polistes dominula; assembly: GCF_049000335.1. Classification (NCBI taxonomy): domain Eukaryota; kingdom Metazoa; phylum Arthropoda; class Insecta; order Hymenoptera; family Vespidae; genus Polistes; species Polistes dominula. Next base: position 7,842,895 of record NW_028301147.1, read on the forward strand.
GTGGAAGGTGTGGAACTACATCCTGAATATGAAAATTAATATTTTTTATTATTCACTATACATCATCATTAATGAGGATGTATAAATAATATATCTTACCCGATACTTTGAACACATTCTCTGTTGCAGTAATAGCCTCCTCTGCATCACTAAAGCTGTGATCATTTTCATGATCTAAGGAGGATGAATCTTGACTTCGAGAAGATGACTTTTCTGAAATACGAACACCAGACAAACCCTTCTTCTTAGAAGAAGGTGAACTAGATTGCAACACCGTTGCTAGTTATGGACAATGAATCTGCATTTTGTTCAGCTCGCTGCATTCGAATTTGCTTTTTGCAGATTGTAGCAGGAGAACGACTTATAGCTGACAGAGCCTATAAAGAAATTTATATTTATTAAAATAGTTTATTTTCAATTTCATAGTATAATATTTATTATATAAAACGTACCTTTCTTTCAGAAGAACTACTAGAACTAGAAGCAGTTCGAGAAACAATGGACTGCTTTCTTTCGCGTCTATGATTATGCGAATGATTGTGAGTTCTTTGTGTTGTAACAACTGGACAAGGATTTCCTCCTTCTTGAGAGGCTAAGTGGCCCACTGACAAACCAATGCCACCCTGGCTGCTACCGCCCCCACTGGCCACCAGCTTAGGACATAAACTAGACAGGCCACCACTGGTACCACCTGATGAACGTTGCCTGTTTGTCTCATACCTAAAATCCAGTTAAAAATCATGTTCAATTCTAGAATTTATTTTATGTTATGCAGAATAGTAAGATAGAGCTTAAGGTAGTTTCAAACAAATCATAATATAATAACATCTAACACATAAACTTATAAACAATTATGAGTTATTTAAATAAATTCAAAACTAAATTTGCATAATTATAAAGATTAGCAGTATTAATATGATTACGTGTTTTAATTAGATTAAAAATGAGTGTGCGTTTTTTATCAAGCAAATAAAACTTAAAATGAAAAATAAAGTTAAAAAAGCGTGTATTCAGAGCTGCTTGTCATAATTTTCTCGAACTATGTAAAAATGTAAATAAATGTATATAAAAGCTAAAAACAGAAAAGTAATAAAAAATTTGAATGGTAATAGTCTTTATTGTAACCTATCAACATATTAAATTAAATAAAAAGAAAAAAGAAAAAAGTGTGAATGTAAAAAGCATGATTTTTGATACAGACATCATTATACCTGTCCTGCCTGCTGTGGCCAGATGAGAGAAGACCACGCACTGTGTTGCCTATAGCTGCTCTCTTTTTAGCCTCCTTTTCTCGTTCTCTGTACCCACCAGATCCAGTGCTCACCTGATGCTCTTGACGAGTACTTCTATCAGTCTGAAAAAAATAGGGAAAAATAAAATAAAATTATATTTAATATAATATTTTTGTGTGATATTGGTAAACAATTTAAGTACATTATAATACACTTACCTTAATATTTAAAAATTTGATATTCAAATTAGAATTCGTGTTTGTTGGTACAGGACTAAGATCGCAACGAACTCTTCTATGCGATTTTCCAATCACTTGTGGATCTTCTTCCAAATCTAATTGATTTCCAATTGCAAAAACTTGAGTTTGTGTCAGCACAATATCTTCACTGCTGTGTTTCTGACTACTACGCACCGAACTCACTGCCTTATTTTCATTACAACATCTCGGCATTGCACATAACCAACTTTTAAGAATTTGATTGTTAAAATATTGACTAATTTTGAATGTTAGTATTTACTTTTGTTTAATAAATAAGTAATGATTTTTGCTTTGATTTCTTTTTAAATCAATTATAATATAATGGTTTCAAGACTGTCTTCAAAGATGTAAAAAATCAAAGAATGCTTTATAACATCAGCTTTTCAATAATCTTAACTTTATACATGATTTCTACAATCCTTAACTCTTAATTAACATGCCATGCCAGATCACTCGATGAAATCTGAAATCAAATAGTAAATTAAATTAAAAAACGATTAAGACGTCTAGGTATATTAAAGTTTAATTTTGTGCAACTATATAAATATTTCAAATGAACATATACATAAAACACATATTATCTATTAAAAGTAACTATTTACAAACTATGTTCTTTCAATATAAGCACAAAAAATAATATTTGCGTGAACAAAATATTTTGTAGATTAAATAATAATTTATGCCAAAAAATTGTTTACTATAGCATTTTTAATTTTTGTTAATGTTAAAAATACTGGTTAAAAAATATTTGGAAAAAGCAAACTAAAAAATTCTATTTCACCCAATTTGCTCCTTCTAAGTGTTTTTTAACGAGTGGTATAGTGTTGTCATACAGCAGAATAATTTGTTGTGTTATAGATCCAGATTATTGTGTCTAGATCATTTTTCTTTTAAGCTCGGTTCAAATATACTAGTTGTAGTCAATAATGATTGCCAGAGATAGGTTCAGACATTCAACTGTTTGCAGCAACTCATAATACATGAGACTTTTTTAATCCCACTAAGTCAATTTCTCTCTTTTTGAACCATTCCCATTGCATATATATGTTTTTCAATAGTGAATCAATTAAAATTTAATTCTTTTAGCAACTCTTTAAGCGATTATTATTGGTTTTCATAGAATAATGCTTATAAATTTGTTTCTTACACTTTCTCATTCATTGTCACTCAAATTAAAATCATTATTGCTAAATCGCCAAAACCATTTTTTAAAAATTCTATTCAATGAAACATGCTCACCATAAATATCCATGAGCAAATGATGCATTTTCGCAGTACTTTTTTTTTAAATGAAATAGTGAAATAAAACTTCCTAGCAACATTTTTGACATTTTCAACGCGAACAAAATAACTATTGTTTATGCCTTAAACGAATGTCATCTACTATGTTTGGAAGCTTACACTTTTCAAATATATGTATTGCTGTTTCGATAAACACGCAAACAATATTACTCACGATATCTTTAAAAAAAAGGGCAGAAACTTATTCCCATATGCAATATTAATATTAATATTATTATTAGTACATGGTAAAAGTATTATGTACATAATTACAATGTGTGTACAATGTTATCAATATTCACTATATAAAACACCTCCAAGACTCCAAGGTGTAGTCTTTTAAATTATTCGCTGTCCTTTTTATATATTTTTTTAAAACAAAAGGTTCGATATGACCCATTTAGAACTAAATAACAAAAACAGTTAGTAATATTATGTCTTTTCTTAAATTGGTTTATAACAACTCAAAATTTTATTGCAGGAATGGCCTTTAATCCGATAAATTTGTTATCTTCGTAAAGTAAAATCAAAATTATAGACATATTTAAATAAATAAGAATTACAAGAAACGAAATTTTACAATATTATTTGGAACTTTCGACTTCTTGAAACAGTTTTCTGATTGAAAAAAATAAATAGATTAAAAGTCAGTGGAAAAGAGAAAATTATTTTATCCTAAATTTAAGTGTATAGTCCAACTTCAAAATGTGTTTCTTCCAAAAACATTCTGTTCAAAGCAAATATTTAATAAATCTTCAGTTATAAGTTAAAAATATAAAATTATATATATATAGAAATAATTGTTAAGTAAATTGATAATTTAAAGTAAATAATTACAGTATTTATTTTCTACACAATATAAGTTAAAGTAAATTTAAAAAAAGAAAAGTGAAACTATATATATATATATATTGACCTACTTTTTTTATGTATACGATAATTTAATTTATTATTATTTGAATCAAAATCAATTAGTATCTTTATTTTAATCTTATAGTCTTTTATATTATCTCAGTGCTTTTTATGAATGTATAAGATAAGTGCATTTTAAGCATATAATATCTTTTGTATTAACTTTATGAGAAGCTTTCCAAGGATATGAAATATATGTATGATATATTAATATAGAGCTATTAAAATATTTTTCAAAATATTATGCATGTTATAGAAAAAAAAATGTAATATTAAAAGTTTTGCTACGACTTATAAATGTATTATTATTAGAATTTAATTTGAAGTATTGTAATGATATAAATTAATTGAAACTGAATATTTAAATTGCATATGTAGTTTCTATCTTGCGAAAATTTCTATACCACACAGATTATATAAATTTAACTTCATCAATAGAACAATGCTGATCACATTCACTTGCCAATAAATATAAGAACTATCGTCGTTATTAGCACAGTAGTTATATATTACATACTGTCTATAGTTTAAATCGTGAAGCAAAGATATGTAAATATTCATCTGTCCGATCGCTTAAATTGCAACGCAAAATGTAAATTAATGGACCACGAAGGAAAGAATTTACCACATTAAAGGCGTAGAATGTAATTAAGTATCATGGGACAGACTCGAAAAATGTTGACAGTATATAGTCGGTCAGTATATAGTACATCTCTACATACACACAGAGACGCGCGTGTGTGTAAAATATATGTATCTCACGAGTACTATTGCGCCGCATGCTATACGCACAGCGTATGCACATTATACACGTAGATAGAAGGATATAATACACTTACACGCCGCAAATCAAATAACTGCACACAATCGTACACGGCACATAGAGAGACACCGAGATAATGTGACATCTATCTCAAAAATATCGTGTCCTTATATATTTTGTATATTGTCTGACCGAAAGAAATTTAGAGTAGCATGAAAAAAGGTTAAATTTTATCAACTCCAAGAAAAATAATGATTGTTTAATATAGTTTTGACTGATAAATCTGAGCAAAAAGATTGTTGGTACCTGTTATGCGAAAACGAACAGTACCCTCATACCAATGCCGAGCTATCCAAATGAAAATATCGGGTATCCGACTTATTTTAATATTCTCATTACCTCCGATACAAATTTGATCATACTAGCTTTGTGATGCACTGACAAACAGCACACATAATCCTTTAATCTGCCGGTACTCACATTTGTGCTGCAGAAAATCTCCCGACTACACCCAAATAACCACCATTTTTTTTTACTGGTTGCTACGCTCTCTTGCGGTATTATGTGCAATACAATTGTCGTATTTAAGTCGCGTTTCGAAAGTAAATACACAACCTCCAAATATATATTTTTTCTTTGTAGTTTGATGAACTTTCTTACAAAATTTTGAAAATGATCTCTCAAATTAATAAAATCGTTAAAAAATTATAAAATCGAAATTATCAAGTACTTACTATATGAGATACTTCTTCACGTGTGAACATCAACTGTAGCAATAATCAACTGCATAATAAGTAAACATGTTCCATCCAGCTGTAAGCATGCAATTACCACCACCACGAAACTGCACAGTTCTAGATTCATTCCAATTTTACCAATTACAAGCTGAATTAGAAAAAAAAACTATTAAAATTAAGTAACTACAAATAAAATTTGTCCAATTGGTCATATATATTAAGTAATTATGATTGGAATCAGGTTATTGGTTTTCGGGCAATTATCCTAGTTAGTTTTGAAATGTAACCAGTACAGTTTAGGAATATAAAAAAAAGGAAAACTGTCCTGGTTTTAAAGTTGAGAAAATAGTTATTTAAAATGTGACTAAGTTTCTATCTAGTCTAGTGTTCAATGTGTCCAATAATGTCCAATAAGACCTAGACTAGTGTCCAATCGGTGTACATAGTTGCGATAAAATTTTAAATAATCAAAAGTTTTCTCCGAGAAGATTTGAGTATAAAAATTGATAAAATTAAATATCTTGAGGATAAAAATATGTTAGAATGTTCATAATTGGAAAGAGCTGGCAATATGAAAATAAAATATTACGAAAATATATATATATAAGTATTAATAGTATCCATAATTATCAACAAAGTATATTATAAGGAAATTATACAAAATTATTTGATTCATGCATTTATGGAATTTAAAAATGAATATGATAAATTTGAGATATGATATATTACCATTTTAATCACAGTTAAATTAGGTTAGCAATAAAACTTACCCTCGTAAAGATATATAATTTAACGATTCTTTTCTAAATTGATTTGTAATAGGCTTTACAAAAAAATGCAGGTTTTCATTTAAAAGTGAGCGAAAGTATCACAAATGTTTTATATTCGTATCATTTCATAAAATGTTCCTAAATTAATTAGAGCTTGACCAATTGACGTTTTGATCATCTAGAGAAATAATACGAAAGTTAAGATTATTAGTAATCTCTTTACACACATTTAATAAGTTGATGTATGATTTTCAAGGTAATTTACAATGTCATTAGATAGGATGTATTTTTTTTAATGAGGATTTAAATTAAAATTCGATTAAGATCGAACGAAATACAAATAAAGATGATACAAAATGTCAATTAGTCGATCAGATTTAGATTAAAATAAAAGCCAATTGCATAAATATTATTTTGTGGAATTGTGAAAAACACTATAAGACTTGAACGCAAATGCGTGTGCTGTTTTCCCGCGTATAAACGTAAAGTATCCAGCATTGTGTACTGGTAAGTGAATGTTCCTACGTTGAGCTACGACGAGTATGTTCATATGGTAGTTCGTGGCTTGATGTTATGTAGGGTACTGTCATGAGAAAAATTTGAAGCAAAAGTTGTGTTTTGTGTTCAAAGTCGGTGATAAATCGTAAGGAAAATGACTCAAACGGTGACAGCTGATTTGTAGGGATTAATGAAATTGAAGAAACGAAAAAGTCTGTGCGCGCAGTGCGTGAATATGCCCGCCAAGGTCTCAAAGAAGGTCGTAGGCATGATCATACGAAGCCGAAAGTCCATCATGAAGGATGGAGTCATTACGGTACTGAAAGTTTCATTGAATTACATTTTAACCCACACAGGTGTCCAAAGTACCTGATAATCCCCCTATCTTTTATATTAAATCTTCTTCTGGAATGTTATAAAATCAGGATGAGCGCACAGGAGTTTATGCGGAAGTCCATGTTTACTTTGTGATTACAGTTTATAATTATTATATAGAATATTTTCTTTTTTTAAAATATATTTTAATTATTCCTATTGTAATGCTATTCTTTTATTTGTTAAAGGATAAGAAAAACATATAGTATTTATTAATACACTATTTATGAAGATTATATTTCCCCTATTTGGCCCATCTTTTTCTTTTACCTAGTAACAGAGAGTTATTATTTTGCTCTTGATTGCGCTATATCGTTTGACATAGATATATATAGAATATTTCTTAATTGATATTGTAATGGTATAAAAATATTGGAACATTATCATATCTTTAAAGACTTATTCTTTTTTCATTTGTATTGTGTGTCTCTGCAGTGCTCTTTTCTTTTATTTATAAGATAAGAATGGTACAGTAAAGACCATTAGTAAACAAAACTATAATATGTTATATTTCTTTTTTAATCCTGTTATAGCATCTGGTCTTTTACTAGTTTTAGATTTTGTTTTCCTCGAAGCTTTTATCTAAAATGTTATTAATTTAGATATTTTTTTCTTAATTTAACATATAAAAGAATATTTCATTAACATTTACAAGTGATATTCATACAATTAGAAAACATAAAATAAACTCGATAACAATTACAATATGGTAATAAAAAATATTAAAGTGATAAGACAAATTTCTCGAAACGCATATGTTTATGTTATATAAAATATAATCTCGTTTTTATTAAACAATAAACCATATAATTAACATTATAATATAATATAAAAAGAAAATATTTAAAGTGTGATGCAAGCAAGAACAAAAAAGAGAAAGAGGAAAAAAATAAAAGAATTAACCTAAGTTATGAAAATGAATCAAGTTTAAACTAAATAAGAAAAAAGACGATAAAAAAAATAAATGTTTATCGTTAATGTAAAATATTATAAATAGTTGTCACCATTCGACAGTATTAAATCGATCGTACTAAAGCTTTCTGTGTAATAAAGTTTCCGTGTATATTGATCGGTGACAACTAATCGCCACGTACATACGTACGCAGGTACGATATTTAACGAGTGTTTATCAAAAAATGTGACACAGTCATCGTAAATTTCTATGATTAACGGAAAATATCTCAATTTCGTCTGAAGTGTAATAGTTTGGTGCGTAATCTAAATCAGCAATTGAATACTATGAAGTGGTTATGGGATCCTTCTGAAGTTATATCGAATCGAAAGTATTACGATGAATAGAGTATAGAATGGTACAGGAGTAGTAGAGTGGGGGTCAGTGGGAGAGAGTTGCAATGCAGTGGTTTGTGTTATCGCGAAAATGTACGTTTAATCGTAATCAAAGTAAAGAAGGTTTGTTCAATCTCAAGCCGAGAAAATTTCTTTCGAAGCATGTGATCGTATGTAATTTAGTCGAAATTAAATCGATTAATGTACGCGAGTTTGAAAGACGTTAGAGAACGAAATGGAATATGCCTCCATCCGACGTAGAAATTGGTCTTCGATATGCATGTTGCGTTTTCTTAAAAGATACGTCAACCGGTGAATATTTTCGACATTCTCGGAATATCAGATTTTCTTAGAACGGTTATCGCGTAACTCTATATCGGACATTAATTGTCTCGATTACGGAACCGCATGACGTCACACCTCGACCGTGAGTTCCGAAGTCAAGGCTGCAGAGGTTCATCTGTCAAAAGACATTTGAACATTTCAAAGAATTTCATCTCATCAATTTGGAAATTAGATCTCTGAATTTACTTATATTTACTGACGTATCACCTTATTATATATATTATATGTATTATATAGAAGAATAAACAAGATACTAATTGGGAAAGAAATTTGTTAAATGAAAGAAGAGGCAAATAATCGAAAGAATAATTATTAGCCGGCTTTTTAAAATTTTTATCTGCAAGCTATGTGCTACTATTGTCTAAGAAGCATCTTTCGTACTTATATAAAAGTTTATTCATTATTAAGTATGGTTATTATATGCGAAGCAGCAGAAAGTATTATCAGAATGCATACAAGTAGATGATTTATTGTTCCAATTTGAGGGATCATTAAAAAGGATTCAAAATTACAATAAAAAGCTTTCGCTAAGGCATTAAGATAAATGAGTTGATATGTGCGTTGCACTGCCAATCAAGTAATTTTTGATGCTTCTAAAGCGATCACACAAATAAATTCTGGCATTCATAAATAAGTGAAAAAGCTAAAGATAACTATCCTTTTACATGTAACCTTATGTATCGTTTCTGGAAACAATTAGCATTCTTCATGATACAATGAAGTGATGTTCCTTTTTAAAGGTTGTACAAAAAACTTGCAAAGAATACTTATTTGCACTTATAATGCTTGTGATATATATTAAAAAATTAGATCTAAGATAACTCTATTGATAATAAAATTCTTAAATGTAACATAAATACATAAAGTATGAAACGAATTAGCACAAAGAATATGGTGCTCTACTTAACCTGCTATATAAAGCAAACATAATAAAAGAAAAATAAACTATATATGTTCCGAACACTTGGTCTAAGAAGACTGTGAAAATTGACCACACAAATTGCTTAAGAAAAGTGCTTGCATGTATATAAATGTACTTATTAATAGGTATAACAGATGTCGTATTGTTCAACGTAATTTATACTCAAGGATTATGCAATGAGATTATATTTATAATATGATCTTAATAAGTAAAAGTGTGATTAAACAAAAAAATCTAAAAACTACATAGACAAAAAAATTTTTAAGATTTTAGTCAACAAAGTGTTGAGCACATAATTTTTTCAATATAAGTCACAAATTTATGAGATGCAAACAAATATTTATATTATATGGATTTTAACAAAAGATAAAATGAAACATTAGTAAATAATTAAGTATGAAACAAAATACGTATAGTAACAATTCTTAGGGGTCATGCCCCCTGGGGCAAAAGGGGAGCAGAGGGCTTGGGCCCTTCCTGTTCTGAAATTCACAATACTCAAGAACACGCTATTGCAAAATTTACACCTCCCTTTACATTTGCCCAACAATGCTACAGGCACCTTAAGGTTTCATTTGCTATTTATAATTCCATTATCTGTAATTCTATAGCTAATAATAAATTATTGTTATTTAATAACATTTTATATTTTTTTATTTCACAGAGTTCTGGGGTAGGAGAGGCAAGCGTATATCATGCATTGGTTGTAATATTTTTGGAATTTTTTGCATGGGGTTTATTAACCATGCCTATAATTTCTGTATTAAATGAAACATTTCCGGATCATACGTTCCTCATGAATGGTTTAATAATGGGCATCAAAGGGATTTTATCTTTCCTTTCGGCGCCATTAATTGGTGCTTTATCAGATGTGTGGGGTCGAAAATTTTTCTTACTTATCACAGTGGCCTTCACTTGTGCACCAATTCCACTAATGAGTATAAACACATGGTGGTTTTTTGCTATGATTTCAATAAGTGGCGTTTTTGCTTGCACTTTTTCTGTAGTATTCGCATATGTTGCCGATGTTACAGAAGAAAATCAAAGATCATTGGCATATGGTTTAGTAAGTTATATTTTTTATATTATATTTTTCTACACAAGAATTTAGAATATCTTCTAAACTAATGTTATTTTATTAGGTTTCTGCAACTTTTGCTGCTAGCATGGTAATCAGTCCAGCTTTAGGAGCTTATACCATGACAAAATATGGAGAAAATTTAGCAGTTGCGTTAGCAACAGCAATTGCAGTCTTAGATGTTTTTTTCATATTAGTAGCTGTACCTGAAAGTTTACCTGAAAAAGCAAGACCACCAGCACCCATATCATGGGAGCAAGCTGATCCTTTTGCAGCCCTAGGAAAGGTAAATGTTACAGAAATAGAAGAATATTAGAATTTCTATAATATTTTGTTACTATTGAGATCCTGTGGAATGAAATTAATGATTCAAAGAATAGATATTTTTTTATTTAACTTTTAATTCAATATTTCTTATGCACACGAAAAACACACCAAAACGAAAATTCTATTTAACAGGAATTATTATTTTTTATCACCATGAAATTTTCATATATACATAATTTGTCTTTGTGATAAAATAACAACAAAAAAACATAAAATATAAATAAGCTCTTCATTTTTCTTGAAGTAAAAGGAATCAGATAAAGAATAATCGAAGGAATAATAATTATTATTATTAATTGGCATTAGGAACTCGAAAGTTCATTGTCGCAAATACCAAATCCCGCCATTGTTCCCGTCCCTAAGCGCGATCCTTCCATTCGCGGTCTTCGTATTCTATTTCTTTCAGGTCCCTTCTAATATTATCCTCGCATCTACGTCTCGGTCTACCTAGTGGTCTTTTCCCGTTTGGTATACCGACCAATATTTTGTGTGCCGTTCGATCCTCTCCCATGCGCGCCACGTAACCAGCCCATCTTAATTGGCGTGATTTTACGTCCGGTTTGTTGTACAATCGATGTACTTCAACGTGGAATGAAGTTTTCTCCATTCGCCCGTTTCCTCATCGCGTTTTGCACCGAAGATTTTACGAAGAACTTTGTTTTCGAAAACCCTGAATTTCTTTAAGTCCCGTAACGTAAGGGACCACGACTTGCTACCATAAAAGACTACCGGCATGATGATTATCTTGTATATCCTGATTTTTAATCGCCTAGACAGCAACCGCGAGCTGAGTAATTTGTTAACCGAATAAAAACATGAATTGCCTAGATTGATTCTTTTCTTAAGTTCTGCAGAAAGTTCTTCTCACTTTACCCCTACTTTCCTTTAGGCAAAGTTGAACAAGGTTGACCAATTTTTCTTGGTATCCCCTGTCGTATTAGGATTTCGAGCATTTTTATCGTTTTACGGAGTCGTACGCTTTTTGAAAATCTATATAAAGTTGATGTACCGGCTGATTAAATTCCCATTTTTTCTCTAAGATCTGCCGAATAGCAAAAATTTGGTCTGTAGTCGATCTATAGTGATCTATTATCTCGTCCGCATACGGTACTATCCTAGCTAGTAGGATGTTTGATAGTATTTTGTAACACGTCGGTAAAAGTGAAATACCCCGTATTATTACAATCCATTTTGTCTCCCTTTTTAAAGATTGGGATTATAATCGACTCTTTCCATTGTTCCGGCAATGTTTCCTTGTTCCATATTAATTTAATTAGCTCAAAAATTTCTTCGATCAATCTATTTCCCTCCCATTTTATTAGCTCCGCAAGAACCGAGTCGTTACCCGGTGATTTATGATTTTTTAGTTTTTTAATTGCGTTTTTTATGTCTAACATCGTTGGTTCACTAACCATAGGTTCCGCCGTATGGAACTCGAAATTCTCAGTTTCCCGGTCGTTCTCAGATTCTATATTTAATAATCGATTAAAATAATTTTTCCACGTGTTCCGTCTCCACGGCCGCGTATTTTATTCCGTTTTCTCCCTCGATAATCTTTTCTACGTTTATCCGTTTATTTCCTATCCGCTGTCCATTGGTCTTATTTACGGAAAGCCGTTCCCTCATCCTAGCTATAACCAAAAAATGATCCGAATCACAATCTGCCCCCCTGTACGACCTAACATCTAGTAAGTTCGTGTGTCGTCGTTTATCTGCCAGAACGTGATCTATTTGATTACGCGTATTTCCGTCCGGGGAAATCCAAGTTTGTTTATGGATATCTTTGTGTTTAAAAAACGTGCTTTTAACGATGCGAAGGAATAATTACATTTATAATAATGATTATTTTTTATTATATCAGGTTGGAAAAGATCATACAATTTTGATGCTGTGCGTCACCGTGTTCCTGAGTTATCTTCCTGAGGCAGGTCAATATAGCTGTATTTTTGTCTACTTAAAATTGGCTATGGGGTTTTCTGCTGCTATGGTAGCATGGTTTATTGCTGTCGTTGGAATATTAAGTGTAGGGGCTCAAATAATATTAGGACCTTTAATGAGAACTCTTGGTAGTAAACACACTATAATGTTGGGTCTCTTATTTGAGATGTTACAACTCATGTGGTATGGCTTCGGTTCACAAACATGGTAATGTCACTTTTATGATTATATTTTTAATTAATTACATTTTTTGTAACCACATATTATGTTATGTGAGTTACTTTTTAAGGTATTAAATATAAATTATCATATAAATTGATCGTAATTTCAAGGATGATGTGGGCAGCAGGAGCTCTAGCATCTGTATCAAGTATCACATATCCTGCAATTTCTGCATTTGTATCCATGCATTCGGATGCTGATAAGCAGGGTTTGGTACAAGGAATGGTGACTGGAATGCGTGGTCTCTGTAATGGTCTGGGACCTGCAATGTTTGGTGTAATCTTCTATCTTTTCCATGTTGATCTCAATGATGACTCACCCTCTCTTCCTTTGAAACCATCTCTTTTGGATGAGAATAATAGAACAGGAACTGCCACACAACATCTTGATATTATGCCACAGGTATTAATGAATAAGTTAGAAAGTATTGATATGCCATATAATAATTATGATAAAATATTTATTGGAAAGAAACCAAAAATATATATTTTTCAGCTTGTACCAGGTCCACCATTTGTGTTTGGCGCATTACTAGTGATTTGTGCATTACTGGTTGCTGCATTCATCCCTGAAACTACCACAATGGCAACTGGAGCATTACATCATCCATCCACCTCCCGGAGGCCCTCCGGTAAATACGCATATCAGAAATGTACGTTACAGGTTGCCACATACACTAAAAGACAAATGTGTTTGGTGGTGGGTTTATTTTGAAGTTCTAACCTCAGGAATTTATGTTGAAAGTAACATATTTGCCGATATTATTAACTATGATAATATTTAATTAATGTATATATTTTTTATTCGGCAATGAACTTTCGAGTTCCTAATGCTAATTAATAATAATTTTTTATTACTTTAGAATAATTACTTCAGAATAATTACTTCAAAATATGCAACATATATGAATGAGTGTAGATGTGTATATATAGATATATATACATATATAAATATATATTAGGGTGGGTCAAAAAAATGACTTTTTTTTTTTTTCAAATGCCACGGAAAAATGGGTTGCTAGACACCTTAAAACAATTCTCACCAAATATGAGCTCTTAATTTTAATAGGAAGATCCTCCGCATCGCAGTTTTTTATTTTTTTTTCAGTCCAATAGATTAAAATTCATACCTCATTATTTATTGATTGTACAGAAAAATGTTCTGGACGAATTTTGTCAGAGTCAAAAATCAGTACACATGAAAGTTTGATGATGAATATCTTTTGAACGCTTAATTTAATCGCCAAAACATAAGACTTCATTTTTATTGAGCAGTTAATTTCCTACAAAAATTTGTATTGTGCACTTTTTAATAGTCATTAATTGTCGAGTTATAAAATTCTTAAACAAAAATGAAATTTGTCTAAAAATCATCAAATTTAAATCTTCAATATCATTCAAATGGTGAGGTTTACGGAAAAAATATAAGATACCTTTTTTGTAAAGCATTAAATTTCCTACAAAATTCGTCTAGAACATTTTTCTGTACAATCAATAAATAATGAGGTATGAATTTTAATCTATTGGACTGAAAAAAAAAATAAAAAACTGCGATGCGGAGGATCTTCCTATTAAAATTAAGAGCTCATATTTGGTGAGAATTGTTTTAAGGTGTCTAGCAACCCATTTTTCCGTGGCACTTGAAAAAAAAAAAAGTCATCACCCTAATACATATGCTTTTATATTATCGATAAAATGTATCAATTACACACATTAAAATGTTTTATTTTATATTTAAAATGTTCTATTTTAAATCATTAAAATACTTTTTCCAGGTTTGTCCTTGGACGTTCATTATGAGTCAGATAGGATGGGAAGTGGAAGAGGAAAGGTAGGACCACTATCACCACTAGTCGACAATTGCAACTCTGCTGCACTATAGCTACTGATGAATTCAAAGACAGTTACTGTTCATGGGCAAAATATATATTCTCACAAAATGATGAAACATTGATCAGTGAAGTGGTCACCGGTGTAAAGTGCACCAACTTCAAAGAGATTGTAATAGATTTGTCTATAATGTATTATACTATTTCTTTAAGTCAATAACTAAGCTTGATTTTAGGACTATCAATCAACTTAATATTTAGGTTGTAATTTCCACAAGCAGTGCTTGTGTGATAATGAAAGGGTTCTTCTTCAAAACAGATGTAACCTTATTTGAAACAGAGTTTTGTTATATATACATATATATTATACATATATATATATATATATATAAAAGAAAAAAGCAATCAAGTTGCTCTGTTCTTTTAATAATTCTTGAATCAAATTATATTATATTAGAGATCAGCAATTTTGAGACAACAATCAGTAATTACTAGTTTGCGTAGCTTGCCAATAGCAATACAGCACAAAATGGCAAGACAAATGACAGTATTTTTAATAGACTTCTAACTTGTGTCATATTCTTTATTTGAATACCCTTTTATTGATTTAATAGCAAATACAAAAATATGCAAGTTTAATTTTTATTAGTTGAACGCTATATAATAATACATTTTGCCGATAAATACATTACCTTGTAATGTCTAAGAAAACATCCATAAATTATGCAAAAGCATTAGGATGAAAATAGTAAAAAGTTTCATTTATTTCTTTCGTAACACTCACACATTCCTAATAATAAATACGCAGTATATTAATTCAAAGTCACTGCTTTTTATATTGTAGAAAACATTGAAACCTTGAACACTTTTACCATTAGAAATTATATTTTTAAGTACATAAAAGTCTTTTCTTTTGTTGTTGTCATTATAGTTATAATATTTAAAATTCGTATATTTCACCAAAGTTACGAGACATGTTATGTAATCTTCTATTGTTTTATTTTGAGCATAAATATTTCTATCATAGTACAGTTTTCATTCTTAAGCAGAAGTAGTTACGCACTTCTGCTTTTTTAATTATCTTATACAAGATGTAATTTTTAAAAATTTACAGAATGTGTAAACTACTTTTTTCTGCACAAACTATTTATCACTTATTAATTATTAAATGTCAGCATGAATGAAAAGGCCTTAATGAATATAATACAATTTATATAAATGTTGTCATTCTAAGGCAATAAGACAAATTAAAGAATTCTAATAAATAATTATTGCGTAGCCCAATTTTTAATTAAAAACGTATAGTATGACCAATATGTTAATCATACATAAATTCAGAATCATCAAGATTCAAGGAATGTATTGGTGAAAAAATTTTGCACTTTATTTAAAATTGTGTGAGTGGCTCTGTTGAATTTAATTCTTTTGCTTTTCCTCAATTTTTCAAATAACTTATCATGAACACGAATTTTCAGTTCATATTTGTATATATGATCTTTGTTAAAGTAATGTTTTAAACAATATTTTATTTTAAGTATATGGAATATAACACTTTCAATTGGTTACATAAATCATTCTTGCCTGGCTTGCATCAACTGCTAATGCCATTACTAAAAAAAATAAATTAACAATAAGAATAAAAAGAAAGACATTCGGTCTTTTAATGCCAAAGAATGAGAAATAACAGAAAATTATCTTGGAAACTATGGTGGATATAGATAAGAAAACTTAACTTTCTGCAGAAAATGTTGGATATCCCAGTAAGAAACACACTTTTATATGATCTCAACTTTCTCCAAGAATTTTTCTGTTTTCCGATTTATTATGATTGTTTCAGAATTTAATTAAAAAATATTGAAATTACTGTCGATCCAAAGTAATGAAAAAAATTTACAGTGTATTTTTCTATTATTTCACTTATATTTCTTTTTTTCTCTCTATTTAAGTAGGAATTAATTTTGTATATGTATATAAAAAGAAAGCTTTCACAAAATATAAAATTATTCTATATTTAAACTAAAAAATAAGCAGCAAATTTCTTGGAGAATGCAAATATAAATAGTACAGACACAAATGTATACTGTTGTTGTGTTAATTCCTGGAAATCCTTTAGTAACATGCTCTTATTCAGTGGAGTACATATATACAATTGTATCATACAAAAAAACATGAAATGAATATAAAATATAATGTTAAATATAAGTAGGTACTAATGTCATAACTTGACTCTTTGCTGAGTTAAGCAGTTGTATATGTAAAATGTATGATGGGTGCGCTAATAAAAAAGAAGTAAATATTTTTAAGATAAAAGAAGGTATGCCTAAGATAATAGCTCTTCTTTCATGATTTGTTTTTTTATTACTATTTAGGTTTCAATTACTTATATTTTACAAACTGTTGTAGAATGCAGTTCCCCACATTGTTATGCACTTTGTGTTATATTTATTGTATTTTGTGAAATAGATGTTAGCGTAGAGCCACTTTGCTGCCAAGATTCTATTGCATTATTAACTATTAGTTCAGACATTTTTTCAGGTATCTAAAAAAAGAATAATTATATTAGATAATTGTCAAACAATAGTTATAAACTATAATTGCCTTTCAATAATTAGTTTACATTATTGATTGTGTTTAATACGCTATCTACATTATCAGAGCGTAATAAAACACGTCTAAGAGTGGTTAGCATAAACACAGCCACAAAGACCAAAATTTTATATGCTCCTACAGTTATTTTGTCCCATATCCTATAATTGAAAAATCAATCATTGAATTTCTATAATATAATTAAGATATAATAACAAATAATTAATATATAATATTAATATAAATTAATATATAATATTAAATAATTAATATATATAATCATATTTTCTATTATTTTATTAATAATTTTTATCCTCTCAACCATTATATACTTACTTGGGTATAGATCCATTACATATTGTGCCTGCAAAGCATGAGCAAAACCACATATCAAATGGAAGATTAGGAAGAGCTTCAATTCTTATCAAATGTTTAGATAATTCTGGATCTTCTCTTTCTAGCAATGTACATGTACATTCTTGTAATCTACCAACTTCTGCATGAAATTTTTGTACCTGATTTAAAAGTCCACATAATATCCAATATACATCTACCAATCTGTCTTGTCCAGAATCAATATCTATGATATGCCAGAGCGCCTCAGCTATCCTACTCATCGCCCTAATACAAATGTAATCTAAATTGTACATTGTATTTGTACAACAGTTAGAATATGTTTTTTCTAAATTGCCTTTATACTATATTGTTATATACATTATAACAAATATGACTAACCTATATAAAGATGTTTCCAATTGAGTACTCATGTCTATCTTTGTTTGTCTAGTTCGTAGAAGCCACATTGTCAGAAGTATTAAATGTGGTTTTGTATTGTCTTCCAAAATTCTTGTTACTTTAAGAGCTTTTTGTAAATCTTCATATTCCGCTTTACGTTGTTTCATTATAAATTCATGACTTTCTATATAAACAGGTATAACGTCTAATAATATTTTCCATATTAAATTTCTATACATAGCAGGGACAGTAAATCTCAAACAAAACTGTTTTAATTTCATTTTATCAAATGGATGTTCTTTCAACAATATCTCTAATGATTTTTTTCTTCGACACTGCGAAATCCTACCTATAAACATAGAAAAGAATCATATTAGATTGTATGTTTTAAACGAAAGGTATTAAAATAATAAAAAAACTAGAAATTAAATTTTTTCTTAATGACTTGTACATTAAACAATTGAAGTTCATTTCTACTTACTTTTTCGTAATACGAAGATCGAAAATTTCGTTCGTCTGTCATTTTGCTAATAATTATAATTTTTTATGAAATTGTATGTAAATAAAACTTATTATTTAATAAGTCTATAATAATAAGTGATTATTTATACATTTTAATTCACATATATTAAAAATCATCATTTTATGTCTCTAATAAACTATGCAAGCAATAATCAAATTAATCTATCACAATATCTGAGCAGTACTCAGAAATATAACCATGTCATATGCAATCAGCTGATCGTATTAAACACACACATTCAAACAGTGATCCCAGAGACTTTAGTTCGTCTGATCGACACAGGGGCGTAAAATTATCGTACGCGGCAAAAAATTATCGTACGCCCCGGGAAAATTTGAAATCCGACAATTTCTCGGACGAGATTTTCAAAATGTGGAAAAAGTGTCCAAGTTCCAACTTTTTCAAAGTTGATGACCTTTTCATAAAAACGATAAAAACGGCCGTCCGCTGGGAGATCGTGGTGGTGGTGGTGGTAGGGATGGTGCTGCACCTTTCCAAAATTTGTTGACTAAAAAAAAAGAAAAAAAGGTCATCAAGTTTTCGAAATTCCAAATGGATCGTACACCACGAATTTTAGATCGTACAGGGCCTCAAATTATCGTACGCGTACGATAATTATCGTACGAATAGGATCGCTGCATTCAAATAAAATACGACCTAGGGACGGTATTCATGATCTACTCTCAACACGGAGATAGAGACTAAGAACAACGATCACAGTGTGTAAAAGTGTCCCCAAAATATAGAACTAGGGATCCTATAGGAGGGATGCGCCATGTACATTGCTGGGGGACCGGAACTCGATTTTGCGCGCGAATGATTCAAACATTGAAATAATTATGATATAATGAATTGCATCAAATACAGAAAAAAATGAACTATATTTAATGATAATTTAAAATTTATATTAAAATAGAATAGGTTACACGAAAAAATTATTATAAATTCAATAAGAAAGACTTAATTAAGTTTGATTTGATAAAAGGCATTACAGTATTTTGAAATTTCAAAACAATTTGTAGGAATTTATACAATTTTGATAAATATAATTATCTACTATATATATTATATTATTAATAATAATAATAATAATAATAATAATAATAATAATAAGACAAATATATAAAACAATTAAAAAATAGATTTATTTTAACATATTTTTATTTCTCAATGTGGTACATGGTCATAGTTTTACTCGAACTGTGTGGTACATATATATTTAATTGTATTTTTGCCAGGTGGCGACACTTCATTGTAAGACGCAATCAAAAATTCTAACTTACACTTACAAGTTCAACACGTGGTTGAATATAACGCTAGTGTTACAATGATTTGTTAATTAATATATTTTTATAATAAAAGTATACATGTGATGCATATAAATTAACATATTTTAAAATGAAAATTAAAAACTCTCGTAAGGTAATTTAAATTGACATAGAGTTTAACAAAGTTTTCATAAAATTAATTTCACAATTAATTTATTTTAAACATAACCTCAAATAAATATAAAAATAAAATTATTTTTAGGTGGGAAAAAAGAATAAGTTGAAAGAAAAAACTATTATTAATAATTCACATATGGATTCTGAAAGTGAATTTAATTTTGATAATGATAATAATCAGGACAGCGAGCTTGATGACGAGTTTAACTTTATGAGAGAAACTGATGAAGATAATGAATCTGATTCACAATTGAATGATATTAATAATTCTATTTCTACAGCAAGCAAAAAAAGAAGTGTTACAGAAGAACTTGATAGTGTACCTAAAAAAGAAGAAAAAATTGAAGAATGATTTATATAAGCAACCAACAGTTGAAGAATTAAATCAACTTAGAGAAACGGAAACTCTATTTCATTCAAATTTATTTAGACTTCAAATTGAAGAATTATTAACTGAAGTTAAACTCAAAAATAAATATAAACATTTATTCGATGCTTGGTTCATTAAATTTAAAACAAATATTGAATCATTGCAAGAAACTGATGAATTGAAGGTATATTATTGATTAGAATAACTTTCATTTTTTAATTATAAAATATATTTAACTGTGGAATATTAAATAAAAATTTAACGACTTATTATTTTAAGTTCGCAGATGGAAATCTATATAAAAAATTACATTTGAATATTCCTATATTAAATGTACCAGAAGATATAAGAGGCACATTTAAATTTTTAAAACCATTATCTATTGATATTATCGGTTCATATTCTTTCGATTGTACAGTGGGTACAAATATTGCCGTAGATATAATGATTCAAATGCCAGAGAATTTATTCCAAAAACACGATTATCAAAATTACAGATATTTAAGAAAAAAGGCTATATATTTGACATATATAACTTCTAATATAGAAGATGATCTTGTTGATAAAAAATTATTTCTTGGTAGTAATTTAAGACCTATATTAAAAATAGTGCCACCTGGAAAGTTAGGAAAAAAATTAAGTATACATGTACATGTATCTGCACATGAAAATACTTTTAAACTAAACAGATTTTTACCAGAAAAAAATTCTGTAAGACCTAATTGGTTTTTCAAGGAAGAAGTTGAAAATGGTATGTTATTCATTGATTTTCTAAATTGAATTATTTGATACTTAAGATTTATATATTTTATTTTATTTAGCACCTTTAACACCAACACCACATTATAATTCCATAATCTTACATGATCTGACAATGTTAGAAACAAATTCTCGAAACGTTGAACTGATAAAGAAATATCCAAATATCAGGGATGGTATTATTTTGCTAAAGATATGGTTAAGTCAACGACAATTAATGAAAAGTCATAACGGTTTCAGCAGTCATATAATAACAATGTATGTTTTATATTTGCTACAAATAAAGAAACTCAACACATTTATGAGTAGTTATCAAATAGTAAGAAATGTATGGTGTAATTTAGGTAAGATATCACTTTATTATTATTATTATTATTATTATTATTATTATTATTATTATTATTGTTATTAGTTGGCATTAGGAACTCGAAAGTTCATTTCTGCAAATACCAAATCCTGCCATTTTTCGCATCCCTGAGCACAATCCCTCCATTCGCGGTCTTCGTATCCTATTTCTTTAAGAAAGATATCACTTTACTTACTATGTTTTTTATGCATTACATTTATGATATTGATCTATTTTATTGCAGTACAAAATGGTTGGTATGAAAATGGGATATCGATATACCAAGGAGATGATAATCAAAAGCGTATTTTGGATTATCATAAATATTATGATTGTGTTTTTCTGGATCCAAGTGGATATCATAATTTAGCTTCCTTCGTATCAAGAGATACTTTTTCTTGGGTACAGAGAGAAGCAGAGATTTCTTTGCAACATTTGGATAATGTAAATGTTAATAGTTTTCCATCTATTTTTATGCAAAAGGTTCCATTCTACAATGCATTTGATAATATATTATGGTAAGAGTGTCTACATTTGTATTTAATTTAAGTAGTATATGAGTTATATTTTTAATCAAATAACTTATTGTATGTTTAGTATTGAAGATAATGAAAGCATAGAAAAACTTGTGGATACAAAGTCATCTAAAGATGATAAATTAGATTATGGTATTGATAAACGTAATCAAGCTATTAGTATATTTATGAAAGTATTAAAACAAGGTTTAGGAAATAGGGTTCATAGAATATGTGTGTTACCTGAGGAACCAAGGCAATGGGAGTGTGAAAAAGAAATGTCAAATTATATTGGAAAAATCTCCATTGGTATAGATTTAAATCCAGACTTTTGTTTTAGTATTGTTGAAAAAGGCCCTGAAGCTAACTTACCAGAAGTACGTAGAACATATCAATTGTTAAATGTATTTTACAGAAAATGTATTTTATTTATGTTAATATAATTTTCTACGACAGGCAGCTTCGTTCCGAGAATTTTGGTGTAATAAATCAGAATTACGTCGCTTTCAAGATGGATCTATACGTGAAGCTGTAGTTTGGGATAAAGGGAAAACTTTACATGGAAAGAGAATGATTTGTAAAAAAATTATAAAATTTTTATTGAAACATAAATTTAATTTAACACCAAATCAATATTTATGTCTTGCTAATCAAATGGAAGATATTTTAAAATTAGACAAAGTAATACTTCTAACATATATTTAAATATTAGAAGTTATAAAATCTTTATTATTCTGATTAAATATTTTCATATATTTCTTTCAGATTAAAATTACACATTTTGTATATGGTACTGGCGAAGAAGCAACTTTACGTGTGATAAAAGCATTTAATTCTTTAGAAAAAGATTTAATGTCTCTTGTTGATATACCTCTTTCAATAACTGGTGTACAAGGATCTAGTGCAGCTTTTCGTTATACAGAAGTTTTCCCACCCTTAGCAACTACTTATCGACCTGATCATAAAATAATTGAAGAGGGTGAAAATTACCTAATGCTTAAAACGAAAAATATTAATAAGGTACCCAGATATGTTCATCCACTTGAAATTAGTTTACAATTATCGACTAGTGGAAAATGGCCTGAAGAATTAGAAGCTATTAGAAAAACAAAGACTGCTTTTCATATTCAAATTGCTGAATGCCTTAGGAAACAGCACAATCTAAAAGCACAAGGAAATGCTACTCATATAGATGTTTTTAAGGTAAAACTTATCCCCTATGTTTTACGGTATGGAATTATTTCAATTTATGGTAGATTTAATGAAAATATTTATTTATCAGGATGGATTTGTCTTTCGATTGAGAGTAGCACATCAAAAAGAAATAGCTTTGTTGAAACACCAAGTCGATGAAGATGGTGTAGTTAAGTATAGAGATAATGAAGAATCTATTGAATTAGAAAAAGAAATTATTTCTATTACCCAAATTAAGCAGCACGTTACATGGGTAAGTAAACAAGTAAAAAAAGATTTAGTTTAATACCAAGATTTCTTGTTAATTATTATATTAATTTGGTTATTTATAATAGAATACACTCTCAACATCCTTCATTTGGAGCTGCTTGTTGTTTAACAAAACGTTGGTTATCTGCTCATTTGTTGGATGATTTTCATATGCCCACTATAGCAGTTGAATTAATTATAGCATCGATGTATTTAATGCCAGAACCATATAAGCATGCACATATGCCACAGGTAGCATTTTTAAGAGTTTTAGAAATTTTTGCAAGGGAACACTGGAATATAGATCCTGTTATTGTAAATTTTAATGATGAAATGTCAAGTATGTATAACATGTATATAAAAATATCTCGTTATTTAATAACTTTCTAAATAAGTTATTTGTTTTTATAGAAGAAGAAATTATTGAAGTAGAAACGCTTTTCGGAACGTCACGTGATTCTTTACCACCTCTGTTTATTTCTACACCTTATGACCAAAAAGAATCTTTATGGACCAAAAAAGCACCAAACGTATTAGTTTTAAATCGTATATGTCTTCTAGCCCGAGAATCATTAAAACTATTCGAGCAACAATTCAACACTAGAACGATGCTAGATTGTAAAGCTCTTTTTAGATCACCCATCTCAGAATATGATTGTTTGATACATTTGAAACCACTTCTTAATCCTAGAAGATTGCAAGGAATTGATGTGGATGAAAATCATCCAATTGTTGAGTGGCATCCATATAAACCACATTCATTGCAAAAAATTCCTATTATAGACTTTGATCCTATTCAATGTTTTTTGAAAGAGTTAAGGGTTGGTATTATTAATATATCTTTTTATCAACATAATTTGATGTTAAACTAATATAATGTTTATGTTCATAGGATGGTTATAGTGAGCTTGCTTTATTTTTTCATGATACATACGGTGGTATGGTAATAGGAGTTTTATTGAAACCTACTGCTCTAGAAGAAAAGGATTTTAAAGTGTCAAATGTGAAATGTCGAAAATTAAATAAGAATGACAAACTTGTATTAAATTCATCCACGATGATACAAGATTTTTACGTTCTTGGAAAAGATCTTGTAAAAGGTATTGAAGTTACCTCTAATAAATTATCTCTTATGTGAGATTGAACAATTTATATAAATAAATAAATACATTTTAAAATCATAATCTAAATTTTTTTCTATATACATATGTATGCCATATAAATGTAAATATGAAAAATAAATATTTTTTAGTAACAATATAACATTATTAAGAAATATGTTTCTATGTGACTGATTGTTTATAAAAGAAACATTACTTAACTATTAACTTAAATATATATATGTATGTAAATAACAAATATTATGTAGGTGTATGTGACGATGTTGGAAAACGTAATCTATCGCGTTCCTCAAGTTGTGCTATTTCTGCATTGTTTATAATTTGTGCAATTTGTAATTTGATTGCTATTTGTCTTTGAGGAGAAAGAGTCTTCAATGTTTGCGCATAACTTAAGAATAACAAATCCATTGCATCCATACATTTTTGTACTTTTCTCGTTTGTAAATATTCTATTGTTTCTTCAGGTATATTTAGATTTAAAGTCGGTTGCAATGAGCAATGCCTAGGAACTGACGTTTCTTCATTATGATGAGAATCATTAAAATATTGTACAATATCTTCGTGGGCAGCAGGTTCACTTTTGATCTTTGTATCTGTATCACTATCTGAGTGACTTCCTACATGAATTGAATCGATTCTAACCAAAAAAGAAATTTAATTTTAACACGTAAAATTCTTCCCCAAAAATTTATTACAATACTATTACTTTACTTTTACCTAATATATATTACAATTTTTTTTCTGTAGAAGAAACAAATTACTTAATAAAAATACAAAACAATCCAATCATACATTTATATCTTTTAAGTTATAAGCGTAGTCATGATATCAGTGGGGAATATATGTTAATATTAAAAACAAAATAAATGATAAATCTAATCGTTCCAAGAAAATTATCCCGTGAACTGTTCGTGATCGCGAATTATCGTATTCGTCTTATCAATCACATTTCATAGCAGTGATCGATGTAAAAGAAAAAAGAAAAAAATAAATTTAATAAACGGTAATTTCCAATCACAATCAGATCTATTATCGATTAATTCACCTCGAATAAAATTGTTAAAAAAAAGTAATGTACATTTGTTTAATTATTACTTACTGTCTAGTGGTTACGTATGGTTTTAAAAAATCCATTTGATTAGCCCATGTCCACCTTTTGTATTTTTTGTTACTATGTCCTGTAGCATCTGATTGTGATCGTAAATATTTTCCATAACAGTCACGAAGGTGCCTCCATTTATTTTTTGCTACTGTTCCTACAATGAAAAAAATTCCATCCAACTGATAAAATATATAAGTATTTAGTATTATCGATATGTGTTCTTTATACGATTGATATTTTGATCTATATTGATTTATTTTTAATCACTTTTAGGATTTCATTAAACTTTTTTTTATCATAACACAGCGTTACTATTCAAATTTAAATTTAAATGCATATTCAAATAATTCGATCAATCGAATATTTATCGAATTCAGACGGAGAAAAGAGATTATTTTTGAATTCGGATAATCGATAATCGATATGCGAGTTATTCGATTATTCGGACTGTGAATGGTTGATGGCCCTGTACGAATTCTCACCATCTTCCAAGTCCAATTGAATTGCTATTTCTTTCCACACTGTTGCTTTCTTATTAATATCCTTGTAATATTTGTTCTTCATATTATACAAGATTGGATAATTTTTCACAAGATCGATTAATGTTTCGGTCTCGCACATTTTTACTTGTCAAAATGTTATGCACCGTTCAGTGAGATCACACCTCATGATCAAGTAAAACTGCACCGACCGGATGCGGTAAATTGCTTTCGAGGCGTCGGTTTCTACCCGCATGCGGTCATCCGACCCCAGGGCCGTTCCCATAATGAAAAGCACCCGTTAAAAATGTTTACGTTTAGCATATGTTCTTTTTCCTTCATACATATAATTCATTTATAAATGATTCCTTATTTAGCTTTATTTTTTTTTTAACTCTTCTTTTACTATTAGTGCTATAACCATTTTTTTTCTCTAGATAATTGTTTGCTAAATACAATTTAAATTCCATCCATGAGTCATTTGTTATTGACTGATAATTTCTGCGATAAAGCATGTTTTACACAAACATACGTATTTGATGTAATTAGTGAATTTAATTGGAGGCAGCATGTAATTTTATATTTTGTGATATTTTTTTTAAATATATGCTCCTACTTCCTTACATTATAAAAATATAGAAAACATTGTTCCTTCCTCTTTATATACTTTTACGTTTATATTAAATTAATATTAGAACAAAGTTAAAAGAATATAAAAAATATATAAAAATATGTAAGGATAATAAATGATCCTAGATATAAAAAAGCTATCTTAAAACACATACGATCTTTAAGTAAATATAAAAATAAATATAAGTAATACTTTTTTAAAAGAAGTACTTCATTTATGATAAGGTCAGAAAATTTTATCTAGTACATAAACAAAAAGAAGAGATAGCCTATCATATCAAAAAAATCATAAGAACTATGCTTAAGAAAAACAATTGTTTGATATCGAATTCATATATAAATCATAGCAAACTTATGCAATACTACAATTATAGATAGAGCTAAGTACAAGATGAAGTTGTTATTGAAAAATAGTGAGTATAGAATTCTATTGATATTTTAATTTGTAAAGTTATAGAACTATGACATATAATTTATTATTTTATTCCAGTAGTACTTCTTTTACTTTTTAATATCATATTGGTTAACAAATCTCATTGTGAAATAACAACTGTTGATCGCATTATAAGAGGTGCTACAGTTACAATCGAAGTTAGAGCAAATGTTGCAACTTTACGTATTTGCAGGAGTAAGTAAAGATATTATCAAATTGTTGATTTTTCATAAAATTAAGTAGATTTGAAAAGAACTTTGTATTTTACATTATTTAGGTTTTGCAGAGGATTCGTGCACACGTAATGTTATCCGTACTCAATCCTCTGATATCCTAAGGGGTCCACTTCTTATAGAATTGAATTGTGGTGTTGATAATATATGTCTTAAAAACGAAAATGTTTTACATACGGTGATTAAACTACCTGTGAATAGTGATGTCATCACTGTGTCACGAATTGTTAAAGATCCTAATGCAAAGCTTATAGATTGTTACGAGCTTGGAGATAATGTAGAATGGTTTGGAGGACCACAATTACGTTATCAGCATTGGCCTATTCAACACATGTATTATGAAGAAGAGCCATATTTACCAACACATCCTGCAAATATGGCTGTAGCTGAACGTTACTGGCTCTCTAGTAAAGGAACATATATTTATGTGGATATGAAAGATCCATTGTTTCTTGATCAAAACAATTATATGGACAAATATCTTTGCCTTGTAGCAAAAAATAAAGGTCCTTATAGGCACAGAGAATCTATAACGCTTAATTATGAAATTGGTGTATTTAATAATCCAAGAATAGCACATGAATACGTAGTAAAGAATCATTTTGGTAAACCTATGGGTCGACCAAATAAAAGAATGGTTCAACATCCAATATGGTCCACTTGGGCCAGATATAAAGTTAATGTCAGTGAATATGTTATTGATGATTTTGCGTATGAAATCATTAACCATGGCTTTAACAACAGTCAACTTGAAATTGATGACAATTGGGAGACTTGTTATGGTTCAGCTGAATTTGATAGATCTAAATTTCCTTTTGCTGTTCGACTTACGCAAAAACTAAAACATAAAGGTTTTAGAGTAACATTATGGATACATCCATTCATTAATAAAGGTTGTGAGCCAGCTTATACCACTGCTCTAAAAAATTCATATTTTGTTAAAAGTACCACAGGAGAAGTTGATATGCAATGGTGGCAAGGTAAAATGATTTATCAAATATAAGAATATCATATGTATAAAAATACGTATATGCATAAATAATATAAAAATTGGATTCTCTAAAATTTAAAGGTACTGAAGCTGCAACAATAGACTTTACAAATCCAGAGGCAGTTAATTGGTGGGTTGCAAGATTAAAGAACCTCGAAAGCTATGGTATAGATAGTTTCAAATTTGATGCTGGTGAAGTGTCGTGGCTGCCTCAAATACCATCTTTAAATGATTCATTGGATTTGCAACCTGGAATTTTCACAAAGGATTATGTTACTGCCCTTGCTAAAAATTTTGATGACAATATAGAAGTTCGCGTTGGATGGAAAAGTCAAGATCTTCCTATATTTGTTAGAATGATTGATAAGGACACTACATGGTCATTTAATAATGGTTTACCTACTTTAATTACAACACTCTTGCAAATGAATTTGAATGGATACGTATTTGTTCTTCCTGACATGATAGGTGGTAATGGATATTTGAATGGTTTACTAAATGGCACTATATATCCACCAAAAGAGTTGTTTATTAGATGGTTGCAAGCTAATGTTTTTATGCCATCATTACAATATTCTTTTGTACCATGGGATTTTGATAATGAAGTAATTATTTCTATTAATAATGGAATATATAGTTAAATTTTAAATTCTAATATAATTTCTTATCTTTCTTGTATTTTAGACTGTTGCAATTTGTAAAAAATACACAGACTTACATGCATCGATAACACCACTTATCATAGATGCTATGGATGAAAGTGTTAAAACCGGTGCACCTTTAAATCCTCCTATTTGGTGGGTTGATCCAACTGATAAAATAGCTCATAAAATTAATGACGGTAAATTAAAAATTAATATAAATTATTATAATTTACTTTATTAATTGTATTGCAATAACAATTTCTATTAAATTTTTGTATAGAATACTTACTTGGAGAAAAAATTTTAGTAGCACCAGTAATAGAAGAAGGTGCTATATCACGAGACATATATTTACCTAAAGGATTGTGGAGAGATGCATCAAATAATAACTCTTATATTGGCCCAGGATGGATACGAAATTATTATGCACCTTTAGATAAACTTCCTTACTTCTATCGAGTTTGATAGATGTACACAAAATTTATTAAAGTAGCTAAACCAAATAATCTTGACAATATTATTCATAATAATTACATTTATAAGTATGTAAAATATATATTTAAAATGATCTAAAACATGATTAATATATGCTAATTTTTAGTATTAATTAATTGTAGACTCTACCATTTGATAAAAATATTTTTAAGCGTTCATCAAAATATTCCTAATTTCCATGTTAAGTTTTACAATTACTGTATCGTCATTAGTATAACTACCAGTTTTTAACAAAGAATTCCGTTCTTCGATAAGAGCTTGTAGTCTTTCATCATATTCATCTGATTTATGTAAGACAGTTTTCATATTAGTTAGAAAATTTTTAGAAAATATCTTGCTTGTTGGTGAAAGTATCTGTTGATGCATTGGTTTCATTAAAGAATTAGGCTTAAATACATTTATTTCTTTTTGAATTTGTCCTAATAAGATTTGATCATTCGTTAAAGCTGTTGAATCTGTGTATAATATCTCTTCCAAACTATACATCGAAAAGAAAATATTAATATTTATAAATAAACAATGATAATATAATATAGTTAAATTGCTTCAACTCACCCTAAATTTTTTAACTCTTCTTTACTATTTTTAATTTGAATTTCAATCGTTTCCTGATATTCTCTTTTCATTCTGTGAATTTCACGTACTGCTTTACCCCATTCTTCCTTAAAAAATGTTTTATTGCGTTGTGCATTATTATATTTTTCTTCAAGAGTTTTTAACTCTTGTAACAAAGTTGCTGTTTGATCTTGCGTCAGAGATCCTTTTTGATATGCTTCTAATTTTTCTACCTGTTTTGTGAGCATTTGTCGTAATTTCTCATTTTCTGCAGATAAAGGTTCAATTTTTGCTTCAAGAGAAGCATTTTTCTCTTCAAGAATAAGTATCTACAAAATATTTATAGGAAAAATTATAAAAAAAGAAATATAATCACAATTAAAAAATACAATTAAGTATATACTAACTTTTGATGTCGATTCTTTTTTTATTACACGTAATGATTCTGTTAATTCCTGAACTTTAGATTCATATCTCCATTGCAAATCTTCATTTGCCTTAATTAATCTAGCTTCTTTTTCAAGACTTTGTAATCTCCGTGTTCTTAAATCATCCGTTGCTTTATTTAGATTGTTTGCTAACATTTTACACTGCTCAACACTACACGCTAGTTTTAATTCTAAATTTTCTTTTTGTCTTTGCCATTCTTCGCTCAATAAATTTAAATGACGGTCTTCTTTTTTTTAACTGTGCATCACATAAAACAATGTATCAAATCTTGTTTGTGTTTGTTTTATATAAAAAAAAACACACACAAACCTATATATATATAGGTATTATAAAATAGAATACAAAATACAACATACAACATACATTTACTCTAAATATTTCCTTTTGTCGCTCCTTCCATGTTTCTAACTCGTCAACTATTTTATAAGCTAAACTATCATCTATAATTGGTGGACCAAATTTTTGATCTAAATGAAAATAAATAATAGGTTATATAAAATAACAATTAATAAAAATTAAAAATCAATAAAAGGTATAGGCATTACAAATAAACACATACCAGAGACATTCTGATTCATTCTGTAGTATGGACCATGATCCTGCAAACTAAGTACAACATCCAATTCACCGACTTTAATTTTTTCGAAATTGTACAAAGGCATTTCGTATTCACACTTCCACTAGATAAATAATACATACTTTGTATTTATAATGTTAAATTATATTTTTTTTTGTCTGTTATCATTTTAGTACCTTGTTTTGATGAAATAGTTGTTTTACGTCAAGAGAAAACTGTGATATATAAGTTTTAAGATCATCCAAACTACGTATACTAATCTTAAGAGGACAGGAGAATAACAATTGTTTGATTTCATTTGTTGCAGATATAAAATGTAATTTGCAACCAATATCTTCAAATTTGACTTTCTCTCCTAAAAGAACTGACATCTTAGGATTAACTGTGTATATCATTTCTGTTTTTGGATGATGAAATCTATAAAGATATATTTATTTATATTATTTATATTATAGACAAAAACATTTCTTAGGATAAATTCTACCTGAATTCAATATTTTGTACTGCTAGTCCTGAAGATAATTTCATTCCAGTGAAAATTATATCCAAACAATAACAATGATAAGCTTCCACATGATTTGGTAATTGAGATATCACTGGTATAGAATTTTCTTCCAAACAATTTGTTGAATACATA
This sequence comes from Polistes dominula, assembly GCF_049000335.1. Lineage (NCBI taxonomy): Eukaryota > Metazoa > Arthropoda > Insecta > Hymenoptera > Vespidae > Polistes > Polistes dominula. Next base: position 7,874,739 of record NW_028301147.1, read on the forward strand.
CTTTTATAATCATGATTAATTTTTTTACAAACATACTTTTCAAAATCACCCGCAGGATTTCTGTGCATATCGATTTCAGTAAATTTCTAGAAGATGTTTTTTAAATACAATATTAAAGGTATACTCCCTTACTTTTATGTAAGTAAATAATATAAATAGATATTATTAAATTATAAATATAAGTGGAATTTTTAAAATATAAGCTATTAACTATAGATATGAAAATTTAACTCAGTTACTTGATCGAAGGTGTTTTTATATTCTTCGTTATGTTTATTAATAGGTAAAGGTGTTATATTATTTTCATTTGTGGACATTTGATTAATTTCATAATTATTCATATTTTCTTTTAATCCGATATACTGTAGTTTAATTTGTAAGTCTATATAAGATTGATTGTGTTCCGTATCAACAGGATTAACTATATGTTTTGGATTTAGATAACATCGTTCGTTTAGAATTGTTGTTTTGTCATTATTTGATTGAAAAAAATCAGAAATATTGCTTATCAATGGTTGCAAATTAACTTGCATTTGATTGATAATGTTATCTTTGTATTTTAAAGATATATTTAAATGTGGTTTTAATAGTAAATAGTTTCTCAATGCGTCTAAAGAACTTCTAATTCTTATTACGATCTTTTCATTCTGAAGCCAAGTTTTTCAGAATTTTTTATAAAAGGTTTCAGTTTAACATCATTTTCTAATATATAATACCAAATTGAAAGATTATCATCCAGATCATTATGATTTGAGTTTTTTGGCAATAATGTATTTAAATTTACTACAGAATTTGATATTATATTTAAAAGAAATATTTCATTGCAAAGATGTAGCGGTCCCAATTGTATGAGACGTTCTTCATGAATCAAAGATGGAGTTATCATATTAATTTTAGAAGTAGAGAAATCTAATGGTTGTACATAATCCAACTAAAATGCATACATATTTAAGAAAACAAAACTGTGTCACATTACTAAAATTTTACCTTCGTCAAAGAATTTAGGGCAATACATTCTCGGTCTTCAATGCATAATGATAGTAATAATTCAGGTTTTTGTGCCTTAAAGTTATTTTTTAATCCTAGTAAAGTATGCCAGTTTGATTTTGGTTCTAATTCTTTACTGTTAGGTATAATTTGTGCAGACCTTATACTGAGAAGAATATATCCAATTTTTTCTTTATTGTTATGATCCTTTAAAACAAAACATTCTAACTTCAAAGGAGTTTGGCCGCATCTCATTCTATGCATAAAAGCCTTTTATAATTACTCTATTCACATATAATAAAATTTTCTAAAATATAAAAATCAATTGTATCATACGTACTTTCTTATAGAGATTTTGTCTGTTTCCCAAATTAAATCAGTCGCATATTGTGGATTTGTATTTGGTTCAATAACATCAGATTTTAAAGAATGACCATTTAACGTTGCAATAAGAATTGTTGGCTGTGAAATCTGTTCAAAACCTTTTCCTATAGCATACGAACAACAAATGTAAAATTTTTAATTCACAATTAAATTAAAATAATTATAAAATAAATACCTTCTTTAATACTAAGTACAATTTGAAGATTAGAATTTCCCAATTCATCCATCTTGCTATAATTTGGATTAATCATTTATAAAACAAAAATTGGAAATATTTAACGAGTCCAATAAAAAAACTTCGGTTGAAATTAATTTGAGTTAGGAAAACTATACGGAAAGTAAATTATTAAAAAAAACCATAAATATCATGCATTCAGTAAGTAACCATCAATAAGAAAAAGTATTCATATTTCTTTAAACCATTGACCGTTTATATATAATAAAAAATGTAAAATTCATATTCTTCATGACATTTATTTGTATCACTTACTTCCCTTGTCTAATATTTACTGTTTACATTTCTACTTCTACTGTTCAAATATTTTTGGCGGCTTATGTTTTAAGATAAATACAAGATTTCAGAAAATCTTTCTAATATAGTATGATTCTAATTGGTTCTTTATATAAAAGAAACTATTGTTATTGGTCGTAAATACATTGTTATACATGATAATAAATTGAAGATCTTAGTAGGAAAATAAAACGTTTACTGATTTCTATGATTTTAATCGATATAAATTATGAAAAATAGCGATACTGAGATGTATAATCAAATATTATTACATTTAATACGCAGAATAAAAATATGTTATAATAAAAAGGCCAATTAAATAAAACCGCGATGATCACTGATTAGTGGATTTTCTCGAACCTCATTGGTAATTATCGAAAGAATTGATAAAACAAATGGAAATTTAACGATACCCTACAAGACAATGACCAATGAGCAACAGTCAATAAAGTGCACATGCGCAGCCATTTACCGACCCTGCCCCTTTAGTTGGCAACATTGTCGGCCTCGTAACAAATTCTATCTGTCTCCCCGAGTTGAGCGCGAGAGACGGGAGAGCGCAAATCTGTCGGTGATCCTTTCGTTCGTATCCGACTGGCTTTTCGGGGTAGCGTGTGCGCGTTCGCGCAATTATCACAGCACGAAAGACTGTTGTGCTTGTGGGAAAACATATTACGCTTTACCGTCAGTTGAAGGTAAAGGAGGGAAAACGAAGAAATAGCAAGGAACGGAGAAAACAAAGAAAGAAGGAGAAAGAGAGAGGGAGTAAGGCACACGCTGGAAAGAACTCACTGGCAGCACTCGAGCGTGTGCGTGCGTGTGTGTTCGCGCGCGCGCTCTGTGGGATAACGGCGATCGGCCGTACTCTGGTGACAAGAGCCCATGAACTCTTTCGCGAGCACCGAAGAATTCCTCCTCCTTTTGCTCCCCTCCATCTTCCTTCCCGTACGTATAAACTTAGACGATTTCGCGCGTCTATGCGTCTTCTCTCTTCTTTTTCATTTTCGTCGAGCCGTCCACGTTTCTCCACTCTGGTTACATCTAAAGGGAAACTATACGTAACAAGAGAAAACGAGAGAGAAAGAGTAAGAGAGAGAGAGAGAGAGAGAGAGAAAGATTAAGGAAGATAGAAAGTAATCTCGAATCGTGCAAAAGTTGTGATTTCGCACGCGGCTTGACCGTTTCTGTAATGGAGGAACAGTCATCAGTGTGTGTTGTCGTCGCCGTCGTGCGTAAAGAGGACGGTTGCCACGGCGATGATCGTCGGTGTGGCTGAAACTGGAGGGATATTTTTTTATTCCTTTCGGATTAACGTGCTGCCTGGCCGGCCGGCCGGGTAACTGACAAGGACAGTGCGAAATTTTGATATGGGATCGTCCAGGGTCTTCGACTCGGCTCGGCCTTGCAACTATCTGTGACAACCACTGGCCGCTTTGAGTAGTGAGAGAGGAAGGAGATACGTAGTTAAGCTAGGTACTTACAGGAGCAGAAAGAAGAGAGATAGAGAGTGCGTGTAAGTAGCAAAAGAGTGCAAGGCTGAAGAAAGAAGAAAGAACGAACGAGAGTGAGTGAGTGAGTGAGTGAGAGAGCGAACGAACGAGCGAAAGAGCAAGAGAAAGAAAGAAAGAGATAGAACTTCACGAAAGGGTGTGGGAGAGCGAGAGAGAGAAAGAGGTACAAAGAGGGATAGGTGTAGGAGGCGTGGATAAGAATGAGAAAGAAAACGACATAGGTGGGTGCGCGCGCGCGAGCCTGCGGTTTGCAACGTTCTTGCGCGCTAACCGCGCGCGTGTGTGTGTGTTCGTATTTTCTTGAGGTGGGTGTCGAGTGCATTTGTTGTGTGCTTTTGTGTGGTTAGAGATAGGTGTCAACAAGAGCGTGTCAGCCGCGTGTCTTGCCTTACCTTGCCGTGTGCGGCCACTACCCTATTTCAACTTTCGATGAAAGTGAGGAAAGATTAAGTCTGTGTAAAACTCGAAAAACAAAAGTGAGGTTAGGACGGTATGGGGGTGGTCGATCTCGATGGAGTGAAGTTGTCGTCGTTGTCGTCATCGTCGCCGTCGTTGTCGGAGTTGTCAGAGTTGTCATCTTCCTCGTTTATTCTAATTTCGAAGCGTGACAGCGAAATTTTCTTTAGCAACGAACCACCGATTTAGTTATTTCAGCTCGTATAGTGGTGTTTCGTGGCCTTTCTATCGGGAAGTCGCGTCAGAGTTGACGTCTTCGAGGGAAGAGAAAAGAAAGATAATGGAGATGTCCTTAATTAACGACGTTGCTACGAGGAATATCTTCTTTACTGACAGTCTCCTGTGACGCGCGTGCAGGGGAAACCAAAAAGAGAGAAAGAGAGAAAGAGAGAGAGAGGCAACATATTCTTGTATATGTATACGTGGTCGCGTAACACATATTCATAAATATATATGCATACATAATATACACGTAGAAAGAGGGCAGATCGAAATAAAGAAAGAAAGAAAGACGGAGAGAGAAAGAGATAGAATTTCTCTCTCTTTTTCTTTCTCCCTTTTTCTTTTTCTCTTTTTCTCACTCAATTTAGTTATAAAAAGAGCAGACAAGTGCAAAGGAACATTTGAAGATAAATAATTATTGTTCAATCGTTGTCCTGTCAGGATGCAGAAGAGAGACGGCAGGGATGGCCGCGAGAAGGAGCTTGGCCGTGGCTCCGATCGTGATCAGCAGGACGCGGCGAAAAGGGCCTCCCGTGGTAGTGGAAACGCCACGAGGTCCAATGTCCATTCCTCGAGGCATAGTGTCACCTCTTCGTCCGCTGTGCTGATGGTCGGCCCGAACTTTCGGGTCGGCAAGAAAATCGGCTGTGGTAACTTCGGGGAACTTCGACTTGGTGAGTCTTATTTTGATTATTCATATTCATATTTTTATTATTATTATTATTATTATTATTATTATTATTATTATTATTATTATTATTATTATTATTATTATTATTATTAATATTATTATTATTATGTACTATCATTATTATGTACACTTCATTAGAGTTGACGATTTACTTGATTTTTCTTTTGCGTGTTTCGTTAACTCGAGTAATAAAATGATCGAAGAGATGGAGAAAATGTAGTGATCGTAACTAAAGGGAAGTGCTGTCTTGTTAGAAACGCGCCTTAAAAGTGGGTCATTTACCGGTGGGATGTCGTCAATAAAACAAAATGGAGCCAGGCGAGCGCGCCGAGTTCGTGCGGGTTCTTTTGCGAATCTAACCGAAACACCTGGCTAATCTCTCCTATATGCACTTTTTTCCGTTTCTTCTTATCTTACCTCTAGCCTTGCCTTTCGAATGAGTATATATTATTATACGTCCCTTCTTTTCCGTTTTGCTTTTTTATATTTATGTTTATGTTTGTAACATAAATTTATACATATAGTACATATATATTCGTATATTAGTATCCAATATACGAATTAGGACGTATTGTAATTTCTTTTTAAATAATGTAAATTATTAACTCCGTCAATTGTATATATTACACTTTCAACAATGTTTCCCGATTCTGAACAAAAGTAGCTCTGTTCACGATCGGTATGAAGTTTATACTTACACAGGAGATTAAACTCCTCTTTATAATTATACTTCCCCTACGAAGAAAGCTTTTATCTTATCCACGAACAGATTGCATATAGTAAACGATTATTTTTTATCTCTGGTAAAAAGTAACAGACATATTACAGCATGTCACGTTATTGTACTCACTAAGTATACTCTAGTGTTTCGTTAAAACATTTTAAATAGGATATAACATAGTCGATCGTAATATAATCCAGATTATGCAAATGAAACTTCGAAATGAAAATTACTTATCAAAGAACATTCAAATATATTTCATCGAAAAAGCTTTCACTTGGTATATCATCTAGTAGTCCTTTTTGGGGATACTTTGAATTTTCTACTTGTACAAGCACGTGAATTGCTCCTGTATACTTTAGCAAGACGTTAATTTCAATATTGGAACGTTCGATTTGCGAATGGATTTCGTCACACTCGTGAAATTATTTTAGGATACTTTTGAACTGAAATATTGTTGGATATCATTGGATGTGCAAGATATTTACTATTCTGACGGCACATCGAGGACACGAATATGTAGAGAACTTTTGAAAATGAAATTATTTTTTTGTCTAAATCATACTCTTTTACATACAACATAAACGCATAATTAATGTCTTCATTTATAAAAAAAAGAAGAAATCATAGAACGAAAAGATTTTTTATGTGTTGGGAAACAACTTCGCCATCGTGAATTTGTAAATAAAAGAATAAATGTAATTTTTTTATTGTAAGTATTTACATCCATAGTTATGTAAATGCATATTTCTGACTCTTATCACTTTAAAATTATTAGCAAACGTAACGATGTTTTGCAAATCCTTATCGTTATTTTGCCTCTTTGCTCTTACGATCATTGATAATTAAGATTTTGATTTCTATGAGTCGTACAGACACAACATATTTAAATTTCATTTGCGAACTCTAATCGATGATAAAAATTTAATTCTTGTCAAGAAAACATTTAAGATTAATGCGCAGAGCAAAATAGTACTTACTGTTTTTTATTAATAAATTATAATTACAAAAAATGAATATGGATATATTATAATAAACATAAAAATATATGTATACACATATGAGCGTATTCGTTATTTAACTCGCATAAATTTATTATACTTACTAATAATGATCATACTTTATCTGTTCTTAATTGTGAATGATTTAGTTTAATTATCGTTAAATATAGCAAATAACAAATATTTATCATTTCATCAATTTCATATCGATTTTTTTGTTTCCCTTTTTCTTTATCGATTACATGAACCAAATATATAATTACATTATGACAGAATCGAACAGATTAATTAATAATACGATTTTTTTCTTTTTTTTTTATCATTTGAACGTAAAAGTTTAGGATGTATCACTGAGTTCACTCATGGGGAGAGAGAGTCCACGATAATAACGAATACACGGCCAATGTTATATAATAGGCAAAATCGAATGAAATCAACAAAATAAAGAAAAATTCTTTCTAGCTTCTAGAACAAAACAAACAGTTATAGAATATTGTTTTGTATCAAGCTGATCCCGTTGGTGCATGACCTATAAAATAAATCATATCTTCATTTTTTTTTATTTGTTTTTTTACATAATCGATATTATCAAAGTCGATAAGATGGAAAATTTTGCTGATTGCTTTTACAGAAAAAAAGAAGAAAAACAAAAATTTCTAGTACCGAGGTGTGAATTAGTTTCATTTAATTTTTTTAGTTCAATGAGTTTTTGAAACTTCTTCAACGAATTTATTTTACAGACCAAAAAATCTGAATGCATTTTTATTAAGACAAACTCTTCTCTGTAGTTACTTTTCGAATCATGCATTTGATCGATTTTGAAAGTGAAACCGACGAATTAGTTCAATATTGAAAGTAGAAAGTATCGATTTGAAGTTATATTTTGTGAAGGAATCAGTGAATTCGAAGAAAAAGGTTCGAAGTTAAAGCGTGTTTTATGGATGTTGAACATCATGTTCTGTGAAACATTGCTCAGTTCTTCTTTCTTCGTAGACATAGCACAGTTATACTTATCATCCGGTTAGATGACCAACCAACCAACCTTCCTACGATGTACTTACACACAACGGATCTTTTTAGACGTTTCGTTTCGTTTCGTTTGAAAGGAGAAAAGAATAAGAATAAGAAAAAAGATGAATTCCTCGAAGCTAGAATTTTTCTAACATAAGATAGTCCAACTCTTGTGAAATATCTTGGAGTTACGAGTACTGTATGGGAATCAATATTTTTCATCAAAATTTTTTTCTTTCTGTCTTCTCGTTCGATTCGGATTAAGCGATTTTCGTTCATATCCATAAGTACTTTAAAATCAAACGATTTCATTTGTATGGTTTTATGATATCAAAAGGATTCAATTTGTTAGTAGTGTTTTGTACGATCATACTGATTATTATAACATTCGTAATAATAAAAAGTATATATTTCCTTTTTTATTCATTTTTACTTGTTAACGAAGAAGTTAGACAAATGCTAACTAATAATATCTATAAGGTGAGTCGGGGGAATGTGCCAGTGCGGGGAATATGCCACTTTGCTATATCTCCTATAATTATAAGTAGATATCGATAGGAGCAAGATTGAGGTGTTTATTATGTACAGCTGACCATACTGCGTAAATACTACAGTATACCGACGTAGTTTTCAGATGCTTTCTAGACACAGTTGGATTAATTTGGTGAGAATCTAAAATTTTTTGTAACTTTAATGTTTATTTTCTATCATATTTATACGTTTTTCTTAAAACGAGTTTTTGTATATTGTGTAGAATTAATAATATTTCCTAACGGCACTGATTTTAAAACATAATAAGTAAGATTTTTTCTTTTTTTTTACTTTAACATTTTTTTGTGCATTCGGGGCAAAATGTCACAAAATGAGTTGGGGTAATATGCCAGTGGAGACTTTTGTTCTGTGTGCCACATAAGTTTTTATAGTAAGAAAGGACTGAAATGCGATTGGGTGCAATGTAGCAAATGTGAAAAATGGATGCACGAAACTTGTTGTGAAAGTGAAACTTATCCTGTATGTAAATCATAAAATTTGTCAAATTTATTATTGTTATCTCGTTTTTTTGAAGCTATTTATTATAATAATTAATGTAGTTAATCGAAATTATATTTGTTATACTATAAAAGTATTAAATTACGAGTTATTTGTGATATTTATATGAAATTAAGTTCTTTTTTGAGTAAGTGGCATATTACTCCTACATGTGGGGAATATGCCACTTTCAACACGCACTAATTTATTGCTATTAATAAATAAATAAATAAATAAATATTTAGACAAATTTTATTGTGCATATAATAAATAGAGGCAATGTTTATTAAATCCACGTATTTAAGTTTCATTACATTTATTTATGTATTTTTTAGATTGATTTTTTCCTTAGCTATGGCATATTTCCCCGACTTGCCTTAAGCTTTCTTGAGAAGAGGTGGGCGAGGATAGGACGAACGTGTGTCACTAACGTCGTTATATACATATGCGTGCATTATCAATTTATCTCCAACTTCGTCGGTGCATCGTCACATTCGAGGGTCGTAAATGCATTTACCAAGGGCAAATGACCCATCCTACTATGTTTCTATGTATCTACATATGCATTTATATATATAGTTATGTTACATATACACATATACACGAGCCTATAATTTATAGTAATAAAGTTTAGATTTATAAATTATTTTTAATAAAAAATATTCATTAATTATTTTTTATAGAATAGGAAGAAAGATTTAAAATTAAAATTAAACGAGTTAAAGAATGATTTTTTTTTATTCGCTTATAACATAAGTATGAATACATTTACTTATAATTGTGTTAATTATTCCTCGACATATAAATTCTATGCTTATCATAACACAACATAATACTTGAAACTTTTTATTCATTGTCTTTCCCTAACTATGGTACTTGAAAAGTTTTGTCGGTTTATAATAGGTCATGAACTTACGTAAGTAAACGTTTTGTTTACCTTCCGCGTAAAACTGTGTAACATCATAAAGTTAAATTGGAAAGACATACTTTTTTTTTATCGATTCTTATTTATTACTTTATCGTCGATATAACGTAGTGTTACTTGTTAAATCGATTTGTGTTTATCGGTCAAATCAATTTAATTACAAGTTTCATAAAAAACGTAAATACGTATTGGAAAGTATAATCGAATAATGTAAGATGTTACACGAGTAAGAAAATGATCGATAATTTAGTTAGATAGATAAATCGATAAACGTTAATTGATCATGATCGGACATCTTTTAAATCTTTGTAAATTATCCTTTATCGTATTCAATTCATATAAAGTCGCCTACTATAAATACCGATAGCATTACGAATTCATATTTAATTCTGCATAGTATAGCTACTTTTACATTGCTAATATAATCGTAGATGAGCTGATTTTATGTTTTATATTTATTATTGAAAAGTTCTTGCAAATCGATGCGCTTTTCAGCTACACAACCACCATCGTCCGTATGCTTCCTTTCAGGAATAACAGTTGTATATTTAGGAACGAACGGAACCTCGATATACGAACGAAAGGGGACACAGGAAGTACGAAATTTCAAACCCGTAGAACCAGCAAACAAGCAGGCAAGCAAGCTCGTACGAGTAAGCTGAGTGAGTTTGGTGTACGTAAGATCGACCTTTCGGCCGTCACCGTTTCGGTTCTATGCTTTATACTAAAGGGGTTTTAAGTTGATCATGCTGTTCAACTTGGTATTCCCACGGTCACATAGTAGAAAAATTGATTGACTACTCGCTTTGTGTTAGAAACGTGCTTTAAATTTTACCCCTTCTTTCCTTTCATCCCTTTTTTTTCTTTTTTATTCTTATTCTCTCTCTCTCTTTTTATTTTTTTCTTATTTAAAGATAATTCTTTAATTTCTTTTTTTATTTCAGTTATTCTTTTTGAAATTTAACTCGTAGAAAATTTCTTGAAAACCTATGCTATTCATTGATACTTATCATCTTATCTTATCCGTGATATCTAATCAAAATCGGACATAAATTCTTAGATCTATTTGACCTATTGTATATTTTCTTGGAAAATTTTATTTCTTTCTTATTTTTTTTTTTTTTGAGAATGAAATTTAGATTTTAATATATTTGAATTGAATCTTCTTAAATAATATATTAATATATTATTTAATATATTATATTAATATATATATATATACATTCATTTCATTGTATGAGCCGTTCAGTGCACACATCGATTAACTCCATAAAACAAAAAGTTGAGAAATGCGATGAAATAATGTATATTGTATATTACTTATTATTCAATGGCCAAAAAAATGTTGCCGTTTAATGGTGTTAATCTTTATTATTCAGGAAAGTTATTATAAATATAAAAAGTTATGACTATACCAAGTGCTTTGATACTTAAATTTAAGATTTTTCAAAAAGTGGAGTTAATCGATGTGTGCATTGAACGGTTCATATATACATATATACATTCATTTCAGCCATTGTATCTATGTGTAAAATTTAAAAAAACGTAGAATTTAAAACTCATCCCAAAAGAAAAAATTCTTTAAAAACTCTTTCATATTGTATTGTTGTTCTGGGAAGAATATCGTCTCCCCATCAGTCCGGTTTTCGGTCAGCTGATTCACATCGAGTTACCAGCTGACTTTTAATTTCTTTTGTCGACAGCTTTCCAAATCGAGCTGCAAGCAGCAAGCAAGCGTTGTATTAGTAATCTATTTTCCAAGTTTGAACGACCGACCGGTTCAGAGCCGGAACGTTGGCGTGTTCAAGCGCGTGCCTGCCAGGTAGAAAGAGAGAGAGAGAGAGAGAGAAAGAGAGAGAGAGAGAGAAAGAGAGAGAGAGAGAAAAAGAAAGAGAGAGAGAGAGAGAGAGAGAGAAAAGAAAGAGAGAGAGAGAGAGAGAGAGAGAAAAAGAAAGAGAGAGAGAGAAAGAGAGAGAAAGAAGTAAAAAAACTAAATAATTGAAGGAAGACAGAAAGAAAGAAACAAACAAGAAAATAAACAGAGAAAGATAAATAAATATATATGTAAGTCTCGGAATCAGAGACTTTTAGAAGGAGCGGAAAATTTGGAGGTTATAAAGCAACTCGAATTAATGCAGTGAAAATAACTGTAATTAACCAAAACATATTACATATTAACTTATGCTAGTTGACTATCCACGAAGTTTTATATCCAGTACAAACCTAATTCAATATAATTGTCGATAGCCTTATAAAACATTAATCACTCCTGTCTTTCACGCGGTCCTTCCTACTCTGAGGTAAAGTTCTCCCTCCCCCGCTAGACATCACAGTTTGGCGGAACGTTCAAACTTACATATATTAGGGTGGGTAAAAAAAATGACTTATTTTTTTTTTCAAATGCCACGGAAAAATGAGTTGCTAGATACCTTAAAACAATTCTCACCAAATATGAGCTCTTAATTTTAATAGAAAGATCCTCCGCATCGCAGTTTTTTATTTTTTTTTTCAGTCTAATAGATTAAAATTCATACCTCATTATTTATTGATTGTACAGAAAAATGTTCTAGACGAATTTTGTAGGAAATTTAATGCTCTACAAAAAAGGTATCTTATATTTTTTCCGTAAACCTCACCATTTGAATGATATTGAAGATTTAAATTTGATGATTTTTAGACAAATTTCATTTTTGTTTAAGAATTTTATAACTCGACAATCAATGACTATTAAAAAGTGCACAATACAAATTTTTGTAGGAAATTAATTGCTCTATAAAAATGAAGTCTTATGTTTTGGCGATTAAATTAAGCGTTCAAAAGATATTCATCATCAAACTTTCATGTGTACTGATTTTTGTCTCTGACAAAATTCGTCCAGAACATTTTTCTGTACAATCAATAAATAATGAGGTATGAATTTTAATCTATTAGACTGAAAAAAAAAAATAAAAAACTGCGATGCGGAGGATCTTTCTATTAAAATTAAGAGCTCATATTTGGTGAGAATTGTTTTAAGGTGTCTAGCAACCCATTTTTCCGTGGCATTTGAAAAAAAAAAAAGTCATTTTTTTGACCCACCCTAATATATATATATATATAAATATTGTGGGGTTCAGACAGAGAAAAATAATGTAAACTGATGATGAATGATATGTGTGTGAGATAGTTTATTTAATTATGATGTGATGTTGAGCGGTATTTACATAAGGTTTTCAAAAAAAGTGGCGTGGTTACAAAAATACAGAATGCAAAAGAGTTATAAATATAAAACTGACTAACTGATAAACTGATAAACTGACTGATAAAATACGCAGCGAATATAACAGACTGAAAGTATAATTATTGAACTGAGAACTAAGGACTAAGGAACCGATACAGACATATATACAGACAAAAAGATATGCAGACTGATACAGACTAAGAACTGATAGACTAAGGAACTCATTTTCTTACTTTTTTTCACATATTTATATCATAAAAGAGTAACACACCCCTTTGGAGAGGGAAGGAGATTATGAATATTATCGACCAATAACAGAAGGATCCACCCCCATAATCAACCGATGGGTACAGCTTTTGTTTTTGATAAAGATCGTAGTGAAATCATGCATAAAGGAACTTCGTTTTTTTAAACAACGGAATATCGTTTCCTCCCAATCTCCGAGTGGAGTTTCCTTTCGCTAAGATCGATAGCGTATTCAAACAGGAAATAAAATGAATGAAGAACTAAATATTAATTTTATCGTCTACAATATATATATATATATTATATATATATATATATATATATATATATATATATATATATATATATGATCCGTTTGCAAGCCAAATCTATTAAGTTCCCTTTGAAAAATATTTTTCAATTTTAATGCCAAAGAACGATTTGTTTATTTTAATTTTTGATTTTATTTAAAATAAATGTCCCCTTAAAAATAATCTAGAACACAAGTGAAAAAGACAAAAAAGAAATAAAGTTTGATGATCGTTGTATGATAAAAGAAAAACAGTAGTTTATATAAAGTTATGAATTTTTTTTTACTTGCTGTTTTGCGTAGTTAAAGCGATTTGGCATATGAGCGGCTCGTATATTAAGAGAAGCGAAAGAGAAGAATGGTAGAGAAGGAGGGAAGGGAGAGAAGGGTGGCGAAGGTGTTCTCACATAGAGCAGAAAGAAAGACCGAAGCTTGGCAAGTCTTCGCGAGAGACTTGGATGAGAGAAATAAAGATAGGAGAGGAAGAGAGGAGGAGAGAGAGATGTTCTCTCACACGCACGCACAAACACGCATAAGAAAAAGAGAAGGTTCGAGGGCAGGTAGCAACCTGTCTGTCGGTCGACTCGCCGGCTCGAGTGACTCAGGAGAACCTGATGACTGCAAAGTGAAATGAACTCGGTCCCGGATCCGGCTAGACTAGCATCAACGCCGTATAACGTCCTTTTAACAGTGCGTTCGCGGTTCTTCATCGACACAAGCTTCTCTATATAATAAATATATACTTGTGTGTCTGGCTGGCCATTGAGCTCGATATGTGTGGGACGTATATGTGTTCACATTAGTTATAGTCCGAGATCTGGCTGCAAGTTTAGTGTACCTATCGAATTTTTGCTAAAAACCTAATTTTTACGTATATTTATGATTAGGAGAATATATATCAACCAGATTTTCTATCAAAATGTATTTTTAATTAAATTATTGTTAATTAATTTTTAGAAAAAAGTATTTTTAATTAAATTATTAATTAATTTTTTGAGAAAAAATTCACTCACTTGGTTTTTAAATAAAATATCATCCACTTCACGGCAATATATGTAAAGACTTTGAAAAATAACGATTGCCATTGCGCACTTGACCGCACCTCTTCGCAGTCAGGTGTAAACAGGTATAATTTTGATATATTTATATATTCATAATGAACATTTATTATTTATATATCAAATTAAAGCTAATTTTTTTCTGTTTATTATGATATACGATTGCCTAATTAAATCTGGCCGCAAATAAGGTTTGCCGGCTGTTAAAGATGGTAAAAATTAAAGGTAGAGTGAGAGAGAGAGTTATCGCGCAGCATCACTTGTCAGACAAGGATAGCGATTGCCAGCCGCACGACACATTAAAGCCACTGCGCATGCGTCGAACACTAGTGTTCTCAATCACCGGTGCAAACAGTAGCTTCAAGACAGCGTGGTTAGAATAGTAATGTCGCAGCTATTCAGTTGAGAACATTAGAAATCGACGCATGCGCAGTGGCTTTAAAGTGTCGTGCGGCTGGCAATCGCTATCCTTGTCTGACAAGTGATGCTGCGCGATAACTCTCTCTCTCACTCTACCTTTAATTTTTACCATCTTTAACAGCCGGCAAACCTTATTTGCGGCCAGATTTAATTAGGCAATCGTATATCATAATAAACAGAAAAAATTAGCTTTAATTTGATATATAAATAATAAATGTTCATTATGAATATATAAATATATCAAAATTATACCTGTTTACACCTGACTGCGAAGAGGTGCGGTCAAGTGCGCAATGGCAATCGTTATTTTTCAAAGTCTTTACATATATTGCCGTGAAGTGGATGATATTTTATTTAAAAACCAAGTGAGTGAATTTTTTCTCAAAAATTAATTAATAATTTAATTAAAAATACTTTTTTCTTAAAATTAATTAACAATAATTTAATTAAAAATACATTTTGATAGAAAATCTGGTAGATATATATTCTCCTAATCATAAATATACGTAAAAATTAGGTTTTTAGCAAAAATTCGATAGGTACACTAAACTTGCGGCCAGATCTCGGACTATTAGAGACAAGTCGTAGCATGCAACGGAACACATCAATGAAAACGCGATATACTTTCGACGAGACAATAACCGTTGTTGCTACTCCTCCTATCTATTGCTCATTCTCTATTTTTTTTTCTTTTCTATTTAATCTATGCATTTGTGGATACTAACATTTATGCGTGCTACTTTTACACGCATGTATATATATATTTGGCTTATTTATTGCGGCCGCGCGCGCACGCACGTGTGTGTGCGTGCGTGCGTGCGTGTGCGTGTGTGTGTAAGAAATGTTTATTTCGAATTTGAATATAATAAAAACAATTATGTTTTTATTACAAACATATTATCAATATTCGTAGTACTTTTTCTTTCTTTCTCTTTTTTCTTTTTCTTTTTTCTTTCTTTTACCTTTCTTCGTTTTATTTCTTTCTTTTTTCTTTTCAACGGCAATTCGGGATAGGATAGTAATCTCGCGTGATTCCATGGCAGAAGGAATATCGATTTTGTGTAGAGCCGTCCCACCGAAAAAAAGAGAGAGCTAGTTCGATAAGAACATGCTGCTGCTGCTATCTCGTACCTATTCCTTCTCTTTTCTTCTTTTTTTTTTCAAGTTCGATGATGTCTACTAAAAACGATTATCGGTTTTTTGTCGAGTCGATTCGAGAATTCGTCATTGGCTTGTAATCACGAGAAACGTGTCTTAATTACAGATGCTTCTTGTTTATGTGTTGTTTGTTGAAAGACTACTGCCACAGTTACATTAAGTTTATATATATTATTCATTAATTCGTAAGCCGAGTAAATAGAATTAGATCGTGAATGGGAAGAAGTTTCTTGGGCACGGTATATTGTTTTTCTTACATTGCTCATTATTTTCCTCCACGCGAAATATTTTATATGCATTTCTATACGTAGTTGGAAAAACATAACGGAATCTTGGTTTACATTCACGTTCATTCATTTATAGTATAAAAAAAAAAAGAAAAAAAATACTCGAAGGAAGATGTATAACACGTATATATATATATATATATATATATATATATATGCATGCATATTTATATTATCTCTGTCTCCTCCTCTATGAGAGTTTTGCGTTTAGAGTAAACGTGCGCGTGACGAACGTATTGTATTAGGACCTAGAATAAGTTCTCGCTGGTTTTTACAAAATAAAAACTTTATTTAAAATATAAGGAACAAAAACTTTTTATTGAAAGTATTGTCCATCACTAGAGACCACTTTCTCCCATCTTTCTGGCACTATATGAATTCCGCGTTGGAGAAACGATATGTCTTTTGAGGCTATCCAAGAATCGACCCATTTTTTATCTTCTTTGTAAGAATGAAAACGCTGGTCAGCTAAGCCATGTGCCATCGAACGGAATAGGTGAAAATCGGAAGGGGCTATGTCAGGTGAATACGGCGGGTGGGGTAGAACTTCCCATCGAAGCGTTTCCAGGTAGGTTTTCACTGGTTTTGCAATATGAGGTCGGGCGTTGTCATGTAACAAAATCACTTTGTCGTGTCTCTTCTCGTATAGTGGCCGTTTTTCTTTTAGGGCTCGACTCAAACGCATCAATTGAAGTCGATAGCGATCCCCCGTGATAGTCTCATTCGGTTTGAGCAGCTCATAATAAATTACACCCTTCTCATCCCACCAAATACAGAGAAGAAGCATCGAACCATGGATAGTTGGTTTTGCGGACGATGTTGATGCATGGCCAGGCTTACCCCATGATTTTCTACGCTTTGGATTATCATAGTGTATCCATTTTTCATCGCCAGTCACGATACGGCGCAAAAAACCTTTTCTTTTCTGCTATTGAAGCAGTAGTTCACACGTGACAAAACGCCGTACGATGTCTCTTAGCTTCGATTCATATGGCACCCAATGTCCTTCCTTCTGGATCATTTCTAACATTTTTAAACGTTTTGAAACAGTTGACTCATCAACTTGTAATGTTTTTCCAAGTTCTGCTAGTGTCTGAGATCGGTCTTCATCGAGTAATTCCTCCAATTCTCTGTCTTGAAATTTTTTTGGTGCGCCAGAACGTTCTTTATCCTCAAGTTTAAAATCAATATTTTTAAAACGTCGAAACCAGTCTCTGCATGTCGTATCCGACAGAGCATTGTCACCATAAGTCTTAACAAGAATTCTATGTGCTTCAGCTGCCGATTTCTTTTGAATAAAGTAGTGCAATAAAATTCCCCGCGAATACACTTTAGTTGGCACAAAAGTAGACATTTTCAAAACTAATAAAAAATTACTTTGTTTACACTAAAGTGAACTATCATACACTGAAATTTCAGGTTAGATACAATACTTCCTTGCAAGTGCGTTACCATTTGAAATTTCAAGCACGGAGTACTGCTATTGCCATCTTTGATGAAACAGCGAGAACTTATTCAAGGTCCTAATATTAGCGATCATTGACGTTTCTCGTTCATTGAGTTGAATCGATATTCTGACGCTTATATATATAATTTGGTTCGTATCGCATTTAATAAAATCATAGTGCAGTATCCACGATACTTCATATCACTCGGCGATAATTGATTTAGATATTTATTTGGAAAAAAAAACAATAATAGAGTAGAAATTTACAAAGAATCGTTCAGTTACGAAACATAGATCCTTGAGAGGAGAGAAAGAGAAGTTGTCCTTGAAATTTTAGCACGAGTCCTTTGGTCAAAGTCTATAGAGGAATCTTTGTCCTCTCCCTCTTTCAAGATACGTTATAAGAATTTTAATTCAACAATGTTTCGTTAATTGCATTCTAAGCCAAAGCAAGCGAGTCACGTTGAATTTTAATAAGACCACTTTTTTCCTCTGGGTTGAAAGTTAACTTTTTCGTTTGTTAATTCGACGAATCTTGAAACGAAAAAAAGATAGATTGAAATTGTCTTATTTGAGAAAAAGAATCCTTTCATTTTTCAGATCAAATGAAATTCTAAGATTTTTAATTTCTGGAAATATACGAAATGTTTGTATGTGTCCGTCCTCCTTCTGCTCTTGAAAATGTTTCGTTTCAAACGCCCCTCCCCATTTTCCACGAACTACTTGGCATGAATTTGCAGCTAGCCTCATGATATAATTGAGGGGGAATGAGACATCGTTGTAGGTGAATATAATCATTTGCATACAATCATTTACGGATAAGGTTACAACGTAAGAACAATTATGTTGTGGACGTAGTTAGATAATCTGAAAAAAGATATTACTTATACTTGTTGTATTATAAACCAGGTTAAAAACTTGAAGGTTTTACTTAGAAACGAAAGCTTTCTTTTCAAGATAAACCGGATTTTCAAGTAATTGGTATCTATATATATTGAGAGGTATCTGCACATATCTACACATAATTCTAACAAACTTAATATTACGAGACAAAATGAATTTTTAGACGTCTACCAACACGAGGATTAATAATATATATTTTTATAGCTATATGGATTTTTCTTTTAAAAGAAAGGTAAAAAAAACTGAAATCTATTCTAATATATAAAAATTTATAACTTGACAATTTCATTTCGTACAAATTATTCGATAATTTTCAATTAGTTTCATTATAAAGCGCTCATTTTTTCTTACGAGACTTATAAGAAATGTTAATGCCAGAGAAAAAAAATTGAACTTTAATTGTTACAACGAACCTGTTTTGTTGGAAAAACATTAACGTATTATTCATACTCTCGTTAGAGAACTGTGATTAGTTACTTTATCATCCATTATCTATTGTCAATCTTTTTGGAACTTTTTATATTGTCACTGTGTAGCACTTCCTCCTTGTTTGTTCTCTTCCTCTTTATTTCTCTCTTTCTCTCTTTTCTATTAGTACATAGAAATTCTCAACAGGATGTTCTCTTTATGAAGCGACAGAAATGAAATATATATATCATTTCAGTCATTTACGTGAAAGTAATTATTTTAACGCAAAACTACAAACTTTTTCATTAAATTATTATATATTTTTAATAATTTTTTTTAGCTAAAAGATAAGTCGATATTTATTAATTTATATCTTAATAGATGTTTATTAAAGGGTGTCTCGTAAATAATGTATCCAATGCTTTCTTTGTTAAAATCATTATTGTTTGTTTAAATTAAAATTTCAATTTTGTTTAATGAGGAACAAAATCTGTATAGGATTTATCAAAGTTAGCTTTTATGAAATTACACGGAAATTTAATTCCATTGAAAGCCAACGAAGTACTTTCCCTTTCTATTCTATGTTCATTGAACTCTCTCCCTCTTATTACGTGTCAATGATACGATTCACATGATGTCATTGCCTTTCATGATTTGGGCCAAGTTTATGACAGATATTCATTCGAGTGATATTTGTTGCAGAACTTTATCATAGTTTTACTATAATTTTGTTTATCACTAATTTGTGGTAATACTGTATTTTCAAGAATGTCAACTATATTTTAACTTATTTTAATTATCGTACTTTTTTTTTATTTTTTTTTTTATTAATCCTATAATTTTTTGTTTCTAATATAGATCAGGAACGCGAAGAAACAAGTATAGAATCGACTTTTTTTTGAAAATTTGTCCGATTTAACAAGGAAAAAAATCTCGATTGAATGATATTCAACTGATTGCGAGCGAAAAAGTAAAGTTTATTTTCTTCTCTTTTCCTTATTCCTGAAAAAGGGCGGAATGTAGAGCACAGCATAGCGCAAAGCAGAGGCAGAGTAAAGCACGTTTATGAGTTCTGGATCACGATATGCTGAAGTTTTACTCGGCTCTTCAGTGACCCACTTTCGTGATGGAATTGTACAAAATTATTTGATGGAATACATGTAGCCATAGTTCTTACAATGCACTTATGTATATATAAAAACATATAAATTTGTCTTTTCATTTATAAACATACATAGAAAAGAGTTAAATACGCGAAATACGTTCTCTCGATTAAACTATTGTTTTAATTAAATTAGTTGTTTATTTTATTTAAACTTTTTATATAAGCTTGAAATTTGGCACGACAAATATTACGATTGTACGATAATATAATAATATTATAAAATACGATATCAAATAGTATGCTCATAAATATTGTTTTAAATTACAACGATTTCGATTATTCACGATGAGATTACGCCAAAGTTACGATATTTTCGCGATTACCTAGAACGTATAAATATAAATCGAGGTTAGCGACCGATTATCGAGAAACCATTTTCTTCTCACCTCGAAATATAATTTTAGGATTTACCGAATCGAATCGAATCGAATCGAATCGAATCGAATCGAATCGAAGAAAAAGCCGTAACCGAAACTTGATGGCTGTGTTGTGTGTTCGTTATATCCTTTTTGAACGAAATTTCTTGAATGATTTATTCTGATAAGCTAATTGTAAGATATATTAAAAAAATTCTTTTTATACATCATTCAATCCTTCTTCCAATTATTATTTAAAGAAACTATAAATAATTTATGTTTACTGAATGAAATATATATATATATATATATATATATATATATATAAACTCAAACAATCTTTTCCTTCTTCTATCCATTATCCCGGATATTAAAAAAAAAACTTGAAGGTTAAACGATGATAACTTGGGAATCATTTTAATAGACAACAAAATGTGGATAATAAGTATAATAATAATAATAAATAATAAAAAGGAGAATTAGAGGAAAAAGTGTTTGGTTGACAAAGAATTCTGAAATGTGGGAGGAAAACGAGAGAAATATATCGTAAGGCTTTCTCCTCGATTCGTATATTGATCCGTCAACAGGAGTGTCGTGTACGAGGGCAAAACTTACAGTAAGTGAGAGAGAGTAGAGAAAGAGAAATGAAAAGAGACAGGCACGCAGAATAAGAGAAAAAGGGACAGAAGAAGTGGGATTAAGTTCGTAATACGAGATGCGAAAGAGTCGCGGTCCACTGCGGATTTTGTAGAATAAAAAGAAAGAAAGAAAGAGAGAGAGAGAGAGAGAGAGAGAGAGAGAGAGAGAGAGAGAGGTGAGGTGTTGGATTCCAACAAAAGGGTCGAAGGAAAAATTCAAGGAGAAAGGAAAAACACTCGAGTCCTCCTCGGTATACATACATACTTCTCGGCTTATGTTAAAACAGTGTAGTGACCGCCTCCAAAAGTACCTCTCGTGACTTCAAACCCTTGTGACTTCTTACCCTTTCTTTTTTCTTCATTTTTTCATATGTTAGATTTTTTTTTCTATTCTCACAAGCAGTTTCGAATACAAAGAAGAAAAGCAGAAGCTAGCTAGCAATACATATACTGGTACCCTGACCTACATTTACATTTACTTACATACGTCTAAGCTTCTCTCTCTCTCTTTCTCTTTCTCTTTCTCTACATGTTTCTATCTTCGATATAACGCTATTTGTTTTCACTCCTCCAATATCTTTTCTCCCTTTCTTCGTTTTATTTAATTTTTCTATGTCTACGATTCTGATCGATTGTTGTTTCTCCCTTTTTCTCTGTCAAACACGTTTTTCTTCGTTACTTTTATTCGATCATTTTTGCTTTTATACCGTTAATAATATGATTTTAAAATATTTATTTTCATAGAAATTTTGTTACTTTTCTCTAGTACCTTTATTCACAAAAAAAGTGAAAAAAAAAAAATTCTCGTCATTGGAACGGAATCCTTCTTCGTGATACGTTCGTATACCTGTTGCATCTTCTTTTCGTATTGTCGAACTGCATCACTTGTTAAAATCTTTCTATCGTCTTCTTTCTCTAGATGGAATTTCATATTTTGTATTGTTCTTTTTTGAAAATAGTATTTAAGAAAATATTATGAAATTATAATTATATATGTAAATAAAACAAAATATTTTTTTTCGAAAACATAGTTTTCTAGATTAAAGCGTATTTATAGAACTTTTCAAAGGTTTTATACACTTTCCGAAAATATGTATGTTTGTACGATTTCCTCGTTTCTCACTTTTTATCGAGCTTTTATATCCGCGATGCACTGACATGATGAAAGAAAGAGAGAAAAGTGTGCAACGCATAAAATGAAAAGCGCAAGCGCTTTACAGATGATGTTGAACGTATTTAAAGTACCTTTAACAACGAGAGAGTTTTCTCCTATTTTTGTTGTCGTTCTATCGCTCCTCTTCTTATCTATCTTTTACATTTTATTTTTTCATATCTTGACTTTCAACAGTGTAATAGGGTAATAAAGACGAAGACACACGTCCGTGTTGAAAAATGGTCTATTAATTTGTATGTTACAAATATTTTTTTTCTTTTTTTTAAATACGATTTTCTTCTCTTCTCTCCTTTCTTCTAATTAACAGATTCATTATCCAATTATAGAACGGGCACTTTTCACACTCGAGAATATATCTAGGTCGGTCGCTCACTTTTTTATTCATTGGCTTACCGGCATTTATTTTTACTGACTAGATTACATATTCGCGAATAAATAAAAACGTTCTAAACATTCTGAAGCGTATCGAAAAGTTTTCTCGTATGGTTCTCGTCAGTTAGAATACGACACGAACTATATACGTAGGTTGGAACTTAAATAAAAGCAACTATTTATTCACAACCGATACAAAAGAGTTACATGTTTGCACCTGTTACTGTCCTTCAAAGTAGTCACCAGTGTTGTGTAGAACCCATTGCCAGCGATTTGGAAGGCGTAGTATGCCATTAGCAGAGCCTGTTCTGTTGATGGTGCGAATGGAGCGGTCTACTGCCTGTCGAATCTCTGGAACAGTTCTGAAGCGAATGCCACTATGGGTTCCGCATGGATTGACGGAAATGCAGAAATGGATGCGTTACGACGCTGCTCAGACGCACTTAAAGCGCTATGAGCGCGAAGGAGAGGCTTTCTTACGCCGTATCTTAACACTGGATGAGACATGGCAGTAGACCGCTCCATTCGCACCATCAATAGAACAGGCTCTGCTAACGGTATACTACGCCTTCCACATCGCTGGCAACGGGTTCTACACAACACTGGTGACTACTTTGAAGGACAGTAACAGGTGCAAACATGTAACTCTTTTGTATCGGTTGTGAATAAATAGTTGCCACTATTTAAGTTCCAACCTACGTATAATTTTAATTCGCATTAAAAGTGCTTCGAATATTCTTCGTATATCTTAAGATAACGTCGTTGATAACATTGTTATTTATCCGTACTCGGCAAATTCGAAAATATCGTAATATATTTTAAGAATATTTTTCACGAGATAGTGTGCAAATAATCTTTTGTAAGTCATGTTTTTCGTTTTTATTATTCTTACCTTTCTATTTATTTCTTTCGTGAAAATATTAAGAAGTTCGATCGGCCTAATAATCGATTTTACTACGTAAAAGTAACTAGGTCATCGTCTTAGCCTTCTTAAAACATTTAACCATAATCGTTAAACATGAATTTTTATTAATTAAATTGTGATACGTAACCTGTTCATACAATTAATTGCCAATGATACATTTCGTTTTGAAAAGAAAGATCACGATTGTTCACGAATACTTACAAATTCTCTGTATCTATTACACAGATTAGAAAATTGTCATTTCTAAAATTGCACTAAAATTAATCTATAATTAAACAATAATTGTAATTAACAGACACTTTACATGCAGTATTATAATTTGTTACTATAAATATTGTTGTTTGCTTCTCAATAATTATTAAAGCGATGTTCTTTATCAGAGGCGTGTCTCACGAGGCGTTACATCGAGATTAACTTTCGGAAAACTTGATGAGCAAGAGAGAGAGAGAGAGAGAGAGAGAGAGAGAGAGAGAGAGAGAAGGGGAATAGATGGATGGAGTGAGAGAGAAAAAGAGAGAGAGAGAAAAAGAGAGAGAGAGAGAGATAGAGAAAGGGGGATAGATGGATGGAGTGAGAGAGAAAAAGAGAGATAGAGGTCGGTGAGAATCGATAAATCGAACTTTAAGAGGTGTGACGTATACCAGGTTGCTGCTGTAAGTTCAAGCAAGCGTAAGATCAGAAAGAATAATTAAAGAAGCACCTAGCCAGTTAAGGTTCTTATCACTAGTATTGTATTTATATATATATATATATATGTGTGTGTGTGTGTGTGTGTGTGTTTAAAGAAATATCGAAGATAGTAATAGAAGTCTAATCGTTCATCTGTCCTTCTTCATCAATACGATCTGTTTAGGTCGAGTCTGTTTGAAAGACGTTCGGATCGATGTTCCACTTTTCAACAGACGCGTGCAGTCTGGCGAAAAAGAAAATAAAATCGTAAGGAAGAGAAGGAGAAGGAGGAGGAGGATTCTTGTTAAAGAATTTCTAAAGTACCTGTCCAAAGTTAAAATCATTTATTCTATATGCATGTATAGTTTGTATTTACATAATATCGGTAATGTTTGTGATAAGGATCCACAGTTGTAAAATATAGATTAATAATATTAGACGTTAGTAAAATGCAAGGACATGACAGGGTTCGTTTTCTTGTTTTCTATCATTTATCATGATTTGTCTGTGATTTTAATCTTCCCCATGGAGAGTTGGATCGATAAAACGTTCTTCTTTTATGTACGAAAATTATGAACTCTGATCTTTTACCTCCAAGGAGCACGAACTCCATGTATACAAATGGGATATAAAAATAAGAGGGCGCCCGTGTTCTATTTGTACTAGGGATCCTGTAGGAGGGATGCGCCATTCATATTCAGCTCATATGCCATTGGCTGAAAATTTTGGGGGACCGCTTGAATTTATAATAATTTTTTCGTGTAACCTATTCTATTTTAATATAAATTTTTAATTATCATTAAATATAGTTAATTTTTTTCTGTATTTGATGCAATTCATTATTTCATAATTATTTCAATGTTTGAATCATTCGCGCGCAAAATCGAGTTCCGGTCCCCCAACAATGTACATGGCGCATCCCTCCTACAGGATCCCTAATTTGTACCAAAATGGAAAGGGAATAAGGCGGCAGTTTAAAAAAAATTATAATACGAAACTAAGGGTAATCATTTAGGTTGTTCAAGTATAAATAATTGAAATTAAATAAATAATTATTTAATAATCGTAAAAAAATGAGTAAATAGTAATAATAATAATAGTAATAATAATAATAATAATAATAATAATAATAATAATAATAATAATAATAAATTTAGATTAAATTCTAATCATTTAGAAAAAAATATTATTAAATGTAAATTTTATTAATAATAAAATTCAGTCAGATAAAAGTAATGGTTACTGTATTTTTTAAATAATTATTTACAATACAAAGTTAAAAATATAAGTAAAATACTAATACTAATAGTCATGGAGACCACATAAGGAGCACGAACTAATACCTTTGGTACTTATTACCTTTGGTACTATTTAAAAAAACATAGGTTTTTTTAAATTCAATTCCTGTCTTCGTATGAAATCAGTTGCACTCCCATTATTACAATTTTTAACTGCGCACACCCTGCCCATTTTTAAATTTATAATTTTTTATTAATCTTATTTTTAATATTTTATTTTTGTTATTATTTTTTTTTACATACAAGTATTAAGGTTAAGAACTATTTGCTCACTTCACGCATCGGTACGTTACTGTATTCAAAACAGTATAAAAGGAACATTAGCGACACTTGTGGTGAAACAAGAAAACTTAAATATACGATTTGCGTGGACAGATTTTGGCAATTAATATGTTGAGTTTGTGCTCCTTGTGTAGTCTCCATGTTTTACCCATAGAGATATTACAAATACAGGAAACCAACCATAGGCGGTTGTGTAAGTGGAAATGTCTCTGCATGAATATAGCAGTAAAAAACGAAAGGTTGATGTTCTTTCTCTACTCATGTGGTACACACACACACACACACACATATATATATATATATATAATAAAACGCAAGAAAGAACAAAAGACTCGCAAGTTAGAGAGAGACAATATCAACCTCCCATGTTCTATCTCTTTTTATTTCGCCGACAGATTTTATGCTGGCTTGTTTGCTCTATGTGTAGTATCTCTATAGTTTTACTTTTTAATGTATATTTTTTTTTTTTTTCTCTTGTTTTTATTTCCTTCCCTTTTCTTTTTTTACGAAGTAATATTCTACTAAAGATCTTGGGATCTTTTTCATTTAGGTATCTCTATTTCTACCTCTATTTTTTTCTTTTCCTTCTTTTTCTTGCGCAGACTCCCGCGTCGGCGCTCGTACTATCATGATATTGGGAGAAACAGCTTACAAAGGACGTTTCTTGATAAATACTAAACCTATCGACACTTCATGTATACTTATTCCTATCGTGAGTGATCAAATGATTGGTTAAAAAAGAAAAGAAACCCATATATGCTAATATAGAATGAGATTTTATTTAATTGGATAGCGAATAAAATGTTTTATGTTATTTAGAAATTAATAATGTACAATTTATGCGTTTTTATTTTCAAATTACAGGATTTTTACAAATTATTATAGATGATTCTAACTTGATAGGTTTAGAATTAACATTATTTCTATCATAATTTTCTCTTTTCATAGAACTTCATTTGTTCATTTTTGTTTTTTTAATTATTGTCAAGACTACCTCTTCATTTTTTTAAATTACACTTTGTATTTTTGACTTAACAGTATTATAGCCATATATGTAATACTCCTATATGAACAGTTTCCATAAGTGGAAGCTATTCTGACAAAGTGAGACAGATAATGTCACCTTCTCTATCCTCCGAGCTTCCAGCTCAGTTAAGCGCATCTTTTGTGCGCATACGGGAAAACGTCGAGTAATTCAAATAAAATATATTTTTATAATAACTTTTTATTTTATTTATGAGGAAAATAAAATTTTTGTTAAAATATAAAATGATAATGAATAATTTTATTTTTATTGCTTAGAACAATATAAAAAAATAATTCATTTTTATTGAATTCTGGAAGTTTCATTTCAATTTAGTCACTTTGTACGTATGTCCAAATTTTGTGGAAATCTAAATTCGTTAAAATTTAAATATTATTCTGAACATAAAAAACTTTTTAATTTAAAAAATTGGAAATAATTTGCACTTACCTATGCAATGAAATATTGTCAGCTCTAGATGTTTTTCTTTTTTCATAAATAATACGAGTTCACCATTTTTTAATAATTAGTTGTTGAAAATAAAATATTGATAAATTAAAATCACAAATTTTTAAAAATATAGGATTATTTTTCTGTATTATAATAATGAATAATAATGTAAACAATTTTAACCACAAAATTATTCTCCAGTTTATGTTCCCACTACTGATATTTTAGAGAAATTTCAAGCATGCGCAGATTGGACAAAGTGTTTCGGAAGAAAGAGAAAATAAATATTGTCGGTACCGTAATGTTGAGACATTCTTTCCCGTATCAACTGTCCATATAGGAGTATTACATATATGATTATAGCCCGTATCAAGACGAATTTAACGACCTGTTATACTATGACCTTCGGATGACCTTCAATCCGAATTAACCTTCCGATTTTTTTTTATTATTATTATTCTTACTATTACAATATGAACTTTTTTTTATTGCAATGTATAGCCAATCGAAAACTGATCAATGTTTGTTTAAAATACTTTTTTGTTACGTTATCGCAAGTACTTGAAAAATCGTGAAAAATTTTACATGGGACACCCTGTATATATAAATAATTATAAAACGGAAAAAAAGTAAAATTAATTTGTTGATATCATTAATAAGGCACGTTGTTAAAATTCCTTCTTATGGATTGTTTTGTTCGGCTCATGGGTATAAAGATCCTAAGGATTCAGGTCTATGTTGTTCTGGGGCTTTGCCAACACGTGTTCTGGCATCTTTTTCGGAACGTCTCCGTTCAATGTCCTACGAATATGTGGCGAGACTCGTATCTTACATTAGTCATTTGATACGTAGAAGAACATTGGTAAAAAATAGTACGACCAACCGACCAGAAAACCAAAAAAAATTTTATTCGTCTTATTGCGTTTGATAGTATTTTCCTGGTATATAGGAAGAAGAGAAGAAGGAGGAAAAGAGGGAGGAGGAAAATAAAAAGACTCGCAGAAAGTTTTATCGAGTTGTTTCTTCGAGCATATTTCAAGCGAAATATTTTCAACTCGTGTAAGATAATCACATTTCTTCTCTTGTCGGGTTCCAAAGCTAAATATTTTTCTTTTTCCTATTTATATGACAATTACATATATAGGGGCTCTAATATTTTTATGATTTTCTTACCGAATGACGTTCGTAAAATAGTAATAAAATGTTATTTCGGTTAACAATATACTAATTTTGACATATCTTTTAAACGTTATGTACATCACGCGTAGAACTCTTTCTATCTTTCTCATTCTCTTATCTAGTATTTCTTCTATTCTTCGTTTCTTTCTATCCTTGTCTCATTTCGTATTCACTCTATGATATATAATGAGGGATACTTGAAAAAAGATTAAGACCGTAAATGGGAAGAATCGAGGAAAATGAGTCTGCTGGAATGAACCCGTCGAGGACCCTTCGTATCCTCTACGGATACGTGAAAACGAGTGAAAGAGAAGAGAAAGAGAAAGAAGAAGGAACGTAGAGTACATAAAGTATACATACAAGCATAGATACATATACATATACACATACATATACATATACATATAGAGGGTGTCCAAAAAAGTTTGGACGAAACTTATACTACGTATTACTGAGATCGAATAAATGAAAAATGCTTATATGAACTTATAATATATATTTATTTATTTACTTACTCACTCACATAAGATTGTCACGGCCATAACACCTGCTCGTCATCCTTCTCTCGCTGATTGGTTCATTCGCCCTTTTTTTTCCTTTCTTCCTGGAGACTGGCAGTCCTACAAGAAAGCCGGCCATGCTACATTATGCCAGGTTACATAGACATTGCACGGAAGACAGCTGCGGGGCGTTGTTGCTACCATCATCGGAGACCAGTGCTATATTTCTTTACTAACGGACGTTCGAAGGAAAAGTTAGGAGGGATCTTCAAGGCCCTATACGTTGATTATCTATCGTCTTACTGGCTTTCCTTTTATTTCATACGAAATATTTTTTATTATTGCAACATTCTCCGAAGAATATTTTCTTTTTTTCTTTCTATTTTAATATGTTTTTTTTCTTTTTTAATTAAGATACATAGAAAGGAATATCATTACAATTATAACAATTTTGTGATATTCTTGAGAACATTTTACTATTTTTTTTTCATCATTGTTTACTTTAATCATTTTTTTTTTGTCTTTTATTTGAAATATTGGAATTCATACAAAAAAATTTATATATATATATATATATATATATATATATATATATATATATATATATATATTCCTTTCTTATTTGTTATCGCCAAGCGAAAATTCACTCGGCAACATAATCTCGTTTTAATGGTTCTCAGAAGCATGAGCGTATTCGCCCTTTGTGTTGCCACGTGACCTTGCTATCTCTTCACGGTGTGTCTAGGAGAGGGGATACCTCGGAAGCATTCAAAGGAACACCCCTTGGACGTAACGTTTGCTCATTGCACAAATACCCAACTCACAACTTTGCGCGATTCAATTAACTCTCTTAATTGGTTACATTGCGCTTCATTTTAACGAACCTAGAAAAGAATCTGTCCTAGCGAAAAATGAGAGAAGAGTATAGAAAGAAAGAAAAAAAGAGAGAGAGAAGATGAAAAATAAAAAAATATTTATTATATCGTCAAAAATTTTCGACTATCTTCAAATTCTATAGAAATGATAAGAATTAGAAATCCTATTGTTCTTTCAATTGTTTATTAATCGAATAATTTTTTTTTTCTAAAGACAATAATTGCTTACGCATACATGTATATTTATTCGTATTATTTTAAATATCATCTCAAAGAATTTTTCCAATGTACTTTTGATATATAGATATTATTAAATCATCACTTTGCCTTTCTCATGTCAAAGAAAAAGAAAAAGAAAAAATATAAGAGAGAAGAAGAGAAATAGAAAGAAATAGAGAAAGTATTATTTTTAAATCTTCTTCTT
Organism: Polistes dominula; assembly: GCF_049000335.1. Classification (NCBI taxonomy): domain Eukaryota; kingdom Metazoa; phylum Arthropoda; class Insecta; order Hymenoptera; family Vespidae; genus Polistes; species Polistes dominula. The sequence goes on from NW_028301147.1 coordinate 7,904,955, forward strand.
CTTCGTTCTCATAAATTTTACCCTAAGTGGTATTTTTTGTATTGTCGATGTTTCACAACGTAGATTTTGCGCCTATGTTAACGTCGTGAAGCTTATTTTTAAATTTGCGCGAGAATGAACTATCGGCAACGGCGGCTGCTGCTACTGCTGTTGTTGCACGATTAACACGTGCGCTAAAGAAATTTCTGATATTGATTTACCAAGGATATATATGTATGCAGTACGTACCACCAGTTTACTCTTTCTTTCTTTCTTTTATGACCGTGGGCTCGTTTTATATTTATCAAACCCTATGGAAGATTTATTGTATGAATTATGCAGATAAAAGAGTCAAGAAATTATTAAATTTCAATATTTCCTAACATATATTTACATTTAGAATTTTATTTTTTTCTGTTTTGTTAAAACAATAACTATGTACGCGTTCATATTTGTTTTGATCATTTTTAAATATAATTTAATACAGAAGATTAATTGTACTGGCTACGCAAGAATTAGAATCAAGGAAATATGATTAAATTTCAATATTTGGTAATACATATATTCATATATACATATATATATATATATATATATTGGTGATAGAACTTATGTACTTATTTTGAACACAGCTGATTCAACGATTTCACATTTTTACCTTGGACAATATTATTTCTTATATACCTATATAAAATGCGTAGATATATTTCTGTAATCGATTTGAGGTTATCGTCAATCCAATTATTTATTTTCTTTCTATATTAGAACGTGACGAGTTCTTTAAGCTTATTACTCCTCAATCTCTGTTCTTTCACCAATCGCAAGATAATGCGCTTCCGCTTTCTTTCTTTTTTTTTGTCCTTTTCGATTCGACCTCAAAAAAATTTTTTAAATAATTTGTCGTCATTAAAACGAGAATGGATTATAATATCGTATCTTAAAAAAAAAAGTCTTCTAAGCGTGTTTATCCTAACGACTAACTTTTATTATCGATTCTGCATAGAAAGAGAAAAAGAGAGAGAGAGAAGATCTCTTTGCTGAGAAATAGAGCCCAAAGCCCTTGACTAACGACATCGATTTCGTATTCGTTGGATCGTTGCTTCCTTTAGAAATTTGCACATAGAAAGAGGGGGGGTCCTTCTTCGAATGCGTTCACGAGAAATCGTGGCACGTGCCTCTCCACTTGGCAGAGTGTCGAAAACGAGAAGGAAAGAGACTTAGAGATATGAAAAGATAAAGAGAAAAGTGTAAGAGAGTGAAAGAAAATGAGAGAAAGAGAGAAAGAGATAGAGAGAATGTGAGAGCGATAGAAAGAGTAAGAGAAAGGTAGAAGGGAATGTTAGGAATAAAAGGGACGACGAGTAAACGCGAGTTTCGAAGTAAGTAGACGTTGTTACTACAGGGACACTTGGTAGGAAAATCGTCGACGTAAAAAGGGCGGGGATCTGTTGAGAGTGTTAAAAGGGGGAAGAATGGGAAATAGAACGAAAGGGAAAGGGGAAGGGGCAGGGATTGTAAGAGAGAGAGAGAGAGAGAGAGAGAGAGAGAGAGAGAGAGTTTGTGTGTGTGTTTACGTGTATGTATGTAAGAGGAAAGAGAACAGAAGGGAATAGAGAATGACGTTGGCTTCGATCGATGCACGACGATGTGTTGCCTTCTTCTTCTCTGTGTGGTTCTGCTTCGATTTTCCAGTCTTGCTTGCAAGCCTGTTGGTTGATAGTGGTCTGTTGGCTTGGTTGGCTGCTCGCTCGGTTGGTTGCTACCTGCCCGACTAGCTGCTTACTGAAACTGACACTAGAGATAGAACGTTCAATTGGCTAGGTACAGTGTTAAGTCTCTATGGAAGTTTTCTATATTAAAGATTTCTTTTTATATTAAATGTTAATCTTTTTTCATTTTTTTTTCCTTTTTTCCCTTTTTCTTTTTTTATATAAAACTTTCATCACATATTTATTATCGTATTCAGTTATTCGAAAATTTGCCAATATTTCTAAATTAGTTAGAGTAAGGATCGTAGAAAAATTTTTGTTATTTTTATTATTTTGCAGATGGTAATTTTTTTTGTGTATTATTAAAATAATCAAGTCTTATAAATAAGTTAAATTTCCAATTTATAAATATAAAAGAAAATTGTTAATAATATTTATTATATTATTCTTTATTAGAAATAAAATTAAGGGGACATTGAATATAACGAAATTAAATTGATTTTATTTCAGATCATTAAAGATTGATAAATTTCTTTATAACAGTACAATTATTATTATAAAATTAGATTGATCCATTTGACGCGTGTCGTCATACATATCGTACTTACAATTATCTCACGTTTAATCCAAAACACGATTTTGAGAATAAAGAAAAATTGTATCATTTCAAATGAATTATCTTGTTTTTGAAAATGCGAACAGATATAATTTTTATCGGTTTTTCTCGTTCGTAGTGTCTCCAATGGGCTCATTTTCAAGGTAGTCACTAGTCTGTGTCTGTTCCTCACCTTTGTTGTGTTGTGTTATTGTACTCGGAGAGAGAGAAAGAGAGAGAGGGAGAGAGAGATTCTCGTTTGATAGATGTGAATATATTTCCGCAACACGTGCATCATTGTTTGTGCGATTCTCGTAGTCACGTCCTTCATAGGTTTTTTTTTTTTATCTTTTTTTCCTCTTCGTTTTGTTCCACTCCCTTCCTTCTCTTCTGCATCTTCTCCTTTCTTTTCCTTTCTTTTCTTTTACTCTTGTCTACCTTTCACTGTCCGCCACTTCGAGACTTAACTTGTTCTCAAACGCCAACATGATTTCCTCTTCCTTTCTCATTCCTTTTCCCATAAAGATTCATGCGATCCGGAACAACAAACGATAATTAATTACTAAGTGCAAACATTTCCCGCGAACAACCGGTTTATTTCTCTTATGTTAGCACTTCTTATCAATTCATTCTTCGAATTCTAATTATATCTGTCTCTTATCAAATAAATTAAGCAACAAACAATACTATTATAACAATCATATCATTATACAAATTCTGTTTCCATCTGTCTAATTTATTGAAACGTATATTAGTCATTAATTTACAATAAGTTTACTTTTTACGGTCACATTAAAAACAAAAGTAGCTTTATATAATTTTATTATTATATTTCGTTATAATATTGTCGGCATCATTGTACTAATAATTATTGAATTACAAACAAGAAAAAAAAATGATTGACACAATTATTGGTTGAATTTGTAAAATAAAAATTACGAAAAAAACAAATCGAAAGAGTAATTTCAACAAATACTTTATCATCGCTTACGATATAAATTTTTTTTATATTATAAGCACGTTATTTCAAGAGTATTCATATTTTGATTATACGAATCTTTTTTTTCTTTTCCATTGTTTCACACTGATAATTGATCGGAATTTGAATGTAATTTAATAGTCAAAAATGTGAGATAAAATATATCAATTTAAATGTAAATATACACAATAATTTTCTATGTATAATCTATTATTGCATTTTCGTATTCTATGTATAATAAGTGTATATATATATATATGTTTTAACGTAGAAACGAGCAAGTAATGTAATAGAAGCGTGTGGGTTAGAACTCGTGAGTAGAAACGTAGGTTAGTTACCTTGATTACCTACCCAGTCGTAGATCGAAATCTACGGGACCGGAACTATTGCGATCGATAAGATCACACTTACACGTTTCGAATAGGTATTTTGCGAGATACTCGTTCTATGTCATTCGCAACCTTGAATACGTTCTTAACTCTTTTGATAACTCTCCACCTATTGATATCTCTTCCATTATGTTCCCTATTCATGGTACATGTCGATTATCCGAAATGTGTCTCCCACTTTCTTCTTAGCTAGTCAGATTGACCTCATTTTTTTTCAAGAATAAAGTTAATTAATCGATAATAACGAATATCGAAGTTCATCAATGTCATGAAAATTAATACAATTTTGTATTGTTTAACTTTAAAAATTGAATAGTTAAACTTTGATTTTATTGATCGATTCAATGTACCTCTTTCATTTTCACGTTAAAAGCTAATTTTGTAGTAATCAATAAAATGTCTCTTATTGTTAGAAGAACGTTTATCAAACATTTGACTTCGTAATACAGTACTTGTTTATTTGTTATTTTCATGTCTTTCTGATGCTTATAATATATTATTTTAAAGATATTGTATATTTTCGTAAATTCGTAAAAATATTTTTTACGAGAACGCTTTAGAAAATCTTTCTAATTCATTAAATCCTTTATTAACAATATTTCAACGTTGCTCGTAGGTTGTGAATTCTTTTTTTTCATAATAGTATAATAAAGAATATATTTTTTCGAAATAGTTAATGAATTAACGAAATTTTCAAAATTTCTTTTATTTTTCGTGGATGATGGAGAGATTGATAGTGTGGCAAAAAATAACGGATCCACGTCAAACTGTCTGAAATTCCATAGTCGATATCTGGAACAAATTGTACGCACCATACGAGAAGAAAGTGTATGCGTATACATAGTAGAGTTTTTCAAGTGGAAAGAAAAAAAGAGGGTAGGCATATGTTATTTTCTCCTGGTTCAAACCGCCCCCATAGCTTTAGGGGAATATAAGTAGTTTCTTTCTTTTTTTGAAGAGATCTCGTAAAATAATATAAACAACGAAAATAAAATCTATAAAAATAATGCAGAATTTTATATCATTTAAAAACTTTTTAAAGTCGAAGAAATTTTTTTTTATTTGTAGTTTTTTCTTTTTTTTTTTTTTTTTAAATACTCAAATGGAAGAATTTATTTATATATACGAGCCTTTTATTTTGAAAATGGCCTAAGTCATTTTAATAATTTGTTGTTGTTGTTGTTGACCGTAACAACATCTATCTACAGATGGAAGTTAACTGTCATAAAAAACATTTCGCTGAAAATATAAAAAATGATCTTCTTCTTTTAAAAATAAAAATGTATATATATAATTGACTCTAAACACACCCTACTGAAGTATATTTTAAAGATTAACCAAAACTTGTTAAGTATCATGGTGCATACATTTTTCAATTTTCATAGTTTGTTTCACTGATACAAGCTTAAAAGCACTTTTTCTTTCTGCCGTGCACTAAACACAGTCAACAACATAGCACATTTTATAAATTGACCAAAACTCTTTGGGCATTATATACATTGTATATATATATATACGAGCAATATATATAATACGTAGTAATACATCGACTATAACGTATATGTAAATATTTTATTTTTTCTTATTAAAAATAAGTAATAAAAAAAACTGGTAGAAAATTTGAATGTGATTTATTAGATTTTACACACCTGACCGTGAAACCTTTCGTAATCAAACCAAACTTGGGGCTTTTGTATGTTATCCGGCTTCTGTGTTGTCCGGTGGTCCAGTTTGTTCGACATTTCGTCACAACTCACGTGCTTGGCACGCGAGAAATGTCTGCTTGTTGCTAGTAGTAAACTCTATGGTTGTGTTTGTTCTCATATACTTCTCTTTCTGTCTATTTTTTTTTTTTTTTTTTGGTTTTATTCTTCTCTTTCTTGTTTTAAATGAAAGAACTCAAAGCTCGTGAAAGAGAAAAGAAGAAAAATATAACATACAAAAGGAAACAATGCTGTTTGACCGGATATAAAGCACGCTACCTATGTCTCTTCTTTAATTTTTTTGTCTCTAACGTTGGATAGTAAAAGCTTTTAAAGGTTATGAACTTACTATACTTTGAGTTCAATGACTTTCCTACGAAAAATTTCATTAATCTGTCTTAACGAACTAATTACTTATTTTTATCCATCTATCTATCTATTTATCTATCTAACTATCTAACTATTTATCTATGTCTCTGTTTCTCTCTCATTTTCTTTATGTTCTTATCTACAGAAAACAAAATTGTACAAAATTATTCTATAAACAGAATGCTTTTATTCCAATTGAAATTTAATTATTTTCGAGGGAATAAGATTTTTGTATAAAATATATTCACACTTTTTGAATTAGACTATTCGAAAGAAGTAGAACGTTTGTTATTTTCATCGTACATTTATAACACGTATACGTAATATAATAGCATTCATCGTATACTCTTACAGAAAAAAGGAAAGTACGCGTTATCACATTAATATCGTATCGAACGAAGAACGTTGCGGTATCAGAGATCCTCACCAACGTATTTTTATTTTTATATAAAATTATAGTCATTAGGGGTCCTGTTGGTTCGTCAATTATCGTCAAATTATCACGTTTAATAAAAATGAATTTTCATTTGAAAATCGACCGATCTTTTCTTTAATATATTTTTCTTTCTTTCTTTTTTATCGTTTTATTTTGTTTACCTATCCTTCATACTTGTTATGCGTAAACATTCTGACGTGAGTGATAATAGTACTAAATTACTGGAAATCATTGTAAAAAGACAGTTCAAGAGATTTGTTAAAAATTATCTTAGAAAAGAAAGTGTTTCTAAATTCAATCCTGCGTAATTACCAAATCTTGTTTTTCTTTTCCTCTTTTTTTTTCCTTTTTAATTGAAACTTCGTAGACGATGATAATGACAAAATTTTATGAAATGACACGAAAAAAGAAGAAGCATAATAAAACTTACAATTAAAAGAAATTATGGAAGCTTCTAGTGTTAGTGTAATATGTATGTGTATATGTGTTATGTACGATGAGATACGTCTATCAAATAGTTATTACGATATGTTTTTCTTTATAGAAGAATGAATGGGAATATAAAATATCTTGATAATGTTCAACATATATTAAATGATTGTTAATTAATCAAAAGAAATATATATTTAATTTTTTTAAAAGCACAAAGTATAAGATCCATATACCATCCTCTTCAAAATTTTATGGTAAACTGGTATGTTGTCATTTATGTAAATTCTTTTATTGATTGTTATTTATATCCGAATATTATTTTCATTATGCATATGGGGTATTCCATATCAAATCAACCACATTTGACTCTGACCCTTTTCTCGAAAGTACATTTAAAAACAAAAATTATTTTTAAAAAACGTCTCAATAGGTTGAATTTTGAAGAAGTTATAGCCATTTTTTCAAAAATTAATAATTTTTTTGGGGTTTGGTAAAAAACTTTGAAAAAAATTTTGAGAACTGTTTTTCATAGGGTAGAATAGAATAAAAAACTTTCAGCCAAATCGAAAAGGGTCAGGGTCAAATGTGGTTGATTTGGTATGGAATACCCCATAGTAGCTAGTAAAAGTACCTAATCCAAGTAGCCTAGGAAAAGTCAGATAATAAACAATTCAATAAAAGAACTTTCATAGAGGACAACGTGCCAGTCTAATGGTGAATTTCGAAGAAGATGGTACATCGTATTTGTATTTCGTGCTTTTAAATTGCAATATACATTTTTTTTAATCAGTTAAGTGTGGCGATCAGTGCGCAGAGCGCGCTCCGGTGTGTGTCGCGATAATGAAGCGATGCGGATATAGTCGTCAAACACAGAGTAAGTGGCGCTTTTAAAATATTGGGTCAAAAAGACGACTTTATTTTAAAAAATGAATAATTTTGTTAATAATGTACACACAGTTTTTAATATGAACATACATGATACGTAATAATCGGAAAAATTAGAGAAAAAATCGAATATTTATAAAAGTTAAAAATTTATTTTTGACTTTTTTTTGACCTCTAAACATTTTAAACATATTAAAATTTACGAATATAATTTAGTTTTCGCTATCAAAATTACAATTTAAACATCAAATTGTAACAAACTTTTACGCATGACGGATATAGACGTCATAACACAAAATTTTGCCACATCTTCATGACGGATATAGTCGTCAAACACGCTTAATTGGTTATTTATCGATCATTTAGAATATATTGAACACTCTAACGTACTTTATTAATATTTTGTATTATTTAAACTAAAAAATACATTTGTTATAACATTTTCAGATCATTGATGACTTTCTGCTTGAAAATTTTATCTAATAAAATATTAGATCGAAATTATTTAATTATTATTGTTTTTTTTTCATGGTAATCAAGTTGCTTGTTTCGTCTGGTTAGCAATAAAAAAACATTAAAAAAACAAAAGAAGAAAGAGATTCTTCACTTTCATCGATCCTCCAAGTGATCTCACTCCCGTAATTAGATTTCCTCGTATCGATTCAGAACTGTTTGCGCTTGCATCGACGAGTATTTTAATAAAAATAGAGGAAATGACTAAAGTCTGGGATTAAAAACGAGAGAGGGAGAGAGAAAGAGAAAGGGAAGTAGACAGAGTACTACCTCAAAAAAGAATATGGATTTATTGTATCATTCATTTCTCACGATATAATTAGTGTAGGCTCGTCAATTACACATGTAAATAATTTCTAATGTACAGTATGTGACTTGGAAACATCTTAAAAACATATTTTTTTACTTTTAATTATTAATTACAAAATATTTGAAGTATTTTCCTAACTCAATTCAAAGATAATAGTTTACAGAGTAAAAGTTATTTATCATTTTATAAGATAATTTATGACAATTGATACAATATAATATTTAATAAATAATATTTAAATAACATTATTGTATTTACAAATCATTCATAATAAATTTAATAATCCTTATTTTGATACGAATTCTTAAATTGATCATTTCTTATTGACTTATTTTATTTTACTATAATAAATCTTGATAATTTATGACAATTCAATATGACATAAATAATATATTTTCTTGTATTAGATATTATTCTTGAGATAAATTTGATATAATTTACTTTGATATTAATTATTAAACTAATCCTTTCTCATTGAATTCTCTTATCAGACAAACCAACGCAATAGCATTCCAACTACTTCTCGTTTGAGGGTTAGTTCCTCTTAATACTTGAGAGTCAGGAGGAATCTAGTAAAGTTTCTAAACTGGCATATTCCATCTTATTGTTAGTGTTATATATTCACGACGAATTCTACGTGAGTTAGTATTATCGATAAGACGAAACATTTCCGGAATGACTTATTCTTCACACTTTTCCCTGAGCTTTCGAAAGAAAAAATTTCTAAGTGCTTTAAATACTAACTTAGAACGACATTTTCTTATCTTCTTTCTCTTTTCCCATAGTTGTTCATAGTTATTTTCATGCAAAATATTACGCAATCATAATTACGTTCAACGATTTAAATTATTTCATTATTAAACTACGAAAAGATCTTTACCGTAGATATGAATTTATTTCTACGAAAATAATATCTCACAATCAGTTCGGTGCAAATGTCACTTATCCGATGATAAAATAGACTTAATGGAAATTTAATTTAGCAGACTGCATGCATCAATGACTCATAAGAAAGAAATTTAATCGTTGATCTAAACTCGTCGTCTTTCGTCTAGTTTTCAAAATTCGATTATATTCTGATATCGAATGAGTTAACCATCTGATCGATCAATCGTTCCTTCCTTTAACAGCTCTCCCCCTTCCCTCCCTCTCTCCCTCTCTCTCTTTGATAGGTTGAAGGTTCGAATCGATAATCGAATAGCTAATTAACTTAATCGTTGGTAAGCTTTCAATATGGAAAACGGGCTGATGATGATCTATCGTAATTTGGTCAACTTTTGCTCGATGGTTCTAAGATATAAATTATTTCCTTTCATATTAACTCATACGTTGTTGTATCTTAATGTAAATAAATTTGTAACAATAATGTTAAGAATATATAAATATTCTTCCTGTGTAATTTAATTTAACACAGGAATCGTATTCTATTTCCAAGAATGAAATAAATTCTTTTTTCTTTCTTCTACGAGATAAAAATATATATATCCATATATATAATTATATCCAAGAATTGCAGTAAACATTAGCATATTTTTTTTCATTATGGTTTGCAATGATAATTTTGCCTGTCAACATATTCATGTGGTTGTAAATTGAAATTAATCTAATTGTAAAGCAAGTATAATAATTGAACAATGGGAACTCATTCGAATGTATGTAAATATGAATATACATACTAATTAAAACTCATTCATAAGTAGCACTGATTAATAAATTTATTTTATATTATCAATATGACGAGTCCAATAAAAAGCAAAGCAATTAAAGGTGTGACTTATTTTTTTTATTTAGATTGATATCAAGATATTTGTATCGTTTGTCACGTAGAATCCTTGTTGACTCATCCATCATTTGAACATTATCATGAATTACATTCGCAATCTGTATTTAATTCAAATGAAAAGTGTAATTTTAAAATTGTCAACGTAATATCCATTTAAAATGCCACCAGTAGTTTTTTCTGAGAAAAATAGGAAACCATTTTTTATGACTTATTTTATCCAGTTTTTATCATGAAACATTTTTTTTGAAAATATCCTAAGTAATCGTGTGTGTATATATATATATTATTCGATTAATTAAATATTCTATTAGTTTGGAATATATCATAGATAAAAATATTCCAATAATATATCAAAGTTCGTCGATGATTAAAATTTGATATAAAGTTTGCAAATACTTTCAATTTTACTATTAAATTGGAATAACTAAAGTGACCTGACCTACTAACTATCAAAGTATTCAGTATAGATTTTGATATACCAGGAACAAGATACCAACGATAAAAGTATTATCTTGAAACCTTAAAACATTTTAATGTCCTTTACACGTTGATCGGATGTAAGGTTTTGGTGCTTTTACTAGTAGCAAGGTCATGAAAAAACAACGTACAATTGGCGAAACTTTCATAATAAATATTGAAAGTATTCGTTCGCATAATTTGATATTATTGCACATTAGTACAGTAATCAATGTTACCTTGTTATTACTTGCTATTTCATTATTATGCAATTAACGCGTCATCGAGTAACAAATTGATGGTTTAACGTGCCACTTCAGATGATGCCGGCCATTTAAATTTTCTTTAAACGATTATTACTTATTCTCTAATCTACGTATAAATGTATTTTCACTAAAATATGATGTTAATGATTCATTCATATCTAAACATATAAACTAAACGATATGTTGCACATAAATTAATAATTCAAGTAATCGAGTATATACGTGGATGGGGTAACTAGTTTTGGAGCCTAACATAAAAACAATTTTTTTCTTGACATAGTTTTAAGATTTATTTGTTTGTTTGTTTGTTAAAGAATAGGATTAAAAGTGTTCAATTTACTTTCGCATATAACTGTAATCAATTTTTTTACCGACATAAATAATTATATTTATTATGTTCTTATTATTATGTCCTTGAAAATTTTGTGTATAATAATAATAATTAATAATTAATAATAATAATAATAATGCAATTATCATATTATATTTGTTTGAGAAATTGAATTTATGTTTTAGGGAAGAACCTCTACAATAACGAGCACGTAGCAATAAAAATGGTAAGATCATTTGAAATTGAATATATTTCTTTTTGTTGTTAGTAATAAAATAAAATCAAATCAAAAGAATAAGAATGAAAGTGAGAGAGAAAGAAATAATCTTGTAAAACCACAAAATCGTATTACATTTTCTACATCCAATTTAAAATAAAGAAATCGCTTAAACTTAAAATTACATTAGATCTTGGAAAGCGTTGCGTCAGAGAAAGAACATCGTTTTTGTAGCTCCAAAGTCTTTCTAACTCTTTGTTAATTTTTTCTTTTTTTTTTAAATATAGAAGTATAAATCTGATAAGTTAACACGATTTTCTCTCATTACGATGTTACAGGAACCAATGAAGTCAAAGGCGCCACAGCTACATTTAGAATATAGGTTTTACAAATTATTAGGTACACATGGTAAGTGTTAATCTTTAACGATATTTCATATTTTTAAGTTTATTTAATCTAATGATTATTTTATTGTATTTTCATAAAAGAAAAGACTTATCATTTTCATTCAAAATTTTGATACATTCTTTATTTCAAATCAAACATCATGTTTACAAAGATTCGATAATAGAATTATAAAGAATATATGTATGTTGTTCATTTTTATTATTATTTAACGTATGCATTTCAAAGTGACTATAATATCTTCAGAGAAACACTTAGATGCTGTTAGAGATATTTGAGTAGGTTCCAACTGAATGTGTTTTTAGTCTCACGTGGGAAGAAGGCCAGGATGATTAAGGGCAACTCATGAATGATTATCTTGACACTTTGCTTTATAAGCTAAATGTATCATTTAATTCGAAGATAATATTATATTTCTATGCATTGTTATCTTTTTTTAAATTGGATTTATTATTTCAATTATATATATATTTTTTGTGACAGTCGAATGGAATGGTGGATACAATCAAAAACATTGTAACATTTTTAATTCGACGAACATAGATTTTGTCTTGAACAAAAATAACAAACGCGTATCATTGGGGGATGGGGTTGGGTTCAAGGACGTTTTACTTTATTCATATGTATAGTTAACAATGTTCGTGCAGAGGGTATACCGGAGGTGTATTACTTTGGCCCATGTGGGAAGTACAACGCTCTGGTAATGGAACTTCTCGGACCAAGCCTAGAAGATCTCTTTGACCTCTGTGGGAGAAGGTTTACCCTCAAGACCGTTCTTAACATTGCCACACAACTTGTAAGTATAAACGTATTTTTTAATTATACCAAATTTTCATAATAATTCTTTTAACAATTTATTAAATATTTTTTTTTATCATTTTGATGTGACGCATTTTTCGGTGTAACCGCGATGCGTTATTTATGGGAAAACAAATTCGGAGATTTCTCGGTGCATTTTATTTCGTAATTTGCGTAAAATAATATTTTTTTTATTATACCTGAGTAAGAGCTAAATAACTATTTGAGAATATAGAGCAAATGATTATTTTAAACGGTTTTTCGTGTTTTACATTTACGCATTGGTTTCGTGAAATCAATTATCTGCCGTAAAAATTGAGGGATTATTTTATATATTATTTTTCGTAGAAGAATACCGAAGCTTACAATTACTCGGGGATGTCTTTTCTTCCGGCAATGTTTATTTTTATTGCAAACAAGATTACTCGAGATTGTTTTGTTAATAATTTCGCGCTTAGTATACTTTTAGACTTGGTGTTGGCGTTACATTATTCTTTCTTTGCTTTAATTCACGTTGTTCCGTTGAATAATTTTAATAATATCAATTTTCATTTTATATTTCGTCGCTTAATTAATATGGAAACTCACGGGTTCTGACAGGGAATAATCATGAACGTGCGTCATTAAAGGTAGAAGTAACAGCACCTGTCAAACGGATATTCATGTTAGTGACATACGATCAACAACCTGCTATACGATCAACCAAGTCTATGGTATATAGCGATGAAAGGGTTAACAAGGATATGCGTCATGATCTATAATTTGAAAAAAATGTCTAAATAAATTTATTAATATTTATTAAATTTAACGTTAAATTTTATATCTTTTATTATATAGTATAATATCGATATATACAGGAGTGGGATGAAAAGTTTTGTGTCTATTTTTTTCTTGCAATTAATTTCAAGACTACGTTGAAAATTTAAAGTTTACTTAACCGAAAAAAGTAATTGTTTGAATGAAAAAAATTAAAAAATATATAATCAACAACGGCCTAGTCACGTTTGATTACTAATTTCTGTCAATTCAATAAAATCAAGCAACGTGGGCATGGCTAATAAAATGAATGGATTCGAAATAGTAAAAACCGTGTGCTGTTGACTCCAAAAGGGCGAGATAAGGACGCGATTTCTATGATAGAATTGAATAGGTGATTAGAATCCGTAATCGGGAGAGTAAAAGAAAGACATAAATAAACATTAATATATTATATGAATTCTTCTTATATTTATATCATATAATTATATGTTTGCTATTTATTTAACAAATATTATATTAATATTTAGGTTAGAAAAACATTAGAAATAATTTATGATTTATTCTGATTCAGCTCCATAGGATAGAGTACGTCCACAGTCGACATTTGATTTATCGTGATATCAAGCCAGAGAATTTCTTGATAGGACGATGTACGACTAAACGAGAGAAAATTATTCACATAATCGATTTCGGATTGGCCAAAGAGTATATAGATCTGGAAACGAATAAGCACATACCTTACCGGGAACACAAGAGTCTTACTGGAACGGCGCGTTATATGAGTATCAACACCCACCTTGGAAAAGGTAAAGGCCGAGTCAAAGAAATAGACTCCTGACATTTCTTTCACATAAAATGTACGCGTAGTAGTATATAGTCCTTGACACATTGTCGATGCCAAGCTAATGTTTCATAAAATGATGTATCTTTCATAATTTATTCTTTATTTTCTTATTTGCATTAAAGATGTATCAAAGAAGTAAATAGAATCAGTGGAAGTTTGATTTTTGTAAATGTTCATTTAAATTAATGATAATTGTTATATATGCAATTTTATCAAACGCATATACAAAAATCAGTTTTGCAAACAGCTTTGAAAAAAACAAATGTTGTATACGGTATGTACAAATTTAATAATATATTTAAAAAAAACATTTTTTTTTCTTATATGTAAACAGAGCAAAGTAGAAGAGACGATCTGGAGGCGTTAGGACACATGTTTATGTACTTTCTACGTGGTAGTTTACCTTGGCAAGGACTCAGAGCTGAAACGTTAAAGGAACGATATCAGAAAATTGGGGATACGAAAAGAGCAACACCAATTGAGGTTCTTTGCGATGGACATCCTGAGGAGATGGCCACGTATCTTAGATACGTACGCAGGTTGGACTTTTTTGAGACACCTGATTACGAGTACCTGAGGAAAATCTTCCTTGATCTCTACGAGAGACGAGGCTTCGTCAACGACGGCGAGTTCGATTGGACCGGCAAGACAATGGTGCGTGCCAAAGGATGACCACGTTCATCTGTGTGTGTGTCCTTGCTTTTACCTCTCCCTTTCTCTCCCCCGCCTCCCATTCTTATATGTATGTGTATGTGTATGTGTATGTGCGCGCGTGTATTTATATGAGTATGTACGTTAATGTATGAAGGACAGAGAGATTGAAAAAGAATAGAAAGAGAGAGAGAGAGAAAGAGGAAAAATCTTTGACGGGTGACCGTGCGTAACATATGAGACGAGAAAAAGAGAGAGAAAGAGAGAGCTGCAAGTACAAGAGTCGATACTGAGGGTACCTCTCGTCGATGAGTTGCCTCGTCTTCTCAACGAAGAAACATTAATGTTCTTTTTCTTATATTCTTTTTCTTCCACCCTTTTATATCGAGTGAAAAAGAGTACAATAATGAATTACTTACTATATAAACACTTTATCATCTCCTATAAGATATATTACGGTATTGTATTATTAAAATTATTTCAAAGTTATTCAATGGCGAGTTTCTTTTTTGTCTGTTTAACAAAATTGTCCTTTTAATTTTTTTCTTTTTGTTCCGAGGTATCGTCTCTTTGGGGTAAGTATATCTATATATATTACAGTTAATGTATGTATTCCAAGCATTGTATAAAATGCTCAGAGGATTTTGGTCAATCTATAAAATGTGATTATTCAGTAGGGTATGTTTAGTACAATGTGTACAGAAATACATTGACCGTAATCTATATATACATACCACGTTCTCTAATCACGTGTTACGTTATCTCTCAAGACAGTACAAACATCCAAGATAATTTCTTGAACGCGAGTCTCCTTATGAATGCTCGACTTGTTTTTTAGTAGTTAACTTTGGTTTCATTGATTTCTTAACGTTTGCATGCTGCCCCAAAATGCACCTATCTCTAGCCACCCAACTTCGAGCAGCTCAGGGTGTTGAGACTTGCAGCGCCTTCTCATGTCGAGAAACACAAGTCAGACAAGGTTGGTGATAATGGTACACGCATTTGGTGATTTAGGTAATGATCACCTCTCAACAACAACAACAACAACGACATCATCATCATCATCATCATCATCATCATCATCATCATCATCATCATCATCATCATCATCATCATCATCATCATCATTATCATTATCATAGCGACGAAAGAACGAACGAGAGAAAGAAAGAAAGAAAGGAAGGAAGAAAGAAAAAAAGGAAGGAAGAAAGAAAGAAAGGAAGGAAGAAAGAAAGAAAGGGAGGGAATAAGAATGAGATAATGAAAGAATGAAAGAATGAAAGAATGAAAGAATGAAAGAAAACGAGTTCCATCCATAGTTTTCAATAATTCTATAATCAAATTCGATTAATGGCAATATTTCTCTTATATCCTTTTACATTTAACGAAAATAAGTGTGATTTAAGTAACTTCGTGTAAAGTAACTTTGTTAAATGTGTTCATTACTACATGTCGAAGTACGTTAACAATAAATAATTTTATATTATTGAATAATCATGTTAATATTTTAATAAGATTTTTTTTGTCTAATTAAAGTTGTCTTTTTATTTCAGTCAACACCAGTTGGATCGCTACAAACGGGCCACGAAATCATCGTATCACCAAATCGCGATCGGCATCCAACAACAACGTATAAGGTATATTTTATTTTCTTTTATCATCTTTCATTCTTTTCGGCATGGATGTGTGTAGTTTAGCGGTTTGTGATACGAATAACAGCATGAAAATATCTCATGAAGATAATTAATAGAAGAGGGAGAGGAGAGAGAGAGAGAGAGAGAGAGAGAGAGAGAGAAATTTAAAGAAAAGATTACTTCGTTTATACTTTTTTTTCCCCATTCTCTTTTTCTTTTTCTTTTTTTAGAGAGACAGATTTGCGTATTACATGTTTTTATCGATCATCGATCATCCGAGCAAAAGAGTGAGATTTAAAACAACAACAAAATAATTTTTTCTGCTTCATATTACACTTTTCCTTGGTATACATGTGTAGGAGTACGATGATTTTGAAGAGGACGTAGTCCTTATGATGGATCAAGTCCGCGTGGAATTGCAAGGCCACTATGTAAGCCACTTTTGATGTACACTTTGAGCGATTTCTTCGTGCATGATGAAACTATCTTATCGATAATGCAGCACGGTTACCCAACTCTCGTAAATATACTTGAATATGATTAACGTTTGTTTTACGATAACGTTCGCCTAATTGAAATTCTATTTTTACAAATATATTTCTATCGTTTGTTACATTATACAATAATAACAGTAATAATAATAATAATAATAATAATTGTTATAATATGCACGAAGAAAATGAAAGAGAAGCTCTTAGACACAAGTGGTATTTAGAATCGAATCCCTTGCGGTATCGTGCTTGATGTATTACGTAAATTCGATACGACCTATCCTATTGCTAATAGTAGATATTATTTGCGCCATTAGAAGTCAATTATATTAATTGTAAACTAAACTCCGATAAAAAAGTAATACAAATATGATTTGTCGTGTTAAATAGCTCATTTTTTTCTCGTAATTAGTCAAAGATAATGGCGACACATTCATAATAGATTATTAAAAAAAGATGTCTATTAATACGATCATTCATTCGCACTGATTATATCATAAGACATATATCTCGTCCTATATTCCTTTTCCTCGTGACGCTGTAATTATCTATGAAATATAATACGAGATAAATGATTTTCATATCATTTTGTTGTCATGTCAACAGCTTTCCAAAATACTGACCGAAATTAAATGAGTGTAGTCGAAATTCGATAATTAGTAAGTCTCATTAGAAATTTTTCAAACAAAAATATAATTTGGACAGACTTCTAATATATTATAATGCGATGTCTATACTTTTGTGTTTCAAATTCGAGAAGATAGCGTTGTCAACGTAATCACTTTTTAAAATAAAATATTCATGCTGATCAAAGGTGATATCTGACATTTGTAATTAGAAAAGTTTGAAATTTTGAATAGCGAAACTTTTCTTCAGGATTATGTCTTTATTACATACAAATATATACACACACAAATGAATAGATATATACGTACACATACATTTCGAATTGTCCTATTTCTAATTATAAACTTTCCTTCGATATCTCCATCGGATTGCTTAACGCGTTGCAATCGCAATATTTGCGTGCTTGTATTCCTTCAGGACGCGACAGGTGGAGGGGCGGGGGGCGGGGGCGTAATAGTCACATGGCCAGATGCAGTGAAGCAATCAGGAGCCGGTGGTACATTGACACCTGCTGATAGGCATGGCTCCGTTCAGGTGAGTCGACTTGCATTCCCAGGGCCCTTTCATTTTTTATTATCTTTTCAATTATTTTTTCGAATTTTTTTTTCTTTTTCGTTTATTTTCTATGATACATTTTTCTCCTCTTTTTTATTTTCTTTCTTTGTCAAATTTATATTCTCACACTACTATGTTCTTTACATATTTGTCAAATTTTCATTTGTATACCAAAGGATATAGATAGACTTACACAACTTGTCGAAAATATATTTTTATTTTTCCCCTCATATAAAAATGGTATCAAAATGATGAAAATCTTAAATAATTTAAATAATTAGGAATAAATTGTAAAATCTCTATTAGTTCGCGTTTTCTTTCCTTATCACCTTCTCAGTATTGTAAGGAATATGTCAATTTGCCGGAAATAAATGATGCGTTCTATTTTTAGACAAAGCAACAATGGATTATGGTCAGTTAGAAGTCTGTGCGATTTGGTTTGTTGCTGCATGTTGTCTATGTTGACTCACTTATTTTCGTTTTATTGAATTTTATAAACACTAATCCGACATTTTTAGATGTAGACGTTAATTTATTTTAATAATATAATTGAAATGTCGTACTTTCATTGTTTTTTCTTTGTATCAATCTATCTATCTCTTCATTAAAAAAATGCTACGTTTATTACCCTTTCATATACTTTAGAAAATAGCTTAAATCCTAACTGTGCATCTCTCTTCGTTTGAAACTCTTTTTGTGTTTTTACTTTCTATATTATTATTATTTTATTGTAATCAATATTTACAGTACAGTTATATACATTTATATATTACGTTCAAGTAAATTGCAAGTTGCTTTTTTGATTATTATTATTATTAATTAATATTTTAGTTTTTTATAGACATATATTATATTTATAATATTACATTTTATTATAATATATAATATATTAAATTTTATATATATTATAATTATTAAATATAAATAAATAAATTTTAATATATATATATTAAAATTATATATATAAAATGTAAAAAATGTATGAAAACCATGTTTATATTTTATTATATCCGAAAATATACCATGTACATATATATATTTAAAATTGTTTATTTCTTGAAACTAATTTATTAATGAAAATATTAATTGTTAATAGGTTGTTTCATCGACGAACGGAGAATTGGCTAACGATGACCCAACTGCTGGTCATTCTAACACACCAATTACAGCACCACAAGAAGTGGATATGATCGATGAAACCAAGTTAGTATTACATTTAAAATACATTTGTATTACAATTCATAAATTCTTTTTTTTTTAATGTTTATCACATTTATTGTTAATATTATTTTAATGTATGTGTAATTTTTAATTGAATTATTAAAATAAATATATAAATTTATAGATGTATCTAATAAATTTGATCTTACTTTTATATATTTTTATATGATAGCATTATTAGTAATACTATGAATTGTTATAAATCTTTATTTTAATATTTTTTTTTTAAATAAACGGTAAATTTAGCATTAGATAGTTCTGTGCTTGATTCAACAAAAGTAAAAAATATTTTTGTTTGCATGATTGAAAGTGGAAGTCATATTGGGATATATAATTGTATGTAAGGAAGGTGGAATATCCGTTATAGGGTTGTTTTTTTATTTTTTCTCTACATTCTTTATATTTTTATCTATCTATCCAATCCAAAAATGTTAACGTTTGCAATATATACATATCTGCTATTTTCAGAATGAAAACTTTATCAACAGAAAACTATTGTCCTCGATGTGGAAAGTTTATTCTGCACAAAAATTCGCAAGCTCCTACTACATTCACTGCAAATCCCAAACCCATTCCTGAATTTAATTCATTATCTCGATTTAACTGGCCGATGCAGGTTTTTCTTTTAAATAATATCAAAGAAAAGTATAATCTTAGTTGAATATTAAAAAAATAATTAATTTATATATTTCTGTAAATCAGTTATTAATTTGTCGAAATGTTATTGAAATATTAATTTTGTATGTGTTTTTCGTCATATTTATGTATAATATTAAACATAATTAACATTCTGTATAAATTTCATTTTGTAAGATAATATTTGTATGAATTTTCTCTCTATTATATACACTGTGTACTGTTTGTTGGATTGTATGAAATAACTTTTTAGCACATAAATATATATATATAGTATACGAACATAAGTAAAGTTCAGAAAACAAAAGTCTCATTATCAAAAATGAGTAATCATTGTGTAAAATAGTGGTAATGATAAGGTGATAGTATTATTTCGAAGATACATATATATATCTTAAAGCCAGTTCAATTGACGACGCTTGAAATGTTCTAATATTTTATGGTGCATGTCAGTGTCACAATGCTCTAAGCTCAAAGGAAAACGATTCTAAGTCCTATTAGTGTTTGCTTCATTTCCAGATGCTGTTGCTTCTTCAAGCGGAAGAAGAAGAAAAGTGGAAGGCAGAAATAACTGTCCGATACCGTCGGTCTTGGGCGGTCAGTACAACAGTGCGCGAGTAATAGTGCTGACGAATTTGGAAATCGAGTCCCTGGAACGGCGAAAATCTGCAAAAGCGGAGAAGACGGCGGAGGAGACGAAGGTGATGTTGGTGATGGTGGTGATGGTGATAGTAGGGATGGTGCTCTGGAAGGGGATACTTCTACTATTGCTGCTGCTGTTGATGCCGTTGCTGTTACTGCTGTCGTTGCTAGTACTACTGCTGTTACTACCGTCGTTGGAGCAACCGGGGATCCTGAAAACGAAGTTATCACTCTTTTACGTGCTGGAAGTAGATCAGCTTCGAGAGACTTGGTGCTGCATACCACTGTAACATTGACACCTACACCGACTCCGCCACCACCGTTATCAAATTGAGCCACCACACAGCCATTATTATTGCTGCTATTACTATTATTATCATTATTATTATTTTTATTTTTATTTTTATTTTTATTTTTATTATTATTCTCATTATTATTATTATTATTATTATTATTATTATTATTATTATTATTATTATTATTATTATTATTATTATTATTATTATTATTATTATTATTATTACTATTACTACTGTACTATTTTTTTCTTTTCCTTCTTTTTTTATCGTCGACATCTCTAATAATTTTGCCTTCTTTGATTACTCCTACGATTATTATTATTCATTATTATTCTATTATTATTATTAATATTATTATTGTTATTATAAAGCACTCTCTCATACACACATTGCCATCGTTATCATCATTATCGCTATCATTGTCATTATAATTATCATTATCATTATCATTATCATTATCATTATTATTATCATTATCATTATCATTATCATTATCATTATCATTATCATTATCATTATCATTATCATTATCATCAATAATATCTCCAGTCAACGTACATTTATCATGAACTTTGTTATCAATGTTGTCAGTGCTGACTGAGAATAGCCACAAGCCGTCGGCTTTCTGACCATTTCAATAGAGATAAGCGGTTATCCACGTGTGTGTAGGAGTAAGGAATTGACGTACCGAAGGTGAAAATAATGCGTTTGTGCCTACGACTCTCTTCTTGTATTGCGAGTGGCATTGTTTATATACGCCGTTAATATATGATATGTGAACGTGTCATAATTGATCATTATTGCGTATTTAAAAATCTTATCACAAAATAAGAAATCTAAGCTGAGCTCTCGTTGCAATGGGAAACCTGAAAATTATCGAGCGTAGCGTATCTTTCGTAATGAAAATTTACATTCGTATGAAGTCTGATTATAAATGCGAAAGGCATGAAACTGAAATACGGCAGCAGCACCATTAACATCCTACTTCAATAATTCCTAGATGCACCAAGTGGAAGAAAAATAATAAAGTTTTATATATGATATCTAACTCTTCCCCCCTCACACACACACAAATGAGAGATTTTGTTTCTTTTTTCTTTCATTTATTTCTATTGTGATTGAAGAAGGACTGTATAATGCGTTCTACTGCAAGAACGTACGTAAAACGCGTAACTAAACTATATATGCCAATTCCTTTTGTAATTACTAGACTTATTTTTCAGGTCTGGATCTTGCTTCCTGTTGTGTAAAAAGATTTTCTTAAAATATTGAGTAATCAACATGCTTCGATAGGATTTTATATTAAATTATAATAACTTCAATTTCGTTATATATATATATATAATAGGCAATTCCATGAATCCGTCAATATATTTTAATGTTTTATAAATATGTACAAAAATATCTATTCTGAGTGAACTAACTAACGTATTTAATGTGTTTTTAAGACGATATACGATCGTTTCGTTTTAATTACAGGTAAAACTTTTAGGCTCTTTTCATCCATATCTAATTAAATATGGTATATTTACTATTATATAGTAATTTAACATCGTGTTATATCTAATATTGCTTTTTTTTTGTTTATGATTCTCTTTATTATTGTGTGACAAATGCTTTCAAGAAATAATTATTCTTGCATTAATTTTGTATTAATTGAAAGAAATATATATGTACCGATATTTATGATATTGGATTGAGCAAAAAAAGATTGATTATGTGATTTATTTTATACTACAATTATTTATATTATAAAATAAATTAGAAAAGAGCAATTTTTTCAATATTTGACCAAGTCCCCTCTTATCGGCACACATATGCTTATTTTTATAAGAAGTCTATTCTTAGAGATGGATGAAAAAATGGATATAGATTTATAGTTTATATCAAATAAGATATTTGAAAAGAAATAGAAGGAAATTGTGCACTTAGGAATTTGTGACTGATTTGTGGGATGTGCTGCGTTATATTAAAATGTAATATAAAAATCACTAGTGTATCATTTATATCTATGAATATTATTTCTTTAATATATACACTGCCTGTCATTTTTCTAAATAAAAAAACGATAAAATATACCGTATAAGCTTGCAGCAACGTGTGTAAATAAATGCACTCTGAGTGATTTTGCTGTTAATTGCACATAACGTTTATTATGTGTAGAAGTATCTCTTCATGTGCAAGCATGTGCGATGTTCATTATAAAAACTTGCGTTTTATTATTATTTAAAAATATTTTCAATCTGTTTTGGTATGTCATGAGAGAAATATAAAGAAATGTGTTGAAACATAACTGTATTAGAACAGTATTAGAATTTCAGTTTCATGCCTTCTAACAAATTATTACATAAGAATCGTATATTGAAAAGAAAATAATAAAAAAATTAAATTAAATTGAATTAAAAAAAAAAAAAAAATAAAGTCGCGAATTCCAGTTTTCATAACATATCGATGAAGTAAAGAAATCTTTGTCTCTTTAGATCATAACTTACATTACGTCAACACCGGGTAGAACATACACAATACGTTGTACTGTATTTACCACAAACACCATTGATCCGTGTTCCATTAGTGCAAGATTCAAGAGATCGTTTCTTGAATCTAGAAGACCATTGCATGTAAAAAAAATTGTAAATTCGAAAAATCATTTTTATTTTTCGATACACGTTATGCAAGATTTGATGCTCTTTGAAAAAAAGGAATCAGGAAGAAAAAGAAAAACAGAGACTAAGAAAGAGAGAGAGAGAGAGAGAGAGAGAGAGAACACAAAAAAATGCCTGTGACAGACAAAACATACTGATTAGAACAATTTTCTAAAAGAAACTTTTATCATCTGAAGATATTGCTAACTTAAGTGTGCAGGTTTCTTACCATGTTTAGACTATCAGAAAACATCACACAAAATGCAGAAGCGATTTAATGTGATGTGATACATAATATTGTGAATTTTTATTGTGAAAAACTCATTGAAAAAATGGTGTTTGTATAATATCAAAACTACGAAGATGTTGCTAAATTATAAAATGCACGCCAATGTCCTTATCACGAGCTCGAGCGATAAAGAGATACTTAATATGAAAATGCCCATTTAAAGAAAAAGAAGATGAAGGGGGGGTCATGAAAAGAATTTTTGCAGCACTTGTCAATAATAAAAAATAAAAAACAAGTAAATAAAATTTAATATATAGAAAATAATAATTTTGTTACAAATTTGCAATTCTCTATAGTTTTATCGGTAGGTCATAGATTATTGTTTTTTCAGAATTTATACTATTTTGTTGCTTATTAAAAAAAATAATATTAAAAATTGCTATAAAAACAATATACTTACATTATATCTTTTTATTTAAACTGAATTTTTATCGGTTTTAATTTATATACAATCTTATTGCGTAATTAACATTAATTTTTCTGATGACATTTTTTGTTTAGCAATATAGATATCGGACGCAAATTTATATGTATATAACGCGATCGAATGTTTTACATCGATCTTATTATTATTAATATTATTATATTATAATTATAATTATCTTTATTATTATTATTATTATTATTATTATTATTATTATTATTATTTGTAGTTTAATTTATAAATATGTGATGCTTCCTCATGAAAGTAGTTTTAACTTATGGTTTAGTTTTCTTTTCTTTAATAACTCTTATGGGAGTAGTAAATCCAATTTAAACAAATTATAAACATTTATTTTATTTATTTCATTATTACACATACAGTTCTTAATAGTTTTATAAATTACAATGTTAGCATTTAAAAATGTAACTTTATAATCCAAGGTTAATAGAATTTTTATTTCTTATTAATTGTTTATGAAACATAAAATAAATAAAATTTTTAATGAAACATTGTATTCTCGTAATATGTTACTGGGTTTATGGATTCCGAATATTGCGAATTTGTAACAAAAACTAGTTTATTATTATGATTATTACTCTTTGATTTTTTGTAAATTAGTTCTCTGAAATTATTATTTTTTGTTTATCTTATTTTATGCCCGAAAATGTAGTAGTCAAACGAAGTAGTCTGTTTGCTATAAAGGATAGCAAAATCGTAAAAATCGAAAAAGTCAGAAGATAAAAAATTGTATCAAATTAATTACGTACGTTTGTCGAGTGTTAATATATAGTGAATTCATCGATACATATATATATTTAATTAATTAAGATCGGCGATAGATTTATTCATGTACTTATTATTATTTTATTTTGAAGAAAAAGAAAAAGGAAAACAAAAAATTTGAGCGATCAGAGATGTGTTTAAAAATGGATCGATGATTGTAATATATGTTCTCGATCGTTATTAAACGTTTTTTGCCGGATTTGAATGGATAGTATCGTTCCTTTTGTAAAATTGCAGCAGCGCTGCAAAAATGATGAGAACAAATATAGACATTTTACTACAATAAGATAAGCGAAAATAATAGACATGAGTGAAGTGTCCAAAAGTGTTTTGCGCATGTGTGCTGCATATGTGGAAAGAGAGAGAAATGGGAATTTCTATTTTGTTTTAATTATTATAATAATAATAATAATTATTATTATTAGTTTATTCGCCGCAAAGAGAAGGTCTCTTGTGGTATGAAACTTTTTAAAGAAATATTTCATGCTGTAGATAGTGTATCCCGCCAGAGTGTAGCGCGCATGTATATAAATATACTCGCACTAACTAAAAAACTAAAAGAAAAGAATGTAAAACAACAAAAAGAAAGAGATGTCATGTTTTTTACGGTTAGATATGTCTGTTCTTCTTCGGGGGTAAATAATGGAATAAAATAAAAGGGATTAAGTAAATAAGAATATATAAAAAAGAGGAAAAAAATAGAAAAAAGAAATAAAATAAAAATATGTGAAGATAAAAAGCGAAGAGTCCAAAGGAAATCTCATATTGAATTTTAAATAAGGCTTAAGTGATAAGAGGAATGAATAGTAATAATAATAATCGTGGATAAGACACATGACCTTGCTGCCTGTTATGCAGTCGATCTAGCTCATAAAATTCGTTAGACGATTTTTAATATATTATGGCTGATTGCTGGATAAAAAAAAAGTATGGTTGTGAGTAAATAATGCCTGAGATCGAGATTGTAATTTTGTTACTAACTACTCCTGTACACCTGTCCCATAGAAGGACTGTTATATATTGTTACACAGTGATATTGTATTTCAAGGATTCAGTTTGTATGCTTTAGTCGTATCTTTACGAATTGAATAAGATAATTTGGACCAAGAGCGACTTACGTATACATACATACATACATACATAATGAATATATACATATATACAGCAAATATATATATGTATGTATGTGTGTGTATGTATATACAAAAACGTTTATTTCCTAGGATCGATGATATTGTCTTTATGGTCATGCATTTTGCTG
Organism: Polistes dominula; assembly: GCF_049000335.1. Taxonomy (NCBI): domain Eukaryota; kingdom Metazoa; phylum Arthropoda; class Insecta; order Hymenoptera; family Vespidae; genus Polistes; species Polistes dominula. The sequence goes on from NW_028301147.1 coordinate 7,931,268, forward strand.
GGAACAGACTGTATCGTTATATCGTCATGATATTCATTATTCCAATGTATAATTCGATAATACAAATGCTCTGTCTTGCTTTTCTTTCATTACTTCTGTAAAATAAGTATAAAAAACAAATAATTAGTCAAAGCTGCATTTTTTATAAGTTAAGATATTCAGTTCATACGATGCTTTGATATTTTTAGTGTCATCATTATTTTTTTGTTTTTGTTTTTTTTTCATATAATGTCTTTTTAATATTATTTATATTTCATTCATTGAAATGCAATAGAAATGCAGTCTATGTGTAGATCTCAATTTCTGTATGGATGTCGTAATATTTTCATTTAAAAAAATACCACGTTTTGATTAAAATCCCCAAAAATGATACTTTTTAAACAACATACTAATGATTTTCGATAGTAATTTCCTATATCACTGACTATTAAATTATAGTTACTTATTCCACTTAATATCAAAGAATTACCTACGTGTGTCAGTTATATGCATAGTTTATCGATATAACATTCAATAGGAGATGCTCGGCAAATAATAGCTATTTTTATGGAAATTGGCAGCTCGTGCTTGTTGGTAATATCTCATATCTGAGTATGTATGCATGCGCAATTTGACAGAGAGAACTCAGAAAAACATGCAGATCTTTTTTGACATATTTGTGAAAGTAAATATAACGGGGAGGGAGTCAGTGTAACTAAATGTTATTTTGTACATATAATAGAAAGAAAACATTGCACCGAAAGAGAGGGAGGATAAAAAATTGCATATAAAGATAAAAAAAAGGAAACAAAAATAAAGTAATAAAGAAATGCTACGAAAAGCCCAAAGTAACGGGAGTGTGTAGTAGTTTCAACGTTCTCTCACTCCCTCGCCACAATACACGCGCCCCTGCGTGCACACATACCATACACATATGTGGATACATATATATGTATATAACAATAAATAATAAACTGTGTATTATTATATCTGTCAAATAACCACATAGGATGTGGTTGAATACTTCTATTATTGCATAAGCATGACGACACCAAAGAAAAATTGGTGGTTTTTAAGAAAGGCAGTTAAAAGAAAATGAAAATATAATTGATGCAATGTGAATATGTACTAATAATCTTACCAAAAACTATATCATATTTCTTTTTCAAATGATCGATAAAATATAAGACACACGTTAAACTAATCGAAAATGTTCATATTTAGGTAAAATATATTCAGCTTCCGGCTAACCATAAATCTTTTTTTGGTCTTTTTTTAAAAGTACATTTTTTACATTTCTATGCATCTATTTTGTTTCTCAGTTATCTTTTATCTATCTTTTTTTGGACAAGTATATTCTTTCAGTTTATTGTCCTGCACATTAAGCTTGCGATTAATCTGAGAAAATGAAACAAAATACAGTATGTGGAGAAGATAATTATAATGCTGCAACGTATATATTTGCCAATTGATTTTGTTAAATGTATGTATATACTAATAAGAATTTTGCGAGAAATATCATTTTTTTTAATCAAAATATTTTCTATATATATTTGATATTTTCTTTTTGATAATCAAAGTATCATTAATGTTTCTTTTTCTTTGTTCATAATGAAAAGAAGAATAAGGTATTTGTAATACTAATGTACAGATAGACCATATATATGGTTAAAACAAATTTTTCAATACTTTCACTGATATTCTTTGTCAATCAGTTCACATTAATCTTATTGAACATTTTCATATTAAACGCAAATGAAATGCTTATTAAAAATGCAAATATTTATGATTATGATTAATTACATCATTATCGTATAAAAGTATAAAAAATACAAAAAAACGAACACTTTTTCTACACTTTCACTTTCTACCCTTGCGAGCATTCTCTGTTAATTTCATTATTGTTTCTTCGTTAATTATTTCTCCATGCTTTTCTAACATTTCTATTAAGAGAGGTTCTTTCATTAAGAGTACAGCTGAAGTTGCTACGAAGTTTGTGATAAGTTTTTTTATAATATTTATTTTTTTTATAAATTTTAGTATTTTTTCTTTATTCCTGTAAAAACGATAATATATTATAATAGCTAGTAAAGTAAATATTAGAATTATTAGATATAATTTAAAAAATTTTAGTAAAAATAATAATTGTATGAAAGTAGTTGCTTACTCTGCTATGGTAGGATTTGTTTTCTGCAACTTTTCCTTTCTTTGAGTATCTTGTTCCTTTAAAAAGGTATGGTAATCAAGTATAGATTTCTGGCATTCAATTTTTAAAATTAGTTGTTTTTGAAATGCATTTTCAACAGATTGTTGATTTGACAGGATAGCGTCGTTCAACATAAATAACTTCCTCATAGCCATGATCATTTTCCTATTTCAATAATTCTTGTTATATTTTATCTTTATATTTGTAGATAAAAAATAATATAAATTTTTTTTACAAGATATTCGATCATACTTTTTAATGTCAGTTTTATATTTATTAAACATAATGTCTTGTATAGTACAACCACGAAGACATAGTTTAATTGCATTATTATTTATAATTGCTTTGGCTGTAGAATCTTGTAGCATTTCAAAACTATCCTCCTTACTTTTTGTAGATGATTTATTTTTTGCTACAACAAATATAAAATTGTTATTATTTATGAGAAAAAGATTTAAAAAAATATCTTATCTTAATACAAAATAACAACATACTGTAATTTATTTTAGCTTTAACCATTATCTTCTTGGAATTTAGGCGACTAGTTGATCCTCTTAAAATTTGAATTTTTTCTTCTACAGGTTTATGGTCATACAACGAAACTGCTCCGATTGGAAATTTTGCAACATTTTTTCTCAGGCGCCTTAATGCTTGTTCTAAATTCTTAAAATCTGACATTTTTTTAATAACAAAGTATTTTTGGCGTAAATGATAGTGAACTTTACGACTTTCACAACATCAACAAAAAGGTTATAATTTCTTCTTCAAATTACATATGCACTGAATAAGAAACAGATATAGAGTAAAGTCACGTGTGTTCTTCTAATTTATAGTTTTCCACCTAGAGGGTGAACCTATCGTGCAGCTTAAAGCGCCTCTGTTCTTACGTGGTACTATTAATTCCCTAAAAGTTTCTAGGAGATTTCATTATGCATGTGTTACAATATTTGAAAGTTTTATTTTAATTTAATTTCTTTAATATAGAATAAATTGTTTGTATAAAAGTGTATTATTTGTAATACATATATTTTTGTTTTTATTAATAAATAATAAACTATATATAATAAATAAAGCTTCATTAAATATACAATATAAATATTGTGAACAGTGCATGCTGTGAAGTGATATTTAAAAGATATTTAAAAATAAATCGTAATCAAGATTCGATATTTAAATAATTAAAATGTTATTACAAAAATGTTTTGTCGAATATTATATTATTTATGGTATAGGTAACTTACTAGATTATCACTGTTATAATTTTGTGCTAAAAATATTATTAATTATATTGTTTTTTTTGTAGAAATATTCTTATGAGCATCACACATAGTCAAACATGGATGATACGTTGAAATTGTATTTTTTTCAAGACAGGACTTCTTGAATGAATAAAAATTATATTGTACAGGTAATCATTATCATTTAAATTACTTTTTTGATGAATTATAAATCAGGTAAGTTATTTTTTAATTAAAATTTAAACTGCTAAGTGAAAAAGCAAGAAAATCTCTGTCGGTTCACACTTCTAATTGTTTGGAATGCTAAAAAAAAGCAGGCTTATAATGATAATAAGATCTAGATATCCGTTTTTGTGAATAAATATTGCTATTCATATCTAATTTTACAATTAGTTCATAAATAAATTTAATTATGATAAATGCATTGCTTTTACAGTGTTATCAAGTCTAACAAATTATCTAACATTCGTGCTACTTCTACAAGCCAGCAGTTCTTCGAAAAATTAAAACTATTAGCTATGCTTACATATAATAAAGGAAAATGTAGAATAAATTACTCAGGTTAATTGTTTTCATATGAAATAATACTTACGTTAGAAAGAGAATAAAATGATAGATAAAACTTCTCTTAGGAATTACAATTGTAAAAGTTTTTATCGTTTGAAAAAATTGTCACAAAATAGAAAGTAAATATAAGAAAATTTCAAGAAATATTAGCTAAAAAATTATTAGGAGTGCAAATTTATTAATAAATGAATTAATTAATAAAAATTATTAAAGCTGAAGATACAAAATAACCTTGTTTTTCAAGCAGTCGGTGTAATATTACCATTTGGAAAAATGCTTTTGAAACAAAAATTAGACGCGCATGTACTTTATGTTAGTCAAAAAATAGAGGTCATTCAGACCGATCAGAAGCAAGAAAAAATGTATAGAAGACAGTAACTTTTTATTCAAATTCTCCTGACAAATGGCAACTTTGCATAGACTGTTTTAAAATTTTACATTCAAAATAATTTTCTCAAAAAACTAAAACTATGTTTTTATATTTCTTATATAATAATTTAGAGTCATATTATATTTGTTAAAATATTCTTCCAAATTCCATACTTATATTTTTTGCGAGTAGTTAATATAAGTTCATTCATATATGAATGACGCGGCGGTTTAAGTGTTACGAGGGATTAACTCTCATTAATAATCGGATGTTTGATGGTGTGGTTTAAAAGAAGAAAATGTAGTAGAATACGTCGTGCAAATAATCGTGAGCAAATAGAAAAGACTGAACGGTAGGTAATAGCGAATAGAAGTTAATCGGCCGCGTGTGCGGTGAACTATTTAATTTGCGTTAGTGGTGGCGTCGGCGGTGGGAATCTAAAGTTACACCGAACTCTCTCGCTCTTTGAGGTTGCAGGCCGAGTTTGGCTAGTGGTTGATGGTATTCTACAGAAATGAAGAGAAAGGGGGATGAAGGGGTTGGAAGGTTGAACGAAGTCAGTAACGTAACAGGATGGTGGCTGCTGAAGGTATAGGTGTACTCGTAAGGAGGGAGGGAAGTGGGAGAGAGGGAAGGGAGTTGTAAGGTGGTCTCTAAGGGATGAGGATTGGTAAATGGGTGGTAAAGGATAGAAGGGGAAAAGAAAAAGAGAAGGAGGAGGAGGAAGTGGTGGTTTCAGACTGCGGTCTGAGGTCCTCGTAAGCTCGTATTGTTCGCGCATGTCGTGCAAATCCACACGCTCATTACATACATATGTATAAACAAATACAAATACGTAAGTAAGGTATACGTTTGTATATGTATATATATCAAGGTGAGTTAGTATATATATAAGTTGGTAAAGCGTCGGTACCACGAGTAAAGTGAAGGAACCGAGCGTCAGCGAGAATTACCGAGCACTTCCGAGTACCGATTCACCGCGAAACTTGATTCGGCTCGAACGCAAGCAGCCGGTCAGTCTCTCGCTGACGCTCGGTGCGACGAGTACTGGTCGGATTGGTTATGGGCTGGAGATTTCGTGTGTGCACCTAAATCATTATTATATTATAAATATTATATAAATAAAAATTGAGGATAATAACATAAAAAGTTCTGCGTGGACAACTAAATCGACCTTCTCCTCTTTCGAGGAGAGGGCGGAGGGCGGCAAGTCCTCCGCCTTGAAAGGTCTTACCCTCTCTATTTATCTTCTCTATATATCATTCTTTTCTGGGAGAGATTCGTTCTTCTAAGGAAAATCATTACTGTCAAAATGAAGTTCGTTCGAAGTATCCTTCGATGGTCATGGAAAATAAAATGGAACCACGTGGAACAGCAACGGAACCTCGTGTTCTCCACACGATTTCTTTTTATCCTTCATCTTCTTCTTACCGGTGAGTTTATTGTTTAAATATATAAACACAAGAGATGTTTAAAAAATTATTAAACGTTTTAATAGAATATTGTTAGATACAGCTTTGTTATAACAAGTTTGCGTGAAATTATTTAGTGTTAACATGGCTTTTCTTTCTCTGTAGTTTTCCATTTTTTTCTTATATATATATATATATATATTTTTTTTTTTTTAATAAAACCATGCACTAGCTACTAATATTGGAGATATTGTATTTGGAAATATATATAGATATTTAAAGAAAAACTAATTTATACCCGGCGATTTTATGGATTTGTAATGGAGAAAGAATATCTATAATTTTGTTGACCTGTTAAAAGATAGGGGATTCGTATGAGTTAAATCGTTTGAATGGCTCGGTAGGTACATCTGCTATTTTTGCAGAACGTTAAACTACCTTGTTTGGCGAGAGTATACGATTGTGGTGGATGATGAAAGTATTCCTGCAACTGGTGTGCAATCGTTGCCGCTACGATAATCGTTCCGAGAATGGTGGTAACGTTTTCGTTTAAAAAGTTATTTTTTTTTAATTTGTCTAGTTTATTTCGAAGTAGTAAAATATATAATCACATTCTTCGGGACACGTATCGTTATGAATTATATAATACTATTATAATTATATACAGTGATTTTGATAATGTTAACATTTTATTGATTTCTAATTTTTGTTTGAAATTACAAAGTGTATTGTTAAACATATTTTTATAATAAATACGACTTAACGATATATGTTTTGTGGGATAATAATAATCGTCACTGCAGCATAAAAAATTACAGTCGATGCGAAATATCGTTGGAAAAGAGAGAAATAGGGAGAACGCTTATGAAATTTATATAAACGCATTGTTTTAATATGTTTGTAAAATAGAAAAAACAAAAGGAAATAAATAAAATATGTATACTCGCGTATCGTTTAGTTATAATTTAACGGTATAATAAATTACTAGCTGTTAATGCAACTATATACACGTTGGATACTTATCAACATTTTTATGATCTTATCGAGTATGTATATATACACGTATATACATAGGATTTACGTAGCGCGATGTCATCGACGGTCGTATAAGCTTTAGAAGTATTAAAGGGTATTTTAGATAGTAAATTTACGAAAAATATGGGAAGATTCAGGATGATACACAGTTAGAGTATTTGACAATAAGCCGACATGCATACGTGGTAGAGTGAATCTGTTGTAAAGGGTGTGAAAACGCAAGCCGACGCAAACCCCTAAGCCGATTGTCCAATCATTGTGACGTTTTATGTATATATCTAGGAACTTTTTGTTTTGTCTTTTATTTTTTTATATTTTTTTTTACTTTTTATGGAGCAGTTTATAAAGTTAATAGAGAGCAATACGATTGTTATCCATAAAATTGAAGTTAACGTAGCAGAACATTGTGTATAGTGTAATAATCAAGTATTCAAGCAGAGAGAGAGAGAGAGAGAGAGAGAGAGAGGAGGCGTTAAGGGATAATATCAAGCGTTGTTTCTCTAAACAACGAGGAGACGATCTACACGATAATCCAGGATATCTGTGGCGGAGAGAGATCGTCAAAACAAAATTCACTTCCTTCGGCGATATGGCGTAGAGGATGGCGTCTCGAAGTTTACTGTACACGAATTCCTTCCCTTTGCCCTGAGGATATTATTTGTGCGTATTATGCAGCCTATGTATTGCTAAATTAGTTCCTACAAGCTATGTATTGTTGTATAGTTTAGTCTGTACATGGGATACGAGAACTCAAGCGTAAAGTTAACTTCAGGATTTAACGTTTTAATACTAAGAAGATTATCGTGGATAGTAGGTTAAAAAAGAGTTAAAAAAGGAATTCAAGCGAAAGGGATTTAAAAAGGGTTCCTTTCTACTTAGGACGAACTTGATTGTGAGTCTAAGTTAATGTGATTGCTGAACAGACGGCATGTCGAACGAGGAGAATACGCACGCGCGAGTTTTCTTTTTCAATTATATTATTCTTATTAGAATATCTTTAGAATTTCATTTAGTTTGTGTTTATTATATTATTACAATTACTATTTAATATTTCTTTTTATTTTTTTTAATAATTACATATCTAATTTTTGTTTAACATGATAACATTTTTTTTTAATATTTATAGTTTATTTTTATATATAATTATACGTACATAATTACAATTGCATATTTTTTTTAATTTACTTAATAGAATTGACGTCACAGATCAGAATTACGTCACATATCGTATTACATAAAAAAACATTAAAGAGCATCATTTCGGAGGTTGATCTACTTTCTATCACAGTTACATTTCATACGCGAATAAAAATTTATGAATACGTGTTCGCTTTTTACTTTCACGTTCTTTAAAGCCAGGAAGGATTTTTTTTTATATGAATCCCAACAGTTTCATTTCATTTTATACTTTGATAGTTTCCTGTACTGATGCTAATTATACGTATTACCCTTTGATGAGAATTCTTAACGTAGCCATTTTACCGCTAGCTTTTTATTTCGGGGAGTTTCGTACGATTTACGATCGATTCATTGTTAATGCGATAAAAGAGAGAAGTTTCTTCGGCCAAAGAGACTGTGTATGTGTGCGTGTTGTGTGTATACCAATAAATACATGCTCTCTATGTGTATATATCTTTGAACTGCAGGAGCAGTTGGGAAGGGCCTATGTTAATCGATCAGGCGCTTTGACGTAAGCCGCGCATTAATAATTCCCGCGAGAATTAACGATTACATTCTAGTAGCTACGATGGATCGATCTATTTGACAAAATTATCGTCTTCGATCATTTTAAATTTGTATTAAAGTTAAAGTGATTTTTAGTCTATGCATATAATTATATAAATAAATAGTATATATATATTATTAAGAGACACATTTGATTATTTGGAATAAATTTAATCAATTTTAAATCACAGATAATAAAACATTTTTCTATAGAAATTAAATGATATCAAAAAGAGTACAATATAGTGTACATGATTATTTTTATAAGCAGAAGCTATTAGGATATTTGAAAGTTAATTTGATTTTTTTTTTATTAGAATGTCCTATATTTATAATGGCAGTTTGATAGAGTATTAATTTCCAAGTAAAAAACTATTACGTATTGTTTGTTTTTAAAGTTAATTATTAACGAAATATTTTATATGCATTTACTTATGTCTTGTATGGGTTATTTATATTTATTATATTATCATATATCTTACATGTCTGATTTATTTCATTATTTAAAACTAGAAAGAGAGAGACAGAGAGAGAGAAATATCTGCTTGTTAAATTCAATTGAACTCGCAAAAGGGAAATTTTCGAAGTGAGATGTAAAGTCTGTTGTTAATTAAACTTAATACGACAGATGATCAACGTAAATCTTCCTTCATGACGATTCAGTTCAAATATAGTGGCAAGCTTGTAGGTGGTGCGTTGTAATAGCCAGTAGATAGGAATGATTTTGATCAGACGATTGAAACAGAACTTGCTCGGTATGTAGAGTCCTTTCCTTTGTACATACAACTACAACATTCCGTGCATTTCTGTTCTGCATATCTTCATTCCATTACCTACGTAACGTTCTATGCTAACGGAAATTACGCAATTGCACGCTCGTAAAACGTATAACATTGGGTAAAAAATGATATTTATTAATCGTAACATTGCGTACGCAGGTTACAGAATTGTTTTTTTTTATTCTATTCCTTTTCTCTTGTATATGTGTATAATATGTATGTTCGTATCTTTCTTTGTAAGGCATGTACGTGGTACGTGTATATTCTTTATGCATTTCCCTTTTAATTACAATATTAGCTGTACGTTTCGTGGCACAAAGCTTTCGAATTGTAAGTAATATGAGGCAGTACCGTTGGTAATGTTAACTTTCCTAGTGTCATAATAAATCAGTTTTCATTTTTCTAGGGGAAAAATTTACTCTTTTTTCTGGACAGAGAAAAAACTTCGTAAACGTTTTCTTCTTTACAAAGGGCTAAAAACGTTGAATGTAGTTAGTTTAGGATTATCTTTTTCGTAGATTCGAGTGAATATTTCTGTTTTTTATTTTTATATTTTTTGCGAAGAAAGGGGATAGGAGTTTCGGGGTAAACTTTTGAAAAGAAAAAAAAATAATTTACATGTATTTAGACGAGTATATTTATATATATATATATATAAAGACGTTGGAACACAATACCAATTTAGTTGGAGAAAATTTGTTTTCTTTTTCTTTCTTTCTTTTTTTTTTTTCATAACGAGTGTTTCTCCAGATTTTTTTTTGTAGCTTTTACTTCTTCGACGACAATGAACAATAATAAATGCAGGAAGAAAGTTTTTTCTACGTAGATACGTAAATCATGCCAAGCGTTGGATTTACAGCCGACAGGCTGGCCATTTCGTTCGAGTCGATAGATCGTACGAAATTTCGTACATACCCATACACGTATTTCGAGATGTCTGACTGTAACGGTCTTCCATCACTGTGACTTTCCTAAGTGAGTTAAGTTACCTAGCTTGTTCGTACTTTTTCATATTACAATAGGTTTTATATAAGATTAATTGATGGATCGATTGAAACTAGCAGAGAAAAATGTTTAATAGTGTTATGTTTCTTGGAAATTGCTGATAAGACGAGGTCTTTCAAGGAAATAATCAATCATAAAAATACATATTAGTATATTAACAAAATTCTTAATAATATTTTTATAGTTACAGACAATTGACGTTGAAAGACATAAAAATGAATTTATTAACTGGATTATTATTAACAGTTATAATGTTATTAGCATAAATAAAGGAAAATTGTTTTCGAAGGATTACATATACTTTAGTTGATTCGTTGATAGGAAAGATTTTTCTAGGCACGTTCGCTTTCTTATATCTCGATTTTTTTCTGGGTTACATACATGGTAAGAGTGTGTGTGTGTGTGTGTGTGTGTGTGAGAGAGAAGAAATGTTTTGAGAGTAAGATGGAGATAGAGGAAAGTATGTCGAGCATTTACGCGTGAGGCTTATGAATAGGATATGTAATTTTATGCGTCAAAAATTTTCTTTCGACTCACGGAACGACATTCGCTAGAGGGAACGTGACACGCTTATGCGAACTTTTACTTATTGGTGATGATAGTTATGTATGTATCTGAGGTATAAAAGAAAGAGATAGATAGATAGATAGATAGATAAAATCAGAGATGGAGCATCGATGTATAAAGCGACAATTCGGTTTTGCAAGTTGCTGATTTCGCATAAGTTCTACCTGACAAGAATAACGATGTTGCACGTTGCTTTTGCAGAATTCTACTGTACAATCTTTCTTTCTGCCTGTCTGTCTATTTTTCTCATAACAATCGTATATGTGTGTTTATATGTATATGCATATGAAGAGAGAGAGAGAAACTGATAATCTTCAAGAATCCTAAAGTTTCGTAGATGGTATGTACCAACAGATGTTTGTTTAATAACACGACCACGTAACAACGAATATTCGTACATGAATAAACTTAAATCGTTCGGGCTTACAATTAGAGAGGAAACAAAAGACTTTAGAATATTATACGTTCGACACTTTTTTTTTAATCCATTAGAAAAATTATGGGTTATAATATGGAATGATGATTATTAACGATAACATGAAATTATTCGTGTAGCTTAAATTGATGAAAGAAACACACACATACATTGGTTCTTCCATTTTTTTTCTTGTCTGCTTTAATATTTCGTCAAATTTTATATAAAAAAAAAGAAATAATTCAATCAAAAGAAGATAATTCAAAGTGATTTTGATTTTTTAAATTTTTTCAATCTATTTGTGAAAAAAAAAGAAGAAGAGATAAACTGTGAGCTAATTTAGAGCCGATAGATTGAAATGAAAAAGTAGTTAACGAGCTATAACGAATGGCCGTTTACAAATTTCCATGTTCCTCGCGGTTGGATATAGGAGGAGGTGTTGAGCTGTATCGAATATCCGTTTCTCGAATGTGCTCGTACTCATGTCGGTGCAACGGGACCGTGTAATAATCACGTATTCGTGTTGCACAACACCAGAAAGATACAGAGGGATAGAGAGAGAGAGGAGAGAGAGAGAGAGAGAGAGAAAGAGAATGTAATAAAGGAAAGAGAAAGAGAGATAGAACATGTAATCAGAGAAAGACAGAGAGAAAGAGAAAGAGAAAGAGAAAGAGAAAGAGAAAGAGAAAGAGAAAGAGAAAGAGAAAGAGAAAGAGAGAGAGTGAGAATGAAAGCTGTAGCAAAGGGTAACAAACGTATGTATATTGGCTTTACGTAACAGTGTAGGTGTGTGCATCATTATGCACGTGCATCGTCTGTAGAGATGCTTGCATGTGAAGAGAAGGAGAGAAATAGAAAGAGAGATAGAGAAAGAGAAAGAGTCAGAGAGGTATATAGGCCGAGAGAAAGAGAGAGAGAGAGAGAATTGGAAATGAGAAGATATGGTTGGAGTGAGAGAGTGAGTAGAGGGAGAAGAGATTTGCAGCTGTATGCGCTGAACGCAGCAATGCAACCACCCCTTTCACAGGGGGTCAGTTTATCCTTATCGGGGGTACCGTGGCACATAAATCAAAGTGTTTACTCAGTAACCATTGGGCGCGTGCCGTGGAATCGGTAGGGTGAGTATAGTGAGAGAGAGAGAGAGAGGGACAGAGAGAAGAGGAAAACGGAGCCAGCTCAGGGCTAATAATGAGCATTGGTGTTTCTCTAGCTCGTAGCGAGGAGTCTGGTCGGACCAACCAGCCAACCCCCATTCACCCATCGTCAAGACTATCCGCATGCTTGATTCTCCACGGCCATTCATCGTTTCGTTCGAGCATTGAAAGTTCATACGCATCGTACTAAAGAGACCGACAGAACTATCTTTATTTCTCTTTCTCTCTCCCTCTCTCTTGCGCGTGCATACGCACACCCATACACATACACACACATACATACTTTAGCTATGTATATTTCTATCTATTTCTTTCTTTCTTTTTTTTTCTTTCTTTTTTCTTTCTTTCTTTTCCTATTTCCTTTCTCTATCCTCTTCTACGGTGAATCAAGTACAGTATTAAGAAAAGAGAAAAGGCATGCCTCGTGAAAACTAGACTAGAGAGCTTTAGTGATAGGGAGATTGAAAGTTTTCCGTCGAGTTAAAGTCAAAAGGAAAAGAGAAGACCGTAGTACGACTGTGCGACGTATGTTCTGTTCCAGGCGTAATTATCGGACACGAAGAAAAGATTCAACGTTGGAGAAATGTAGATCATACGAAAGGAATAGAGAATATAGTGTTATATTCTTTTCAATGATTCTCCATTGAGAATTTATGTAATGATTAATAATAAGTTTCTAGAATATATGCATATAATGCAAGTATTATTATGATAAGAATAATGGATTGTTTCTTGAAGATTTATCGTATTAATCATTTATTTATTTTATTAAATAAAATAATTCAATAAAGACGATCTCGAAGAAGGATAGGAAAAGGTATTTTCGAAATAATTATTTGTTCTTATCATTCTATATGTGTGTATGTATATGTATATAGGCTCATACGTTAATGGATTTAGTCTCGCGAAATTCGGATTACCCGTTGAGAGAATTATAGGGAATAAAATACGGCTTATCTTCAGCGTTCTCGGATCAATGCACATAGGTATACAACTACATATATACATACATACATACATACATACATACATACATACATACATACATACATTGAACCGTTAGACTATTGCCCGAGGACAACGCTTCATCGGACAAATATTATGCCACAAAGTTGAGTGGTACACAGGTGTACGTAGTTTATCGATTAAACTTGTGCAAGAAGAACTGACGCGCAACCTCTCTAAGTAATTTTGTTCCTTTGAGGAAACGAAGAAAATTAGAAGTTTTTGTTTGAAAGATGCGAGGATAAATAAGGATGGATATGAAAAAGAATAATTAAGAGAGAGGAAGATTGAAATAAGAAAAAGATAAAGAACATATAAAAGAAAGAAAGAAAGAAAGAATAAAAGATAGAATAGATAGAGATAGACAGATTACACTGTAGAAAAGTCGTCTTGTTACAAGGAGAAACGATTATGTGAAACAGTGTGTAATTAACTGAAGTTTGTAGTTGATAATGGTACCGCTATGAAACGATGGCCGTTGGCCATCCATTTATTCGCCGGTAATCCTTCGGACCACAATGGATCTACGACATGGAATACAGCGTAGCATCACCCACATAGTACGATCTATCGTTCCTCTCGGATGGATAGCCAGGACACGCCTTTCGAGATGCCGTTTCCACATATGTATATGTACACCGATTTCACTGGACTATGTCGGTAACAAAGGATAAACCTGGGGTAAAAACATCCCTTTTTCTTTCTATTTCTCTTTTTATTTCGTTTTCTTTCTCTCTCTCTTTTTCTGGTTTCATCACAAGTCGATGGAACTTGTCCTCTTCTCTTAGAGGAATTCTAAATAAAACAGACGACTGAGTAGTCGACCCGTTGACGATGGTGGAAGATAGCCTGAGAGTCCACTCCATCTTCGTCAAACTAATTGCCTCGCGCGTGGCACTAGCACTAACATATATGTGTGTAGGAAAATATCGAACGTTTTTATAAGAGCGTAAAATAGATAGAGAAAGAGAGAGAGAGAGAGAGAGAGAGAGAGAGAGAGAGATTTTATTTATTTTTATTTATTATTTTGTTATCCCATTTTTATTTTTTCCATTCAAATTTTTTCACGTATAGAGTACCTACCTATCATCCTCGAACGCGTTCTGGCTATTGGATAAATCGAATAAATCGAATCCATCGAAATCAATGGCAATTTGACGGTGATGAAATATAGTACGAAAGCGATGATAAAGCTAATTACAAATGATATGCGTTGATGATAAACTCAATTTTTAGTGTTAATTGTATTTCATAAAAATCCTTTAGTTTCCCTGTTGTATTTGTTGACGTTGATGCATATACTAACGAAGAACATTTGATTTATTTGAACGAATATATCTATATGCATACATATATAAATATCGAGGAGCGCATAGGATTAGCAATCCGCAACGTGGTTAATTATTTGCCGTTTACCTACATATTCTCGTATACTTTAACATAGGATAAATTTCATTTGAACAAGTCCTCTCAAATATTCCTCTGAAATGTTTCTACGATCTATTTACTATCCCGTATGAACTTTTAATAAATAAATATCGTGTTCGTAATCAATGCTATTGCAATACTCTAGCATTCGCAATATTACATCTATATTCTATATCTGATAGATGTAGATAAACGCATAGGCATAGAAATACGTATTAATTATGCGTGTATACATATATACAATATAAGTTTATAATATTTGTTACATTAATGCACGTTGAGTCGACAAGATATCAAAGATGACAGGATACCAATACTATTGCTATCAAAGGAATATATATTTTTTTGTTAATTTTAAAAGAATATTTATATATAATATATATATTTCTAGTTATTCATAGATACATATTATATTATACATACATGTATAACTTACGTGTGCATGTATAAATATGTAAAATATGTTCTTCTTATTTCCACAGAAAAAGAAAGTAATGAAACATCAACGTGATCTCTGATTCATGTGTACATATTCACATTGCTTGTGATGCAATTTTCTAACGTTTGTACAGGAATGTATTATCACGGGCATTTACATTTCCAAGAGTTGAACGTACGCTGACCGCAAATGGTGAGAATAAAGTCTCGTTTAAGAGAAAGTAAAGCACGCGATAACTCATGGTGGATAATGAGTATCGTCCGGCTGACCTGTACGCATTTAGTTCTACTGGTCGGCTATTTCGCCATAACTATTCTTTTTCTATGTCTATCTTTTTCTCTTTTTCTTCTCTCCCTCTCTCCCTCTCTCTATCTCTTCTTTTCTTTCGTTCTCGTTTTCTCTTTCTGGTTTATCCTCCTATTCCACGATAGCCAGTATCACGTAGGAACGAGGTAAAATGCAGTTCAAGCTTTTCTCATCCTTTCTTCCTGGTTTTCGCTTATATTCTACCTCTCGTTTAGCTTGGGTGAAAACGTCTTTTCGAATGTGGTTCCCAAGTACTACGTTAGTTCCTTAAACTCGAGCTTAATGGCCACCCAACGCGACACCCCATGAAAGCTTAAGTACGTTACTCGTGAATGTAATCTTAAAGGATAAAAGAAAAAGAAAAGGAATGAAAAAAGGAAAGATAGTAGTACATTTATCATCCCTTTTAAAATACTGTATCTCAAAGCATTCTGTTTCTAAAAGGAACTCAATTATCAACATAAAAGAGTAGTTTTATTATTCGGTTAGCAGCTATATTTTGATACAAAATATTTCATTGATTTTATATGAGTTACAATTAAAAGAACATTTGAGCCGTTTATTTTGAAAGTGGCCTAACTCCATTTATGTTCGAATCGAGATATTGAAAGGTTTCAATGCAATGAAAAATATACGTACAACATACTAACGAGTTATACTGCTTAAGTGTATCTAAAGGTGTTAAATTTATATTTCCTATTAAAATAGTGGCAATTATTAAGTGAATAATATGCGTTTTCTAACTACGAATGGAGTTAGGCGACTTTCAAAATAAACCTCTCATTTATCAAATAAGTTATTAAATATTATTTTCTGATTTACAGTAAATTAATTAAAATTTTCTCCTGTAATAATACTGTTTAGTTTTGGTTTAAAATGTTATTCCTTTTCTTTTTTCTTTTGGACTCATTTTTCTATGCAGAATCATTTTCCTATATACAGAGTTACTCTGTACATATAAACATGTATATAAAAAAATATATATCTTTTTAAAAATATTATGAAAGTTAAAATGATATACAATCGCGCGATTGAATGATGGACGGTAGTTGAGTGTATTCTTGTAAAAGTAGATTCTTCCTTATAGAATGTTTAATACAGTACAGATCGATTTGCAGTTTCGTATTTCAAAAAGTAATTATCTCTCCGATAGATTTACTCGGTTAATAATGAGACCCGTTAGCCTGATTCGTGCCACGAGCATTTCTCTACGGGTCCTCTTCCATGTCGAGTTTCCTATGAGGGATATAAAGTGCTTCAGTGTGACCCGGTGTTCAGTTCGATCTATCGGTTTTCCTCGATTTCACTACGGTCAGTCAGTAGTTAGTTTGAAATTTCAAAAGGTTGGTAAACCGATCGTGGTACCATAATTATGCGCTAAGGAAACTTGTTGAATTGCATTTAATGTTCTCTCTTATATCCATCGACAACAAAAATATAATTTACCTTTTAATTGAAAAGAACATTTCGCGATATAAACTAAACCTTTATTTAATTCGCTATAGAATATCCACTCATCGGAACATTCGAATATAACCAATCAAATAAATTCGAATACATCGGTTTTTCATCTTTCTACTCATTGAAGAGATTTCTAAAACGAGTGGATCTCGCATGAGAGTTGTAACGGTTAACGAATGCATATTGGTTCGTTAATTTACAATGCAATATAGAAGCTTTGTGGATATTAAACGGGACAACATCGAATGTCGATGTGGTAAAGAATAAGAGAGAAAGAGAAAGAGATAGAGAAACGAGAAACAACAAAAAGAAAGAAAAAGAGGAAGAAGGAGAGAGAGATAGAAAAAGAAAAAACTCTCTGAACCTTTTCATTTCTCCCACTATTAATCGGAAAAGTGTACAAAGAGTAGCGCACACGGCCGCCTGTTGATTTTCCCGCGATATATCTGTCGATACACTCTCACATATACGATACCACACATGTTTATATATTCTAGGTATATATTTGTATCTCTGTGTATAGGTTGTGTTGGGACGATAGTAGAGTGGAATTGAAAATCGGCCGTGGCTGAACGACGGTATCTAATCGGGAAGCAATTATGAGCACTCCGTGGCTGTGCTGGCTGCCGATCGGCTACCCACTACGATTTCTCTTGTCTATTGTATTGTCATCGAGCTGTACACCCCCCCTCCCCACAGATACTCACATAGGACACACACACACACACACACACACACACACACACACACACACACACACACACACACGATGATTCTACCAGCTCAGCCCGAAAATAAATTCACCTATGCGTTAAACGATCGCTCAATCGCGACCGATTCCTCCCCATCGTTTCCATTATTTCATGGAATTCACTTTCAGAGATGCTACTGTTTCATGATGAAATTGTATTTTTTTTTTTATTTTCCTCTTCCCTCTTTCTACCTCTCTCTCTCTTTCTCTTTCTCTTTCTCTATTCGACCTTTATAAAATTTGATTTCAACCGATATCATTTTTGTCGAAAATTAAAAAAAATGAGGAGAGTAAGGTTATTTATTTTGATTTTCGAGAAATCTGTTGTTATTTTCTTTTCCACTTTTTTCTCTCTCTCTTTTTCTTTCATTGTGCACTAAATTTTACGTCCATTTTATAATAGAGAAATAATAATGTTATTTGTGGCGGTACGTTATTTTAAAGGGCTCCGGACCTCGACAAAAGGATGTACGTCTACATTGTCGTCCACAACAATACCATTCATACCACTTTTGAGAATAGTTTCCTCGTCGTTCTTGTCGTCGTTGGTGGTCCTGAGTTGGTTTACTTTTTCTTCTGTTCATTTTTTTTTAATTCTCTTTCTTTCTTTTTTTTTCTTATAGCTGAAAGCATGTTTCGTAACTTTATAACACACCATGAACGTTAACTCAACTAGTAGATATATTCTGAGCACGCGTGGTCACTGACAAACATTAGACTTCATGTGAGTGTAGAAGCTTTGTTTGTGTGCTTCCCTTGACATTTCAGTACTCTTTTTCTCTCTCTCTCTCTCTCTCTCTCTCTTTCTCTTTCTCTTTATATGTATATGTAGTTCTTTTATGCTATCAAATTTTGAAATGTAATTTGCTTGCGAACGAAAATATAATCATTACATTAGCATACATTATGCATAGTAAATAGATAATAGTATTTGATCATTGGAAAAAGAGAGGATCGATTTTATTCGAATATTGCTGTCATTTTCCTTCTCTCGAAATAGTTGGATCAATTCTATACATACACATATATATAAACAGGGTGATTCTTGTAACGGGGACGGGTAATAACTTTTTTTAAGTAACAATAGAGAAAAATGATAAAGGAAAAAGTTATATGGCACATTACATGTTACCTTCCTATGACCTTACTTTTTTTGAAAATGCATCGATGCACCGGCTAGATGCAGTTACACTTTTTTTAAATGGAACTCTAGATTTTTTTATACCATTTGATTCCTTTTTTTATTCTGCGTTAAAAACTATTAATTCATCGAAATGTCAATAGTTTACGAAATATTTAAAGTTTTATATCAGTAATGTATTTTATTACATTGATTTAAATTGATATTGGAACAATACATTGTTATACGCTCCTTTAAATCATCGACTGATATAAAAGGATGTGAATACACATCCATATCGTTATTCGATAGGACACACTTTATATGTGGGGGATAATATTAGAAGAATGCGTTTTTGTCAATTTTTTCTTAGATAAGTACAACGAAGGGAAAATTTTGCAGAAAGAATTTTATGGACAGATGAATGCACTTTTACGAATAATGGAATGTTCAATAGACGTAATGAACATACATGGTCTAAAGGAGCGTATAACAATGTATTGTTCCAATATCAATTAAAAAATGTAATGAAAAATGTAAAAAAGCGCATTAGAAAATGTTTAGAATGCAATGGAGGAACATTCGAACACTTATTGTAATAAAATACATTGCTGATATAAAACGTCAAATATCTCCTAAACTATTGCCATTTCGATACTTTTTAACGCAGAATAAAAAAAGGAATCGAATAGTGTAAAAAAATATAAAGTTTCATTTAAAAAAAAGTGCAACTGCATCTAGCGCAGGGGTGAGCAACCCGCGGTCCTCGGGCCGTATGCGGCCCGCTAAGCGTTTATTTATATTACAAATATCCTCCCGCTAATTTATTAAGTTCTACCAAATTAATGCGACTTGTTTCAAAATGCAATATGATTGCGAAGTGTCCATGCTTGCATTTTAAATACTGTTAAGAAGTGTGATTTTGGTCCGCCAAAAAATTTCAAAATATAGATAGGCAAAAGATTGCTCACCCCTGATCTAGCGGGTGCATCGATGCATTTTCAAAAAAAGTAAGGTCATAGAAAGTTGACATTTGTTGTGCCATATAACTTTTTCCTTTATGATTTTTTTCTATTGTTACTTAAAAAAAATTATTACCTGTCCCCGTTACAAGAATCACCCTGTATATGAAGTCTAACGTCTTGGTCGAACTCGTGAAAATTTTAATTCGTCGCTTCGCGAGTTATTCCATTAGCTATTAAGGGAAGTTCACGTAATAGGACTCTATAAGTAGGTCAGAGAAGAAGGAAAGAGACATGATAGGACGAGCAGAATCGAAGATGCTACATCCTCCTACTATTGCTACTGTTGCTGCTGCTGTTGCATCACTAACTCATCTTGCAAAGATATATCTCATGGTGTCACATTTTTCTTTTTCTTCATCTCGATCATAACAAAATGTAAAGTTCGTAAAGTAATACGTTTCGAGTCTTGAGGGATTCCTCCATTATAATGGAATAGAAAGAAAAACTATAGCTTACGGATTTTCTTCCTCTTTTGGCAAGGACTAGATACGTAAGTTAACGGTAAATCTTGAACTTGCTTTCGGGTTATTTTACTAACATCGATCGATTTAATACCACCGAGTACATAACTTTTCTACCAAACTCTCTATCACGGTACGATAAGTATAATATTTTTTTCTGCTAATATACATGCATTTAAACATATATATATATATGCGAGAAGCATCGACCATTCATCTTGTCTCATTTCAAACGGCGTGCTTTTCCGTTGTTCCATTAACTCTTATTTTCTTTTAGACTCGCTCAAAAGCCAGCCCCGTGAGGGAGAGAAAAAGAGAGAAAGATAGGGAAAGAAAGAGAGATAGAAAACTTTAACCCCCTAGGCACGCGTCGTATCAAGGCGGTATGTTTTTTCTCTGTTTCTCTTTTATTTTCTTCTCTTCCTTCCTCTCTCTCTTTCTCTTTCTCTCTCTCTCTCCCTCTCTATCTCCCTCTTTCTTTCACATTCCTTTTATCTCTCTTTCTCTTCCTCCCTTAGTGGAAGCCTTGAAAAGACAGAGCTTTTGATGCTAGCAAGCATTGTGCCGCGGTCGTTTTCGCATCTCTGACGTTTCGAAAGGACGGGATTTAAACCGCTCGTAAATAGCTGGGACACCGTAATTAATTCCGTTGTGGCCGGATGGTATCTAAGACGAATGAAACGTATACGAGAATTTTCGGTAATTCTGACGAGATTCCTTTATACAAAAATTATATCACGGTCTTAGCGTGGATATTATTATATCTCTCTCTTTCTTTCTCTCTTGTTTCCCTATCATTATTCTTCCTTTATTCTTGTTTAATGTACGACGAAACAATGTCGTTTATTGGAAATACATTATGCACGATAATAGGTCTCGTTATTAATCTCATATCGTAGTATAAAAAAATAAAAAAAAATAACTTGCAATATTTCCCGTATTGATTTTTTATTCGTTTAAAAAGATGAAAAAAGAATCCTAATCCCAAGAGTATAATATTAATACTAAACCTACCGATATTTCATGTATATCTAGTATTACCGTGAGAGGTCAAATGACCGCCTAAAAAAAAAAAAAATTAAAAAGAACCATATATCTTAACGTAGAATGAGATTTTTTTAGCCAATTGAATCTTGAACAACATATTTTCTTTTATTTCAAAATGAATAATTAATATTTTATACGTTTTCAGAGCATTTGTTTTTTTTTGTACAAATTACAGGACACGGATCATTTAATTGGGCGTTGTAGTGTTAAATCATAACAAGATGCGAATTGGTTCTCGTTCGCTATTACGGGTTGTTAACTGGTATCCAGTGCGGTCATTGGATGCCTTGAGAAAAATCAATTCGCAGGTCTGCCAGGGTTGAAAATCGTACGGTTAAGAAATTTTTTTCTCTCTTTCTCTCTTTACATCTCTCTTTATCCTTCTCTTTTATACGCCAACTCTCTTTCCCGCTTCGCAATTACGTGGGTTATCGAGTTCGTGCGAGGAGCAGACAGCAGCAGCCGGTGAGATCTCATTCTGTGGCTCAACTCTTTCTCTCTTTCACACACACACATACATACACTTTATTCCAGTTTTCATCTTTCTCCCTCTTTATCTTTTTCAAGACTATTTTCTTCGTTCATTGACGTAGCCTCGAAGCTACGCTAGTTGGATCTTGGATTTGCCATCGTTTTCGACGATGCTCGGGTATAATACTCGAAGAGAACTCTCTTTGCTTCTTCTTTCATAGCCGATAGAAGTGGGCAGCTGTCAGTGGCAGCATTTAGTTAACAGACCTGGATTTTTTTTTCCTTCTTTTCCTATTTTTCTTCTTCTTTTCTTCCTTTTTCCCATTTATTTCTTTTTCTCTTTATTTCTTTATTTCTTTCTTTCCTTCTTTAGAAGGTGGATATAGATGAAGAATAAAATAGGAGGGATAAAAAAACAGACTCGGTCGAATCTGTGGTTTCTGTTGCTTTTCCTTCTCCTGATACTGCTTCTAGAACTTGGAAGAGCTTGCAAACGTTCCACGGGTCACCGCCGTCACACAACAATACAACGCTATCACCCTTAGTTGCACCCTTCCATCCCTTTTTTCTCTTTCCTTTTTTACCTTCCTCTCTCTCTATTTCTTCTACTTTCCACTTCTTCTTTCCTTCTTCAACTACTTCCTCATTCTAGCACACCCAGACTCTCCACCCTTCTTCTTACCTTCACCATTGCTCGTTTCCAAGCTCGTTTCTACTGAACTTACCGTTCCACCATCTTTTCTCTACTGGTTTCGAGGTACGGCCTACCAGAGAGAAAAACAGAAAGAAAGAAATCCCCTATTCGAGTTCAAGCCTTCTCTTTACTTTCTCTTTCTTTTTCTCTCTTTCTTTCTTTCTTTATTTCTCTCACTCTCTTTTCGTCGGTTCCTTTTTTCTTTACAACATCGTCCTGCTTCTTAACTCTCGCCCCATTGCTTTTCTCCCGTCTCATTCTGTCTCCGTTTTGATTCTTTCCACCTTGGCACGAAAATAAATGAGAAGCACGCGTCAAAGTAAGAAAATGAGGAGAAAAGCTCATTACTTTTTTCTTCCTACCTATTCGTTTCTGTGTATGTGTGTATTTATGTATACACGTATATGTGTATATGTATATATGCATATATATATATATGTATGCATATACATAGGTGTATTTGCACGTTCTTGCGCGAATCGATTCTACGCGTTTTCTCATTTGTTGAAGTTGTTAACCGTCACGAGACGAGAATGCAAAAGGTCACCCTCTGGTTTCTGCTGGTTTCTATATACACCTGGGATTCGCTGTAGTTAGAAATCTGGCTTCTTTTCACTTCTTGCCGAGGAGTCTTTCTGAATGTCGACCACAGCCGCTATGGCGAATACGTCGAGCTTTTCTTCTTTGTGTCTATCGAGCACCTTTCCTTTTCCAAGGGAGAGAACGATTTCTTAGTAAATCCGTGTTACTTTCCTGGATGCATCGTATTTAATATTTTAAAAACTTGCGTCTTTTCCCCCTATTTTATCTCTTACTATCCTTTCCTGAAAGTTAATCTAAAAATAACTATCAATAAATTTAAAAATTAAAAACATTTTTTTTTATGTGATATCTTTCTCGGTTATAAATCAAATAGGTATATCTAATTGTAAAATAAATCTTTTTCTTGTAAAAAAATGAAAAAGAAGAATAGAAGAAAATCGTCAATATATGCTTCTTGTACTTAGATTAGGCTTGTGTTTGAACATATTTCTATATTATATACTATTATAACATTAAACCAAAAATATACTACAGATTAACCAGCATTTTTTACCTCCTACGATATTTTTTTCCTGTTCTTTCCTTCTTGTTTTATTTTTCTTTTCGAACAACTGCAGTTGTTTTACGGCAAGTCAAGACTAAATAAATTCTAGTCATGGAGCTAGTAATACGCCTCGGTAGTACGGCTATGTCTAAATCTTCGTTAAAAGACGCTAGCGGTAAGGAAACCTTTGGTAGTGTAAGAAGAAAAAGAAAAAGAGTAAGAAAAGGAAGTAAGAAAAGAAAGAAAGAAAGAAAAGAAAGAAAGAAAGAAAGATAAGAAAGAATACGGTAGGTTGAAGGAGGCTAGGTAGTAGTATATGAAGAAAAAAGAAAGAGGGGTAGAAGGGTAAAATTGGTGCAAAAGAAAAGGAAAGGTAGGGGGAAGGGGTAGATGAAGGGGCAGATGAAGGGGAATGAAAACGGTGGTGGTTTAGTCGCTAGCAATGTCGGTAGCAGCAGCAGTAGCAGCAGCAGCAGCAGCAAAATGTGCCGAACAATAAGGACCTCCCCGCAGATAGCGTCTGCCAAGTAAAACTCAGCAGAGTATGGGCGAAAAATAGGAAGGCTGAAGACCGCTATCCACAACGCCAGCCCCTTAATCTCTGCCGGCGTGATAACGTCGACGCAGCATTTTGCATGCTAGACTGCCAGCCTGCTACATCCATTCCCTTCTTTCCTCTCTTGCTCTAGTCCTCCACCTTTTACCCTTTCTCCCTTTAAACCCTACGGCAGCTTTCCATCTCTTTATTTCTCTTTCTCTCTTTCTCTTTCTCTCTTTCTCTCTCTTTATCGGTCTATATCCGTCTCCTTTCTTCACCCCTTCTCCCATCTCTCCATCTATCATCCTATCCCTTTCGTCTCATTCTCCTTCTAACAGTGTCCTCCGTGTCCTCTTCCTAGTATATTCCAACACTGTGGTTGCACTAGGAGCAGTCCATAGTCGCGTAATCTACCTGGCACCGAACTATCGCCCAGACTCACCTTACCACAATGGAAGTCCTTATCGATTACCAAACTCCATCGACAGGAACTCACTGGGGGAGATCGTGTCTCCTCCGTATCTACGAATTAGGTCTATGTTTTTGTCACTTTATCTTGTTCCTATATAAGATTATAATTTACTTCCTAAAATTATTATGAGTTTTTTTTTGTAGGATAGATACGGATTATATCGATTACTAAGTTTCCTAAGTAAGATTTCATTAATATCATTGATTATTTTTTTTAATTTATATTTCATATTATTGATTTGTAAATTTACCTTAGGTATGCAAAGTTGTGGTCACTTAAATGACTCTTTCTTTTTTTATTTTTTATTAATTTAAATCTTCGGATATTCCTATTTTTGTTTTTCTTTTTCTCAATTTTTTATTTCCATATCGATCCGCTTTTTAGAAAGGAGGTCTCGCCGAATTTATTTGCTCCGCCGAGCTCTTTGAGTTACCGATCTTTCTTATGCGAAGAAGCAGAAAAGGGTTGCAAAAAAAGATCGTCATAGTACGTGGTTCATGATACGTATGAGTAGTATATATACTTCTTATATATTTTCTTATATATACATTATATCGATCGTCTCTGGTATATGTATGCACATTTAGAAAATTACTCATTGAAAATATGACCTACTAAAGAGAAGAAAACGAGCTGCTTCGAAGAATAAGAGGGAAAGATACTATATCTTTTTTTTTAATTCAATGCTATCGACGTTGAGAAACAGACAAGTTCTTACTTTCGAAAGTCACTGTAAGAAGAGTCAATGGAATTTGAAAAGAATCTCTGACATCGTCCTACTTTATTTTTTGTCAGATCTTTCACGATCGAAAAGTTTCATTTCTTTTATTTTTTTTTAAAGAGGATAGGGACAGGTGTATTTTTCTGATAAAAAAAAAAAAATAGAAAACAGGAAGAAAAACGAAAAAAAATTGTACTTTCTTGTTTTAGCACGTTGATCGTTTTCCCAAAACGAAAGCAATCATTCTCCTGGGAGATCCTTGTTCGCCAAGGCAATCAAATAACTAAGAAGGAAGGCAGCTTGTAAACGTCCTACCACCCTAATTGTTCTTCCTTCGTTCTCCTACTCCTCTCTTCTCCATCTTAATAGTCTCAGTGGCACTAAGAATCAGAGATTAAGGCAGGAAAGCGAGAACTGCCAAGCCGGTAACGTTAATTTAAAGATTGCGTCTAAACGTCTTTTACGGTCGAGTCTTGAATCATTGGATTTTGTAGTCTTTTTTCGGGTCTCTTATTATATTTCATCCAACTTTTCTTTCTCTTATTTTTAGTTCGTTCGGGACGTATAAAAGAAAATAGCGATAATAGACGGCCAGTAATACTTTTATTTTTGTTGAAAAATATTATTAATTTATAAAAATATAAGTGCTTATACAGGTATATACTGCAATATATCAGTTAAATATTGTTCGTCCAGTTGGATATTCGATGTTACTAATAGTTTATAGATGATTAGTAAACTGGTTGTATTTTTTAAGTTTGTTTCTTAATTGCTAATGTTAGAAACTTAAAGAAAAAAGAACAAAATATTATTGTCACGTGATATATTTTCCACAATATACGTATATTTACTTATTGATAATTAGATACGTGATTGAAATGAGTAAAGTTTTGTTTTGCAATTTTATATCAGAACTTTAAATTAATTTCGGTCCGAAACTTATATTTACTATTACTCTTGAGAGAAAGAGCAAATGTGTTTTTTCTATCTCGATTTCGAACTACTGGACATGTTTTTTTAGATTGCTTGGAGGTTTAGTTCGCGAAAGAAAAAAAGTGAGAAAGGAAAAAAGAAAGTAAGGAAATGAGAAAGGAAGGAAGGAAGGAAAAATAAAATTCATAGATGAACGTTTTCGCGTGGAAAGGGTGTTAACATGGTGCAAGCATAGAAGGTAGAAAGTGTGTATAAGAGGAAAGAGAGGGTGGCAGTGTTGGTGGTGTTCCATAGTCACGCATTAGAAGGTCGCTCCTCTCTGTTCCATGGCCCCTCTAGGCTCGTACGTTTCAATTTGTCCCCGGTCTCTGATGTAACCACGCGGTCTCATTAGTCGACAGGACGAAGGAACGATAGTTCCTTCTCTGTTCCGTGCAAGTACTAACCTTATCCGTCTCTCTCTTTACAATCAACCTTACTGCCGCTTCACTACCCTTATCCTAACCACCTCAACCATCAGTAGTAGCAGTAGTACCTGGCATCAGCATCAGCACCATTACTACTACTATTACTACTACTACTACTACTACTACTACTACTACTACTACTACTACTACTACTACTACTACTACTACTACTACTGCTACTAGTATTTTACTAGAATATCATCACACTACTACCACCCTCTAACCAAGTTCTCAGCTATTCCTTTAGCTTTCTCCTTTCCGGTAGTGCGAGCTTAGAACAAACAGTCCTCGTACCGACATTCTGATTGGTATTCCGGGAATCGAGTGTTTCTATCCACCTGTCGAGCAACCTTCCAACTGCCTTGAGATCTTCCGGAAAAGTTTTTTACGCGTGACCACAACAGTCTAAATCCCCTTTATACGTTGAAAGGAGATAGACAAGGGTTGCTTCGAACGGTAATCTAGGTGGAAAAAGAACGGCTATACACACGCCACGAAAGTCCGCTTTCTTGGGAATCGGAATTACGTTCGAGCTAGAAGATGGAACCACTCTCGTTTCTTATTCACTCTATCTTACTCTATCTACTTCTGTCTCTATCTATTTCTCTTTTTCTTCTCTTTTACTTTCTTTTTCTTCCTTGCTTCCTTTTTTTCTTTCTTCCTTTATTTCTTGTTTTTCCCTTTTGGTCAGACTAACCATCTACGACTCTACTTTCTTTTCTTCGATAGTTAAAATTGCAACGTGGTAAGGGAGGAGAGATGAGGTCTTGTAAGAAGAAAAATAAAGTGGTAGGGGGTTAGTTTTACTTCGGTCAGCCAGAACATTGCTCGCTGATGAACTCCAGGATACATCGGTTTTTTCGAGGACAGAAATTTGTGCTTTGTAAGCTGAGTTATACGATACAAGATGATTCGACAAAAGAAATATGAGACATTTAGTGCAAATTATTACATTAGAAATGTCTATGGATAAATATTTTTTTCATTTGGCAATTATAATTGTTGATTTTTTATTTTGTAAACATTTTACATTTTAGATTTATATTTCTTTAAAGATGTTTTTTCTTTGACCGTCTTTACCCGTGTATTTAGAATGTTTACTGTAAAACGACGGTTGGTAAAACGACGGTCCAAATATAGAATTCAAGCTACGTTTGTTTTACGTATTCGAGCGTTAAGTCGAAAAGCCTTGCGTAAGGGTTTCGTCCTAATGATGCTGAAGTGTACGCAAAGAATTTTACTACGAGCTTAAGCTTTTTCATAATAATAATAATAATAATAATAATAATAATAATAATAATAATAATAATAATAATAATAATAATAATAATAAAAGAAAAAAGAAATCAAAAAGAAACCTTACAATGTTTTACTGCAGGTACATTATTTTTGAAAGTAAACTTCACTATCGCATGTTCTAAACTTTTGACTATTCGCGAGTTTCCTCTTTTTCTCTCTCTATTTTATATTTGGTTCATGAACCTTATTTGGTTCTTTTTTCAAACAAAAATAGTAACTCTAACGCATCGGATTTTTTTTTATCCTCTTCTATTCTCGTCTCTTCTCTTCATTCTCTCTTTCTCTTTCTTTGTTTTTATTTAACCTTTCTAGTTTTTTGTGGCTTATCCATCGGGAATAACACACGCGTGATTTCTAAAGGATTTATCATCTCCCATCCTCGATGTCAAAACCATCGTAAAATCGCTATCGGAAGTTTCCTGCGTTCGTTGTAACGACGCAGTCTCCTTCTCGGGGACATCATTGAGAAATCGATCCAGTTCTACTACTCGTTTTCTTTCTTTCTCTCTCTCTCTCTTTCTCTCTTCCTTTTTCATTTACGCGAAAACTCGCAAGATAAAAGTTACTTTAGATCGTATCCTATCAGAACAACTTTTTCAACTTTTACGATACTCGGCTTTATAAATTACTTTCATTAGATTTTAAACACGAGACATTATAGCGGTGTATCAATTATTAGTCCTGATCGTTGCAAACCAAATTTTGCTAACTAAGAAACAATGAGACAAAGAGAAGTGAAAAGAAAGAGATAAAAGATAATAACGATTGCCCCATTGTTATTATTACATGGACTCTACTTGCTGTGCAATGCTGCTTTACTTTGTACGAAGTTTCATTTTACGTCTTTACGATGGATTTTGAATCGATTAAAGAAACAAAATAACGACCTACGAGCGGGTTGACAGTTTCAACATGACATTTTCATAAACAGACTAAATGCATTATTCTCTCTCTCTTTCTCTTTCTGTCTCTGTGATTGATCTCACTTTTCATCGTCACGGGTACGATATGCCGGTAATAACTTTATGGGGGAATTATGCGTTGCACGATTTTCACATGAACGTTAGAAATACCTATAGGTATAGGTAGGACAGTAATTTCCCGCATTTCTAGTAGATGTCAAGAAGCGGTTTCTCGTTGGCAGCAGCCACGTGGGTAGGTTGGGGTGGGTGATTAGCGGATGGGGCTAAGAAGTCAGTGAAGTGGTAGAAGAAATGAAAAAGTCTTTCGCCGATTTCCCTTCGACCTGTTAAAGTCCGGGAAAACTTATTTCCGATTCGACTAGGAATAGTGAAACTATTCGGATTAAATCGGCGTACGTTGCAAACTTCATGGCATTGTGCCGACACGGTATTACTCTTTGATAGGAAAGATGAGGGTCTTTTTCTCCCCCTCCACCTCTCCCAGCACTCCCATCCCTTTACCTTCCCCCTTCCCCTTCTCTCTCTCTCTCTCTCTCTTTCTTATTCCTTTTGCTCATTCTTCTCTATGTCGGTCGTCTATCGTCTTACGGCTTGGAAACCTTCTCTTAGAGCTTATTACCTTGATAAACGAGACGATTGGATGGACGTTCTGAATTATAATTCATTCGAATATATCTACCATTTGCGATAAGTCCTTCTACTGCTATTCCTTCCTAGGAATTTCTAATGCGATAGGAATTCTAAGTAGTACTTTCTGTTCTAACGATCGGACTAAATTTTCACCTTATTACGAACTTTTCCTGATAGCTAGATTATCTCGTGAAATGAAATTTCTCGCAAAAGAATGACCTTGAGAAATAACTCTTTCAACTATTACATGTCATATATTATCCCTTTCAATAATTCAATTTTTTTTGTTTTGCAGATTTTTAATAGGATTGTAAACAAATAAGATATTTGGGTGATTCCATTTAGCTGACAAAACATTATCTTCTATATATGAATGTATGTAAATAACTTCTACGAGGACAAATTTATTTATATTAATTTGTATACGTACATATACATATATATTGGGTTGGCTAGAAAATTCATGTCTATTTATAAATTTAATATCCGATCAATAATTTTTAATATCTTTACATACATTTTTCAACAACTTGGTAAAAGCTTTTCAAGCAATCTACTGATGCTTAGAAGGTTTGCATTAGTTTTATAAAAAATATATTATATGAGCCGTTTATTTTTAAATGGTCTAACTCTATTTTCCAAACAAATCGAGTTTATCGAGTAATAGTTACATTTTTACATGAAATTTTCATTCAGAAGCAGTTGGTTACTAATATCATTAAGATTTTGTAATAAGAAAATTTGCTGATTAATGAAGTGATGAAAAAGTTTATTTTTTAAAAGTGACCTAAATCCATTTATTAATTATTTATTATTTAATTATTATTTAATTATTAAAATTTAACCCATGAAGTCATCATTGTGTAGGAGTTATAAAATAATTACATTAGAATGAAAAAAATACTAAAATTGGAATATTATAATCTTAAATTTTCTTTATTAGGAATACTATTACCGTTGCACAGATGCGAAATGTTCGGAAAGTCATATAAACAACATTGAATAAAAGTATTTTCATAGAGGACAATGACTCAGTCAGAAGGTGAATTTCAAGGAAGACGGTGCTCTAAATATAACACAGTGCTTTTAAACATCAATACACATTTCTTTTGTTTAATTAACAATTATTTTAATATTCCAATACATTCTACTTATGTTACAGGACAATTTAACCCTTGAAGCCATTATTGGGCAGAAGCGATAAAATAATTACATTAGAATGAAAAAAATGCTAAAATTAGATCCTTTTTTGCCATTGTTTTAATAGGAATTATGAATTTAACTCCTTTAGATACACTTTATCAGTACGACTGATTATTACTCTATACCAGTGGTTCCCAAAGTAGACGATGAAGCGGTCCAGGGGGCGATGACGACCACAGGTGAACTTTGGAGGTGGGGGAAATGAATAAATACTATGCCACATAACAATGCCGTTATATCGATACGGTGACAATAGTAATAAAATATTAGAAAGAAATGCTCTTATTGAGGCTTTTTTGTTTTTTATCTTCGCGCCTGGTGGGTTTGGTGGGCAATGAAGCGATTCAGGGGGGGCGATTGACACGACCACAGGTGAAAACTGGAATTCTGTCTGTGGGTGGTGGGGGTGTGTATTAAAAAAAAGGTCATAGATGCAATTAAAAAAAGGCTGAGTAGGTCATTGAATATTTTCTTAGGAAAGGGGGCGATAGGACAAAAAAGTTTGGGAACCACTGCTCTATACACATATTTTTAATTGCATTTTTTTATAACAATTAAAAATATTGTAGCAGTATGTATTAAAATATAGAATTTTTAAACAAAAAAATATTAACTTTTTTTTTCTTTTCAGTTTAGTTTTGTATGGATAATCATATCCCTGTCCGATTTTGTTGTTCTTCCGGATATGCCTTATATATTATGTAGATACATACTACATTTGTAAACGCTTCAGTCTCATCATTGTAATAACATCAACGTTACGTTGTCATTCTCGAATTGATTCACGTTACGGACAAATGAATTCTCATTTGCATTTTGTTAACGAACGATTACATTTTAACAAAGTTACTGTCATGTTTGGATTCCCATAATTTTTTAAATCAAATATTAATTTTTTTTTTTTATTAAAAAAAAGTATTTTTTTACTGTGTTTTGAAAGTAAGAGAAAATGAAAAAAAAGAGAAAAAAAACAGGAAAAGAGAAAAAGAAATAGCGATTAATGAACTGGACAATAATACTTTTTAATGGGTCAAAAGGTCAGTGTTCTGTTATGTTTGTACCTTTTAAAAAACATGTATATATATATATATATATATATATATATATATATATATATATATATATATACACATAAATAGATGTGACCTCTTTTTAGAATTCCTCTCTCTCATATGAAATAGTTTTCGCGTGCGTTTGTGTATATACACATACACTGTAGACACACTGTCACAGTTTGTAGGATGACGGGACCGTCATCAACGGGTCCTCGCAATATAAGCAATTAAGTTCGTAATTATATGAAACCACACATGCCGGTGGGCGCAACTGCCACAAATTCATTCGACACGGACCACAAAGCAAATCACTGTCATCCGGTTTCGCGCGAAGCCAACGGCGTTCTACGATGGTAGAACCTCGGCATGTCAACTGTCATCGAAAAATCTGCTAACATGCATGCGATAATGGATGACGTTTCGTCATAGTTGCGATACCAACGTGGGGAGCATCCCGACATTTCATGAACATTTCTCGAGAAAGAAAAGCATCGAAAAGGACAGCTTGAGGCAACTCGATGACACGTTTGTCCTCGCATTTTTTGCAGCCACCTATCTTTCGAATTGTTGCTTTCATTGGTCCATGCTCGTTTCTAGATCAGTCAATGTTATTTCACGACGCGACGCTTAGCTTTTCTTACTCGTTTAACCGAACAATGGAAAATAAACGTTTGTGCCGCAAAAATGGTGGACCAAACGACAGCAAAGTATTCTCCTTCTTTTCTTCTTTTTTCTTTCTCTCTCTCTTTATACATATATATAGAGACATATAAACGAGTTAGTTTTTTTTTAAGACTACTAAACTCTTATTATCTTTGTTCTATCTGTGTAGTAGGTTGTTGAGCGGTGGTGAATGTTATTGACGGTAGTTATCGATTTTTTGTCACGATTGGTAATACCTAACTCTCAGTTCTGTAGTTTTGCATTCGCGGCTTGGAGGAACGACGATTCAATTCGATGCTTGAATTATTCGACGCGTCGTGGTCGTGAATCGTTAAAAGTCGTAAATCCTTCTTCACTACCATGAGATATTATTTCTCGAGGATATAAACGAAAAGGATAATAATAAATACAATGTTCATCCTAGCGAGGCGTGCTAGACATCGTCACCCACCACCCATCATCATCACCCAGACCACCGTCATACACTATCGAAGAAAATAACTGACTATAAGTTACGTATAGGATAGAACTTACATACGTGCATACGTGCATACGTGCATACGTGCATACGTGCATACGCACTCATACATCAGAATGGTCGTCGGAATTCTAGTAATCCTCTTCGCATGCTTTTCTTCACGTTCCATGGAGAAACTATTTGCGTTGTTGAAACGAGCCCTGGAAAGGCCGAGTTCCAGGAATATATTTGCTCTAATCGTACCAACAGCACCGGAATGTAATTTTCTTCACTGTGTACAAACACTCGGTCATCGTCGTAGTCGTCGTCGTCGTCGTCGTTCGCACTTTCATCGAATGTCCGATTTGTATAAGACATCTATGTATGTATGTACATTGGTGAGAACCAGCTACGTGTCGATACGCTTTTCTCCTCTTCTTCTTTTCTTTCCTTCTCCTACTCTCTCTCTCTCTCTCTTTTTCTCCCTATCTTTCTCTCTTTCCCACGCTTTCGTGCTTTCTGCGCGTCCGCAAATCGACTTTCAATCACAAACCGTCGGATGAAATCCCAATCGAAAAATCGAATTACCGTGGCAACGTATTTGTAGTAATATCCTATATCAATGTGTATTTATATATATATATTATAAATAAACCACACACACACACAAGTAATATATTTTATAAAAATTCCATCCAATTTTCTTGGTGTCATTTGCAGAGAAGATCTCTGTGTTTTTTTTTATTCTCTTTACAGGAAAAATAAAATAGGAAATTACGCGTGAGTCAAAGCAAACTTCTCTTCCCTACTCTCTTGCACTATCCCGTCTACTAAAAGAAATAAGAAAAAAAGGGTAAGTAGAAAAAAAATGACGAGGAGGAAAGACGATACACTGCAAATAGAATTTCAAGAGAGCTCTTTCACAGTAAATAGACTTATCTGTTTGTGGGATGAGAAAAAGTGAGGGAGAGGGATTGTGAGAAAGAAAGAAAGAGAGAGAGAGAGAGAGAGAGAGAGAGAGAAAGAAAACGGTCTTGTTCGTGATAGGCAAGAATGCGGCAGTCGTTATGGCGGTGCTTTGGTATAGTAAACCATCAACTCGCTACCTCTTTCCTCTTCTATTCCTTTTTCTTCTCTCTTACCTTCTCACGACAGCAGATGCGTAAACGAGATAGAAGCTTACAAAAGGCACACGTTGGATATGAGATGCCAGCCAGCGGCACAGGTGCTCTTTCTGTTCCTTCCTTTTGCAAACTTTTAAAAGCGTAATTGAACCGTCACTGGCCGTTCTCTCCTATCTCTCATCGTATGTCTATATAAGAATACATCATAATAAGCTCATTTATTTTCGTTATTGCGTTTTTATTGATTTTTGTGCGAATTATTTTTTTTTTTTTTTTTACCTATTAATTTTTTATCTTTGTTTTTATGTTTAATTTGATTTAATTTAAAAATGAATTTTTTTCTTTTTTCTTTTCTTTTTTGTTTGTTTGTTTGTTTATATAAAATTAATCTCTATCACAACATGCAGTGTAAAGAGAATAGACATCAAATCGTTACGCGAGTTACGTCAACAGTATCGTTTAACCAAGCCCCCTTGTTTAGTCGTACCTGATGCTGCGCGTCGAGTACTGTCATTCATGAATTATTCAAGAGCAATATGAGTGGCACTTAATCGCGCACGATATAACCGTTGGAGAAAGTAGTATCGAGCAATTATATTTAAATTTCAAGCACGGCACGTTCGTGACGACTTAAACTCGTAAGGATTACTTTTGGTGTCTTTTGAACAGCGATCACGTCGTCTGATTAAAAACGAAAAAAAAAGAAACAAAAAGTCTAGAGTAATGTAATCGATCGTTGGAATGAAATAAGAGAGAGAGATAGAGAGAGAGAGAGAGAGAGAGAGAGAAAGAAAAAAATATAAATCCTTTTTATCAAAAGGATTATAATAATTCAGCACTCGGATCGTTCCAAGACGACTTAGCTCTCTCAAACTCTTTGAAAAGTTGGAGAATCCTAATACTATTAGTTTCTGGATCAGCGAATTTATCTAAAACTAAGAAGGAAATGCAGCAGCAGTAGCAGCAGCAGTAGCAGAAGCAGCATTGGAGCGCATGCACCGAAGATCGATTTTGCGGAAGCCGTCAGAATTTGAGAGGGTTGGACCGGTGTTTAGTTGGGCTCACAGATTTTTCAGATCAAAGATCGAATAAGAAGAGAGTTTAAGTTTCCCTTCGGTTTGCCCAATTCGTCGGTGTGTTACGCGTGAAGTAGTGTGGCTGGTGATGCGGCCGAATAGATTTGTGTCTTTGTCTTTGGGCGTGTATGTATGTGTTTGTGAGAGAGAGAAAGAGAAAGAGAGAGAGAGAGTGTGTCTGTCTTCTGTGTGATTGTGAGAATACGAGAGAGATAGAATGGTCGAGGGTCGATTTTACACGGACAACCTACAATCTCTATGCATGAGGCTCACTGGCACTACAGCTTCCTAAGTACACAGAATACGTATTTGCATTTCGGTCTTTGTACCGGTGTGTCCCTGTTAGCATTCTCCCTCTCCCTCTCCATTTCCCTCTTCCTCTCTTTCTCTCTTTCTCAGTCTCTCTGTCTCTTTGTTTCTCTCATATCCCCTACTACTTTCTGTCATTCCATCCTTCTCGTCCTACCACCCCTTAGCAAAGTTCTACTAGTAGCCTGACTATACGGTAGGTAGACGGACCCACTTGCATCGTGCTAACCGCACTGCGGTCTCTCTCTAAGCCCTCGAACTACCCTCCAAGTCAGTATTTATAAAGCAGGGATTATATCGTCGTTAAAGTATCTGAACTCGAGACTAATAGTCAGTCGTTCCTCTCTTACTCTCTTTTGTAGGTTCTTACAAAGGGATCGTAAGTTTAGCTTGACCGATAGAATAATTACTGTAATGAAAGTATCGACACCATTGTAATGTGGTTAAGAAATTAATTTATTACGGGGTTTTCTCGATAACGTTTAATTTTTCATTTCATTTTATTCGTTTAATTTTCATTTTTCTTTATTTGTATTATATTATAAAATCTATTTGTTTTTTTTTTTATAAAAAAAGGGTTCAAGTTTGTCTCACTGAGTCAGATGACTTTCTAGATTTAACGACGAATAGTTCTCTTACATCTAAGAAAGTAACACGAAGATTTTCAAAGCATAATTCTAAACTCGAAGATAAATCAAAGTTAAAGAAGTCGAGCTTACGACTTTTACTGGCTCGCTTACTTCTTTAGAGTTTGCTGAATTAATCACTGAACCGACTTTGGAACGAGGTCCAGTGTAGCTCGGTTTGTTCTCTCATTTTTAATAGATGTAAAAACGACTTTATTTCACTCTTCTTTTTCTTCTTTTTCTTCTTCTACTACTACTATTACTTTTACTTTTTTTTCTTGATATTTGAAATGCATATTTGATCAAACCTGAACAATATCGTAATACCTTAATCTGTGAAAATAGAGCCTTGTTCTCGTTGCTTTCGATCTCCCGGTAGATTTCGCAGCTAGCTTTTCTAGTATTCGTTGCGTATATAAATTTCGAATTTAATCATCCTTAAAAAGCACTCCAGTTTTTACGACTTCCGCTGTCTCGTACAGCTTTCAATGTAATCGAGCTAATGTAAGTTAGTATCTCAACTGTCATAGATATTATATATTATTATTATTATTAATATTATTATTATCGGTTGGTACTTACGAAGCTTGTCTTATGTCTTTATTTTCCTCCATCTAAATAAGAAAAACTTTTTAATTTTTTTTGTCTTCGTTTATAATTGTAAAACAAGTAATAAATAATTAAAAGAGATACAATGACATAATTGATTGTCCTGAAGTTTGTACATTTCTTTCATTCTTTTTACCTCTTTTCTTTATGGTAGATATTTTTAAAATTCACAATAAGAAAAACACAGAAAAGCAAATGGTTGTGAGTTTTATGTTGGAAAAATCTTTTCTTTCATTATCATTATTTTCCTTCGTCTTTTACTTAGTTTGCCCTCTCACGGTTTATCATTCTAATACCGAGAGTCTCTTATTAATTTTATTTCATTTCATTTCATTTCCGAGCAATGTTTATTTAACCGCAACGATTTGACTCTGGAAATTCGTAGTAAATTTTTAAATACGTCTCACGGGACCTGGAACGAGAGGAGTCAGCATCCCGTTTTCCATGTCGTACGTAGCAGTAAGTACTTACGTAGGGTATTTCGCATTTAATGCCGTTTTTCCTTTCTATGAGTCATTGAGAGTTTAAAAGCGAGTTTTGTGTTTCATCGTTTCTCGCTCTCGCGAAATGCTTATTCAAATTTATTTCCCCCTTTCTTTCTTCATCAAAACCTTCTCACGCATATCATAAATTTTTCATTAATTCTCAATTACTTGTCGAATATGTTGTTGTGAAATACCACAGGATATATATGTACGTTATTGCCAAAATATGCACTAATGAAAAAGCTTTTTATTTTAAAAATTGTTTGATTGACCTTGAGACAAGATGTTTCAATATTTCGAATAAAATCAAGCGTTCTTTCTTTTACTCAATTTAAATCAAACTAATTTATGATCAATGAGTGTAAATAAAATAAAATTCGTTTACGAATTGAATAGAAAAAAAGAATAAAAGAAAAGCTAAGGAAAAAGAAAAAATGCACAAGAGGGGTGTCTAAAGATTATCAAAAGGTATATACCATCATATTGATTGGATCCCTTTGTCACTAGCTTTTTTATTAGAAATTTTCCGCTATTAACACGAGTGGAAAAGTTAGAGGAGCGAGGAGTTATGTAAACGTTGATGATGGAGTTTGAGGTTTTGGTGAGTCTAAGAAGAGAGGGGGGTTGGATATGATGGTAGAGATGAGATCGGATAGCGAGAGCAGAGTTATGAATTAGTTTCATCGAGTTTTCGAGCGTTGGACGGTAGTACGTACACACGTTCAAGCGAACACAAGTGGATTTAAGCGAGTCCATAGCGTAAAGTTCGCTGCATTCCTACTGGCCAAAGGGTTGTGTAAAGGCTAGCGAAAATCAACGTTCCTGTTTCGTTCCCGTTTTTCTCTTCTTCCTCCTCTATATATATTTTTTCTCTTTCCTTTTTCCTCTTTCCTCTTTCTTTTTGTTTTTTTGTGTTTTTGTTTTTTTTTTGATTTTTTAACCCATGTTACGTTACGCGATGCGTTCGTGCTGCAGTTGACTGGTTGTTTTTTTTTGTTTCCTCTTTGGTAGATGTATTTTTATTTATTTATTTCTACGGTGGTTTCACTTCGATGAAGTTTAGTAAAAAAGGGGGAGGGTAAAAAATAAAAAAGGGAAGGAAACAAAAATTTTATTCACAAAACTATACAAAGGATGAAGGTTTCGTTTTTTTATTTTATTGAAAGATAATTTCTTGTTTTTATTTCTCTTTTATTTTTTTTTTTAAATTGTGATAGAAGAAATTCAAGAGTGAACAGGAAGTAGTGTTTCTTATCTCACGTGAATGTGTATATAAATATAAAAGAACGGAAAGAAACCTAAAACATAAATGATAACAGAGGAACGATTACTATTGGAAGTGTGCATAACTAAAGACGTGTGTGAGATAATGTGAGTATGAGCGCACACTTGTTTGATTCTACTCGTCACGGTAGTATTTTTATTATTTAGGTTTCATAGAAATTAATCTTTCATTATCGATTTTCAAATAAAAATTTGTAATTTTTCAGTGGGATACTTCTTATTTCAAAAGTATATTCTAATAAGCGTTAATGTTTAAAATGTATTAACTGTACATTTTCACTCAACTTTTACAATTGTAAGTAGTTCAAACACTCCGATCATATATGATCAATGTAGCAAAGTGTTAAATCCAAATTAATATCAAGATAAGATGAAATTGAGCGAAAGTTCAGCAATAACATTGGCCGGGTATGAGTTTGGGAGTTTTATTGAAAAATCTTTATTGGTTGAAGTTGTTGTTCTCATCGTAAATTACAACAATAGGCTTTCAACTCTGAGACCCGTCGACGGATCCACGAATGATCCTATGAAAGCGAGACGATAAGCCGCTCAACTAGAAATTATATTGATCGTGGAGACAAGATAATGAACGGCTAATCGTACGGACACTCCCTGATATGAAATAATTAACGGCCCCCAATTGGGGGAAAGGGGGGTGTTCGTATTGAACGGGATCGTTTGATGCTGATGCAAGCTATTACATCGAACAAATTTTCTGCTTATCGGAAATATAATATACAATAGTCGGTGTAAATGAAAATTTTGTTGAGGGTGGGGGGGGGAAAGAAAGTAAACCAAACGAAACCAATGGTTTCAATTTCAAACATGGAAAATTGATCTTTTTCTCGTTTTTTTTTTTATCTATTTAATATTGTCAAAATATCGATAACATGTACACATATTATGTACCGATAATTATGGTAATTGATCGAGTAATAAATTATCTATATTTTGTAGTGTAAATAATAATTAAATAAATTTTATTTTTTAGATTTTGTTGTTGTTTAATCCACTATCGTAATAACCCGCGCGCGACAAGTGTTACATTTTATTTTATACGATAAAAAAAGATAAAATTATTGGTTAAAAACAAAAAAAAAATGGAAATGAAGTTATGTAGTAGTACTTATTTTGGGTGGAAATAAGAATGTAGATAGACAATGTAGAAAATTAGATAACATCTATACCTTACATTTAACAGAAGCTATTATTGTTTCTCACTGTATAGATTTGAACGTAATGTCAATTTAACTTGGATTTCTTCCGACAAAAAAGTACTCGGGTAGTAGAAACAGCTATACTTTGCCGTTCTTTGTTTGATTCTTACGTCCGTTTCCGTAGAACGATAAATAACGTTTTCCCAAGGAGTTTCCGTTTCTGTGTCGGTCTTTTAATCCAATCGGAAGAGGTCGGAAAGAAACATGGCCATCCGTTTGCCATCGACTGTTACGGAAATGTGACCTTTTCGAGACTCTAAGCTACCCTTATCGTTCCTCGAATAGATTGAGAAAGGAAGAGAGAGAGAAAGAGAGAGAGAGAGATAGTGAGAGTAAGAGAGAAAGAGAGAGAGAGAGAGAGATAGTGAGAGTAAGAGAGAAAGAGAGTTAAGCGTCGTTAGGCGATATCGAAATTGAAGTATCGTAGTGTGGACTCGTAAAGCTCAGGAATCACAAGTTTCCTCGAGCTGGTTAGTAGATCGATGAACCGAGAGTGGAACTACGAGTACGTTAATAATTTCCCGTAGGAGATAGGGACGATACAAATTTAGTGATCGTTATAGAGATTTAATGTAATCGCTTGGAATTTAATAAGCGTTTTACGCATAGTCACAGGAGTATCTCTTATCTAGCTTACTTTGGTTAAATGTTAATAACGAATATGCGTATATGTTAAAGTACGTTTATGGATTATAATAATTCAATCATAACTATAAATTATATTGGTATTCATAAAGGAAATTTCAAAAGATATTCATCGTGATTCAATTATATTTTATTATAATTAATGATAATTTTCATTGTAACAATAAGATTTTATTTTTTTTCTTTATTTTTTGTATAAAACAGAAATTGACACATAATATATACAATAATATTTTGAAACTTTATACGTATGCATTACTTTTTTTTTCTTTTTATTTCACGGTAATGAAGTTTTCCATGTAATAATTTTTTTTTCATCTCTTATGATCCTATACATTGTTATACGTAGTTGGTAATTTTGTTTTGTTAATTCGACGTTCCAACGAAACTTTAGTAGAACGAAATTATTAATACGATCTGGTGAATAATGATTACAATGAGATTTAATCAGTGATATAAATTTGTATGAACAGTGAACTGCAGAGAGCGTAATAAATTAAGAATTGTTTATTCACATATTTCCATTATTAGCAGACTTAAAATGTTTTGTCATTTCTTTCGTATAATAAATATAGAGGATAAAATCTGTTAAAAATGTCCACCTGAAGAGTTTTTACTATTTCACTGTGATAGGAAAAAATGTATTTAAATGTAAATTGTTTGTTGTCATAAACCGAATTGTATTATAGGAAAATATTTTTTTAAATTAGTTTTTAATTAATCAAAAAAAAAAAATATCGAAATCTCAGTGAAGTTATTGTTAGAAAGAGCCTTACAAACTTGGTGTCAAGAAGATTTAAAAACATGAGAAACGTACTGAAATATAAAGCCATTGTTACGGTACTACTTACATTACGAAAGTTAGAAGAAAATTACGATAGATCGTAAATATTCTCAACTCGTGGAGGTTGCTGTATGGAAGACACATAAACTAAAATTTACTTTATACTTTATAGTACTAATCAAATTTTGGTGAATCTTATACCTACTATTCTTTCAGAGCAAATTTAAACTAACTTTGAGATTTACGTTAATTTAGATTTGTAATTGAGAATATTTAACCTTAATACCTTTTGTTATTCTGGAGTTAATATTTAAACAAATATTTTTACTTGAATATTACAATTTATAATACCCAAAGTTATTATTAATTATAATATATGTATTGTTTTTATCTAGTACACGTACGTGGAAAATATATTTTTTGATTTTTATAAATTATTCCAAAATTATTAAATTAATCAGCGTTAGTTTACAATTGCCGATGATTAAAAATATAAAATGAAAATTATTTTATTAATTCCTGTGCGGTTATACGCGATCTAATATTTAAATAAATTAATTATTATTTTTAATTTATTCAAACCCAGTGAACACACCAATGTAACCGAAACTTCACGTTTACAGAACCAAAAACTTTAGGTTACGTAAAACCGTAAATAACATACGGGTCATAAATGTGATGTTTTAATTTTTTTCTTTAATTATTTTTTTTTTCTAAAGGGGCGGGATTTGAACTCGGGAACATACGATTACTGGATGGAGATTACTGGATTGTGTGTTCTCTCATTGAGCCATGCGAACTCTTGTATTTATTTATATTATATTACTAATACATATATAATTAATAATATTATTAATTATAATTAATAAATATTAATAACTGTAATTAATAAATAATATTAAATAATAAAATATAACATAAATTAATAATATAAATTATAATTAACACGTTCCGTGCCACGTATACCACTGGTGGTACACTAATCATTAGACATATTTATTTAATGCACTGAAAATATATACTTATAAGAAATTTAATTCTATAAAAAAATATTCCTATTCAAATATTGATGTATTATGCAAAATGCAGTATAAAGCAATGCAGTTACAACGCATTATATAATTTCAAAGTTACTTTTTTTAACATAAATTTGACTTAAAATTCCAAAGCAAACAAAATATAACTATTTTATATAGGTGTTCTGTAACAATATGAACAGAACTGAAACATTACATTGTGATGTAAATGTGTCGATAAAACAGAGTCACATCGGTTATGTTATTTATAAGTTAACTTTGGTATGTAATAGTGACGTCTAGAATGTAAAGCTAACGTAACTATGTTATATAAATATAACATAACACTAAGGTTACTAATGCGATGTCACTTGGTAAGTAACATGTATGTCATTTTAATGTCATATTTACGTCACAAATTTGATGTCCCATTTACAGAACAATTTGTATCACAAGAATGTAAAATTTACATTACATTTGTTATGTTACATATTCTTTAGGTGTGATATCACTGTGATATCGTTGGTGTGTTCACTGGGAACATACCGTACGAAAGCGGAATATTGTTTAAATTTAAATTTAATAATCGAAATTTATAATTCAACATAAGTCCACATATATATAATAAAAATTTTTTTCAACAATTCGTGTAAAAGAAAATACGTATTATTAAAGAGGAACAAAAGGGCAAATTTTATAGATCGTTGGTTTGTTCTTGGTGAAAATCGTTAGGTATGATCGAGCTTTTGGATTAAAGCTCGTTGATACGGTAATCAAACCCAACTCCGTCCGCAAAACAATGCCACTGCAAACACATTTGGCTCGCAATATGCGTTTCCATGTTACGTCGTCGTCGTCGTCGTCGTCGTCGTCGTCGTCGTCGTCCATTGAGAGGGGTGGTGGAGGAAGAGGAGGAGAGGATGATGTAGACAGCATCGATGCCTATAGTTGATAGGGAAAGAGAGGAAACGGAGGACGAGGAAGAGATCGTACTGAGAAAGGTGGGGTGTTATCCGATCTATACGTTTCCGTAATTTCATTAGCAATTGAAATTCCCTCATGGTTGTACAAGTGGAGTTGCGTGTG
Source organism: Polistes dominula (assembly GCF_049000335.1). Lineage (NCBI taxonomy): Eukaryota > Metazoa > Arthropoda > Insecta > Hymenoptera > Vespidae > Polistes > Polistes dominula. The sequence goes on from NW_028301147.1 coordinate 7,974,637, forward strand.
GCCGATTTTGTTAAGGCCGATATGATTATGTACTTTCTTACGTTTTGATTTTTTTTTTTTTTAATTTATTCTTTCGTTGATTTCATTAGAATTTTAATCAATTTATTGTTTCGAACTTTAAAATGACAAAGAGAGTTAGGAACTTCTTAAAATCGTTGCAATTGCTTTTTCAGAAGTTATGTGTAATATAAATAAATTACATTATCAACGGTCAACACACATTATATTTAGACATTTTATAAAATAATAGAAGATTAATTATAATGAATATCAATTTTTCTTAGTAATTAATAATGAAATTATTTGCGTGTTCGAAAGATCAATAATTACGTTCAATTTGAATGATATATTATGTATAAAAAAAAATTAACTTCATTTGTATGCAAAACGTATTGTCAATATATTGATTACATATTTTTTTGATCGCGTCTATAATTACATAATTATTTTGTAAGGTGGTTAAATAATTTTGACCGATACGTATTTATGTTGTATATGTCCGTAATAAATATATATAGTAGAAGTGATTGACGAATATACTAGTCATCTTAATTTCAATAAGCTTTAGAAACATTAGTCTCAATTGGAAATGTTCATCGAAATTTGTACATATGTAATAGAAGTCGATAATGCTAGAGGGAATAAATAAGAGAGAGAAAGAAAGAGAGAGAGAGAAAACAGAGAGAGGAATAGTAGTAGCTAGGAGGGTTCCAACTTGTTACGTGGTTGCACGAGTCACAGTGTACAGAGAACGCTTCCTAATGAAGTACGACGAATTACTACGAATTAATGGGTATTACGGAATCACGTGACCCTACGTGACCCGACAAATCCCTTATGGGCTTTTCGCCCGAAGGGTCACAGAGCGGAAAGGAGCAAAGTATAATTAGAATAATGCGCTTCGTCTATCCTGTTGGAAACGCAAGCGGTTGTACAGCTTTCTTGCATGTGTGTGTCCGTTTAATGGATGAATGAACGGATGAATGGAATGGTGAGTGGTTGAAGGGAGAGATATTTATGAGGAAAATGCATGGAACCTTTTGATCGTGGAAAGATAAATCAAGGATATATGTAAGATTTGATGAGAAGTATAAATAACGACGGGTATGGTTACATATAACAAAGCAAGCAAGGATGAAAGAGAAGATTTTAGAAGAATGAAGTTCGAAAAAGATAGAATATTATAGAAGAGATAAGAAAAGAAAGATATTTACAAACAAAAGCGATGAAAAAAAGATGAAGAAAGACGACGAAGCTCCGAGAGGAGCGTACCTACCGCTGAAATTATTCGTAATCTTTGGAAGGTGGTTGTAGAAGGTGGGAGGCAAAAGTAGAAGGAGATGAAATAGGATGGGGGTGTACGGGTTTGTGGCGAAAAACGGATGAAGTATGGTGGGCAAGCAAGCACGGTTTCGAGCTCGATGACGATTGACTTTGGAAGAAAGAAGATCCAAAGATCATTCTGTCCTTTTCTCTCTATTCTTTTTCGTCTTTCTCTCTTTATCTCTCTCTGTCTCTCTGTCTCTCTCTTTCCCTATTCTCCTTCCTTCTTTCTCTGGCAGAACGACTGCCAACCCTAGCGGAGGCTGCACGCCTGAACAATGGAAACAATACATTGAAATGAGAAAGTTGGTTTGCATTGTCGGACAAGCGAGGGTGAGAGAGGCCCACGATGCCACCCCCTTCAACCACCTCCACTTTCTCTCTCTTTTTCTCTTTCTCTTTCTATCTTTGTCTTATATTCGTGCGTTTCACTTTTTTCATTCCTCGTAAAAGTGTGTACATCTTTCTCTATATAGTATATATGAAATGTATACGTATATGTATGCTCTGGGCTGTCTCTCTCTCTTTCTCTCTCTCTCTCTCTCTCTTTCTCTGTCTCTCTCTTTCTCTCTCTTCTCTTTCCCTTTCTCTATTCCTTCTTTTTTTTCCATCTCTATTTCTCTCATCTCTGTGAAGGGACGCGACTCGTCTCCGCCTCGTTTCCCATCGCCTGCTTGAAAGAAAGGATTGTAAACCGCCGGATGAGCCGTGGATTCCGGAATGGGGACTGCTCCATTCGTCGTTTCTCTTCTCTTCTCTTCTCTCTCTCTTTTTCTTTCTCTTTTGCATTTTTTTCTTCCTCTGTGCATATACCTCGCTATTCGTGAACTCTACTCTTCCTAGTGTGTTTCTGTCTCTTTTTCTCTTACTTTCTCTCATATTCTTTGTGCATTTACCTACACACGGATATACTCGTCGACAATTAGTCAAAGAGATCGCTTTTTTCGCGCTCCGTTTTAATAAGCGAATCGAGTGGCCGGATTGTCGGTACTTTTTCTAACGACCAACGAATCTTGATACTTCGTTTTATAGGTTACTATATAAAGTGGAATAGTATAGATTGTAAGTAAGGATTTTTTCAAATTTCAATCGTCTTATATTCAAATCTGTTTTATTTTTGCATATTATTGTCATTAAGTTATTATAAAAATTTTTATTTTCTAATTCATTAATATTTCAGTCATTAAATATTGTTCTTTAGTTTTTAATCGAAATGAATTTTTCATATTATCTTTAGTTTGCTTGTCAAGTAAATTTGATTGAGAAAAGTTGAAAAGGCAGAGAGAGAAAGAGAAGAAATAAAAGAATGATAGACAGAGAGAGAGAGAGAGAGAGAGAGAGAGAAAGAGAGAGAAAGAGAGAGATTCATAGCAGTGTAAGCAAATCTAACAAAGGAAGTTTCTTCTGAAAACCATCCGTGCTTTACGTCGAGCGACGGTAATTTCACGGGGCTGCAGTTTTATCACGTAGCTACGAATGGAGCAGCAATGGTGCAACAATTTTTGTGTAACGAGAAGGTACATTTATGCGTACTCGTCTCTCGGTAAAACAATATGAGATATAGCAGGTAAGGTAAATCGATGTTGGGGTGTTATATTTATCCAACCCCTTTTTTCTTCTTGCAATTAAAAACAAAAGATAATGGAACACAAACAAAAAAAAGAAATAAATACAAAAGAAATATGGATATTGTTTGAAATAAAAGCTGATAATTCATTTTCAAGGAAGGGTGGGGGTGATCGTCGTCGTCGATGTGTGTCGTCTTAGAAAACAGTACAACACTCGATATATCGAGCGATTAATTGGAGTAGATGAACTCTTGTTAGAGGGGGCGGGACCTATTTCGTGACTTTGGACAGGCTCACGTGTATGATTATGTAAAGGGGGAGATCTGTAATGTTCTCAAGGACGCTTACGAAACGGACAGGACATTAAAGATGACAAGAGAATAGGAGGGAAGATGAGAGAGATAGAGAAAGATAGATGGATATGGGGAATGAGAGATCTGAAGGATATTGACGTAAAGCGTTACACAGATGGTCGCCCGGCCGGTTGTCTCGGTCTCTTGAACGAGCCTACACGACAGTGAAAGCAGAAGTGTACAGCCTTCAGAAGCTCTTGCGATGACGTTGAGGGTTTGACTAAAGTTAGTCCACTCGACGTATCGTGCGCATGCTGCAGGAAACGTACAAACACGTTGGTACTATGCGTAACCACCCATCGTCGTCTCTCTTTTGCGTCTTCCTCTTCTCCTTCTATATCAGCAAGTACGTCCGAAGAGAAGAGAAAAAGAGAGAGAGATCTCGAGTAGCTGCCAGGTCTACGTCTGAATTCCCCTTGGTCTCCCCCCTTCTACTCTCCTCGGTGGCTTCTATTGTTTAGCTATTCCGATGAGCCAGTGCATTTCAAATGCACTCGAGCGAGCCATTATATCGGAGAATACAAGCACTTCCTTTCGCAAACCGAGCGTGCACGCTTGCTTGCTTGCTTGCGAGAACCACGTACGTGATGATGTGCTTTCGCGTTCGTTTTTTCTTTTTGATTTTATCTTACTAATAATTTTTTTCAACTTTGCTATATTTAATCTCATTTCGAGATTTTCTAAGAATTATACCTGTTCTTTTCTTATATTATATATATGTATATATCAATCATATTATATTCATATATATGATATGATATTCATTATCAAACTTTCATGTGTACTGATTTTTGTCTCTGAATATTTTTTGAACGCTTAATTTAATCGCCAAAACATAAGACACCATTTTTAGAGAGCAGTTAATTTCCTACAAAAATTTGTATTGCGCATCTTATAATAGTCATTTATTGTCGAGTTATAAAATTCATAAACAAAAATGAAATTTGTCTAAAAATCATCAAATTTAAATCTTCAATATCATTCAAATGGTGAGGTTTACGGAAAAAATATAAGATACCTGAGATACTCTTTTTTGTAGAGCATTAAATTTCCTACAAAATTCTTCTGGAACATTTTTCTGTACAATCAATTAATGATGAGGTATGAATTTTATTCTATTGGACTGAGAAAAAAATAAAAAACTGCGATGCGGAGGATCTTCCTATTAAAATTAAGAGCTCATATTTGGTGAGAATTTTTTTTAAGGTGTCTAGCAACCCATTTTTCCGTGGCACTTGAAAAAAAAAAGTCATTTTTTTGACCCACCCTAATATATATATATATATATGTACGTATATCTTAATGTTTATCTATATTTTTCTTGTCTTTTTAAACGCAAATTTAATAGAAATGTTTTTTTGCAATATTTGTTTAAAAATCGTCCTAAAGTGCAACGAGTTTTTTTTTTTAAATATTCTCTTTCTTTTAGATCTTTTGATAAAGTTCTGGTTAAATCGCTACAAACAAGATGAATTAATATTCATTTTTATTTGCTCGATAAACCGCACTAGAAAAGAACAGTACGAAAAGCCCGAGGAAAAGAGAAAAATAGATAGGAAAGAGTGTGGGCAGGGGTAAGGGTAAAGTAATACGTCAAACGCAAAGACCCGGCGTACGTCCGACTTTACGTTAAGATGAAATTACTTTTACTCCACAAAGAAAGACTTCTTTGTCTCCTTTTATTCTTCCTACTTGTTCCAAGCGAAAACAAGAAATTTAATTTTTTACTTGGGTACCATTTGTTTTTATCCTCGGTAAGAAATTATTACGGAGATCGGAAGATGTAGGTCATAAGGTATTGCGGAATGAAAAAATGCTCGAAGAAAAAAGGGAGTGAGAAAGTTGAGGGGAAAAAAGGAATACGAGAGAGAGGAAGACAGTGAATGAGAAAGAGAAAGCGGATAAGAAAGAGAAAGGTACATAAATTGATAGATAGATAGATTGATAGATAGATAGATAGGTAGGTAAAGAGTGAGAGAAAGAGAAAGAGAGAGAGAGAGAGATAATTCGGACTTCGTGAAATCTTCGAGAAGCGAATGACAGAACAAGGATACCTTATCGTTGTCATCGTTGTCGTAACATGAAGGTTCCGGTTGCTTCCTCTCCTCTGAGAAAACAATTACTTTAAAGATTAGGTAGAGTATAACCCTTATGAATTTAATATAATATAGTGCACTGTAATACGAAGATGTGTAGCATGCAGAAAGTTATGTTTCAATGGGTATACCATGTAGGCACGTAGACAGTTGCTCGTAAAACATTTCCAAGCATAAAAGTAATACTATTGAGATAATATCTATAATGAATCATAGAAAAATATTAAAAATATTATTAAGCGTTTATTAATTTTATAATGTAAGAATAATAAAAAATTAAACGTTTAAGCATATATATACGTCAGACTTTGCGTTATATATATATATATATATATATAGAGAGAGAGAGAGAGAGAGAGATTTTTATTCCCACGTAATTTAAATTTATTTATCAGTTATATCAGCACACACACACACATATATATATAAAATTGTTCAGGTTTTCTCGTTAACATGGAAAAGTACAAAGTTCAATTTAAACGTTGGTTTATTTATCTAGGAAAATTTGTGTAGCGTCATATGATGGTTGGCGCTGGTGTAAGAGAGTAAGCTATTGCTTTGCATATTAGCTCTCCTTTTTCGTTGACGACGAAAAGTCGCCCTTTCCAAACTTGTATCCATCCGGCCGATTAAATTTTCAATATCATCCGTCATATCGCTTAGGGATGAGAGTTAGTAGAAGAGTAGATGGGGAAGAGGAGAAGAGGGAGAGTAATAGTGGGATAGGAAGGGTAATCGTTTATCGATAATTCGTAATGTCGCTTTCTTGGCGAACGTTTCTGAACGTTTCTGGAAATGTTAATGAATACAATGTAATTTTCATTTGCGGGGATTTTCATTCAAGTTGTCCTGGTCACAATTCGACGCACGTTCTCGAAGCATTCTCTGTACTTCGTTGGGCTAGGCCAGGCAATGCCAGGACAAACCAAACCAGACCAGGCCAGGCCAATCAAAAGCAAAGCAAACCAAGCCAGGCCAAGCCAGGGCCAAGCTAGGGCGCAGTTCAGGCTAGACCAGATGGATAATGCCAGCCACCGGAATGCCGAATACATCCGAGTGGCTTGGCATTCCTACTTAAATCAACATAACTCGTATGATGAATGGTTAACAGGATTCACTGATAGCGGTGGGCTCAGGGATAGCGAAGGCGTGGAGTTTAGGTAGTTGGATCGAAGAGGAAGGAAGGGCGAAACGCAATGCGCTCCATTTATGGAACCTATTACCGGCGAATTTCAGCGTTAAATGTGTGATTTATGGCTACCCGTATTATCTTCGTTCACGTCCCGCGTCAACGATACAGTCTATAGAAGCTGTAGGACGTATGCGTTCTAGAAAATTACTTGGAAATTACCCCGCGGGACCGACCGAGGGAATGCACACACAAAAATTTCAACACTATGTTGCTGTTGTGCTCGTGCTGACTGGCTATATTTAATTGGTGATGGCCATTTTAAATACCCTTTTTAAATTTTTAATCGCGTTCCTTTTGGGGAGGGGGGATGAAGGCATCGGTAATGAATGGATACAAGCTAAGTGATAAAATCGTTCTCTCGTTCGTTATAACTTCTACCGTAGCGATAAATATAATTTGTAGTTGCTGCTCGGCATGTTTGGGTTAGGAAAGTAGGAGAATATAGATTATCATTGAAATATTCGCGGAATTCGACGTAGAATTACATCGGATTGTGAAGCATTGAGATTCTTGTTGTATAATCGATCGGTACTGGTATTGGATTGATAGATAGAGTTATTTTACGATGAGTGAAGAAGAATTAATCAAAATACATTTATTTAACAGATTATATCGATAAATTATTAATTCCATTTTCAATTAACATTCTTATATAAATATGATTGAATATAGCAGATATAATTATAATACAATCCAATGTCACCACCATTAATTAATTCGAATAAAATGAAAATTTCACTGGTACTATGTTCTTTTTAACCTTGTTTTTATTTATTTGTGCAGGTTGCAACGCATCGTATGAGATGCAGGGACCGAGTTTTGTATCTGAACCACCTTCTCGAGTCGAATTTACCAATGTGAACGGTGGTAGAGTGGACTGCACAGTCAGAGGGAATCCAGCACCTACGGTGGATTGGTTGGCCGCCGATGGAGGCAGTATAACTAACATACCAGGCATCAGACACATTCTTGGGAACGGGACGATTCACTTCCCTGGATTCGAGGCCGAAGCTTTCCGACAGGACGTCCATTGGGCCATTTATAGGTGCTCAGCCGCTAACAGTGTCGGCGCCGTCGTCAGCAGAGACGTCACTGTCAGAGCAGGCATGCCAACCTTTAAACTTCTTCCTCGTTACCCCTGCGTTAATCCAAACGTTAGCCGGGCGACACCGCGTTTCCCTTTCCCAAGCATTTTCCACTATATTTTTTTGTTCTTTTTTCTTCTTCCATTTTTTCCTTTTTCTGTTTTTTTCGTGCTTCTTTATTCTACCTCGAAAAATTTCACATTAAAATTATTTTACATTAGCAAAACGAATTCACGAAAGATAGAAAAAGAAAACGAAGAAAATAGTTAAATACAATCATTTTGGACGTTTAGCAAGTGGATAGTATTTAGTTGGTTCGTATATATATATATACGCATGTCAGACTATTTAAATACCTGACGATAAAATGTCTGCATTAAGTAGAACAGGTCAGCGTTTAATACGACTGACGGCTACGTGTCATACCTCACTGTCAGTAAGAAAGATAGATACGAAGGGAGTAAGAGAAATAGATAGATATACAGATGGAAAGAATAATAGAAAAAAATATGTATACACGTCAGGATATTTTTTTCCTCACATCCGACAGTTTCGTTTTACTTCGTGATTACGTTTTAGCAAGATAACGAACTCAGCAGCGAATTAAATAGCTTCTCTTTGTTAATCGTCCTGTTCAAACTTACTCTCCACTCTTCCCTTCCTTAGCCTGGAGCCATTGATCGTTGGATCCGCGCCGACTCAAAAGCTTTCGTTTATCGAAAATTTCGAAAGAAACGAAAGAAACTCTTTTTTTTTTACTTCAAGAATGTGAGGTATATTTTCTGATTGATGGAGGAGGCCTCGACCGTGATATGGTAATATTTATCCATATCACGTATCATTTTCGATTCGATGAAAGATGCATCTGGGGAATGTTAGGTATATAAGCTAAAATAGAAATGTATAAATATATACAAATGTAGTGAAGTATCTTCAGTTATATATATATATATATATATATATATATATATATATAGAAAAAAGTACGCGATCAAGTTCTTTTGTTCTTCCTCCACACTGAAGTATGAATTTATTTGTCAGAAAGTAGCTGAAGAATTTCTGTCGCGATATCAAATCGTGTCGAAGAGTATATTTGACTGAGAAGACCAAGTATCATGAATTATATGTATAGTTTTGTTGATACATATTTCGTCTTTCTTGTTGATTCGAAGAAAGAGAGATAGAAGGAAACAAAGAGTTGAAATTCGAATAAATAGTTTAATGATTTCTTACGATTAGATTTAATCGGTTGAATAATTATTTCTACGTTTTGAAAACATAATTATTAATTCTAACGCATCCATCTTATGCGAGTAAATTAGATTAAATCAAAGAAACATTAATTTTATTTTACGGTTCCTGACCATGAATCAGAAAAAATGTGAAAGATATCGTAAGATTTGATTCATTTTTATATTTTTATCAAAGGAATGTACCAAAAAGAAGACGGAGAGAGAAAGAGTTCGTGATCGTTTCCTTACATTCGATTGGCCAATATGGATGGAAACATATAGACACGGCGGGCGAATTTAGCAAAGAGGAAAAGGGTAGTACGACAAGGTAGAAAGGTAGTTTCGAAAAGGGAAGGAAAGGAAAGGAAAGGAAAGGAAAGGAAAGGAAAGGAAAGGAAAGGAAAGGAAAGGAAAGGAAAGGACAGAGATGGAGATACGAAAGGTGGAAGTACGGCGGTGCGATAAATGGAGCAAAAGGGGGTCGCGAGACGCCTTAAAAATAGAGCTTCCGCCGGGTCAACGAACCGGAAGATATCTTATCGACCTAATACGCCCGTAAATCATCGTCGCGTGAACGCAGCCCATACCTTTTCAGATTCATGCTGAGGATATCTCTGCCGCGTCAGCTCTCTCTCTCTTTCTCACTCTCATTCTCTCTTTCTCTTCCTTTCTGCCCTTTCCTACTTCATCTCTATCTCCTCCTCTCTTCTTTCTCTCCTCCACTTTCTTCTTCTTCTTCTTGAAGAAAACTCTTCCAACCGGATACGTTGTATTCCTCGAAGCAAAATGGATATGATTACATGCTCGCGCATGCCCAGATATCTTTTGTAGTATAACATGTATCGGTATACTGACTAGGAGAGAAGAGAGAAGAGATTGGAATCGAGTAACGCAACAATGGAACACCGTTTCCGCTTTCGTACGTTCCCTGAGACATCCAGCATCCTCCTACTGTCAAGAGTAATCTCGATTCTCGAACGAAAACATGTATGTACGTCTAACATCCATCTACATCCTCTACTTGTCTTGCTTGGACACGTAAGTTCTCTATGTAGATGTGTATATATATATATATACATACCTTCCTACTATCTATAAGTTTACCTATACTTATTCTCGATACGTGTCACTCTCATGAAATACGTGACACATGTTACTTTCTGTTTATGTATAGAACTTTCAACACTCGTGTATCTACATATATAGGTATATTTCTACGTTGTATCTTGTACTTTTACTTAGGTACGTGCAATCGTAAAAAGAACTTGAACCGTACGTTATGTTACTTTCCACCTTGGGCATGTGCAACTTTGAATTTTGCACAAGTCGAAGGTGACGTCTGTATTCATGTGAAAGGTCAAAAGTCGTCGTATTCGTTGTCGGTTTTTTCTTTTCTTTTCTTTTCTTTTTTTTTTTTCAAGTGAAACGAAGTTAGAAGATACGAACTGATGTTCGTTTCTTTCTCAAGAATAAAGGGAACCAGTACGTTTCCTTCATAAAAGATTCAGCCCGTTAGCGTTGTCCCATTTTGTTCACTTTAAACGTTCCTTCTCTAGAGTTTCCTTTCGTAGAACGAGTGGTAAATGTTTCGTACTATTTAAGTTAAGAGATAATTAATGATCTTTGTTAGTTTCGCGGTTGGCGATGAGAATGAAATTTTCTTCGTGACTTTTGTCTTTCTTTTTTCTTTCTATCTTTCTCTTTCTTTTATTCTTTCTCAATCTTGTTCTTTCTTTCAGCTACAATTCAATACGTTTTTCAATGTTTCCTTCCTCACGATTTATTTTCTTTTTCTATAAAAGGAAATTGAAATTCGATTGATAGTAGAACGTCTTTCTCGGTATTGCCTTTTCTATGCAATACGTCAAAGTTAATTACAATTTAAGTCATCAGAGAAAGGAGAAAGCCATTACGTGGCATGGCCATTACGTAATTTTACCTCTCTTCCATGAATTACGATAAATTTACGCAACGGTACTACGCAGAGCATGAAATGCGGTCAACCGAGGGAGTCAAAGAAGACTCTGTTCGCATTGAAAAAGTTAATTAAGGTTCCTTTCCCTCGAAGAAAGACGAAATTATGCTACGGGCTAAGGAAAGTACCTCACTTTTGCTAAGGGTAAAGAGAAAGAATTTTAGAAGGGAATAGAGAATGAACGGGGAGGATATTGATAATTTATAAATAAATAAAATTACTTACTTTAAGTTTACTTTCCTCCTTTTATTTCTTCTTCTTTTTCTTCTTCTTCTTCTTTTTATTATTATTCTTATTCTATAATTTTGATAGAACAGCGAGCACGAATGATCCTTGGCTCATTCATTTTCTCTTTTCTGAATAAGATGATAAAAAAGAATATGGTTTTTGGAGCCGTCTTGAAGAGCAACAACGTTGATGATTGTAGATTTTGTGGGTAGGGGAGTGAGAGAGAGACAGCAAAGGTCGGTGAACAAAAGACAGGTACTATTTAAGACAAGCCTTGACTAAAAGTAACCCATCCGAAGCTACACTTCGTAGGAAATGAGGAAGTTTAACGACCACGAAAGACATTTATATAATAAAAAGCTCCTGGAATTCAGCAATATTTACTTTTATGGTATTACGGTATTACGCTTGAGAGTTTCCTTGGGTAACGTTCGCGTTCCTTCCCTTTGTTCCTCGAATATTATCCTCCACTCGTTTTCCTAAAACTCTTCCTATTTTCGTCTGTTTCTAGGCTGATTTTTTTGTTTTTGTGTGTGCACTTTTTACGTTTTCAAGGACGTTTTGTAAAACACCGAATTTCACATCACGTTCGTTTCGAATGGACTCGATGTACATGTACAACATATATCCTGTTACGTTTCGAGCTGGATACTCGAAACAGTTTTTTTTTCTACTCTACAAATCGAACGGTTTCATATTGGTAGGCAAAAAATGTGCGATAGGTAGAAAAACGAGAAGTAAGGATTTTTAATTTTTACGAATGTTTAGCAGTTTTTAACACTAGATTTCCCGAGATTTTGTCCATACCTATATTGCCCAAAAGCAGTCAGAATGATTGCTTTGTGACAGAATAACTAATGTGTAAAGAAATTCATTTAAAATTAATTTTTAATATTTTTTTATAATATTTACAGTTATAAAATGGGTTATCAGTAAATATTAACAATAAAAAAAATTTATTTCACTTGGGGAAAAAATAATTTATGCATTATTATCTGTACATTTTATGCAAATAAAAGTGGAAATCTTTTTATGTGTATATCTTCCGCAAACATATTTTTGACATTTTTCACATGTTTTATTTGTTTTGTTGTTTTAAATTTTTAAATTCTCTGATTTATACAGCAGAGTAAAAAAACGAGGCATGTTATCCTTTGTTTATTTGGCTGCTTTTGTTTCCTCTAATAGTTCCAATTAGAGTTGTTTTTTTGGTCAATAATTTTGTTTTGGCTAATTTTGACATGTTAGTGAAAAAGTTATCGGTCGTAATATTTCTTTCACAGCTTGTATATGGCTCGACAAGTTTCAGAACAACGTGTTCATTTAGAAGCATTGACGATGGTCGTTGTTCATCTTTCCCCAATAATGTTCATCTTTTCTTAAATAAGGAAAACCTTTCAATATTTGCTACTAACATCTAATGCAAGATAAAAAAAAATCAGAATTTGATGCCAAATTTGTTGGGTTTATTAGGCATATACTGTGTAAATCTGTACCTGGCTTTTGAAGGAAATAATTACTCATTAAGTGTTATATTTTGCTCTGATTGATAACAAGCTTGACTGTTTTCAATGAACTTATCCCATATTTCCGAAACCAAGGCAAATTTATTTGTTTGTAGGCGCCTACATCTTTCGGTTCTTTTGTCAAAACTAAATCGTATATTTTTGTAAAAATAAATCGTAGGATTTGCTTGAACATTTCTCTGGCCATAGTTTCTCTAAAAAATTCGGGACTCCACTTTGCTGACCATAAATAACTCAATTTAATAATAAAAATCACTTGATTATTTAAAATTTTCCAAGCAGTCCAAATGACTGCTTCTGGGCAATATAGGTATACCACATATATATACCGGAAATGAAGGGGGGGGAGATAACGAAAATTATTAATAAACACATTTATATGTTGTATAAAAAGTCAACACAATTCTAAAAAATTTTATCATTATAAACATAATTTTTTTTCTAGTTGAAAATGAAAAGCAGTCAAAATGACTTGCTAGGGCAATCTAGTGTTAAAGAGATCGAATATGAGGATATTTATTTTGTTATTCCTTCCTACTTTTTTTCTACACTTTGAATATTTTTATATTGGGTTTGAAGATAAATCAAAGTGATATTTAATATTTATTATTCGTTTAATTAAAAATATCCAATAATATAATGAACTATCGTAAATCATAATTGTTGTCGCGATAGACGTATTCGCGAATAAATTGTGGAATAAGGTATTAAAAATTTAAACAAATTATTGAGTACAACTGACAAATCATAAAAACTAATTATGTGTAAGCTACAAAAATAGTATTAAAAAGAAAAAATTTTTTTTATTGAAAATCTTGTCGTTTATGAGACTCCATATCGATTTTTACGTTAAAAAACAAGAAAGTGGGTCGTTTTCCTCGACAGCAGAGATTACATCTCGGAGAAGAAAGTTTCATCTTTTCCAGATTCGATTGTCTGGAAGCATGATTGGAAGGAGATTAAATATTCCGTTGCAGTAGTAATTTATATTACCGTGGCAAATTGGTTTTGTCGTTGAAACGAGGTGTGTTCTATTCTCTATCAAAAATTATGTAATTATATTAAAGTATATGCATGTAATATATATATATATTGTAATATGTATATATATAGGTACTTACAGTGATAATTATTCTCAAAGAAATAAATTAAACATATCAATTAAATCAGATATTCTATTCTCTATTGAAAATTATTTAATCCCAAAAATAGGTATTTATTTAGGAAAAATACTTAAAATAATGCTTATTATTAATGAAATCAATTTTATGTATCAATTCAGCAAGATATCCTATTTTCTATTGAAAAATTATTTAATTATATAATTGGTTATATAAAACTCGTTATATCCGAACGAGTGGTACAAACGGAGGGGAAGGTGGAGGAGGAAGATTCGTGCTTAAAATTTCTGTTAATTACCTTTACATTGAAATATACTTTCAATTACGTATCACGTCATTTGTCATAGTGCTTTAAAGGTACTGGGATTTTTCAACACAAAATCTGAAGAGCGCAATCCCGCTGCTTGGCACTCAAACAGTTAACAATATACATTAAACGTACTATCTCGTATTCATTGATTTCCGTAATGTATGCATTCCGTCTCGAGTTACGCTACTTATATTTCATACGTTTAGTTCACCTCTATCAGTCGAATTGCTACGATGAAGCAATAGCGCTAGCCTAATTAATAATTTAAATGATTTATAAATCTTCACCATTCGTATAGAAGAGAAAAATAATACAGACGCTTATTCTTTATTACATAAAACATTTAAAATCGTAGATTGTTAGAATTGTAACGTGTATATTTAAACGAAGATTTTCTTTCGATTTATATTTTCATGTAGTATCATGTACAAGTTATTGCGGTATAAATAATAACAATAATTCATATTATCAGAAAATTAAATGCGACATATTGTTTAAGTCAGATCGAATTGTTTAGAAACAGGAATATTGAAAAATTGTTTAGCCACATTCTTTTGAATACGTGTTTTTATTTTTCCGCAGTAAAAGAGAAAAAAAAACAAAACTGGAGAGCAAAAGAGAGAAAGATATAGGAGGAATATAATGGTTTAGGTCTCTTTTGCTCTTGCATAAAAATCGACACACGAAGGGACGAGAAGAAAGATCGGCTCGCAAGTAACGTATGTACAGGTACATTACAATGCGGAACTGCAAACGACAATGTCGTCGAACGTTGGAAGACAATTTTTCTGACTCGGTTAACGCCTCACGTCCGTTTTCTCTACGATATTTTATTCCTATTCTCCGTTAGCATAATGTTCTCTACCTTTATTCCCAGAAGAAAAATAGTCTCTCGTCATTGATTTTTGCTTAAGCTTATGTTAATATGAAAATTTTGTTTGAAATTTATGTGACAATAATTTCGTTAGTAAAAATAAATAGTATATTCTCTATGTGATAAAGGAAAATTAGTTAATATTTTGAGTACTTTGGAATATCATTTTGTCACGTTTAACGAATAGATATTAATCTAAGCATATAATGTTAAGTAAAAGCGCATAGTAGTTTAATACGAAGAGCAGAAAGATGAGTTCACTTCTCTTCTCTTCTCTTCTCTTCTCTTTCTTTCTATCTTTCTCTATTTTTATCCTCTTTTCTTCTTTTCATCGTCGCATTCTCGAGTTCTCCTCGCTCCACTCGTTTCGCGGCCGTTCTTTGAAATATAATAGCGCTAATGAAAATGGAAATGCAATTGCAACGTCCGTGTATATCTCTACAACTTATATATTTTATATATATGCAAGAGATAAAAACAGCTTCTAGAGAAGTTTCTTCTTTTTTTATTCGTCTCTTGAATTCGACTTGTCGAAAAGAAGGAAAATAAGAAAGAAATGAACGAACGAGCGCTAAAGAAAAAGAAGAAGAAGAAGACATAGTAATAGTAATACTAGTAGAGAAAAAGAGATTTAAAGCGAGAGAAAGAGAGAGAAAGAGAGGAAGTAAAAGAAATAGAAGGCAAAGAAATCTGATGGGGAAGGAAGGAAACGAAGACTTGCCAACGCACGAAATTTCTCTGCTTTAGCCAGGATACTCTCGTGGATGGATATTGTAGCGGGATGAGAAGAGTAGGAAAGCGAGAAAGAGAAAGAAGCTTTTCGACCGGGAGAGGCCTTCCTTCTTGTATCTCCACGCGCGCGTTTCATGGTTTGTAAATATTACCTGCCACGAGACGTCTGCCGAGTTCATGCTCGGCTTGGTTGCCGCGTAACCGAGAGCCGCTGCTTGCGATACGGAAAGAGCTAGCGAGATGAAAGAGAAAAGAACAGAAGTAGTAGGAGTAGGAGAAGTAGGAGGAGGAGGAGGAGGAGGAGGTGGTGGTGGAGGAGGTGAAATAGGTACAGGAAAGAGGAGAGAAGCAGGAGGCGAACTCACCGAGTTTTTACCCCATTCTGGAGTCTGAGTGCCTCGCTCTGCTGACTCTCGAAACGGGTTGCAGAGCCAACCCCTACACGGTACCACACACTTTGCCCTCCACCCCATTCTACCCTTTCTTCCTCTCTCTCTCTCTCTCTCTATCTCACTCACTTTCGTACCTTTCTTTCCTTCAACTCGGTCTCCTTCAGCTTTCCGCATTTCTCTCCTTTTTCAATCTCTCTCTCTCTCTCTCTCTCGCTCTCTTTTTCTGTTGGTACATACACAAATTCGCGACGGCCACACGCATTTATATATATGTACAACACACAAGTTTTCTAGGCGATCTTACTTCAACCTTTTTTTTACCCTTTCCTCTCTCTTTCTCTCTTTTCTTTTTTTTTCTTACCAACCTTTCAACCAACACCATCAACTTACGTGAACTGTCAGCTCAGGGGCGGATTGGAACACCGTTGAGATTTTCGATAAGATAGGGCCAACCTTTCCGAATTTTCCTTCTACCTTCTACCCTATTTTTCTAAAACGATTTTTTTTTTTACAATCCTTCGAATCTTGTGTGTGCTCTCTTTTCATATATCGATATACGATCTTATCTATCGAGTTAGTTTCCTTTTTTGGAGAATCGAATTTTCGTTTAGATTCGATTTGGAATCTTTGATTCTGTCTCGAAGATCATTAATGTTTCAAATGAACAGACACAAATAACTTCTTAAAATAATCACCTGCTTCTTAACGTTTTATTATTTCTTGAATTCCAGAACGAATGACTCTTTCATTCCTAACTAAATACATCGCGTTTCTTTTTATCTCATCTTTAAAAGGAAACGATTCCTTCTGAGATTATTCGAAAAATAAGTAGGAAAAAAAAACAAATATCGACTTTTACGCGCGCGTGCCTCATTTCACCGTCTTTTTATTTTCTTGAAAAAATATTTTAATTACGAGACTTCGTTTTATGTTTTTGTGCATCAGATTTCTTTCATACTTCATCTACCCCTTTATTACTTGCATCTACTCTTATCCCAGCTTTCAGCCGAAGTGTCAAGATGATATTGTCGAAGCAACGTATGCTACAGGATTCTTTGCAAAAGAGTGTTGTCGTAGTTGTCGTCGTCGTCGTCATTGGTTGGATTTAATCCGTGCTATCCATGTTCTCCGTTTTATCTTACACCCTTGCCACCACTTAACAACTTTTTTCTCTTTTTCTTCTCAGGCATGCCCTTATTGCAACGTGCCGCGGAGACCATTAACTCGCGTTCCTTGCCCTCAGGGACGTACTGGAATTTCGCGAAAATCACGCGTTCACAACCTCTTTCGATGTTTCTCTCGATCTTTACTTCATTAGTTCTTTCTTCATTTGTTTTTCTTTTTTTTATGAATTTTAATTTAAAGCAATCGTATTAAATATTTTTTTATTTGCTATTATGCTTTATTTTTTCTTTATATATATTTATTTATTTTGTGTATGTGGGAATAAAAATGTCTATATATTAATTCTTTCAATATTTTCTAGAAGGTTTGTACAGATAGTAATGCGATTTTCACGTGACTAGAAATTCAAGCTTCTTCGATAAAAATTTTCGAAAGTCCCATCACCTTCTCTAATGAGCTTATTCTCTACGGACGTTTTATATACTACAATATCGAGTTTTCTCTTTCTTCCTTAACTATTTTCTACTAGCTTTAATCAAGTTTCAAGGAATCAAAGCAAGATAACACGCTTTTTCTTCTTCCAGTAAAGTTTTCTCGAAAAAATGCACCGAGGCCGTTTGTTGTGTCGTGAACGATCGTTTGAATTCCCAAATCGAAAATCGGTTAGTGAAATTGACATCTTTTCAAATTATCCAACTGGATCGTGAATTTCAAACTAATCCTTATGTAAGAGGACCTTATAATAAATGTTAGTTTTAATTAAGGAAAATGTAAAGTTTGTTGTGTATCATTTAATCTAAATAATTGCATTTATCGTACAAAGCTCGAACATCGATCAGTTTCACGTTTCAAAATAGAATAGTTCTATCGATTGGTCGAAATAATTTATTCGTTTGGCTCATTCCAAATTGAAACGATCCAAAAGTCAAGTGACGCATCTGCCGAGCTCGTATTTTACGTTATAACTTCTTTACGTCGGTCTCGTTTATCCTGTGACTTGTGTAAATAAAACCGAGAAATATTCGGTAAATAAAATATATATTATATTATATATGTATATTGGTGTATAGAACATCAACTGTGATATTACGTATCGTTTATTTTTGTAAAAAAAAGTTGTGAAAAGGAAAAGAAATTCATTTTAGAAGATTTTTTTATGTTTCCAAGACCTGCCAGTTTTAACAGGTTTTCTCGGATTCGTAAACGAATCTAACATTTTTATATTTCCAGTGGTGAGCCAACCTTACGATCCCGAAGTGCAAAGTCCAGCCACTTTCCTCGGCAACAATGTACTTATGCGTTGTAGTGTGCCCAGTTTTGTACGAGACCACGTCACCGTAACTTCCTGGTTTCAAGAACCAAGTTTCAACATTTATCCAACTCCGATGAGCGGTGAGATTATTTTCGTTCAAAAATGTATGAAAAATTTTTCAAATTCTTAAAAGTCAAGAACTTCTGAGATGTATTAAATTATTTTCCTTTTCTAATATTTGATCTTTAAATTTAAAGCAGCAATTTAGCTTCTTTCGTATCTCGAAATTTATACTTGAACTTTCAAATTTTTACGAAAAACGAGAGATTTAGAGAAAGAAACTGCTGATAAGAGGAAAAGAAAAAACTCGAGTGCTTGCTTATTTATTAAAAAATAAAAATATAAGGTAGAATAAAAAATCTTATCGTAGTTCTCTGCGATCCCTAGTGCTAAATTGAGTCTCGTGTTAATCATATTGATATCAAAGAAGTGATTTTCGCGATACCGTGTCAGAAATGAAGCTTTCGTTTGCGACGTTATACCACGGAGCAATTAATGAGCCGGCTGCTCCGTTGATTATAAACGAGATTGATTAAGCTATCGCAAAAGCAGTTTAACTGCTTCGATCGATATTATAACTCAAATTATCAATAACCGCGTTTACTTCGATAGCTTTTGATCGATAGTTTCTTCGATAAAATTAGAAGTTTTGATATTCGAAAATCAAGTGAAATTATATGGAAGCTTAATCACGATGGAAAATGGGTTAACGTTAAAAATTTATATACATGCCTTTTGTAATATTATATAAATGTATTATACATAAATAAAAACAAGATAGTTAATTAATCGGTAAAGGTGAAAATGAAACATCGGTATCGAAAATGATGGTTTTCGTTATTGTTAATTAGTTATTCGTTATCGTTATAACGTTTCACGTTTAATCTTAATTGCTATTTATTTATGTATAAAATCGAACATTATTGCCAATTCCAATCTCATCATTTGAGAAGATTGTTGAACGTTGTATGATCGAGGTTTGATGTGTGTTTGTAGATGGCAAATATCACATGCTTCCGAGCGGTGAACTGATGATAATCAATATTACTCGACCGGATGCACAAATGACTTACCGTTGCAGAACTCATCATCGATTGACCCAAGAAACGGTCGTCAGTAGCAGTGCTGGTCGGCCTCAATTGACTGGTGAGTAAATACCTTTCTCTTCTTTCTTGAAATTTAATCTTCGAACGACAGGACTTCGACAATTGATCGAAAAAAGTTAGGTCAATTCTAAAGATTCTATCGAGAAAAATTTTACCTTACTATTTTTCTTTTTTCTTTTCTTTTCTTTTCTCATTTACTTCTTCTTTTCATGTCAACGATCTTCTAAAAATAAATTTTCATATATACTTAATTCCGTTTTTAAACGAACTTTTTTTTACACGATTTTGATTTAACACGATCGACCCAAATTCTAAGAAGAAAATTTTTAAAACTCATGGTTTATATATATTTACCATATATTTTTCCTGATTTCTTAGAACTTCCAATCTTAACCAACCTTCTTCTATTTTTCGATAGATGTAATATATTTTTTAACACGATCCTTTTTAAAAAATGTATTCTTCGGGAACGTATCCACGGTATAAGAACAGAATTAGGTTTATATGTATTTTTATCTGCTATATAAAATATGAAAATATTGTTCTTAGAAGAAAAGAGTAAGTATTTGGGATAAAGCGAAGTCTTATTAAAAGATAAGTTTGAGTATCCTTTTAGGATTAAAGAATTCGTACACACATTTCTCGAGCTTCGTGCATGCAAAGAATGTTTAAAACTCCTTTCTCTATCGCACTTTGCGAAATCGTTCTTAATAACGACCACGTTTTCTCGGCCACGAAGTGTAAGTTCATTGTTCGTGATAACCAGAGCATTACTGTAATTCATTGCAGCACTTATTACGAATTCGCGAGTTAAAGTGAGCGTACCGCGGTTTGGGCCACGCTCCGACCTTTATAATTACAAAATGGTGAATATTACTGTCGGCTTACGTTCGTGGTTCATTACTAAGGTTTACTCTCTTACTATTTATTCAACGATTACTTTTACCATCTAATACACTGTTTACCAAATAATAATTACATTATTTTCGTCTTTATTCTAAGCGCTAACATTTGTTATATTTTATTTTTTACAAAATACGTTACGCTACGTTACGTTATTTCTTTTATCTCGTTATATATTATATACTATGTTATCGTTAAAATGTGAAATACATTAATTTATGAAATAACCAGCTACATCTCTCATAAATAGTTATATTAACCTGTTAAAATATGACAGAAGTTATAATTAAATACTTTAATTATGTAATATAAGAATACGCGAGAGGCTAATAATTAGTTTATGAAATTGATATTTGATTTATAAATTAGATCTGATAGAACAGCACAATTAACAGAACATTGATTTTCAAAATACTGCAAGAGATAAAAAGGGATAACTATGAGCATTGTGATGGAAATAAAAGAACTCCTAGACGGATCAAATTTCATTCTCATACTTTAACTACTCGTCTCTTGTGAATTTATATCTTACGTAAATTTAAGTGCATAATAAAATTATTTTTATATGTTTCACCTAAAACGCTTATTTATTTCGCGTAAGATCTAGTCTTTTCATGAATTAACTGAATTATACACTTCAAAAGGATAACATTTATATATTTTGTTATAATATACGATTTTCACGACATCGATATGTTTTGAATTTTCAATATTCATATTATATTAGATTTCTCGCTCTGTATGGGGAACTCGGTTATTCAAAGACGGTTGTGCCATACGGGTATTCAAATACACATGCATATCCTTCAAGTATTACGAAACATATATACAAGAAAATCACTCATGTTCCTTTATCAGCAATATTTTTATAAAGAAGAAAAAAAATTGAAGAAGAGAACCTTTAGATACTTCCTACGAGAACGGAGTTCAATTTTAAAAAAGGACGAACTTCAAACGAATTCGATAAAAGAATCGTTCGAAATAATTAAATATTATGTTTATTCTTTATTTTTTGCTTCTTTTTTGTTAGTGTTTATCTTTTGGAACGTAACTTGCGCTAGCTAGCAGTAGCTCGTTATGAAATTTTATTTTCCATCGATGAAAATGATAATGAAAAATTGAATATAAAAAATAAAACAAAACGGGAAAAGAAAAAAAAATGAGAAGCCTACGGGTTCTTTCACATTGAATCGTTGTTGCACCCGATGGGTTGGCCGATTTCAATTAAACGTTTACTTTGACCGACAGTTCGTTCGCTCGTTCGATAGCCTGCCAATTATGAGTGAGTTTTGTACATTCGGTACGATCGTTCGGAATCAAGAGAGAAACGTTTTGCCCTAGGCGTCTTGTTCTCATGATACTACCCATTGTACAGGTTTTCTCTGTATCGTCAAAAAGATCGATTTAAAATCGACAAACGGTTTTATTATTATTATTTTTATCACGTAATAATAGAATTTTCTATGTTAATTTTCTAATTAATTTAAGAATAAGAAACGAAAGAAAAACATCGTAGTTTTTTTTTCTTTTTTTTTTTGCCTCTTTTACGATACAATATAATGATATTTGAGAATTTGGAAGGGTAAAAAAAGAGAAGCAGGAGGAAAACTACAACTACTACGTTTGAAAGTAGAATTCCTCGTGTATACGTACTTTAAGTTCTTCTATTTTTCGATATAAAAAGCACACGAGCGAAGATCAACAAGAAAAGAAGAGAAGAGAGAGAAGGAGAGAGACAGTAAAAAGAGCGTGAAAAATAAAAGCTTCTAGGGGTAAACTTTCTCTGTTCCATCCTGATCTTACATGGCGTTACAAAGTTCCACTTGGCATACGTTTTCTACATCCTTTCTCTCTCTCTCTCTCTTACTCTTTTTCGCTCATGTTCTGCTATTTTTTGTCAAACTGCATTCGCAGCAACTGCTGCTGCTGCTGCTGCTGCTGCTTCTACCGAGAGTGGAAAAGCTAGACAGCATCATAGTAGTTTCGATGTAGTGTGTGAGAAACAAATATCGGTCTCGTATTGTCCTCTATCATCGTACATGTCGTCGACTTTACTATGAAACCAACGACAATGAATATTTTCCGAATGATTCTTTTGTTTAGTCAAGGTTATCCCCGTGCGATTCGATATTAAAGTTGTGTTTGACTATGCGTTAAATAAAGTATACGCTCGATCGTTTGCAAACTTTTTTTTTTTTAAATATTAAAGGGGAAATAAGAGAAAGAGGAAAATGAAAATATACAACACAACAACGAAAAGAAAAGAAATGAAAAAAAAGAAGAAGAAAAGGTAGAATTTTATCGAAACACTATATATAGTATATGTTATAATGTTCATTAAAGAAATGAAATGAAGAACAAAGAAAAAAAGAAGATAAAACTAAGGAAGCCAGCTAGTAAAGGTAAAAAAAAACAAAAATTGTCAACAACTTTGTAAAAATATTCGGTTTAACGCAACGAGGACGACGAAAACGGAATGAGACTCGTAAAAGCTCACTAGCGACTGTTTATTCCCTTTGCATATAAACATGAAATTCCAATTAAAATGGAAAACGCGATGGAAAGTCATGCGTAAAAAGAAAAGAAAAAAAGAGAGAAAGAGAGAAAAGGAAAAGAACATACGAGTTTCGACTTTCATAAACGAAAGATCTTGCTGTATTGCAGCATTTTAAAAGTAATTATTCGTCACAATATTTGTATAAAATAATAGTTAAACGGTAGCATATATAATTATAAATATGATTAATTTAAATTTCTACCTGAAAATAGGAACGCGCGTTAATATGATACTTATTTGTTTTTGTTTGAAAAAATATGTATTAATTATATATAATATTTATAATAATAATTATTATTGTTGCTGTAAATATGACATAAAATCAACGTCATATTTGATTATAAACCTGGTGTCAAAGTGCTTTTCGAAAGATTAAATGATTCTCCGGAAGAGGATCAACGGGTTCAAAAGGGAGCTTCGTTTAATTTACATCGTTAATTACTAATCGATTGATGCGATACTAGAAACCGAATTACGAGCTATAGCTTTTGAGAGAGATGTCTGAAAAGAGAAACAAAAACAAGAAAGAGAGAAAGAGAGAGAGAGAGAGAGAGAATGGAAGAGATAGTAAGTTTAACACGTTCCGTGCCACGTGGGGCGCATACACACACACTCCATGTAGAACTTTCCCTTCAAGCTATTTGATATTTTCATTGTAAAATAAAGAGTAATGTTTAGCCACGTGTTTGTTAAAATAATTTCTAAAACAATAAATAAAAAGCTTTATTGCCTTATTTTTGATAATTATGATCTTTGTATTATTTTTATCACTGCAAGTTCATACGTCAAATATCAATAAACAATGCAATTGTAATAAGTTGTGGGACGTATACAGCCCACGCGACCTGAACGGAAAGTGTCCTCAGATCGGGACGGCATGGAGCTTGTTAAGGAAATATTTCAGGTTAGTGGAAGATAATATGTTATGACCAAAAGATTCTTCAATGAAAATTCCTCTGATCATTAATTGTATGCTATGAAGTGGAGAATAAAGGATTAGGTTAAGGTGTAAAATAAAACACGTGATTGAGCCAAACAAAGAAACAATGCCTTTTTTTATTGGCTCGTCAGGGAAAAGCCTTGCGGCATAAAAACCCTGGATGATATTTAATTATAAAAATGAGAGTCCACCACGTGGTATTACCACGCGGGAAAATACCGTCAATATAAAATGTATATAATGGAAAGATCTCACCTCTCGCTCGCTTCGCTTACGTTCCTTAACTAATTTAGTTTAACTCCTTTGATTTCGATATGTATTCACAGGCTTCCTATAATGGACTGTAAGAATGTCCTTTTGTACTGGCCCAGCAGGGCGTACGGACTGGGAGTGAGAAGTGGGGAGGCGAGAGGTGGGGGTAACTAGAGGGGCGCTTCGGTAGTTACTAGTAGTTGATCGATGCTCACAATGAGTATCGATCTAGACTTTTAATCGATGGAGGTGGATGCGCGCTAATTTTGAATACTGTTAATTACCGTATGATCCTTTCGGATCGTACATACTCCCCCCGTTGAGAGTGTAACGATCAATGATATTCCTAATACATGTGTTGTGTTGTGCGCTTGTTACAATCAATTTTACAATACTTTCGACCTAGGTCATTGAATCAGTTAAGTATACCGCTAGTTGTATAAGTTATTGAACATGTTCATTCGATTGCTTATGATATAACGCTGGACGTATTCGCTGAATCACTCAGCGTATCTCTGCTGACTTGGTCAGAATTCTCGGATAATCGCTGGCCAGGCGATCTTCTCGTACGTACAAGGGAATAGTTGTGTCTTAAAGACAATATAAAAAATAAGAATGGTTTAACAATGGACAAATAGTTGTCGCGTTGTGCTTGACAATTCCATGAACCGTCTTCACGGTCATCTCGTGTGTAGTTGAATTTTGTCAATGAGCATGACGGAGGTATTCCTTTGATTTTATGCTGGAGTGGAATCCATTCTTGATGTTTCCTTGAAGACAATCGATTGGCGGGAGTCTTAATGTAATAATTTTCCTCCGTCAATGTCGTAAACGTTCCTTTAATCTACAAGAAATGTGCAAGCGTTAGTGCTGTTGAGTCATTTAGGTCTCACGAAATGGGACATAGCGGGTGTAAAGTTGAAAATAGCCTTGTTTTTATCGCGAATGTGGTTTACTCTTCGTATGCGAAGAGAAATTCGCCCACGTTTCGCCTAAAATGATATTTGAAAGATTTGACTGCAACCTCCCACCGACTTACAAGATGAGGTGAGAGAGGTGGATTAAAATATCATGATATTCTATGATCTATCGCGAAATTATGGACCTTTGTCGTATATTCGTCCGACTCAATCATGGCGTATAACTTCCTTAACTGGTTATTAGTCTCGACGAAGCTAGTTCCGTTATTAGAATAAACGTGAGTTGGAAAAGCCTTTCGACTCACAAATCGCTAGAAAGCGACCAAAAAGGCATCTGTAGTCAGATCGCTGACTAATTCGATGTGTACAGTCTGGATGGTCATGCAGAGGAAGATGCACCCGTATATTTTAACGCGACCTTTATTACGGTACTTCTTTTCTTTCGCGTAGATTGGACCGAAGAAATCTACTCCGACGTGGGAGAACGCAGTTGCTTCCTGCACTCGCGGGCTTGGTGAATTCCCCATTTTATACTGGATGCCGGATGCACGGAATCGAATGCAATGTACGCAATGACGTACGATTCTTCGCACTTGATTCTTACCGTCGAGGAGTCAAAAAAGTCGTTGTCGAAGGGCATAGAGGGTAGTCTGTATACCGGCGTGAAAGTTTTGTTCATGGAGCTTTCGGATGAGATCGGTGACGTGGTGATGTGAGGGCAATAATACCGGACATTTATCGTGGAAACTTAAATTTGCGTTCCGCACTCGACCCCCCACTAAAATTAAACCTTCTTCGTCAAGAATCGGATTTAACGCGGCGAGCCTTGCGCTCTTGACTCCCCCCGCTGTTTTCACCTTTCTCTTTCGGCGTGACATTGTAAGTCTTGCACGATTTTGAAAAACGCGTCGTTCCGTTTCTGTTATTTCTGCGGTAGACAATTCTCCCTTATATGAGTTAGTTTTAAGCCATCGTTAGCATCGAGTTACAATTTTTAATAATCGCGTGTAACTAGAGAATCGCTGAAATATGCTTCTTGATTCAATTCACGTCGTTAATACCGATAATCTCTTTACGTCCGGCAATTAGAAAAATTCCCTTTCCATACATCGTTCTTTTAGGAACTCGCGCGGAAGCATTCTCCTCGATAAAGCGTCCGCTGGGTTGTCTCCGGATCGCACATGTTGTCATGTGATACCTACACAGATTTCTTGTATTTCGCGCACGCGATTTGCCGAGTATATTTTTAACGTACTGGAGTATCTTTTCAGCTAACCTAGTACAATCATCGAATCGGACCAAAAGGTTATCTTGTCGGGTTTCAATCCGCCGGCAGTTCGGACTTCTCTATATAATCGCGCGAGTGATTAACTCTAGATTAGACATAACTCTAAACGTGGTATAGTGGTATCCTTAAGGGGAGCCACACGACCTTTCGCGCAAAGTAGATGTACATATGAGTTACTGAATTTATCTCGCGATCTTACATATAAGCAGCCGCCGTAACCAGATTGACTTGCGTCGCAAAAACCATGCACTTGCACGTCAATCGGCTCGTCGAGTGTAATGCGTCTTTCTATCGTTAAACTGTCAATTAATGTCCATTGTTCTGCGAACGTTATCCACGAGGTATGTAACGTATTAGGTACCGATTCATCCCAGTCGACGTGTGTTTTCCAGCAGTCTTGGATGAAGATATTGGCTGTTGGAATGACGGGTCCTAGAAGTCCGAGTGGATCAAAGATCTTTGCGACTTCGGATAAAATTCGTCGTTTGGTAATTCTTTCGCGAATATCTACTGGCGCGACGGAGTAGATTAAACAATCATGATGTGCGTTCCATGAAATACCGAGTGTCTTTAAAATAGGATTTTCCCTAGAGCAGAGCTCGACATCGATGTTTTTTATGTCTAAATTTTCGAGTGCCGGTCGGAAGTTAGACGCCCACTGTCGTATATTAAAACCGCCTCGTTTCAATATTTCAATAGTTTGATCGCGTATCTTTCCGAGGGTTTCGACATTATCAGTTCCCGTAATGAGGTCGTCCACGTATAGATCGCGGTTAAGTATTTCGGCTCCGAGTGGATAATTAGCACCTTCATCCTTCGCGAGTTGTTTGATGGTTCGTATGGCAAGAAACGGTGCTGACGCTATTCCGAATGTCACCGTATTAAGTTCGAACGTGCGAATCTGTTCGTTATGCCACCAAAATATCCGTTGATATTGGCGATCGTCTGGATGAATCCATATTTGCCGATACATTTTCTCGATATCCGCTGTTAATACGTGCCGATATGTCCGGAATCGTAACAAGTGTTCTACTAACGTGTCTTGTATTGTAGGTCTGACTAATAAGGTGTCGTTGAGAGAAAGTCTCTTATCATTTTTCGCGGAGGCGTCGAATACGACCCGTACCCTTGTTGTCGTGCTAGCTGATTTGATGACCTCATGGTGGGGAAGATAGCAAATTCCTATAGGTTCGTTTTTGACGATCGACATATGTCCTAAATCGATGTATTTATGTGTAATCTGTTCGTATTCCTTCCGGAGTTCGATATTCGCGGGTAATTTCTTCCGGAGATTATGGAACTGACTCTACCGCGTAGGTGACTGTAATCGTGTCTTTCTTTGCCGAAGGGAACACGCACGATATATCTTCACGATTCATAGTGTTTCGCAACTTAGACATAATGACTTTGCCTTCTATTTTGTTTACTGAATTCGATCGCGTTATCTTAGTAACGATGAGTAGGGAAAAGTTCCGCCTATATTTATCGTCTAATGATCGAATGGTTATCTCGACAACGTCTGTCGATCGAGTTCTGGTATAGTTGATAGCGTGCATGGAACTCGAATATGATTTGATCAGTAAGTGTGACTCTTTCGCGAAATTCTCAGTAATGAAGTGTGCGGCGGCACGCGTATCTAATACCGCCCGACATTGTCTGGGAGTTCCGTCTCCCTTTCTTACACGATACATGATGCTCAGGAGAAATTGATTCGGTACACCGTGCGAATTGACATGAGACTCGGTGTTAGCCGCGTGAGGGTGGGTTCATTTGCAATGTCGACGCAGTCTCCTTCTTCGCGAGGGTGTGGCTCTCCTGTTTCGTGATCTCATGCTCGTCATTATCTATATGTAATGACGTGTGATGGGCCTGGTGACATATCCGACAACGCAAGGCTCTACATGGTTCCCGGTGCTTCCGTAAGCAATTCTGACATAATTCGTACTGTTGAATCGTTGTCAGTTTGTCTTGTATCGTCATGTCGTAATATCGGGGGCACCGGTATACAAAATGTTCATCTCTTTTGCAAAGAACACAATTAGCCAGAGTCTGAGTATGAAACGTACGCGTTGTATAGGTATCCTGTCGCTTTCGCGGTCGTAAAGTCATCGTCTCGGGATATTCACGTTTT
The DNA here is from genome assembly GCF_049000335.1 of Polistes dominula. Lineage (NCBI taxonomy): Eukaryota > Metazoa > Arthropoda > Insecta > Hymenoptera > Vespidae > Polistes > Polistes dominula. Next base: position 8,003,178 of record NW_028301147.1, read on the forward strand.
GCGCGGGGCTCGAGGTTCGCGGACGTTGATGACGTTTTCAGCGGAGCACACGCACGCGCATATCGGGTTAAAAAATTAAAGAATTGCTCGATAGTCGGATATTCGTCGGAATCTATCTGTTTATTCCATTCTTGTAGCATTTCGGGAGGTAACGCGCGTTCAGCGAGACGTACTGGCCAGGCCACCAAACTTACATTGAATGTCTCAAGTGTGGAGATGTGAGAACGCAGTTCGTTCAAGAATGCAGTTACGTCCTTCGCTGATCCGGCCTTCGGTCGGGGTATGTCGATTAACGCGTCGATTACCCGAGCTAATAGTATACGTGGTACATCGAACGCCTTCAGTAAGGCTCCCCACGCGTCCTTATATTTTTCCCCAGTTAATTGATAATGTTCGATCGTTTAAAGGGCCTCGCCGCGAAGGGAGTCGCGAAGGTATGCGTGTTTTTCTAAGTCCGATATATCACTACGCGTGTCTACGAGGGTTAAAAAGCTAGATTTAAATGGGATCCATTTCCCTATATTCTCGTCGAATCGCGGGATCTCAAGACGCCGTAATGGTATTTGTTGATCGCGGGTTATCGTGATATCGTTGTTTTCGTCAGAGTTATTCGGGTTGTTAACTGTGGCGGTATCGTTTGAATGAATTTTGTCTCCGATCGCGAAATATCTCTCTATGATTGGATTTAAACTATCGACTCCTCCTGCTTCGCTGTTAGCAGTAGCGCACTTTTCATACAATGTTTCGTATTTCTCTACTAGCTGAGTAAGTCGTTCGTAACGCCTTCTTATTTCCTGTTTATTTAGATTTCCTTCTTGGATTAGATTTTCGACGTGTGTTAAACCCGATTCTAAAACTAGCCGTTTTTGTTCGAGCTGTTCGAGCTGTTTTTGCAATGCCACTACGAACCGTTATTAATTATTCTATTCTTCGAAATCCACTCAAATTAATTTATGATACTATATAAAAATTTCCTTTGCACGAGTGTATGGCCGTGCGTTGGGTTCTTGATCACGCGAGTACGGTCCTGATGCCGTAAATCGTTGGAGGGGATATCCGTTTATTGTTAGTGGTAGCCCGATGGAGGGGGTATACGATCGTCGCTAGCTGTATGCCAATAGATGGAGTGACCGGCGAGACGACTGTAGAGGGTTTCTCTATAGTAAAGATAATATTAGACTGAATTTTACTTTATGATTTTTATTTAAAGGATGCGACTTGCTTTTCTTTCTTGTACACTTCTCAACGGCTACGTACAGACTGTTCTAGTCTAGTGACCACTACTTGTTAGCGTGGTTCTCTAGCCTTCTAGTAACTTTAGAGGGCGCGACCTTCGGTCGTACCGCTACATTACTCCCTTCGGAGCATTTTTCTTATTACGTAAAATGCGAAACTTAAAATTATAAATATTTACAAGTATATAAAAATATATAAAGATATATAAAAATATTGCACTAACTCTCTATCTTAACTTAATAAGTTTTAATTGGTACATACGAATCGGTATTGCAATCTTTTTCGACGAACGCTGGTTTTAGTCTTTCAATAGATACGTTTATATGTTTTCCTTTATAGTTAATTTTGAAAATATTATCTGTAATTCTTTGTATAATTTCGTATGGACCTTCGTAAGGGGCTTCTAATGGTTTTTTTACAGCGTCGACCCTTAAAAATATGTGCGTACATGTATACAACCTATCCTGAATAAAATGTTTCTTTTTGATATGGTGCGCTGTAGGTATCGGTCTGATTTGCCTTATATGTTGTCTTAATTTTTCTAAGAATATGTGTGGATCTTGTAATAATTCTTTGCTGAGGAAAAATTCTCCTGGTAGTCTGATGTTTTCACCATATACCAATTCCGCAGCTGAAGCTTTTATATCTTCCTTTAGGCTTGTGCGTAGACCAAGGAGCACTGTTGGTAGTATTCCTACCCAGTCTTTTTCTTCATGGCACATTATTGCTGCTTTAAGTGATCTATGCCATCTTTCTATCATTCCATTTGATGCAGGGTGATATGCTGTTGTTCTAATTCTTTTCGCTCCGACTAATTTGGTTAACGCTTCAAATAGTTGACTTTCAAATTGTGTTCCTTGATCAGTTGTAATTGTAATAGGAGAACCAAATCTTGAAATCCACTGCGAATAGAATGTTGTTGACACTGTATCTGCAGAGGTATCCGGCATTGGAATTGCTTCTGGCCAACGAGTAAACCTATCGATCATAGTTAGGCAGTATCTCATATTTTTAATCGTTGGTAATGGACCTAATATATCTATGTGTACATGTTCGAAACGTCCTTGTGGTACTTCTATTTTCGAAGGTACCTGTTTGTTATGACGGCTTATTTTGCACTTTTGGCATGCTAAACATGTACTTGACCATTCTGCAATATCTTTGTTCATCTTTGGCGACATGAAGCTTTTTCCTATAAGATGTTTTGTTACTCTGCCGCTGGGATGTGACAAATTGTGTACGTTCTTAAAAATCTGCCTCCGTAAAGAGACTGGAACGTATGGTCTTATGCTTTTTCCTACTATGTCGCCATATATGTACTTATCAGAGCTATCGAGGAAAATCTTCTGCGGATTCCATTTTTCTTCTGCCAAAATATTCTTTAGTTCGTCATCCTCTTGTTGCTTTGCCATTAGCTCTTCTGTTGATACTAGGACTGGCATGTCTATGGTTTCCAGTCTTGACATAGCGTCAGCTGCCACATTGTCTTTTCCAGCAACGTAAACAATTTTGGAAGTAAACTGTCCTACGTAATCCAACTGTCTGGCTTGTCTTGGGCTTGCTTTGTCCATATTTTGCTTAAAAGCGTATGACAGTGGTTTATGGTCCATCTCTATTATTAATTCTCTTCCTTCGACACAATATCTAAAAAACTTTAAACTTTTATAGATAGCTAATAATTCCCTATCATACACACTATATCTAATTTGCGCTTTTTCTAGTTTCCTTGAGAAATATCCTAGTGGTTCCCATTTGTTATCGCAGAATTGTTCTAACACTGCTCCAATTGCGTTATCGGAAGCATCAGTCTTTAATTTTAATACTGCTTTTTCTTTTGGATATGCCAATAACGTTGCTGTGGCAATTGCTTCTTTGGCTTTTTTGAAAGCTTCTTCCGATGCTTGATTCCATTCTATCAGTCTTTTGTCGTGCTTCTTGGCACCTATCATATATTTGTTAAGTGGGTCAAGCCATTTTGCAGCCTTTGGTAAGAACCTCCTATAAAAATTCACTACCCCAAGGAAACGTCGCATATCTGAAACAGTCTTTGGTTTGGTATAGTTTTGTATAGCGTGGACTCGCTCATCCAACGGCGCTATACCCTTATTATCTATTTTATAACCTAAGTAGTTTACGCTATTTTGGAAAAAATTGCACTTTGAAATGTTTATTGTTAGTCCATATTGCCTAAGTCTATCAAATATTGCACGCAGATGTTTTTCATGGGATTCCTTATTTTTAGACGCTACAATTATATCATCTATGTAACAGGCACAGAAATCTGATTTGCTTAATACTATATTCATAAACCTTTGGAATGTTTGCGCCGCGTTACATAAACCGAAAGGCATCACTGTGTACTCGAACAAACCAAAAGGTGTAATTACCGCTGTTTTTTCTATATCTTCCTCAGCCAACGGAATTTGGTGATATGCTCTAGACAAATCTATTGTAGAAAATACATTACAGTTACGAAATTGTTGCGTGACGTCGTGTACATGTGGAATGGGGTACCTGTCTGGTACCGTAACGCTATTTAATCGCCTATAATCTCCACATGGCCTCCATTCGCCATTTTTCTTTGGTACCATATGCAGAGGGCTCGCCCATTGACTCTTGGACGGGCGACAGATTCCTTCGTTGACTAGTTGCTGAAATTCGGCTTGTGCGATTCGCAGTTTTTCCGGATTTAGCTTTCTTGCTCTCTCTGCTATTGGAGGACCTTTTGTGATAATATAATGTTTCACCGTGTGGCTGATGGGTTTCCTTGAAGTTGGTTTAGCTAAATCTGCGTACTCCCTAAAAAGTTCTAAATACGGACTATTACAATTAATGGTCAAAATGGTTGGAACGTCAATATTTACTAATTCTGCTTTCCTAGAAAGCAATGTATTGCCGTCCAACAATTTTTTGTTTCTTAAATCTGGTAGTAAATTATAAAAATGTAAGAAATCGGCGCCTATTATTGCTTTAGAAACATTCGCTATAATGAATCTTCATGAAAAATCTCGACGAAGTCCAAGATTTAAGTTTAAAAGTTTTTTTCCGAATGTCTCTATTTCTGCACCATTTGCCGCATATAACTTACACGTATTGTCTTTGGTTTCATTTAACGAAGTACGTGGAATCACTGAGACGTCTGCACCAGTGTCTATTAGAAAACATGCTCCTGTTTTCCTATCATTTACCATGAGGCGCAGGTTTTTCATCGCGTCGTCAACCGCCTCTATTTAAGACGCTTGCACTAGTTTTCCGAAGGCTTTCTTTTATCCGGGCCTGTCCACTTGCACGGGGATCTGCACTTCCACGATCGTTCCGCGAATTTCCAGTGGTAGTAACATAGGCCGTCATTGTTTCGGTGAGTGCTTAACGATCGGCTTCGACTTCGGTATCTTCCGCGGAAACTTCGGTATTTTCTTCTGCCGCGCATCAATTTTTCTATATTCTCTGTTAGTTGCGCGATTTCCCGCCTGAATTCTGCTACCTCGCGATTTGTTGTTGTTTGAGCGACACTTCGTATTGGCGCTTCTTCCGAAATGGCGGCCGTTTTCGGCAGACGCTCTCTCTCTAGGATCTTATCACCCATTAATAATCGCCTTAGCCGTTGTTCGTCGGATTTAGTTAGTCTGTGTATTAATGCTTCTTTTAAATGTGTGTACGTACATTGCTCGGGGGGAGATGCTAAGATGTCATATACTTCTTTTATCAGCGTGGTATCCAAATTCCTTACCACCGGTGAAACCTTTACAGCATCCGATTTAATGTTGTACGCCGCGAATTCCTTTTCCAACATTACGAACCATAAATTTGGTTCCTCTCTCCAAAAAGCTGGAAGCGTTACATTTCTAAACTCACTGGCGTTGATTTCCTTTGTGTATGTATCGGCACGGGCCACGTCGGCTTCGCTGGTTGGTTGCGCCATTGTTTTTCTTTTTATTATTTTTTCTATTTTAGTTGTTGTATTATTTTTTTATTTTTTTACGCGGACGTTCCCGGGTTTCGGCACCAATTTACTGTAGAGGGTTTCTCTATAGTAAAGATAATATTAGACTGAATTTTACTTTATGATTTTTATTTAAAGGATGCGACTTGCTTTTCTTTCTTGTACACTTCTCAACGGCTACGTACAGACTGTTCTAGTCTAGTGACCACTACTTGTTAGCGTGGTTCTCTAGCCTTCTAGTAACTTTAGAGGACGCGACCTTCGGTCGTACCGCTACACGACTGTGGCGGTACGACCGAAGATCGCGCCCTCTAAAGTTACTAGAAGGCTAGAGAACCACGCTAACAGGAAGTAGTTACTAGTCTGTACGTAGCCGTTGATAAATGTTCAATAAAGAAAAGCAAGTCGCAAAGAAAATTTAGTCTAGTTTTATTTTTACTATAGAGAAACCCTCTACACGTCACGGCGTCTTCGATTTCTAGTCGACCGTTCAAATAAAGGAATGCGGCGTGACGGTGGGGCCGCCGAAATGTTATCGTTATTTGTACAAGGATAAAGCGATTTCCGCGTGATTAAGAAATAACTATTTCATGAATCTATACGTTTCTACCGTTGATATTAATAATTAAGTTATTCATATATCGATTCAAAGCTTAATATGAAATTTCTTACAAATGATGAATAAATGAATAATGATATTGGAAATAGCAAACTTCTACTGGATTCGAAGGCGCAGTTTCACTTGAAATATATGTTAATGAATAAAGGTGTGTACGCATAAGCGCACACACGGATAATTGAAACTACTTATCTCGTTTCTAGATCTTTCGTGATGATGGTTGAGCTGGGCGATGAAGATATTCGCAAGATGGCGGACTTTCTCGACTTCGTTGTTCTCTAATCGGTTTGCTCGGCGTGGTGATAATCTATTCACTGCTTCGTAAATCAGAAGTCGGGAACTCGCACCTCATAGGAGGCACCAGAATGTTATGACCAAAAGATTCTTCAATGAAAATTCCTCTGATCATTAATTGTATGCTATGAAGTGGAGAATAAAGGATTAGGTTAAGGTGTAAAATAAAACACGTGATTGAGCCAAACAAAGAAACAATGCCTTTTTTTATTGGCTCGTCAGGGAAAAGCCTTGCGGCATAAAAACCCTAGATGATATTTAATTATAAAAATGAGAGTCCACCACGTGGTATTACCACGCGGGAAAATACCGTCAATATAAAATGTATATAATGGAAAGATCTCACCTCTCGCTCGCTTCGCTTACGTTCCTTAACTAATTTAGTTTAACTCCTTTGATTTCGATATGTATTCACAGGCTTCCTATAATGGACTGTAAGAATGTCCTTTTGTACTGGCCCAGCAGGGCGTACGGACTGGGAGTGAGAAGTGGGGAGGCGAGAGGTGGGGGTAACTAGAGGGGCGCTTCGGTAGTTACTAGTAGTTGATCGATGCTCACAATGAGTATCGATCTAGACTTTTAATCGATGGAGGTTGATGCGCGCGAATTTTGAATACTGCTAATTACCGTATGATCCTTTCGGATCGTACATAATAGAAAAAGAAAGCGTAAGAGAGGGAAAGAAGAAGCGTGAGAAAGCGAAGAAGAAAATGAGGAGAAATAAGAAGATGGGGAATAAGAAGAAGTAGATGAAGAAAAAAGAGGGTAGGGAAAAAGGAGAGAGAGAGAGAACCCCTTTCCATTCGAGTCGGGCTAACTAATGATGCTTCTCTTCACATGCCATAGTCTACACTCGAGGCTTACGCGAGCCTCAAACGTGCTTGCAACTGCTGTAGTTTCTTACTATAGCAGACCTCTTCCTCTCTCATTCTCTCTCTTTCTCTCTCTTTCTCTCTCTCTTTCTCTCTCTCTTTTTCTCTCATTCTCTCTCTTTCTCTCTCTCTCTTCCTTTATCTTTGTTCCTCAGTTCCTTTAGTTTCCCTATTAATTCACAATGAAGGCTATAGTGAAATATTTCAAAGGAATATCCGTAGCTTACTTTTTTTTTATTTGTTAATTTCTTGTTTATCTTTGTTTTTACTTTCTTATCTTGTTTGCCTTATTTCTTTTCGTTCTATCGTTAACCCTTAAAACCCTTTCCTCGGCGGATCTCATCCACACCCACTTTTCCATCGGAGAAACGTCACGCGCCAGTTGATAAGCTGGAACAGCTGCCGAGGAATAATTAATATCGAGAAGCTTAATCTGAGATCCTCAGGCACGCTTTAACCGTCTTCTACCAATGGTGCCTAGTAATCGTACAGTTAAAGCAAACGGAAGGCGTCGTGCGAGGCTTAAATCGTGGCTTAAGTTGGAAATTAGGATCTAAGAGTATACTCGATTTTAATGTAGAGAAACGATCGATCGATTTAATTTTCTTTATAGAATATTTTTTCTAATAAATATAATAGACCAAGAGTTAACAACCGATTTTGAAAAATTGTTTACGGAGTGAATTTTTTACCTGAAAAAGTTTGGAACGGTGTCGGCAAAAGTGAAGCCCGATCGTCAGACAGCTTTCATTAAAATTAAAGGGAGGACCGGGCCCCCAAAATTGTTAATTTTGGTAATAAAATGACTAGCGATATGGCTGAAAATTTACGTAGATATCCAAAAACATGAGAGAAAGCACGGGGAAAAATGTCAGATGTGTAAGTTTACGACAAAGGGGTTTCAGAAAAGTTGCGAAAATTTTTTGAAAATTTACATATGGAGGAAAATATCTGACAACTTGCGTATGTCCTGTCTATATATAGAGAAAATTATGTGTAAAATGTCAGATGAAAATGTGGAGGCATTCGTGAGAAATTGGGGTGCAAATTATGAGAGCGCGAAACGCGGTGCGGCGCGCCGGCTAAGGGGCTGCTCCAGTTTTCACCCCGTACATGACTCTTTCTACTTCTGACGATTTACCTGAATGTTTATAGAGGTACAAAAAACGTATAGTTAGAATGTCAGAAGTCAATTGAGATGAATTCATACATGTATTTAACTTTTAATTTAAATTTTAAGAGAATTTTACAAGAATTCGCTCGTACCCAAGCTATATGTCTATCAATTATTTCTTTATCACCAAATTTGTTTATTTCAGAAACAAATTGTTTTCTACGAGGTGGAATTTGAAAAAACCTCATTTTTTCATCACGATAAGCTATGCTTGTACAACCAAATACACAGCAATACGCTTTATTTGTATTTTTTTTTGCTGGGAACTCCATAACAAACAAAAAAATTCTTTGCAACAACTTTTTAGTTTAATGATACTAGTTATTTTCAATTCTATTTTCAATAATGTCTTTCTAAAGCTATCCAACCAACAATTCCTAAAAGCAGTATGGAGAAAAGAAAAAAATTTCATAGATTAGCGTACGCGGATATTTGTGACTTGGTTGATAAAAAAATAATAAAAAACAAAGAATGCTGCTTATTACAGTTTATCACAGATTTTTACAATGAAATTGTTTAGAAATTTTATGTTCGAGAATTTAAATGTTACAATGTGAAATATACCAGTCAACATCTTAACATCTTTTAGAAAAGCTAACAGCAACTTTTGTCAAAAAAATTCAAGTAATTGTCATGAGAAAAAAAAGGTTAATTGCTCCTACCGATGGCTGCGTTATTATTGATGAAACTTTTCAAATTTATATGATACTGAAATGATATCTCGAGCTGCTTTGACGTTAAAAAAGAAAATTTTGTTATTAAAAAAAAAAAACACTTCCACTTCATTTAAAAGTCACCGATATTATCGAAGAGGAATGTGAAATCCCAAAAGATCTGACGGATTTCATGCGTCATCTCTTATGTGGCATTGACTCAAGATCAAAGAAAAGCTATGCCAATTTGCGTAAAGTAGATTCTTTTTCCCCAAGATTTAATTTACGCGATACACCACGGAAAAATCAAAACATCTAAACATATGATTTTAGGAATTACATTTAAAAGTATAACAAGTAATCGTAAAGTCGTTGATCTTCTAAATAAGTACGGTCATTGCTGTAGTTACAATATCATTGAAGAATTTGAGACAGAAGTTACTGCTACTACATGTAGTGTATCCAATATTTCTCCCGAAAATACGATACTAGCTCCAAAACGTTGTACAGGAGTTGCATATGATAATAATGACAGTTTTGTTGAGACGTCGAGTGGCAAAGACACGTTGCATGATACAGTCGGTATTTTTTATCAAAAAATTGAAGATACTGATATCATTAACCTGGATCATAGACGCGATAGTACAAACAATTCGGAACAACCTGCTGAATTTGTAATTATATTATACTTGACCTTTTTAACTGTTTTTAATAAAGATAATAAAATTCTTGTAAAATTCTGTTAAAATTTAAATTAAAAGTTAAATACATGTATGAATTCATCTCAATTGACTTCTGACATTCTAACTATACGTTTTTTGTACCTCTATAAACATTCAGGTAAATCGTCAGAAGTAGAAAGAGTCATGTACGGGGTGAAAACTGGAGCAGCCCCTTAGCCGGCGCGCCGCACCGCGTTTCGCGCTCTCATAATTTGCACCCCAATTTCTCACGAATGCCTCCACATTTTCATCTGACATTTTACACATAATTTTCTCTATATATAGACAGGACATACGCAAGTTGTCAGATATTTTCCTCCATATGTAAATTTTCAAAAAATTTTCGCAACTTTTCTGAAACCCCTTTGTCGTAAACTTACACATCTGACATTTTTCCCCGTGCTTTCTCTCATGTTTTTGGATATCTACGTAAATTTTCAGCCATATCGCTAGTCATTTTATTACCAAAATTAACAATTTTGGGGGCCCGGTCCTCCCTTTAATTTTAATGAAAGCTGTCTGACGATCGGGCTTCACTTTTGCCGACACCGTTCCAAACTTTTTCAGGTAAAAAATTCACTCCGTAAACAATTTTTCAAAATCGGTTGTTAACTCTTGGTCTATAAACCTTTTTTCGTTTAATTATGTTTTTTTTTTTTAACAAATCTCGGAAGATCGGATTTTATTTTGTGATAATCAAGTTTTGAAATTTCCTTGAAAATATTACGAATCAATGGAAAATGTTCATTTTAATTTCCGGAGGTTAAATGTATTCATTTGCGCAGTCGCGTTTCGTGACCACCACCACCACCTACCACCACCATTACCAACATCAGCGTCGCACTGGTTGCCAACAGGGAGATAGAAATTTATGCTAAGCACACTTACGTACTTAATAACTTAATAATGAAGTTCAGGAGAGAGGAATTTGATCGTTTGCATGTTCCACGACAGCTACTATATTTCTATCTTTCTCATTCCCTTTCTCTATCTCTTTCTCTTAGGCTTTTATTCGCTCGGTCTGTCGTTTACTAGATTAAGCAAAACCTTGATGTACAGCAGTTTTCAAGAGTAACGAGGGAACTTTTCGAGTACCTATATTATCCGTTTCGTAAATCTAAACTTATGTTAGTTGAAACGTGATACTAATTTTATCAACGAATAAGTTTATTGCGTTCTTTGATATTTGATTTTCTAATAGACAGTAAATTACCGGAGTATTCGTACCTGTTTTAACTTTACATTTTAAATTATTTATATTTGCATTTAATGGGAAGCTTCATAGTTCTTATACAAAAATACCTATTTTAGTATTATTAAAGTTTCTGATTAATATGAATTTTAAAACAGAAGAATATTTTATCGTTGAAGTAGTATAATTTTATTTAAAAATGATTAAAAAATTGATCTTACAAGAGTATTTTTACCAATGTAAGATAATTACTATTTTTATAAGTAATACTCGGTTGATATTTCCTTTCATCTTATAATATTTTTCAAACGATTAGATATATCCTGTAAAACCAATTGTTCTATCAGTTATGTAGAATTTTATTTTTCTTAAAATAACATGCTCTTTGGCAATATAATTTATATCTATTTAAAAATTTAATAATCCTTAAATATGTTCCCTTATATAAGAATTATAAATATTGCATTACGAGAAAATATAAATTGTTTTAAATTGACAATAAGAGTAGTATTAATAATTTTAGAATTTATTATATGGAGCATTTCACGTGAAGCGAACAACGAAAAAAATGTGAGGTCGTGGATTTCGTGCATAATTAGCTTGATTGTACTTCTATGGGGCTTCAATAATTGTACATCATTAGTTTTTTTTTTTACCTTAGTTACCAATTTATGGGGCTTCAAAGAATTGACAAAATAGGAGGAATAGATTTTTCGAATACTATCAAAAGAGTCAATCTAATGGATTATATAAGAAATAAATCGTGTTTATTAGAGAATATAAATTAATTTTGTTGGAAGTAAATAAAAATTTGAAATTGAATTTTTTTTTGTCTAGTAAACCGGAAGTTAAAATTAAAAGTGTGAATTTATTAAACTTCGCATATTTTTATTTTTTTTATTTTTACCTTAATAAATAGCTTGTAGTGTAGAAATATTATGCAAAAAAAATTATAATGGTATCTCGATTCGTTTAGAAGATATGAACTAAACAGTACGAAGGTTCCGTATGGCGCGTAACTAAGGTAAAAAAAAAACTAATGATGTTCAATTATTGAGGTCCTATAGAAGTACAATCAAGCTAATTATGAACAAAATTCACGACCTCACATTTTTGTTATTGTCCGATTCACGTGAAATGCCCCATATATTATAAATATTATAAGATATCTCGTTTTAATGAACAAATAATAGTCCCTATGAACTTTTATAACTTTTCTTACAAATTACCAAGGGAAAAAATAACCTGGATGAAACTCTTTAGGTGGATAAATCATAATATCCATGAAAACGAGTTAAGAGGAGAGTAGATTCTACGTTCCTATATTCTCGTATGTCCATATATCGTACGTTCTCGAAAAGGACGGTGAAATAACTTCGTTACGTTACTACCTAGCGCAATGAAAAAGTTAGAGGTACGTTCATATATGGATAACAATGGAATATAATAATAGAAGAAAATGCTATTTGAGGAAAATCAGGCGAAATCGCGAAAAAGGGTAAATTAAATTTTTTTCTAACTCCTACGTTAGCTCGCTCGCTCGCTCGTTCAACTTTTTCCGAACTAACTTTTGGATTTACATGCGTGTTTTATTTCATTTTATTTCATTTTTTATTTTTATTTCTTTTTATTTTTTTTTAATAATAATATAATTTTTCTATTTTATGTCATTTATTCTTTCAAATACTTCACTTTTGTTATTTTATATTAATCGAGAATATTACTTGATAAACTTTACAAAAAATTAAATGTAATTGACAATGAGTATGTTTTTCATGAATACTTATCTTTCGTAAAGTATCAAAGCCGTGTATAATTATTCAAGGAAGTAATTAGCCGTATTAATTATCTATTTAATTTAATACAATAGTATGTTTCATAATAATCTCACTAAATTGTCGTTCGTAATATATTTATTGAATTTGTTCAATGTTTACAAATAAATTTATACGTTTATATATGCAGTAGAAAAGAAATTCGATACTGACGTGTTTGCTTTTGCTTAATTTTCTCTTGTTTTTTATCTTATACCAAAGGCAGCACTGTAGGCGCGCATTGGCATTTTTATTAGAAAAGAATTTATAGCCGGGAGCTTAATATTCTATTTTTATCAAAATTTCATATTTCATCGAGCCAATGGGGAAAAGATGAATGCTTGCTAGGTAGAGAAAAAGAGAATGAATAAAAAAAGAAAAAGAAGAAAAAAAAAGAAAAGAAGGGGAAAGTATTCGCGTGTCATTTCGCACGGACGAGCACGCACCTAATGAGAAATCATTCTGTACGAAACGTTAATTAAGTTTGTTTTAGAGATACTCGAAAAAAAGAAAAGAAAAACAAAATAGAAAAAACAAGAAAAGAAAAAAGAAATAGAATTTAACCCACCTAATACAATCTTCTCGTTTAAAAAGCTAATTAATAATTAACTCACGAAATTCGATAAATGATCTGTTTTCTAAGTAAAGTAAATCTTTTACTCGAATTCCCTTTTATCTCTTTTTTTCTTTGCTCGAGATAAGAGAAAAGTATCAGTATCACGTCTTTCCTTTCGAGTATTCTACCAAGTGAAAATGTCATTAACGCGATTCAACATTTAGGGTGAACGGAGCTAACATAATTCCCCATTAAACGTTTCGGATCAATGCTCTTCGGCTATGATGCTCTTGCTCGCTCCATTGAAATCTTCTTCTTTCTATCTTTTTTTATCTCTTTCTTCAGTCTATCCAGCTTTTCTTCCGGCGTGCCGGTTCCTTCCTTTCATCGGCGAAAGGATCCCATTGTCCCTCTTTTTTCTTCTTCTTCCTTTTTCTTTTCCAAGCTATTTATGACACGCCGTGGAAAACATTTCCCGTATATCACGGAACAAACTTACATGAACTCGTCCTAGGGGAAGGAAAGGAAGCTTGGTTTGGTTTAAAGAGTGTGAGGGAGAGAGAAAGAGAGAGAGAGAAAAAGATAGGTAGAAAGAAATAAAGAGGAAAAAGAGAATGCACGAAGACGCTGAAAAATCCTCCGTATCTGCTGTGTATTAAAGAATATCCTACGAAAAAGGATCTCATTCGAGAATATTTCCTAATCTTTCTTTTTTTTCATTTCTTTTTTTCCAAATCTTCACAACGACATTGTTGCTGTAAATTTTTCTTTCATTACTTTCCTCTTCCCTTCTTTTTCGTTACGTTTTTTTTTCTTTTTTTTTTTAATTATTTTAATGAGATCCCACGTTCATATTCCGTATATCCTTTATGTTGAAAATTTGTATAATGTTCCGTTAAGGACTGAACCCCTATCAACAAAATTTGTTTATTAAATTTGTTTTAATATAACGGTACGCATCGTACCGTGCAAAATTTTTTTTTTTAATATAGAGTGTTCGTAGAAATTTTAATATGAAATATTTAATTTTTTTGATAAATGTTACAAATTATATTATAAATTAGTGTATTTGTAAAGTTCATTCCGCACGTAAGAAATTCGCTTCTTTTCTTTTTTTTTTATTGCCTGTCAGTTACTTTTCATTTTGTACCCTATCTTTTTATAGAAAAAAAATTTGTAAAAGAACAATATTTTCCCCATAGGTTGCGTTCTTTGAAAGAATATTGAAATTTTATCGAAATACAAGAAATATTTTTAATGATATAATTTATATATCTTTTTATTATAATTCAGTTTGAAATCAACAATGCAAAAACAAGTTTTCAAACAATTTTCTACGTTTGCAGGAAGAAGAGGAGGGAAAAATATTATACATTTACCGAACGAGTTGCAATAAATCATTTCTTCGTAACGTTAATAAAAAAGAATTTCGGTTGGTTCTCCTAGAAATCGAATCGATCTTTAATGCGTCGACTGTTGGAGGACGTTGCAGTGCAATATTTCTTCTCTTTTCTCTTGTGTCTGTAGCACGGTAGCTCTCAAACTTTCGTCTGACTCCAATTACTTCTTCTTTATTCTACCGTTCTACCTACTTGTACGGAATAAATTTTCCGTATATCAGAAGAACAAACTTACATAAACTCATCGCGGGAAAGGAAAACGAGTATGCGAAAGAGAAAAACAAGAAAGAAAGAAAGAAAGAAAGAAAGAAAGAAAGAAAGAATGAATGAAAGAATAAGAGAATAAGACTCCACTTTTTTTTCTTACCTCGAAAAGGTTGACGTTAAAATAAGAACGAATGAACGAAGACGCTCATTTTTTTTAGTTTAGATCTGCAAATTTACGCAGGACTTCTTTTTATTCATTTTTGAAATGTTATTCTACCATGACGTATATATATTCCTTTTGTTTGTTAGATATTTTTATTTTTTTTTGTTTCTTTGCGGAAAATAAATTTTTCAAACTTATCGTCAACATTAACCCATGCAAAAGTTTCTTGTTTCCTTTTATCGTATGCATCGTTAGATAAGGTGATGCATCTTCATTATGCATTCAGAATCAATTATACGGAATAAACGAGGTAAAATAGGTCAGCCGAATATCTTTAACAATTTTCGAAATGTAAATAAGATGTTTAAATATTATAAACGCAAATAAATGTTTCTTTTTTGAAATTGCCATTATTTAAAATAAATATTTGAAATTTCGTAAATAAAATTTATACTCCAATTAATTGAAATACAGTGGCATTAATATTATACCTTTCAATATAAGCTTTTTAATCCCGTTAGGAGGAAAATAATTTATTAAAATTAAAATGTTTGTGCTCCTTTAATATTATACATTTATTCGTTGTGTATATATCGTTTGATGTATTTATTTTTAAATTTTCAGAACTCAGAGGTTCCGTGCCACCAATAATAAATGAGAAGCTGGTTTACAAATCTGCCAGATTGAAAGAGACCATAGTTATACCATGTGTAGCATATGCCAATCCTACTCCGACAAACAGGTCAGTCCGTTTGATTAAAGGTAAACTTATTTTAATAAATAGATATCTATTTAATATATATACTAAGCTATATAGATATGCGTATTCATATATGTAAAGAAAGCAGAGGTTTCCTTTTGAAAAGCGATTCGATAGTTCTTTCTCTTTTCTCTCTCTCTCTCTCTCTTTCTACTTATCTTTTCTCATAGTAGCAAACGAAACGAGAAAGGGGGAAAACTGGACGGGCAGGATTATAGATCGCAGCGAAAACGAGCACTCCAACGAACAATGCACGTCCCTCTGACGCTGACGTTTACGTTCTTTCTCTATTTTGCTTATATTAATGCTAATTTTAAACATTGAGGTGGTCTAAAAGTATTCCCGTATAGAGAATGCACGCACGGCTGCTAGAAATACGAAAATATTCCGAGTTCATTGACGCGTATCAGCATGTTATATACAAAAAGGATGAGAGAGGAAAAAGGAGAGAAAAAGATTGAAATAGAGGAAATATCCAGAGAGAGAAAGAGAGAGAGAGAGAAAAAGAGAAAGAGAGAGAGAGAAGGAAAAAGAGAATACATTTCGCGTTCAACATGCTGATTTCCTTCGTATCGATAGCTTTCGACGTTTGCCGCATATTCAGCGTCGAATTTGCTATCGTAAGCTCGGAATTAGCGTCAACAACGAATTCCGTCAGGTTATTCTCTTCGTTCGTGAACATTAGGCATAGCTCTATTCAAGGAAAGTTTTGAACTTTTTTTTCAACTTGCTACAAATGTGAGAAAATAAGGGTTACGATAATAATAACAACGAAGACGAAATAAAAAGTTTATGCGCACGAGAGAGAGAGAGAGAGAGAGAAATAAAAATAGAGAAAAAGAAAATGGAATAGAATCTGACGATTGAATAAAATTTATCGGCGTATATATTTTTCAAGCTATAATGTTGTAGAGTATAGTATACCCATAGTTCCGATCTTTCACGAGGAAAACGTAAGAGGTGAAATAGATGGAGATGGAGGTTTCCTTTTCAAGAAAATATTCTGTTCACGATCGATCGTTATCCGACGATGTCGTTCACCCGTACCTCTTACTTTCTCTCTCTCTTTCTTTCTTTCTTTCGCACACTTTTCGTAAGCTCGGTTTTCCTTCGGAACATTTTTCCTTCGTTGGAAAAGGAGTAAAAGAAGTCGTTTTTACGGAAAAGTGGGGAACGTTGAGCCGCCGACACAGTAGCGACCATTAACGAGGCATTACGTGCGATTCCACATTTTCTCGATTCGTTTCTGACTCGAACGAGAGAGGAAGAGAGGAAGAGAGAGAGAGAGAGAGAGAGAAAGAAATGAAAAAAAAAATAGAAAGATGAGATAGAAAGAAGAGCCGTGGAAAAAAAATGAGAGAAAAATCTAACAAGAGAAACCGAAAGGAAACACTAAAGGGTAAGAGAAATCGAGTTGGAATTGTCACGCGTTTGCTTCTTGGCAAAGGAAAAAATAAAGCTAGTAAAAAAATAAGAGAGAAAATAGGAAAGAATGGGTAAGAGGAAAGAAAGAAGGAATATAATAAAAAAAAAAAAAAGAAAAGAAAAAAAAATAAACGATTAGTGGTCAAACGGAGTGCTGATTTAAATGACTATGTGTGACTAAAAGACTGCATTTTATAAACAAAGCGTACGAAATTGTCGTCAAATAATGTACTTTCCATCGTCTTTCTCATTGCGTTTGTTTCATTCAACCGCCACTTTTCAACGTTCGTCACATGGTCGTTTACTAACGGATATGTATGACGAGTATTACGTATAGAGAAAGAGAAAAAGATATATAAAAGAGATAGAAAAAGAAGTTGGAATATATGAGAGAAATACAGAAAAGAGAGAGACAAAGAGAGAAAGAGAGAAAAAGAGAGAAAGGAAAATAACATTCGTAAAAGAAAAGAGAAACCAACAACGAGAATACTAATGTATCCGACAGTCGATTACGTTCATTCGCAAACGAAAATACAAATCCGACAGGATTCCCTGAGGAAAATCTTTTGAGAATATTCGGCAGAGTGGATAGTTAGAGAGGGAGATTATCGGAGTTAAAGATAAGTCCGTGTAGTTTGGCACAATCTTGTGATTATACTTCTTGTTAGTTAGAGACAACAAGAAAGAAGAGAAAGAAAGAGAGAGAAAGAGGGAAAGAGAGAGATAGTTATAGCGATAGAAAGATAAGGAGAAAGAAAGTATAGAATATAGTAGCAAAAGGTGAAAGATAGAGAAAGAGGTAGGTAGAAGTTGGGAAAACTCGTTACATATTCGATACCGCGTTATATTGAGTTAAATTACGTGACTAGACTCGATACCTTGCCGTGTCGTATGACATTTGCGAAAGCTAATAAAGATCTTCTGGTTACGTCCGAATTGGAATCAACCCCTTCTATTTCGTCCCTTATATAACTACCAATGTTATTTCGACTTTCGGAGTTTACTTTCTAACAGAGAATTATACGCGTGTTACTCGTATAAAATATAATTAATAGCGGTAAACAAAGAACATTATATAATTATCAAAGTCTTTTAATATTTCATGGATTTTTTTAACAGTATTTTATTCATATTAATTTAAATATATATTTTTATTTGTTCGTACATTTAAAATGAACTTTTGAATATTCGTAGCGAATGTTCAACATCGGTAGCGATATGATTGATTTTTTCTTTTTGCGATCTGGCAATATCAGCACGTTAATTTGACTATTAGATATATATATATATATATATATATATATATATATATAAGTATTCCATTTGAAAGAAAGTTATGGATAGTTTTTTCAACCAGTCCTGCACGTGATAATTTCGCATTTTGAAATATCGATAAACAGTGAATGAAAAAGGGAAAAAATAGAAAACATTTTACCATATCGTTTTTCGATTTTCTATATAAAACAATCCAAAGAGTGTTTGTATCTGTTATTAAAATTTATTTTCCTTTGTATTGTTCACTCTCATTATCGATAAACTTTATGCTTTACCCTGTGCGAGAGTAACGATATCAAAATAAATGTAATATTGAAGAGAATATACGTATACACATATATTATATGTAGTCCGTAAATACTCCCATCGCGTTTTTTAACGAGAAATAAAATTGTCGTTTATGAAATATTTAGTAAAAACATTGAAATAAACATGTATGCTTATATATATATATGGTGTTTTTTATTCACGAATTAAAAGCAATTAGACGTTCACTTGATTTTGTTCGTTAAGCGAATACTTGTGATTCGCGGGCCAAACTTATACGTTTGAAAAAAATTAATTGTCACGAGAGATGAAAATTTGTAAAGAGAAATCTAATATTTCCTGCTCTACGAATTTAACCAAAAAATATTCCCTAATAATAAGAATTAATTACTCGATCATAAAAAAATAAAAAATAAATACATACATACCTATATTTGTATCTCGCGATGATAACCATCAAAAATCAATTCGACGCGAGTGGTATTAAAACGGGGCGTTTAAAATTACTTTTCATTGTGGCACATCATAATGTTCATCGCTTGCTGTTACATCTATAAAGTAACAAATTTGGTAAAGGTGTGATACGGTTTTACGAAATTCTCCGGGATTTCCTAGATGCACGTTATTGTTGGTTATATAAAGTAGAAAAAAAGACGGAAATAGAAACATACATACATATGTATATATATATATATATAAAGAGAGAAAGTACGTGCGTGGATTCGAATGGAAGGAAGTAGAGAAACGAAGGTATGAACGAAGATGGGTGAAAGATATATAGACGATGGGTCTGTATGAGTAGCGCAAACAAACCGACCGCTGATTACAGAGACTGCTTCTGACAGCCCATCAAATATTCCGCATTTACGTGTACGTCGACGTCACTGGATATTCCCGCGCTTGTGCTCACTGCTTTCTCTCGCTCTCTCTCTCTGTCTCTCTCTCTCTCTCTGATCGTACAAACCTTCCTATAGCTCTTCTCTCCAGTCTCCTCGTTCTCTTCACCTCTTTCGTGTCTTGACTTCAGAGTACGGAGAAGGAGAGAAAAGAGAAAGAGAGGGAGGTAGAAGAGAGAGAAATAGAAGAGAGAAGAAAGACCGAGATGGATAGAATGAAAGAGATAAAGAAAGAGAGAGAGAGAAAGAAAGAAAGAGAGAGAGAGAGAGAGAGTTGAGGGTTTGCCGCAGCAGAAGCAGAAGCAGCAGCAGTAGTAGTAGAAGCAGTAGTAGAAGCAGCAGAAGCAGCAGAAGCAGAAGCAGAACCTTCCATCTCCAGGTTCCTCTCACACTCTAGTATTCCCTCTATCCCACCTCCTTCCGTCGCCAATTTCCCTCCGTAAATTCGATTATCTATAGGTATACCTCCTCGTCGTGCACGTAGCTACCTATCTACCCACCTACCTACCTATACCTAGCAACTCTCTTCTCTAGCTCAGCAGCATTCACATCCTCCTTCCAACTTCGTCTTCTTCCACTCTTCATCCTCGTAGTCGTCTCGTAGTCCTCCTTCTCTCCACTTCTCGTTGTCGTGCTTCCTTTCCACGCGCCAATCTTCGCTTTACCTCTGAGGGCAGAGTAAGCAAGAAACCGGTGCCTGGAGGACCACACAGGTCTTCTTCTCTCACTCTCCTGTGGCTTTCCAAACCACACGAGGTCATTCGTTGCGAGAAAGCTCGACTTCTCTGGGAATTGTTGAATAAAGAAAAATGGATAGAAAAGAGAGAGAGAGAGAAATAAAGAAATGGAATGAAGATATTGAGTGGCTAAGAAAGAGAGAGAGAGGTAGATAGAAGTGCTTACCTTTTCTATATTTCACTCTGAATCTACTTTTAACCCGTATCAATAATTAGGGGGGATGGATGAGAAACATTTCGAGGATTGGTTATGATAAAATTAACCACAATTGCGTACATCGAGGGGTCGATATTTTTATTTATTTCTTCGTAACTTTTAATTATCGTTTGAATAAGAAAAAAAATATCTAAATTTCTTTTATTTTTGTTAAATTTAAATAAAATTGGATTAAAATGGATCGGGTTGGTTGCATGATAACAAACTTCACATTACAACTATTATTATTTATTATAACCAATTTATTCCAAAACTTACATACTTTAATGGTCATCAAAGACCAAGCGCAAACGCGTCTACATCACGTGGAGCTATACATACGACGACTAACTACGGAAAGACAAAAGGGAACCATTCAAAGAAATTTGGATCGATTCGGATCAATTCAGATCGAGTCGGCCGCTGCTGCTCAAGCTTACCAGCAATATAAACTGTACATATTTCAACAATTTTTTTTTTTTTTTTTTTGAAGTGATACGAAACGTATCACTTAAAAAAACGTATCATGTATTTGGTAAATATTCTGACTCTATTTTTCTTTCTTTTTCTCTCGTTTTTTCTTTAAGTGAGAAATTGTTTAGAAAAAGTCTTCTCGTTAAAACGATATCAAATAGTTTGATTGAAATCAGATTAGTCAATAAAAATAGAATTAAATTGTCAATAGATTTATATATTTGATATTTTTTCCAACTTTTATCTGGAAAAATATGAGCTGATCGTGAATAAGTGAATTTTTCATATTTTTCAAGATATAAGATACACGTTAGGAGAACGATGTTATTTGGAATATAAGTTATAATATATATACAAGAAAAACAAAGAATTACAAGTAATATATAAAGAAGATAGTAGTAGTAGTAGTTCGTTCTTTTACTATCTAGTTGCGTTTATTCTTGAATATTTGAAGCTCCAGTGACGTCGACTCGCCACGAATTTTTCCAACGGTACATTGAGTTTTCCTTCGTTTAATAATAAATTGCCAAGAGAGATAGTTAGAGAAAGAAAGAAAGAAAGAGAGAGAGAGAGAGAGAGAGAAAGAGTGAGAGTGAGAGTGAGAGTGAGAGAAACAGAGAAAAAATGAAAGAAAGGAAAAGATGAGAAGAATGGAAAGAAAAACTAGACGACTCGAGAAGTGCCTCTACCGTTTATATCCCTCTCGACAGAAAAAAAAGAAAACAAAAAAGGTCTTTCTTTTTGTTAATGATGTTAGGCATTAGCAGTTAGTACATAGACGTAAATGATAACGATGATTGACTATGACGACGACGATAATGATGATTAGAAAGAATAGAAAGAGGAGAAAAAGGAGAAGCGGGTGATGAGGATGAGGATGAGAAACAATTCTGCGTTTATTTCACACGATATTTAATCGCGAATGTTTTGAAAACAACAGGACGGCCTATCGCACTGGCAGGCGTGCGTCGCGTATCTCCGCAAAATACGTGCGCTTGCATAGAGAAAATGGGAAAAGAGTAAAAGAAAAAGAGAGAGAGAGAGAGAGAGAGAAAGAGAGTATTGTTACGGCATAGTTACAATTCATGGGAGCACCGTGCATTCTCTGTTTTCATTCGAAACCGTAGTTATTTTGCGGTGATCCAGTGCAATGGAGAGATACGCTTTTCGGTTCCTATATTTGACGAACATTTCCACCTCATTTTCGCAGGTTTTAACATATCATTCATCGTTTCAGACGTTAACTTATATCATTAATTGTTTTTTCTTTCTCTTCTTTTATTAATTTCTTTTTTCATTTTTTTTTATTTCATTTTTATCAACGTTGCACTATTTATTTTTACTGTAAATTTGGTATGCTCGATATATCAATTCACTCGGGTAATATAGTTTTATAATTTTCGAAGCCAAAGAGATACACCCCGGAGTTCACTGTTATATATATATAAGGGTGGGTCAAAAAAATCAGATATTTTTCTTTTTACAAGTGCCACGGAAAAATGGGTTGCTAGACACCTTAAAAAAATTCTCACCAAATATGAGCTCTTAATTTTAATAGGAAGATCCTCCGCATCGCAGTTTTTTATTTTTTTCTCAGTCCAATAGAATAAAATTTATACCTCATCATTAATTGATTGTACAGAAAAATGTTCCGGAAGAATTTTGTAGGAAATTTAATGCTTTACAAAAAAGGTTTCTTATATTGTTTCCGTAAACCTCACCATTTGAATGATATTGAAGATTTAAGTTTGATTATTTTAAGACAAATTTCATTTTTGTTTATGAATTTTATAACTCGACAATAAATGACTATTATAAAATGCGCAATACAAATTTTTGTAGAAATTAACTGCTTTATAAAAATGGTGTTTTATGTTTTGGCGATTAAATCAAGCGTTCAAAAGATATTCATCATCAAATTCTCATGTGTACTGATTTTAAAAGTTTTTGATTAGATATTCGAAAAATTTCAATTTTATTTATAAGTTTCGAGAAAATTTACACGAATTTTAGTTTTTATCAACTGAGAAACTTCAAAATATTTTTCAAGTTTTTTTTTTATGTGTAAGAGTATCTTTGTTTACATATAAAATAATAAATTCTACATTATTTATCGCTTAGTTAATTATTTATTAATAAAAAAAAAGCAAAGTTTTCATTATAAATATATTATATGTTTCAGTTTTAGAGAAAAAAAATGACCAATTAGTTATAAAAAAATTTTTTATTTCAATTTTCAACTGAGTTATTAATTTTCAAACAATTTTTTGTTGCAAGTAGGGTAATTTTTTCGATGCTTTTTAACAAAAAAGATTGATGATGAATATCTTTTGAACGCTTAATTTAATCGCCAAAACATAAAACACCATTTTTATAAAGCAGTTAATTTCTACAAAAATTTGTATTGCGCATTTTATAATAGTCATTTATTGTCGAGTTATAAAATTCATAAACAAAAATGAAATTTGTCTTAAAATAATCAAACTTAAATCTTCAATATCATTCAAATGGTGAGGTTTACGGAAACAATATAAGATACCTTTTTTGTAGAGCATTAAATTTCCTGCAAAATTCGTCTAGAACATTTTTCTGTACAATCAATTAATGATGAGGTATGAATTTTATTCTATTGGACTGAGAAAAAAATAAAAAACTGCGATGCGGAAGATCTTTCTATTAAAATTAAGAGCTCATATTTGGTGAGAATTTTTTTAAGGTAACTAGCAACCCATTTTTCCGTGGCACTTGTAAAAAGAAAAATAACTGATTTTTTTGACCCACCCTAATATATATATATATATATATATATATACGTGGTGTGTGTTATATATCTAGAGAAACATTGTGTCTAACATGAGAACGTTAATACATACATGCTCCGACACACGCGTAATACTTTTACATCTTTTCATTTTCACGAGAACGAAGAAAATTCTAGTACTTCTTATTTCTCGTTTCTTATTTCACCGCTCGATTTCAGATAAGAGAACATTTATATTTACTCAACGAAACCATCCGAGCGTGGATTTACTTAAGCCCGTTTCTCCGATGCCGAGGAAATCTGTTACAAAATATTCGATTTCACGCACGCCTTCTCCTTTTCTTATTTCTATTCTAGCGGAAAAAGAAAGTATTTGACCTCTCGTGAAATATATTTTTTGTTCAAGGTGGTATTACAACAGGAATCAAAGAGAAGAACCGATCGAAGATAGTTCCGGCCATTATATCGTTCGAGATGGTTCTTTAATTATACAAGGAGTCCAAGAAAATGACGCTGGATCATACATGTGCATTGCTAGTAATTCCGAAGGTACCGAGACCTTAGAAATTAGATTGACTGTTTCCGCACCTCTCAGTGTTCATGTACAACCTGCTATTCAAACGGTCGATCTTGGAAAGCCTGCTCATTTGGTAATTCAATATTTATTTAAAATTAGACAATTTTGTGGATAGTTGAAAATCTAATTACTATGTTATTCAGATCGAAACACGATGTGAATTTAGGCCAACGCCAAAATAGGCTTTAGTCTTTGTTAAGTTTAATTGTTTATTGTTAAAATGAGCTAAATCGATTAGTAACAAATAACAATTGTTAATTTCTCATTAATAGTATATTTGCAATTGAAGGTATATATTTACATACTATATATACTCATACAATTTTCTTCTAGAAAAAAAAATATAATATAAAATAAAAATAAAAAAATAAAAGAATATGAGCATTATCGTGTCTCGTAAAAAAATATAATTAGCATTTCAATGGGACGGTTCAAAATTCTTTAGGACTATAGCAAAAAGCATAGGTAGAAAGAAAGAAAGAAGGGTCTCGTATCGCAAATCCTCCTTCTTTACTTTTTACTCTCATCGAGGCTTTTTTTCTAAAACCCCTTTTCAGACGTGCAGCGCAAGTGGATTTCCACAGGCGGCACTCTACTGGTTGAAGGATGGTCAGCCATTGAGAACGGCCGGTCGCGTGAGCGTAGTTTCAAGGGAACGTATCTCCGTGACGTCGGTTGCACGCGAAGATCGGGGCATGTACCAGTGCTTCGTCAGGAACGAATACGAAATGGCCCAAGGAATCGCAGAATTGCGGTTGGGTGGTGAGTAGTCTTTGTTCCTTTACCAAAATGTTTCTCTCTCTCTCTTTCTCTCGCGAATAGAATTCATGCTCGAGGCTAGATTATACAATACTGTGGTGCTATACTATACTATATACCGTATTGTACTTTATTGTACTGTACTATATTATACGTATTGTACCGAAAATGTAGCCAAGTGATATTCAACGTAAAATCAA
The DNA here is from genome assembly GCF_049000335.1 of Polistes dominula. Lineage (NCBI taxonomy): Eukaryota > Metazoa > Arthropoda > Insecta > Hymenoptera > Vespidae > Polistes > Polistes dominula. Next base: position 8,028,350 of record NW_028301147.1, read on the forward strand.
AACCAAATAAAATAACAATCTTTTTTAATTTTTCTTTTTATTATTTTTTCTCCCTTTTTATTTCTTCAAGTAAACATTTTCTTTTTTTTTCATTCCAAGATTAGATTAAAATCATCAATTTTTTATGTAAGTTAGTTCGATTTCATTAACTCGATTTAGATCACGGTGCAGTAGTAGTAGTAGTAGTAGTAGTAGTAGCAGTGGTATATATATAAAATACAGTTATCAAAGAGCAAAAGAGAAAAAAAAGACGTACAAATGAAGAGTGCTTTCTTTTCGACGAGTCGATAAGATTGGCGGAAAGGTAAACGGCCCCGGCACGGGTTTAACCTGGATCGCATTTCGCTTAACTCGATCGTAAAACAAAGAGAAAAAAACAAAGTTCCATAGCTTACATTTCTACTATGAAGAAAGTACTATCTTTTCGGTCGCTATTGGGGTCGGAAAAACGCTGTTTACATACTTTACAATAACAACACGCGTTTTGAGTAAAATAAATGTCAATTTGAGTGCGGAAAGTTTACTTGTCGCACCCAAATTTCACTTACCGCACGAAAATTGACGATAAAAAGATCACAATCAAAGTGTCAATATTGTAGGCGATAAGATTAATATGTAGTTCTTTTTGTATTTTATTTTTTGTTTAAAAAGGCTATCTTAGACGATAATCTTACTATTTAGTTCTTCATTTATTTTATTTCCTGTTTGAATACGCTATCGAACTTGGTGAAAAGAAACTTCACTCGGAAATTGGAAGAAAACGATATTCCGTTGTTTAAAAAGAACAAAGCTCCGTTATGCAAATAAATTTACTTAAAATTTTTTAACTTTTTCAGTATTGTTTTATGGAGAGGGGGGGGCTCTGCTCCTGGACCCCAATTATGTATCAAATATGTCTCTGCATTCTTAATAAAAAATAGTATATGCAACTAGTGCGCAGTTGTCGATTGCCCACTAGAGCGAAGCGAGGGCGCTCAACTTCGCTCTCGTGCGTAATCAACAACTTTACACACTAGTTGCATAATATACTATTCTATTATAGCTAGCGATCACCTTTCACAAGCCTCAATTACGATGAAGTCGTATGCAAACTACGTCATCTTTCTACTAGAATTGACGTTCGTTTAATTCTCCTGCTGAATTTGCGGAGACGCCTGTCGCTTTTTTTTTAGATCGATTTGTTTTAAAAATCAAGAAAGAATGAAAATAATAATGGAAATGATAATGAGAATAAAAAAAAATAAAAAAAATAAAATAGAATAAAATAAAATGTAGTGGGAAGGAAAAAAAGGGAGAAAGGGGGGAGATGATCGAAGAACGAACAAGAGATAAAGGGGAAGTATAGGGCAAAGATCAGAGTTTGGAGAGGGGGACAGTGAGAAAAAGAACAGCCAGGAAAAAACATCAGGTGATTAAGCAAGCGTCTTTTTTTGTGCATCTTCTTTTCTCGTTGTTTTTCTTCTTTCTTTTCCTAACTTTTCTTTCTCTCTTTCTCTCTCTCTCTTTTTGTTTTATTTTCTCAATATCATTGCTTTTTTAAATTTCTTTTTTGATCGTATTGGCGAGTGGTCTAATGCAAGGAAATTGCAAGGCGTCGCTATGGCGAACGTTAGTTTGTCGAACGAATGGCTTCGACGGTGATAGCTTGCACGACGACGGTTAATGCAGCGCAGAACTTTAGTTTTCTTTTTGTTTTTTCTATAGAATCCCCCATTCCCGGTTTGCGTGGCACTCCACCGTAACGTATTTTCCATCATCATCACGAATCGCTGCGGTTTAGAACGAAAAAGATAAAGAAAAAAGAAAGAGAGAAAAAAGAAAGAGAGAGAAGAGAAAGAATGAGAGAGAAAAAAGAGGAGGAAAATGTAGTAGGAAAAGAAATGGACGAACAAGTAGGTGGGGGAGGGGGAGATTTTTTCACGCAGAGGAGGAACCGATTTCGAATGGTCTAGCTTTTTCCAATCGGAACCTTCTCTCGCAGCAGTTCAGCGGCGAAGCAGGAACCATTTGGTCAACGATAATCGCGCGAATACGAGAACGTCGAATGGTTTTAATTACAAAACCCCCATACACGGCCCCATGGTCAGTGTGTGCCCGTCCTTCGATAACACGTTGCCGACCCGAACAATGCCGTTCACTCGGCTTTTGTACTTTCGAACTTGGTACCTGTTTCTGTATTAGCATTACTCTTTACTTTTTCTCTCTCTTTATCACTTTTTTTTATTTCTTTTTTTCTTTCTTTCTTTTTTTCATCTCTCTTTTTCTTTCTGTTAATCTTTCGAGATTAAAATTTTAGAGTTGTATTCACCGATGGCGAAAAGTTCAAAAAGTTCGATCATTAAGTACTAATGGAATTTATTTCTAATGAAAATTTTCTCGATTACGATCTTTTTTATTTATTTTTTATTTTTGCGTAGATTAAAGACAAATAAAGAGAGAGAGAGAGAGAGAGAGATAATTAACATCAGAAGTACAAAAGGACACAAACTAACGCATATCATGACTCTTTTCGTTGTCGAACGGACTATTAAAAAACTTCATCGCGTGAATTGTTCAATCTTCTTTCACGTTCACACTACAACTCTCAATCACAATAAAGTAATATCTGTTCTTTATTTGCCTTTTCTATGCTAGTCGGTTCAATTGGATTGTAATTTCGATATAGATGGAAGAGAGGGGGTTATTCATGAAAGTTAACGTTAGAATAGTTGAAAAAAAGAGAGAAAGAAAAAGAAAAACTATAGTTATCTCATATCTCTTCTTTTCTCTCTCTCTCTCTCTCTGTCTCTCTCTCTCTTTCTATCTCTATTATTTTAAAGGTCAGAGGTTATACCATATTTCGAGTTAAACAAAAAAAAAATGTTCCCCTACGATACCATTTCAATAGACGGCACGTTTCCTATTCGTTTAGTCGATATAGTTCAAATCCAAAAAATTCAATTAAAATAAAATTCTACGAATCATCTGTTTTATCATCACCTTCTAGCACTTTCTAAAAACATTACGGAAGTTTTATTATATATACATATGACTAAATAATATTTTGTATAAATTACATTTTTCATATATGATATTTGTTTTGTTGTTTTTGATATAATATAACTATGATATGTACCGCATATTTTTTTATTTAATTATTTTCTCGCACAATGGTCCATTCGTTGGACGGAAAACTGTTACAAATGAAAAGGCAATGTAAAGAGCATTTCGATCGGTCGAGATTCATATGGTTATATATATCTGGTTTTGATCGATGCGTTTGCTAATGTATTTTTCAGCATGAAATTGTATCCGACGAATAACGGTGCTACAGAAAATTGTTATTTTTATTTTTATTTTTTTTTTTGCTTCGTTTTCCATCTATCCCCCTCCGGGATACTCTTCTCTTACTAACTCCAATGTAATATGAATATTTCTAGTCGTGTATCAAATTTATCGTATCACATTTACTTTATCAATATTAAAACTTTGAATCCGTGAAAATAGCTGATATTTTTTCGCCGTTTTTAATTTTCATTTTATTCTTTTATTATTATTTATTTTATTTTATTTTACTTTTTTGTTTTACTTTTTTCCTTTTTATCTTTTTTTCTTTTTTTTTCCTGATAGGCACACGTACGCACACGCATACACGCGTTTGTAACAATGCACGCAGCTTCGACAGGAGGTATAGAATTTATTGCTAAATTGAATCCATTTATTTCGATATATGGTGACAGGAAAAATGAAAGAGAACAAGAAGGAAAAAGGGAAAGAGTGAGAGAGAAAGAGAGATGAAAATCAATCGAACATTGATCCTCGTCGCTTAGGATGAAACGAAAATTACTTCTATTTTGTTACATTATTTAACAACTTAGCTTCATTAAATTTTTAGAAACCGATTTCAAAACCATAGAAATTCGTAAATTAAATTTCCACTTGGATTCTGATTCTGGTCATATTAATGGAAAACGTTAGGATAGAAAGAAAAGAAAAGAAAACAAAAGAAAAGTAAAGTAAAGTAAAGTAAAGTAAAGGAAAGAAAGAAAGGAAGGAAAGGAAGAAAGAAAAACAGTGGACGTATCGTTGGAAATTAATTTTAGATCGTAACGAGAGTTGAACGTAGAGTAGTAGAACCTTTGTCCGTTGCGCCATTATGTCTAATGAGTACGCCCGCAAATTCGGATTTCGCGATGGGGGAACCTCGTGGGGATCGTACGCTTTTATCGCGTAAGTGGATATTCAACGGGACTAGACGTACCTCTCAACATTTTCTAAAAAGAAAAAAGGAAAAAAATCTTTTTCGCATGAGAATTTCAATTAAATTACGTGAGATGTTTCTAAGAGTATACGTGCCCATCTCTATCTAAGTACGTGAAGTACGTAAAGGAATCCTTTTTATTATCATTTTGCTTAACGAATGATTTTGGATTGCGAACAGTGTAAAAAATGTGTGAAAGAAAAGAATTAAAAAAGTGATAAGAAAAGTTGTATCAAACGATATCATTGATATTGGCAGCTTGCGTTATTCTTACGTCTAATTCGAAAATTCCATCTATTCTTTTTCCTTAAAGTCTTCAGTTGAATAGGTATACCTTAGCAACTTTCAAAGGCTATTAACCTTTTCTATAGGATCGCGTATGCTAACTTTTATTATTATCGTCTAAGAGTTGAAATTATCTTTCGAAATCGTTTATAACTCCTATTTTAATAAGTTATACTATAAGAAGAATGTTGAATAGAAAAAATAGTTTTAAAAAAGAAAATGAAAAGAATTCCCCAGAATAACAACCAAAAGAAAGTACAAAAATAATGTTCTCTCTTTCACTTACTTTTCGTTTATCCTTTCTTTTGTTCCTCTTCGGTTTCATTCAAGTTGTCACTTGGTTAGATATCAGAAAGTGAAACTATTTTCACTTTTGGTTGAGACAGGTAATTGGAGAAGTCTCAGTCTAAGAGAAAAACCTTTCAAAGTTTCTCGCGTTAGGTTCCCAGAAGAAACGAATATAGGAGTGGTAAACAACATAAATTGATTCAATCTTTTGATATTTCATACTTTATCAATTAAGTCCTTTGGAAGGATTTGCTCTCTCTCTCTCTCTCTCTCTCTCTCTCTCTTTCTCTCTCTCTCCCTTCCTCTCTGCCTCTAATTTATAGTTAACTCAATCAAGGTATAAACTTCCTCTAATATAATCGTCAAGGTAATTAATTAGTAGAAACTCGAATTGTCCTAGGGGAAAATGTAGTTTCCTTTCTCGAGTGATGTGTTTAAAATATGGCTTGGCTAGACTACTGGCACCGAGAATAGCATAGTGCACTACTACTATTACCGCTGGTTGTCGGACCAAAGCGCGTACTCTCGCTACTCGTTATCTTCCTCTTTCTCTCGATCTGCCTATTTTTGATATTCCAAAAAGCGTGTCTCTCTCTCAACTCACTCCGTTAGTCCCTCTCACTACACTTTTCTTTCATTCTCTGTACGCAAGCAAAAGGAGAGAGAAAAGAGTTTGGAAAATCCATTGTCAAAGTATCGACTCTTTTTCTGAGATTTGTCAAAGCTAACGATTTTCTGAACGAGCCTTCATCCAGTTCAGAGGTGGAACTAGATCGTGTGTACGTTGGAGGAGGGTCTAGAAAACCTTCAATTACGGTGAACGAAGTTCTCTACCGACGCGACCGTCAATTAGTAACTCTCACTACCGACCTTCAGGGAAGAAGGTGAAGTTGTACACCAACATAGAAGACGAGAACATGTTATAGCGAATGAGTGAACGAGTGAGTGAGTGCGATAGTGAAGTACAGGCTCGTATTACCTTGTCATTAGGATTCTTCTCGGCTCCATGATTTCTAAGCTGCAGGGCATCGAGCGTGCATTAGGTATAAGGGGTAAGGTGAGTGCTGTGGAAGATCGCCCGCAGCACGATCGGATAGTTAGTACCGTCACCTTGGATTTGCATACGCTAACGAGATTCCTACGGTTTTACCGATGCTTTGCATGCCGCTCTCGACCGGGCACGATCTCGCATCGCCCTGCATTTCCACCGAGTCATCTATTTATTATGCGTCATAGATACGTCAGGGGCTAAACCATCTTCGCGAGAAGCAACTTCTCTTGCAAAAGCTACCAGAGAAAGAGAGATAGAGAGAGACAGAGAGAAAGAGAGAGAGAGAGAGAGACAGAGAAAGAAAGAGCTTCACCTATATTTTTTTTTATGCACACCTTGACATCATTTTTATTTTTATTTATTTTTCTTTCTGTGTATGTATGTGTATATATATGTATACATATTTGCATATACATATGCGTATTTTTTTCTCTCATCCGCTTTTTTTTTCTTTTTTTTACATATTTTTTCTTCCCAATATTTTTAGATTTATATACCACTCGGGCCAATTGATTGAAAAACAAAATTAATGTTTTTTTTCTTTTTCATATATTTGATCAATCAATGAAATGAGAAAAGAAATCAAAAAGGAATAGAAAATTATGTTACGTATATTGGATTTGACATAGTCGTATTACCTATATTGTATATATACAAATGCCTTTTGTCCTCTCTTTGAAATCAAACAATAGCGACTCTCAATTAAATTCCTATTTCTATTTTTCACGATTTCATCATTTTCATTTTATACAAGCATTTATTCTCGCGTCGGAAAATACCAGTCGTACCCGTCTGTCTGACCGCTCGTCAATTATACTACTGAAAATACGTAGCTTTTTAGAAAAATAAGCAACACCACTCAACTGCTCCACTATTTTAAACGATCGATTCTCCACGAGTTTGTATTATTCTTTGTTCGTTTATTTCTTTTTTACCTCGTATCCCTTCTTTTTCTATTTTTTCATTTTCTATTCTTTTTTTTTCAACATTTAGTATTAAAAACAACGACGAGAACGTCGTCGAAATTATAAAACTACAAGACATTTTCTTTTCATTTTCATTCCCTCATAACTTTTGTTTTCTTTTCTTCTTTTAAAAAGGCAAACAACAAAAAGCAAAAGAATACAGAACGAATAGGTAGCTAACTAATTTTCACTATGTCCACTGTCTACCCTATGTACATTTTTTGTTTCAACCTTCGTTGTAAAAGTAAGCGTTGGGAAAGTTCATTGTGTGTCCATTTTTAAATTCATTAATTGGTTGATTCAAGATACAGAAAGCACAACTTCTTTTTTCCTTGTGTAAAAATAACGCGGTCTAATTAGATAGGCGAAATTGTTAATTTACTAATGATCTTCTTGAAGAAAACTGTTCTTTTAATAAAACACACGCAAATTGTGGCCACCGACAAACGAACAGCAACGATGACGACTTATTTTCTCTTTCTCTCTCTGCCCTTTTTTTCGATACTTATCAAGCTCACGTTCGGATTTTAATTTTCAAATTAATCCAACGTGGTCAAAAAAATATATTTCATAGATTGCGTGTTAATTTTTATATGATCGAAAAAGAAAAATATTTTATTGATGCGTCGATAACCGTTCTTTATGAAATAATTTCATCGATGTAATTTAAATTTACTTTTGAATGATTTTAATGGAATAAACGTTTTTGTAATAGTATAATAAACAGTCTGGAACAGAGAGAGGAAATGAGAAAAGAGAGAGAGAGAAAGAGAGAGAGAAAGGAAGAGTATGAGAAATTTTGTCTTGACAGTGTGGATTTTAAGGAGAGGAGGTAGCATTCAGATATGCGGAAACTATGAATGTATGCGAAAACTTTGACAAGAGTCAACGTTATCTTATCGCAAGTATAGTTGTGTGACTATGGATTTATATGTGTATGTATGCACTCGCCTTATAAAGTTCATGAATTTATTAGCAAATTCCAGCTACAACTCGTTACGCGACTTGCTAAAACGTAAAGTATCTTTGAATGCAGTTTCACCGTAGAGATACCCATATTATTATCCCGGTACATCGAATTTTTCATCTTTCAATTGTTTTATATCATTTTTTTAAAATTCATTCATTTATCTCTGCCTCTCTCTCTCTCTCTCTCTCTATTTTCTCTCTTTTTATTTATTTTTTTCTTTTTGTTAGAGAATATTGAAATTTCATAGAGAAACCATGTAAAATATAAAATGAAAAATATACTCTTGAAAGAGAAGTCATAAAAATCCGATACTATGTTCCATCACATTGATTTAGATGCTTCTTCTTTTCTGTTTCTTCAATCTCATCTTTCTTATAAAATATTGTATAATACAAGTTGTTTGTTCCACAAACATTTTTCATAATAAATTCTCGACCAACTAATTATATTGTCTAAAAGTAAGTTTTTATTCTTCGAGAAACGACTCTAGCTTTTCTTTTTCGTTTTTGATTTTGTTTCTTTTGTATTTCTTTTATTTATTTTAACATAACGTAATAGTTTGAATACGGTAGCTAGAAATATTGTGTATAATAGAGAGAATAGAAATTCTAAAGTTAAAGTAAAGTTTCTTACGAATTTCAGAAAAGTGATTAAAAAAATCAACTTGATAAACACGAAAAAAAGAGAAAGAGAAAGAAAAGAATAAAAGAGACAGTGTTAAAACAATGAATGAGAGATAGAAAGAGAGGGAAAGAGAGAGAGAAAGAGAGAGAACAACAATAAAATACAAGTATAAGAATGAAAGAGGATAAACAAATATTGTTTGAAAGCTTTCAGTTCTATATAATCTAAAGCATAACGTTTGTTAACAGAGATCGCACCACAGCTAGTCTACAGGTTTATCGAACAGACAATGCAGACTGGTCCATCGGTTTCTCTGAAATGCAGCGCCGCGGGTAATCCCACGCCGCAAATTTCCTGGCTGCTAGATGGATTTCCTCTTCCACAAAACGACAGGCTTCTGATTGGCCAATACGTGACCGTGTACGGAGACGTAATATCCCACGTTAACATCACATCGGTTAAATCAGAGGATGGTGGAGAATACGAGTGTACTGCCAGTAGTAGAGCAGGGGACTCGAAACACTCAGCAAGACTGAATATTTACGGTGAGTTAATAACAGACAGGGGATGAGAAGGATTAATCCTTTCGACAAGAAAACGTAACGATCGTTTAATTTTTAATCGGAAGAATTTTTTATCGTTGAAGAAATTTATAAGATATTATACATATTTTAATTATATATTCTTTTGTGATTTTATCGACAATATTCTTATTCTTTAGGTTTGTTATTTTTTTTTTAGTATGTATACAGGATATCTATAAGAAAGAATATCAAATGATATTTAACGTCCTGTATATTTTGCGAACTTGTCACTATAGCACTTAATTTCCTTTTATAGATCAAGTAGTTTGAGTATAAGTTAAAAGGAATTTTCTATAATTTTCAATCTCAGGATTGCCATATGTCAGACCCATGTCGACCGTCTCAGCGGTCGCTGGGAAGCAACTATATATCAAATGTCCTGTAGCTGGATACCCCATCGAATCAATAGTATGGGAAAAAGGTAAGTTTACTTTATCCAAGAATTTTCATCGTTGTTGACAATTTAGTCAACAAAATTTTTCAGTTAATTTTTTGTGTTTTTTTTTTTGTCCAATTATTAATAACGATCTTGACAGGTAACGTAAAACTGCCAACTAATATGAGACAAAGAGTTGCGAATGGTACTCTTTTCATTGACACCGTACAACGTGCAGCTGATCAAGGCACGTACACCTGCACTGCCAGAAACAAACATAATATTACTTCACAACGATCCGTCGAAATTCGTGTTTTAGGTAAGTAAACAATTAATCGATCGTGTTCATTAAGCAAAACCAATTATAATATTCATCAAAACTAATTCTCCATTTCTTTCCCCTTAGTTCGTAGGATGAAAAATGGTTGATATTTTCCTACTTGTCCATTAAAACTCTGTAAGTAAGCCCAATTTTCTCGACGTAACTTGTCAAAAATATTATCAATCGATAGTTCGGCTTTTAGTTTCGTATAGGATTTATCCCCAAGTCTTTATTTTTTGCGTCTTTTCAACATCAGTTTCCCAAAGTCTTATGTGATGGGTTTTAGGGTAAAATAAGGATCATCGAAGTATGATAGTCTTTTACAGGTGTAAGTTTGAGAGTTGAGAATTATAAGAGAATCCTTAACGTTACACGATTCTTCTATTTTCAAAAGTACTTATTATTAAAGAGGAAATATCGAAATGTATCGAGAAAATTGGGATTAAAATGTATGTATGTTTTCTTTTTTCAAATTTCTAGGATGAAAGAAGTAACGAATTTAAAAAATCTAATGAATGATTAAGTAGGTTCCTTAACTAACTATACAGAATCATTCGAATGATTTAGTCTACCTATCTAGTTTAATCGTATTTCAAGGTATCGTTTCGTTCTTGAATAAATCTATAACCACATTTTATAAACCTTACTCATTTATCGATCATATTCATTGCAATTTATGTATACATAATCGAGCGGCAGGTTTGACAGGCATCACCAGATTTATCTTCATACAATGTTTCTATTAGCTTTACGGGATCAAACGCAGACTCGAGTCTACTGTTTGGACAGGTTTGATTATCATGCGACAACATTGCACGAACCCTACTCAACAAATTCTATGTTTATCGCGTTGTATGAAACTTCCAGGAATAACGTAACCTTCGAAAGTTCATCATTCTCGATTACGTGATTATTATTATTATTATTATTATTATTATTATTATTATTATTATTATTATTATTATTATTATTATTATTATTATATTATTATTATAACTCTATCGAGATTACTATGGCCAGGATTAACACAAACCACCCATGCAAATTACACTTACACGAATTCTTTGAGTTCTATATTTTTCTTCGAAAAACAAAAAAAAAAACAAAAATAATAGAACAAAAATAAAATCATAATCTTTCGTTACTTACTTTTTACTTTAATTTTTACATCGTATTACAGATAGAATAGATCGATCGCTCGATTCGAACGCGAAAAAATATACTAGATCGTTTGGATAAACAATGGGCGATGTTTAAACGACATATTCAACCATAGGGTGGCGCAAGGATGTCTTTAGCTCAATGCGCTTTCAGCTACGAATCGTATTATCGTTTCACGATAATTAAACGTGGTACGATATGAGAACGAATTATAGGCAAAAGCTCGTTGTACAACGCGCGTAAAACGATTGAATGTGTACCTAACTATATATAGAGGGGATATTAGTAATAAAGAAAGAGAAGGAGAGAGAAAGAGAAAGGGAAAGAGCGGGAAAGTGAAAAAACCAGTGATTTGACGAGCAAGAGAACGAATTAAAAAAAGTATATTCTATTCAATTGAAATCTTCCTCCTCTCTCTCTCTCTTTCTCTCTTATTTTCGAGTCCCCTTTTTTCTCGAATCGAAGGGATTCGAAAAAACAGTATGATATGGGAAACGTCAATCGTCTAATTAATCCCATTTTTCAACCACTACACGTCATTTGATTTGCTAATATTTCATAAACCAAACAAACGAAACGGATTCTCCTACACCATTACAAATACGAACGGCTGCTGCAGCTTTCGTCGACTATACACTACCTATCAAAATCGCGACGAGGAAATTCTCACTGTGACGTGCGGAAACGACGCGAATGAAACAATGAATTAACGATTTTGAGGTTTAATCATATCTTTTGATTGAACCGTGCAAGCTAACTCGCGCGATAGCAATTTATTTTCAGTTTCTATATTATTTTCTTATTATTATTAAATTTTTTTTTTATCTTTCCTTTTACAATTTTGATAGTAAAACACGATTAAAAAAAAGTATACAGAACACAAGTTTATTACAAATTTTTCTTGTCTGGCTTGGTATTATATTTAAAAAAGTATTGTATTACTTTTGTTTTTTTCTTCTTTTTCTTCTTCTTCTCATACATTTTGTTTTAATTTCAATTTGTAACGCATCTTCCGTTTCAAAACACGATACAAAATCTACAATACGACACATAAAATGAATTTAGGCCAGGATTCTCGTTTTACTTTATAGGAATGAAAACAGGTTCAAAAGTCTCCTTAACATTTATCAGGGATTTACCTACATAAACGTAAATAGTTAAGAGAAAAGTAATGAACATTGTTATGCGCGTGTGCGCGTATCTGTGTGCCTGAATATCCCGGAAATGACCCACGCACAGAGCACAGCACTTCACTTGCATCGCTGAAGCATCTGTCCTTGCACGCGCTCGCCTTAAAACGCTCTGTACTACTTCGTATACATATACTATACATATATATATATATATATATATATATATATATATATATATATATCTGTACATATACTTACATATGTATATGCCTAATTAGAAGTGCATATTAATTAAATTATAAATATAATAATATAAATATATATAATATAGGATATGTGCATTTGAAGTTATACGTTAACATTTTATCGTATAAAATTTTGTCCCTTCTTATTTCAAATTATAATGTTTGTATTATATTACGAATAAGAAAATTATATCTTTCAAACAGTGATAAAATGTTAACTTATAATTTCGAACACGCTGTACGTTCGTGTACATATCTTCCCCCCCCCCCCAAAAAAAAAGGAAAAAAAAAACATAAGAAAACACACGACATCATTCTAAACACACGACATACATGAGGCTTCGTTAAAAATTTAAATCAACTTTTATTTTTTACAATTTACAAGACATTTTTTGATTATAAATTTATGAAGATTTAGATGACAATTAACGACAGCTTAATGTATTCGAGTGCGTGTACAGATTTCTGTGTATATAATTAACAGATGATCGAAACGATGATATGTGTTAATTTTGCTATCATTTTGATTTCTTACATGCATATAAGATTGTTCGAAAAGTAGTTTTGTTTATCGCTTAAAAATTATGTTACTCGCCAATACTTAATCTTACTCTAACCTTAAAATCATTTTACATACTAATCACATACGTGAATTTGAGTCTCGTTGAGTTTCGACCTGCTAAATAGTTTTCTTTTTTTTGGCATAGCGTTAGAAATGAAAAAAATCAAAATCAGCATTTTCGTTATATTGTACTTTTTGTTAGGGTCAAATAAACGCAGTGTAAAAGCGAGAACAAAATTATGTGCCGGTTACGGAGATGATATTTTAAGTAAATTCTAGTATCAAAATTGCTTTCCAATATTTCATACATTGGTGAATGGTAATTATAATTATAACAAAGCAAGAAATAGCTAAAAGATTAAATTTATTAAATTTTACTACAGTGTTTGCGATCATTTAAAATACTTTTCATTCCAAATATGAAAATAATTTTTTTTTATTCACTATTGGAAAAAAGAAATTACCTTCCGAATAATCTAATATTTATGTGATATATATACATGAAAAAATAATTATAATTTGCTATATAATAAACATTTTATATTAAGATTATATCACAGATTCGATGAGACCATAAGAATGAGAGACAAACAGAAGGTCTCGATCTTAGATGCAATCTCCGGTTGCTTTCAAGGATAAAAGTCTCGTGAATGGGAGGAAAAGGAAAGGGAGAAGGGCATTTCTAGGGTATAATAAAAGAACGTTTAATCGAAGTTACGGCTTGTTCGCGTCCCCGATTCGAAATAAAACTTGCTGTCTTTTACGTGGCCAATCAACGCATCGACGAGTTTCATGATAGTAAAGGGGGAGGTTAAGAAGTTCGAAAAGTAGATCACGAATGAATCCAAGCATCGGTAGATCGACTTCTTCTCTATGGTGCCGAGCAATTCGAAAGAAAAGAAACGGAAAAGAAAAGAAAAGAATAGAATAGAAAGAAAAGAAAAGAAATAAAAACAGAAAGAACAGGAAAAGAAAAGAAAAGAAAAGAAAAGAGCTTTTCAATTCGATGGTTGGCCTAAAAAAAGAAGATATCAGAGATCGATGTATAGTAGGTTTTATCGTGAGATACTTTTCATAAAACGAGAAAACAACCGATAGGAAGCTGGAAAATTGAGCGAGTGCGGCCAGCATAAAATTGCTCTTGTCCATATTTAGCTGCTTGTGTACTCTTGTAACAAGTTGCTTTAAGATCAAAGACAGCATTCTTTATTATTAAAGGAATCCTTTTTAATCAAGCATTTAATTACATCCCCCCTTTCTCTCTTTCTCTCTCTCTCTGTCTCACTTTCTTTACTCCCTTTTTTCTTTTACACTTTCTGTATATATATATATATATATATATATATATGTCTACATGAAAGAAAGTGTCAGTCTTTGGTAGTACCCAGAAAAGATTGTCATTAAGTCGATGGATTCCATGGTCTACTCGTCTCGTCTTATATTTATCTATTTATCTTTACAGGTAAATCGTACTGAGGTACCTTTTTTATATCTCGTAGAATACCATGTTGCCATTTTCTTCTCATTAAAAATCTGACTAACGTATATTGATACGTTTCGTAGAAAAAAGATACGTGAAAGACACGAGGAAAAGATAGTGAAGAAAAAAAAAGAAAAAGAGAGAGAGAGACAAACAGGCAGACAGAGAGAAAGGGAGAGAGTTAGAAGTTGGTAATCCTGTAGTCGTAAAGACGAGCCTTAATTTTCAGCAGGGGTTAAAAGGCTTAAATAGTATGAGTTAGGAGGATGAGGTAGAGGTGATGGTGGTGGTGAAAGAAGTGAAGGAGGAGAGTGGTACCTACGTGGTATTCGACAAAGTTGCTTTCATCTTCGCCAGTGCTGCCGGATAACTGTATATAATCTCGCTTTCTCTCCCATTATACTACAACTTTTCTTTCCCTTTATTTCTCTCTCTCTCTCTCTCTCTCTCTCTCTCTTTATATGTTTATTTAATCTTCAAACAATCGTTACCTCTTTATACCTGTAGCCTATAATGTTTGCGATCGTTTAATATCCTCTCCTTAAACTCGAGACAAAGGATTCCTAAAGACTTAATTCCGGCAGCAATGGTCAAGCCTTTTACTATGTATTATATATATACGTATATGCTTATAAGTAAAGCTTCATGATTGAAATCGATTGGAATTACTGAATAGATTCATCGAAGTACTCTATTTGGAGTATATTAAATATTTTAGAAGCATACAAAATGCAAGCATATATATATAGAGAGAGATATGTAAATATGTGTACGCATTATACATAATTTACTATTTATTGTAAAAAAATTTGAGCTAGAGCATAAAATTGATGAACAAAAAAAAAGAAAAACCCTGGACACCTGTGCTATGATTTAGTCGTCTCTCTCTCTCTCTCTCTCTCTCTCTCTCTCTATCTCTATCTCTATCTCTATCTCTATCTCTATCTCTATCTGTCTCTTGCTATCTATCTATCTATCTATCTATCTGTCTGTCTATCTATCTATCTATCTATCTATCTATCTATCTATCTATCTCTATCTGTGTCTCTCTCGCAGCGTTTAAAGAAAACAAAACCCACTATTACTGCTTCGGAACGGAATGCCATACCTTTTCTGTTTTCTGTTGTTGTCTTTTCAGTGCCACCTAAAATCACGCCTTTCAGTTTTGCTCGCGATTTAAACGTAGGCGACCGTACTAGCATACAGTGCGTAGTCGCTACTGGCGACCTGCCATTAACATTCACTTGGCTGAAAGATAACGTCCCGATAGAGACGATCAGAACGACGTCGCAGGAGACGTCATCTAACCGTGCTAACAACGGAGAGAACATCGGTTCGTTAGCTAACAAGTCTCTTAAGAACGGCACCGGTTCCAAGAAAGGTACTACTGCCGCCGCCGCCTTAGCAGCAGCAGCAGCAGCAGCCGCGGCCCACGACCCGAGAAAGGCGATAACCATCCGGCAAAATGACGCTTTTATCAGC
This sequence comes from Polistes dominula, assembly GCF_049000335.1. Lineage (NCBI taxonomy): Eukaryota > Metazoa > Arthropoda > Insecta > Hymenoptera > Vespidae > Polistes > Polistes dominula. Next base: position 8,044,118 of record NW_028301147.1, read on the forward strand.
GCCCTGAGCATTAGCACGATCGCACCCGCGCACAATGGCACGTACACCTGTCGCGTGACCAATGGCGCGGCCACCGTCGCTCATTCTGCACTCCTTCACGTCAACGGTAAACTCACACCGTTGGTGTATTCTCTCATTCTTTATTTATTTAATTATTTATTTAATTCCTTCTTTCTATTTCTTTTATTTCCTTTTTCTTTTATTTCCTTTCTTTCATTCTATCGTCCGGAAAAATTGTGCCAATATTTAAATATAATAAGTTATAATATTATCTTATATTATTATATTCCATATATATTATATATATGGAAATAAAAGCGTTGCTTTAAAATTTTCTTGAAAATTCGGTACGAACTTTTCAGACTCTATTCCAATTTAATACATTACTGTGATCTTCCTTGCCACTGACACGTGTCTTTCTCGTCGAGCGAATTCTTTTGACGTCAGTAAATGTCTTTTTACTTGCCTACTATCAACGAGATGACACGTATCCTCGAGATTATTTCGCAGTCGTGTGTGCATTCGCCAAAATTGAGCCGTATTCTATTACGTAATTTCTATTACGTATATATGTGTCACCGTTAAATTGTATAATTCAGTTAAATCGTGAAATACATTGGTCTTATATAAAATAACTAAGCATTTTAGAAAAAGCATATAAAGAGAATTTTATTATACATTTAAATTAGTTACTTTATGAAATAATTGGATAAAATAAGAATTTTCACGAGAAACGAGTAGTTAAAGTAGAGGATTGGAATTTAATCCGTCTTTAAAATGTGCTTTTTTCTTTTAACAACACTACTCATAATTATCTATTGCTATCTCTTCTTGTACTTTAAGAAATAACCTTATGTTATTTGTACTGTTCTATTAGTTCTAATCTACGAAACAAATTTCAATTGCATACTCTTATTTTATGCCACTCGAGAATTCTTATATTATCTAATTAAAATATGCAATTCAATCTTATTTCACATTTTAATACATTAGTATAGACATTTCACGAATAAACAGATTTCACGTTGTATAGGTGACGTATATGTATATTGTATCGATTACTTTCGAATGCTTTAACAGAACACGCCTGAGAGTTTACGAGAGAGTTTACGCGTCTGTTAGTTTTCGTGTATCTTAGTTCGACAATGTTTTGCTTTCTTTTTTCTTCATTTTTTATTCCCTTTGAATAAAAAAAATACAAGGAATAAAATCAGTAGCAACGAAGAAACCATCGAATTTGTTTTCTTCTTTTGGATATTTTTCTCTCTCTTTCTCTCTAGATTTTCAAATATTTCGTAAAACTCGTTGAAACGGAAACTTTTTGAAAATTCTTCTTTTGAATTCGGCTTCGTTCTAGCGAACACACGCGACAAATTGCATCCCTTTTTAAGTTTTCTTTATTTCTTTCTTTCTTGATACATCGCCGAAATCGTATCGACGATCAACGTACATACATAAATACATAATATATAATAGATCGTCGTAACGATCTATCGGTCTAACTTGAAGTTAAAAAAAAAGAAAAAAAAGCGATCAATTTCTGCTAAGCACGCTTGTTATTAAAAGCAGTTGCACGTTGTTAAAGATCGGCACGTCGTCTTGGTGACGTTCAATAATAAACTTTGAATTGTGATTCGATATTATATTGCATCTTGATCTTCGGTATTATCATTATATCGAAAAGATTTCAATAACAATTGTAGACGCGTATATATATAGTGATTTGTGAAAGATACGAAGAGAAACCTTATATGGGAGAAAGTAAAATATCTCGAAGTCGATAAGACTTGATGTAATTTCTCATTTGAATCCTATTAGATTCCAATTTGTGCTACTTTAACGTCAATGAGCTGAAATTATTCCCGGATCTGTTTTAATGAAATGCGTCATCGTATTCGACGTGCTACGAATATTCGTTTTTTTATTATCTTCCTATTTTCTTGTTCTATCTATCTATCTATCTATCTATCTATCTATCTATCTATCTATCTATCTATCTATCTATCTATCTATCTATCTATCTATCTATCTATCTATCTATCTACCTATCTATCTATCTATCTACCTATCTATCTCTTTTGTACTGTATTTAATTCTTTCCAATCGTCTAACTCAATATGCGTCTATACGTTTATTCTTTCTTTTATGCTTCTTCTATTTCTTCTATTTCTTCTATTTCTTCTATTTCTTCTACCATATACTATACTTCGAACCCTGCACGCTGTTTTCTTGCACGCCTAATTGCACGCTTCAAACGAATTTACATAACGAGATATACTCTTGTATATATTCTTCATACATATATAAACACACACACGAGCATATTTATATATTATATATACTCTATGCCAGTATTTTACTATCTCGTTACTAACATTTTTAATGTATTCGACCGTTGATTAAATATGTAGAAAGTATTTCTCATCAAACTGTAACATCGAGATTTCTTTTTAATTCGGATCGAATTAATTTTTATCTTATTTTTTCTTTTTTTTCTAACGAACCTTAATTTTTCAAAACTTTGAAAGCTTTTCTTTTAATTATTGCACTAAAATGCTCGATATTGCAGCGAGATTTTATCGTTCGTATTAACTTTAAATCCTCGCACACGTGTATGCATCGTCCAGCATTGACATATATATATATATATTATATATATTTTAATCAGGAAACACGTATCCATATGTTTTTGACTGAGTACTTTATCATTGACACTTAATCCATTTGAACACGCAAACACGTATATTTTCATATATAAACAAGATCGTTTGTTGAAAACGATCGTCATTACGTTTCCCAGTAGGAGTCGTGTTCGTTTGTTTATTCGCTCGTATCATCGTCAATTTTATTATTACTCGTTATTGTGTTGTATGGTTATATCATCACACGTCTTGAACAATCCTTTGATTAAAAACTTATAACTTATTTAAATATATACATATTTATATATATATATATATCCTATTAATGTAGAAATGAATTTATCGCAAGAGGAGTGGTCTTTTGTATTTTTTTGTGTAACATTCATCGTCATCACAGTATCATCCTAATTATTAACCCATTCGTCGTCAGATCGACAACGATCGTTAGTCGAGCAAGTAGTAAAACCCAAAATTTATCGGACAAAGTCGATGTTAACGATTTCGATCAATCTATTTATCTTATCGTTTATTATTTTATTCAAAAAAATTCAAGAAAAATCGTTGACGTCACTTTATTCGAATCGTTCACTTCTGTTCTAAGATTTTGATCTCTTTGACGACCATGCAGATATTGGTAAGTAAATCGTAATTAAATAACATAAAATATTTTCTTTCAGTGAAAAACTTACAGGTGCTAATCAATAATTATGTTAATGTTTTATATATATATATATTTACAAATATATTTATAGGTACATTATTTAAATAATATCAAATGTACGTTAACGTGTCGCTGTACATATTTTAATGCAATTAGTTAAATAATCTTTTAGGTACTTAAGTAAAGCGAAATACATAATGCTATAAATAATTAAAAAAAAAAAGAATTGCATTAAGATATGTTCATAATTGCAATGGAAATAAAAGGAGGAAAGGAGAAGCAAAAAATACTAAAAAGAAAAAATAAGGATAATAAAAATAAGAGAAAGGTGAACACAAGTCTGATGTTAATACTTAGTTTTCTGAACCATAAGGATATTAGAACTTGGTTAAAAATTTATGAACGTGTTCCTCCTTCTCTCGTACGGCTTATCTCAACGTGGCTCGACCAGTTTCGTCATAAAGACGTATTTGACGACATTAACAGTTGCGCTCAGTCATAAATGTTCATTTTCCCTTGTAACGTGGTCCGTTCGTGGTAAACGTGCTTACCAAAGCATCTACCAACGTTTACACTACCAACTTTACATCCTCTTAGACCATATTACACATATTTATGACCGAGAGACAGAATTTTCCCTAGACTTTGTTTTTTTTTTTTTACCAACTGAGCAACGGATTCTGCTTTTGAAAGTTATGATAAAAAAAAAAAAGGATACAGAAAAAGGATAGCGATTTTTCTTTTTATTCTCTCTCTCTCTCTCTCTCTCTCTCTCTCTCTCTCTCTCTCTCTACACGTTATTTGTCGCTCTATCAAGTGAACTGACAATGCTAAAATCAGCTAAAAATAGCCAGTTAATTTAGTCCGCTAGCAAGTTACTAGTTTGTCCCATGAAAAGCGACTAGATTTTTCATTGGTTCTTATAAAATGAAGTTCATTAGATTGCTATGTACCGAGTAAGGTTATTGAATTATTATCGCTTCTCTCTCTTGTCCGACACGTTATTTTTATCATACTTTTATTCATATTCTAATATAATATAGAAATTGTATACTTAATTATCTCATACATTTATATTCGATGTGAGCTTTTTCAATTTAGACTTTTGGTCAAGCTTTTTAAGATATATTAAAAGTATAATATAAAATTGTAGAACTGCAAATTTGCACGATAATATCGGTGTGGATGAAATCGTTAATTAATAATCATAAAAATGAGGAATAAAAAAAATTATATGTACAATTTAATAACAATGTATCGTTAAAAAATGCCGTTTCTCCCCTTTTTTTAAATATAAAAAAGTGATCGAAATTGAGGATAGGAGAAAAGATTTTGTTTAAAAGAGTAGCGAATATAAACGAGATACATATGTGCAACGTGTTTCCAACACTTCGTGACCTTCCATTAGCTCTTACAACGACGACAACGACGACGACAACGACGACGACAATGACGACGACAACGACGACGACAACAACGACGACAACAACGACAACGACAACGACGACGGCAACGACAACGACGAGGAGCAAGTATAACGAGACTTTGCGGTTGGAACTGACTCCGGTGCGTACCGAAGTAGAGTAGTTCACCTCGGGCTGTAGACAGACAGCGAGCAGGAAAATAATGTCACGTTTCTCGTGGCACATAGCCTGGGACAAAGTTGTTAGAGGTGGTTGCGACAAGAAAAGGATAGACCAAAGCCATACGTGTTCCGTTATTTTAACCACCGAGTTTCTCTTTACTTTCTTTTATTTTTTGAAGTGAAAACTTCTTTAAAATAGGGAGTGATTTGAAAAAAATGAAACGCTGGTTCAGGCAACGAAGCGGTAGATGGCGAGGCAACCGAGCCTGTATACGGATAGGCAACAGAGCGACGGGCCGCTATGCAAGGGCCACGATATTTAATAAGAAGAGAAATAGAGACAAACATATAGGATTGAGCCTGCAAAAGAATGAGACAAAATATAGCTATATAGTTTTTCCTATTCTCGGTCTCCTCTTTATGCTCTGCTTCGTAGTTATCGCTCCTGGTTGTATATGTGTGTATTTGTGTGCGACTGCATACTACAAAGCGTGGATACATATAGAATAATTTCGATACTATACCTGCTTGTAGGTAGGAGCGATAGAAGGGTAGAAGAATAAACAGAGATAAGCACGTAGGTATGCGACAAAAGTATAAGGTCCAAACGAACCGACGGTCGAAATAAAGAAAAAAGGTGTGAAGTCCGTCTTTGTAAGTTGTATAAGTGTGTAAGTCTACGTGAGTCTGGAAGGTATATATATACGTGTCACTTCTTTTCTATTTTTCTAATTTTTTTTTCTATTTCTATTTTTCTATTTTTCTATTTCTATTTAAAAATGTTTCTATTTTATTAAAAAATTTATATTAAATTCTTTATTTCGCAAATATTATAATAAATAATTATGACATACATAGAATATATAATAATTGTATTGTCTGAAATATTTAAAAAAAAAAAGGATTACCAGATACGTCAGAGAAAAAGAATTAGAGAATACTGTGGAATAAATGAAGAGCAGCTAACAAATTCCATTCAAAAGCAAGTAAATTACTGTCACATTTTTATATTTTGCTTCTTTATAAAATATATTTGATACCTAAAGATAAAATATGTCTATTAAATTTGATTTTTATATGAAAAATATCCAAAGAGATGTACTGACCCATGCATATATGAAAATTATATTATAAATTATGATATTTGCGTATTTAGGAAACTTATACTAATTTTTCAATAAAATAAAAACATTTTTAAGATGTTGAACGCCCAGCGTGAACCGGTGGAGCTCACCACGGAGCTGAAATTTGAGACGTAGTGTATACAGTTCGATAAGCTAAGAGAGCGATAGGATTCAATGCATTTTTTAAATTTTTCGTTGTTTAGGTCTTTATTTAGACGAGAGTATTTAAAAATATAAGTTTGTGGTCCAAAGAATAAAGACGAGATATGTTATAAATAATAAGGGTCTCGAAGTGTGACAGGCTATAGAGTTGAAAAAACATTTCTAGAGAATATCTCTATTAGATCTCTCATTGCATTTTACCAGAACCTTCGTTCAGTCCAGTAGTATTTTCCATATTTTTTTCGTAATGTCTTTATTTCATCTATCCTAAAATGTTTGTTATACAGCGCAAGAATGTAGATAAAAACGGGAAATAGAAAACCATACTAACAAAAAAAATTTTATACCTGAGTTTCAAAAAAAAGGATTATTTATATTTACTTAATTTCTGACGAATTATATTTCCTTTGATAAACATCCTACCATTTTGGTGATTATTTATAACTATCGCATTCGGCATTCCGTTTTTATCGCTTGAATTGTGAAAAGTGTACTTTTTATTAGCTATTTCACCCAGAGACCATACCGGTGAACTTTATTATACATAGTAATAATATTATAATAAATAAATCCTACAATTATCTTACTCTTAAAACTGTCCATTCGTCTCATATTCTCGAAACTTAGATTTTTGAAGGTTTCACTTCTAACACGTGTGATCTGCACACATGTTTTTTTTTTTGTTTTTTTTTTTTTATTTTCGTTCGCATTAACTCCTTCTAAAAAGACATATTTCATGACATTATATATATTTCATATTTATATATATATATGATTTATACATTATACATATAATGTTATTCAAAATTGATTGAAATCGTGGAACAGATGAAAATGTTACATACGCTAGCTCTTTTTGCCGTTAGTCTTCTATGAAGCCAAACCGCAGCTACCACTAACGACGGATCAAACAAAAAAAAAATAGAAGAAGGGAGAGAAGAAATTGAGGAAACAGGGAAAATTTGGCACATACTCCAGTATGTTACTGAAAGTAATATATCCATCGGTATAATAAATATTGATGTCTAATAATAAGGGAATGAAAAGTGAGATAGGAAAAAGAGAAATAAGAAAAAGAAAAATTGTATTATATAAGCATTTAGGTAGGATGGAGTGAAACTACAACAACGACGGTTACTACTACTACTACTACTACTACTACTACTACTACCACTACTACTACTACTACTACTACTACTACCACTACTACTACTACTACTACTACTACTACTACTACTACTACTACTACTACTACTACTACTATTAACTGCTACTATTATTACTATTAATCTACTACTCTACAGAACGACACTTACGATGACGTGATCGTCGCATGATTATCATCAGACGTGTAACGTTTATAGTTCCACCGCGGATCTCGCCGTTTTATTTCGAAAACGGTCTGACGGAGGGGATGAGGACACAGCTAATGTGTACAGCGAGCCAGGGTGACCAGCCTTTCAACATCACTTGGTTGATGGATGGCAAACCGATTCAGGTCAGAGCAAGTGACGGTGGTGGTACATCGACTGCCTCGGTGGTAGCTGTTCAGGCAACGAAGGTTCAGCCAAATGGGCAAACGAAAATTCAGCCCGTCGAAGCCGCCATCGGCGTTAGCCACGTCGAGACGACGAACGCCGGCATACAGATAAGCGACTATCCGCCGTTTTCCAGCATCCTCACGATAAATAGCGTCAACGCTAAGCACAGTGGGAACTACACGTGCCAGATCAGCAACGTCGCTGGCGTGGTCGAACATACGACCGGTCTCTCCGTCGCTGGTTGGTGTCCATCCCAAAAAACAAAACAAAACAAAACAAAAAAAACATCATTCAAATTTAATATATTTATCTATACTATACCATACATACGTAATATACATATTATATATGATTTAATCGATATTTCTAATATATAAGAACATGTCCCGTGTACATAAACCGACATTTCATTTTGAATAATGTCAACAGAGAGTATATATATATATACATTTAACTTTGCATATTTTTAATCGTTATCTTTGATTATCGCACAAGCTTGAAGATCATGAGAGAATTCTTTTTTTTTCTCTCTGTTCGCATTCTCGATATATATATATATATATATATATATATATATATATATATATATATATATAGAAGTGTGTGTGTATAGGTAACATCTTCGTTCGAGAAAAGGACGAGAAGCATGGAATTTGAGAAGGATCGAAGAACCTCGATTCTCTAACACGTACGTGAATCCTCTTTCCTTCCTCCCTTCCCTCTTTCTCATTCCCTCTTCTTCCCTTTGGATGCGGCACACACCAGAGCCTGCTCCTTACCCCCCCCCTCCGAATTTGCTGATAACGTCCCACGAGAGATCGCAAACCGTGTGACGTGCTTACATCCCCTTCCTACTCCTCCCAGCCCTTCCCCACCCTTATCTCTTTCCTTAATTTCTTGTCTTTTTTCTTTATTTTCTCTCTACCTTACCTTCCTTAGACTACAATATTGCTGATTAGAAAAGTCTCAGATGTTTGGCCCGAGTTCGAACACTCTCTCCAAGGTCTCTGCCAATTTTTACTATAAGACGGATAGGCTACTTTTCTCTAACTTTTCTCTTTCTTTCTCTCTGTTTACTTTTTCTAAACTTCTGTCAATTTCAATTTGTTAGAAAGCGATTATTTTTTATCATGTAATACGAAAGCAAAGTAAAAATCGATATAAATACATCACTTTTATCGTCATACTTTTTTCATTCAAACGTTCTTCTAACGTTATAGGGTTTTTCTTTTTACGGTATTTAATAATCGTCTTCTTCTTTTATTTTATTTTTTTTTATATGTACCGCCCCTTTTACATGGCACGTTCCATGAGTCGCATCGTTAGAGAGATTTGACTTGTAAATAGCCATGCGAATTATCGTTTTTCTTCTTTCTCTCTCTTTCTCTTTTTTTTTATCTTCTTCTCTATTTTCTTTTTCTACATCTCTTTTTCAGTACCCCGCATACGAGGATATATTATTCACGCTCGCAAACACCACAACTAGTCTCGTCTTTCCACGGATTCATTAGCTCCTATGCTCAATCAGGAAACAGATAGGATTTATAAAAGAGAGATAAAATAAAAAGTCCATAAAAGAGAGATTCAGATAGGATTATAAATGAGCAAAGTTTTCTTTATTTATTTATTTTTTTCTTTCTCTTTGAAAATCTAGAGTATGCTGTTCAATTAATTTATTATCCATTTGTCCAGGTAATGCTGTGAACCAAGGAAGAAAAATAGTTCAAGAAACTGTGCATGTATGTATATATAGATGTGTATGTGTGTACTTCTGTGGGGAAAAAAAAGAAAGAAAAAGAGACGGAAAAAGAGTTGACGAGAGAGAAAAAAAGCGGAAAGAAGAGAGAGAGAGAAAACATAGAAAAAAATAAGGAAACGATATCGGTCGACCGCGTTGTAATCTCACAAGGAAGCATAATTCTTCTCTCCTCTTCGAAAGTTTCGACTTTCCTTCTTTCTCTCGTTTTTCTTCCTTTTTTATACGCGCCATCTCGACCGGAAAAAAAGGGCGAGAGCGAAGGTACGAGAGCTCGCCTTGGTATTTTCTCGTTATATAAAACGTCAAGAGTATTAAGGCCATGACGTAGTGTTGTGGCATAATGTTCTTCCTTTCATTCATATTCATTAAGTCCCACAACTTCAGTTGGCAGCTAGTGGTTCGCTATTGTAACAAAAAAAAGAAGGTAAAAAAAAATTAACAAAAAAAAAAGAGAGAGAGAAAGAGAGAGAGAGAAAGAGAGAGAGAGAGGGAGAGAAGAGAAAAACAACAGAAACAAAACTGAACAACAAAATACAAAAAATAAAAAGGCAACCCCGTAAATTTAAATTATGCTACGAAGTAGAAATCAATGCGGTCTGTATTCACATTCATCATCGTTTTCATGTTCGAAAGTTTACTATCGAGCAACTCTTCTGTTATAGCTTATGTACGTGTAGGTATATATACTATACATATATAAATTACAGAATACATCAATTTTATATTGACAAATTTACCATCGACCATGTACGCGTTTCTACATTTATCACACTTTCAGAATTATATATATAAATATATTACGATAGTTCATTATCATTTATACTTGTTTGAGAGTATATTAATTTTGTTGAAAAATTAATTATCAAGGTAAACAATACAACAATGAAACGTCAATGTATCAACATAATTACGTTACAATGTAATAACAACTTTATTAAATTTAGTGTCAATGAACTTGTAACGAGTCACAAATCTGTTATTCGTGAAACTTTGTTACAGGTTTTCTCGCGTTGGCAGATTAAAGTGTAAAATCAAAACATAGACAAATACATAATTATAGAATGACGATGTATAATAATAAGATGTCCTTTAATATTACACAATGGACAAAGCTTCAAACGTGATACGATAGGTTGAAAGACGTTGTTCGACATAATTTATACATATTTATGTTAGCATCAAAATTATATCTGACACAGAGTCTGCCTCTAAAATATTAGAAATTGAAATGATAATAATAATAATAAAAAATATAAAGAAAGAAAAGAAATAAAAACAGGGAGAAAAGAAAGAAAAAAGAACAGCAAAGTCGTGGCCTGAATTTTTCAACGATCCTGCTATACCACTGACGCAATTTTAATAGAGTCACTACTCGGAGATAAAACTCACTCTTTTGGTCTCTTTGCTAAACGAAATGGAGTGCGACGGAATGGAAAATAGGATATGCGATTTTCGAAAGCTAACAGGACGTTGAAAATGATAACGATAGTAATAACGGATGGGCCTCGCTAAGAACGATAACGTGGAACCACGGAGTGTATGCCGGTATTCCGGAACGATAAGAAACACGTGCCTTCCCATTTATTCTCCATTATTACCTCTCGCGTTAAACACTTTTGGCTAACACGATGCTCTCTCTACTCACTTACTTACTCCTTTTTCTTTTTTAGTTCTTTTTAATGCTATTTTTCTTTTTCTATATCAAACTGTATCGTTTGATCGGAAACGAACAAATAGTCCACTTTAAGAAGCCAATATACAGTGATTCAAAACTGAAACAATATTACTACTATATTATTATACTTCATCTTTTTCTTATTCTTTAGCTACAATCTCATAACAAATTACTACTACTCGCTATCGTATATCTTTCTTCTAATGTCTATAAAATGCTGTATATACAAGTGACTACAAAGAAATCTGCTTTACTTCTTTTTGTTTCTATCATACGTTCCCTTTGAAAATAAATTTTAATATAATAGAAAAGCAGTTAGTGCATATATTGAATTACTTAATACGTTGTATTAGAAATTTAATATTTTTTTTTTTTTACATATTTTCTGTACATCAAGAAACTCCTTTGATTGATGGCATTACCCTTTTCCTTATTTTTTATCTTTCCTATATATCTTTAGCTTTCGAGATAAAATAACTCGTTCTCATCCTTTCTTCTTTTTGGCTCTCTATCTTTTTCTCTTTTATCAAAATTTTCTGTCATACGTGAGCATATGTAGGTAGTAAGTTTATAGAGAAGTATGTGTACGCACACTAACGTTTAAACGAGAAAAAAGCCAGGCAGGTAGAGAAACTCGAGACAAGTTTTTTTCTCAGGTCATTTAACAAATGCGTTCCTTCCGAATGTAACACGGACCAAAGCCGTAAGAAGACGTACTCGAGATAGTCATAATGTTAGTTCTCTTTTGTCCAAATAGGAGGCAATGTGCTTTTAAGTTGGTGACCATGTTCATCAACGGAATACCATACGCTCGATGCTTCCTTGCATTTGCGCGCGCACACACACATACACACACACACATGTACACGCTCAACGTTTCTCTCATTTTATGAGAAGCTGTCTTTTTCGCAACAGGTTTACGATCAGGCGAGCGTAAATTTTTAGTGGTATTTTTATATTCGGTTCACATTACGACCGCGAGCTTTTCTTTCTTCCTCTTTAGTTATTTTAACCCCCACCATCCTTCCCTCCTTTTTCCTCCTTCTGTACTCTTAAACCCCTTTCGCCACGATCGTATTAAAGAGGATCGTAAGACGCTAGAAATTTCTAGCAGGATTTTATTACCATTTTCTTTCTTATACCTGCATTATGAAAACGACTAAGGATAAAGTAAAATTCCTCTATTTGTTCTGATTTTTCGACTAGACGAAAAATGCTTTTTTTTTCTAAGGAACAACGGTAAGAAATCATTTTTTGGTTAATCGATCCTTCTCTTATGGAAGAAAAACATTACGAACTTGACAAGGATATCTTTATTAAAGCAAAAAGAGAATTATTCGATTGGTAACATAATTTTAGGACTGAAAAGCAAGGAGTACAACAGAAGATACGTGCATTGCAGATACTTATACGTCCGTAATAATAATTAATAATATTCATTATTTTCAAATGATCGATCTATCCTTATTTTTATTATCATTATTTATTTATTTATTTATTATTATTATTATTATTATTAATATTATTATTATTATTGTTGTTGTTATTATTATTATTATTATTATTATTATTATTATTATTATTATTATTATCATTATTACTATTATTATTATTATCATTATCATTTTGCATGTTCATTTTCAAAAATCAAAGTTCGCCGTGTAAAGATCGTCGCCATTTAAAGAAGTATCGGCGTTTATTCTAATTTAACCTAATTAACGAATGAAAAATATTTACTATAAAACTCTTGCAACTTTATATAAATTTATTTTATTATTTTTTCTCGACTAATTGTAAGTATTTCAATGAGTCACTGGCCACGGTTATAAACTCAACTAAGTTGGTAAGGCAAGGAAAGTGTTTTTTAATTACGTTAACTTTTTTACCCGTTCTTTTTTTTCTTCTATTTATTTTGGTTTGTTAATTTCTTTCCTCGTACATCCCTCTCATAATCATCTCAGTAATTTATACATCGTCGTTAAAGATTCGCCGTAAGCGAAGTTTGACAAATTTTCTTGAGAATTAGATTAGAAATATGTTTTTATTTATTTTATTATTTTGTTATTCCGGTTTTTTCTTGGAAAGGGTTCAATGTAAACCCTAGGTAGTGTGTATCGTAGTAATTTGTTATTATATATGATAAATAAATATATTTATATAATTATATAGATATAATAATAATATCTATATACATATATATGTATACATATTATATATAATATACAAATATATTATACGAGACGTTGTTGTGCTCCTGTAATGCAACAAATGTCTGTAAAGGATGTAAAGCATGCATTCGCATAGTAAACGTTTATATCACATCTCATATTTATATATCCGTACATATATTCATACCTACGGTATATTCATACGTATCATATAGTATATAATATATATATATATATATAGTATATATATATCTATATATAGTATAAGAGTATATACATATATATGTTAGCTTTATTTTGTAAAATCCGTTAATTCATGACATGACTAGGTAAACCCTGAAATAACTATACTGACTTGTTTAAATATGAAAGAAGCATAATTACATACTTTAACTTGATAATGTATGGATATACAAGAGGCAAGTAGTTAAGATATGAAATTGAAATTTAATCTATAAATTAGATCCGATAAAACAGCACGACAAACAGAAGATTGATTTTTAAAGTACAAGATGAGATAAGAACTGATAACTACGAGCATTGTTATAATAAGATAAGCCGATTTAACGGATCAAATTTGAATCTCATATTTTAACTACTCGCCTCTCGTGAGTTCATATGTAACCTCCTAAAACTACCAGTTTTAGTGAATAGCGCAAAATTCTTTTATATACCTTCTCTAAAACGTCTAGTTATTTCGAATAAAATCTAGGTTCTTTATGATTTAATTAAATTATACAATTTAACGTTGACATATACATGAATACACGTGTATAAGCATATATATATATATATTATATTTATATCAGAGCAACTTGGAATGACGATGAAAGAGTTAAATGAGTATTTCGCATTTTTTCTTTGTATGCCTCGATTTTTATGTGTTTCTCATCGTTAAAAATATTAGAAAAATATCGTTTGCGTTGTTGTTCTTGTTGTTATTTCTATGCACCGTATTTTTATATTGTCGACGGTACTTTTTTACTTGGAATGTTGCTTGTTCATACAAATATACATATACACAAAGATACATGCACCCTTTCAATCAATATTAAAAAAGTACTTGAACGATATCGACTTTTTTTAATAGTTATATTTTTTTAACACTTCGCATGATATCTTTCTTACTTATCAGGAATGTCATCATCTCGTTTCATTACTTACACCTTTTTAATTATTATTATTATCATTATTATTGTTATTATTATCGAACATTTATTTAAAAAGTTTCGTATCTCTTTTATTCAATTTATCGTCTCTTTGCACGCAATGTTATTACTTATATTTTAACGGTTTATCGAGAATATATTTTATTTTAATTTTTTTGTTTCGAATTTTTTTTGCAGATGAGAGCACTTTCTTCGTTTCAATGGCCAGTCTAGCACGACCCGTTATTTTCTTTCTTTCCTTTCTTCAGAAGCACACGCACAACATTTATTGATTTGACTGCATTGACGGTTTACGTTTGATTTTGCGAGAGATACTACATCGTCAATTCAAGTAACTTAGTAATAGATACATACATATATACATATATATATATATGAAAAATATATTCATATACATATATATGTATAAATATTAATTACATATTATATCATCATTAAATTGTTAACATATTGTTGTTTAAACATTCTTAGTGATTGCGTAAGTATGCAGTATAGACATACGTTGAAATTTGCATGCGTTTTTTAAGAAAAAATATGATAAATAAAACACGTAAGTACGTAATGCGTACTTGATTGGTACGAAAGTAAATAACTTAAAGAAAAATGGATAGATAAATCTTATGATCTCAGTCCTCTCGACGTCTTTTAATTCGAATAAATTATTTTATCAAAAAGACGATTCTTTGACAAGTATCCAAATTGAACGAACAATAATCAATCGGATCGTTTATCAAGAACGAATGTAATTGCTTGGTCTTCGGTATGTCCTTCAAAAACATTGATTGATATCTTTCTATCGTAATAATTTTCTAACAGAAAATGTCTGCGTTTATAGAAACGTAAATAAACGTTCGAAGAAAAATTTTGTACCATCCTACGTGTCGTTCTGCTATTTCTCTTTTTATCTCTTTGCTGTTATTGACGTTCGCTTGAGTAATTTTCAAACCATTAATAACCCGAAATGCATTTCGAGGATAAATTTAGGACATGATTTTAACAGTGGTCTTCCAATTTGCAGTATAACGTTTCGAAATTATTCAATTGTTCCTTTTTTCATTTGTTTTATTTATATTAAACTATTCCGAATATAATTATTTAAATATCTTTCAAAAATATATATATCCAATTTAAAATAAATATCTAAACGGATTAAGATTTTCTCGTTTATATAATTGGTGATATATCTTTTCATGAAAGAGAATGAAAAAGAAAACGATAGAATGATATATATATTGAAGGTGATAGAAAGAAGAAATAAGAAAAAAAAGGAAAACGCGTAATCGACGTCGATTTAAAGTTCACTTCGACGACTCGAAACAAAAGAAACGGGGTCGACGTCGAGAGGACCGGGAAAATACAGAGGGATCCGAATGAAATTCTGATCGAACTCGCGCTCGACCAGCCGGAAGATTTTAAGCCAATTGGATCGTATTTTTAGTACCTCCGAGGTGGACCGTGGAACCTATCGACCAGGATGCCGTTGTAGGTTACGGCGTCTCCATTGCTTGTCAAGCCGAAGGATTCCCCATTCCGACTGTGACTTGGAAGCAATCTATCGGTAAGTCACGACTTCTTAAAGCTTGAGTCTTTCTCTCTCTCTTTCTTTCTACTTCCTTCTATATCCTTATGGTGAGAAACGTCCTTCTTTTATATATATATATCTCTTTCAAATGTCATGAAGACTTGACTAGAAATCGGGCCAACTTCAAAGCTGAATTCCCTTCTCTCATCTCTTTTTCTTCTTCTTCTACTTCTACCTCATTTTTCACTTTAACAATTACGTAGATGGAAAAATTTCTTGTTCTCGTTTTCATGGTCCCTTCTTATTCTTTATTTCTCAAATTTTTCTCTTCCCGATTGTTACATTCATATGTATTATGTATATATACATAGTAATACCGATACATAATCTTTTAAATTCTCCCTCTTCTTCATCAAATTCATTTCCTTCGTTTTATATAAAAAAAAAAAAAATAAAAAAGAAGTTATCACGTCAGTCGACACATTAATATTTACCAAATCTACTTATTCTCTATCTCGTCAAAATTAACTTCGTCATAATATAATATAATATTCAAGCTCACATTGAATTTCTCTGGATCTTTATTTTTTCGTTCTTTGTTTTATTATGTTTTTAAAGCGTTAAATGATGTAAAAAAAAAATCGGTACAATATATAGATACTTTCTTTACATATTATTGTATATATATATATATATATATATATATATATATATATATATATATATATATATTTTTTTTATTTCACCACATCCTTTCTAGTCTTTATTTTATTTCATGAAGTTCGAGTAGCCTAATAACTTTTGACAGCTTTTATGTCGATCGAGTTTGGCGTCTGTCTGATATAAAATGGCTTTCATTAAGTTACACCAGGTGGTAGGCGAAGGAGAAATAAGGGAGAAAGAGAAGGACGAGAAAAGGGTACGGTTCACGATCTATCACGAAATTCGCTGATCGCCCATTCTCAGCAGTTTCATTCACTTCGAAATAAGCCATTCGGCTGACAAAGCGGTTAGATAATTAGTTTCATCAATACATTGATCGTCGACATGATATTTCATCGATAGTTGAATTGCCTTCGTTTTAAAATTCCTTTTTCTTTCTCTCATGCAACGAATAAAAATTGTTCCAAGTTATTATTATCTCTTTCTTTTTTCTCTCTCTCTCTCTCTTTCTCTCTCTATTATTTCTTCTATCTTTTCATGAATATTGTTTTTCTCTTTTTTTATTCTTTTTGTTTTATACGTTCTCATTTTCTTTAAAATGAGAAAGTCAGAATCGTGAGTATTTTGTTCGGTTAAGGAAAAAAAAACTAAATAAATAAAAAAAGAAAGAAAGAAAAAATTCTGAACGCTTCAAATCCAACCGGTACACCCTTTAAAGAGACGATATTGAAACGTTCCTTTTCCTTCGGGTGGTTACATGCATGCATACATACATATATATATACGAAGATTCGAAGTAGATACTCTCGCAGTCAAAGGGAAGGGGATTTTAGATCGTTTCGATCAGCCATGAAGGTATGCAGGCCACGCGAGTTTTAGATTCCTTCGACGAATTGCCCGATTCAAGAAAAGAATCTCTTCGCGTCTATTATAAATTCGTTGCATAGGTATTACGATTCTTTCAATCTTATTGTGCATACCAAACTTATTTTTATTTCGTTTCATTTTTTTTTTATCAACTTTTATATTTCCTCCTTATTTTTCTTTTTTTTTCTTATCTTTCTTTTGATATTATCGATTGAGTTTGTTTATCGTAGAAAAGTATATATTTAAAGACAAAAGAAAGGTATATATATTTCGAAGTTTTGTCAGAATAAAACGTTTATTTAACTCTTAGCAGTGGAGGAGATGACAAGGGAAATGAGGGAAGGGAATATGATGTCATTTTCTGTTCTAGAACATACAAACTATAACTACTATTACCTCCTTCTGCCCTTTCACAACGTGGAAGTTTAGAAGATTAAGTTCTTATAGTTAGGCAGTTGAGAGAACGTGCGTGCACGTGTGCGTGCACAGTACCGAAAGTGATGATCATTTCATGACCATACAAACATACACATCTGTCGTGGTTTGTTTAACTTACAATAGCTTGAAATTTTCTTTCTCTCTCCTCCCCTAAACATACTTCAGTAAAACTTATTTTATAGATTGGACAGAGGCCCTTGGGCAATTTATACAATGCTCGGAATATATGCATTTTGACCATAACATATATATATATATATATTAACACTAGATTAACGGATGTTTTGTTCAATATTTCTGAATGACTTACAAACATTGTTTGAATGAAGGATTTAGTAGAGGGTAGGTATTAATATTTAAATATATTTCATTACGTAGCTAAGAACAAACATATATTTTTTAAAAATAATATTTAAGTTTTATATATATGTAGCAAAAAAATTGGAAATGAGTCAAATTAGATTAGTCCGTAAATCTAGTGTTAAATTTAATGAATAATATTCATTGAAGTCAATTACTTTTAACGAAAAAATAACGTTCGAGTTTACATCTCCCTACAAGAAATACACGATTGAAGTTCGAGTTCCATAATAATTAGCAATCTTTATTGGTATGAAGGCGGCATGGTGATAAATAGAAGGGTGAGAGAGTAAACGTGTCCTTCCGAACATTTAGGTGAAACACCAGGCGACTATAGGGAGCTAGGATATAGTGGTACGGAGGGAGCAGGGGTTGCCGAAAATGGGTCCTTGGTGATTCTACGAGTATCAAGAGATCATGCCAGCTCCTATCTATGCCAAGCGAGCAACGGTATTGGACCTGGCCTCAGCAAGCTCATTCGCCTAACGGTTCATGGTAAAATATTCATGTTGCATTGGGTTATACCTATAGTTGCTGTATCTACATCAATTAGCAAGAGGCATCCGAGATATCCCTTCAAATTTCTGTTATAAATAGCTTTCTATATATCTATCTATCTATCTAACCATTTAAATATATATAATAATATATAATAATAAAATATATATATATATATAATTCATTTCTATGTTAATAAAGTATTAAACAAGAAATATAAGACAAGAAATTTGTAATAGTAAAATAATAAATGTATGAAATATTTCTATTTTAATTGTTAATTAAATATTGGATAGAGCTTCAAAGGATGTTATATAATTTGTCTGATGCTTTGGTAAACAGCGGGTCCTCAGGTGACAGTAAGGACGAGGCATGAGTCGGTGAGAAGAGGAGATAGCGTAACGCTACGATGCGAAGCTGAAGGAGACTCTCCTCTTGATCTGAGCTGGCGTGTTCGTGACAGTAGGGTCGATCCTAATTACGACGTTAGGTGCGTATAGAAATTAATCATGCGCAATCCTACTGAGAGAAACGTGTAACGCTAATATATATATATATATATATATATATGTGGGACGAACGCCTCCATGCCAAACTTGATAAGCATTCGTGGAAGGGAACTGGTCGGTGGGCCCTGGATAGCTCAATTGGTTAAAGAGCAGTCGCCCGGAAAGCGAAAGATCCGTGGTTCGAGTCCCGGTCCAGTCCAGTCCAGCGGTCCAGTTTTTTTTCACGAATCTTACATATATATATATATCGTTACATTTCAACTGGAGTTATCTCGATCTCAGGATCTTTGTGTTTCATTTCTTTAACAAATCTATAAAGGTTAAACTTTTTAAAAAAGATGTGTAATTTGAAAACGTTTATTTTATTATAATTAAAATGTCATCGATAAGAAAGAAAAAAAATAAACATCATTCGTATGTTACGATGTCCTTTTATAAAATATTAATGTCTGGAAATTTAAAATTAAATCAAAAGAAAAATTATTTAATTGTTATTAATCGTTGGATTTTAATTTGTTTATTCTTTTTTCTCCACTATGTTTAGATACAGCATAGAAAAAAACGTAGTAGGCGGTCGAGTATTATCGGAATTAAGAATAATTCAAGTCAGCCATATGGACCGTGGCGATTATATTTGCGTTGCTGGCAATGCTTATGGTCGCGATCATGCTACAATCCATTTGCTCGTCCAAGAACCTCCAAACTTTCCGAGGAACGTGCACGTGGCAGAAAAAGGGAGCCGTTCGATTCTCGTAGCTTGGTCGTCACCGCAAAGCGATCAAGACGCGAGTCATGCGAGTTCACCGATCACAAATTATATCGTACAATACAAAGAAGCTCAGGGTAAGTTTCATTTAATCGTAATGAATCATCAAAATGAGATATACATCTACTCTACATTATTCTTATAAAGATTTCACATTATCGATTCATCCCTCATTCAATTCTAAATCTATTTTCGATCAATACTTTCGAATTGTTTCTTTCTTCGTTCTTCGGATTTGTTTGAATGATTTGTCAAATACTACGACACCTCCTATGTATACAATATTTTCTTATACATATAGAAACAGTTTATATTGATTGTACTAGAATACAACAAACACTAGTAGTTCAATGTAATCTGCTGCGCGTGTTTTCCTACGTTATTTTACTTTATAATAATTAATTGAAATATCAAACGTTTTCGAAAGTCAACAAGATATGTAATTGATACGCATGCGTACGTAATTATAATGTAATCACTATAATAATTCCGTAAAGAAATAAAGAGAAAGAGAAATCGATAATTATACAGTTTATCGTAACGTGTAACGAGCATTTACATATTGCTAGTAATAATAAAGCTGTACATAGACGACACGATATAATCATTGCGTTTGATATTCCGAGCTTCATCATTTTATACGCACATGATTAGAGACTTCGTATCATTTCCTTCCTCGTAATGTCCTTTTGTGGGAACACCAGTATTGCAATTTTGCCCGTTGAAAGGCACATATATATCTTTCTGTCTTTATATATCATATATATATATATATATATATATATATATATATATCTTTCACAAATCTCTTTACATAGCAAAAGATGAAAGCCTGATAGGATAGAGAAGGAAGAAGAGGTGTAAAACGACCGATAGATGTTGCAACGAGATGAGATTATATAGCGTAATATTCTAACCTATCTAACGCCGTGAGATCGACGAGGATTCATGTACCACATGAATACATCCGGGAGCCGAATGGGACGGAGATTGAGATTCGATCAAATTATTCTGTATTTTTTTTTCTTTTTTCTCTTGTTTTTCTTATTCTTTCTGCTTGTGTTGAAAATAGCGATACATTGAGTAGGCGTAAATAGTATTATTACCCTGCTTCGTACAACATAATAATATATTGAAAAATATTAAAGTTTCATTAAGTATAATATTTTTTTCGGGATGTTTTTTTTTCTTTGCTATTTTAATATATGCAAAAGAATA
The DNA here is from genome assembly GCF_049000335.1 of Polistes dominula. Classification (NCBI taxonomy): domain Eukaryota; kingdom Metazoa; phylum Arthropoda; class Insecta; order Hymenoptera; family Vespidae; genus Polistes; species Polistes dominula. The sequence continues at coordinate 8,065,445 of NW_028301147.1, forward strand.
TTAGTGATAAATTTGATCAGTCGTATTTTTATCGATTTACTTTTTATATAAGTAATTGTTTTTATCAATTTACTAATAGGAATTTCATTTAATTTACTCTATTTTATTTGCTACCTTTATTTATCCAGGAAACATAATTTATATTCCTCGTTAATATACATATCGAAGAACTTTGATGCAATTAAAATATATATTTATATATAAGCATATATACATATGTGTGTGTGTGTATTCGCGTGCATGTAAATGTGCGTAATACGAAGAAAAATGTAATTACTTTAATTACGTGTCGAGGGTTTCGATTTTAACATTTTGATGAGACAATAGCGAGCCGATATAATATCGTATTTACATATCTACATATATATAAATACATAGTGATATTCTACAACAATTTTCGATTGTTAAAATGAGATTCGAATGTATAACAATAACAAATTTTAATTTTACTTTTCATTCCAAATTTTTGTTATTTTTAAGAATGTTTAATTTCAAAGTTTAAACACTATTCATAGAGAAATTCGATTTAAACCGTTCTAAGTTTTATAAATCGTGAGTTTCGTAAAGTAAAAGGGCACAAAGCAAATATACCGAATTCGATATCTCTTTCAATGTTTTCATGAAAATTTTGACAAACGAAAATCGCCGGTTTCGGTTATCTCTATTTTAATGTGAAAAAGATTCTTGTTGTATGAAAATGTAAACCCTTAAGTTCGTATGCTCGTTAAATTTGGATAAATTTTCGTTTGTGTTTAATTAACAGAAATAAACTTTTTTCGTCTAAACGTTGCTAAGATTCGAGTTTAATGCGTGAAACAGGAAGAAAGGGAAATAAATAAAAGAACGATCATTATAATGGTTATATTGACGACAAAAGTGGCACTTTTTTTTTTATTTATAGTTTTTCATCTTACTCATAAACATATTAAATAAGAGTTCGTCCTGGTTTAAAAGAATATTTTTTAGAAACCAGTTCGATTAACTTGGCTCGCTTTCTCAATTGTTCTCTTATTCTCATTTTCACTTACTCTCTCTCTCTCTCTTTCTCTCTTTCTCAGCAATTTAATTAGAAATGTACTTGCTTAAAGAGGAAATAAATAACTACGGTATTTACCGGTGGTGTGAGCTTTTCCCGAAGTTAATTGATATTAAGACGGCACAATTGGAAGTCGAACTCCGAGAGTGACATAAGAAGAAGCAGTTCGCGTAAATTCATCTTCGGAGTCTTGGGAAATGAAGTACGTTTAATTACACTTCCATCAGCGTAGAGAGTAAAGACGCGCTTCGACGCGACGAAGTTATCAGAATTCTACACTACGTATTCAAAAGAAAGAGAACGAGAAAGAGAGAAAGAGAGAGAGAGAGAGAAAGAGAGAAGGAAAGGGGATAGAAATGAAATGGGATGAAAAGCTTTTCATTCAAAGATCCGAAGCAATCCGATAATGGTTTATCGTTATCCTTTTTTTTTTACAATTGAATGAAATAATTAAACATGTCATCGTATATATGGTAATAAAAATGTAACGATAAAATATGACGGATTATATAGTGAAGAGAAGATTATATTCGAAAGAAAAAGAAAAAAATATTAACAAACGGTGGATTAATATTTCAATATGGCGAAATACGTAAAAATGTCTAAGCATTCTTGTTGCCTTTTTCTGGAAAGATGTGTGGCATGAACACAACACGCAGAAGGTGGTAACAGGAGACAACACGGTCGCTCTGGTATCGCCACTAAAACCCGCCACATCCTACCACTTTCGAGTGCTTGCGGAAAATCACCTTGGAACATCAGCGCCAAGCGACATCCTTCATGTCAGTATCAAATCAACGCACCACGCATATGCATACACGTATAAATATACGTACATATATATATATATGGATACATACATGATTACATATATACATGCATACATACATACGTGTACACCTATCGACAATATCGCATTGATATCTATATATACATATATATATATTTTCATTTGTTGTATAATACATTAAAAGAGTAGGTAACATTTTTTTTCGCGGTCGTTATCATCGACACGGTCGTCGATCGTGGTTTCATTTTTTTTCATAAATATCAGATACACCGCTATCATTTCGGTATGTCCAATGCAGACGGAAAAATTCCAATGGCCGATTGCTCTTTCGTGCACGAGTAAAGTTTCGACAACAAGGGTCAAGCACTGGTATTGCACGTGGATGCAAACATTTTTTCGATTATTAATAAATGTTAAAATTGTACTAAACAAGAAAAACGTTAAATAGTATTTGATGAAATATACAGGATCTCTATTTATTGCAATATATTATAGAAATTTTACCTTTAATTGTTATGAAATAATTGTTTTACTTATGGTAATGGTGAACATTATTCAATAATATAATGGTTGATATCGAGGTTCATCGATAAAATAATATTGGCCATTGAATTTTATTCCAAATTCTAGCCATGATATAAAAATAAATCGTATAATTGGAGTTTTTACAATAATTGTTTTTCTCTGTGGTTTTGTAACATTTCGCTTGGGTGCAGGCACAAACGGAAGGCGAGATTCCAGGAGGGCCACCTAAGCACGTTTCCGTTGAACCATTGGGACCGCAGCAACTAAAGATCACCTGGCAACCACCAGATCGATCCCTTTGGAACGGCGAGCTTCACGGATATACCATCAGCTATACCAATCTCGGGTATCGTTATCTCCTTACCACTGTTTAGGAATAGTTTCCAGTACAGTTCGTAGCGTCTAACGGTAGTTAACGGAAGCTTTCCTAGTACAGAATCATGCATCCACTTAAGTTCCAATCGATTAAACGGATTTTATGATTATCCCAACAACATAAATTAACTGAATTGTTTTTTTTTTATATTTTATATAGGAAAATCGTTTATCTATTTTAATCAAAATGGATTGATTATTATTACCGTCTGTGATTTAATTTAATAATCATTCGTTTTTTTCTTCATTTACAAATAGACTCCGAATTTTTTTGTAAGTTCTTGCTTTCATTTTATTTTTTGAATTTTATTCACATACGAAAAGACTAAATAAAATCCATTTTTTTTTACATTCTTATATTAAATAAGAATATATTAACATTTAGATTTATACTTCTATCGAATAATATTATTTCAATGGCGCATATTTGGTACTTGAAAAATTAACATAAGTAACGATGTGTAACTCGACGATAAATTCAAAGTTGAAAGAGATGTAAATTTGAATTCGATTGGCAAGTGCAGCTGTAAATTATTATTCAATCTATCTCATCGATAAGGTTTACTTACTTTGGCAATCGTTGGAAATCAAAGGGATTCGTTCGATGGATAATACAAAAGGGCGATCAAATTTACAGTTAGAAGGATACTCGAATAGGGTTTTCTCTTTGAAATGATAAATCATTTCGTTGTAAGAGTAGTTGTAGACAGGCGGAGGAGAAGATCAAGAGGAGTATCTACTTTTTATCACTTATAAAAATCGAAAAATCGACAAAGATATTCCTTTTAATAGTCCGAAGGTTGAAAATGAGCAACGTCTACAAACTCACGACGGCTTGTTCGGCTTTGAATGGCTAACGAGCTTTTTTATCTGCTTAATTATTGTAACTGGAAAGCCGCCAAGACGATCTCTGCTTCTGAACTTCTGAAAATGAAGGTTCTATCTCTCTGCCAGAGTGGGCACTTGGAAAGTTCCGCCATTAATAAGCTTGTTCGAGTAATCGTCCGTCTTGACGCGTATGGATCACTGTTTTTCGTGCTGGCAAAACTGGAAAACGTTATTTTCTCTTTCGTTACACCTAACGAAGGAGAAAAAGAAGAAAAGAAAGAAAAGAAGAAAAAGACGGTGGAGGAAGAGGACGAAGGGGGGAAAAGAAGGATCTGAAAACATGTTACGGCTCGTTAACAAATAATATTCTAGATAGAAAGGAAAGTAAAATTGTGAGGAAAATGAAAAGATCAAAAAAAAAAATGAAGGTAAACTCGCAAAAGGGAAAAAGAAAGGAAAAAAGAAAGAAATGAAATCAATTTTATTGTAATAATACATGGCGAAAGCTTTATCTGTAATAATACGTTATAAAGCGTTTTCCACTGAATCTTCAAGTGGAAATAATTCAATCTTACTTTTACGATCGAGAACTATGAATGTACAACAAAAAGAGACTGGTTGGGTTAATAATATAGATTTTATCGATTGTTTGACTTTTTTCCGTATTGTGTTGCTCGCTTATTACAATTTTTCTTTTTCAATCTTCAAAGAGTGGACAAAAGGGGGCTTTTTTCAACAATGTAGCGATGAGAGGTAACGGAAAGAAAGATAGATTTATTAGCAGAAAGAGAAAAAGAAGAAAAAAATACAATAATAATAATAATAATATCATCCATTATGGTAACTATCCCACATAACATAAAAACTTTTTAAAATCTTTCTAAAACATTTCTTGGAAAGCTTTAAGTCTTTCAAAACGATTTCTAAAAAATATTTCTACAAGGTGAAAAAGTCCGCGTTTAGAAACTTACTATGGATTTCTAAAAAGGTTTTTGAAACATTTTTAAAAATCTTATCACCATATTTTGCAAAAGGTTTCTAGAAAACATTTTTGAAATTTTTTCAAAAAAGACAATTGAAGGAGCTTCTCTAGCCAGGGCTCACCACCGACCAATCTTCTCTCCTTCTCACGAATGACTGATATTTTTTTCGTGGCGTTGTAAGACTGTGGAACATATTATGAAACAGACCCTCCATCCCGGCTGAGCCCCCTGTGTGGGATTCGTGAAAAAAATTGGACTGCTTGACTGGACTTACTGGACCGACGACGGGATTCGAACCACGGATTTTTCGCTTTCCGGGCGCGACTGCTCTTTAACCAATTGAGCTATCCAGGGCTACCAATAAATACTTCTTACGAATGTCTCATAAGTTTGGCATGGAGGCGCTAGTCCCACAGAAGGTTTTTGGAAGATTTTCTGAAACCTTTTTGTTAAGGCCGGCGATACAAGTAAAATAAAATAAAAATCGAATTTTTTTTTCATAAATAGTTAGTTTAATATCTTAAAAATATGCCCGTAAATTTTTAGAATGAAATTCGCATTATGTATCGATTAAAAATTCATTTAAGTGCTCCGCCTCAACTCGGCGCTAGACGCGAACGCTAAACTTTGAACGCGTTTTTCTCGAAACGACTTTTTTCAAACTAACGTACAAGATAACTCAAAAAGTTCTCAACCGATTCTTATGAACTTTAGCACACATTTTCTTTATAGTATTAGCTTCTAGTTGAATTTTAAAAATGCCACCAAAATTTTAAAAAATTGCCATTTTTGATCCAAAAATCGTTAAAAAAAAGGGTCAAAAATCGGACTCTTTTTGTCTGAGTCGTGCCAATTTACGATTTTTTGACTTTTTAGTTTTTCCTTAGTTCAACTAGAAGATACATGGTTTATTAACACGCTCCGATCCTTTTTTTTTAATTTTAGAGTGCTTTAACTAAAGCTAAAAATTACCATAATTGATGCGTTTCGCCGCGAGGGCCTCAGAAGTTTGGTCATTACAGCGGCCATTTTGAAAAAAAAAATTTTTTTAAAATCGGATTCTTATATTTTTATAAGTAACGAATAAACATGCTAAATTTCAAAACGATTCATTTATTCCTTCCATTTTAAATAAGCCTCTGAAAAACGGTCAAAATTTAGGCGTTTACGTGTATCGCCGGCCTTAAAGGTTTCTATAAATATGTTTGAAATGTTTTTGACATATTTTTCATAATATTTTTACAAACTTTTTTGAAATATTGTGTGAAATCTTTGCAAAAGGTTTCTGCAAGGTTTTATTGTAATTTTTTTTCATCAAAATTTTGCGAAAAATTATATTTTTTTGAAAAATTTTGGAAATATTTTCAGAACATATCGCAAAAGATTTCAAGAAAGTTTTCAAAAATGTTTTGAGAAATATTATTTGCAAGGTTGCTACAAGATTTATAAAACGTTTTGAAAAAATGAATACTAGAAAAATTTTAACAACCTTTCTGCAACATTTAATGAAATATTTTTAATAATATTCTTACAAACTTTCTTGCAATATTTTATGAAATCTTTTAGCATGATTTCTGCTAGGTTTCATGGAAATAGTTTCAAACATTTTAACTACTCTTTCAGTAAAATATTTTAGAAATATTCTTGAAATATTTTTGTTAAATCTTTTATGAATCCTTTTCACAATATTTTAGAATGATGCCTGCAAGATTTCTGAAAGATTTTTTGGGAATACTTTACGAAAATTTTCGCTGAAAGATTTCAAAAGTTTTCGTGTTATGTGGGATGAAAAGGAGAGAATAAGGGTTCCGGGGTTTCTTTCTTTCTCGCTCCAGTTTGTTGTAAAATACCTTGAGGCGTTTCGAAAATTTGCTTTTGGCGCCTCGTTTTATCTTTCCAGCCCGGTAGACAACGTTCCTCCATGCCATTTTATTTCAGAGGAGATGATCAATCGGTGAATACTACGCGAGTGGGTATCACAGGAAACGGTGACGGTTCCTACGATTACAGACTCACCGGTTTACGGAAATACACTCAGTATAGTATAGTTGTGAAGGCATTCAATAACAAGGGAGATGGACCTGGTTCTGATGCTGTCATGGCACAAACCTTTGAAGATGGTGAGTAAATGTAGCTATTGGGGATATCGCTTTGCCAATAATTTTTCTTTTTGTATATATTTTTTTTTTTATATTTTATTTGCTTTCATGGCTCTCTTTTTATTTTTTTATTTATATTTTACACGAAGCATTTCAAATTTGCCTGTACTTGTTTCTCGTATTTAAATATGTCAGTCATAAATTTTATACTTCAATTAAATCATGGAAACCCCATAATAGGTCTTCTTATCCGAAATAATTAAACGTTTTTGGGAAAGTATATTAAAAAACAATTTTATTATATATCAAAAATAGTAGTTTAAGGAAATAACGAGGTTATATATAAATTCACAAAAGATAGTTAAAATATGGGTACGTTCAAAGTCGATATAATAATAGCACGAATAACATAAAATCTATTATCAAAGGATAGAAAGAAATAAGAACAGATCTGCGAGCACTCATTGTTCCCTTTTTTATAGTTTTCAAAAAAAATCGTTTTCCTTTTAATCCTTTCCATCAATACAGAAACTCTATCTTGAGATTAGATAAGCCTTAAAACTTCCGTCTCAGAATTTACAACAGTACAGTAAGGCAGGTATTGAAACGAAACCAAAGAATATTTTTGTAATATCTGGAATAAAATCTCGTACTATTACTCGTCTTTTGTAAATCCATATACTTCATACCATTAGTTGAAATATATAATTATACCCTTTTTCATATTTAAATGGATTAATATTTTTATTTCGGAATTTAGCTAGCTATTTCACGAGTTAACAGATTTTGATAAAATAATGCTAAAATATATTCGTATATTTGTTTATGTTATTACTACTGAAAGTTATCCAAGTTAATGTGGTTATTGCTTCGTAAATACTTCTACCTTAAATTTATTATCCTAGACACTTATTTTTTTTTCTTCAGTTTTCTTATTCCTTTGTTATTTTATTCAAAACGTTTCATGGTGTGTTAAATTTATTTCTTAGTATATATATATATATATATATATATATATATATATATATATATATGTATGTATTTACTTACGTAATTAATATTTAAATATATGTATGGTATAAAATTTTATAAAATCCATAAAAAGAGATTGGATATTTCATTCAATACGTAGAGATATTACGTAAAATTAATAAATCCGGGAAACATAAAGCTTCACTACGGTAGAATCTTTCATAAAAATCGTGTTACCGAAGAGAGAAAAAAAGAGAGAGAGAGAATGAGAAAAAAAGTATTGAAAGAGAGGAAATATTAATATAAAAATACCAACGGTATTAAATATACAATAAACCCAGCAAAAGCAAATCTTTCCTCCCTCTCCCTCTCCCTCTCCCTCTCCTTCTCCCTCTTTCTTTCCTTCTCTCTCTCTCTTTATATATGATATATATATATATGTCGCAAAGAAATAATGAAAATTAAGATTTGATCAAATCTCTAAAGTAGATGATCAATTCACGGAAGATGTTAAAATAAAAACTCTATGGGGTAATTTCCTTGAAGAAAGTAAATGATTTGATCAAATCCTTTGAAGTGTTTTAGTGGCAAGATGAAATTAAAAAAATCAGAACCCGCACAGCTCTATAAGAAGTCACAAACCAACAACATGTTTTAATAAAAATGAATGAAGACTATTATTTATTAATTAAATTCACTAAATATGTTTAAGATTTCACTAAAAATATCCTCTTTGTTTTTAAAAATATCAACTTAATTATATATTTCTTTTGTTAATTAGATCCGAATAAATAATTTGTATTTTAATGACTATTGTTGTATTACCTTTACATTAGTAATTACATTTAATAACGCATGGTTTATTAAATATATACTTTTAATATCTAAACAATATTATTTCATCTTTTCATTAAAACAGTTAAGGGATTTAATAATTCCTTTTTTTTTTAAATCATCTCATAGAGTTGTTATTTTAATATTTTCCGTGAATTGATCATCTACCATAGGGATTTGATCAAATCTCCATTTTTATCATCTCTCAGCAACATATATATATATATATTTGTTATTTTTTCTCTTTCCCTGGAGGAGTAATTTTATGTTTCGTTTTGATATACTTCCATCGATTCGAAAATAAAGCTCCACGTTAGTCGGCTATTTTCGTATATTTCTCTTTGAAGCTCGTTCGTCGATAGTTCCCGAATAAAATTTATTGTTATCGGTAGATCGTATTACACGAAGTATTTAATCATTAATACTACAATGTATTGATTTGTATTACCTAATCAAATTATATTGAAATCTAAATAATTAAAATCGTTCGAAGGTTCATCATTTTTACGGGAAAATATTGATATTCTATCTTATTATCAACGATAACGGAATATAATAGCAATCAACGGAATCCAGAAAAGAAAGATCTCATATCAGATCGTAAATCCCAAGAATCCGTAAGCAAGCATCTAACGATCAACTGAATGAGCCAACCACGAAAAAGCTTCAAGTAGGGTGTCTCTTGGATCAAACATTACGAGAAACGTTTTGTCCCCATGTTTAAGTTCACATTTCGCTTCGTTCTATCTCGATATAGTTTAGAATCTAAACTTTAGATGATGGCATCATCTTGGGTCATATAAAAATTTAGTATAACAATCTTTGTTTTATTTTATTTACTTGTCACATTACACGTTTCCATTGGTATAAAACAAATTTTATTACAGATATTAAATCTCACTAATAATATATACAAACACACGCACACAGACGCCCGCACATGTATACATATTCATTTTTATAAATCTCTTTTCAATTTGATTTCGATAAAGCTTTAGTGAAGCAACTCAGATAGCTTCAAAAGAAATTTCTACTCTATTCAAAGAAAGCGAATCTACTTTTTCCGATAATGTCTTTTTTCCTATATAAAACGATACTTTATCCGAACGATAAACTTGCAAAGGAATCAATGATAATCTTAACGCTCGTATTCGAGAGAGGAAAAAAATACATGCACTTACACAGAACCTACACGGAAAGAAGTAGAAAAAGAGTAACTCTGGTTTGCAAATGGGTCTGTTTAACTCCAGTCGTTTGTCTTTCTCCACTACGGAATATTGTTCTAACAGAACGGATAATTATATGCGCGGTTTTCCACGTGTCTCGGAATAAAAACTTTGGATTCCTCGGAAATATTCGTTGGTCATTTCAAGTACACGTTAATTTTCTACTTTCTCTCGACCCCTTAAAAAAACCTCTTTTCCACTTACTTCCTATATCTTTTTCTCGTTTTCTCATTTCTTTTTTACTCCCTAATATCCTAAAATATTTTTTTTTCTTTCCTTTCTTCCTTTTCGTAAATTTTAAATTACCATCGACTGCTCGAATTTTCGGTACAATTTCCCTTCTGATTTGATTATATTAATAACTATTCGCATAACGTTAGTAAAAGTTCTCGAACGACCTCCTTCCCCTTTCTTTCATCCCCCTTCCTCTTCTCCTTCTCCAGTTGTTCTCAACAGGGGGTGAAAGTACGGTAAAGGTAGAGATGGGATTCCATTAAAGTTGCAACTACCGGTGACGTTACTACGATACGCCCACGAGCGTTACATTCTTACTTTAGACGTAGTACGTTGGATAGCTTGTTCTCGTAGATTCATTTCGATCTCAAATTCATTTATTTCCTTTAAGCTATTTTATATATATATATATATATATATATATATATATATATATATAACCATTAAAAGATTTCTAATTGTTGGAAATTATCTTACGCGTAAAAGTTACCCTGTATGATATTGCTTTTGCTTTCTAACCAGTCATTTGCAGCCTAACTTCGACTTTGATCCAAAAGAGTTTTTATCATTGGCCTAAACTATATATATATACTAGGTTGTTCATTAAGTTTTGCAGTTCGATAGAAAAACACAATTTTATGGTTTGAAATACACTTTATTATTCAGTATAGTCTCCCTGAACATCAATACACTTTTTCCAACGAGATTCCAATTTATGGATTTCATCCTTGAAGTGAGAATCTGGAAGGGCTGCAAAATACGCTTCCACAGCTGTTTTGACCTCATCATTTGATAAAAAACACTTTCCACGCATGATTATTTTTAAGTCTGGAAACAGATGAAAGTCGCTAGGGGCCAAATCTTGTGAATACGGTGGATGCTCCAACAATTCGAACTTTAATTCATAGATTTTAGCCATTGTAAAAATGCTCTTATGACACGATGCATTGCCCTGATGAAAAAGGATTTTTTTCTTCTGCAAACCGGGTCTTTTTTCACAAAATTTTTCCTTCAGCTGGTTTAAAAAGTTACAATAATATTTAGAATTTATTGTTTTACCAGTTTGAAAGTAATCCACAAAGAAAATTCCTTTCGCATCCCAAAAAACTGATGCTGACACCTTCTTGGCCGATTTCTGGACACCAACTCGTTTCGGAGCCGAAGAACCAGGTTCACACCACTCTTTAGCCTCTTGTTTTGATTCAGGATCATTGTGATAGACCCCAGTCTCATCCATAGTGATGAATCGACACATAAAATCCACTTTATCCTTTCGAAAACGCTCTAAATGTTGCTGAGAAAGTCGCATTCGAATGTGTTTTTGTTCCATTGTTAGCGAATGCGGCACCCATTTTGCACACAGCTTTTTGAAAACCAATACTTCAGTCAAAATATTGCTTACACTGACCAATGAGATGCCTAGGGCTTCTACTAAATCTTTTTCAGTCATTCAACGATTTTCCAATACGACAACCTGTATTTTTTCTACGATTTCCGGTGTTGCTGCTGTTTTTGGACGTCCTTGACGTGGATCGTCTTCAAGGCTTGTACGACCACGTTTAAATTCAGCAACCCATCTTTCTACTGTACTAATTGAAGACGAAGAGTCCTTATACACTTTCAACATTCGTTCATAAATTTCCTTTGCTTTTAACCCTTCTAAAAATAAAAATTCAATTACTGCACGATACTTGATTTTTTCCATTGTAAAAAAATACTGTGACACGTCGATACTAAATATCTTGTAAACAAAGAATGAATTGACAGATTGAAATGAAACTTCACATACGTTCATATGAAGAGTGTACCAACATAACAAAAAAAAATGTAGGCTAGTAGCAACGCCCTCTCTTATCGAACCGCAAAACTTACTGAACAACCTAGTATGTTGAATAAACTTTCACAGAATCGTAGTAGTAGTAAAGTAGGAAAAACATGGTTTTCCAATATTCTTCTATCTCTCTTCTTTTTCATTTTTTCTCTTGATAAAGCTTATGTAAATTTTGTATCAAAGATTATTTCGTGGAATATAAATTCGATTGATTTACGAATACATATGTATGTATATACACATACGTTTTTATGTAAAAGAGTTCAGGAGAAATAAGTATAACTCATGTAAAAGAAGGAGGAGTTAAGAGAGGAGTTTAGTGGAGGAGGAGGAGGAGTAGGAGAAGATCGTAGAGGTACAGAAGCAAAATTTACGATATACGATTTGACACAGTTCCAAGCGCGCCACCGCAGAACGTGGCTTGCACTGCTTTGACCGGGCAGAACATCCAGGTGACCTGGAAACCACCACCTTCCGACAAAGTTCACGGGGTCGTGCAAGGATACAAGCTCCTGTACGAAGCAGCCAGCGGCATCGCCTCCGAATCACAGACTGGTCGAGAAACGAAAATCAGTCATGCACTTAGCACAGTATTGCATGGTTTAAGTCCTTACACGAACTACACCGTTCAGGTCCTGGCATATACACGAGCTGGGGAAGGTGTCAGCAGCAGTCCTGTCTCTTGCACTACCGAGGAAACTGGTAAATCATTAGAAATAATTTTAATAATTATAATAATAATAATAAATTCATATAAATATTATTTTCATTCGAATAATATTGATTTTTGTTTTTATTACATTTCTTCTTCTTAATATTCATCGAACGAATCAGTTAATTCATTTGGAAATATTCCTTATTCGACCTATTAACTATTTCAAGTGTGTAATCTAAAATAAACTGTGATAGAGTTTACCTAGAAACTATTCTTGAAGTAGTTAATTTATCTATTCCTATATGCGTATATAGTATATAGAACTTACAGGAATAAGAGATTTAATTCTATTTCTCTGTCAAATAATATTTCTCTATGTTATTATCTTAATTAAGCAATTATTAAACATATTTCATTTATACTAAAATTATATGATGTAATCGTTCATAAAATGAATTCAATATGCCGACGATCATGTGATTATTACAGTTCCGGATGCACCGGAACGTGTAAAAGCTGTATCCAGTGGGGAAGATTCGGTAGTCATATCTTGGCTACCACCTCGTAGACCAAACGGCGTTCTCACCAAATACACCGTTTTTATTCGAGTTTTGGATCAAGGCCAGGAAGTAAAGATCAGTAAGAATCCAATGTCTGCACAAAGCTTGCATCATGAGGTGACCGGTCTGAAGTTACGCGAATCTTATGAAGCTTGGGTCGTGGCCTCGACTAAAATGGGCCAGGGTACTAACACTCCGGTCATCAAACTTCAACCAAGCACTACTGGTAAGCAAGCCGCAGGCATTTTTCCAGAACTTCCTACGCAAAATACATTCTCTTATACTATATAGAGAGAAAGAGAGAAAGAGGGAGAGAGAGAGAGAGAGAGAATTTGTTTAGAAGCCTTCGCTCGAAACTAACGTGTTAGAGAATAATCAACTGTCTTCGTTTTATTCTTGTTAAACGAGTAAATTAACTTCGAGAAAGAATATGTTCGCTGTTGGTATCTCGATTTTCTTTAAAATGAAATCTCAATGTCTATTTTACTGGACTAACGCTAACAATAATTTCAAAATTATTATCTTATAAGTCTTGATGTTTTCTTCTTTGAGAAAAAATATATTTTATAAACATAACCAAGTAATTTGTTTTAAATAATATGTATTTTTCTATAACGTCTAAGATGTGTTTTATTTTTATTAACAAATTTATTAAATACAAGTTTTCTTTTTATATATATATATATATATATATAGAATATTTTTGATATATTATATATTTAATAGCTAATGTTTCACGATATTGATCATGGGTGATCATTTTTAGCTAGTTGTCACCTATACCATGGATTTTGATTGTTCTCAGTCCTATGGTCCATTAACGTAGTTTCCAAACATTTACTCGAATATATAACGTTTCGTAGCTCGCATTACAAACGTGAATCAATCAATTTGTTAATATTCTCCAATATATATGTGAAAAGGTATATAAAAATATATATTCTAATATACGTTGCAATTTGTATAAATAGTTATTTTTTTTACATTAAATTGCTAGATGCACTGAAAAAATTAAAAATAGAAATGAAAAAAAATCATGTGTGCAGATCAGACGTGTTAGAAGTGAAACCTTCAAAAATCTAAGTTTCGAGAATATGAGACAAATGGACAGTTTTAAGAGTAAGATAATTGTAGAATTTATTTATTATAATATTATTACCATATATAATAAAGTTCACAGGTATGGTCTCTGTGTGGAATAGCTGATAAAAAGTGCACTTTTGCAAATTCAAGCAATAAAAATGGAATGCTGAATGCGATAGTTATAAATAGACATCAAAATCGTAGGATGTTTATCAAAGGAAATATAATTCGTCAGAAATTAAGTAAATATAAATAATCCTTTTTTTGAAACTCAGGTATAAAATTTTTTTTGTTAGTATGCTTTTCAATTTCCCGTTTTTATCTACATTCTTGCGCTGTATAACAAACATTTTAGGATAGATGAAATAAAGACATTACGAAAAAAATATGGAAAATACTACTGGACTGAACAAAGGTTCTGGTAAAATGCAATGAGAGATCTAATAGAGATATTCTCTAGAAATGTTTTTTCAACTCTATAGCCTGCCACACTTCGAGACCCTTATTATTTATAACATATCTCGTCTTTATTCTTTGGACCACAAACTTATATTTTTAAATACTCTCGTCTAAATAAAGACCTAAACAACGAAAAATTTAAAAAATGCATTGAATCCTATCGCTCTCTCAGCTTATCGAACTGTATACACTACGTCTCAAATTTCAGCTCCGTGGTGAGCTCCACCGGTTCACGCTGGGCGTTCAACATCTTAAAAATGTTTTTATTTTATTGAAAAATTAGTATAAGTTTCCTAAATACGCAAATATCATAATTTATAATATAATTTTCATATATGCATGGGTCAGTACATCTCTTTGGATATTTTTCATATAAAAATCAAATTTAATAGACATATTTTATCTTTAGGTATCAAATATATTTTATAAAGAAGCAAAATATAAAAATGTGACAGTAATTTACTTGCTTTTGAATGGAATTTGTTAGCTGCTCTTCATTTATTCCACAGTATTCTCTAATTCTTTTTCTCTGACGTATCTGGTAATCCTTTTTTTTTTTAATATTTCAGACAATACAATTATTATATATTCTATGTACTTCATAATTATTTATTATAATATTTGCGAAATAAAGAATTTAATATAAATTTTTCAATAAAATAGAAACATTTTTAAATAGAAAAGATATGACACGTTGTAAAAAAAAACTATAGGCATGAATATTATCGCATCGATAATAAAGATAATAAATGTAGATGGAATTTCAACAGACCTTCCCTGTTTTTTATAATTCTTTTCTCATGATAAAGAACCGACCTTGGGGTGTAGGTAGCTGACAAAAACTAATATTTTCAAAATTCTATCCATCAAGATGGAATGCTAAATGCGATAGCCATAGATAGAGGCGAAAATTGTAGAATATTTGTCGACAGAAAGATACGCCGTCCTAATCCAAGTAAATATAATATATATTTTTTTGAAACTCAGGTAGATGAATTTTTTTTCTGTTACACTTTTCACACTTTCTGTGAATGTGAGATATCTTTATCATGGGTTAGCATACACAAGTATTTATTTTTGTGTTGCAACTAATAACTGTAGATGCCGTTAAAGAAGGGAACAATTGTGGTAGGATCTTTTTCGTTTCATCGGGTTTTGAATTACAACGATTTTAAAATCTATTTCTATTTTCGTTGTTTTATTTTATAATATTAAAAATTTTTTTAAAAATTTATTTTCTACATTTTTTTTTTCTATATTTGTAAAATAAGTTATATTATTTTATTCTTATTGGAAATATAAAGTAAATAAGGTTTATTTGTTTTTGTAACGTGTCTAGTTTCTTCTATTTAAAAACTTTTCTATTTTATTGAAAAATTAGTATAAATTTCCTAAATACGCAAACATTATAATTAAAAAACATATCTTTGGATATTTATAAGAAAAATATTCTACAATGTTGTTTAATTTTTTTTCTCTGATGTATTTGATAATCATTTCATTTTTTTGTAAAATATTGCAGACAATACAATTATTATATTCTGTATATTTCGTAATTGTTATTTACAATATTTGCGAAATAAATAATTTAATATTAATTTTTCAGTAAAATAGAAACATTTTTAAATAGAAAAGAAATACCACGTTTGGTAAAATAAAAACAGACCACGCACCTTCTTTCTTTATTTCGACCGTCGGTTGGTTTGGACCTTATACTTTTGTCGCATACCTACGTGCTTATCTCTGTTTATTCTTTTACCTTTCTATCGCTCGTACCTACAAACATTTCGAGTATCGAAATAATATGTGTCCACGCTTTGTAGTATGCAGTCGCGCACAAACACACACATATAAAACCAGGAGCGATAACTACAAAGCATAGCATAAAGAAGAGACCGAGAATAGGAAAAACTGTATAGCTATATTCCGTCTCATTCTCTCGCAGGCTAAATCCTATATGTTTGTCTTTTTTTCTCTCATTATTTAGTATAGCAGCCGTTTCATAGCCTCGTTACATAGCTCCGTTTCCGTTTCCTTACTTTTCAGATCACTCCCATTCTAAAGAAGTTTTCACTTCAAAAATTAATTTTCTTCCCTCCGGACGAAAAGCGTCAACTTTTCTCCCGCTGTTCAAAACGAAGTTGCCGCTTTCTGATTACGTCGAGCAGAAAAAATGTATATTCACCATGGGCAGTAAATAAGAAAGCCTCAGAGTATATATAATATAATAACAAACATGTGCTCTGAGACATTTCTTACTTTACCTCCCTAGGTGAGTAATATACTAATTTCCTATATTATTGTTTATTAGTTCCAGCTGCAATAATATCGTTCGGTATTCCTATCGTTGTACCATGGAGAGTCGATGTTAATATGGCGTGCCTCTCTGTTGGAAATCCACGACCTACAGTCGAGTGGAGACGAGCTGACGTGAAGCTGCATCAGAAGTAAGTAGAGGCATACTTTTCAAATCACTCTACGAGCGATGAGCAAAGTTCTTCGCTCTAAAGTAATCCTTTAATCTTGTTAGCGGTTACCTCGAACTTTCGGCATTATTTTAACGGCCATTTCGCTATAGAAAATAATTTTACACGTTACTTCGAAAGCCGTTAATGAAGCTGATGGACGTATAGAAATATCGAGAAAAAGAAAAGGAAAAAGAACAAAAATAAAAACTAAAATGAGATCGTTATCTTGTTAATACGAACGTAAAAAAATTTGTTTGTTCGATTATTATTGTTTCAGATATGATTTTGGTCCAGATAATACTTTGACTCTGAGGAACGTTCAAAGGAGTCACGAAGGTAATTACTCCTGCCATGTGAAGAATTCTCTTGGGTCTGACGAGATTACGTATACATTGCAAGTACAAGGTAAGTAATATTTTCATTTAGGTATATTAGCGAAAACGAAGTTATTTTTTAGGAATATCGATTTAGTTGTTTTTCTTTTCTTTTCTTTTTTCTTTTGAACTAACTTTAAAACTTGAAAAATAAGATATTTGTATAAAAATCAATTTGGCTAAGTCAAGATAGAAAATCCGTATACAATCAATTGAAAGTGGAAACTCGTTAAAACTTTAAGTTGAATGGTAAAATAGTCTACTTCTGCCAATACTGCGATGCATATACATAGCCTTTGATGGTAATCTTAGTGCACACAAGAAACACTTGAGGGGTTTTAAAGCTGAACCACGAGATAGGTCATCATAAGGTTACGTGTCGTCTTCCGTTTGCCATAGAATAAGTTCACACATATAAACAATACAAACATAGTAGAACTGATACGTTCTCGAAAGACGAGTGGAATATTCTCTTGTCTAAAGTCGAGCATTCTAGCGGACACGAAGTCTCGCCCGATTCGTGTTCGCAGAAGGATGGATTGAAGGTGGTTGTTGTATAATACTAGTCGAGTTGAGTCGAATTGAGTCGAGTTGAGTCGAGTTGAGTCAAGTCGAGTCGAGTCGAGTCGAGTCTGCATTGCCTTCCGCCCTTGTTTCGTCGTCGAACGTCGGACAAGTTCTAATTGGTAAACTTTATGCATAGTTCCACCGACTCCGCCGACGCTTCTGGCAACCGGCACAACGACCGACGCCGTTCAGTTACAATGGAAACAGGGAGACAACGGTGGTGCACCCATTAAAGGATTTCTCTTAGCTTATCGTCGTGAATTTGCTGAATGGGAGGAAGTGCTGCTCGACCGAAGAGCCAGTACGCATCTTCTCGAGGGTTTACAATGTGGTACCAGGTATCAGTTCACTCTCGCTGCCTTCAATAAAATCGGCAGCGGTAGTGCTAGCAAAATTGAAACTGCTAAGACTAATGGCTCAAAACCTATACCACCTTCTAAGCATCATCTTATCAAAGTTAATCAAACCGCTGCGAGTTTAGAATTAGCTTCCTGGCAAGACGGAGGCTGTCCGCTTCTTTATTTTGTTGTGGAATATAAAAGACCACCTGGCGATTGGTTGTTAGGTAAGCCATATTGTTATTCTAGATTTCAATAAACGTTAACAAGCTTTTCAGAAAAGTACACCTCCCGTGTACATTTCAGTTGAGAATAATTTACCAGCCCAATTGAGATATACCATCAATAATCTCGAGAGCGGAACGAACTACGAGCTTCGTGTGACAGCTTACAACAATGCGGGATCCACCCAAGCCGAGTACTTGTTCAGCACGCTGTCACAGAACGGCAACACCCGGCTGCACGAGGACCAACCCCAGGAAGCTGAAAATACGCCCCTATATCTTGACGCTCACGTATTGGCACCTAGTGTCATCTCGGTTCTCGCTGTAATCCTAGCCGTGGCCGGTGTTTGTTTTTGTTTGAAAACTCGTAAGTATTGTTTTCTTATTCATTTATTTTTATCCTAACCAACTTAAACAAATGACGTATTTGATATCCATGGGATTATGGGTTGGAGCTCGTAGAATGTTTTTTTTTTCATTCCTTTTTATTCAATACAAATTTTCTATTAATTTGTAAATTTTATTGGCAAATGAATTTATCATTATCTTTGTTTATTTTTCTCCATAGTTCTCAGTATCGTACGTTTCGATAGAACAAATCGATTTGCCAACGAGTCAATGAGAAGTGCTACCGAAGTTCATAAATCGACGTGTCGATAGGTTGACTGTATACGTACACGACCATCCCATCACCAATTTGCATAAGCCAGAGGGAATGCTCCATAGTACTCCCTTCCTCTTTACCGCTATCCAAGCCACTTGTCGCACAGACAAGAGTAACCAAATATCGAAGAGTCGTACTCCAATTACGAAAGAGAGGAAAGTACCAAGCTTTTAAGAGTTTCTACTCCTCACCGTCGTTGGGATTTCACTTGAACGAGTGGAAGGCAAGAACGACCGAAGAATTTCTGTAAAACTCACTTGACTTTCCTGTCTCATCGGTTTTTACTTAAACCAGACGATGCAATATCATTGATGCATGAGTTTGGAAACCTTTTTCTTTTTTTCATTCCTTTTTTCTACAATTTCTTTAACTAATATGGAAAGTGAATTTAACATTTTGACAAATACTTTATCTTCCGTAATTTTTTATAATTCATTCCTATATAGTTCAGAAATATTTTTAAACTCTTTTATGAAATTCTAATCCTACAGAAATTTATATACGTATATATTTCCTACGTATATCACCGTTTCTCTCATGGTTTCAAGGGACTACGATAGCTACCTAATTATACATTACTTCGGTCGAGTTAAATAATGCAGTAGATTCGGCCGTAACTTCGCACCGTAAACTTTCCTACGTCATTGCCTGTAATAGTTTCATGAGGGCTTTAAAAGCGTGGATGGCATTTGAAATTAGAAAACACGATGGCAATATCCGTTTACTAGGATCTCCTCTCCCTTTTCTTTGTTTCTTTATTTATTTCATTTTTTCAAAAATTATATTTTTAATTCTCTAAACGTATTATAATCGACGATTATATTTCGTTCACTACAGATCCGGAAAGATCAGGGGTCGTGAATGATCCAAATTCACAAACACAGGTAGCTCTGGACAATAAACAAAATACCGAACAAAGGGAACAATATTACGCGACTGTAAGGAAACCTGGACAACAATCACCACCCTGCCGTGAGGTGAGCGCCCTGAAACGCATACCAGAATATCCTGAAGACATTTATCCGTACGCGACCTTCAATGTGCCCGAGCAGGAAAATCCAACGCGACAAGCATTCTTCTACGAACGCAGCGAGACGATGCTTCAGGGTGCTCAAGTGAGTATAAAATATTTATAAGTTTAATATTATTAATTACTTATTATTATTTTTGTTTTTTGTTTTCTTTCCTTACAGAATAAAAGATTTCAGTGCGATGTGGATCAATACACAAAAGTACGTGGTCGAGCACGTCGCAAATCCAAATCATTCAAATCGGAATCCGAGGAATACGACACGTTAGGTTCGGACAGCGACACCGAAGTTGGTACCAGTAGCCGCACCGAATCATCCAATCATCTAGACGATTCCGGGCCAACGTCACTAATGGCTAGATCACCTGGACCAAACTCCGTCGGTCAGAGGGAACAACGACTAGCTTTGGTCCCGGTTCATCATAGTAAGTTAGTATTCGGTTTTCTGTGTCGAAGCCACCCACAGCTTTATATATTCAGCCGCTACTAACCACTCACCTTTACCGCATCAACGTGTCGCGTGCACATTCCAGATGTGCTGTACATTTCGAGTACATCAACGGAGCCGTCACCAATTTCTGAGAGGAAGACTTTTCCCAGACTCGAAAAACAAAGGTCAAATAATTGCGTCTTCAATGATTTTATTTTCTTTCACAATTGCATTCATAAATATTTTCTTTTATATTTTCTTTTATTTAATTAAGTATATCAAACATGCGATTTGACAAAAATTGTATAAAAAATATATTGTTTTTTTTTTGTAATATTTTTATACCTTTTATGGATTTTATTTTGTATACGTAAATACAATATTATTATATTCGAGACTGACGACATATCAAACTTTGTAGCTAAATTGGTTGGTAATATTTCTCTACGCAATTAAATATTTCATTTTAATTGTCAATTTATATTTTCAAGTTCGTTTGACTGCTAAATGTTTATTTATATTAAATTTTCTTGCTTGTTAAATAGTAACGTTATTTCTTTATTTAGTAATATATGTTTTCATGGAATAAATGTATTTCCATAGAATTATATATATTTCATGGAACTACATGGTATATATTTGGTCAAACGTCTCGTACTAGCAACGCTATTTGCAAAATATGTTAATAACAATAAATCTGTTTCCTGTTTATTTCTACTCAATTTTTTTTATATTTAATTTTACTTTCTTTTCTTTATACTTAAATGTAGCCCTTGATGATAAATGAGTTAGACATACCTGAATTGTATGAAACGTTAAACGTTACAATCAAAATGTTAATATAAATTTCATAATGGAATAGAAGTCGAGGAGCAACACCGGATATCTCGATCGATGGACGTGTACCAGGGATGCTGCGAGCCGTGAAACTCTCGGAATCAGGAATGCATCCTTACTCGAGAGGCACGTCACCGAGTCACCCGAGTCACCCGAATCGTCAAGGTTCCTGCGACCGATTAGGGAAGGAACAGAATTCGAGGAAATCGGTGGAATCCCTGTGTCTTCTCGAGGAACCAGGTTCTTCGAGGATGAGCAGGAGGGACGATGATTGGGGCAGCGAGCTTTCAACATTGGAATTGAAACCACCAACGGGCTTCACGGATGCTCACGAGACCAGCGAGGCCGAATGCGACATAGACATGAAGTTAAGACTTCACAGGAAGAGAAACGCATTAGCTTCTAACAGCTCGCTGTCTAAATCGCCGAAGGACTTTACTATTACTGTCTAAGTGTTAATCAAATATCAAACTACAATCGAAAAAAAGTAAAATAAAATAAAATAAAAAAAGAAGTAAAATAAATCCAAAAACGGGGATAAAAGAATACAGAAATTTAATGAACGAACAAAAAAAAAATTAAATAAAAAAGAAAAATAAAATGAATAAGACATTAAAAATAATAATAATAATTATAATAATAATAATAATAATTATAATAATAATTATAATAATAATAATAATAATAATAAAAATAATAATAATAATAATAAAGAAGCATGCAAATTAAAAAGAAAAAAAACGAAAATCGAGCATGATTGAGTGTTATTTCAAGGAAAAAAAGAAGTTGCATTTCTTTGTCGTCGAAAAAAAGAAACTCATTCATTCAACGATGAATTCGTTCTGCCAAAGCTGCTTCGCTAACACGAAGAATTTCAGATTGACCTGTCTACGAACAACTGCTACGTCGGCGATCCCATTTACAATAAAGACGTATTTTTGTAGAAAAGCTTCGATCTAGTGATATGCTTTTTTAACATTCTTTTCTAATTTCCTCTTCCTCTTCTTTATCCTGTACATAATATACATTACTCTGAGATATCTAGGATTAAAAAAAAAAAGAAAAAAAACAAGCAACAAAAAATAATCAAATTGAATTCAATTTCAGTGAAATAGGAATAAAAATATATATATATTTTTTTTTCGATCTAATCGCAAATTCAATAATTTTCTGACCATAAGTAATGATATCTAGTTAAATATAAACGTTGGCAACGTAAACGCCATTTAGTAGTTGCGGTTATAAATGAAACGTCAATCAAACTTAATTGCGAAGCTTATCAACAACGCGTCAATCAAACAGTATACCCTGAGAGACAGAAATTCGATTCTCCAACAAAATTCCAGAGAGGTAGTGGAATTTAGAGAGAAATAAAAAGAGAGAGAGAACGACTGTCATTGTCTCGTATCGACGGTTGATAAATAAGATATTCGTAACAAGTAGTTCGTTTTCTGATGTCTTCCGATTCTAGGTTCCCATATTAAGTTGAAAGAGAAAAAGAAAGAGAAAGAGAGAGAAAGAGAGAGAAAGAGAGGGAGAGAAAGGGAGAGAAAGAAAGCGTTTATTTAAAATTTTAATGCAATAATGTAGTTGTGATTCCTAATACATTTATTTCTTCATCCGTCATTTGTTAGATCACATTGAGTGCAAGTACACATTACAAATTTCGTGCTTTTCGTATTTTCGTTACATGATGCATTAGGCGTACGATTATTTCGTGATTTTCACGAGTTTTGAAAAATCTTTTTTTATTATAAAATAATTACGCACACGCGAACGGTGATATATATATATATATATTTATAGCCATTCGTTCAGACCCGCTCTATATAAATTATTTTTTTATCAGTGTTTATAATAAATTATTCATCCGTTATTTTGTGGAACTATCATCGAGAAGAGTAACACTGTATTCATTTATTTCACTGTTTTTTTTCTAATGCATTTATTTTTATATTTATATACGTAATTCATTAGATACGAAGTTACATACGTATATATATATATATTAGGGTGTGTCAATAAAATCAATTATTTTTTTTTTTACAAGTGCCACGGAAAAATGAGTTAGACACTATAAAAAAAATTGTCACTAAATATGAGCTCTTAATTTTAATAGGAAGATCCTCCGCATCGCAGTTTTTTATTTTTTTTTTCAGTCTAATAGATTAAAATTTATGCCTCATTATTTATTGATTGTACAGAAAAATATTCTAGACGAATTTTGTAGGAAATTTAATGCTCTACAAAAAAGGTATCTTATATTTTTTCCGTAAACCTCACTATTTGAATGATATTGAAGATTTAAATTTGATGATTTTTAGACAAATTTCATTTTTGTTTATGAATTTTATAACTCGACAATAAATGACTATTATAAAATGCGCAATAAAAATTCTTGTAGGAAATTAACTGCTCTATAAAAATGGTGTCTTATGTTTTGGCGATTAAATTAAGCGTTTAAAAGATATTCAGAGACTAAGATCAGTACACATGAAAGTTTGATGATGAATATCTTTTGAACGCTTAATTCAATCGCCAAAACATAAAACACCATTTTTATAGAGCAGTTAATTTCCTACAAGAACTTTTATTGCACATCTTATATTAGTCATTTATTGTCGAGTTATAAAATTCATAAACAAAAATGAAATTTGTCTAAAAATCATCAAATTTAAATCTTCAATATCATTCAAATAGTGAGGTTTACGGAAAAAATATAAGATACCTTTTTTGTAGAGCATTACATTTCCTACAAAATTCTTCTAGAACATTTTTCTGTACAATCAATTAATGATGCGGTATGAATTTTATTCTATTAGACTGAGAAAAAAATAAAAAACTGCGATGCGGAGGATCTTCCTATTAAAAATAAGAGATCATATTTGGTGAGAATTTTTTTAAGGTAACTAGCAACCCATTTTTCCGTGGCACTTGAAAAAAAAAAAAGTCATTTTTTTGACCCACTCTAATTATATATATATATATATATATATATATATATATATATATATCTCATGAAGAATTGCTGATCTTTTTCGATCATTTCTTCATATTTATATTAACAAAAATCAATAGCATAAAATTAATAAATATAAAATACCGAAGTTGAAAAAAAAGAAAAATAATTTATACAAATTTTTGAATTTAAAAATAAGCAATTTATACTTTCTGTTTCATTAATTGACATTAATTCACTTACCTGTTAACATCTCTCGTATCAAGGTGAAAAGTATTATTAATTATTTAAAAACGTTGCCAAAATTAGCGACTCCATCTGATTTTTCTAAACTTGTGATTCATCGAAAAAATTTATGAAAAGAAATTTTAGAATAAGCTAAAAAAAAAAGACGTAAAAAATAAAATAGGAAATTACTTTTTTTTATCGATCAGCTGTTCCTCAATGTAGAAATAAGATAAACAATAATTCACGTTAACGTAATCACGTAACGAATAGTTCATAATTTAGATCACTCGACAACTTTCGATTCGAGACGACATACAATCTTTATTTTTTTCTTTTCTCGTAGACATTATCAGTAATCGTTTTGTACAAATAGAAATGTGACACGATAGCGTGTCATTATGCGAGTCGCAATTCAGCTTCTCTTTTTTTGTTCATTTCCTTATCTTTGCGTATTTTTCCTTCTTCATTTCTTTCTTATTTTATTTATATATCTTATTTTTATTTCCTTTTTTTTTAACGTAAGGAATATAATTCCCTGCAACGATTATATATGCGCATATACAAGGTGTGTCATTAAAACAATTTTATCAAACTTCAGTAACGTATTCTGTCGAAAACATCGAGGCGTATGATTGTAAAAATTTTTTACACTAAAAGGAAAACGCTATTGACAGAAACTTGGAAAATCGTTGTGCTTGCGTTGATTGTTTCTCAAACAATTTATTATCGATTCGAGTTATTGTATGGTTTTTTTTATTATTTATTTTAAATAGAATTACGCAGTCGAAGATTGGTTCCGAAAACTTTGATATATATGTATATATAAACACCCTGTATATATATATATATATGCATAGAAATATATCTCCTTTTATGGTTTTCACTGAAACGAGCAATATAAGCATCCTTCCGAGCGAAAAATTACTTTTCTTATTCTTTTCTTCTCTTTTTTATAATGTTCTTTTTTTCTTGTCTTTTTTTTTCTTTTATTTTCTTCATTTGTTATAATATTCTTTCCTTTAGCTAGAAAGGCAGTGAGAAATAACGGTACATACATACGTAGAAAGAAGGAATTCGAGATTGTCATTCTCGATTAACAAAATCTTTGATCATCATTTTTTTACACATCATAGATCTCTTATTTTTATCTCTATATGCATTTCGACAAAAATGAATGCTCATTGTTGTTTTCTGTTATTAACGTGTTTGATAAGAAGAAAATCAATAATAACATTATAGAAGGCTTAAAGACAGACATACCGACAGACAGAGAGAGAAAGAGAGAGAGAGAGAGAAATAGAGAGAAATAGAGAGAGAAGGAAAGAGAAATTTCAACGATCCTTATTGTTCTCGAAGGATCAAATTTCCCTTACGTTTAAAATATCGATAAAGTTTCATTAGTTTTTAGTACCTGAAACATCATTGAGACGCGTTTTACAAATGCTCATGATTATAATCGTGTAGACCTGCATGCGAGATTGCATCTATTCCTCAATGCATTCATTCATTTTCGATGTCAGACAATTTCGGGGTTACTGGTAATGAAATTGAAAACAATAAAAGTAGAATATAATAAAAAAGGAAAGAGCGATCATAATGATAGGAACTATGAAGTGATTCTGTGAAGAGATATGAATGAAATGAATTCACGAGAAAATGAATTTTTTTACCTATCGAAAGCATATAGATGAGATACAAACAAAAAAGTATATACAGATGTGATAATGTATATGTAATAATATATATCAGGATAAACAATGAAATGTCGAAAAGATATTTACAAAAAGATTTACATGTATTAATAATTATGCATTTTCGCTATTTAACAGCTTAGTCACAGCACGTGCATGTGCAAATTCTAAAAAGGTATTGATCCGGTGAGTGTGTTTATTATTTTCTTTTTCTTTTTTTTATCAATGAAAAATTTCTATATTATATAAGATGTATAATAACTATAATACGTATGAGGGACACTCATTCCTACGTGTATAAAGTAAAGAAGCTCCTTTTCTGAACAAATAATCGTAAACGCAGACTCATTTTTAAAGATAGGTAGGATCTGTTTATGTATATGAATGTATTCATGGGTGTCAATGATATTTAGATTCCTTCTTCTCACCTTTCTTTCAGCACGATCGATTACAAAACAATAAGAATAAAAAAGGAAGAGAAGATGAAAGATCAAAGAAGAAAATTTCAATGCTGTTTATAAAACAAATCTAAATTTTGGCAGAAAAATGTTAATTAAAGTTAAAATAAAAAAAAAAGATACAATGAAAACACAAAACGAAAGTAAATCAAGAGTAACAAATAAAGAAAAATTAAAGAAATTTTAAAAAGAACGTGTGTGCGTCGCTTTACGGATATTACGTTGACTAGAGTCTAAATTATCTGTCTAATATATACACCTAATGTTCTCTTTTTTTTATTTATGAATTATACGCGATAGATTGTAATCTTTGATCTATTTACGATCGTTATTACATATGTATATATATATATATATATATATATATATATATATATCGTCGTATTTAGGCGCCTTTTTCTGCTTGCTTACTTACTTGCTTTTTTCGTATTCTTCTTATTATTTTTTCTTCTTCGTTATCAATATAGATACATATACAATAATTACGTAATGTCGTAAATTACAATACAGTATTATCCGCTCGTGTTCAACGAGATAGCGCGTCGCATGATAAATTTTCGATTGGACATTAGGTATAAGAAATAGAAGAATGCGAAAAAAGAAAACAAAAAAAAAGATAAAAAAGTTTGTCTTTTCTCCTTTTAAAAGCTAAAAAATAGGTTCTTCTCTTTCCTCGTCAAGATATAGCGAGGCGATATCTCGTCCAATACAAATCCTTCGAACGATCCCTCTCATTGTCAGAACTATAATCCTTCTCTTGTCATTTCCAGACAGCCATTTTTATATCATAAATATCTGTATATAATATATTTTATCTGAAATCTTAACGCAAACGCTCGCTCGTGCGTGTTCCTTATGCGATTTATTTATTAATGTTGTATTATTATTTATTTTTCTTTTTTTATTCCGTTTTTCTTTTGTTTCTTTACGAGAGTAATTGTGTTTTTTAACAGTATACGCCACACTGTGTGTATGTTCGTCTGAAAACAGACAGATCTCCTCATTTTCTTGTCTTTTCTTTTCTTGTTCTTTTTCTTCTTTTGCGTATATATAATAATAATATAATATAATATAATGTAATATAATATAATACAATATAATATAATACAATATAATATAATTTAATATAATATAATTATAATATATAATATAATCATATAATATAATATATCATTCCTGTTCTTCATCTTAAACAACGTATAACTCTGATAAACATTGTCTTTACACGTATCATCTAGTTTGGACATCTCGACGAAAAATCGATTCGACTACTCGAAGAGTTCTCCTACGTACAAACACGCATATGAACTTTTACTCGAGTCGTTAGAGATATCGACAATTAATTCATTAATTATGGCTAATTACACTGTGACAGGTATGCATATATGATACAAATATTTTTCTCTTTCCGCTTCTTCTTCTTTCTTCGTTTTACAAATTATTAACTTCTTCTTCTTCTTCTTATTTGATCGATATAAAAAATCCGGTCATCGTTTAACATTTTAAAAATTAAATTGAAAGAAGAAGATAAAAAAAAGGAAAAAATTTGTCATTTTTGTTCTTTAATCTCTTCTTACGAAGTTCGAAGTCTTATGATCGATACTCTATCTCATTGTAGAATAAATAACTCTCGATTACTCGAGACTTGACTCGAATCGTGCTCAAATTCATAAATCGTACAATATTACAATTATAATTACAAGTTACGCACAGCCGCTTGAAGAAAAACGAGAGGGGAATCGTAACATCGTTTTGCGAGATCGAAATCGATCATAACAACTTTCGAGACGACGTCACACGTTCTCTTTTCTTTTTTTTTTTTTTATAGTTTTCCTTATTCATCAGTTTCTTTGTCCCCCTCCATTTCTACCGATCAATTTCTTAACAATCCAATTTCTTATCAATTACAATTCCATATTGGTTCAAAATAATCAAATATTTCCCAAATTATTTCCTTCGTTTTTTTACGTTTAATTAAAATAATAATAATAATAATAATAATAATAATAATAATAATAATAATAATAATAATAATAATAATAGTAATAATAATAATAGGAATAATAATAATAGGAAAAATAATAATAATAATAATAATAATAATAATAATAATAATAATAATAATAATAATAATAATAATAATAATAATAATAATAATATTAATAATAATTGAAACAGTAATTTTTATAATAGTTTATGCTTCTTTGCTCGTGTCCCACGATCGGTAAAAAGGAGAACAAATTGAGTTGATAAAACAATCGAAGTTTATTATTAATTCATCATTCATCGACATGTTAAAACGAATCATGTGTCCCATCTATATGGTTGAACAAGATGCAATATGATTAGTCAAAGAGTTTCAAGAAAGACGAATGGCACGCTACTAAACATTTTGTTTACAGGTCGAAACATTTAAAAATTCTATAGACTCATATCTATCGTGAGTAAAACAAAAATAAAATATCGTAATTTAGTGTTTACATTTTTGTCTTGTACAGTTCGATACGTTTATTATGTGACACACGATCCATCTTCTATACGATGTGGTCATTGAGTACACACACAAATTTACAGCACAAGCATATGACACATACGTATAGACTCTTTCTTTTTCTCTCTCGGACATTCACAGACACAGACACAGGTACACACACATACTCTCTCTCTCTCTCGAACTCTCATTCTACCCTTGACGTCATATATTGTACACATTTTCCATCTGCTCTCTCTCTTCCTTTCAATCGTTGCTTACATTAATGCTTTAAAAGTTATTTAACAAGAAACAAATACTTCAGTCTTCGTGTGTGTATATACCGCGCGCGCGCGAACGTATTGACAAAAAGAAATGGCAACGAGGCACCGGCAATATGGCCACTGGAAGAGAATGCCAAAAAGTTGTTTTAAGAACAACAACGTGTGTTTGAAGTTCGACGCACCATTTTCTCGCACTTCTTATGGAATTATCATTCTTTTTCTTTTTTTTTCTTATTATATTTTGTTCGTTTTCCGTAATTATCACTATTATTTGTTTGTTTTTTTATTATTATTTTTTTTTCGTAACATTTTGTTCCGAAACGTGCGATTAGCATTCTTCACAGTAAAAAATTACGCATTCATCCCGATTGAAATTTTTTTTCGCGTTTTACGTACAACGTAGAAATGATGTTGAAGGCACGTACTGATTGCGTCCAAAAGAAAAGATGAATTCGGTTCTTTTTTTTCTTTTTAATTATCATCGATGATAAATTTATCATCTAATTTCAATCACTATTTTTAAATTTATTAGAAAAAGAAAACTTTTCAATATATGTTTTCTCTAATTTTAATTTTTTTTTTTTTAATTACTTCCATAGGTATATGTATAGATGTGTATAACCCAATTTTTGGACACAACCATTTCCGATCTGTTGTTGTCGTTAACGCATCGCGACGAACCAATGGCAGGACTTGAAATCATTGTTAAGAAAAAAATTTCGCATAGCAAACATTAAATTAGAATGAAATGTACATAAAAAAAGTTGACGCGATCTTTTTTTTTCTTTTCTTTTTTTTTTGTTGGCCATTTTATACTTAGAATTTACTGACTCACATTGTGCTCATCATATTTACGGTATGACTTTGTTCTAATACATTCAATAATTATAACAAAAGTAATAATAATATCAATAAAAATGTTAAATCATTTCATTAAAATAAAAACACAAATAATAATAAAATGAAAATAATAATAATAATAATAATAATAATAATAATAATAATAATAATAATAATAATAATAATAATAATAATAATAATATAAAATAACGGAACGAAACTGTGCAGTGTTTGGAATGTTCATCCTCGATAAAATATCAAGATTGTCATCGGCATCATTCGCCTCGCTGCATCGTTATGCTTAAAAAATGTTATTTGCTTATAGGAAAAAGAGAGAGAGAGAGAGAGAGTGAAAAAAGATGCGTAAATAATGATTATGATGATGAAAATGAAAGACGGTCAATGCGATTACGTTAATAAAATTATAGAAATTATCGACAAAGTTTTATTCGTACGATCTTGGAACTTTAATCATTTTGAATCACTCTATGTATCCCTAATGTATTTTTATATTTTAGGGAGGTTTTTTTCTTATTTTCCTGTGTCTTTTACACATTCAAAGACGTACGACGTTTGTGGCGTTTAGAGCATTTCGAATGAGATAGAAATAAAAATATTATATCGAATGAATAAATCGAATCGTTAACGCGGGCACGATCGAACGCTCGATTCGTCATATTAGGACGTAATAATCAAAAAAATGAGAGAGGACAGACGCGAAGGTTCACTCGAGCGATAATATATACGAGTGATACCGTTTTTGTAATCGTAGATATCATCTTCCATACACTTACGATATAATTGTGAAATGGATCTGATCCAATCACACGTCATCATCACAAGTGGCTAATGTGTATAGATATTACAATTATATTTATAATTATATTTATATTTATATTTATAATTATATTTATATATTTGTATTTTTGTGTATTTAAATTTATATTTATACTTATATTTATATTAATATATATATGTATATAAATATATACACACACATATATCTAGTCTATATATGTCCTGCTGATTTATGTCTGCATATATTTATATACATATGAATATATGCATATGAAATATTTACACATCCCCTCGCAAAAATTTGATCTATCGTCATTTTTCTCTTATAGATTAAAAAGAGTATATCCTTAATGATTCTTTGGCAACTCGGTCTGTCGGCTGGTCGACCTTATATTTATATGTATACATTTATTTATGTATATATGTATAATATTTATACGTAATGTGAATGGGTGATATATACAAGAATGGAACAGCGTACACTTACAAGATGGACAAGATAAACGCGATCGATCCAAGCCGGCGACTTGCAAAATCAGCAAAAACTCTTCTTGTTTATGCTTGCTCTTTTTCTTTTGTCACTGTCTTTAGCTAATGTAAGACGGGTTAGCTTTTTCCTTTTCTCGACTCATTTCGTTCGTATTATTCGCTCATTTTCATTCATTATTTAATTTCGTTTAATTTAATTTAATTTAATATAGTTTAATATAGTCTAATTTAGTTTCGTTTAATTTAGTTTAGTTACTTTATCCTAAATTCACGTGGACATATTTACACGAATGTACGTTCGATGATCCCCCGAGGCTGATCTTGTATACTCGAACGGTCAGCTTTTCCATTGTGCGAAGATCTTTCCAATCGGACAGCTCCTTCTGGTGTCATCTGAATGACACAAAACACAAACAAATATAATAAATATTCTCTTTAAACTTAACGAATTCGTACGATCAAATCTTATAAATAATTTTCTAATCAACAGAAATATATTGAAGATAACGTAGAATTACTCGACACACTTCCATAGTCATAAAAATGGCCATCCGATCTTCTTTTTAATAGCAATTTGAGGGGGAGGCTATTATTTTCGAAGAATAGTATATCGTGCGTTTGATAATTTGACGCGGAGTGCACAAGGAAAGGAAGATAAATCGAAATAAAAAAAAAAAAGAGAAAACGGTGCTAAAGAGAGTGAGTAAAAAGAAAATGGAAGAGAGAAAGGGAGAGAGAGAGAAAAAAAGAAAGTGAGAGAAAGAAAAGTAACATAATTAAGGAAGAGGTGCAGTGAGTGAATGTTGGAACGCGACGATAATACTTACGAGGGACGAAATATACTTCCGGTTATTGGGACGAAACTGTCGATTACAGCGGTTCTGAACGACCTGAGGCGACGCTGCAACCGAAGATAGGCCGACATCATTGCGGTAATATTTTGCAGCTCGCCTCCATACCCTCAGGTGGTACGCGCATACTGCCGTTTGTGATGTAACCGTTTGCATCTACCGTCACCGAAACACCCGGTGGATGATTGTGATAGCTAACATTCCTTTGGCTAACCACAATGCTCTTCTCGGATACGCCATGATCGTTGCTACCATGAGCGGCCAGACAAGTCTCACTTCCACGATTGCTTGACGAAGATTCGATCGGATGGTCCACCCTTATGGGGATTGTATAGTCGGACAAGTACTCGGTGCTCACCTCCACCGTCGCGTATTCTCGTATCATTGGTGGTGCTGACTTCATGGGATAATCCATTGTCGCTATGTGCTGCATCGACGAAGCTGACCTAATCTCGTTCGGATCGTTATTACTCATTGTTGCCACATGTCCATTAGCCATCGCGTAAAGATCCGGTTCACCGCGTACTTTTGACGACAGCATTGTTTCCAAACATTGGTAAAGTAATACGTAGTCCTCCTAATATTAAAACAGTGTTTTAGTAATGACTTAATTCGATATAAGAGAATTAGGAATTGTTTTATTTACCTTCGATCGAAATACACCTGGTCTTTTCATATATAATAATTTAGCAAACATGTATATATCTGCTGATTGTTCGAACTCGAGTTGTTTGTTCAAAGTTGTTAGCAGAACGAAAAGGGCAGCTTCGACACCACCGTACCTAATGCAAATGATTATGGTAGTTTTAAAATGATATGGTTAAGAGATTTTAATGAAATATTCGATCAGTATAGTCACCTATCCATAACGACGATTGGACCATTTTGATAATCTCTATGAAAGTCTTGTATCACACTGACAAATACTTTGGGGTTATTATTGTGAGGCCATAAACCAACTTGATTGAGTGGTCCTTGAACGATTCTTGCACTTAATTCGTAATCGTCCTGTAATGATCTGACGGCTACCTCGCGTAGAATGATTCCATTGACTGTTTCTTTAATACCACATAATCGTACTCGAAATGTTTCCGATTCCAAATCCTTTCCTTCCGTTGGCCAGAACTCAGGATATTCCTATATATATATACCAATTTTATTAAATATTGAAAAATATATTATGTACTTGAAAATAATAATTATGAATCATTAATATTTCTTATGTACCTTATCGCATTGAGTCAACATTACGATAGTTTGAGCATTGTGATCCCACATCATTTGCCAAAATTCCATTATGGTGTTCTCCATTGGATGTTGAGTTATAATAAATTCACGATTTCTTTGGAACCCTATCGATGAATTTTAAATGAATGTTTTCAATATAAATCAAGACAAATAGGAAAATTAAAAGTAAAAAGCAAAACGTTTTTTTTACCAGAGAACCACGTTGCATTTATGTAGTCACTTCCATCAACACCAGGCTTTGGAGTCAAATGTACACGAGCATTTTCGATAGGTATAATCTCCATATTACGATTTTTATGAATATTAAATGATTTTGTCGCTGACACGAGATTAAAGTCCTTTGGTTTCCAGGACGTTACGAGCTATTAAAAAAAAACAAAAAGAAAATAATAATCAATAAGTTTAATAAGAAACAGTGCAATTAAAGAGATATAATCGGTAATTATCATGACAATTACTTTATATTGAGAATCTAAGTTATTCCAGGCGTCTGTCTTATTGTTGGACGGACATAGCATGTCTTGAATATGCTGCATCAAATTATTAGCTTCTATATTGGTCTCTCCACTTTCGATAGCTTCTTGCAAAGCATCATGAATGAAAATGTACTGTTCCTCTGTTTGAACTAAAAAGTTTCTCTGCGTTCTAATGTGTTTTAAAAATCCGAATACATTGATTTCGTTTTTGCTCTTTGCCTGCTTCAGCATTGCATCGATCACAATATAGGTCCCAGTACGTCCAACACCAGCACTATTAATAATAATAATAATAATAATAATAATAATAATAATAATAATAATAATAATAATAATAATAATAATAATAATAATAATAATAATAATAATAATAATAATAATAAAAATAATAATAATATTATTATTATTATATGAAATATAATCCTACATAATACAGAAAAATGATCATTTTATTTGATTACCTGCAATGAACCACTATTGGACCAGCGTCAGGTGGATTAGCATTGGATGATTTCCGAATGAAACTGAGAACAGGTAGAGGATGATCAGGAACACCATGATCAGGCCAACCAGTATAATGATACTGCCATATCGTACGTTCTCCCATATTGGTCCCATTCTTCTTCTTCTTAATCTGCTTAAAATTTCATAACGTTCGTCTTACTAAGTATCGGTATACTTTATTTAGCCCAATAATAACAAATTATTTTTTTTTACAATTATTATAAATATATACCTTGAGATGTCGTATTTGAAGAGTACGAATGGTATAAGTTGCCATGATGTCTTCCCTGACTAAAGTAACTTGAATGTAACCATAAGTTTCAGTGCCTTCTTTCGGCCAGTACATATCACATTTCCTCTGTAAATATACAAAATAATTTTCATTTAACACGTTAATTGACCAATTTTATTCAGTCATGTATCAAGCTATTGTGTGTCATCTAAATATAGGCGATGGGGGCGAGGAACGTGTTAAAAATTAATCAAAAGATTATTACAATAAAAATCAGAAAGTAACTTACGCGACCACGCTCGACAAGATTAGTGATCATCACAACGATTGATACACGTTGTTCCCAAACCATTCGCCAGAAACCATCGAAGGTCGGTGGCAATGGTCCTTGAGTGCCAATGTAAGCTCGTGCACGTTGCCATCCATCGATGTAATTCGCGTTGACGTAATCTTGTCCTTTTTTAGGTGGTCCTCCGCCGCACGATAATAATTGTACACGCGTGTGATCATCTGCAAAACATGATCATAAATTTATGACATCTATCATTTTGTTAAATATGATACTTATAGTTAAAAAAAAGAAATAAAATAAAATATAATAAAAAAATAGAAGAATAGAAGAATAGAAATAAAAATGTAAGACGTTATAGTGTCGCAATAAGTGTCATTTAGATCGAACGTTATTG
This sequence comes from Polistes dominula, assembly GCF_049000335.1. Classification (NCBI taxonomy): domain Eukaryota; kingdom Metazoa; phylum Arthropoda; class Insecta; order Hymenoptera; family Vespidae; genus Polistes; species Polistes dominula. Next base: position 8,101,081 of record NW_028301147.1, read on the forward strand.
TTTGTTTCGACGTAGTTAGAACAAAGTCGATATCGCGGAATGTGACTAATACACATAGGTAATTTTATCATTCCACGAAAACAAGTGGACGGTGTCCGACTCGATGGTAGAGGATCTGTGACCCAGTTGTCGACAGACAGGTCACTCACATCAAAAGCAATGACGAGGCTGCTCGTTAATCCGATAATATTGTGAATGGTCGAAGCGAATTTACGGTATACTTCGTATCACATGCACAAAGTAACTTACGAGAAATGAAGTAACGAAACATCTGTATTTACTTTGACAGAATAAAGAAAAATTATATCATTCCGATAAATAAATGATATGAATAATTTAACTTTATGTAATAAGAATTGTCATGATTTTGCATTTTAAATGTAACACATTTTCTTATGTTCTCGTTTCATTTATATTTTCTCATTTAATAAATACTAATAGAGCTCGAGTATTACTTTTTTTTTGCCTGACTCATTCCGTATAAACGTTTATATACGTGTAAATGTTTTAAGTGCGACACTTGTCGAAACAAAAAGTAAATTGCGTTAGTTCATACGATATCATTTACTTCTCTTCTTCCTACTCTTTAACTTCATAGAAGGACAAACCAAGTTCGGAATAATCAAGAAGGATAATCGTATCAAATGTAAACAAAAGATAAAAAAAAATAAATAGAGAATAAATTACATGCGAGTATGTTGAGATATCGATTCTTCGCTTTATTTTCAGCGAATTGAGAGTTCTCGACGGTGTAACCTCCACTCTCGGATTGTATAATTTCGTATTCTTTACTAAAACCGATGTCACCGTCGGCGTGCAGCTTGGCGACATGTTGAACGAATTGTTGAACGCTTACGGCGGTCCTTTCGCCATCTTGCTCACTGTTTTCCCATTCTTGGAGAGTCGGCACGTTTCGTGGTGGATAATCCAGGTAGTAATAGGCCGTGTGAAAGCATTTTCTGAAAATCGGTCTGTGCAAACGTATTTGATGAATTTTTTTGTTCAAAAATTAAATATAAAAATATTCTTTTTAAAATTTATTGTATATATATAAATAATTTATTACGATAAATATATCTCCTTATTAAATGGGATATCCTGAGAAAAAAAGTATCTACCTAATTCTCTTCTTTCCAATTTTTACCCATTGTAGGTCGGACAGGAAGAAGCAATTAAAGAATAAGACTACTAATTGTCTCTAACATACGTAATTTTTAAATTATTATCAAAATTATCTTAACTTTGTTTTTTTTTTACAAATATATTTTTATACTTTCTTCTTCATTTTCTTTATTTTTTTATATGATATTATTCGCCGAATTAACGTATAAAATAAAAGATAAATAGATACGAGAAAGATATCTAAAGTCTCAGAGATACTACGTTAAGTATAAAACATTATCAGTCGTTTTTTTTTTTCTCTAAATCAACATCAATCGTTCAATAAATCGATTTATCTTCGAACACAATCTACCTCTCAACAAGACCTTTTTTTTATTCGTGATAGGTGAAAATAATGTTTCTCGCAAAGAGAAGTCAGGTTACAGCAAGGAAAGGTTAATGATCTTAACTCGCGTCCGGCGCGAGGAGTTAGTACAACGCGTATGTGTGTGACATCTCGATTTTCGTGAGAAACATACATCGCCATTTATACGCTCTCCGATGAATGGCATAAGTCTCATCGACATAATTTATACGATCGGAATGAAAGCTCGTGTCGAATACTTACGGCGCATGTTGTATACGTAACGATATTACAACGTTACGTCACTTTTAAAATTCATAAAGAAAAAAAAAAGAAGAAAAAGAAAAAAATATCAAGAACAATTATAACAATTATAATTTTTTTCTCTTTACATTCGATATACGCAGTATAATACGAAAGTGTTAATAAAAATTAATTTCTCTTTAAAAAATGGATATATCCAATCGACAATATTCTAATATTTTATTATAATTCATAATATCATAAAAATGACAGGGATGGAAAAAAATGGAAAAAAAGAAGATAAAGATAAAACTTACAGATCAAAAAATTTCTTCATTTCGTTTCGTAGTTTTTCCAAGGGTCCATTGCAAAGACATACGCGACAAGTTATCAAATCTGGTCACGGTTTAAATATAAGTCACATTTAAGGGAAAAAAAAAAGAAAAAAATCAAGAACGAAATGAAAGAGAATCTCGAAGAATTAAAAAGAAGGGAAGACTTAGGGTGTTTCAAGATTTACATACGTCCCTGACCCGAAATTGATCCCATTTTGAATATAATCCTTGGGATATCATCCTTGATCATCGCCGTGCTATATAAAATAAATATATATACACACACGATCTCCCTTCATTTTATTTAGAAAACACGATGACTATAATGGACACGATTGGGAAGACGCTATGCACACGACGCTACTTTCATGTTTTGTTCTTTTGTTTTTTTTCTGTTTTTTTTTCTTTTTTTATTTAATATAATCCGAAATTGCTTATTAAAACATATATTACTCGCGAATACGACGACACTTATTGACTGTACGAAGAAGAAGCCTTAGCATATACACGTCGTTCTAACTCTGGCCGTTATCAACAGCGATAAGAAGATAGGCTGAGCGTGAGAGACAACGCTATACAAAGCAAAGAAAGAAAAAGAGAGAGAGAGAGAAAGAAAAAAGAGGAGAAAAAAAGAGAGAGAGTGTGTGTGGAAGGAAAAAAGAAAAAGAAAACAGAGACATTAAAAGTCAGAAAGTAGATAATAGAAAAATGAGACAGAAAAAAATTAAATGACAGCATTTAATGTTAATGACATTACGAAAATCGTTAACTGTCCTCTTGATCATGTTTCTTACACCATAAAAAAACGATTAGTTCGCGTGTTGTGTATAAAGAAAAACGGTGAATCGAATCAACCACGACGAATGATTCGAAGAGACTGAAAGAGAACGTTCTTCGCATGTACACACGCGTACGAGATCACGCGCATGATCTTTCCCGACTCCCAGCGTTTCTCGCAACACACCGACATATATTAACGAATCTGATCGCTGAAGGCTATATCTCTCGTGTGATTTTCAGATTTACATTTAACGATACACGTATAATATAGTGGTTTATATATATGTGTGTATATATATTTTTCCAGAGTATTTTTGATACTGGAAATTTTTATTTCTTTTTTTTGTTTGGGTTTAATTTTTGTATTTATTATCAAATTTCTCTCAACCAAAACTAATAAAAATGAATATTTATTTCAACTAATAATTGTGAACACGAGAACGGAACTTTATTACCATAGACTAATAATTGTATGTTATTTTTCGAACGTATTTTCAATTAAAATTATTTGTATGAATATTTATTACATTTATCTCGAAAATATAGAAAAAATATATATTTTATTATTATTTTTGTTGTTAGAGATATAAAACAAGGTAGACTCAATGTGTATTAATACGAATATGTGAATAATTATTAATATGTTTAAAATATTATAGAAAATGATTCTTACTTCCAAAGAACGAAGGCTGTTATTGCTAACATGACGGCAAAGCAAGCACAAACCATGCCAGCTATCACACCAGCGCTGAGATCCTTGCTGCTACGACGTTTCAACGGTGGAATCTTATCGCAATCGTGAGTAACCAAAACGTTTCGTGGTGCAGAACTTTCTCCTTGTATGATCAATCGATCATTAATGGTACTTTTTGTTGCTCCACGTACGATAAATTCGTAGACCGTGTTCATTGTTAAATTATGTATAATCATCTAAAGAAACAAATATTTATTTTTTCAATTTTTTAATATTTAACATTTATTTAAAAGCTCATATTTTCTGGTTTCAAAAAGAAATTAAATAAAATTTTTCTTACGCCACTTTCAAGATGATTCTTATCGGCCGATAATTCGATTTCTTCGGAATATTTATTAGTTTCCTGACGATAATTGATATAATAATAATCGACGGAACCCCAAAAGAGCGTTGGTCTTGCCCATTGAATATAAACTGAATTATACGATTGACAAGTCAAATTTAAAATTTGTGGCTCGCTTGGTCCAGCAATATCAGTCCTACGAAATATATGATCGGATGGTTCACCTTCGTGTTTCCACGTATATGCTTTCACCCAAATATCGTAGATGATGTAAGGTTCTGAAGTAATGAATAGATAAAAGGATATTTTATTATTATTATTAAATTTCAATCACTCGTATCACACTTTATCGGCTATTATATTTTATACTTTTCTGAAGATTAGTATTAATACCGAGAGAGATAACATGTATCACACACCACTTATCATGTCTATTCTTGTATTAATACCCGTTTATTATTATTTTTTATTTTCTTATCACTATCTTTCGCTTATTTAACGAATGTGATCTATAAGTTAATTTTAAATGATACTCACTTAAATCTTTTAATACGAACTCGACGTTGGGCCCACTGTTGTCGTACATCTTGTGCATTTGAACATCGGTGTAATTGGAATGCATATAATAAACACGGTAGCCAGCTATGACGCCGTTGGCACTTTCTGGCTCGGACCATGACAGCTCTATGGTTGTCGACGTTATTCCACGTGACGTGAGATTCTGGGGTTTCGTTGGCACTGAAACAAAATTTACAAGGAAATTATAGTGAGACGAGTTGGACACAGATGACTAAATAAATTTCACTTCAGGTGATGTACGATGATATTTTAAACGTCATTAAACTCGTACATTAGTTAAGGGATTATTTTCACTTTTTAATATTCTCGTGAAAAAGAATGAAACAAAAAAAAGAAAGAAAGAATATGAAACATTTTGCTAAGTCTTCTCCGATAACTCTACTTTCTTCTACTTCTACTTCTTCTTCTTGTCATTTTCTAAAGTGGTCTTCCAATCTTCCACATACAAAAGCAAGTGCGAAGTTTCGACGACCGAAGACTGAATAATTAATAACAGCCTCGAGTGTCTTCTCAGACCCCTCGCGCCGACAAGCAACTAGACGCTATTCATTTTGGTATATGGAACCAGAAGTGAAGGCCTTTAAGACTGGGAATGCATTCTCCGTGTGGAAAAAAGCTTTTCGCGTTATTTATCGGTTTTAAGATTACCTACCCCAAAAGAGAAAAAGGAAGAGAACAAAAATAACGGTAGGTAGGTAGATATGGTAGGTATGGCAGGTAAATTACATAAAAAAATAATATGCATCCGTACATATTCTTAACAATTTAAAAAAAAAACTTTTCTTCCTAATTAACATTATTTCAACAAAATATTATATCTCATTTAAAAGACATATTTTATTGAAGAATTATATATATATAATACACTTTCTTCGTAATTAAATCCCAACGTTTCGATAAAATATTTTCTTTTAAAGAAACATTTTCCCTTTTTTTCTGAAAACTATTCCATACAATGTATCTTACATTTCTAAAAGACAAAAACGATGATGACAAATTAGACAAAATCGATATTTTCGAGTCAGGATCGGCACCTTCGGTGCTTCGGCGTAATGTGATCTTTGTTGCGAAGAAAAAAAAGAAGAAAAAAAAAAATAAATGTTCAAGGTTGATAGACGATGCCTTTAAATTAATTAACTGTGCAAATTGATTCGAGCTCCCGCAAATGCTCGCTATATAATACCCAGTCGAATATCGAATGAACATACTTATTTACTTAAATACACACGTGTGTACATTTTTCGATATTATTTTTTGCTATAAGTATTTATTATTTCCATTTGGTTGCTCGAACGGGGCAAATAAGACTAATAAAAAAAATATATATATATAAAAAGCACAAAAGCTAACCTAAGAAAAAAAAAGAGTGAAAGAAAGAAGATGACGTATCGATTTACTTCAATTATAGGTACGAGTAGTGCTTCGTCTTGGCTTTCCTTGTCCTACGAGTATATCAAGTCGATTCTGTCAACCCGTTTTATTCGAATACGAAACATTAAAGAACGTGTTTATTATCATTAAAGATAATCGTCGATGATTGACATCAAAAATTTCGTTTATTATTACTAGAATTATTTATTAATATTTGCAATATTGCAAACAATTAATTGCAGACAAATATAAATGTAATTTCTAACTGTTATTTATACTCAAATTATTGCAAACTTAAGTAAATAGCATATTAAAAATATAAATATATTATTTCAAATGAATATTAAAAAATTTTCTCTCTCTCTATCTCTCTCTCTTTTTCTCTCTCTCTCTCTTACAATCAGTTAAAGAATAATACAGAAGGAAGCAAAGTATTACGCTCGAATTCACTCGTCCGCGAACGAAGAAACGAAGAAACGAAGAAGCCAAAGTAACACAACGCGCAGACTCAACGATCGGGCATAACCTTTGCGAGCTGCAACCGGATGATGTCATGCTGAGTCTCCGCACGCACTATAGTTGGGGGGGGGGAAGAGGGATCCGTACTCGTATTACGGACGAGGTGAAAAATGAATATGATTACGGATGGCGAGGCATAGTCAAGGTCAATCGTCCTGCTGCAATTCATCGTACGTTGCATATACGTATTATAAATACACCTCAAACACGGACTTGAAAGAATGTTTGTTCTTTTTTTATTTTTTTTTATTTTTCTTTTCTTTTCTAGTTGTGTCTTTTCTCGTTTCTCAAATGACGTCATGTTGAAGATCAAGAGAGATAAAAAATTTAACAACAATAATAAATACAATAAAAAAATAAAAAATAATAATAAAAAAAAATTTAAAAAGGTACAATAATTAAAATGGAAAGAGATGGATGGATGGATAAATACGAAGATGGATTTTTGAAAATTATTGAAATATTTTCCGAGATATAAAAAAAAAGAAGTTGAAGATTCGGTAATTAACTATAAATTTATGAAAAGAAGAAAAAAGAAAAGAAAAAAAGGATAAAAAAAGATTGAAGTGTTTGATCTATTAGAAGCAGCAGCAGCAGACTCGTTGAATTCTCGATTCTTAGGAAGAGCCATTAAAAGACCATATATATATATATATGAGACTATATAATCGAGGTTACTATGTTCCTCGTGTGTTCGTTACAGTCGAACGAGCATGGAATATTTGATCCAATCGAATTATGCAAAACGAATTAGTTCCTTCAATGTTGTTTTTCTCATCGATTAAGATATATCTTAGAAAGTTTCTTATCCAATTCGGTGAAAGTTAGAATAATTTTCCGGTATATTCGTATTATTCCTATCATGTTAGATCAAGGGGAGTCTGTGTTCTACCATAAAGGAAATCACGGGAACACGTTGAGATGTTTTCTAGAACATCGTTTTTCTGTCGTGTGACATCCTTACTACACGACCGGCTTACTAACCTCTCTTTGTGTGTCTTTGCTTAGCGGTTCTGGATCGGGTGCATAAAGTCTCGCGAGAGAAAGCGTTGTGAAAGAAATCATCGTGGTTGTCTTCGAGAAGAGAAAAGAATGAGTTAAAAAAAAAAAGAAAAAAGAAAAGAATAGCTTATCATTATTCTCGACTATATGAAGGCAACTAAATTAATGAATAAATATTCCTATAAAGATAGAAAATTTAAAACAAAAGGAAAAAAAGAACAAAAAAGAAAGAAAAGATAAATAGCTTATATCAATCCTGTTTGAAAAATTTATATCTCGACTTATGACTAATTAAATTATCAAAATAATGGATGGGGATTACATAGATACACGGATACAACTGATATAATATATCTAAGAATCACAAATAGAAAATAAGAACAAAATTTGAAAAAAGTATATGAGTATGTATGTGAGATAGATAAAGTTAGAAAAAAATAAGTTGGAAAAACTAACATGAGAGATGTCTACATAAATAGGTATAATAAAAAAATGATTTTCTTTATTACTTCTATTACTACTTCTGTACAATTATCGAAGGCCACAGAAGCTTTCGTTTAATCAGTCAAAGTAATCGCGATGGCGCGAGCAGAACGAGTGAGAAGAACGTTGCGAGATGCACGGTGGGTAAGGTATAAGAAGGAGATAAAGCTACCGGTTCGTCTCGTTCCGTACTAATCATTCCTTCCAAATGACCGTGTTCAGGGGTAAACTGACCTGATAAAAGAGAGAGATGTTATCGCTGCACTGAGCCGTCACGGAATGGTTTTTAAACAAGGCAAAGTAAAAGATAAAGATAGAGAAAAAGTGAAAGAGAAAGAGAGAAAGAGAAGGAATGATGCTTTTTACGAACTGCTCTGGAATGTCAAAATGGGTAGTGAAAAAACCCCCGAGAAACGTATTATTGTTTTCCGTTTTTAACATTTAACCGTACTCTTCGTGTTAATGTATATGTATCATGTGTATATGTATGTGTATATGTTTGTTACTAGTGGTTGAAGCAAGTTGGAGTGCTTCGAAGTAGGCGAAAGAGCCTTTATTTGGATCGGCTTGCAGTGAGTAACGGTTTGCGAGTGAAAGGAACATTTGATAAGAAATGGCCGAGGTATATGTACCTGCTTCTCGATCTGTAAAGGGAGTAAGAGAGAAAAAGAGGAAGAGGGAGAGTAAAAGAGAGTATTATGTTTTCAACGCAACTGTAATCGAACTACATACCGATCGTTAGTTTTATTTATTTTATAAATCTTATTTTATAAATTCCTACGAATTCATAATAACAGATTGAGATTTGAATAGAATATTAAATTAATGTGAAATTATTATTATCCTTGAATTTTTTATTGAATTATCCTTCGTTTTGGAAACCTAATTACATACATGTATGTTGTATGCGTATCGTTGAATATCCTTGCTCGATACGATTACCAAGGTTAACTTTTTAAAACTCATGGGAATCGACCGATAGAGTAATTGACCTTCAAACTAGATCGTAAAAGTAGAATTTGTAGAAATTTCTTGTCAAACGATAACGTGATTCGAATGTTTAGTGCAAAGGTTGCTTTTAGATCTAACCCGTGTTTAAATATTAGATAACTTATCTGTGTACATTGGAATTTACTATGTCTTATCAACAATACCAAAGCATTTTTGGACTACTTGAAATGTATTTTATAAAAAAAGAAATAAAAATCAAGAAAAAGAAAATATGAAAATACATTTTCGAAGAAAAAAACAGACAATTATTGTTAGTAAGGTAAAAACGTTGAGAAAAATACAAAATAAATGAGATACCTCTCGGTATCATTAGACCGCCGCAAACAAAACTAACAAGCTGCATTTTCTTCTATCGCAAAGGGACAATGGAAAAATATATAGTATATAACTTAGGTGAATTAAGTTAAGAAAAGATGGAATATAAAAGACTTTTGTCACTATAAAAGATTTTTAATATTAATAAAATGTTTTCGAGACCTTACGTAAAATAACAACGCGTAACGGGAATTTGTTATAGAAAAAGAATGAGAAGAATATAACAAAAACTAAAAAATATATATATAATAAAATAAGAGAAAATAATAATGATAAAAAGAAAAGAAGAAGAAATGAAGGAGACAAAAAAAGTAAAAGAGAGAGAGAGAGAGAGAGAGAGAGAGACAAAGTGCATCTACGCGTCACTCGTTAGTTCGCTCGCGCACTCTCAGTATCGATTTTACGTATAACGTGGCTTTGACACATACATACATACACATATCATATATACATATATATATATATATATATATGTGCAGAGAAATGTAATATGCGTCGCAACTCGTTCCTCGAAATCAAGACGGAACGGGAAATGAGTTAAGCGTCGATTACAAGACTAGTAAATCTTGCAACATGCTTGTGAATCCAAGCTTGCCTCCTCCGTTCTGTATACATGTATATATTCATAAATATACCGTATAGTATCATTTGAAATAAAACTAACGTAAGAAAAAGAAAAAGAAGAAGAAAATCGTTAAATGTGTAAGAGGAAACACGCCTGTTATATTATAATTACATAATGAGATACTTTCTAGATTTCCTGGTGTAACATTTACAATTAGTGTTAAAAAAGTAATAGCTTGATTTCGATTAGCAGAAAAAAAACCATTAGTATTACGATTGTCTCTCACATATTATGTTTTTAAATGATCATCACATATTCATATACATTGCAGTTAAACATATCTTACATTGGTTAGTAAAGAATGGGGATAGAGGGGGAAAAAGAGAGTTAAGCAATACTGAACAAAAATGTATTACTGTCACGTAGTAATATAAAACTACTGATCACAAAACACCCAGTATATTATTTTCCACGTAAAGGTGCGATCGATCAATCGTTACCAATGCTAGACAAAAAACAGGCGAGCAAATGACCTTTCAAGATGAAACTCACGTTCAATTAACGTCGTTTTGATGTTCTCAAATTATATATTATACCCACGCAATACACACATGCATGCACACACGCACGCACGCACGTACGCACGCGCGCGAGCACACACACATACACACGTAATATAACATATTCAGATTTTACCTTTATAAAGGTCGGACTTGTTCTCCGCCAAAGGGGAAGAAGAAGAAGAAGAAGAAGAAGAAGAAGAAGAAGATCCGGAAATGATGTAAGTAGTCGTTTGCTCGTACGTCGTAGTAGTCGCAGTAGACGTAGTTGTTTCTAAAGAGGTTTGTGGGTCCTCCGTTTGAGCAAGGACATGCGAAAGAAGATGCGATAATAATCCTGCCCCAAGGAGAATCCTTAGAGTTAAAATCGTTGTGGTTGTAACGCCGCTGTTTCGAGTGTCGTTTTGACTACCCATTTTTCCTTCGTTTAAGAAGGAAAAGTAAAGAAAGAGGAGGCGGAGGAGGAGAAAAGGAAGTCTTGCTCGAGAATGGGCTATTTAATGAATTCCACCATTTTTCTTTCTCCCCTCACCATTTTCATCCTCTTCTTAAGCATCCACATTGTATAAATGAATTAATTTTTCTCTTGTTTTTTTTTTTAATAGAAACTTCCTCTTTTTAATTTTCAATTTTTTTCCTTTATCTTCTTTTTTGTTTTTACTCTTCACGTTGATGTATTTGTTTATACTTGCGGTGTGTACGTATACACACATATATATATGTTTCTTATAATCACGTGTCTCTATCGTCCGACTATTCCACGCTCGGAATCACTCGTTAAAGTGCATAATGATGTGCACTCTATACTTCCCTCTCTTCGTTATTACTGAGAGAAAGTTTGCGTCGCCTCATTGTCACTGCTAGGATAACGAGAAAAAGTTCAAAAGGTGTAAAACGAAGATTTATACTTTTTCTTTTTTTTATTGCCAAAAATATAAGAGATATGTATGTATAATACATTTATGAATTTGTAAATGAAATTTTATAAATTCAAAATAAAACCTTTTTTTTTGATATATCAAAAATACATTCAAGATTGGAAAGAAATTAAGATAAATGAATAAAGAAAGAGAAAGACAGACAGACCAGACAGAGTGGGAACAAAAGTTTCAGAGTCATGGACTTTCTCATGATGCTAAAAACGAAATTTCTAACTTCCTAGCGAGTCTCGATGAACGGATAAGATCGTTGGATTACGTTCGTTTGTTCGTTCATTTCGATGCAAAAAAGACGAGTTTCCTGACATCCTCGAGACTTCTAAAAGCTTCTCGATTCTCACGACGGCTCGGCGTGTGCGCTGGTACGTGCAAGAAAAAATAGCGTAAAAGAAAAAGAAAGAAAGATATATACATATATATAAGAGCAAAGGGAAACGAGGGAGGTGAAGAAATGCTTGTACTTATGTGTGGGGTACAAAAGAGAGAGAGAGAGAGAATATTATAGACAAGGAGAGAATAAAAACGAGCTGGAGTACGGTAAACGTGTTGGATGTAATTGCGACGAGTGCCTCGATTAGTCGGAATTATGCTCTCGATTGTCTCTCATCGAGGATATACACCAAACAAGAGGAGGAAGGGAAAGAAACTATAGCGACATCAGGTTCAACGTGACAGCGCCGGCAACAATTATTCGGCCCCTCTGCAACGCTTTAAAGCTGCTTGCTTCCCCTTCGTATTTTTAGTACATCAAAACCGGCAGCAAGAGAGAGAAAGAGAGAAAAAGAGAAAAAAGGGAAACAAAGAGAGAAAAAGGATGAACGTACGAGAGCACCATGAACAAAGCGTTATTCGTTGCTATCATCGTTGAAGATGACGAAGGGGTGAAGAGAGGGGCCTCCGCCATGATTGTAAGTTTTGAATTAAGCTTTCACGTTTCTTCTGTTTCCAGTTGATAATATCAATCTAAATTTTAATTTTTAAAAATATTTAATTTGTTACGAACGAAACGTGAATAAAAGTTTCTAACTCATTATTGATATGTAATCTTCACTTCTTGTCTCTCTCTTTCTCAACAAAAGAGCTTTATTGAGAAGTGCAAAGAAAAAAAAAAATCAATCTACGGGAAGCAGAAAAGAGGAAAAATAAAGCTTTGACAAATGGATTTCCTCGAATTTGATTTATAGGTTTAATCGAATGTTTCCGACGAGAGGATAGAAGAGAAAGGGAGAGGGGAAGGAAAGAAGAGTTCGATACTATAATACTAATTTACGGTGTACTGATTTTAATAGTCTCGTTCAATCGTCATTATGTTTGTCTGTCTGCCTGTCTATCTTTCTGTCTGTCTTTCTGTCTGTCAATTTGTCTGTATATTTAATACAATATAGAAAAAGAGAGACAGTTAAACATAACGAGATAACAGCATTATTCATCTACGAGGAAGAAAGATAGCAGAGGAATCAAAGGCGTGGAACGGTACCGAAAGCGTGCATTAAAATGCAAAAGGGGGCAGCATCGTTCGGATGTGGAAACTTGAATCTCTGCGAACGGAGCAACGGCTCCTCCTCCTCCTTCTTTTCCTCTTCTTTCACTTCTTCTTCCTCTCTTCATCGACGAAGGTCGAACGCGAGAGGAATCGTACCAACAAATACTTTTTTTTTCTTCTACTATTTCTGCTTCTTCTTCTTCTTCTACTATTTTTTCTTAGCATTGTCAAAGAAAAAGAAAAAAATGTAGAAAAACAAATTTGTCGCAGAAAAAAAAAAGTAAGTCATCAACGGTGACCTATACCAAGCGAGATTTTTACACTACCTTTAAAAAAAAAAAAATAGAAAAAGAAGGAGATAAAAAATGTTTATAGAAAAAAAAATAAATGAAAGGAGAAATCAAATGAAAAAAATATAAAAGATCCATGCATCGAAAGGAAGAAAGAGAAAGAGAGAGATCTAAAATCTAGTTTATCTAGTAGTGAAAATCCTGATGACTCAGCTCACAGCAAGAACGAGTGGACGAGTTACTCGCAACACTAACTTACGCACGCCATGCACACATACTACACACATATAACATAGGACACGAAATCCGAATGAGCAAGCACTCACACATACACACATATACACAGAATTGTGTTGCTCTTCTCTACCCAGAGAAGATTTATGCGTAGGTGTATGTTGTAAATACGTATAGAAATGCACATACACACGGATACATCGACCAACACGACGACGACTACGACGACGACCAACGACGAGAGCTCGACCCTATCGACGTTTCCCTTGCTAACTTCCGTTGAACGAAACTACACGAAACTCACAGCCAAAAAATAAACTATGTTATATTATTCATTTTAATTTACCTTGACTTGACGATCACGTTTTTAAAAGATGACGAATTTTTTATCGTTAAAAATAATTTCTTTATGAAAATCACAACCAAATGTAACGTGTAATTTAACGATTAGAAAATTGCCTCTTAAAATACTAATTTATCATTCAAATTAATCACAGCTAATTTTCAATGACCTAATACAATTGATTTAGTATATATATGTATATATATGTCACACATCATTTAAAGGAAATTTTTGAAAGATTCTTGACAACACTCCGGAGCTAAGTCCATTCTTTCAAAGCACTCAAGAACTCAAGTATCTTTTTCTTTCTCATTCTTGTTCTATATCTTTCATATATTCTTCTTAAAAACTAAAACTATAACGGATAAAACGGTCCAATGTACTCGAATGATCTATTTTACTATAGAATCGAATGAACCGATTAAACTATAATGAAAGAACCTTAAGCTTGATGGAAGAGGATAAATTGGTCGCCTATCCGATTCATCGACTGTTCCAACTTAACGATTCGGGCACGCTACGACCCCTCCTCGTGTATATGTATAGTACTATCGACCCTCGACCTCGAGCAACGTCCATCAAACGATTTGACTTCCTTGACTTTAGGACGATGGAATAATATACAGCATTCGATAAAGAAGAAGACAAAGAAGAATAAAAGGTACACGAATTAGGAAAGAAAAAAAGAATAGACAAGTTAAAAGGGTTGCGTCTTCTTAGAATGATTATATATATATATATATATATATCTTAGAAACGTATTACTCACTCACGAAGCACGACGCACAACAAACTAATTACACATGACGATATGACAGAGTGTTAGAAGATGGAAAAGGATAATAATAATAATAATAATAATAATAATAATAACAATTGTAATAATAATAATAATAATAATAATAATAATAATAATAATAATAATAATAATAATAATAAGAATTATAATAACAATAAGTAGAAATAGATGTGATGACAAAGGAAACGAGAAATACGCTCGAGCTAAGAGCTCGCGCTCGCTCGGCGTTCACGAGCACACTGCTCCTCACTCATGCACGCATGCACGCAACGACGCGACAAGCAAGCACACACCTCTTAACTCCGTCCACGCTCTTACCCTTTCTCTCCCTATCTTTCTCTTCCTCTCTCTCTCTCTCTCTTTCTCTTTATTATCAAGAGAATCACATCACCTATCTCACTCGTCGAACGAAAAACACTATTCTTACGTTTATATTTTGTCTTCTTTCCTTTTACTTTTCCTTCTTCTTCAACTATTTATCTATCTATTTATCTATCTATCTATCTATATATCTATATATCTATTTATCTAGCTATTTATCTATCCATCTATCCTTCTCTCTTTCTATCTATTTCCTACTATGTTTTTTTCTCTCTCTCTCTCCTTCTTTTCTTTTTTTTTGATTTTTGGAAGGAAAGAAGAGCGGGCGTCGTCGTTTAGCGTCACGTTCGGCCACGAACAAACACCGCGACGAGACTCTTCCTCGTGAACGAGCGAGGAGAACAACACGAGAGACAAAGTGAAAAATCGTGGAAAATCGATCGTGAAACTCGGAGGCGCGGCTGCAGTGCCGACCGAAACGACGTGCACACAGCTAGAACCCTCCCCTACCCCTACCCTTATTCCCTTATTCTCTCTCTCTCTCTCTCCCTTTTCGTATGTCTTTCTTTCTCTCTTTCTCTCTCTCACTCTTTAAACTGATCCTTTGTTACATGCTTTCTTACATTTACTTATTTACTGTTTCTTTCATTCTTTAAGATGAATCACACTAAATGGAAATAATTATTTAATTGATGTCTTCGATTCTTTCAATGAATCAATGATATTATCTTCCTATTTTTTTTCATCTTCTAAAGAACAGGGCACGTGACAATGTACGCACGATCATGGCTATCCGAGCGTGCCTTCTCACGAGTACGAACGCCAACGTAGAATGACGAGTGCTCACCAAAGAACCCGAGAGCAGCTGAAAACCTGCTGCCGATGGCCCGACAGTAACGTACTTATACATTTTTAGTGCCAGGTGACGTTTTATCGTTCTTTTCCTTCGCTTCGATTCGAAATTCAACTTCGTTTATTTTTTTCATTCTTTTTCAAATGTATACGTATTATATAATTTATTATTTTTTTCTGAAAATAACGAAGCAACAATCATCCTTAGAAACATTGAAATCACCACAATAATAGTTACAAGAATTCTTTTCGAATTCTTTTTAGTCAGAAGCCATGCTTGTTCTTTGTTCCAAAAATACGAAGGACTGCCAACTGTTCGTCCTGTTTGAATACGAAAGAAACCTTACTAAAGTCCGTTTAGGATCAAATTATCTCTTTCTTCGATCGCACCTTCGAGTAAAAGAAAATAATTCTTCATTCCGCACGTTCCTAACTCTTCTTTTCGAACATCGCATGTATTGCCTCCAAGCGTGTTATAAGTAGGTGAATTTGCCAATAGTGAATTCAACCAATGACGGCTCTCCAGGGAACCACGGAAAGAGGGGTGAGAAGTAGAAGTTACGCGAGGAAGTCCAGGATTGTAGTCTTCTATTTTGGAGCCACGATCATTTGATGTTTATTTAATTGAAAATATATCTGGGTGTATTTGTTATAAAAATATTTCCGAAATTGTAAAAATAGTTTTCATATCTTGTCGAAGAGGATATCACGGTTGATACATTTCATTTTGATTTGCAATGTATATTATTTTATGAAAATCAAAACATTTCTTTCTATTTTTACTTCATCTTCTATTTATATCACTTAAATTAATCATTGCTATTTTATCAATTACTTTAATCGATATCAAGCCGCTTTACCAAATCTCAGAGAATTATTATTTTCTTTTAGTGAAGTTCTAAATTTTGTTAGAAATACTCAATCGATAAATTGAAATTATCAATGATACGTGATTTAAATGTAGAAACTTTCTTTAACAGGTGTAAATAATATTGAAATCTTACTTATCGACAATCGAGTAAAAAAAATATAGGAAAAGAAATCTATTTTATCGACTGTTCGCTTCAGTCGATATACGAGAATCGTAAATACCAGAAGTAGTAAGAGAATTTTTGTTAGACTTACCTCCTTCGTCGGTCATCACTGAAACTGTTGTGGCAGGTCCATGGCCTTCTGGATTAAAAACTTGGAGAGAAACAAGGTATTGCGTGTATGTTTCTAAATTGTGAATACTGTGATTCTGGAAAACATTAGAATAAATCATGTATATATATATTCAAAAGAGGAAGTTTCATTTGAGAATAAAATTGATTTGAAAAGTATGTCAATGTTATATATTGTTTTCCAACTTACGTCTACTGCGGGATCCCGTATGTAGATGTCTTTCATTTCCATATTCGTTTTGTCTCGTGGTCTATATCCAATTCGATATCCAAGAAATTCTCCGTGTATGGTCTCACGACTAGGTGGTTTCCATGCCAAATATATAGACGTCGCCGATGTGTTGTACGCGCTGGTGATAAGGGGTTTACCTTCGGGAACTAAAAACAGAAGGCGCTATTTTCAAACTTGTGCTTCATATATATATGTTCGTTTATTTGTATATATATAATATACATATATATGTATGTAGTACGTAATCGTTTCGGCGCTTTATCGTATAAGAAAATTTATGGAAATATTCCTGGGTACATTAAAACTTCTTAGAGGATGGAGGCCACGCTCATTGGAAGTCTGCATTTTGAAATTTTCCACGGTCGACCATCCGCAAGAATCTCAATCGGATTCTAAGTTTTACCAAGGAATCTTTTTATAAATTTACTGCCTGGAACACTCGAGCTAGTTTCATCGTTGCAAATGGAAGTTTAATGGTCACAACGTTTGTAGCTTCCCTCCCTTTTATCGCAACAGCTCCCTTTTCTTTGGGCCAACTGGTGTACGTTTACGTTCGTATATATATACGAACGTACTGTAGAGAAATCTTTTCGCAATATCGCCAACTTTTAAGAAGTAAGTATTTTGTGAACATTTTACACGGACGTTAGCACCAAATGTGTTGTACAAACTAGAACAAAATTTTTCTTAATTAACACTTTTGTTCTCGCAAAGTAGTTACTCATTAAAATGTAATAAGAAAAAAAGAAAAAAAGAAAAATTTACGACAAATTCCTTTTTACTTTTTTCTTTTTTTTTTCATAACTTCCTCGTAAATTACTACAAGAAAATTAATCATAAATCCTTAGTACCAGACTCATTTTTTGTTTCCCCTTAATTTAAAAGATCGTACGATAAATTTTATTTCCAATGAATTCTCATAGAATGAAATCTTGCAATTAAGCCGATTAAATTCCGTTGAGAGAGGGAATCTTTGGTGCTGGGAAGGAGAGACAAGGTTTTCATGTAGAAGGAGGAGAGTGAAAAACACCTGCGTAATAATTCTCTTGCCAGGATAATGTGTTTCGTGGTCCCTTTTCGCCGAGAACGAAAGCAGAAAGCTCGTTGTTCCTGTCAGAACTCGGGGGCTGTTCGAAATAATTAGCGTCTGCATCACTTTTGAAACTCTCCGTCCTTTCCACACACGTGGGAAAGGGCAAGAGAGACTATATATATATATAACATGAATCACTTACACTCTTCCATGCGAAATCTACATACGAGTTGACTAACAACTCTCATTCTATATATGTATAATATACTATATATACATATATATATATATATATATATATATATATATATATATATATATGTGTTTGAGTGTGTATGGATATTCGCGACCATCACCAACGCTATGGCAGATGAGAAATTGTCGGAGAAATAATTTCAAGACATTTAATGCTCGCCGTACGTCACTGTGGCCGGAACTGATGTGAAACAACTAACCCACCGGCCGAGGCTTAATGTCCACGAGTAAACTGTTAATTGTGCGAGAGATTGTCATGAGAGAGAGAGAGAGAGAGATAGAGATAAAGTGAAAGCAAAGTTGACCAAGCGAAAATGGTATCGAGTTACGTGTTGTCTATGCTGAACGGAAATGTGTGGTATCCAAATTGACGTGAGTTCTTAATGAGACGTACAAAAGGTAATGTTCAGGAAAAGAGAAACAATTAGACTTGTGTAGACACACGCGTCTCAAATTTAACAAAATTTTCCACTCTTCTGTGTCTGTTTTGTGGTTTGTTATTAAGAAGTATTTCATGATACGTTGTTTTATCTTTCTTTCCACAATTTTATTATTAAAACTTCATGGATAATCTTAACACGAAATAAAATAAAGTTGTACTTTTTTACGGTTCATACTTTCAAACTTAAAAAAAAAAGAAAAGAAATTTTATAACGAATTAGATTATAATTTTCTTTAATATCGCATACATATCAGAAGATTCATTTTACTTTCTTCGCTGCTTTAATTATATATAAAAGTAAAAGAAAAAAGTAACGAAATAAATGAAAAATGGTAAGTGCATTCCATGGTTACAGTTACGGATTAAGGAATAAATAACCAGCGGATGAGACCAAATTATGACGGGTTCATATGCGACATTAGCATGGGTCAGGTGTTTGCGCGATAAGTAGAAAGTGATAAGTCTTTTAGGCGATTTCCGCTCGCCACTTCGCCGAGTAATTTAGCTCAGCGATAAATGTGAGCTACATTTTTTACCGACGCTTAATCTGCGTTAACTTATTATTACCTCGGCGGTGAGTTTATGACGGTAGTGGCGTTGGGTTTTATGCTTCCGTGATAAATTATCGGAGTACCGATTTTCTACAAAGCATGACGATGCTTTTAAAATGACCGAGAATAAGAGTTGAGAGGGGGGGGGCGGAGGGTATTGCTTCCTACGTGTTTCTCGAATCGTCAAGCTTAAAACATAAATGTAACGA
Organism: Polistes dominula; assembly: GCF_049000335.1. Taxonomy (NCBI): domain Eukaryota; kingdom Metazoa; phylum Arthropoda; class Insecta; order Hymenoptera; family Vespidae; genus Polistes; species Polistes dominula. The sequence goes on from NW_028301147.1 coordinate 8,120,491, forward strand.
ATAAAAGTCGGCGACAATTTTCCGGGATGTTATGTAAAATGTAATAATTGTTATGTAATAATATCGTGTCTTTGTTTTCTTTCTTTTTTAGAAACACAACAGTATTTTACAAATAGCCAATTCATATTTTACCTTGAGTACCTTATTATCGCGAATAGTGAGAAATATTCAAAATAAATCTTATTAAATGACGGCATTAAAAAAAAATGATAAACCATTTTTATTTGGTAATTTCTTTTAATTAGTAAAAAGGTAAAATGATTAACCATTTAAAATCATTTGGACTTTTTAAAAAATAATTTCGAATCGTGAAGCTTATTAATAAGAACTTTCGACGTATTAAATTTTTTTGTAAAAATGGTTGATGCTTTATTAAATTTTTTTCTCGATAAAACAATCAAAATTCTTTTATCCTTGCCAAAAATAATAATAACGTTATCGGAGATATTCTTTTATAAAAATCAGTAAGACGATCATGGATTCTCTCTTTTGGGTATCAGAAATTACCAACTAATATATATATATATGGAGGAAAGTAGATACCTATAGTGTGTTAGAACGCTTCTAATTTTCTAACGGTGCTTTTCCAAAAGGACGAGAGGGAACTTTTACTCGAATGCCACGTCGACGGGTGGGCCGATGGCTAATTGGTGGCTCGGTTGCGCTATATATTTATGGTGGACAGCCGAACGAGGTCCGTAAACGAGAACGAGAAGCGATATACGCGTATCGAAGCTGGAGCAAAGTGGTAGGAGAAGTTTCGTTGGTGCCCTATTGATCCGGGAGCGTGGGCTTTCATTTAAGCTATCGTGAATTCCCGTCGTCCTGTACAACGCACTACTCACACGTATATATGTATAGGTATATGTAGTATACTGATACATACAGAAATACACACACACACACAAATACACAAATAAATATATACATATATTTTGGTATGGACCCAATCTCGCTATATATCTTTCTTTCTCTTTCATTGTTGTACTGTGATATGCTTTAAACCTCTACTTTCTCTCGTAGCTTTGCAACCAAAGCTGATTCGAAACTGAATTAGATGAACGAGATCGAATTTGATGTAGAAACTATACGAACGGATTTTACGCGTGTTGTCAATATTGACGCATTGCTTTGTAAGCTAATCGACACCTACGAATATCGTTTTCATTTCGATCCTCGCAACGTCGACGATCACCAATCTACTTTATAAGCATGTCTAGAAAAATAACGGAAATGTTGCCCTATTTCTATGTTCGATTTCACTCAGAGATACGTTTCTTCGGGTGTGACATTTTGATAACTAACGGCAAATGCTCAGCAAGAGAACGTTTAGGTAATAGATATTGTATCTATGTTCACAAGATGAATGTAACGGAGAGAGAGAGAGAGAGAGAGAGAGCGAGAGAAAGAGAGAGAGAGAGAGATTCGCGTGTATATCATAGTTCCAAACTATTTAAACGTTAAACAAAGAGCAGTAGCATATATATTATAGTAACAACAGTATTGACATTTACTAACAAACATCTTCGTTATACTCGGTTTATTCATTGAAGCCTTACTTCGATCTAGTAATCAAAATAATATGCTTTTAAGCTTCATCCTATTTCAACCCGATGAATTTATTGGATTTATGCTAGTTAGCTATCTACGAAACAAGATAACCGAATATCAAATAAACTCATGTTATTCCTTCGATTATTATGAGCGTATGGAAAATTTACAAATGGCTCAATTATGTATATCTCTTTCTCACTCTCTCCTTGTCTCTCTCTCTCTCCCTCTCACACACTTTATTGAATAATTTCCCCATATTATGTATTAATGAGAGAGGAATAAATGAATATTCTACGATTATTACAAACATATCTATAACTGTCGATAATTATTCTAATTGTTTATCAACCTATACATATGAACAATAATAGTAGTATAATTGTAAATGATTCTCTAACTTTGTCTTATTACTAACGAAATAACTTTCTTATGATTCTCGATCGGTTAATAGCAAATCGATCTGTTTGAGTTTATACAAATGATAAAGAGAAATACAAAGATAGATAGATAAATAGATAGATAGATAGATAGAGGGAGAGAGAGAGAGAGAGAGAGAGAGAGAGAGAGAGAGGAACGGAAAGGGAATGAACTGGCTTTTTCACATATAGACGACACATTTCGGATGACAGTCGTCGGGGTGGTATTCAAATTAGTTATTGACACAAGTACACGCAATTCCAGGACGATACGAGGGCATTTGTTCGCCAATGCGGGTCAGTCTCGATAACTAGATAATTATTCTCGTCTCACGTGGTACCATAATGAACCTACCGCACAATGTACACGCTCTCACGTACACGTTCATGTCCATACCCCTTGCCTCCTCCTCCTCCTCCTCCTCCTCCTCCTCCTCCTCCTCCTCCTCTTCCTCCTCCTCCTCATCCTGTCCTATCTCCTCCAATCCCTCTACACCATTCCCTTTTCCCTTCTCTCATGTGCACCACCAGTAGCAGCATCACATCGTACACGCATCCTCGATAGCTCGCACGTATGCGTACTAGCGTTCGTTCTCGTTTAATAGCTCTGATTCTACATTCCCTCGTATTCGACAATGCACGGGGTCGGCTGCATTTCCGCGTCCCAATTCGCCAGAAACGCTAAAAACGAGCCCTGATTGTGAGTTTAGAGCGACTATTACGTTAGCCACGTGCACGTCCCCTAGATTTACAGTGTCATCAAAAGTGTCGTCAAAATGTGACGAGAGCGAGCGAGAATATCGTGCCTCGCATAATGCTTTATCCGGTGATTCGACGTCTCTTTCTTTCATACACATATACACACATACATACAACCACACTTTTCTCTATCCTTCTATTCCTTTCTTTCTTTATTATTTTTTGTTTGATCTTTTATAAAGTATGCATTAGTCGAACGAAAAAGTGTGTGAAAATCGAGGAAATCATTGCAGCATAAAAAGAGCTGTAGAATATCGCACCTTCTATTGATATATTTTTTCTTTAGATAAACGAGAGAATGCTATATATTAAATCCAATCCTGTACGAATAAGTACACATTAAATCCTCGTCCAGCGTTTTCCGCTTCGTCGCTTCTGGATAACACGATGCCAATGTCCGATAGACGAACATGATTATTCTGCGTGCTTTCTTTATTTTTTTTATTACTCCTAGTTAGCCCCATTAACGAAAGGAAAATAAAACGTATGTACATAACGCTCGAGTTATTATCGATCAGAGAGAATAACTGATAATTAATAAGATAGATATTCAAAAGGATAGATAAGAATTATTAGTTTTTTTTCTGATTTCAAGATGAAACGTTTGAGTATTTATTTGTTGAACATGTGTGACTTATCTTTTTTTGTTTTTTTTTTTATTTCGTTTAAACCAAACGAAACACGTCGTCAAGAGGTAATAGACGTTTTCGTTGTTGTTATCGTCTTTGTATTTGTCCTTTGTCGCCGTTCATTCTCAGCTCATTTCTAAGCTGAGTTGTATGGATCTACGCCAAACTTCTTGCAAGCTTTCATTTCTTCTTGCGATCAGGCTGGAACGGATGGCGCGTCGTTACAGCGATAAAACGGAAATTACGCTTCTTCTGTGTTACCCTCGAAAAAGATCGCAAGAGAAAAAAAGGGAGAGAGAGAAAGAGATGGCACGTATGAGAAAAAGATATAAAAAGATGAAATTCGCGTTTTCTTATATTTTTCTCGAGCATAGAGTTTTTCAATAAAAAATCACTTCGTTGAACATCAAAAGGGAAGAAACAAAAGAAGAAACTAAAAAAAAGGAGACATTCCAATTTATCACTAACCACCGAGAAAAGCCTCGAGAGTATTAGAATATTTAAAACAAAAGATATAATGGAAAATAAAAAAGAAAGAAAGAAAGAAAGAAGAAGAAGTAAAAAAAAAACTGTAAAAGAAAAGAAGAAAGATCGAATGCGAAAGTAATAAATAAACGTAATTAAATTCCTTGGATTCCTCGAGTATCTCTCCTCGTTTTTCTCTTTCATTTCCTTTCTTTCCAAATGTAATACTGTAGTACACGATGTAGAACGAAGGGAAGATGGGAGGGGGGCTAACATAAGTATTAAAAGGGCGCGAATCTTCGTACTAAAGAGAAAGGGCCATCGTGAACATTAATTAAAAACAACGAGGTATACTCGATCGAACGATAAATCTCGGCCGAGCTTCCTCAACGTTGTCTTCTTTCTTCAAGCTCTTTTCGAAATTCTTCTCCTCCTCAACTTCCTCCTCTTCATCTAATTCCAGTCGCGCAGAATTGCCTCTTCGTGCACGACCAAGCCGCTAATTGTCCTAACCCACGATCGGTACACAAGGAATTTAGGTCGAACGAGAGAGGTGGACGAGGGGGAGCAGGAGGAGAAGGACGAAGGGAAGAATGGTTGTGCTCACGTACGTTACAGAAGCACCCAAAGCACTGGCAAACTTTGTCAGCCATAGGAACGATGAACGAATGAACGAACGAACGAACGAACGAACGAACGAACGAACGAACGAACGAACGAACGAACGAAATATGCAGGTGGATGTCGTTGAATCCTGCCTGCGTTTACAGAATTTATAGGGCTCGCGCGTACGACGGCTCAACCTATTTTCTCTCTTTCCCTTTTCTGCTCATCCCATCTCTCGTGGGGGTGCGAGACTGTAACGTCAAGTGGAAAAATAAAGAAAGAAAGAACAGAAAAATGAGAAAGAAAGAGAAGAGAGAGAAAGAGAGAATAAAGGTTAAAAACGTTAAGATATATGAGAACAAGTGAGAAAGAAAGTGCACACACCACTCTCGCGTCTCACTGCAATTAGTGCCTCTTTAGTCACGGGCCCTGCCAACAACCTGGCTTGCGCATGCGCGCACACGTGAAGGACCGACCAGACTAACTACTTTTAACCTTCTTCTTCTTATTCTTCTTTTACTTTTCCTCTCTTCCTCGCCCTTCGCCACTTTCCTTCTATCTCTCTCTCTCTCGCTCTCTCTCTTTTTTTTTCTTTATTCTCACGTTTCTCCAGGCGCAAACCCGTTTACTTTACGCTACTAATGACCGAAGAGCGTGAGTCATTTAATCCGTCTGCGAGGGAGGATTTGCGGAGTCATTGCGCACCTGCTCACAGTCTCTGTAATATGAAGTTCGTTTTTGGTACTACCATCTCTCTCTCTCTCTCTCTCTCTCTTCCTTTCTCTCTCTCTATCTTTCTTTTTATTTTTATTTTTTTGTTTTATTTGTCATTTGCAGACGATGAAAACGTTTAATCAACGATTCAAGAAAGAAAGAAAGAAAACTAAAGAAAAAAAAATAAAGAGGTTCTAACGAGAGCTAAGAAATTCTTTAATAAAGAACGGAAAAGCAATTATGATCGAACAAAAAGACGTACTCTCTCTCAAGGTGATAATGTAGTAGGATGCTTGACTCGGCTTGCTGCGGCCCATTGCGTTTACTGCTGCCACCCGAAAGCTATAGACCGTAAACGGTGTTAGATTTTCGATAGTGTAAAATGTTGCGTTTGTCGATGTCACGATTTCTTTCATTTTGTCCCATGAACCATCCTCGTCGACTCTGTAAAGAAAAGAAAATTGTTAAATAAAACAAACACACAAAAAGTAGAAGGATGTTTGTTTAAAAAAAAGGAAGAAAAACAAAAAGAAATGTACGTTCGAAGTAGGAAAGTATTTTTTTACAGAAAATGCTCTTCAAATTTTACGAGTTGGTATAACAGGGAAAATATCCGTTTTTTTTTTTTATGTTAATAATTGGTCATTCTTTGCTTTTACTGTTATTTAAATATTTTTTAAGTATTAGAGTTTTAGAGAATTTACTTTAATAGTTCAATACCTATTAAAGTAAAAATAATACCAAGTAGATTTGTCTAAAAATAACATATCTATTAATATACCTGAAATATTAAACAATTTAGATCTAATATTTTATTAGATGAAAATATTTAACTCAATGTCATCACACAGAACTTTAAAACAAATATATTTTAGTTTAAATAATTCAAGATATTAGTAAAGAACATTAAAGTGATCGGTATACCTTAAATGATTGATAATTAATCGAAGGAAATGAATATTGTATTCTAAAAGTACAGAGTATAAGTTCGACGTACCATCCTCTTCAAAATTCAACAGTAAACTAACTTATTGTCCTCTATGAAAGTTCTTTCATTGAATGTTGTTTATATGACTTTCCAAAGAAATAACAATAACATATTGCGAATTTTTATTATTTAAGCCTTGGAACTTCAGTTTGTAAGCATAATTCGTTCTAGAAATGTGCTCGTAATTCAAAGCACTCGTATTGGGATCTCTGGCAGGGGCGTGGCTTACCCTTGCGGCAAAAATATGAACTAGCCTTTGTAGGTTACTATGCATTACGTATATAAACAAAATAGAGAACGTTTATAAAATTATCATTTTTTTGTAATTAAATTAAATAATATCTTTACAGGTATCTTTAGAGCATTTAAATAAAATTGCTAATACAGCGTAAGATAAATTCTGCTTTAGCTTCATATAAGTTATCAAAATCATTTCTCACAAGTCAAATCTTGAAGATATTTTGTGTTTTGGTCGTACGGTTACGACTAATTTTTCCAGTAAATTCAATACTTCAAAAGTAGAAATACTAGTCAGTGTATTTAATTCTTCTTTTGATGCAATTAAAGAGAAGAATTTTAGGATCATTAAGTTACTTTGAACTTGTATCCCTATACTTTTACATTCTTTTAAGAATAATGCATTTTTTTTAGTAGAAATTGATATTGTCTGAGTTTCATTACAATTTAAGTTATTACCAATTTCTTTTTCTTTTCATCGTCAACTTTTTCTCCTTCATCATGTTCATCACCTTCTTTTTCTTCTTCCTCTTGATCTTTCTTCTTCTTCCCTTTTTTTTTTCATTTAGATTCAATTTTTCAATATCATTAACTGTCACTAATTCTTTTTTTAATTGATCTTCTACGTATTCTTTCTTCTCGAGAATCTATTTGATCTACAGGACAAGCACATTCTTTGGATGATCCTAAAAGAAGATTTTGACTAGGAATACTTATTTTTTTTAAATGAGATCGAGTTGAATCAATAGCTATAACAACACACAAAAACAATGGAAGCATGAGTAAATTTATCAATTTACCAATTTATAATAACCAGAAAAAATAATTGTTGAAAATACTTACGTGAAGGTAAAAAATCATCTTTAATAAAATAGAGGGAATAGACTCTCATACTGGAAGTTATACTTTTTCCAATTTTAGCGCTCATACCCAAGTTATATGTCTATCAGTCATTTCTTTATCACCAAATTTGTTCATTTGTTAAATTGTTTTTTATGAGGTGGAAAATGAAAAAATCTAATTTTTTCATCACGACAAGCTTTTTTTATACAACCAAATACACAACAATACACTTTACTTTTATTTTTTCTTGCTGGCAACTCCATAACAAAAAAAATTCTTTGCAACAACTTTTTAGTTTACCGATACTAGTATTATTTTTAATTTTACTTTCAATAATAAATAAGCAAGTCATAAAATTAAAAATGTATGTAAATATTTTTATATAAATATCGTGTAGTTGAAATCAGCTGTCAGCAATTCGGCACATATACACTAATTTTGAATTTAGCCATCAGATAGCGTATTCAAGTTCTAGAGATCCCAATATCAAAGTGAATTTCAGTCATAAGAAATACGTAATGAAGATGCCATATGAGATACATAATGGGCCTCGATGCTTAATGCTCAGATAGTCAGCGACAGTTTATCTATTAGAGAGTCTGTTAGAGTTGGTTGGTGAAAGTGAGTATGTAACATCCGAGTACTACGAATGGTCTGTATTATTATCCTTATCTGTATTATTATCCTTAACGAATATTTGGTTAAAAATGTTTATTATATATGATGATAAAAATGATTATTTCTAAGTGAATACATATAGATTTTCAGAAATGAAATATTTCTGATTATATACATACGCCCATAATATATAATTATGTAGGTAAATAGAAATTAGTTGAACAAAATTGTTGGGATTAGTCGATATTATCTCATGGTTAACGTATATCTAATCGGGACTATAAACGTGGAATGTTAATTTGATTTGACGGTTCCGTGGATCGATGTTTCATATCGACGCACGCGCTTCTCGTGAGATAATAATCAACGTTTATCGTTTGCTCTAAATATATAACAGCGAGCAACGGTTGACCTCGGTGCCTACCGTACTATCGGTCGAGTTTCTGTTTACGTTGACGTCGCCTGTTAAACCAAATGAACATTGTAGATATTTATGCATGTATTCGATGTAATGTATAGGTATGTCTGTGTGTATTGTTAGAATAAATACAGAAAACGACTTATTTCTGTTACTTTTTACGAACTATGTATAAACATATACACATATACACACCTTCGCTTCTTAAGGGATTAAAGAAAAACATACGTGTTAACAAAGTTTACTTAAGCATCATTAAAAAAGTTACTCATTTGTTCTATTTGTATGTGCATGTGTGTGTGTGGATGTGTCTAGTGTTGAAATATCGATCGATCGATCGATCTATGTGATAACATTTGAAGGACGAAAAAGTGGACGAGAAATTACTTCCTCGTTCTACTGGTCATTTTAGATTTATGTTTCCTCGTCGATTAGATCCGTTCAACAAGAAAGTTTACGTTTCGACTTAGAATTAGTGTGAAGTATCATACATAGAATACGTAAGGTAATGTATGGTATGTTACGAGATGGTTCCGATCGTTTAAAACAAAACGGAGGTTCTAACGGCAGGCGTAGAATAATTAGCGGTCGAGGAGCCAACATGGTGCAGCGACGGATTTTCCGATTCGTACACCCACGTTTTGTCCTAATTAATATAGGTTATTAATCGCCGGGCGATCTGTTACGGAAAGTTTCTGCGCAGCTGCGGTTCGGATAATTGCCGCAGTTTGCATCTGATAGTAGTAGTAGTGGTGGTGATGGTAAAGGTGCTACTATTAGTAGTTAAGAGAAAGAGAATTTGGAGGAGTGGGGAAAGGGTTTGCAATAGTGGAAGGAGGTTTGATTCACTCTTTGGTGTCGCACGTATGTTATTTGTATTTTATGTACTTACTAGCAGATAATTTCTAACGTTCCGAAAATTAATGTAAAAACTTCACTGGTAACGTAGCAATTATATATCATTACTTTTCTATAATAATTATTATCGTTAAAATTATCTCTGGTTATCTGTTTAATACGTTAAAGTATTGTCGATTCTTATCAGTTTTGAAATAAGAAAAATAAACCAAAATGTACAATTATTTGCGAAGATAAAACGTTTTCTTATTGTTTTGATGTTCTTAATATCCATCTTAAAAAGTATGCGTTGGAAGTATATTCTGTAAATTATATTATACCCACTGTAGTTGGCATTTCTCTTCTGATCATAAAATAAACTTCGAAAGAGATAGGTGGTATTCTCGTCGATATGAGAATTACGTCGAAATTCTAACCCATCTACGAGGAGAGGAATGTTGATGTAAATGGGAATGCGAGTAGATGGGTCGATTTTAGAGAATATATATAAATATATAAACGTAGACAGACAAATAGATAGAAAAAGAGAGAGAGAGAGAGAGAGAGGGAGAGTGAGAGTGAGAGAGATAGAGATAGTAAACTGTGTGCGTTGCACGCGTCTCAGGAGAGAACGATGACATAAAAAACGAAGTTGTGACTCGATTCCAATTAACCAGTAAAATTCTAGCAACAAGCAACGTTTCGAGAGATTCAAAATCGTTGCTTGTTGCTTGCTCGACAGTAACTTCTGTTTGCTTAATATATATATATATATATATATATATATATATATATATATATATATATATATATATATATATATCATATAATGAAATTAATATAAATAATATAAATATAATGAATATATAATGAATATATATATTAGGGTGAGTTAAAAAAATTTATTATTTTTTTTTTTTACAAGTGCCACGGAAAAATGAGTTGCTAGACACCTTAAAAAAATTTTTACCAAATATGAGCTCTTCATTTCAATAGGAAGATCCTAAAATCATCAAACTTTCATGTGTACTGATTTCTGTCTCTGAATATCTTTTGAACGCTTAATTTAATCGCCAAAACATAAGACACCATTTTTATAGAGCAGTTAATTTCCTACAAAAATTTTTATTGTACACTTTTGAATAGTCATCTATTGTCGAGTTATAAAATTCATAAACAAAAATGAAATTTATCTAAAAATCATCAAATTTAAATCTTCAATATCATTCAAATGGTGAGGTTTACGGAAAAAATATAAGATACCTTTTTTGTAGAACATTAAATTTCCTACAAAATTCGTCTTGAACATTTTTCTGTACAATCAATAAATAATGAGGTATGAATTTTAATCTATTAGACTGAAAAAAAAAAAAAAAAAAAATAAAAAACTGCAATGCGGAGGATCTTCCTATTAAAATTAAGAGCTCATATTTGGTGAGAATAGTTTTAAGGTGTCTAGCAACCCATTTTTCCGTGGCACTTGAAAAAAAAAAAGTCATTTTTTTGACCCACCCTAATATATATATATATATCACGAGACTATAATTTGATCTCAATCAACAGAAAAAAAAAGGATATGAATCTTCATAGACAATAGCAAAAAATATATTCGAAACAAGGTTTATTTGTATTCATATATCACTTTAAATAAATATATACGTATATCGAAACGTGACAAATTTTTCTAATAGATAATTTATTAATCTTCTTCATAAAATATTTTCACAAATTTTCATAATAATGGTTATAATATTTAACGCAAATATATACTTAAAAGGAATGATAAGAAGGAACAAAAAATGAAATAATTAGTAATAGTTTCTTAGTCCAGAATAAAGGGACAAGTAAATGCAGCAGCTTTTACACGGCGATCGAAAGTTTCTTAAGTGCTTATTCTGTAGTAAAAGAGGAAGGAGGAAAAGAGAGAAAGAGAAAGCAGAAAGAGGGGATAAATAGGAAAAAATGTTGGTTGAAAAAGAGAAAAGAGAAAGAAGAGGGTTCTTGCTTTTGGAACGAATGGTCTTTTGCGAGTTCTTGAAATTTCCGTCGACGAAATTTACATGGCAAAGTGGGCTTTCTTTTCACTTCCTTCTTGTTTTTTTTTTATCTGTCTCTTTTCTTTCTTCCACTTCGATAAGCCAAACAAAGGCAGCAACCGATTCTTTTTCTCGCCTATGGAACGTAATGGAACCATGGAAAAGAGAAGAAATCGTTAAATATGTAGGTAATCAACATAGATATTTCGAAAATAATTTTGTAATGTTATGGCCAAGCTATCAACAAAATATTTGCTTCCTTCTTATTGTGGATGGTCATGAATTGGTTTCATTACGTTATTGTGGGACCAGAATGGCGTTGTTTATAGATCCCGGATACGATAATGGATGGTTCATGATATATAAAATCTGTGTTTCCACTAGATAATAATAAGGAGGACAATACTCTCGCGAATGTTGCTATAGATATGACGTATCAATGGAGCTTGATACGTTGTTCGAATCCGAAATGATGAGATTTGTATACGTAGCACAAAATATTGAATACATGTGTATTTAATATTAAAAAGAGATTCACACACATAATGTCTTTTTAATATTAAATACACATGTATTCAATATTTTTTAATATTTTGTGCTACTAGGGTAGTTTTTAAATAAAAAATACATAAATACAAATAAAATCAAAATTTCAAAAAAGAAGAAGAAGAAAAGGTGGTAAATAATGAATAGTAACTTTTATCAGAATTTATTTGTTCAAATTCTAAATAAACTTATCTGTAATAATAATATATCGTGAGAAAAGGAGTTTTCCTTCTCTTTCTTTCACTCTTGTTTCTAATAGGATGAACTGTGAAATATTATTAAACCGCTAATATATATATAACTCTCAAGAGTTCGAAACAAAATTCGATACACCAAAAGTTTGAGTACCACGTTACAGGCTGTTTTTCATCGTTGATATACGCCGTATAAATACGAAGCCCAGCTCGAGGCAATGGCGTTCTACACGAAAACACATCGCCAGAGATATGGCATTTTTTCTCGACGAATTGTGTGACGTTGGCACAATAAACGAACGAACGAACAAACGAATGAACGAACGAACGTACGAACGAATGAACGAATGAACGAACGAACGGGTTTGTAAAGAGAGAGAGAGAGAGAGAGAGAGAGAGAGAGAGAGAGAGATAGCGAAGAACGAACAAGAGCAGAGAAAATTCACACGCGATCACTGGTCGCGACTTGGTTACATGTGCGTGTGAACGTGCGATACGTTGAACTATGTTTAACGAGGAAATTACGTTACACGTAATATCGCTTGCAGAGAACACCATCTAGTGTGTTAGGCGTGCTACATTAACGTGCGTCGCGAAATTAATTAAGTTATAAGCGGTTTAATGGGAATCCAGTTATCTCTTTGATTGGTCCTTTCCGCTACATCGTCCTTCTCCTTTGGATCTATTCCTACTCCTTACCTATAACGAGCTTTGTAACATACAAACACGTGTGCGCCTAATTTCTCCTTCACTTCCTCCCTATTTCTCATCTTACTTTCGATGCTTCTTCCTTAATCGTTTTACGTTCGAGAACTTTGTAGAAATAGGGAAAGTGAAATAGTGTTTATAAATGTGTTTATATGAGAAATAGATGAAAGGTTAAAGCTTTAATTAGGAGAAGATTAGCTTTCGAGATAATTAACGTTTTCTCCAATAATCGAGCTAATATTCTTAATTAGTCGGAGTACTTTTATATAGTTACAATAATTAAAACAATGTCCATATGAATTGGTTTATCTTTGATTCGAGTGATCGGATTATAGTCATAATTTTTCCACATTTATCACTCCTGAATAAATGAGATGAAGAGATGAACAAAGTAATTATTCTATTTGATGCTAAATTAGAATAGGGATGAGGTATATCAAAACGATGTATGCCAAAACGTCAACGTTTTAGAGTTTTTATATTGTAATAACGCGTTCTTTTTTAAAAAAAACGAAGCAAAAAATAACAAACAAAAAGAATAATATTAAAAAGAAAACAACAGAAATAAAAGGACTCCTTAAAAAATGTATACAATCGGCAAAGAAAGGGTTTATCATTCTTGAAAACTTTTTCAACAATTTTTATATTTCATCATTCTCCATCCGTCCTTGCTTGTTTGCTTCGATGGACAAACCGCGTCACATTATTTATAATCAGTCGACGAAACGCGATCACCCGATGCAATATTCGAAACTAAAATGATATTTATGTAAGATTTATTTAAATTTAAAATATAAGTATTTATTATAATAGAACAAATGTTTAATATAATAATAAAGAGATAGAAAAGATAAGAAAAGTAAGTAACAATAGTTAGAATCTTAAGTACACTCGTATTACACTCTTTCATTCACAAATAGTCGCACCGAATCAAGAAGGCGAAGACCGCATTCTTCGCCGCGCTTATATACACATTCACCTCACCAATGGTCCCAATCACTTCCGTCAATCATTCTCGAAATCTCCAGACTATTCCCGACCGATTAAACAAAAGACCTTTTCCTGATTTCCGGTTCGGGAATATTCGAGAGACTTCGGGGTGCACGCTCGCTTTTCTTTCTTACTGGACACACTCATATTCATACTGCTGCATGCACTCACACTTATACCCATATCGCTGCGCGCACTCACACTCATATCCATATCGCTGCGCCACTCACACTTATACCGATATCGCTGCGTGCACTCACACTTATTTATACCGATATCGCTGCGTGCACTCACACTTATACCGATATCGCTGCATACTCTTACACATCTTTCACATTCATCAATTGTTTTCACGCTCACCATACACTCGCACTCTTCGTCTTTCTCTCACTTCACATTTATTTATCTAGATTTTTCTTTTTTTTTAAATTTAACTGCTTGTAAGGAAAAAATAATATTAACTCGTTCAAAACTAATTATTTTTTCCATTATAAATTCATTTTTTCTTATGAAGAAAAAACTGTGTTTTATTACGTTAGAAAACCACTCCATTCTTCTCTTTTTTTTTTACTTTTAACGTAACATCTGCGTTGGAACAAGAAAGTCGATGTGTATGAAATATTTAAAATCACCTTTACCAATAGGACCAAGAATAAGAATGGGAAAAAGGAAAATCGATGAGAACGATCAAAGTTGAAAATCGTGAGCTGTCATGGTTCTTTTTCCATCTAATTTATACGGATTAGTATTTTCTTGAATATGGTTGCAAGATCGCGCCACTTATATATTTCATTTTACATTTTTTTCTCTCTAAAATTATCACGATAAAATCAGGAAAACGTCGACGAGACAATGACGTTCTTTTGAATGTAGAGGGCACCGTGTTGCATCTACCGTCTTTAGTGAATTACTCTTAATTAATCTTGTGATAACGAAGATTCGTAAAGCTTTTGGTATCTATGTATACATGTATATATATATACATGTACCAACGTGAGATGTATGCAAGTGAGTGAGAAAGAGAGAAAGAGAGATAATCCATCCAACTACGTTGACCGCGATCGTCGTAATTATTTATGCCAGCTTGGAATACTAAATTGGGCTAAATTATCGGTACACGGAGTATACGTATCAGGTCATGTTCCTCGAGCTACCAGGACGAGATTAGCAAAACGTCAGTGTCTGATAGTGCCATTCTGATTGAGACCGACCGCTGACTCCATTTTAGCTTTATCTTCCTGCAATGGCTATTTCCGGAAGATGAATTGGACTTTTCAAGGTGTACGATACGTCCACATGTGTATATACACATTGTGCATTATACACCAATTCTAGTATGTTCAATTTTCAATCATTACTTTTCTACTTATAAATTTACTTTTTTTCTTCTTTTATTATATACAATATTTATTTTCTAATGTATTTGTTTGATTACTACCGATTAGTTCTTTACAAAAAGTAGTAAAATATCTATTAAAAAGATACGTAGGTGTATTATATAATTGATAACGTGTTAATAGAGACTATTCAGAATATACACTTAATAATCCTATATGTACGTTCGATAAATGCAAGGCATAATTGATACGTCCTACTATATACGTCATAATACCGACTTAACAGGTACTTTGCTAATAGCTTTGTTAGCTACTATTACTAACACCACTACCATTATTACTATTACTAACTTCACGTATACATCCAAAAGGTACTGCGTACCTTCCTGATTTATTCTACTTTCTTTCTCTTCTCGTTCCGCTGTACGAATTTAACAGAAAAGTTACAACGACGTCGCATTTTCGGTCGAACAAAGGGTCGAACTTTCGTTTCAATCCGCTTGTCGGGCTAATTCGATCTATAGGAAAACTTTATTTCGCGACTAAGGTAAAATTCAAGCTGGGCCCGTCCTACATACATACATACATACATACATACATACATACATAGTTTGGTAGGTAGGTAGGTAGCTACGAGGAAAGTGACTTTGCCATTACTAGCTATCACCTTTCGTTTTAAAGATCGTAAAACGTTCTTTAAGATTAATTGTAAGAGAGCAAGAAAGAGAAAGAGTATCATCAGATGGTGTATCTATCTATACGTATCGAGTTTTAAGAAAAATGCTGTTTGAATTTATAATTCAACTAGGGGTGCCTTGCCACGCGTTGCTGTGGCTCATAATCAGTCCGATACACACGTCTTTAAGTCAACGAATTACCTTATACCGCCATCTGTTAGAATCTTATTAAGCTAACAGAGATAATCATGACTCTTTGTTAATAAACAAATAATTCGCAATAAAACAATATTGCGATTATAATTTGAGATATAAACTATCCTATCTTTCAAGTTGGATAAAACTGCACACAGTGTGCAAAATTTTATTAAAATCGACTCAGTAGTTTAGGAGTCCATTGCGGACAAACAACGTGACACGTAATTTATATATATTAAGATAATATCTCACTCTCTTTCAAAAAAAGCCACGTATTAACAAATTCAAACTAAACTATTATTTTTACGTTAAAACTGCAACAAATACGACAATAAATGCGTTAGCACTAAATTTTATTTACCTTTTTAAAAAATATTATTTTAAGGGCAAAATATGGTACACAAGTTACAGGACGAATCACAATATCGATACCCCGACATTGATTGAAAATTTGGAAAGACTAAACTCTCTTTCAAGTTATACAGAGGAAGTGAGATTTTTTCAAAAACATCCAGTAGATTCGTGGAGTTTCAACATTCGACTCTGGACTCGTTCTCTTCTCATACAACGGAACGGAAATCAAAAATCGTGTAACGTTGGAATACGTTGATGTTATTCGAGCTGCCATATGACGGATAGCGTGAATCGACGTACCAGAAATGTTCAAAATATATCGTCGACGCGTTTACCATTTCAACAATGACGAAATCATTGCGCGTACTCGCGTACAAACAGAATCTGTCGATATCATTCGACAAGCGCTTCTATATTTTAAAGTGAGCGCTTGACATAGTGTTACAGGAATAGAAGAAGAACGAGAGATACCGTACACAACTAACACATTTGTATTTTCTAATATTTGGCAGTTTGCGTCAACCATCTGTTTCCGTGATTCATTGCAAAATAGTTGATATTTTATTCCATGTACAGGGAGACGTATAAAATTTTACAAGTTGAAACAAAACATGAAGAGAATTATTAAATTTGATTGAATAATTATTAATAAATCTATCTAATTACTTTCCTCGAAAATATTCCAAATTATTTACAACGAGCAATACGAATTGAAAGAAAGCGATTTTAAATATTGTAAATAGAATGTCAATAATTTTAACGTCACGTTACTTTCTTTTTACATGAAGATGAAAATATGTCGAAAATAAAAATAAAGGAATAAATGATTTAAAGGAAAAAATGTATATATATTTGTGTGAAAGAGAGAGAGAGGGAGAGAAAAGGTTGAGATTGCGGGAAAAAAATTTTAACGCTGAAACGTCACGTCATGATTACTTGAGAATTTGTTGACGCGCTTTTCTCTCTCTCTCTCTCTCTCTCTCTCTCCCGTTCTCTCCTTTAATTTTTCTTTCTTTGTTTCTCTTTTGGAAACGCAGTTTTTTCTCGATAATAAAAAAATTCAATTTACGAGAGAAACGAAGTCGAGAGAAGTCACATGCACGATCACGTGTGATCCCAGTATCGTGCATCGCCGATTCGTATCGATACAACGAAAGGCAAAATAGAGAGAAATTTTTTACCTCTCCCTCCCTCCTTGCCCTTCTTCTCTTTCTTTCTCTCTCTTCTTCCCTTTTTTATTTTTTTTTTATACGATACTGTTCAGTACCACACAAATCTTTTGTAGACGATAAACTTTATATTTGTTATTTTTCATAATATTCAATTTCTGTGAAATAGATCCTGCGATAAGCCTATGAAATAAAATATTATAAAATACGATAGGCAGCAAATATAAGGTATTGTTTACCTAAATATTAAGAAATTCCAAAGGGCCATAAATTCCCAAAATATCTCAATGATCAACGAAACATATGGTGCGATGAAAACCCTTTATACAGTGTCGGGCCCTTTGAAGGTTTCTGATTCATATCTAAGCACGTACGATACCATAAAAAGAAATAATAATCCGATATTCTATATCACGTTTCTTTATGCATTGCTTCCTTTTTCCAATAACATAAGATTTTCCGTCGGGAGATCTTGGTGGGTGAACCCTCCTACTATTGGCCAATAAGTCCCATTTTAGGTTCTTCCCTCTCCAAAGGGGTGTGACTAACTTATGTATAAAAACCCGTGAAATAATGTAAGAAGCGTTCTGTCCATTAAATATTCTTGCTTGTAATACACATTGTCGGTTATACATTATACATTTATACAGTCCACATCGAACAATTGTAACATAGTCACCAAGACTCAAGTTAATAAATTATTGTTGACTAAAGAAGTGCCTTTAGTATACTACAAAACCACTCATACTGCATTAATTTACCGTTGTGAGACTTTCCGTTTAAACTCGCGTATAATTGCAACTTAAAAACTGTACGTTAGTTTTGAAATGGATTCGCGTCAGCTTAACATATAGTGCGCGCGAACAGATACGATATTCTTTCGACCTACGAGTGCACATTCGTTTCGTTGCAGAAACGAACTTTCGTGTCAACAGGAACAAAAATATACCAAAAATAATATAGAGAGAGAGAGAGAGAGAAAGATCGAAAAACTAAAAAAGAATAGTTCGAATCGCGAATATTTTGCAAAAATCCATATAACTGGTGCTCCTGTTAAATAGTCTCTTATTTTCTCTTTCGAATCCACTTTATTTTTTATTCGATATCTAGATTATTTGCCGATATCGGATATATCGTTATCGTGCCAATCTCTCTAATTGTCTCTATTATTAACAATGGAAGCACTACAGAAATAAAGAGTAATATTGAGACGAGAGAGAAAGAACATTTATGCGCTGGTACTTTTCTTCTAAAAGAAGAAGAAATGTTATAGAGAGAGAAAGGAGAGAGAGAAAGGAGAAAGAGAATGAGAGAGAAAGAAAAAAAATTCCACGTGTCAATACCTCTGCGCGCGTTATTCAAACTCGTTCTTTGTTATCCCATTCTGGATATGTGCTCGATAACAAGTTTTTATTACAAATACTCATCCTCCCTTTTTCTATTCAGGTACGCAGTAGAGATATTTCTTTTATCTTGAGAAATTATCTTCCGCCTATAAATAGAAAGGAAGATGTAAAAAAAATTTTTTAATTCTCTGCCTCTCTCTCTTTGTTTCTTCCTTTCCATCCTTACTCCTATCGTTTGAGAAAAGAAAATTGAAAAAAATGTAACGATCGGCCAAACTGATTTTTAAAAATAACACCTTCCAAATCTCGATTTTTAATAGAAGTAGTCTATGATTAATATAATTGTATTTCGTGCCTCTTCCTCGCAGTGATCCCATTCGTACGATAATTATCGTACGCGTACGATAATTTTACGCCACTGTGTCGATCAGACGAACTAAAGTCTCTGGGATCACTGTCAAGCAAGCACTCTCGCTCCTGCTCCCGCTCGCGCAGTCGCTCTCGTCCTAAAGACGAGTGTTATTTAAGACAGCGATTAATAACTAAGCAACGCGAGATAGCGGCAAATAAAAACGATGGGAATAGCGGCTCAGCTATATCTAACCTCAGTGATGAGGCGTCAAAAGCTGCTCAGCAGGCCAAAGATGATATAGCTCTGGATGATAATACGTTATTAAAAATTGGTAAGCGACTAAGATTAGATAAAAAAGTTGCAGAGCCAATTCACCAAGATATACAAATACGCTGGGAAGAAATTTATAAAGATGGCTTGCCGGGCGAGGTAAAAGCGGAATTACTAAATAAACATCCTCAACCAGTTAATATAAAATTTATAGAAGCTCCTAAACTCAACAGTAAATTAAAGGTTTCCGTTCACGAATCTGTTTTGAGTCGCGACAATCGGCTTGTTGCGAAGCAAGAAAAAAGTCTTCGCTTGTTTGTCAATATTGGGGCATATTTTGTCTCAACTTCTGAGTAAAGAAGAAGTAAAAACTATCGATCTAATCAAAAAAATTAGCGACACTAGTAGAATGCTTGTCGATTTACAAAGAGATGAAACTATAACTAGGCGTTCGTTAATTTTAAACAAAATTAAAGCATCTCTAAAAGAAGCGCTCAAGGCTGCAGAAGTAGACGAATTTCTTTTTGGTAAGCAGCTTAATGAAAAATTAAAAGCAACGGAACTTCTCAAAAAGTCGGCCATGAAATTAAAGCTAACAGTCAAAACTCAAGGTAAAAGTTACTCAAAAAACTCCAATCGCCCGCCTCAACAGACAAGCAGGAAGTATGCTCAACCACGCCGCCAGAGGAAGTCGTGGGGCGGGCAATACAAATACCGCCAGTCTCCTCGCCACAAGGCTCAATCATTGAGCAGCAAACCTCAAAGGAGGCAGAACTAGAGAACGTAAGTATTCTTGTAGGCAGACTGAGTAAATTTTCCGAAGGATGGAAGAAGGTTACTTCTAATTCTTGGATTTTAAGTTCAATCAAACGTTTTAAAATACCTTTTAAAACAAAAGCTTATCAAGATTGACCTCCTAGTGAACCTTCTTGGTCAAAAAATGAAATTGAAACAATATTTAAGCAAATAAACAAATTGCTGTTAAAGGGAGTAATTAAAAAATGTAGCCCTAAAGAAGGCCAATTCATATCAAATATTTTTCTAATTCCTAAACCCGATGGTTCTGGTCGTCTAATATTAAATCTAAAATATCTTAACAAATTTATAGATATTGCTGACTTTAAAATGGAAAATGTTAGAACAGCTAAAAAACTTATGCATCAAGGATGCTATATGGCAGCGGTAGATTTGAAGAATGCCTACTACGCATTATCTATATGGAAAGAACACAGACAATTTTTGCGTTTTATATTTCAAGACCAAATTTATGAATTTATCGGTTTACCCTTTGGACTAAATTGTGCACCGCTAGTTTTTACAAAAATAATGAAACAAATTATTACATTCCTAAGAAAAAAGAGTTTATTATCTGTTATTTAACTGGTTGATATTTTCTTAATCAGTACATCACGAATTAGTTGTTTAAACAATATTGAACAGACAGTTTCATTATTAGAATACCTTGGATTTATTATTAACTATAAGAAGAGTAAACTATCTCTCTCACAAATATGCACCTTTCTAGGTTTTGTTCTTCTAAACTCGAAAAAAATGCAAATTGAACTGCCCACAGAGAAACGTTTAAATGCACTTAAACTTATTATTAAATTTAAACAAATCAAAAAATGCCAAATTCGAGATTTCGCTCATTTATCGGTTCTCTTGGCTTTTGTTGTTAAGCATCAATTTATGGATGGGCATATTTAAAAAATTTTGAGAGAGAAAACATTAAGGCTCTGGAAAAATGCCACGGTAGTTATGAAGCCTTTATGGAAATCAGTTCTCAGTTACTTGATGATTTTAAGTGGTGGGAAACTAATATATGTACAATAATCAAACCGATACGTATCTTGGAATTCGCACTAGAGATTTTCTCGAACTCTTTGTTAACCGGATGGGCTTATTGTCAAAATGAAAGAGTTCACGGTTACTGGTCTTACGAAGAGCGCAAATTCCATATTAATTATTTAGAAATTTTAGCAGCCTGTTTAGCTCTCAAAAGCTTCGATAACAAATCGAGTAACTGTAATATACTCTTAAGAGTTGATAATACAACTGCCATTGCATATATTAATCAAATGGGTGGAATATATAGTAAAGCAATGAGTGAATTGGCAAAGAAAATGTGGATGTGGTGCGAACGTCGCAATATTTGGCTTTTTGCTTTTTATATCCGTTCCAAAGATAATGCTAACGCTGATTTCGAATCTCGACGACTAGAATCAGAGACAGAGTATGAATTATCAGATTACGCCTTCCAAAAAATTAAAAAACTTCTTGATAAACCCGATATAGACTTATTTGGGAGCCGAGTCAATAAAAAATGTGACGCATACATTTCATAGAAAAAAGATCCAGGTTTAATTGCAATTGATGCATTTACGGTTAATTGGACGCAGCACTTCTTTTACGCTTTTCCTCCTTTTTCATTAATTTCTAAGGTCTTAATGAAAATAAACCAAGAAGGTTTACGTGGAATTTCGTAGTTCCAGACTGGCCGTAGCAAACTTGGTACCCATTGTTCATGGAGATGATTGAATCAAAACCGATAAAATTCAGTCCAAATATTAATTTACTGACTTCTTCTAACAGATAACCCCATCCACTGTGGCCACAGTTAACTTTAATAGCAGGGATTTTATCAAAAAGGCGTTCGCAAGGAGAGGAATGTCTGTCAACGTAGTAAATATAGCCCTGGCTTCGGTTACTGACTCAACGCTAAGACAGTTTGAATATCCAATCAAAAAATGGCACCAATTTTATTCTAGAAAGAAGTTGAATTGTTTGAAGTTAAATTTAACAGAAGTACAAGATTTTTTAGCAGAAGAGTTTTTGAACAGAGCTTCGTATACGTCAATTAATACTTATAGATCAGCTTTATCCTTCCTTTTTGGACCTGAAATAGCAGAAAATTCAGGGATAAAACGAATTTGCAAAGGTGCATATAAACTTCGTCCATAATTACCTAAGTATAATTCTACATGGGATCCGAAAGTTGTTCTACTTTTCCTTGGCACACAGACACCTAACAATAACATCTCCTTGGAGCAATTATCTAAAACATTAGTAACGTTGTTAGCTCTATTTACTGGACATTGTATACAAACGTTATCACTTATTAACATTAAGAATATATTGATTAAAGAAGATAAATTATAAATAAGGATTCCTGCTCAAATAAAAACTTTTGGCCCAAAAAGAAAACAGCCAGTACTGACTTCGCCATTTTTTGAAAGAAAAGAGATTTGTACTGCTCAAACATTAATGGATTATATAGAAAAAACGCGAGAAATTCGTGAAAAAATTGAAACTTTATTTTTATCACACAAAAAACCACACAAAACAGTAGGCACTCAGACATTAAGTAGGTGGATCAAAAGTGTACTAAAAGATAGTGGAATCAATACTGACGCATTTACAGCATACAGTGTTCGGCACGCTTCAACATCTGCGGTAAAACGTATGGGTGTCAATATAGACACAATTAGAGCAACAGCGGGCTGGACGAAGGCATCAGAAACCTTTGCCAAGTTTTATGACTTGAATATTACAGATGATGATAGTACATTTGCCAACGCCATACTAAAATTATAATATAAAATTACTCTAAGTTTTTCTTTTACTTTTATTCTTTGTTTTATGTAAAAGGATTAATGAATCACAAGTTTAATTATTTTAGTAAGAGTCGACTAAGTTTGTTCTATAGTTTACACTTGAGATAGGTCGATTGGGACTTTATGTAAACGATGTCGTAATGTAGCTTTAAACATCTACCATGTGATCTCGAGGAAGAGGCCCTACATACAATTTCGATTGAACTTCACTTACAGGTAAGTTCGTTTAATCGATCAATTTTTAAACGTTTAAGTAAATTTAATCTGTAACCATTTTGATTTTTGATACCTTATATAAATATGTATATATACGTATATAGATTATTTTACATATTTACAATTAATCATGAATTTCTAACTTTTTTTGTTTATTCTGGTTACGTCCCTTTACGAAATAGACATTATATTACGTGTCTCGTTCTTGATGATAGTAAAATGTAGTCATGCTTGTCATGCTTTCATCCACAACGTTCAACGCTTAAATTCAAATCTTGGCGCTCCCCGCCATCTTATCTCGACATGCGCTCTCTTTATGCCATGCGCCCTCTTTATTCATATTGTTTCGTAGTGCTGAAGCATCAACACGTTTTTCGCAACTGTTGAATAAGTAATTAAAATTTTTAAAGTAATTAATAAAGGTTTTTAAAGTTAAATTCGACATGGGAAAAAAGCGCTCAAAAACACGATCTTGATCAAGATCTCGATCACGAGATTCGAAGCGCAGGAAAGACGACAAATTGGACAAACTCAGTTCTCGCGTGGATAACCTCACAAAAATTGTTGAGGCATTGGTGGAAGTTCAAAAAGAAGAATTTTCACCAGCTAGTACTAATAAAGTACCGAGTACTGTAGAGATTATTGAAGGTAAGCTTAATTATGCTTTTAATTATTAGAAATCATCTTAACTTTCCACACGAAAGTTGGGAGGTGTTTGCCCACACGGCATCACCAGGTCCATACGACCATGGCAATTTGTTATTGAGTTCAACAAGAACACAAATATCACCAGGTCCATACGATCATGCCAATTTGTGATTAAGTTCAACAAGAACGAAAATATCACCAGGTCCATACGACCATGCCAATTTGTGACTGAGTTCAACAAGAACGCAAATATCACCAGGTCCATATGACCATGCCAATTTGTGACTGAGTTCAACAAGAACACAAGTATCACAAGTGCACAAAGAATACCTTGCTAATTTTTTATTTCGTAATTCTCAGATGCTGAAAGTAATAAAGAAAATGATCCTGATATCGGAAATACCGTGAAGGATACTTCAGAGGCTGAGCAGATCGAGAGTGACGAAAAAGACCAAGCGGGGCAAGAACCAGCTAAAGACTTCATCTTGAAGGTCTTAGGAATGGATATTGACGACTGTACGTTTAAAGACGTAAGATATCATTCAGAATTAAAAAATATCTGGTTGAAGTGGAAAACTGAGGGTCTTCCAGAGAAGAACAAGAAAGAGATACTGAAAGCCTACAATAGAAAGGATGATTTTTATACAGAATCTCCCAAATTGAACCTGGAGATAGTACCGTTGCTTGCCGACACAGCAAAAAAGCGAGATCAGCATTTTGCTGAGACTCAGAATTGTGTTGGTACGGCTATATCTGCTTTGAGTGCCGCTGTCTCCATGTTGTTAGAACAACCCGAAGAAGGAGTTGACGAGGATCTCCTTACCGACTACATAAGTCATGCCGGTCAGATCCTCATAGACGTCTTTTACCAACAGTCGGTAGCCAGGAAGTCGTTCATTACTCCGCATTTAAACAAGAACATCAAGCCGATAGTCGGCTCGATGTTATCAAATGAATGGCTATACGGTGACGACTTCAAGAACAAAGTCAAGGATGTTAAGAAGATAGAAAAGGCATGCGCGGATATTAAAGAAAGTTCTGCAGCCAAAATATCTTCTAAATCACGAGGCCAGGGAAACGGAAAATGCCCACCTGCGAATTACCGTCAGGTGGGCCAGAGCCAGAGATATCGGTCCTTGAAGTTCAAACCGAGATCACACATGACGTATCAGCGTCAGTCCAAGTCAACATCCCGGATGACGAGCCAGTCGCCATCGAGGAAGTGAAGAAGGTAAATAAAATAGCAGGTCGTTTACGATTATTTGAGGATAAGTGGAAAGAGATTACTACTGACAAATTTGTCTTAAGGGTTCATTCTGGTTTATCATTTTGAAAGAATTAATTTTTTTTTTTGCATTTTTCGAAAGTAGACTTATGTAGAATTATCATACAAAAATTTTAGAACGATCCGAGCAGTCTAAGTATATTATTTTGCGACCCAAACACATAGAGATATTACAGATAGAGGAGACAAACCATCTGCGATGGTGTAAGTGGAAATGTCTCTGCATGAATATAGCAGCAAAAAACAAAAGGTTGATATTGACCTGACAAAAACAGAATTACTAGAAAGATGTTTAAGTGGCCTCACATTTAAAATAATAATGAGTGCTTCAACAAATGCGTTTGGGCTATGGTGCCTAAACACCTATTTAATGGTAAAAAAATTGTTGAAATAGCTTTTAAATTGGCAGCTTGTATATTCAACGAAAGTTTTGATCCAATATTGAAAATAATGCACGTTTTGGTGATAAAACTTGGCCCTATCGCAGTCAATTACGCTAGTAACCGCGGCAACACGCGCGTGCGCTCAGCCAATTGTTTGAGCGGAGAAGCTTTGATAGAGGCCAGGACACAATAAAAAAAGGCTAGAGTGAAAGAAAATGAGTATTTTGAAGAAGCAGAAGGCATACTGTATGGTGCAGGCATCGCAGAATAAGGTAAAGTCAAACTTTTTAAAAATTTGTTAAAAGAAACTTTAAACGCGTTTTTCTCGAAACAACGTTTTTTCGGTTGGCGGGCATGATATCTCCGAAACTACTCAACCGATCCTTCTGAAATTTAAACCACATACTCTACA
This sequence comes from Polistes dominula, assembly GCF_049000335.1. Classification (NCBI taxonomy): domain Eukaryota; kingdom Metazoa; phylum Arthropoda; class Insecta; order Hymenoptera; family Vespidae; genus Polistes; species Polistes dominula. The sequence continues at coordinate 8,146,310 of NW_028301147.1, forward strand.
CATGAATGGCTATCTCGCATGCTACAACCAAGTCAAAATATTAATTTTTACTATTTTTTTTACAAATAACTGCGAAAAAAATCAACGATTTTTTTCTTTTTCGAAAAATGGCCGTCATTTTGTTCTGTTTTCATAAAAATTGATAGTTTTAGCATACCCGATAGCCATTGTCATACTGAATTTAAAACCGTTTAATTTTTTTGTTTTAGATCACCCGTTCTTAAATTTCGATGCCCGCCAACAGCATACCTACTTTTGACGGGTTCACGTTTGTCAACCATTTTGGATGTCAAAAAACGTTAAAAACAATAAAAAAATTTTTTTCTTGTACTTATAAAGTGTATTTATCATACCCAACAACTTTCATATGTATATGTATCCTACAAAGCCTAAAAAAAAATCGTGAAAATAGCCTTTTTTTTCGGCGTATAAACCAGAATGAACCCTTAAGTTACATAAATGGATATAAGATTCCGTTTACTCAGGTACCATTTCAAAAATTTCCTGCGGGGAAAAGAATTTTTCTGTCAAAGAGACGGAAAAAATTCAGATAGAAATGGATTTATTAATGGATATTAAATAAAGGTGCAATCGAAGTATGTGAAGAGTGTGAGGGGCAATTTGTTTCTCCTTATTTTCTAGTTCCGAAACCGGATAGTTCAAATCGTTTTATATTTAATCTAAAGGAGTTAAATAAATTTATCGATCCTCCGCATTTTAAGCTAGAAGATATTAGGTCAAATTTGGGCCTCGTGTCTCCGGGAAACTTTCTGGGGACTATGGATCTCCAAGATGCATATCTGTTAGTCTCGATCCATTTAAATTATAGAAAATTCTTAAGGTTTAGATTTAAAGGAAAGCTATACCAATTTTTATGTCTTCCGTTTGGGCTATGCACTAGCCCGTACGTGTTTACAAAAATCACAAAACCGATAGTTTATATTCTTCGATCCATGGGGATGTTGCTAGTCTTATAGAACCTGAAGAAGGTCTAAGAGTCTGGAGACCAACCCGCGCTGCGCGTTATGACCGAAATGTCCACATCGCGTTTATGTGCTGCTGATCAATTCTGACTCCTAGTGATCAGTTTGCCAAAGCAATTTTAGAATAAGTATATAAGATTTATTTTTCTACAGAGATAAGGCTAATATTTACTATTTGGTAAATGAGTGCAATAAAAGTGTGCCAATGAGATCAATATTAGAAGAGATTAAAAATTATCACTTAATCTTTAAAGAACTACATTTTACTATCACCTAGAACGAGACACGTAATAAAATTGACCGATCAAACGAGCCCAAACGAGCCTTCGGCGGGCTCGTTTGATCAAGATAATATGAAATGTCTCGTTCGAAGATGATAGTCTCCCTTCCTGATCCTTACCCAAAAAAAAGTGAAATAGATAATTACAATAACCAGCGAAAAATCTTTCAAATGTCTGCCTTATCAACTGTCGATGGTAGGTTCTGCGCCTACCATGTTTGTAACGGGTAACGGGGAATCAGGGTTCGATTCCGGAGAGGGGAGCCTGAGAAACGGCTACCACATCCAAGGAAAGCAGCAGGCGCGCAAATTACCTACTCTCGGCACGGGGAGGTAGTGACGAAAAATAACGATACGGGATTCATCCGAGGCCCTGTAATCGGAATGAGTACACTTTAAATCCTTTACCATGGATCCATTGGAGGACAAGTCTGGTGCCAGTAGCCGCGGTAATTCCAGCTCCAATAGCGTATATTAAAGTTATTGCGGTTAAAAAGCTCGTAGTTGAATTTGCGTTTCATACTGTCGGTTAACCGCTCGCGATGTTTACTGGCATGATGTGGGACGTCCTACTGGTACCATTACGTACTAACCATCATAGGATCGAGTCCCAGCAGAGGGTAGAGACTATCCTTCATTGACTTTGATCATGGGTGAAGTCATAAGGCCGAAGTTGTGGATAACATCCTAACGTCGCACCTGACGTCAATCTGGGTTCTCATAGCGTTTAGCTCGTTACGCTGCATGCGTGCACATAACAAGTAATAAAAGAGAAGTAAGAGTAAAGTTATTAAACTGTTCTGAAAAAAAAAGTAATTGTCTCTACTCAGTAGAAAAACAAGCCAGATAAAGCCTAAATTACGCGCTCGACTCATCTCTTGGACTATAAATGATGCGCGCGGCGCGCTTTTGTATGGGCTGCTGACAGCGTATGTTAAATAAAAATCCGGGCTGACTAAGTTTTTTTGATTTTTCCTATTATTAAAAACTTGTATACTAATTTTGAGATTTTAGAAAACTGTTGCGACATACATGGTTTTTTCACAACTTTGAAGCCGTCCCCCCGCTAATCGCAAAAGGAACTGGCTGACTGAGGGCAGGCTATTGCTATACCCTCTAAATACTACATAATATCGAAATATCAGGTTTTAGAAAACTGTTGCATTTTCTTACCACTCAGCTCTCAGACTATAATCTGGAACAAACTTCGGCGGGCTCGTTTGATCGGTCAATTATGATATGAATAATAACATATTGTTGATGAAGTAAGTAATAATTATCTATATTTTCTTGTTTAATTCCTTTGTTAGTTTATTTGATTCGTTGATTTTCACGCTACGATTAATTTTCCGAAATTTTACGTCAAACGCAGTTTTTATTTTCTTTTTCTCTCTCTCTCTCTCTCTCTCTCGCCCATATGCATACTCAACAATCCCATGGTATACATACGTCTAAAGGAAGAGCCACGAAATCGGTGTTCGCATGAGAGGCCACGTTCGGATTACGTTCGTCGGTTTATTTCGGTGAAACACTATCGGAAGTTGAAATTTGCCTGCCGAGCGGAAATTCCACCTACAATTGACACGTGAATAGTCGCGTTATCTAGACGCGTGTACGTAGATACACGACAGACAGACTGTCAGAGAGAGAGAGAGGGAGGGGGTGAAAGAGAGAAGAGATGAAAAGGGATGCTGAGCTGAATCACAAAACAAACGTCGACGAATGCATCAACGAGAAAAGCGACGCGTTGCTCGGTTGTGAGCTTGGACAGTACATATATATAGTATTGTATCTCTGCGTGTCGTTTATTTCGGAAAGCCCATACTTTCACATTTTAATCATAGATCGATTTCAATGAATTTCGTTAAACTGAACTTTATGAACTTTCAAATTGTTTTTTATAATTTTTTAAAAATATCTTTTCTATTATTCAATTGACTCTTTTATTCAAATAACATACGTTCTATAAAAATAAAAAAATAAACCAAAAAATAAAAGAAAAATAAGAATTATTCTGAAAAATGAACGTCTAACTAAATATATGCAGGGTATTCAAAAAAAAACCATTTAATATTTATATGGTATATATTATACATTGTATTGATCAGTAAAAAAAGCTTTAGTAAACATAGATTAAAAATTTATATTAACAATGTAAATAAGATAGAAATAGATTGAAATCTCGTTTAGCTCGTTAGATCACTTACACGCATGGGGCATCATGATGCGTTATCCGAGTGTGGACGTTGTTCTTGCCCGTTTCGGAAGTACATACAATGCCATCATATCAAATCTGGTCTCTGGCTGCGTACCGTTTCGTAACTGCTCCAAACATGGGGATCTCGGCTGGTCCAGCCTCCTATCAGAACCTCCGTTTCGCATCTGCTCTAATAACGTATGGCCAGAGAAGTTCTCTCTCTCTCTCTCTCTATATATATATATATATATCTCTTGCTCTGGCTGCATCATACACATTCGCATATGAATGTGTATGCGTACGAGTTTGAGCGCATCTCTCTATATTACAGAGCATGATTTACATGCCGTCTGCGGCAATATGTCACAGGCGGTATGAAGGCGATGATACACCATAAAATTCCATCTATAAAAATAGATCTTCGATTATACGTGGAAAAATTCAATTTTCCTTTTTTCGAAATTCTTGGAAAATAGTTAAATATGATAAATATATTTTATATACGTATTATAATTTTATATTAAAGAAATATATATGTAGGATATATCGATAACAAGTAATTTATTCTCAAATTACTGTAAATACTTAATGATATCTACCTAAATATATCTTGAGTAATAAGGTTAAGTATAAAAACTTGATAGAAAAGTGAAAACATGTACCTTTTTCATCTTTAATGAGAATTTCGACATATCCAGATCCGATTAAAGGTAAAACATCTTCTGTAAAAATATCAAACGATACTCTGTATATAAATATATACATCAAAGTAAGAATTCAATGCTAAGGTAATCACGTAAATGTACGACTTGGTAGATTTTCGCATTTTCTTTTGCGAAAGTATACGAAATACCGAAAGTATGTCGATCGATCGTTTCGAAGTACGGGAAACGATAAACACGTCGTAGGTAACTTGAACGACGTAATACGAAAGGGGTAGCAAGCAGTTCTAGGAAATCGTTGGAATAGGCGTCAGGTGTGGCACCTTGACTGGCAATTTGGTCAGGAGCCTATTATTTAGTTCTTATTCAATCTCATGGCCCGTGACTGAATAAATCGACACCATTTCCTCATGAATCGCCGACTTTATATCTTTCTTTCTTCTTATTTCACGGAGAGAAACCTCTTACTCTTCCAACCTGAAATCACCCTAAACCTTCCCTTCCTCTTCTTCTTCTTCTTTTTGTCGAAGACTCCTAGATTCCTCTTAGTCGCCCCCTTTACTCTTCTACCTTTTTTCTTTCTTTCTCTCCTTCTCTCTCTCTCTTTCACTTGCACTCACTATTCTTGATCCGATTCTAACTCGTTTCTTAGATACGATAAACGAAGGTACTTCTTTATCTAACTCAAAAGCTATTATATACAGGGTAAATCACGGAACTTGACGTTTCAAAATAATTCGTAAAAGATATACATTGCATGAAAAGCTTTTTCCTACATAGTTAAACTATATTAGTTAATGGATGTAATGATAAACAAAAATTTGTTTTAAGTTCATTTTTTTGTGAGATATCAAGGTCATCGGTTTTTTCTTAAATGGAATGTCTAGTTTTTTTTCCGCATACTGATAAAGAATCAAATTTTGCATACAAAATTATCATACTATGTCGAGCCTAAAATTAATAATTGTTGAGATATTCACAAATAAGTTATTTGGCATTGCATTGCAAATTCAACGGGTCTGTAATCACGATTTCATTCAGAAATTATTCATAAGTTGTGAAAAATGTAAATTAAAAAAATTACATCCGCCCTCCTAATATACTTTAATTATATTATATTATATATTATCCTCCCGTTAATATAGTTTAATTATACAGGAAAAATTTTTTCATACAATATAAATATATTTTTCGAGTCATTTAACTGCTTCGTTGGCATGGACGTGTTATCTCGTGACGACGAAACTGCTTGTACAAGGTCAATTGTCAATTGTACAAGGTTTATTATATACTCTTACCAAAATTATCGCTTTTTCGAATAAAAGTTCTAAATCTAATAATGGAGCAGTCGAGATATGCCTGTGGCAATACACGAACGGTACCGCAGCGCGGCATAATACGTCTGTGATTTTCTACAATCAGTTTTATTGTTGCGGGATAACTCGTCTGTGACCCGATACAAGCAGTATCGTCGTCGCGAGATAATATGTCCATGACAACGAAGCGGTTAAAACGTCACGTTTCGTGATTCACCCTAATAGTTATATAAGGTGAATATATATAAAAGGTGAATATATATAAAAGGTTAGATACAATTTGCGAAATTTTTTTTTACTAAAATACTGTAAATTGATATACATATGTACGTGTTGTATTAAGGACAACGAAGTTAAAGGGAGCTATTGAACTCTTTGCTAAAATGATCTACATGAAGGGCAAAGATGTTGTACTGGTATAAGGAGAGAGAGAGAGAGAGAGAGAGAGAGAGAGAGAAAGAAAGATAGAAAGATAGAGAGGAATAGAGGATAGATCGCTTTGACTTCAAAGGAGAAATTGACTTGCGACATCCTTGGCTACATGGTATACTATAATCCATGCATCGTTGCATCTCCTTCTCTCCATGTTAGATGTGCTTCCCTTAGGTTATTCGTATTATAAACGATACCGTTAATTTCCTCTGAAAGAAACCCACTACTTATTAATCTGGATTATTTTTTTCTCATTATTCGAATTATCTTTCTTTCGTGCGGCAAATAAATATGTGGGCCGCTTATTTTGAAAGTGGCCTAACTCTATTTTCCAAAAAAATTGAGTTAGCTAACGTAATAGTTACATTTTTATATGATCTTTTCATTTTGAAGCAATTTGTTACAAATATATTTCAAATCATGAAGATATTGTAACAAGAAAATTTGCCGATCGACAAAATGATGAAAAGTTTATCTTGAAAGTGGTCTAACTCTATTCGTCATTTATTATTTTCCGGTTGCACCTGGTTATTGTACAACTTCATGTTATATATTAATAAAGTTTTTGAGATTGCATATATTCCGAGTAAATACGATAATACTTTATTATAAATAAAATGAGACAAGAAGATTTTGTGATAACAAAATTATTAGAAGACGCAATTTCTCAAAGGGTAAAGAGTTATGATGAAGAATCAATAAATTGGTTAAAAATATGTTCGGTGTGTTTTGTCAGAAATGAACCGTATAAAATTTTCTATAGAACATCAATGAATAGAATAAAAATTTTAAAGGCCTGAATTTATTACCACGTCAGAGTAGACCAGAAAAGTTCGAAAATATTGTATTGACACTATTATATAAAAATATCAGACAAATTACAACAGCAAAATTCAAGGACCTAATGGACTATTACGATATATACCACCAGAATATCATAATTTCTTCAAATCCCTTTCATACACACGCAAAATGTAAATGAACAGTAAGTTATTTTGTAATTGATATTATTAAAAAATATTTTGAATCGCATAAATTATGTTTCTGAAGTGTTTTAAAGATATTTAAAATAAATTGAGTATTGTTTTTTTTTCAATTTGAAGCAACTTAAATTATGTTGAATGGAGTTAAGTCCCTTCGAAATTTTATAACAAATCAAATTGTTGAATTTAACAGTAGCCTAACTCCATTTGTGGTTAGAAAACTCATATTATTCACTTAATAATTGCTACTATTTTAATAGAAAATATAAATTTAACATCTTTAGATACACTTAAGCAGTATAACTCGTTAGTATCTTGTAAGTATATTTTTGATTGCATTGAAACGCAAACTCTTCAATATCTAGATTCGAACATAAATGGAGTTAGGCCACTTTTAAAATAAGCGACTCATGTATAGAAACGGACGTAACGTACAAAATGCGATTAATTCGAATAAATATAGGGAAAAAGAAAATTTTGGATAAGAATAAATATAGTATTAATGATCGCGTTTGCACGTTCGAAAAACGATTCGATGGATTTCGTCGTCTCATGGAAAAGAATGTTACGAGCCAAAGCCGTTAGCGGTGGTTCGGAACAAAAGTCGATTCTCGATTTCCACTAGCGGTAGATATGATATTCTAGTAAATGAGAGCCTGGATTAGAGCTGCTATTCACCAAAAAGAGAGAGAAAAAGAGAGAGAGACAGAATTTCTCTTTGCTTTGCCACGGTAACTACAATTCGACGAGAATGGATAAAAAAAAGAGAAAGAGAAAGAAGAGAAAGAGAGAGAACAAACGTGTATATAGCTGCTGGCAGAGAAGCAACCTAGAGGTACACTAAAAAGGGAAAGAGGAAAGGGGAGGAGTGGGAAAAGGGAAAGGCAAAGGAAAACGAATAAAAGTTTTCCGATCCCGAAAACTTTTTATGGCACCATTTTTGCTCGACTTTTTGTCGGGACAGTAAACGAAGCTCGATTCTTAATAACGAAGGAGACCATTCCGCGATATTGTTACGGCGTTCAAAATCTTCCACCAAAAAAGTGGAAGAAGAGGAAGAGAGTAGGGATGAGATATTCACGAAGATACTTTTCATGAGTTTCTACTTGCCCTATACTCTTTTTTTTTTTTTTTTTTTTAAACATTTCAAAGACAAAAGATATCTTATGCTTGTCTAATTTAAATACGAATTGTTTCTAAATATTAAGATGAGTTTTTTACGTTTCATTCCACGTCGCTCTTCTTTTTACAGGTTTCAATATTGTTCCTTTTTTTGTTAGAATAAGTAATGAAATTTATTGCAACGGAAAATTACTGACCGTGTTAACTAGCGATAAAGATTACTCAAGGATAGATTTTCACTAAAAGGATAACTATTATGTGCCCATAATTATGAAAGTGGTCTAAGTCAAAATTGAAAAAAAAATGAGTTTATCAGATATTTCACACCACATTATTTTAAACTAAATTAATTCAATGTAATTTTCACGATATTGTCAAAAATGAACCGTTAGATATTGTTTGTTATTTAAATAATATATAGAATTCATTTAATGTTCAAATGTAACTCTTATTAAAGAGTTATATATTTATATCTCGAAACAAAAGATATATGATTTAGACTACTTTCATAATTATGGGTACATATGATATTTTCTTAATATTAATTTACAACGGGACATTTTCGTCGACAAAAATAAATGATTTTCTTGGTATGTCTATCTATAGCTATCGCGTTCAACATTTCATCTTGCTTGCTTGAATTTGGAATGTGGGAGTTTTCGTTAGTTACCCCCACTCCAAGGTCATACTGATGCCCTTTGGTGGAAAAAGACTTATAAATAACGAGGGAAGTCCTCTACAACTCATGATTAATTGATTCAGGTTCATTCTCATAATTGTTAGGTGAACTCATACCTACATCAGTTAGGTGAGCACAACGCTGATCTGCTGTATAACAAGAGTATTAAAATATATCTTCAATAATAATTCATTAAAACTGAAGTGTATTTTTTCAGGATCAACACCCTCCGTCTTTACAACGTGGAAGTAAAAAAGGATAGCATTCTTTTTCCGAACAGAGTAAGAAAGAGCGTGCATTATACGAAAGTGAGAACCAGCCCATGTTCATACAACCACGCAAATGTTATTATTTTTAATATTATTCCTAGCATCATTATTTTTATTTATAATATCTTAACATTTATTATTATTATTATTATTATTATTATTATTATTATTATTATTATTATTATTTTTACTATTATTACTGTAACTGTTATATAAACAAAATACATTTATTAAATAAATTTAAAGATATATATCCAAAGTTTTTCAAATACCACTTTATCACAGTATTGTATATTTTCTTTTCTATTTTATTTTTATTTTTTTTAATTATTCTATCTATCAATCATACTCAAATACTATACAACACTGTCGCTATACACTTCTATCGCATTTCATCTAGATTTTTATCGTTCGATCGTTTCACCATACATCTCGTATACACATATATACGTATACGTATACGTACGCATCTATGTACGATCACGGCCACACGTCACACGTTTATGTCAAACGATGTGCTGCGCGCGTCATTATTTCGCGTCACACGGAGGCGCGAAATTAATGGACGAAACGCAAGGCACGCGCGACACGTTTTTGACTTTCGAGTGTAAATTACTATTGACATTTTCAGAGAACAAGCAGAATTTGACCGAATATATATACATAACATACACGTATGAGAAATACTAAAATAAACATCGTGAAACAAAATAAGTCTCGTTTAAACATGTCTTTCTCTCTCTCTTTCTCTCTTCCTCTCCCTATTTTTCTCTCTTTGACACATAATAGGGAGGTAAAAATATATATATATCTACGGAGAAATTAACGAGCAAATAAATTCGAGAGATATTATCTTGTAGAAACAAATTTGGAATTCGTAAGTACGAATTCATTTCGGGCGTTTATCGAATGTCTTTCTTCTCTTGATTTACGACTACGATTGAGAATAGAAATAATGTTCTCACGTTTTAAAGAAAAAAAAAGATAGATAGATAAAGAGAGAGAGAGAGAGAGAGAGAGAGAAACAGATGCTATTTTCATTGGCATATTTCACGAGCCATTTGGTAGAAAAGTTTTTATCGGTGAATCGTTCCCGCGAATCGCTTTACAATCAAATAAAAAGGGTATATACGTGTGTATATGTATATGAAAGTAAAAGAAGAAAAAAAAGAAAAAGAACAAAGAAAAAGAAATCGATCGCTATAAGATTAAATAATATTCTAACAAGACTACAAGAACGAGAAGATGGCAGAACTTCATAAATTCTCCATAGAATTATTCAACGACACCGACGAATAGTAGTAGTAGTAGTGTAGAAGTAGTATTAGTAGTAGTAGTAGTAGTAGTAGTGTAGAAGTAGTTTAGAAGTAGTAGTAGTAGTAGTAGTAGTGTAGAAGTAGTTTAGAAGTAGTAGTAGTAGTGTAGTGTAGTAGTAGTAGTAGTAGTAGTAGTAGTAGTAGTAGTAGTAGTAGTAGTAGTGTTGTAGTAGTAGTAGTAGTAGTAGTAGTAGTAGTAGTAGTAGTAGTAGTAGTAGTAGTAGTAGTACGAAGAGAAGATGGAGGAAAAGAGAACACTCGGCACAATCAGTCCCTAATGATTTGAAACTGAGAGTGCAGTTGTCGATTTCGCGCGAAATAATCGACCTCGTTCGAGCGGAAGTCTTTCCATAGCACGAACATGCGTTTCGTTCTTCGACAATTTGGTTCATTTTTAGAAACGAATGGTTCAAATTCTATCCCCTTTTTTTTATTCGAATTCTTACGATTTCTTCATATTATTTTTCATTATTTACATTTTTTATAATAATTTGTAATAAAGTCAAGGTTTTTATATCAGCTACAAAAGTCGTCGCGTGAATGAAAAAAGAAAAAAAGAAGAATATATATATATATATATGGGATTCTTGATAAAAATTGGATCGCCGAACTGACTGGACCGGGATTCGAACCACGGATCTTTCGCTTTCCGGGCGACTGCTCTTTTAACCAATTGAGCTATCCAGGGCCCACCGACCAATCCTTCTCACGAATGCCCAATAAGTTTGGCATGGAGGCGCTCGTCCCACATATATATATATATTAGGTTGGGGAAAAAGTCATCCATTATTTTTACGTTAACTTCAAGCTTTTATTTAACATATTTTGGATTATCTGATTTTGATCAAATACGCACCGTTTTGTTCTTTAATTTGTTGTTATTCTAAAGGTAGCTTTATAATGCCTGTCTCATAAAAGTCTTAGTCCCTATTTGCGAAAAACTCTACTAATCGATTTTTGCAATCTTCTTTTAATGCCAAATTTTTATCAATTATTATCACCTATCTTATTCAAAGTTTTAGTCCGGGAGCTAGCAACGTTTTCGAGAGAGAATTGTAGGTAAGTTGATTTTTTGATATGTCGTTCTTCTTGATCTTTCGGTTAGCACCTGCACTGCTTGGCTGGCGGTAGGTCTTGCTTTTTACTAGTGCGCATCCTACCTGTACAGGTAATAATCCTAGATTTTAAAAGAATTTTAAGAAGCCTAATTTTCTATTTATTGACTTTAGATAGATTTATTAAACATAAATTTTTTATTGCAATGCATTTTTCTCATTGCTAAATATTTGCCATATGCGATTTTTTTTTTAATAAAAAATTAAAAGTATCTTGGTATGCATGTAATTTTAATATTATGTTATTTAAGTATACAGAAACCTAAAATTAATTTGCCAAGTGGTTATTCGGTTGTTAAACCTAGAATAAGAACGGCAAACTTATGAAAAGTATTGCAGTATGATGCTGTAGTTGTTATGTTCCTTTGATCATTGAGATAGTTTGGGAATTTATAGCCCTTTGGAATTTCTTAATATTTAGGTAAACTATACCTTATATCTGCTGCCTATTGTATTTTATAATATTTTATTTCATAGGCTTATCGCAGGATCTGTTTCACAGAAATTGAATATTATAAAAAATAACAAATATAAAGTTTATCGTCTACAAAAGATTTGGTACTGAACACCATCTTGTAAACTTGCCAGTTGCGCTACCGAGGCTGTTTATCTCTTTTGCATTCAGAACTGTCTCTCTCTAACTACAGCATCATACTGCAATACTTTTCATAAGTTTGCCGTTCTTATTCTAGGTTTAACAACCGAATAAACACTTGGCAAATTAATTTTAGATTTCTGTATACTTAAATAACATAATATTAAAATTACATGCATACCAAGATACTTGTAATTTTTTATTAAAAAAAAAAATCAAATATGGCAGATATTTAGTAATGGGAAAAGTTCATGGCAATAAAAAGTTTATGTTTAATAAATCTATCTAAAGTCAATAAATAGAAAATTAGGCTTCTCAAAATTCTTTTAAAATCTAGGATTATTACCTGTATAGGTAGGATGCGCACTAGTAAAAAGCAAGACCTACCGCCAGCCAAGTAGTGCAGGTTCTAACCGAAAGATCAAGAAGAACGACATATCAAAAAATCAGCTTACCCACAATTCTCTCTCGAAAACGTTGCTAGCTCCCGGACTATTTGCAATGCAAGAAAAATGTGGTAATCCCTTAGTACAAAGTTTGGATTATATGATGGATGCATCAAAATTTCCCAACCAAGCTCTAGGAGCTTCTGGGGAGTCACTATAGACATGTGTGACTAGGCGTTGTTCTGATGGAACACAACATCTCTCCTGTTAGACAATTCCGGCCGTTTCTGATCAATCGCTTGCTTTAAACGGTCCAATTGTTGAAAGTAAAGATTCGAATTTAGTGTTTGGCCATATTTAAGCAACTCCTAATAAATAATTGTTTTCCAGTCCCGCCAAGTGCACAGCAGAACAGTTTGAGCTGCTTCATCACCACGATCGTTTTCGCACAATGTTGTCGTATGTGATCCATTTCTCATCTCCAGCCCCTATTCGTTTAAGAAATGGGTTGAATTCATTCCGTTTGGCTAAGGCTTCGCAGGTGGAAACTCGATCCATCATTTATTTTTGTGTTAACTAGTGTAACATCCAAAAATCCAGCTTTTTTTTGAATCCAGCTTTTTGCAAAGAGTTTAAAACTGTTTTATGATCGATCTTTAGCTTCTGGGCAATGCTAGGGTCTACCTGTGAGAGGTACATATTTAACATCAAAAATATCTGGACGGAATCGACGAAACAAAACTTGCACGTAATTATGTGTTAAAGTATTGAGAGCATAAACACCATTCACAATTTCAGCTGCCTGGCTTGCATTTTCGTCTTTATAAAAGGAAAACGTGTGAAATGTACCGAATTTTATTTTTGTTGACTTTCATTTTTAACATACTGTAACTCAACACTGAATGGACCAAACAAAAAACAGTAAAGGAATTTTTGTTAGCTCTAAATGTCACCTTTCTAACAAACATAAATTTGAAATTGTTTAATTGATATTTTATAAGATATCAATAACTAAGGTCATCTAACAAAAAAATAATGGATTACTTTTTCCTCAACCTAATACATAAATTTTAACGTACTGTGTAATTAAAGCGAAGAGGAATGTCGTTGAGGAGTTAGGGTAGTCCGAGCAAAGAGTGACTACTCCACTTATTCGAAACACGTAACAGGTCGAAGGTAGGCGATCGTTTATCTCCCATTTCGTCCTTAAAATGGATGCGAATTTCGTTGAAGCTTCCCGTCGCATTAGCTCGGTAACATAGGTAGACACAAACGCAAGTAGGTAGGATGGATACACACACACACACACACACACACACACACACACACACACACACACACACACACACACACACACATGTACAAAGTGAAAGAGGATACCCACACGATGCCAAGATGAAATAGTACTTCGATCAGGACAGGTGGTAAACGGTTTTAACGTCTCCCACTTTGGAGGCCTCTCTCGACACGCTGCTCGGTGGTCGACGAAATCCGTCGAACTAAATCATGCCGGATGTCGGCATTTATGTAAATAGCTTAGCCACGGCTTGTTAGATCCATAATACTCTTCAAGTGAAATCTCCATATGAATATTGTTCGCTAATGCTCTACTACCTATATACATCGTATCGAAGCCGTTCATATGTTAATGTTTCTAGCGTAAGGCACGCGAGCGAGAGTTTGACCGCGTGGCTACCTCCAAATGTGTAAATTAGGATGAGTCAAACGTAGAAGAATTTTCTTTATATTTATACTATCCTATACTGGGTATATTGAAATAGATCAACTAACTGTTTCCGGGACGGTGTTGAAGTAAAGATTAAAAGAGAAAGAGAGAGAGAGAGAGAGAGAGAGAGAGAGAGGAGATTGGTAGTCGTTCGTAATTAGTATTCATGCTGCACACACCAAGTTCGTTGGTGTCGAGTTGATACTGCATTCTCGAATTGATTTATGATAATGCGTATATATGTCGAGCCGGCTTCGTTGACTGACTTTAATTAACTACAGGCCACCAAGAAACGTAATAACACATACGTATTCTTCCACCCCTCCTTCTCTGTTTTTTTTTCTTTTTCTTTTTTCTCACGTATATCTCTACGTATCTATATATTTATATATGTTTATCTGGGAAATAAATAAATAACCACAATACTTCCAATTATAAATTGCGCTCTGTTTATTTTAGATATTCATGCTCATAGCAATATGTGGCAAATACAAGGCAAATACAACACAGAATCTCTCTACGAGTTATACATACGAAAAAGAAATAAAGGTATATACGGCAGCGAGCAAGCTTAAAGCACGTTTGCTACATAAAGTCAGATAACATAAATAATAGATAAAAGAAGAAGGAAAGGGAAAGAGAAAGAGAAAGAGAAAGAGAAAATTCGAGCGGAGAATAAACGAGCGGTATTCTTAAAGGGGAGCACTTAATATTCGTACAAGAATGTAATTCTTCGTAATTTGTTTCCACTAACGATCACAGTTAGTCGCGTGGACGTCAGTAAAGGACGTAGTAACACGTGGAATTCTACCTTTCTATTGTTTCTATTTTTCTCGTTCCTCTATTTCTTCTAATATGGTCTGTTTATCACTCCCATTTTTTGTATCTTTTATTTTCTTTTTCTCATTCTACAAGTAGTATGCTCGGTTTCTCTATCTTCGTAAAATGAATTTCGATTAAAGAACAAACACGACGCTTACCCGTCTCGTTTCCGTTTTCTTTTTTCTTGCTCGTATTTTTGTCCCAGTCGTTTAATAACAATCTCTTCATTGTAATAAAAGCCATACGTAAGAGATAGAAAGACGGAAAGACAGGTTGGTTTTGGTTATATAACCAAGCGATAATAATTATAATGTCGTCATATTTCTTAAGAGTATCTCTACCAATCTAATAGTTAAAAGTTCCTTATAAACGTACTTCATAGTCGTCTCGATTTATTGATTTATTGATTGCATCGATAGTTTTTGAAAAGAAGTAAGTAGACGGATAATTCAGTTAACGTTAGTATCAGCGTTAACTTAACTTTTCCTCTCTACGACTCTTGTCTCCGGATAATCCTATCTAATTCCATTAGTTGACCGTGACAGAGGGCTTCTACAACTTCTTCATGTTCAATAGCGATCTTATTTTTACCAGTCTCCCTATAGAATCGAGACTGATAAGTTTAAATTGACTCTAGTAATATAACGTTACTTTAGATTCACTAATTGTAAAAGACAAATAAATAAATAAGAAAAATAATATAAAATAAATATAAAAAAAAAAACAAATGTTACTTTTGAGAGAAGATGATAAATAAAACAATTTAACAAAAAATTAACATAACTATTGTTTCTAATCTTCTCGTTTTGTATAAATAAATTATATTTTTAAAAACAAAAATAAAACAAAATAGAAGAAATCTTCATTCATTCATCCATCCAAACATTGGCTTCGAAGCACGAGACTTTTTCGACAGTTTCTCTAACGGTAACTTTCCTCTTCGAGAAAGGAATATTGAACGGCGTCGCGTATCGAGTGTACTCAATCAATTTCAAACCCATTTCATTAAGAAGATATCGCAGAGCTTCTCTCACCATCCATATTGGCCCTTCAGCAAGCTCCGAACGAAGCTCGGAATTTCTTCTACGATAAACTCTTTGTATTCTCTAGAGTTTCCATCCTCAGGAAGAAGCTGTTCCCGAACTCCTTTTCTACCTCGAGGTTAATTAAACTAATGCTTAAGTATGCAAAGGGAGAAACGGAAAGAAAATATTAGTGATTCATTTCGTAATGTTAAATCGTTTCCCCGTTTGATTCGATTTTTCATTTTCACACAATCTCATGGAGTTGATCGGCTAACGATTTACGAAAAGAAAAAAAAAAGAAAAAATAAATGTTCTTCTAGACCTTTTCAAATAAGACTTAAATAAGATAAATTCGATCATCAATTAACAATCAATAACGATTTCTTTTTATTGGTTTAAACTTTAAATTGAATATAAATTCGATTCGGCGTTTAAAGTGAATATAACAATCACAGAGAAAAAGAAAAGAAAAGAATATTATTGGGAGTTATATAAAAAAAAATGTATGTTTCATTGGACAAAAGTAGTAACTCGATGAGGCGGCAAAACATCAAGTATATACCTTATATGTTGAAAATGTTTCCTTAGAAAGGCAATGGCACGACCAGACAGGCCACAATACGCACGGATGAATTGAATAGAAGAAAAGAAACGGGCGTGGATCCTTTATCGAAGAGTATACGCTCGTGAAATGATCGTAAAAAGCTGCTATGCCCTGAAGCAGCAATCTCTCTGTATGTATATACACATACACATACCTTAAACAATAAAATATATATATATATATATAACCCCTACGTAGGTGTTCCCTGCCATTTTGTAATAAATATCCATACGTCGACGAACAATGGAAGTGCGACGCGTCGAGACGTCGAACGGAAGAATAGCTCGCGAGACCTGAGATATTGCTCCAAGTGAATAACGAAAAGCATCGAATTCGATGTACGCCTTTTACTCATACTCTTTTTATTTCTACTCGAACCGTGCGCATACCTCTCTCTCTCTCTCTATATATATATATATATATATATAAGTCTATCCACGTATAACATTCCAAAGGGTGGATCTACAGAAAGTTATTGCGATAGTTCGTAACGAAAAATTTCATTTATTCGAACGAAATCAACTAACGATTGTTAAATAGAAAATTATATTGCATGAAATTTTAAATGTGATTAATAGGTACGACATACAATACGCATATTGGCGTTTATAGGTACAACGATTTCTTTTCCTTTGTTTCCTCCAGTTTGCAATCAAAGCCCATTTGTCGAGTTATCGCGTAACACGAACAATTCATCTTTGTAAATGAGAAGCATCACCAAATTCTCTCTCTAAAAGCTTAAGAAGAAATCGGCGTTAATTATTCCAATGTACACTAATTGCTGATTTAGTGGATTATCTGGTTATCTACTAAACTGTCTCTCTCTGTCTCTCTCTCAATCACTTTCTCTGTTTCATTATTTTTCTTTGTATTTCCATTTGGTTAATATATTGTAAGAATGAGGAGAGAGTGAGGAGCGAAAATCAATAACATGTGGTTTAAAATAAAAATATGACGTTTATTTTTAAATAAAAATATGTAATATAACGAACGAAAAGGTACGAATTACATTCTCGTCAGTCTCTGATTGGTGACTGTATAAAACAAAACGAATTATGTTAGTACCCGTCATGAAATAATCCTGGTTTTCCGTACTGTGAAAGCACACATGAAAGCGTTTTTTCAACTGCATTACTATAACAGCTTAATCTTCTAAACTTCTACATTATAAGGACAGAAGGAGATAGTATACGAAAAACACAAGTTTAATTATTAATAATTAAAGATATATTATGTTATTCTGTTACAATGAAGATTAGCGTGGTACTCGGTTTCTGTTAACACATTCGCGTCGGGGCGTTGCTGGCTGTACTTACCGCAGGAACAGGGCCGTTTTTGGCCAATCGTTACAATCGCGCATAGGTTTAGAAAAATTGCTATAACTTTTTATGTAATTAATATTTCAGTAATAAATTTTAAAAAAGGGAGTATAGGGCTTATTTATACACAATAATGAGGATTTGAAATTATACTTCTAAATATTTTTATTATTTATTACAATTATAAATATAATATATTTTTTAATAATTTTCAAATTTTATTTGCTATATGTATATTGTAAGTTAATATTTTTTTTTGGTATGGTATGCTTGAAAACATTTTTCAATATGTAGAGGAACTTTACTGCTCCTACACATCAATATCAGAATCTTCACTGTCACTTTCATTTTCAGCGAGATCTGATAATGAATCTTCATATGTCTCCGAAAGAAATTCTTCCTCCATTTTGAGGGATTTTTAGAAAAATATGACACCTAATTTTTATTATTCACAAATAGTAAATTATTGAATAAATTTCTATAAATTGTACTTTTTAGACGGGATCTAATATTGTTGGAAGTTACGAAGAGAATATTTCTGTTTCAGTAGCAAAGCTGATACTGAGTAATATTCCATTCCAATTTTCCTAAAATCTTAGTTAAATATCTTTTGAATAAATAAAAAAGAGAATATATTTTGAGGATATTTCTCTTTGTAGAGCGATAATCGAAAACAACACAGAGTACTTATTTACAGGGCTCAGATACTGGATACGATTAGCATCGGCTAAACAATGAATAAGTATAGATAAACGTCTAAAGGAAGCAACGATAAGGCATATTATTGAGAAAACATTCCTCACTTTATTATTAATGTCTACATAT
Source organism: Polistes dominula (assembly GCF_049000335.1). Lineage (NCBI taxonomy): Eukaryota > Metazoa > Arthropoda > Insecta > Hymenoptera > Vespidae > Polistes > Polistes dominula. Next base: position 8,164,966 of record NW_028301147.1, read on the forward strand.
GAAAAAAATCTAGTAATAAGTGGAGAAAAAATAATATTTTTAAAGAATAGTTAGACGATAACTTAAATGACGACATAAAGCGTCATCCGCTCCCAAGTGAAAATCTTAAATGACGACATTAAGCGTCATCCGACGCGAATGTGTTAAGAATTTAGTTGTTCTTCCTTCGGTTTTTCTTATTGCACTGGCTTAGGTATCACGTCTTTCGATTTTTCTCGAAATTCCTTTGTTGCGATAAATTTTGTGTACTTAAAATGTAGCAAGGACCAGCTCTTTCTTAAATAAACACGGACAAGGGTTTTATGATCAACACATAACAATGGAGTCGGTTACCCTTGTGTGCATTTAGTCCTAAACGAGGGTGGGATGGGGGGAGAAAGAGAGGGCAGTCTCTATATCTTTGGTATGATTTTAATTGTCGATTCTAATTATAAGATAAATATTTGATATTATCACAATGGCGATCTTAGAACGAGTCCTGACGCAATAAACATAACGTGTCCACTCACAAAAGAAACATTTCTGTTCTCGGAAACTGAGTGTCATAAGATCTTTTTAGTAGTCGCTATCTTGTAATCCTAAACAATTCGATAAGATAGTCATCTATTGTATCCTACAATATCATCTTACAAAATATTTGATCATAAGTTACATTTTTTTTCACTTTTAATATTGATAAATTTTTATTCAAATAAATTTGGCTTTTATATATATATATAATAGTATAAAATAAAAAGCGTACACAAATGTGTATACGAGTTTTCTTGTTTTTTTCTATCTCTCTTTATTTTTTTTTTTTTTTTGTTATTCTGCGTTTGTTAATGAATCGAACGAGGAGATTACATCGCGCATGAAAATAGAGAAAAATACGAACCCGAGGGTATTAAAATGTAGTTCCATATAGCGGTCGGCTTCTCTAACGATTAAAGGAGTTAATGATGATTAATAAAAATGCGAGCAGATTATCCCGGTAACGAGGATTTTGCTGGTCCGATTTCGGTAAAACCGTACCACCCTATCGCTTATGATGTTATTAAGAAAAATTTATCTACTTCGAAAATGACCTTAGGATAACTTGAACTTGCTTTAAAAGAGTTACTTTTAACTCAATGCCATCAGAGCAAACGAGTAGAATGATGTAGGAGAAATTGCTTTATTCTTGCGTTTTTATTTGATTTTATTTTACATTTTAATTGGAATCATTTGCCTTCAAACTTTTTCAGATGGTTTCGTTAGCGAATCATTTTCTTTTTTCTTAATAATTGTCTACTTAACACTTTAATGAACCTTTTGCAAGTTAACGATAACTTACTTCTAATTATAGATACGACATACATTCTAAGAAGAAATTAATCTTTCGATGATACAATAAAAAGCTACGTTTTTTTTTCATAGAGAAAATGCGCATAATGTACATCAGAATCGTAGTTTAAAAGGTATTAAAGCGTTCAAAGACTTGTAATATTTTGTACGATCCTTTTAGACCGTAAAAGATTCGCCCTGGACTAATCTTCTTGAATTTATGGACCCTCCCGATAATGTCCGACCTCGTTCATCTACCGCTACCTCTTCTCCTCTTTCCACTCGCATTCACCTTAATTCTAACCTCGGCTCACTCGATTCCGTTTCGCACGAAATTTTATGACTATTTTTTTCATTTTCAACTTCACTGTCCTGGTTCTTCCTTCCTTCCTTTTACCTTAACTCTTTTACCCATATCTTTTATTGTGTCTCTCTCTCTCTCTCTCTTTCTCTCTCTCACACACACACACATTAATTTTACTATATTTTTATGACCAGCACTATCGATTTTACAGACTACTTGGTATAGATACAAACGCTGTTATATTCGAGACACAGTCGATTTCTTCTTCTTTTTTTTTTAAATTTTATTTCTTGAAAATTTTCATAATTCATCGAAATATTCTTCTACCGAAAAATATATCTGTGATGCAAATGAATCTGATCTGATCTACGTAAATGATCCTCTTTGCAAATAGCATCGATCTTCCTTCGCTTTTTCAACCCGTCTCTTTTTCTTTTTTCTCTTTCTCTCTTTTTCTCACTCGTTCGAGATCTTCCATCGGGTTCTACCGAAAAATCGATGAATTTACAATAGCCGACTCATCTATATTTATGGACCGGATATGTACGGCAGGAGGGTGCGACATTATTCAGTTCGTACGACGATGACGCACCGAGGCAAATGCACATGACGGACAACACGGCTCGTTAAAAATTGAATCTATTTGCGCGTCGGGGCTTGAAATTCAAATGCCACGAGAAATATCCATGCCTGCCTGACTTCCAGCACACCAGTAGCACCAGCCTATAATCGATATATCCATCGCTAACGGTTGCCGAAGTTAAAAGAAAAAGAAAAATTCGAAATATCGTAGAATTTGTTTAACGGTGTTCCTACAGTTAAAGCATCAAAGCGAAAAGAGAAAAGAAAATAGGTCTACTTGAAAAATATTATATTTTCTTTGATTTATAATACATTAATTATTTTCTTATAAACTGTTAAGGAAATGTATATGATTGATTTCACTTTTATTACTTTATATTTTCTCTATTTCTTACTGTTTAAAAGAGCTACAGAAGAAAATGAGTGTACTCTAAAAAGATCATATTCTTATGCATTATAATACAATTATTTTTCAATAATTCGAAATGTGGATTATTGATTTTGCTTTGTGTTATTTTATATTTTATCCATTTTTTTTGTCTCTTTTTTTTTTTTAAACAGTACCGCGAACCAGTATTAAATTTAATTAAAATTTTAATTCGTCGTATGAATGAAAAGAAAAAAGAAAAACAAGAATAAAAACAGAAAGAAGAATAAAAGGGAAATGGTAAAAGGTCGGAATTTTTTCATTTTATATTAAGATTAGAGGTACGTGTACATGCGTTTAGATATTTCTAAATGCTTTCCTTCATTAGAATGTCGTTCGTGTTTTTGCGTCTTAATACAAACGAATACTTTTTTTTTCTTTATTCCTTTTTTTCCTTCCCTACCTCCGACTCCCCGCCTTCTTTTCGAATGTTTCAATGTTTTTCCCCATTTTACATACGAATTATTTCATGCTTAGTAGTCGGAAGGTCTAATTCATGAGACGAGCACTTTTTTCAGTCGTATATTTCCTTTCATATACACGTAAAATGTGAAAGAAAGAGAAAGAGAGTCTTTTCTCGGTAATTTTAAGGATCAGAAAAGAGAAATGAACAAAATTCGCAACTATCTCGTTATTTTGAGTTTCATTCTCTTTCTCTCTCTCTCTCTCTCTCTCGCTTTTTCTTTCTCATTCACTTTCTTTATTTATCTTTCTTTTTTTTTATTTTTTGTTAAATGATTCTAACACATCATTATTGGCCCAACTCCTTTTACGTAAACCACGACGATGTAATAGTGTGTGCTTGGTCTCGCTCGGCTCATTTATTTTCCCTTTTTCATAATTTTTAATTCCATTCCAGCCAGATTACGGGAAGAATACTTAAATAGCGCACGGAATTTCTTAATTACAAATGATGCATAGCCACGAGACGAAAAGATCTTTTTCGTCCTACCCAACCGGTAGTCGCTACTTTTTAAACGAACCTTCGTCTTATCCTCATCATTGCCGTTCTAATGATGAAGATCAAGGCCATAACATTCAAAAGAATAATATACGTATATATATATATTATTACGTATAATATATAACGATAATATATATATATATATTATACATAATATATTATACGTAATATATATAACGATAATATATATATATTATCATTAAAATGTTAAATCCATTAATTCATGAAATAACCAGCTAAATCATGAAATGGTGTATAAATATATTATTATACATATATCTATATACATATGTATGTATCTGAATAACTCATTTCTATATTTAACAATCACGATTTATGATTTCAATATTAATGATTTATCAATTAGATTGACCTGTAAATAAATGCATCTATTAGGTTACATGCAATAATAATGATATGTTAATACCAAATCAGATTGTTCGCTTTAATCTCTTCATTTTCTACATCTTTAGGCATAAACTTATCGTACGTTTAAAGAAATTCGTACTAATAATTTTTTTGATTACAAAATCGAACAATGGAAAGTAATGCGACGATTTAAACCTCATTTTGAATGGATTAATCGAACTGAGGGGCTGATAGAAACGAAGTAAAGAAGGAAAGAAAATTAAAGAGGAGATGAAACGAAGAGAGAAAGAGAGAGAGAGAGAAAGAGAAAGGGGGAGAGAGAGAGGGTTAACTGTTGGGACCGTTTCTGGTTACCAAGCAACGGAGTATAGTAGTTTCCGCAAGCGTGAAAGCTCCTATTCCGATGTTCTCTCTCTCTCTCTCTCTCTTCTCTTTGTATAGTTTGCTAAGCTAAAGTCTCTGGGAGAGGCTCGTGTCCCTTAATTCTAAGCTGGCTAATCTAAACGGCTCGAGTCAACTCGGTAATTAAACGAGCAATCTCGTCTTCCTTGTCTACACTCTTCTTTTATTTTTTTTATTTTATTTATCCCTAGTAGTTTTTTTTTTATCAATTTATTTTTTTTGCGGTTAGCTCTACGAAGCGAAGACTGACAATAATTGACGAATAATGAAAAAAAGTGTCATCAACTTTCTACGACAAATTCTAGGGGAAATACTAACGCGTGCGCAACATAATGTTCATTGTCATTTTTACTGTGTGCTTTGATTAAAACATTTTTATGATAAAGCGACGACACACTTTTCCTTGACGAGCACTCTTTTTACTTCTTTTCTTTTCCTCTTCTTCCTTTTCGTTCATTCAGGAGAAGGATTTCTTCTCCACGTGCTACTACAACTACGTTCACTATACTACTACACTACGTGCTACTACTACTACTACTATTATTACTACTACTACTACTGTAGGAAGCTTTACGGTTTAATAATCTCTTTCATTGGGCAGAAATTCTGTTGCAATTTTGAAACTTTGTACGTACGGACCTGTCGTAAAATCCGATTGTTCGGTGTTCTCTATCTATCTCTTCTCTCTTTCTCTCTCTCTCTTTTCTCTCTTTCTCTCTCTTACATTCTTTCTCTTTCTCTCTCTTACATTCTTTCTCTTTCTCTCTCTCCTTGTCTCCTGTCCGCACCCTGCGGCATCGCCGTGATTATTTGTCGCTCGCTTTAACTTTCTCTTTGCCTTGGAATTTCGTAGGTTGCGTTTAGAAGACTGGACTTTAGATGGAAGAAATATCTAGCATCTTCATCGTTCTAACGCAAGGAAAAAGGTGATGATGATAATAATAATACTAATAATAATAATAATATTAATAATAATAATAAGAAGAAAAATAATAATAAATTATATCTATAACGTTTTGTGAGAACTAGAATATGGTAGTATTAATTAGCCTGACAGAACGGGACAAAATTTTATTTTAAAGCTTTCAACTATTCTATTCCCACATTCTCCATCTCTTTCTCGTTAAAAACGCATAACTTTGAGAAAAATGCAAGGGAGCGTAAATTTTCTAGGTACTTCGGGAAACGAGATAGCGAGCTTATGTCAGGAAGGACGAAGGACGAAAAAAATAATGAAATGAGAGTGTAACGAGGTGAACGAGGAAAGAGAAAGAAGAGAATCCTTCGGCTACGTTGCAATTCCGGGGGTTACTTCGGGCACATATATTCAACTTAATGACAATTATTATCCAACGAACACGGTTCTTCGTCTAACAGATAATTAGGTACATTATTTATGCAGGATAACCAGGCAGTTGAATATTTCGCGTATCTTTTCTTCGAATCATGAAAGAAGAAAAAAAATCGATGAACGTTATTATCCCGTATATTTTCCAAAAAACCCGAAAAAAAAGAAAAAAAGAAAGATTAATTTGTTTTTTCATTATAGCAAAATAATCTAGCTATATTCCTATACCTATATATTGTTATGTAAAGTTATTATTTCATAATTTTCACAAAGTCTAGTTTGATCAAAAGTTTAAAATCCTTTTAACTTTTCCCCCAAGCAAGAGGACTCCGTGCACGTATCGATTTTCGTTTAAATTCGATCCCACTCGAGACAGGGAAAATACGAGATCCCTCGTTTCATCATGTCTAGGCCACTCGTAATTCCTGACGTCCAGTTCGCAATGAAAGTTCATTCTCTAGAAAGTCTTAATAAGCCTCTTGGTGGTTGTCCAAAACCATTCACCGAAGAATAAATATATATGTGATAGCAAATCGAAAATTGTTTAAGTCCTTCAATCGATTTGACACTGTCGTACGATTGGTCGAAGATAGTTTATGGGTAATATAAAGTAATTAACTTGACAATGGATAATCGAAGTAGGGTGGCAAAGTTGCTGTGGTACTGAAAGGATAGAATAGGAAGGAGGAAGAGGGAGAGGGAGTATTTGAGGTAACGGAGATGGTAGCTGAGAGAACGTCGTCTCAAAACGGTATCCCAAAGGAACAGATAAGACCGTTGAAATATCGACAGCGTGTGAAGGGTGTATAGAGAAAGATAGAGAGAGGGAGACAATGAGAGAAAAACAAAGAGAGAGAAAGAGAAAGAAAGAGAGAGAGAGAGAGAGAGAGAGAATGAGTGAGTGAGAGAGAGGTAATCCTCAGGAGAGCTTTCTGTTACGGAGCTTAACCAGTCAAGGATAATCACCGTAAGGCACCAGTAGATCGGCGTGAAACGGTATCGACGTCGACTATCGTCTCGAATTTCAACGAGTTCGCAATAAAGATTTGTCACAGTAGGTATCCGACATCACTTTGAGAGGGAAGATCAAAGAATTTCAACGTTTCGCGTTTGTATAATATACGTGTATTTACAACTAGCATAGTAGCGAAAGATAGAAAGATTGAATCTCGTTGAAAAAAATTCAAGCATATTTTTCTTTCCCCGCTATTTACTCTTTTTTTTCTTTTTCTGCTTTTTTTTTTTTTTCAGTTACGAGAAAACCAAATAGAGAAAAAAGAGCTTGACAAGTTTCGAGAGTTAAGTTAAAAGGATTCATGTATTTTATATTTAGGAAAGGGTGAAATTGATTTTTTTTAAGGTCGATATGGATTTAAATCTCAAATAAAAAATAAATATCATTTTCATTTCTTAAGTCTGCGGTCGGCTACGGCCTCGATAATGTTGAAACTGTACAGAGTTCGCGTCAAGGGACGAATGAGTTTCGAAAACGAGAAGAAGTAAAAAGAGAGAGAGAGAAACAGAAAGGGATGAGAAAATGGGATAGACCGAAGGAAAAAGGGGTCGATCGCACTTTAAACATCGGTGGTCGCTTTCGCTCGTCGATAAAGTAGGCATTTAAACGCGTCAAATAAATCGTACCCCAAGCGATAAATCTCTTCTCGTCGGTCCAGCCGGTTGGTTCGCATTTTCGAACAATCCCGTAACCCGTTATGGCTCTTCGTTACCACGTTAAGCCTCCCTACCTGCCTCCTCCTCCTCATCCTTACCTTACTTTCCTTCCTCGTTATTTTCCACGCTCTCACTTATTTTTTTCTTCTTCTTTTTTTATTTTCTTTTTTCCGTCTCTCGTCTATCTCTTCTTTTTTTTTTCTTTTTTTTTTCCACAAATTTTCGTCTCTTCCTTCTTTCCATCCTTCCATCATTTCTTCCTTCCTTCCTTTCATTTCTACCCTATCTCCTTTCCACCTAACGTTTATCTCCCTATCTATCTCTTCTTTTTCATCGACCGTGAAATTGCACCACCCACGTTTACTGGTCTCCTTACGATGCCTGTGCTCTTTTAAATCATCCTGGAAAAGCTTGTCTTTTGCGAAAGAAGAAAGAACCTTCTCGCGCTGCCTTTGAGAAACCTATCCTAGATGAAAGACGATCTTTTTCAATGTGTTATACGCTTATGTACGCGTTAGAAAGAAAGTATGAGAAAGAGAGAGAAAGAAAGATAGGTTGAAACTAGTACCTGTAATTACGAATTCCTGTTTACTCGTCGCGGTTTCACACAAAATACGCGAAACGGATTCGTTTCGGGGAAGACGGCGTTGGTCGTTAAGCTTACACAAACTCTGCATGTGATTTAAACGTAAAGGTGTATAAGTGGAGGATATACATATGTAAATAGAAAACCGAGAGAATTACGTACTGGTATGATGCACTTCGTTTTAAGACCAACCACGCGTTATTGATCGAGATTAACGTGTTTCCTTTTAATCGTTTGATCCTATGAAATTTGTCACTAGGTTAAATACGTAAAAAGAGATCGTTAAAGGGATTGTAAGTAATGATAACAAAGAAATATATGTTTTGGTCGATTGAAATACTTGAAACTACCGAAATCTCTAATCGTTTCTGTTATTTTAAAAAATGGTATAAAATAATAGATTGAGAAAGAAAATAAATCTTTTGCTACTTTGTTCGTGCTATCATCGTTTCATGCTTATCGTTAAAAGCCATTCAATCGGAACTTGTTATTTATGTGGATAACTATTCGGAGAAATGCAATAGTGCTGTCTCTTGTGTTTTTGTTTAGCCCAGAAACGGTTGATTCTACTGGGAATTCAACCAATCAGAATCTTTATAATTAAGTTTTCTGTCTAATCTCCAGGATGGCCGATTAGCTGACGTACTCCGAATGCAGCGAGCGCACATAAACATGGCAATAGCATGATTCCTTGGAATTAACTTCGAGAAAAGGGCTTTCCTTGATGGAAGAAAGGATGAAACTAAGGAAGTGGATTCTCTGGGGCTTTTCGACAAGGATCGTATCATTTCTTTTTTAATTCTATTGCCGTCATTTCTCTTTCTCTCTCTCTCTCTCTCTCTATCTATCTTTCTCTTTCACTTTATCTTATCCTTCATCCCTTTTCTCATTATCCATCGACGTATCCGACCAAGATGTCGCTATAATCGTTTCTCGATCTTACTTACGACTCTTACGATTACTTGTATCGGTTAGTTCTCTCGCATCAGTCGTTATTCGACTACTGAAACTATTATGATTGAAAAAAAAATAGAAAAGAAAAAAAACGCGTGTTTAAATTAAAATTTGTTATAATTTAAAAAAGCTTTTAGAGGAGGATCAATTTTTGACAATGCTATATATCTGTTCTATTTGTAAACTTGTTGATAAAATTAAAAAGATTATGACAAACGAAGAATTTTGCGTGATAAAGTAAATTAGATACACTTTAACCACTAACGTCGAGTAATACAGGCAATAGAAAAGAATATAATCTCGGAAATGACAAGCAGCTTCTTGTTAATTCGCGGGTAATTAAAATAACGTTATAACGGCTTGCTAGGATCGTACCTCTTTTTCATTGTTATATTCCCTCGTAGCCATTCTCATTAACAAACACGAAGTGAGATGACGTTTCGGCGAACGTAGTGTGCTATGTAAACCATATACATATACATTAAATGTATGTACATATTTATATACTTACGAAAGCCAACTAACTTCGTTGCCAACTTTGCAAATTAATTACCTAGGAAAGATACGATACTCGATATACGTAAATATAAATTTATATATGTATATATCATATATATGTAGAGAGAGAGAGAGAGAGAGAGAGAGAGAGAGAGAGAGAGAGAGAGAGAGAGTTCTAGTTAGTGAAAGAGAGAAGTAGTTAAATGTTTTCACGATAAATTTCAAAGTATAGAAAGTGTTTTTATCATTTCTTTCTTTTTCTTATCATTAAATCGAAATCGTCGATGTAATTGTGTAACTGTACTGTAATTGTTCTTGGCCAAATAAGAGCGCAGAAATAAGCGAATCGATTAATCTTCCTGCAAATGAACTTTCTCTCATGGAAGGAAGGTGCCTATCGGTAATTACAGTTCTATTGTATCGCGCTCGATCGCTAAATGTGCACAGCTCGACTTAAGTGATTATTATTTCTGTTTATTGCACTAAAAGAATTTATACAAAAAAAGAATCAAAGAAAAAGAGAGAAAGAATGAGAGAGAAAAAGAAAGATCTATCTCCGAACGGTTCTCCGTTCCAGGATTATGAAAGTTCAAGCCTGAAGTATTTTTTATGCATCGAAGCATTTAATCCAGCGTCAGCTGCGAGGGTGGCTTTTGAAAAATACGAAAAAAGAAATAAAGTAAGAAATAAAGAAGTGTCGTTAGAATATTTTGCCTTGTTTTATCTCAAAGATCGATTCACAAAGGCGAGTAAATTGTTTAACGTTTCTCTCTTTTTATTTTTATTTTCTTTCTTTCTTTTTATTTCATTCATTCATTCTTTCCTTTCTATTCCAAGTTTAATACAAATCATTCATTTAAGTTCTTTTTTTTTGCTCCTTGTGTTCGAGGTTTAAAGATAAATATTTTCATTATTTCGTAAATGTTATTCTGGATTTAAAAAACATAAGATACGTACGAAAATTTACTAAATAGAAGGAACAAAGATGCACACGTTCGAAGAGAGTTTAGAGGATATTAATTAAATTCGGTAACAATTAATATTTCAATCAAGTTTCCCGACACGTCGTGAATACTGCAGATAGAATTATATTTGTCGGAATAAAATGATAAACCCGAAATCTACGTTCGGCCAAAAAGTCAATTAAAACGATACGTGAAAAATGAATAATTATTCGGTAACAAATGTGCTAAATAGAAATAGAGAGACAGAGAAAGAAAGGGGGAGGGGGGAGAGACGGGAGGAGACGGAGAAATAAAGTTGTTTGTTGGTCATGATCGAAGCATTAGAACGATCGAGATTACGTTGATCCATCGATCACGAATAAAAGTCGAGATACATCGTTGCTATGCGTGAAAATTTTCATGGACTTTAAGATAAGTGTGAGAAAGAAGTAATTAAAACTTGCAATTCGTTTGACTTGATGAACGTACAACGAGGAAAGGAGAGAGAGAGAGAGAAAAAGAGAGTGTACATATGTGCGTGTGCGCGCACGCGTGTGTGTGTGTATGCCTCTCGTTGGTCAAGCGCGAAATTGGAATTCCACTTTAATAAATTTAACAAAACGAAGAGAGGATTACGGGAAACTACTGCGAATGCATTATCCTGTAGAATTGATTGGTCGGCCGCGATACAATTCCGAGATCAATAATGCACTCGGATTTGGTGATAATATGTAAGTGTACGCTTCAAAATTTATATTCTACTTTTGTGAAATAAAAAGAAATATTATTAATTTACAAGAGAAACAATGTATTACTTTTTTATTTTTATTTTTTTCAGGATTATCAAAATTTTTCATTTTAGGACTTGACGATGAAAAAGAGAGTCGAGAAAGAGTAGCCAACGTTTAGTTGTCAAACTTTTGACATCCATCGGGAATGCTTTTCTTTCCTCCGATTTGCTCGTCGAAAATCGCCAAGGAGAATTGCGAGAAGTTTCATGTCAAAACGGCAGTTGATTTACGAGGAAGATTAATAATCTTCAAACGCAATTACTGCGGCAGCCGCGGGCGAGAAAAGGAGATGAAAAGAGAAAGAGAGAGAAAAAGATAAAGAGAGAGAGAGAGAGAGAGAGAGAGAGAGGGAGAGAAAGACAGACAGAGAGACATAGAGAGAGAGGGTATCCCAGTTCGGTACTAGGAACTTCCTTTCGAACTTTATTATAAAACTAATATTTTCCAAGTTCTATGAGGTATTACGATAGTTTTCTGAAAGGGCCTGCCACGAGCCCGGGCGAAATGGCTCGCAGGCGAAACTTCAATATTCGGCGACCATAACGACATCGCGTGATATATTATTTCCTACAACTTCTCGTCTCGCGGCTTCTGTCTACTTCGAGAAGGATTGAGGAGAAGAGTAGAGAGGAGAAGGGACGAGGGTGACGAAGAACGGAAGGAAAAAGGAGAAACTTGATTAAGAATTCTAACTGCACCAAGTCCCGTCGAGTAGGTACCTTTTTCTTCGTCTTTCCTTTATTCTCACTCCCTTACTTCTACTTTTACTTCTACTTCTTCTTCTTCTTCTTGACCACCTTCGACGGAATAAATTATAGCGAATGAATGGTATGACTGAATATTCGTAGCATCAATTTTGATGAAACGTAAAGTATGATCGATGATAGTTAACGAACATTTTAATATTTATAACTTTAATACATTGTATTTTTACAATATTAATTATTAAATTATTGTAAATCACAAATGAAAAAGATGAGTAATTAAATAAATTGGAAACCAGACGAGCAATGTTTAAAGATCGTTCCTATTATTACATTGTTTTTATCTATTTCTCTTGTTGTTTTACCCTTACACCTCCTCTCATTTTTTTCTCTTTCATGCATCGAAAAAGATTCAACGACACTCCATTCTTCCATTTGTTGGCAAGGCAAACGCGTGTTCGTTCTTTCTCGTATCTTTTCGTTTTAATCCACTGGTTTCATCCAGTTATGCGAAGCACAATAAAAAATGCTGTTGGATTTTACGTTGCACAGGGAAACGAGACTAACGTAATAACACGAGTCAGCCAAATGTACCAGGACGAAATCTTCATAATGGAACGCTCGTTTTTTGAAGTGAAAACTTCTTTAGAATAGGGAGTGGTTCGAAAAAAATAAAACGCTGGTTCAGGCAACGAAGCGGTAGATGGCGAGGCAACGGAGCCTGTATACGGATAGACGAGAGAGCCTGTATACGGATAGGCAATGGAGCGACGGGCCGCTATGCAAGGGCCACGATATTTAGTAAGAAGAGAAATAGAGATAAACATATAGGATTGAGCCTGCGAGAGAATGAGACAGAATATAGCTATATAGTTTTTCCTATTCTCGGTCTCCTCTTTATGCTCTGCTCGTAATTATCGCTTCTGGTTGTATATGTGTGTGTTTGTGTGCGACTGCATACTACGAAGCGTGAACACATATAGAATAATTTCGATACTATACCTGTTTGTAGGTAGAAGCGATAGAAGGGTAGAAGAATAAACAGAGATAAGCACGTAGGTATGCGACAAAATTATAAGGTCCAAACGAACCAACGGTCGAAATAAAGAAAAAAGGTGTGAAGTCTGTCTTTGTAAGTTATATAAGTGTTTAAGTTGTGTGAGTCTGGAAGGTATATATATACGTGTCATTTATTTTTTATTTTTCTATTCTATTTCTATTTAAAAATGTCTCTATTTTATTGAAAAATTAATATTAAATTCTTTATTTCGCAAATATTATAATATATAATTATGAAATTCATAGAATATATAATAATTGTATTGTCGGAAATATTTTTAAAAAAGAAGGATTACTAGATACATCAGAGAAAAAGAGAATTAGATAACACTGTAGAATACATTAGGAGCAGCTGACAAATTCCATTCAAAAACAAGTAAATTACTGTCACATTTTAAGTCGCATATAAAAAAATTATATTATTAATTATAATATTTGCGTATTTAAGAAACTTATACTAATGTTTCAATGAAATAAGAACATTTTTAAGATGTTGAACGCCCAGCGTGAATCGGTGGAGTTTACCACGGAGCTGAAATTTGAGACTCGTAGTGTACACTGTTCGATAAGCTGACAGAGCGATACGATTCAATGAATTTTTTAGATTTTTCGTTGTTCAGATCTTTATTTAGACGAGAGTATTTAGAAAGATAAGTTTAATCCAAAGAATAAAGACGAGATTTGTTACAAATAATAAGAGTCTCTCGAGAGAGAAGTATGGCAGGCTATAGAGTTGAAAAAACATTTCTAGAGAATATCTTTATTAGATCTCTCATTGCATTTTGCTAGAACCTTTGTTCAGTCCAGCAGTATTTTCCATGTTTTTTTTTAACGTCTTTATTTCGTCTATCCTAAAATGTTTGTTAGAAGCGCAAGAATGTAAATGAAAACGTAAAATTGAAAAGCGTATTAACAAAAAAAATTTTATACCTGAGTTTGAAAGAAAGGATTATTTATATTTACCTTATTTCTGACGAATTATATTTCCTTTGATAAACATCCTACCATATTGGTGTCTATTTATAACTATCGCATTCAGCATTCCATTTTTATTGCTTGAATTTGGAAAAGTGTACTTTTTATCAGCTATTCCACCCAGAGACCATATCGGTGCCTTCATTATATATGGTAATAATATTATAATAAATAAATCCTACAGTTATCTTACTCTTGAAAGTGTGCATTCGTCTCATTCTCTCGAAACTTAGATTTTTGAAGGTTTCATTTCTAACACGTGTGATCTGTACACTTTTTTTTCTCTTTGCTTTTTTCTATCTATCTATCTATCTATCTACCTATCTATCTATATATCTATCTATTTATCTATCTATCTACCTATCTATTTATCTATCTATACATTATCTGCCCACTCATTCTCTCGGAAAAATCTATAAATGCATAAAGGACTGATTGACTTGTTGCTCCTGATGGAAACAGTTTTTCTTTCGAGATTAAAGATATATATATAGCACAATCTTTCTTTCTTTTTTTATTCTAAACCTCGAATAGCCTACCATTTCGCGGAGACGCTTTCGGTAGTATCGAATTTCGAAACGATTCAGGATTATAGCTCGTCGACCTCCTGGTTGTCGGGAGGAGGATGATTTACGATTAGACGCTTACGAGGCCTCACACGAGTGAACAAGCAAACAAGCAAGTAAGTAAACAAGCAAGCAACTTAGAATGATAGAGAGGGAGAGAGAGAGAGAGAGAGACAAGGAAACAAAAGCGTAAGCCCTAAAAAAAGCTCAACAGAGAACGAGCGTACAGTAAAAGACAAATATAGTCGTTGTCGTCGGTCGCGTGTGTTTCAAGAGGATTCTTAGAATTTCTCTCGAGATTCACACTGCCCTAGAACCGGTGGAAAGTAGTTTACGGCAAAAGATCCATCATGGCTGACACATATTCGTGGGACTTTGAAATTCTGACGACCGTAGCCACAAATTAATTTCTATTTATACGTTTATAGGATATTACATATATTGAGAATCCGAAAATAAAAATCGAATAAGTAAATATAACGCTAAACACATTTGTCCTTTTTTTCCGTTTTTTTTTTACACACTTTTCGTGTATCCCATTGTGCACAGTCGGCACAGTCGGTCATTCGATATATGTGCCACTAGGAAGTTTCAATATAGCGAATTTCTTGATGGAAAATCGGTACTAGTAAAAGGACTAGACAAAAAGGAGTGAACAAGAGAGAGAGAGAGAGAGAGAGAGAGAGAGAGAGAGAGAAAGGCAGATAAAAAAAATAGTAGAAAGCGATAGAGAAATAAGATGGAAAAATAAAAAAAAAGAAGAAAAGTACGGAAGTTGTAGGATACGAAGAAAGAAAAGAAATAGAAAGATAGAAAAAGATGGAAAAGTGGAAAAAGAAGAAGAAAAAACAAGAGAGAAGATAACGAAGCCTGGAAGAGAAGTCTGGGAGAACAAAGGGTGCTTATCGACACCGCACTTCTTATCCTTAGTAACTCCTTTTATTTTATCCGTTTTCTTTCTCCATTCTTCTTTTTCGTTAAAGCTTCGAACTCGTAGCGTGTATCTGAAAGATAATCAGAGCGAGACGTACTCGGCCATAGACAGCAGCTATTTTTGACCATGCTCTTTTACCCTCTCCATTTTCTTTTCTCTTTATTTTCTCTTTAGGATCAAGAGAAATTGAAATAACCTAGTTTTTCCTTCTTCTTCTTTTTCTCTTCTTCTTCTTCTTCTTCTGTACTTCTACTTATATTAAACGGAAATAATCTTCGCTTTTATTCGTCGACACATTTCTAGACACTTTTACGGAAATTATAAACACGGATACGTTCGTATACATAAAAAATTTATTATTAATCTTAACGAACGGTTATGATACTTTAATATATTATAGTTTCCTCTTCTTCTCTTTTTCGTTTATCTCTTCCGATCTCTTAAAAATTCGTTTTATTTTTTCTTCTCCTTTTTTTTAATAGAATTTTACAAAAAATGTCGGAAAATTATGAAGAACCCTTCTAGATTTATTGTTAATATAATAAAATAAACGAATTAATGGTATTATCATTGGAAAACTCCTCTGAAAATGATTAACGAAGTAACATTTGAAATTCTTGACATGTGTCTTGTTATATCGCCGGTGAATCCGACGGCATTTTATTCGCATTGAACAGCAGAAATAATTTCCATAACGCCATCGATACGCGTCTTCTTGTTGTCGCTTTTGCTGATAACAATAGCTAGGTGAAAATTTCTAAGCAAGGTAAATATTTGACGGCCTTACCTTGTGTATATGACGTAGTGCGAAATTGGGTTGTTATGAGAATTAGCGCCAGGTGCCCAAGACAGATTCACGGATTTGGATGTAAAGCTTGTTATGAGAGGACGTTCCGGCGGATCTGGCACGTCTGAAAGCAGAAATTCAAGAAATTCAGTTAAGAAATCTTTCTATTTCCTTCTCTAGTAAAAAAGCTGAAGAACAATATTTTTTTAACGCTCACGATATATATATATATATATACTAGGGGTACCCCGCTATGCGTTGCTGTGGCTCACAATCAGTCCGATACACACGTCTTTAAGTCAACGAATTACCTTATACCGCCATCTGTTAGAATCTTATCGAACTAACAGAGATAATCATGACTCTTTGTTAATAAACAAGTTAGGGATCCTATAGGAGGGATGCGCCGTTTGCTGGGGGACATTGCTGGGGGACTGGAACTCGATTTTGCGCGTGAATGATTCAAGCATTGAAATAATTATGAAATAATGAATTGCATCAAATGCAGAAAAAAATGAACTATATTTAATGATAATTAAAAATTTATATTAAAATAGAATAGGTTACACGAAAAAATTAGTATAAATTTAATAAGAAAGATTTAATTAAGTTTGATTTGATAAAAGGCATTACAGTATTTTGAAATTTCAAAACAATTTGTAGGAATTTATACAATTTTTATAAATATAATTATCTACTATTATATATTATATTAATAATAATAATAATAATAATAATAATAAGACAAATATATAAAACAATTAAAAAATAGATTTATTTTAACATATTTTTATTTCTCAATGTGGTACGTGGTCATAGTTTTACTCGAACTGAGATTTGTTTGCTTAAAATTTTGTAAATTTTTGCGATTATACCTACGCGATGGTATAAGGTATTTACGGTCTTGCGTAGTTCTTGTTGAACTTTTGCAGTAATTAAGAATACACTGTTGAACCATGATTATTCATCACAAACAATAAGTCTGTAAACAAACGATAAGTTATAGGTTAGGTTTGTACATTTATACTTGTAACTATTAAATGAGTACATTAAACTTACACTTATAGAAAACTACTAAAAAAAACAAAATAATTAAACATAAATATAACAATAAAAACTATAAGTATTCCAAACTTAAAATAACCACAGCCGTTAATACATAGTAAAGATAAACATGGCTGAGCGTTGGATCGGAAGCGGTCCCCCAAAATTTTCAGCCAATGGCACATGAGCTGAATATGTATGGCGCATCCTTCCTACAGGATCCCTAAAACAAGTAATTCGCCATAAAATAATACTGCGATTATAAATTGAGATATAAACTACCCTATCTTTCAAGTTGGATAAAACTGCACGCAGTGAGCAAAATTTTATTAAAATCGGTTCAGTAGCTTAGGAGTCCATTGCGGACAAATAACGTGACACGTAATTGATATATTTTAAGATGTATATTAGGGTGGATCAAAAAAATCAATTATTTTTTTTTTACAAGTGACACGGAAAAATGGGTTGCTAGACACCTTAAAACAATTCTCACCAAATATGAGCTCTTAATTTTAATAGGAAGATCCTCCGCATTGCAGCTTTTTATTTTTTTCTCAGTCCAATAGAATAAAATTCATACCTCATCATTAATTGATTGTACAGAAAAATGTTCTGGAAGAATTTTGTAGGAAATTTAATGCTCTACAAAAAAGAGTATCTCAGGTATCTTATATTTTTTCCGTAAACTTCACCATTTGAATGATATTGAAGATTTAAGTTTGATTATTTTAAGACAAATTTCATTATAATGAAAATAGAGAATTTTTCGCACATTTGAAAGTTGTTAATGATGTGGCAGAGCGAGGTGTCGCATTAGTAAGTGAATATAACCAATGTTTAACAAAAAACGAAGAGCAATTTCAATTTTTATTGCAAGTTGTTAAAGAGCATCGAAAAAATTACCCTACTTGCAACAAAAAATTGTTTGAAAATTAATAACTCAGTTAAAAATTGAAATAAAATACTTTTTTATAACTAATTGGACATTTTAAGGTGCCTAGCAACCCATTTTTCCGTGTCACTTGTAAAAAAAAAAATAATTGATTTTTTTGACCCACCCTAATATATATATATATATATATATATATATATATATATATATATATATATATTGTTCAGATGACAAGAATAAATGTTCACGATCAATTAATTTAAAAAAAATTAGTGCCTTTTATGGATAATACAACCAAGAGGGAGGTAATTTTACGTATAAGCTTAATTGTATGTAAAAAAACAAAAAAATAATAAGAACAACTTTTTCATTCTTTGAGACTTACGAAGGAATTTGCTTAAAAAATTTTGGGTTTACATGTATCTGAATTATCTCCAAATTTTAATCAATTGTAATAAATAAGAACTGGTCGTAGATATAACTTTGTTGATTTTTTTACTATGATAATGACCATGTAAAAATCGTTATCTATAATAATTGGCTTGCGTTGTTGCTCTCACAGTTCAATTCATAGAGACAGACTGACTATAGGAGAAATGTTGAAGGCAGAATGTAAACATTATCGAGGACAATGAATATGAAAGCGTAAACGAAAGAAAATGTTTATCGCTGGTAAGGTAATTGAAGAGTTCGGTGTATGCGTATACTTCACAGAATTTTTTACAAACACGATTTTCTCGATAACAGAGTCTAACAATGAAAAAACTGTTATTCTTTTTTCCGACTTATTTTTACGTGTAGTACTACTATTAACCCCAATTGCATCACCTATTTGAATAGATTATGTATACGTAAGGGGGAAATTGTAATTTAAAGATTTTAATCTTTACGCTTTTTTTAATAGTTATTTTCAATTTCTTCCAGGACGCTTTTTCTAATCATACTTGTCAATCGTGTTTTATTTTAAACGTTGCATATCTCTTGGCTTTGTTCTTCATTCGCTCAAATTCTGTTGTAATTTTAAAACTATATCGACAGAAAATTGTTAAATATATATAAAAAAAGAAACAGAGCAAAGAAACTTCGTTGACAAAGCAACGCGTTATCACGTTGAAAGATGATGCAATCCGATTAACGTTTTGCCTTTACTTCACTTAGATCTTTTTATTCTATATAGTTACGAATACAAATATCTATGAAAAACGCGTAACCTTGTAGAATTATTTTCTTTCATTTTTCTTTTTTTTCGCTAACTTACAAAAACGATTTATTAAATTTATTTAAACGATAAAAGGATATTTAATCCTTTCAATTTTTCCTAAAGGATATATAATCCTTTCCGATCATTCGAAACTTTCCCTGCGTTAAACTAAACCTCATTAAATTGAATGCGAATATTAGAATGTGAGAGATTTTATTATTTAAAAAAAGAAAAAATAAACTTTTAACGAATTTTATGGACATAAATAAAATCCACAGCACGAGTATGCCATATGTACATAAGAAGAAAAACAAAAGAGTAAAGTAAAAATAAAAGAAAAAGAAAAAGAAGAAGAAGAAGGAAGTAGTATTAGTTAAAGAAGAAGATGAAAAGAAGAAGAAAAAAAGGAAGTAAGGGAGGAAAAAGGGTGGCGGAAAAGGAAGAACATGTCGAAAAAGTTTCTAGGAGATACACCGATCACGCTTGCCTTGGTAAGCCACATCGGATAAGAAACCGTGAACGTTTAATATGCACCGCCATGCTACCAGAGAGATATAACATTGCGCGCACGTTGCATAAGATCATAAATGAGAGCAGGGATCTCTAAACCCCTCAGGAAAGAGTCGTCATCTTTTTTCGACTTCCCTTCATCTTTTCCCTCCTACCCGTTTATACCCTGTATATACGTAATATATACATATATACAGTCCTCTCTCTCTCTCTCTCTCTCTTGTAGATGCGCATGTGCGCTTTTGCCAGTACTCGTAACTACGTTCCCTCGCTGTTAACCGATTCCCTACATTCACACTGTTAACCAGCAACTCCTCCTCTTCCTCCTCCCACACTCGTTCTCGTAACAACGTCATCGTGTTTGCAAAGCCACATTTAGACTCGTAACGCGTGCTGGCCAACAGAGTATTAGCTCGACGTTCCGCTTCTGTTGGTAAACTTTGTTTGCACTTTTGCCACTTGTTTAGACATTCACTGTTTATTGATCATTGCAAAAGCATAAACGAATATTAATCTGACGAACGATTTCGTTAGTCACTACACACTAATGATTAACATTGACGTATAATTATTTATCTGATATATATAAGACAAATATATATATATTATTTTGTGATTTCGTTATCAACGAAAATTGAAATCGTACATAGTTTATTTGTTGGTTTATAAGCAATTTGGATAAGCGACGATTCAATATTTTAAGAAAGATTTTTTTTCATCTCAATTCTTCGACTCTCCCCCATTCCATCATAAAGCTTTTCAATTTTCTTTCGCACCCCCTCGTAGAGTACTACCCTCCCTGATATTTGGCCTTCGTTATCTTTTACCCCCACGGACTTAAATCGAGGCCTCGGTGGAATCAATAAAGGATGATTAAATTCAATTGCAACCCTTTGCATTAATTTCCACAAAGAAGCACGAGTTACGCAAGATGTGAGGTGAAATGAGACTGGGAAGGGTGACGAAGGGTGGCAGGATACTATTTAAATTAATTCCGTACTATTTAAACAGGCACCCCCTTTTTGCATCTACGGTCCTCGATGTTTCCAACTTTCATTAATAATTCATGTTTCTTCGCTCTATGGGTTCAATAGAAACGATGCTTCTTTAATTCCACGATGAAAGTTGAAAAAGAAAGAAGAAAAAGGAAGTGAAAAACGAAAAGATAGAAAGAAAGAACAAGAAAAAAAAAAATTAAAAAAAGTGAGAAAGAAAGGACGAAAGAAAAAATTTCCCTTTTTTTTCTATCTAGCATAATCTCCAACTTTTCCTTAATGATCATTATAATTAGTTTCGTAACTAAAAGTTGTTTTTTTTTGGAGTCCGACGATTTTCAAGATTTCTCGTTTGGTAAAGCGAGCACACGTGGTTCGATACCAAAGATTATGTAATTTTTACCGCGTACAAGGATAACTGCACACCACTCAGGGGGATGATACCACCACCACTGCTACTATACTTTACTGTCACAGAATATAAATTTGCTAGCGCGTTTACGAGAATTTACGAGCACTATTTTAAGAACTGTTTTGCCTTGTTCAACCATATGGCATCCCACGGTGTGGATATCTCTTAGAATGGTTTTACCTTCACGTTAAAATTCAGTACTTAACTATTAACTAGCGTGTGCAGTCACGACGACTTTCGGACTTTTCCATCTTACCAATTTTTTCTTGTCTTTTTATATTGTTTTTCTTTTTCTTTTTTCTTCTTTTTTATTTTTTAGTTTTCTACCTTATCTTGTTCGCTCTTTACTTTTTAACTTTCTACGCAGTTTACGATGCTATGTTACGCCGAGATTTCTCCCTGTGTTGTTACACGAAAAAAGATGTAGCAGAAAAATGAAAAAAAAAGAAAAATAAAAAAATAAGAGAAAGAAAGAAGAAACACTTTGCTTTATATCCTCCTACATTGTAGTTTCTTTTAACGGTGTCCGTTTTCTCCTCTTCCGGTATGTATACGTACCTACTTGTCCGTCATTGCGAAACTGAAAAAGTTTTTCTTTTCCAAATGCATACCTCTTAGATGTAAGTCGTCGACAAAACGAATCACTGACCCATATAATTTCTTAGAAAACACCTGCCACTTTCAAGGTAGGCGTAAAAAAATTGTCCTGACGTTAAAGCTTTTTACAAAACGTATTGACCGAGAGAAATATGAGAAATTGATTTGGCGAGCCAAAGTGACAAACAAAAAAAAGATAACCAAATAAATACATACCACATCGTCCAAGTTGGACGTTCCGTATGGATATGATGTTTATTCATTTATACCTCTCCTGATCTATCTAAACACGTATCAATTTGTATAAAAAAAAAAAAACCATTATTGTAATGTAACAGGAATAAAATGAAAAATAAATTTGCATGGTTTATTAATGAATATAATATATTATACCTTCTTTTTCTTCTTCTTCTTTTTATTATTATTATTGGACTTTCATCCTGTTATCCCGAACTTCAGAGCCTAAAGAGGCTATTTTGTTAGTTCCGGAAGCGATTATATTTTTTTACCGAGGGTAGGTTGTTAGCCTCGCCCTCGAACCCTCCTCCTTTCTTCGGGCTTGGGATAATATATTATGTAATATATTAAAATAAAATGTATTAGATCGATTGTAATTTTATTAATAGAAGAGAAAAAAAATATATTACAAAATTCATTTTTCGATTTTTTTGTTAAGATCGATAGTTCCTTCGAAATTGATGTACGATGAGATCGACGACTTTTACCTAGTACATACATTTTCAAAAATGATGTAGTACGAGACTAATTTCCGTGATATTCAAGAATTCAAGAGCATGCTTTCATATCCTTTCGCTACGATAAAACGACGAACCTATCGGTCTCTCTTCTTTGAAGGTAAACGTTTGAACAACGGCACTAAAGTTTCACGACTCTATTTTTCATCAAAATTTCTAATCATAAAGCATAGATCGATATTCCTGCAAACTATGCATCGACATCGGCGTCGTCATCATTGCTACCAAGGTATTTCATTAGCCCTCCAACGTCGATCGTATATTCATGCTTGGAGATATGAAATTTTATTACGGACGTTGAGTAACGTAATCAGTTTTAGGAAACATATCTATATTTGTTATCTCTTTTGTATTATATATATATTATTCGTACTAAATATAAACACATATATATATACGCGTATTTATCACGGATAAATAATTTCATTACATTCTCTCATTGTGGTTACGATTAATTGAATTATTTCTGGATGAAGATTATTTGCGGAAAATAAATCGTTCACATTTAGATAGAAAATTAATGATAATAATCATTAATCAAATTATTATTCAATGTAAATTAATAAACAAGTATTAATTTATCTCTACCCTGCTGCTTATTAGATAAATGCAAGAGAAAGAGAGAGAGAGAGAGAGAGAGAGAGAGAGAGAGAGAGAGAGACAGAAAGAAAGAAAAAAAGAATAAATAAATGTAATTCGTTTGAAAATGAACGAATTGAACACCATCATAACATTCATTTCCTCGTTTATGTATCCCTATCGAACGGATAGAGAAAATCTTACCAAACATAACAATATATTTTAAGTTCGAAAAGAAAGACATGGCAGAATTCGTAACAAGTACTGTGTTCCTTAGTGGCCCTTTATACATTCCTCTTAAAGAAGGAGAGAAGTCCGGCCTGACGTCGACATTTTTCCTTTCATACAAAACGTTCCAAACTCTTATTCTCTGTAGAAAAAGGTGCAAGCTCGTCGTTAGATCGAGAATAGGATTACGAAGGTCGACGTGCCAAGTGAAAAATCGTAAAATGTCCCTGCGAAATTGGCTGACAGTGGCTCACTGTTTCTACAAGTTATCGATCCGATCTAGCGAGATTTGCGTTGGTCCTTTGTGCTCGCGACAGATTCTAAGGGGAAAAAGGACAAAAAAGTGTGCAGATCACACGTGTTAGAAATGAAATCTTCAAAAATCTAAGTTTCGAGAGAATGAGACGAATGCACACTTTCAAGAGTAAGATAACTGTAGGATTTATTTATTATAATATTATTACCATATATAATGAAGGCACCGATATGGTCTCTGGGTGGAATAGCTGATAAAAAGTACACTTTTCCAAATTCAAGCAATAAAAATGGAATGCTGAATGCGATAGTTATAAATAGACACCAATATGGTAGGATGTTTATCAAAGGAAATATAATTCGTCAGAAATAAGGTAAATATAAATAATCCTTTCTTTCAAACTCAGGTATAAAATTTTTTTTGTTAATACGCTTTTCAATTTTACGTTTTCATTTACATTCTTGCGCTTCTAACAAACATTTTAGGATAGACGAAATAAAGACGTTAAAAAAAAACATGGAAAATACTGCTGGACTGAACAAAGGTTCTAGCAAAATGCAATGAGAGATCTAATAAAGATATTCTCTAGAAATGTTTTTTCAACTCTATAGCCTGCCATACTTCTCTCTCGAGAGACTCTTATTATTTGTAACAAATCTCGTCTTTATTCTTTGGATTAAACTTATCTTTCTAAATACTCTCGTCTAAATAAAGATCTGAACAACGAAAAATCTAAAAAATTCATTGAATCGTATCGCTCTGTCAGCTTATCGAACAGTGTACACTACGAGTCTCAAATTTCAGCTCCGTGGTAAACTCCACCGATTCACGCTGGGCGTTCAACATCTTAAAAATGTTCTTATTTCATTGAAACATTAGTATAAGTTTCTTAAATACGCAAATATTATAATTAATAATATAATTTTTTTATATGCGACTTAAAATGTGACAGTAATTTACTTGTTTTTGAATGGAATTTGTCAGCTGCTCCTAATGTATTCTACAGTGTTATCTAATTCTCTTTTTCTCTGATGTATCTAGTAATCCTTCTTTTTTAAAAATATTTCCGACAATACAATTATTATATATTCTATGAATTTCATAATTATATATTATAATATTTGCGAAATAAAGAATTTAATATTAATTTTTCAATAAAATAGAGACATTTTTAAATAGAAATAGAATAGAAAAAGAAAAAAGAAAGGACACGTATATATATACCTTCCAGACTCACAGAAACTTAAACAGTTATATAACTTACAAAGACAGACTTCACACCTTTTTTCTTTATTTCGACCATCGGTTCGTTTGGACCTTATAATTTTGTCGCATACCTACGTGCTTATCTCTGTTTATTCTTCTACCCTTCTATCGCTTCTACCTACAAACAGGTATAGTATCGAAATTATTCTATATGTGTTCACGCTTCGTAGTATGCAGTCGCACACAAACACACACATATACAACCAGAAGCGATAACTACGAAGCAGAGCATAAAGAGGAGACCGAGAATAGGAAAAACTATATAGCTATATTCTGTTTCATTCTCTCGCAGGCTCAATCCTATATGTTTGTCTCTATTTTTCTTCTTACTAAATATCGTGGCCGTTGCCTAGCTTGTTTCCTGACCGACCGTGTTTCACTTTTTTCAAATCACTTTCTATTTTAAAGAAGTTTTCACTTCAAAACGAAGAAAAAAAAGAAAAGAAAAACGAGGAAAAGAAACGGGAATAAACGTGAAGGAGGAAGAAAAAGGAAGGGAAGAAAAGAGAGAGGATTGGTCAAAGGAGAAGGAAGGACCCAGGTGCCACACGGCGAGCAATAATAGAAGGCAGTTTTCTCCGAGTGCGTTCGGAAACACCGGATTGAAGAGAAGAGAGAACACCAGCAACTCAGTGAAAGCGCTTTCCATCCCTTTTTCTCATTTCCTCCATTCCTTTTTCACGCTTTTCGAGCTTTTCACTTGTGGACTCACTACGGCATCCTTTTCCTCTTCTATTTTTTTTTTTTCTTTTTTCCCTTCCCCTGTTTTTTTCATTTTTTTCTTTTCCTTTTGTATTTTTTTTTATTTTTCCATTTTCCTTCTTTTCAAGCACATAGAGACAAATGGCTTGAGTTCGTCGTATCGGCGTTCGCCTGTGTAAAAAGCACATTTTTTTCCAAACAAGGCATTATGCTGGAAAGCGTATCGCATAATTTCCCACGAACTCCAGGATAAAGTGCTAGGAAAAGTTGGCTTTAATAAAAGCGTAATAAAGATCACACGTGGAATAGAAGGAGGAAGCGTGGGAGCCTGTAAAGTGGTAGTTATAGAAAGAATCTCTCAGGATAAGTCAGGATACCTCTGTCCTTTCTATCTTTCTCTAATACACATAAATACGTAAGTAGTATATATGTTACCGCAAGAAACCGAAATTGGATAAAGTCAAGATTCCCATAGTCGCTTAATGGCTGAAATATAAACGTATAAGAAAAACCCAAATATTCAGTCTTTCACTGACGTATTTGGTTTCTGTTGACAAGCGACCATGTGAATTTTGATGTTCTCCAATTTTGGACTTTCACAGTAACATATAATACACATACAAGTTTATTATATATATACACCGTTTATACTGGCTTCTTCGTATCTATATATTATATATAAGTGCGATGAATTAAACGGTGACCAAGTAGCTGTTTGTTATCGAGCAAGACAAAAGCACGCCACGTACGTTTCTAATCTGTACTCGCAAAACGTCGAAAGTCTACAATGAAACAATCAAGCAAGAAAAGGACAAACAGACAGACAGACAAAAGAACAGAGAGAGAGAGAAAGCAAAAGAGAATATGTAACACCGTGGGACCCGTTTTTGAGTAGAGTGGACGAGCAAGAGCCACGTATGATAGTCTCTTTCCTATTCGAATTTTTGTGCTGTGAGCTCGCTGAGCGGAAATAGCAACTGCGCTTCGTGGCTTTTCCTAACTAGCATGCGACCGCTACGAGACCACTCTTTCTCTTTTCCCTCCTTGTCTCTCTATTTCTCTATTTCTCTCATAGCAAAACAGAAAAGGGTAGAGCTCGCTTTACTCGAGGCTGCCACGCACGGTAGTACTACACACCTGGAAACTTGGAATATGCTTCCGTCAAAAACAGCCCTAGTAAATTAGTGCCTGCTACGTAATACATATATATATATATATATATATATATATATATATATATATATATATATATATATATATATATATACTATATACAGGGTGAGTCACGGGGAACCCTTTAAACTCTAAAAGTATACTCTCTACAAGTAAAGATAATTTTGATTAACTCAAACATCGTTAACCATCATTTTTATTTGATTTTATTTTATTTTTATACGAAATGTTTGTTATTTTTTTTTTAAGGTACGATGAATCAATTGGAAGAGCAAGAGACGAAGCAGAAATTGTTTAGAAATTGAATGGCCCATATTTTGAAACATTTATTTAAAACAAAACTGCAGTGAGGAAATTTGTTATGACGTTGTAACTTGAAAACAAATACAAAATCGGATAACACAAGGTTTAAGTATTTTGAAAAAAATCATGTGTGCAGATCACGCGTGTTAGAAGTGAAACCTTCAAAAATCTAAGTTTCGAGAGAATGAGACGAATCGACAGTTTTAAGAGTAAGATAATTGTAGGATTTATTTATTATAATATTATTACTATATATAATAAAGGTCACCGGTATGGTCTCTGGGTGGAATAGCTGATAAAAAGTGCATTTTTCCAAATTCAAGCAATAAAAATGGAATGCTGAATGCGATAGTTATAAATAATCACCAAAATGAGAAGATGTTTATCAAAGGAAATATAATTCGTCAGAAATAAGGTAAAAATAAATAATCCTTTTTTTGAAACTCAGGTATAAAATTTTTTTGTTAATACGCTTTTCAATTTTACGTTTTCATTTACATTCTTGCGCTTCTAACAAACATTTTAGGATAGACGAAATAAAGACGTTAAAAAAAAACATATGGAAAATACTGCTGGACTGAACATTCTTGCGCTATATAACAAACATTTTAGGATAGATGAAATAAAGACGTTACGAAAAACATATGGAAAATACTGATGGACTGAACGAAGGTTCTGGTAAAATGCAATGAAAGATCTAATAAAGATATTCTCTAGAAATGTCTTTTCAACTCTGTAGCCTACCACACTTCGAGACCCTTATTATTTATAACATATCTCGTCCTTATTCTTTGGACAACAAACTTATCTTTCTAAATACTCTCGTCTAAATAAAGATCTGAACAACGAAAAATCTAAAAAATGCATTGAATCCTATCGCTCTCTCAGCTTATCGAACTGTGTACACAACGTCTCAAATTTAGGCCCCGTGGTAAGCTCCACCGATTCACGCTGGGCGTTCAACATCTTAAAAATGTTTTTATTTTATTGCAACATTAGTATAAGTTTCTTAAATACGCAAATAGCACAATTTGTAATATAATTTTCATATATGCATGGGTCAGTACATCTCTTTGGATATTTTTCATATAAAAATCAAATTTAATAGACATATTTTGTCTTTATAAATCAAATATATTTTATAAAGAAGCAAAATATAAAAATGTGACAGTAATTTACTTGCTTTTGAATGGAATTTGTTAGCTGCTCTTCATTTATTCCACAGTATTCTCTAATTCTTTTTCTCTGACGTATCTGGTAATCCTTTTCTTTTTTGAATATTTCAGACAATACAATTATTATATATTCTATGTACTTCATAATTATTTATTATAATATTTGCGAAATAAAGAATTTAATACTAATTTTTCAATAAAATAGAAACATTTTTAAATAGAAAAGATATGACACGTTGTAAAAAAAAAACTATAGTCATGAATATTATCGCATCGATAATAAAGATAATAAATGTAGATCGAATTTCAACAGACCTTCCCTGTTTTTTATAATTCTTTTCTCATGATAAAGAACTGACCTTGAGGTGTAGGTAGCTGACAAAAACTAATATTTTCAAAATTCTATCCATCAAGATGGAATGCTAAATGCGATAGCCATAGATAGAGACGAAAATTGTAGAATATTTGTCGACAGAAAGATACGCCGTCGTAATCCAAGTAAATATAATATATATTTTTTTGAAACTCAGGTAGATGAATTTTTTTTCTGTTACACTTTTCACACTTTCTGTGAATGTGAGATATCTTTATCATGGGTTAGCATACACAAGTATTTATTTTTGTGTTGCAACTAATAACTGTAGATGCTGTTAAAGAAGGGAACAATTGTGGTAGGATCTTTTTCGTTTCATCGGGTTTTGAATTACAACGATTTTAAAATCTATTTCTATTTTCGTTGTTTTATTTTATAATATTAAAAATTTTTTTAAAAATTTATTTTCTACATTTTTTTTTCTATATTTGTAAAATAAGTTATATTATTTTATTCTTATTGGAAATATAAAGTAAATAAGGTTTATTTGTTTTTGTAACGTGTCTGGTTTCTTCTATTTAAAAACTTTTCTATTTTATTGAAAAATTAGTATAAATTTCCTAAACACGCAAACATTATAATTAAAAAACATATCTTTGGATATTTATAAGAAAAATATTCTACAATGTTGTTTAATTTTTTTTCTCTGATGTATCCGATAATCATTTCATTTTTTTGTAAAATATTGCAGACAATACAATTATTATATTCTATATATTTCATAATTGTTATTTATAATTTTTGCGAAATAAATAATTTAATATTAATTTTTTAATAAAATAGAAACATTTTTAAATAGAAAAGAAATGACACGTTTGGTAAAAAAAAAAACAGACCACGCACCTTCTTTCTTTATTTCGACCGTCGGTTCGTTTGGACCTTATACTTTTGTCGCATACCTACATGCTTATCTCTGTTTATTCTTCTACCCTTCTTTCGCTCCTACCTACAAACATTTCGAGTATCGAAATAATATGTGTCCACGCTTTGTAGTATGCAGTCGCAAACAAACACACACATATACAACCAGGAGCGATAACTACGAAGCATAGCATAAAGAGCAGACCGAGAATAGGAAAAACTGTATAGCTATATTCCGTCTTATTCTCTCATAGGCTCAATCCTATATGTTTGTCTCTTTTTCTTTCATTTATTAGTATAGCAGCCGTTTCATAGCTTCGTTACATAGCTCCGTTTCATAGCTTCGTTACTAGCTCCGTTTCCGTTTATTTACTTTTCAGATCACTCCCATTCTAAAGAAGTTTTCACTTCAAAATTATTTTTACATGTAGAATATACTCTTCTAGAGTTTCAGGCGTTTCTCCCGACTCATCCTGTATATGTATAATATATATATCCAGACGCGTAATATGTTATATACATATGTGTGCGTTATATTACATACATACATACATATATACATACATACATACATACATACGTTCATGGTCCAACTCTCGAGCACGTTTTTCTTGTGTGCGACTGTAAATATACTTTGTATAACTGTGTCACTCTCCCCCTAGTAGTATAACACTACGGTGACACGAGACTCTTCTTTTCTTTTTTCCTCTCGCTAGATTTTCATGCTATCCTTATTCGTCTTCTTTTCTCTACATCATGATGATCTTTTTTTTTTTTCTTTTTTTCCCTCGTTCTCCCTCTCGCTCTACCATCTTCTTCTCATCTTACTTACCTCTGCCTTCTCTTTTGCGTCTTCTTCCTACTTTTTCTTTTCTATTCGTTCTCTCTTCCCCTAGATTCTTTCAACGGCGTTCCTTGTGCTCCGTAACTGCGTAGAATTTTAACTCGGTGAATTTGAAATTCGAGGACGAGCTGGAGGAGCTGCCACGTCGTTGAATGGAGGAGGGGAGATTGGGTGGGTACCTCTCGCGTGAAACCGGATGGAATTAATCGAATATAAAACACCGCATTAGAACGTTCGGGAATTTTCTCTCTTTATCTCTCTCTCTCTCTCTCTCTCTCTCTCTCTCTCTCTTTCTCTCTCTCTTTATCTACCGTTGCTGTGTTATTGAGAGAGAAAAAGAAAAATATGTATGTATATAGAAGGAAAAAGCATCGATCTGATTTAGCTTTTCGATAAGCATATTTTTTTTTATCCTTTTTCTTTTCTTATTCTATCTACACACATAGGTAATATGATTAAGAGAATTTATTTGATGAAAATAAAATAAGAAAAAGAAAAAAAAAGAGGATAAACGAGAAAGAAAAAAGATAATAATAAAAAATTGAAAAAATAAAAGACGATAAAATAAAATTGAATAAATCCATCAATTCAAAATATTTTGCATTTAATTTAGATTAATCGTAGAAAGACGCATGTCACAGATTTAGGATCAACGTTCCGTGTAAAGCGTTTATGCAAATCTCGCGATATGAATTGCGAATATCCATAGTCGGTTATAATACTTTACCTGGGAATACGACTACAACAGCGCCTATTTATTTTGTCAGAGTAATATACACACTTTTTTTTTCTTTTTTTCTTTTTTCTTCTCGAGATAATAGTTTTTTTTTGTTGATAAAGGTGATATGAAAAATAGCTGCTACGTATTTTCATACGATATTGCAAATATGATTTAGATTCTTTACAATAGAAAATATTGTTTTTTTTTCATTTTATTATTAAGTTAAATGTTTTTTGAAAGATAATAATAAATCGTTCTTTACGTTACACGATGATAATTACAATCAGTAAAATTATGAATGACGTGTGGTCAACCAAGGAAGAAGCAAATTATCAGAGTCCCGCTACTAATAGGAAAATACTATTAAACTCGTGAATTTTGCAAGAGCTTCCGACGCGATTACTGTAAACTGAATAGTTTTTGAAATTATGGTGGTCCAAGGGGTCACCGCCATTCTTGTCACATAAAAGAGAGAGAGAGAGAGAGCAAGAGAAATGCTTGAAATGTTTCATGAAAGTAACGTGACACATTCATAGCATACATTCGAAAATGATTACCAAACTTTCAAATTTTGAAACAGAGTTTCAGATTTTAATACAGTAGATCTATAAACTATCAGCAGTTAATCGTCCGTTAGTTTTGGAAAGTCATTAAATTTTCTACGATTCTATGTAATTATTGATTCAAAAAGTCAACTTTCATAACAACCTGATATTCCTAATTTTAAGGCCGTAAACGGGAAATTTCGATCGACATAGTTTTTAATTTTCTTAAAATTTTTCTTAAGGAGGTCATCCCATGTGATGCATTCAAAAAATCGATTTTTTTTGCATATTTTCAAAGCTTAACCTTTTAGGAATATGGATATGCAGGAATTATTACAGGAATATGTTCTCAATATTCCATTCCATGCGTCTATATGTGCTTAGTGTACCCTACAAATTTCAAGGCATTCGATCAAGCCGTTTTTGAAATACGACGAGGAAATTTAAAAAAACGCAATTTCGAGAAAAACGCGTTAAAAGTTTCGTGTAATAAGGGTAGGACATAGGATGCCGCGTCACTAAAACAGCTATATCTCCGAAAATAAATTGAATTTTGAAAAATCCTCTTGAGGACATATTCCTAAAAGGTTAAGCTTTGAAAATATGCAAAAAAAAATCGATTTTTTGAACGCATCACATGGGATGACCCCCTTAAGATAATTAAAATATTAGACGAATAATTTTATTCGTTTTTCTTTTTAAACGAAAGAAATCATAGACAACAAAAAATCTGCGAAAAACAAGAAAGAAAAAAAGGAATACGTTAGTTTCGACTGTTTGTTTGCAAGATGACAGGTCATTTTCTTTCGTAAATGGTTCAGCCAGAATTACCAAGAAGATTCGTAATCCGCTGCAAATATATATCTTAGCCAGTTTACGAAGACTGAAGATATATAGAATAAGATGGAAGGGAACATCCTAACTTGCTGAAAGTAGGATAGAAAAAGAAATCGTTCTAACAAATGGGAAAACAACAAAAAAAAAATAAAAGAGAAAAAGTAAAAGGGGAGAAAAGGTAAAAGGTATGAAAGTACATTTTGTGCAAATATTTCTTTAGAATTTTTGAGATCTTTAGGTACTATCCTTCTGAGTTGTACAAAGACAAATCCAAACAGAATAATCTATTTATTTGGGCTTCGAATGTATATACCAACCAATGATGTAGAAAACTGGCAAATAATAAGATTCTACTTTTCTTTTCATTTATTTTTGTTTTTCTGCTACAAAATTCGATACAAAGCACACTAATTTTATGCTCTATACTATTATTCTAAATAAATATTTATAATCAATATTTATTAATGTAGTGATCTATGATATAACAAGTATACCATAAATAACAAAATAAAAAAAAATTTAATTTATCTGATCAAATACCTAAAAATAAAAGATTCTTTGACGCGTACCTAAACGCAACTAACTCTCCATAAAATTTATAAATCGATATATAAGCTTAAAAATATTTAAAAGAAACTTATAAGACGAATATGAGTAAATAAAAATAGAAAGAAAATAGATTTTACTTATTTGTTTTTTCCAAATCATTGACGAAATTCTTTGAAGATATAAAGATGAGTTACATTAAAACATCTTTAAATATACAATATGATATCTTAAAAATTCACTTTTTCACGAAGTGGAAATATTCTTAAAGAAAATGAAATCATATAACATTGGAAATAAATGACCGGAGGTAATACCATTTTTACGATCAACAAAATCTTTCTTGGTAAGAAAAAAAAGAAAAGGAAAAAACTGTCAATCGAGATGATGGTATATATAAAAAAAAAAAAAAAAAAATAGTAACAAAAGAAAAAAGAAAGAGAATGAGCTAGATTTTAAGCGAGTAAGAATTTAATGAAAAAAAAAACACTTTACTCTTGTGAAACTGTACGTTCTTGTTTTAAAGCACACGAGACAATGTTTACTTTCATTTGAATGTGTCAATCGACGATTTTGAAGACCGCAATACTTTCCTCTTTTCGGTACCTAGTGTTCTTTAATTCGAAACTATTTTATATATACTTGTTTTTCTGATCTCTTTTTATTTGAGAGAGAGAGTGTGAAAGAGAAAGAGAGAGAAAGATAAAATTGTTACAGAAGAGGACGAATCGAAACGCTCGCGGCTCCATTTTCCACGGTTTTAAATACAACGCTTGTTACAACGAGCCCGTAATCGAATCAAATTATTATTCGATGGTACACACGTGTTCTATTGGAAAAGTAAAGTGATGTTGAAGTGATGGAAATTGATGAAATTTGTATAGTTAGTATCTGTCTATTCGCATTCGATTATTATTATTATTTTTTTTTTCGTATAGCAAGCATACTCGCACATGTAGCGTTATTAACATTTTTAGTTATTTTTTGTTTTGTTATTTTCTTTTATCGACGTATCGAATGTTTCTCCATATCGGGGGATTAAAAATTGAAGAAAAAAAAAGGTTTCAACGGTGATTGAAACAAACAAGCGTTATGATTTTAACGAACGAATATAATAATCGCTATTGGTTGAGTTTGGTTAACGACGTAAAAAATTATTCGCGTACTGCGCAACTCACTATTATCCGATTTTCATATTGATTTTACTATATAGTTAATGGTTACACATTCATGGAATTGATTTTATTTTTTGATCGCTATACATATATTATACATATATCGAATAAAATATTCCAACCATTTTTCATTACGTTTGTATATATAACAGAGATGTATGATCTGTTGGAAAAAGAATATATACATGAAAATGTATCATTTAACGTCTTGACTCGAACTTTTACTTCGCGATGGAAAGAAAAGCAAAGAAAAGAAAAGAAAAGAAAAGAGAAAAGAAAAGAAAAGAATAGAAAAGAAAAGAAAAGAAAAGAAAAGAAAAGAAAAGAAAAGAAAAGAAAAGAAAAAAAAAAGAAAAGAAAAGAAAAGAAATAAAAAGTAAAAGGAACATTCTTTCAAGACGAACAAAAGAGAAGATGATATTTCATGGAATAACCGAGCGTGTTACCACCGAGCGTGCCAACATTCGCCATCTGTTAAGCTCATAGACGGATTTAGAGCGGACACGAGCGACGTTGTTGGAGACAAGATGTTACACGATGTCCAACGCTCTCGAACCACGACCTATGGCGTTTGTATATCATCAATGAACGCTCCAATGAAATAACGAGGTCTATGTGAATCGCTATGTGATCTCTTCAAATTGCTCAACCTTGTTAAACTTTAATTAAAACATCAAACATTAATAATATGAAATATTTTTAGTAGCTATAATTTATCTTTACATTCAATAGACTCTTCTCTCTTAATTAGTAGATATAGTTTAAGTATACTTCCACATGATTCTATCATATGAATATATATATATTTAAAGTTCTTTACCATAGTTAGAACACGAATATCCCGAGAGTAGGAAAAAGAGAAATAGAAAGATAGAAAGAGAGGAAGAGAAGATATAGGGTCTGTAGGAAATACGAGTAAGGGTTGGGATTAACATCTACCAGCAGAAATGGAGATTTCGAAACTCCGTTGGGCGGCACTGGTTGACATTTCATTACGACATAAACGTCTGCGTCCATATCTGAGAAAGTCCCGTAACACGTTTCACCACCCCCTTTTCTCTTTCTATCTATGTCGTCTTCGTCGACGCTATTAAGAAGGAAGAGGATAACGGTGTACTCTCTCACCCATGCGGTAGGAAACAATTATTTCGAGACGAAAGATAACGTGTAGACCGTCATGGAAATTTGCCAAGTGTCGTGAAGGAGAAAGGATAAAAGATAGGAACGGGGGGAAGAGGACGAAAAGGAAGAGAGAGCTTGGACACACTCGATGTTATCCCCTCACTAGTCGATCTAAATGCCCTACAAGATTCCAACTTCGTGTAACTCCATTCCGAAGATCTACGACCTATTGCGATAAAATTCTCTTATGTTAATGAAGCCATTGTAGGGGTTCAGACAGAGAGCAATATAATAATATAATAAACTGAACTGATGAACTGAAATATATGTTTGTGATAGTTTATTTAATTAATTATGATGTCGAGCGGTATTTACATAAGTTTACACAAAGTGGCGTGGTTACAAAAATACAGAATACAAAAGAGTTACAAATATAAGACCGACTGACTGACTTACAGAACTGATTGATTTGCAGACTAACAGATAATACACAGACAGACAGATACAGACTGAGCACTGAGGACTGAAGACTTAGGACAGATACAGACTGAGCACTGAGGACTAAGGACTGATACAGACTAAAAACTAACTAAGGGCTGACTAACTAAGGACACTTCCTTACTTCTTTCCACATATTTATATCAGAAATGAGCTACACCCCTTTGGAGAGGGAAGGAGACTATGAATCTTATTGGCCAATAGCAAAAGGGTACACCCCCTGCAGTCAATCGATGGGTACATCTTATGTTTTTTAGGTAAAGATCGTAGTAAAAGACCATGCATAAAGGGACTTCGTTATTTTAAAAAAAGTATTGTTTCTTCTTAAGTGTCACACGTGTTTCCATAGAAATCCGAAACTACCCGAAGGACCCGACACTTGCACAAAGGGTTTTCATCGCACCAGAAGGTCCCAATAATTCTTAAGTTTTGTTTTATGGTTTTATAGCCCTCCTAAATCTTTTCTTTTAGTCTCTGAATAGAGTTTTCCTTTCCAGAAAATAGAATATAAAGAAAAGAATTGAATACTAGTTTTTTTCGCCTACACCATCTAAAATTTTACTTAATAAGAAATACATTTGTATTTGCTAAATTAATTTCATTTTTCTTATTATTCTATTAGAAATCATTTTCTCTATTACGCTATATAACGAAGATAGAAAATATCATGAATGTATGAAAAGTATAGAAGAATAATCAAAGTTGATCAAAAGTTTGATCATTTTGCTGTCCATTTTCCAATCTCATCTGACCAAATCTAAAGATTCCTATAAATCGTTCTATCGAGGACACACTGTATTCCATAGTGATTTTCCCAAACAAAGTTCCGAGTATCATTCGGCTATATTGCAAACTCAGCTACAGAGATAAAGAAAAGTGAGAAAGAGAGAGAGAGAGAGAGTAGATCGAAATTCTGGTAAGTTTGAACGTTTGGTACGTAACGAGGAAGATCTCGATGCGTGTTCGGTTTTTGGACTTTTGGTATACAGTAGAATACGAGTTCGTTTGTCGTTCGAATCCCAAAAGCCGAGCCTCGAGGAGAGTTCGACCACGAATACTCGAATCTCAAATTGTTCGACTGCTTCCAATCTTCCTCCAGAGAAATACCAATTCATAGGTAAAATTTAACTTCGACAATGATAATAATTTCGAAGAAAATAGTTGTAACTTTAGTACATGGAAATTGAGAATATTATATAATATTTTGAGAAAATGTTCCCTTGAAACAGAGAAGCTTCTAACTACCGATAAGAAAGAATAATACACACTTATCTACCGATTACGAGATTACACGAGTATGCTTCGCTTAAGCATTTAATCGGATAGTCACGATTCCAAGACATATCGAGTTTGCAAAGTTCTTAGTAACAGGAAACGTGTTTACGCTGTTGTGTTTATAAGCGTTAGATATTAGCGAATTAGAAGCAAGGAAAAGCAGGAGAAAGAACGAGAGCTTATGCATTACATTGCTATCGTATATAGTATATACCGTTTCACACATGTGAATTTCGTAATGTATACTTACACGTGTACCTAACAATATATGACTTTGTGTATAAGATCTTGTACAAATATAGTTAAAGGAATAGTATGAGAGTAAGTATAAGTATAGTATGCTCGACGAACGATATGAAATAAGAGAAAGGCAAGAAATAGAAAATAAGGGAATAAACTTGTAGAGAGTGAAGGATAAAGAAAAGAATCGAGAGAGAAAGAAAAGAAGGAAGTAAAAGTAGCCGTAAAATTTATACGAAAAATAATATATAGATATATATCGAGGAGAAGGAGTAAGAGCAAAGGAGGGGTTGAGGGATATATTTTGTGGTGGCAAAACTCACCGACGTAGACAGAAGTGGCTTATTTTTGGTGTCGGAACTGGTGGGAGAGCTAAAGAATCTTTCGTCTTTGATTTATGTCCGGTACTGTAACTTGCGGATGCACAAACATCGTCTGGCATACGCCGGATTGTTCCTCTGCACCTTCCGGTGAGATCCTCCTTTTCGAGACCCTCTCCTCTCGAGTCTTATTCACGAGTACAACTCTACAAGCCAAACAACACTACCATCTACCACAATTTATTTCCATATAAAGAATATTTTCAATTCTTTTCTCCAACACGTAAACTCTGCCCATCGAGAGCGTTACATTACACGATTTATGTGTGAGAATATTCTTTGTCCTTCTTTCCGTTAGTCTATAATGTTTGGATTTCTCTCATTTTTTATGAAACAATGAATAACCAAGGATACATACGTGTTATGATAAATTAATAGTAATTTGATCAATCGACCAAACGTTTTGTCCCCGAAAGAAAGATATTAGAAAAATTTTACATATAATAGGAAGAAAAGTGAGTTATGAAGAATACGAGGTGAAGAATTTTTTTTCTTTAAAACAAAAAAAAGAAAATATATATATATAATAAATAAAATATATATAAAAATATATCTATATCATTTTTCTCTCCATCTACCAAATAAGATTTTTCAAAATCTTTTTTTGAAAGCAATACCCTATTTATGAGTTGCGTTGTGAGATGAATTATTGCGACGTATCGATGCCGTCCAACGCGACTCGCGTACTTTTTCGCATTTTCTTTCTCTCTCTCTCTCTCTCTCTCTCTTTCGTACATATACCTAAGTCGTTTAAAACGAAGAGAGATGGAGGAGATAGCAGAAGAGGTGAGTAGGTATGGGTCGCCTGTACGTTACGAGAGAAACTCAATAGCCTTCCGCCAGCAAAATGTCGTTCCGTCGTTTCACAAAAGAAATCTGACGCTCTTCACGCTAGGAAAATGTTATTTTCTGACAATCCAACCTAGATCAATTCTCTCTCTCTCTCTTTTTTCCTTTCATCTACCTTTAAATTTCTTTCCTTTCCTCTTCGACTCCATACTTTCCCTTTTTTCCTTTCAAACGGGCCACTCTCATTCCTTCCACCTCGACGAATGCATCGAACATTTTTTTTTTCTGATCCACCCGACACATTATCGAACTTTCAAGAACGAAATCAGAAAGATTATTGGAACGCGGATTATTGGAAATGATGTGTGCGTTCTCCTGTACAAAAAATAAAAAAACAACAATAAAATAGACGTGCTTATTTGTTGCTGACAATGATTGAACTTTTTCCGCTTGAATTTTAACGTCTTCTTTCAAACAACGTTATACACGTTCGCCCCAAAAGTTTATATTTTAATCGAATGGATGAATTAATTGATTAGATATATAGAATTTATCGATTTTTTCTTTCAAATTTTCTTTCGAATCATCTTTCGAGAATTTCATTAAAATTTTATCTTAAAATTCGAATAATCGAGAGACTTACAGAATCCTCGAAGTAAAACTTTCGGAAGTGGAAATCTTTTTTTTCTCGTTTTTTTTCTTTATCTTTCCTTCATAACATTTTCTACAAACTGGAAGATACTTTAGAATGTCATTAAAATTTTACGCCAAAATTCAAAAACTCTGTCATGAGTTTAAAGAAAATTCGGTTCAAACGCAAATTTTAGTCAGAAACTTGTAAACTTTGTGATTGTTAAAACAGTAAGTTTTAAGAGATTATAAAGACATACTCACTCGGTGATACGTTAGAGCAGACTTTAAAGCTAAACCTGAGCTGATGCATTTTCATTAGGAATAAATAATCGTAGGTTTCTAACACGCGTGCCACGCTCGACTTCATGCATTTAACGAACGAGCGATCGATGTTCACGCATTGTATATGCATGTTTATGGCATAGAGATTGTACACCTTGATGACGTGATTAAAGATACAAGATCGTTCCTTATTCATAAGGTTCCAATAAAGTGAATATATTCCTTTCGGTTTATTACGAACATAATAAAGAGAAAATAAAAGAAAGAAAAAAATTAAAGAAAAAAATAACTTTATCCGTAATGAACATACATATCCGCGTACATATGTACTATGAGAATTAAAGTCAAAGAGCTGTCATGCGAAACGAGAAACTAGAAAATTAAAAGAAAAGTAAAACAAAAACTAGATATAAAAAAACAGAGAGAAAAGAGAGAGAGAGAGAGAGAGAGAGAGAGAGAGAGAAAGATTCTGGTTCGCTCCGTTAGAGTGGCCATCGCAATTACCTTCGCGTAATTAATCGGTCAAACGGGGACACTTTTTTGCAGGCTGCACGTTGTATACTCGAGCTCGCTCGAGGGATTTAATTAGACACATTAAAAGATTCATTGGCCAACGAATTCGGGCTAGCTTTCGGAAAAAGCTCTGGACGTTTCCAAATGGATTTCGGTTGTGCATCACGACGAACGGTCGCATGTATTTCACGCAAAAGCCTCTCTCTTTCTCTCTCTCTCTATCTCTCTCTTTCCCTTTCATGTAGCCGCCCAAGAACGATACGAATCGATTTATCATTTGCGTAGCTCGCTGCTCACGCTGAATATTTATTAATTCGCTTTGCGACATTATCGCTTTCATGATTTTCCATGTACAGTCGAACGGTAATCTGATGTTTTATACAAATTAGTCGACAACATGATAATGTAATTCCTTTTGTATCGCATTCGATATTACTATCACGCTCAAAGATATTGTTTAGATAGAAAATATATATGTGGGTACACGTAACGGCATTATATACTCACGTATATTAATTGTACGATGATTACTAGTTCGATAATTTTCATTAGTGCTGAATTTTCGAGTCCTTTTTACTCTTTGCGTGATTACAAACTAGTTTGTGTTATCATTAATATAGCATATTTTACTATTAATAAACATGAAAGAGAGTGATTTTTAAATAAATGCTATTATATCGGTCAAATATCGTGCTTCCATTATATTATGATATATAACATTATAATAATTTTTGATAGGAATACTCGATTTTAATATAAGACATTAATATTTTTTATCAGTCACAGAGGACAAAGTCGAACGAAGGAGTAACGGATATTACTCCAAGGTCGTCCAGCGGTGACAAAGAGTCGTCACAGGGAGCAAATGAGGCCTTTTTTGGATTGATGACGGTCTTCTGCAGGGATTACGAAGAAATCCAGAGAGACGAAGATAAAAAGAGACAGAGAAAGAAAATGAGAAAAAAAGAGAGAAAAAAGAGAGAGAGAGAGAGAGAGAGAGAGAGAGAGAGAGAGTGAGAAGCAAAGCATAGTTCGTTCGTTCGTTCGTTCGTTCGTTCGTTCGTTCGTTCGTTCGTTCGTTCGTTCGTTCGTTCGTTCGTTCGTTCGTTTGTTCGTACGACTCGTTCTTACTACGAGGAATTTTCAGGCGTCAGGCTTTCCTGAAAATTTATGGCGAGGTCACAGCTTGGATCGCCATGAACAGTGCTCACCCTCCTTTATCTGGCCTTGTTATCGTTCTGAACCTTTCGGACCTTCGCGAACGATGTATAGTTGCTCACACACACCCCATCGATGCCTTACCTGACATTTCGTAAAGGCGAATCTCAACGCGTTAAATTGATCCTTTGAAATTTTTCACGTCAACTCCACTTGTCTCTTTCTAACTAACTTTTTTCTTTACTCTTATCTTTTCATATTCCTTATTCTTTTCTTCCTTATACTTTTCTTTTTTTTCGTTTTTTTGTGTGTGTATAACGTTAGTAGAAAAGATCTTTACGTTTTTTTCTTTTTTTTTCTTTTAAAGATAAACGACTATTCGACGTGCTCATATCGATATATCTCGAAAGCAACTCGATTCTCAACTCGATTACGCAACTTTGGCACGTCAAAGACATACATGCCTTCCCTCACCTTCGCATAGTTCCAATCTAGGAGATCTATTATCCTCAAGATGATTTGATCTCTCTCTCTCTCCCCCTCTCTCCCTCTCTTGATCTTCGTGATTCCAGTTAACCATGGCACTTGGTTACCGAACAATTTAATACCATAAATTAAAATTAACTTTTATTCAAAATTTTCACACTGATCATTTAACAGTAAAAATAGTAAATCAACGATAAGATAAAATTGTATTTATATATTTTCTTACTTGTAAAAATATAAATTTAAAGAAACGATTTTTCTCTTAGAATTTGTGTGTGTGTGTGTGCTAATACTTTTCTATTATATCATCTAACTTTTCTATTTCTGAAAATTCTTCGAACATAATAACACAAGCATGAACAGTACATTATTATTCTGTACTTCGCATTGATACGCATGTCCTATTTTCGAAAAGACGAAATGGTATAATACATTCGATGTAGCAATAGAATATTTTATAAACACTCATGCACGTAGATAGAGAAAAAAAATATATATATATACATGAGTGGTAATACGACTTTTGAATTAAATCGATATATAGGTACATGCATGTTCCTATGTATACGCACACACATATAAATATAGGGAAAAGAGGAAAGCGTACGTGTCTTTCGCAAGACGATACCCGTCTCTTCTACGCGGAACGAAACATTTTTCGTACGTTCGTAGTAAAAAAGAAAAATAGATGAAAAAGAGAAAAGTACGAATCTACGAACGAGTGAACGAGTAACCGAGTGAGCGAGAGAGAGGAAAATACTTTTCAAGAAGAACGGTAAA
Source organism: Polistes dominula (assembly GCF_049000335.1). Taxonomy (NCBI): domain Eukaryota; kingdom Metazoa; phylum Arthropoda; class Insecta; order Hymenoptera; family Vespidae; genus Polistes; species Polistes dominula. The sequence continues at coordinate 8,207,279 of NW_028301147.1, forward strand.
TCGAGTTTTAACGCTCTACGCGATCCGAAAGAAGGTTGGCGGAGATAAAAGTGGGCGTCAGCAGGTGAGGAAAGTTAGAGAAGATTCAATAGAAAACGCGACAGAGATCTTTATATATATAGAAAAAGAGAGAAAACTAGGGAAATAGAAGGGAGAAGGTTGAAGGAGGGACTGGGGGGACTGCGAGTGTGGATATAATAGGGTAGGGAAAAAGAGAAAGAGATGGGAGAAAGAGTGGGGATGAAGTTACAGATTTATTGGACCATAAATTATCCTTAACAGACGTCGATGGCCAATGGAACTCGACAAGATTCGTTTTTAGAAAAGCCTTTCATACTGAGGACTCATTCCATCTTTCTCTCTTCATTTTCCTCATCGCCTTTTCCTTCTTACCAAGTAGTAGTCACGTGATCATCCAATTTCACGGTGGATATAATTTCTTGCATATTCTTACGAACCGACGGAATAACCGAGACACGGAAAATAGACGGTTATAACGTGTTTACTAAAATTTTCTTAATTTGTCGAACACGATGCTTACCTTCGTCATTTCATCTCTTTCCCTTTTTCATAGAAAATTAATTGAATAATTAATTAAGCCACTTTAGATCTCTTTCGTATCTGGTAAGGTAGTTTAGAGAATCATTCAGATGAAGAAGTCTAGGAGTGTCTTAGAAAGCATCGAAGAAGGAAATTTTCGTTCAGATAGTGGTTAACGTTAACAACGTCTCAAAGGACTTATCAGCTATCCAACCCATAAAAAGGAACATTATGCGGTAACGCGTTTTCCTTCTTCGTGCCTCCAAGGAAGGGACTCAAATGGTCAAAGGTAAAAGTACGAGTAATGAAGAGAGAGTAAGAGAGAGAAAGAGAGATGAAGATAATGGAATAACGTATAATTCTCGAGTATATCATCGGCCAAGCCGTTTAGTGTTCTTTGTAGATGGCACGAGGCACGAAAGAAGAAAACAGCCTTTTATTCTTCGAGAAGCACGTTGATCTTTAACGCGTTACGTGCTGGTTATATTGCCCAGAGGCTTCTACATTATTATTATCTTGCTCTCTTGTTTTAATCAGATACCATCAAGAGCATCCATGCTAACACCGAGAAGCTTTTTTTAATTGTCCCTTATAATTCATGCGAATTTTTGTTCTCCTCTAAGTAGATATAACGTGAAATAGGGCTCGATATAGTTGTCAGGAGAAGTCAAAGAAAAGCATGACGAAGGCCAGGTCGTTTTAACTTTTACCGAGACGGGTAGTAGTGAAAAAGCAACATTAAAGCGTCAGCCCACGTCTTGTATGCATCCCAAGGGCCATGGATGAGGTATCGTCAAAAAAGAAGGAGGGTGCCGCTTCTAAATCAGTGTAATCGGTGACCTGCCTTGGGAGTACATTAGAATAATTTATGAGACTACGCTTGGCTCCCCAACGACGAAAGAGACACGTTGTTTTCCCGTTCTTTTCTTCTTCTTCTTCTTTTCTTCTTGCTCTTATTCTTATTCTTATCCTTATTTTCCTCTTACTTTTTTACTTTATTCTTCATTTTCTTACATTTTGAAAAAAAAGACTTTGAAAGGATATCTGTAACGTTAGAGGAACGATTACTGTGACTTCAGAATGAAGATAAATGTATATATCACGTGTGTGTTTGTAAAATTCTGGAAGATCGTTGTAATCATCTGGATTAAAAGAACAGAAATGGAAAAGAGAAATGAACTAAAAAGTAGAATTATGAAGTACGTTGATAACACATCTTTCGGACTTTCTGCTCATGGAAAATAATTCGTAAAGAAGATCTATTGCGAATCTTTACATTTTATTCGACTGTGTTCTTTTTTTCATTTTTATTTCAATTTTATATAACAAATATACCATTTTCTTAGCGTCTTGCAAGAAATTCAATCGTGTCGTTTGTGAACTTTCCTTTTCAAACTTTATGCGTGCATATGTGCCCACTGAGAGTCATAGCTCTTTGTGATTCTAAAAAGAGAGGATAGAAAGAGACAAAATAAAAAAGAAATAAAAATATCGTACAGACATTACTACTATAAAAGATCGCGAGTGCACTCATTTACGTCCATTTACCAAAAAAGAAACATAAATCGAGTAAAGTCAAAGAGAAGAAAGAGACTAGGAAAATATATATGACGTTTGAAAAAAAAAATATATAGTTACATATAGTTGATATACAGTTCGGATAGTTTTCTTTTATGTAATACTTGACACACAAAGCTTACTTAAATAAAACTCTTTGCTACTTGAATATTTTTACTTACCGTAGTACGTACATAAAAACGTACATACATACATACATAGACAAAAGAATTGCCTCGTACAAGCGACTTAAATTCTCATGTAGTATCTCTCTCTCTCTTCTTTTTCTTCTTCTTATATCACAAAACTCGAAATGTCCAGCCGGTTGCCAGCTGACAAACTCGTTGGAGAACTGAGCAAGATGCTGGGTTAGGCGTTCGAGTATCTCATCTTCTTTATTCTTTCTTATTCTTATTTTTCTTTTTCTTCCTTCTCTTCTTCCTTCTTTCTTACTTCTCTTCTCGGATACAATGAACGAAGAAAACGAAGAAAAAAATTAAAATAAAAGGAAACATACGGAGATACTACGACAGAATCGACGAGTTTCGTTTCGAAAATGGTTTGAGCTTCACCACGTGTACGTGTAGGTACGACACAACTGGTAACGTTGCGATCTAGGACGGCGATCGATTTACTTTAAATCGTTCGAAATGGGACACGAGACGGAATATTTCCGATAAAGTCCGGATATTACTCGACATGTTTTTCCCTTACATTTTTCTTTTTCTCTCCCTTTCTATTTTCTTCCATCTTTTCTATATTTCCCTGATTTTTTCTTTTTCTTTTTCTCGTTCTCTCTTTCTTTCTCTCTCTCTCTCCCTCTCTCTTTCTCTTTCTCTTTCTCCTTTTTTTTTACAAACGTAATCTTGAAAATAATCGCAAATAATTCAACGTAATGATGTCGTCGATACCCTTAACTAACAAATAAAATAAATCCATCAGAGGGTAAAATATTTTTAAATATTTTTCTATAAACATATTTATTTTCTATGAATCGAAAGTATATTTTTAAAATAGATATTAAATAGAATATATATACAGATACGTATGTACATATGTGTAGGTATATAAAAGAGAGATTGCATTTCGATTGATGTATTTTACTAACAATAAGGCTTTTCTACGAGCGTTTGCTTCCACGAAATGCGTTCGGTAAATTCAGAGCACAAAAGTCATCCTCATCGAGTGCGACTAAATCGCAAGCGTCACGAAACGCCGAACGATCCGTCCTCGTGATTGCTAGTATCTAGTTTCTAGTATCAGCAACTTACGATCACGACGTATATGTCATGATAGAAACGAATTCACGTTATTACCTAGAAAATTATTATTTTGAAGATTAAAAGAGAGAGAGAGAGAGAGAGAGAGAGAGAGACAGAGAAAGCAATCGTATAATATATTTCTATCGATTAATCTTTATGATATATATATATATATATATATATATATATATATATATATATATACATAGTTGCTTGGTAAGAATAAACCCAAATATTCGTTCTTTTCACCGATGTATTTGATATGTGTTGACATTTCACCCTGTGAATCTTGACATTCTCCAATTTTGGTCTTTCACGGTAACATATATATTTCGAAATAATTTAAAAATATAAAAGAAAAAAAGAAAAAGACAGTGAAAAATTTGCTAAACAACGCGAAAGTAACGTATTTATAGTTAAATGTTATAAAAGTTAGTAAACGTAGTATTTTAGAGAGATTCAATGGCCGATGGAAATAAATGATTTTCGTGTGTTGCACCGATACGAGGAACCGTGTCGATGAACGGAAAATGGGCTTCGATCGTGAACCGCCATTGCCAGTGGATGAACGATAATTGATCACCTATAAATCGTGAGGTATTGCAATTTTCCATTTTAACAAGATGTTACATGTAACAAAGACGTAATCGTATTAGTAATTAAAAAATAACTTGTTCAATTTTAAATTACTAAAAAATTATTATTTTGGATGTGTAGGAAGAAATTTTATCTGGTTTTTTTTTTGTATTGTATTATTTGCATTTTCAAATTCTCCTCTTTTTCACTTTGATTATTTTCTTTTTCTTTCTCTCTCTCTCTGAATTTGTTTGTCTCTCTTGTAAGTAAAGCCGATTAATTCATCCTTTTTGCAAATTACTCGACGTATTATCGAACGATAACGTGATAGTCAGTGTTATATCCTAACACACACTACGAAATAAAGCGTAAATCGATCAGGGGGTTACAACGAACCGCTGATGCTTATGCTAGTATTGCTGTTGTATTAGTGATCGTATTTGTATTCGTCGTCGTCGTCGTCGTCGTCGTCGTCGTCGTCGTCGTCGTCGTCGTTGTAGTTGTTGTCGATGATGCCTGCCCGTTTGGATTTACCTTTCCCAACGATTCTGTAAGCGTTTCATGCCGGAACGATGATCGTCGCTTTACCTGATGCGCTCATCCATCCGTCGAGAGTGCGTTCTCCGTGTTCTCTTCCGTTTTACTCCCTTATCCGACGATCAGTAAATATGCACGTCAGTGGTACATGAGAAACAGAGATAGAGGGATAGATGAAGAGTTGGGGAGAACGAGAGAGAGAGAGAGACAGAGAGACAGAAGAAGAGAGAGGGCGAGAGAGAGAGAGAGAGCTGTATGAATGGAAAGAGAGAAAGAGACAGTAATAGAGGCACACGTGCGTTTCAAACCGGCCTACGTCGACATAATAATTAATGCGTATTGACATGTCGTAACTACTTGTTTCCTCGAGAGTGAGCTCGCACGCAGAACACTCTACCTCCTTCCTCTCTCCCTCCTCGTTTACTGTTTGCTCGTCCCTGTTTTCCGTGCACGACAAGAGTCAGCGATTTAGCGATTCCGCAAGGCTTTGAATAATGCAGTGATTAAATTCGATGGAGGAAAGAACACTTAAGTATCTTTTTATCCGTTTTTTTTTTCTGTTCTTTTGGAATAATATTAATACACGATGTCAAAATATTTGTTTATCTTAACAAGTATCTCTTTGTATATATTAAAATGATTATGATTTTTTTGTTATTAATTCGATTGCTTTCTTGTAGAAAAAAATTGTTGTTCACTCTTATGAGAGAAACATCAAGAAATAAGGGAGAAAGAAAATTGTAAAAAAAGAAAAAAGAAAACAAAATAGAAAAAACCGAGTTGACACGAGTAGGTTACAGTTAGCAGAGAGAGAGAGGGAGAGAGAGAGAGAGAGAGAGAGAGAAAGAGAGGGTGAAAGGGTAGGATGGAGTTAGAGTTCGTTAATAGTGAAAACGACATAGTATTCACTCGAACGTTTCTGGTGTTAGTTCGATGACTAATGAGAGTAATGAGGATCCCCCGAGCGGTCACTCATTCGAATTGCAAAGGTGCTTGGTGGCGAGCCGTGGATAGATAGGATAGTACGAAGAGGATGAGGATTCCAGGGACTGGATCCTAGGGGAGAACGCATGTACTATGCGGGTGAAAGAGGGTATGTGTATGTTTGTGTGTGTGTATGTATGTGTATGCTAGAAAAAGAGAAAAAGAAAAAGGATTTTTGTTTAATGCCTCCTGCCTTAATCATTCTGTTAGCTTTATTCGTTTCTTTCTCGCATCTCGTAGTTGATCACTCGATCAGAAGACACGTTCTCTTAACCGGCAAGTAAATTTGATCGATCAATCGTGCTTGATGTTAGATTCGATCAACACTATCGATTTCCAGCTTTAAGGGTTCTTTTCGCTTTCTAGGAGCTTGCAAAGGTTTATCCAGTGAGTTTCTTGCAGTCTTATTTTTTATTTGATTTAAATAATCAAAGATTCATTAGAATGATAAAGATAACATATGATCTCAACAGATTTTCAAAAAGAAAAATTTACTCTTGCATAAGGATTACTTAATTTTTCCAATTTAATAATTGCAATTAAAATAATATTTTATTGAATATAATTAATTCATTTCAAATCAAAAACTACTCGTAGTTTTTAGAATTAACGAACCTATTACTTTAAAGAGTGTAATACAACAGTATGTGTAGAATAAAAATGATTTTTTTAGTAATCCTCCTTTTTTTCTCTTTAATCTTTCTTTTAATCTTACATGTTGAACAGAGATGATTAATTACACGTAGACACATTTTCATCAGGTGAATCTTTTCGAAGTAATCCGCGTTGAAGGTAATCAAACGATTTCGAATATTAGCGTTGCTGCTTTTGGGGTCACGGAACGAATGGCCGGTCTCGTTTGAATTGCAAATACGAACATCGAACCTGAACTAGCGTACGGGAAAATCGAATAATCTTCAGACGTACCTAATTACAGAACTACGCGTTCATCAGAAGTATCAGCGCTAAAATATTTTCAAATATCGACATATCGTCGACCATGCAAAAAATCAAAATGCCCTTCCTACAGATCATTATTACCTTACGGTTTCATAAATTCTAACAATACACTTCAATAACTGAATATTGGATACTGATTACAGATGAATAAATTATAATGCCTCGTGGTCTTTGTTAACCATGGTCTACCCACCGAAAATTGAAAATAATAAAGCCGAAAAAAGGTTGCGGGATTATTTATTCTTTTAGTTCATTTTTACTAAATAATAATGACCCATAACGAGTTGTAATTTTATATTATATGTATTCTTAATTAAACGGATTAATTAATACACGGTTGCATTTTCGAATCGTAAATATTTTATGCTCAAAAAAGAAAAAAGAAAAAAAAATACATAAAAACAAAGAGGTAGAAGTGAAAAATAAAATGAAAAAAATGAAACGTGAAAAACAAAAAAATAAAATGTACAAATAGGTAAATTATATAAAACGAATCGAGACATGATTAATGAACGATAGTTCAGTGATATATTTGTCCAAAGAACGATATCGTCCTTATAAGGAAGGAACCACCCTTGCATAGTACATGATAGTGTATAGCACAAATACTGTATCAACATGGCGACACTCTAGAAGGCAGCCGGAAAGAGTAAAAGCGTCTGAAGCCATTTGCAGAGTTCGGATCTTGATTGATGCGTCTACGGCCGACCCTATGGCGAACACACAAAGTGTATTCGAGCGTAGAGACGCCAACCTAACTTCTATCTATTGCTTATGTTACATTCTATTTGAAAATTGAAGGATCGATCTGAGTCATTATTATTATTATTATTATTATTATTATTATTATTATTATTATTATTATTATTATTATTATTATTATTATTATTATTATTATTATTATTATTATTATTATTATTATTATTATTATTTTTTATTATTTCTCTCCGATTTCTCGAGCATATCAGCATATCAGACAGGACTCTTGCCAGGTCTGACTGCTTTAATCTCCTGAATTTAAGAAGGCTCTGGTTATGTTGCAAGTTTTTAATATAACCACCTTTTGTATTTCTTGATGTATATTTGGGTTTAGTTGTAGTTGCGTGAGATGAGGTTTAAAATTGTTCGGTGTAATGCCTGTTGCAGATATGATGAAAGGAATGATGTGTGTTTTGTTTCCGTATTCTGTGTATTTCTTGTGCAAGTGGTATTTTTCTATTTTTTCTCTGTATTTCTGTGTGATCTTGATGTCGTTTGGTACTGAGATGTCTATTAGGTATGTTGTTTTCTCTTCTTTGTTTGTAAATATGATGTCAGGTCTGTTGTATTTTACTGTTTTGTCTGTGTGTAATGTTGTGTTCCAGTATAGTTTGTATTTTTCGCTATCTATTATTGTTGCTGGTGTGTATTTGTAGTATGGTGTTGTAGTGTTCTCCAGTTTGTATTTGTTCACTATTGCTTTATGTATGATTTTTGCTGCCGTGTTGTGTCTTTCCGTGTATTCGGTGTTTGCTAGTATTTTACAACCCCCTGTTATGTGTTCTATCGTTTCGGCTACTAATTTACATTTCCGGCATTTGTCATCTTGTATTTTTATATCTTTTACTATGTATTTGAGGTAATTTTTTGTTGAGATTACCTGATATTGGATTGCGATTAGGAATCTTTTGGTTTCTGGGAAGAGGTTTCCTTTTTTAGCCATTCGTATGTGTCGTTTTTGTTTATATTTTCGTCTGTAGTGATGTAGTAGTGTTTTCCGTGAAATTGTTTTGCGGCCCATGCGTTTATTTTGCTTTGTGTATGGTCTATGTCGTTATAGTTATCTATGTTTGTATTGCTTGTTGATAAGTTTAGTGGTGTGTAATTTTTGTCGGCTTTCGTTACTGCTTCATGTAGTTGTGTTTCTTTTGTATGGAAGTAGTTGCGGAGTTTTTTTATTTATCTATTGTGTAATGCTTTTATGTCTGTTACTCCCCTTCCACCTTCTCCTCTACTTATTGTTAATCTCTCTACACATGATTTCGGGTGTAGTTTAGTGACTTTGTCAGGTGTGTTCTCGTTATTCTATTGGTGTCATCTAGGTCTGTGTTTGATCAATTGATGATTCCAAAGGAATATGTAAGGACTGATATTGCGCATGTGTTTATTGCTTTGACAAGATCTTTTGAATTTAGTTTGGTTTTAAGTATTTTTGTGAGTCTTTGTTTGTATTGTTTTTGTAAGTATTTTTTAATTTCTGTATAGTTTATCTTAGTATCTTGCTCGAAGCCGAGGTATGTTTCGTGTTTTTCTAAGTTTTGTAGTGTTTCGTTCTGTAATGTTCTTTGTGTATCGTCTGTAATCCACTGTCCTCTTTCAATATGTATTGTCCTGCATTTGTTTATTCCAAATTGCATTTTTATGTCAGATGTGAAATTTTCTGTAATTCTTAGAAGTGTATTTAATTGTGTTCCTGTTGCTGCATATAGTTTTATGTCATCTATATACATTAAATGGTTTATTGTGTACTGTGTTTGTCTGTTATTTCTGATTTGATAGCCGTATTTAATTTTGTTTAATATTGTAGATAGTTGATTTAGGCACATGTTGAACCATAGGGCACTCAATGTATCTCCTTGGAAGATGTCCTTTTTGATTTTTATTTCTTCCGTTTTTATGATATCCGTTGATGTTTTTAGTATAATTTTGGTTCTCCATGTTGACATGGTGTGTTTTAGGAATTGTTCTATCTTCGCGCGCACTATATGTTATGCTGACGCGAATCCGTTTCAAACTAATGTACAGTTTTTAAGTTGCAATTATACGCGAGTTTGTACGGAAAGTCTCACGACGGTAAACTAATACAGTGTGAGTGGTTTTGTAGTATACTAAAGGCAATTCTTCAGTCAAGAATGATTTATTAACTTAAGTCTTTTTCGACTATGTTACAATTGTTTAATATGGACTGTATAAATGTATGATGTGTAAAATGTATAATACAACAATGTATAATGAACAAAGTGTATAATAGACTTTGACAGACAGAGAGTATGTATACGAACAGTGAGCTCTTACTTGATCTCACATGTTTTTATATCTGAACTAGTTACACCTCTTTGGAGAGGGAAGGAACTGTATGCAACTTATTAGCCAATAGTAGGTAGGTCCACCCACCAGAGTGACCAGATGGGAAAGTTTATGTTTTTTGGGAAGGATGGTAGTGGGGGTTTTTGGGAACATAAAGAATTTCTTTTCTGAATAGTATCCTTCCCATGTGCATTGTCTCATGTTTTACTTAAGTGTTGTATACCACTCGAAGGACCCGACACTGGTATGCTTTTAGTTGCACCAATATGTTTCGATGGTCGTTGAAATGATTTGAGAATTTATGGCAATCATAAATTTTCTTCATCCTTGAGTGGAACCTTTTAAATAGACGATACCTTATACCTAGGGCCTAATATATTCTATGATATTTGATTCCATAAACTTATGGTATGGTTTTCTTCAACTGAAATTGAATATAAAAAAAGATAACTAAATATAAGTTATCGTCTATAAATGATTTGGTACCGAACATTCTGTGTGTTTGTTTATTTTGTATATTTTCATGATTTCTAATAGCCATGTGTGTGGGATTGAATCGAAAGCTTTTTTATAGTCGATGTAACATGTATGTAGGTTTCTCTGCTGTTTTCTTGCCTAATTCATTATTATGCTGTCTTTGATAAGTTGTTCTTTGCATCCTTAGCTGTTTCTTTTGCATCCTTTTTGTTCCTCTGAGATTATATTGTTTTGTGTGAGGTGTGTTTCTTTTTGCTGGCACATTGTACCTGTTATTATTTTGTATAGCGTTGGTAGGCATGTAATCGGTCTATAATTTGCTGGGTTTTCGGTGTTTTGATTTTTGGGTTTTACAAATGTGATTCAAGTCCGCCTGCATGATCACTGAGTAGCTCTGTGGTCATGTTGCCGGTCCCAAGCTCGGATAAAGGATGAGGGTTTTTAGGTTAGGTTAGCTCCCTGCCTGACGTAAAACATACAACACGCTCACAGAACTGCAGAATTGCCTCGGATTAGGACTGATATACGGAAAACGACCTAGGCACGAAAAAGGACAGCGAGATGGAAACGGAAAAATATCCTAAGAATAGCTTCCTGAAATGTCAAAACATTCAACAACAAAGAACAAGAAATAACGAATAGTTAAAGAATCGGAAAAATAGACGTTGCTGCATTACAGGAAACAAAGAAAAAAGGCAAAGGTCAAAAAGCGTACGGGGAATACGTGGTAATATATAGTGGTGTTGACAAGAACGAAAGAGCTAAGGAAGGTGTGGCTATTGCCTTACATAAGAAATACACCAACCAAGTCGAAAAATGCCAATATATATCACCACGTATAGTAATGATAAAGTTGATGACCGAACCACAACCTCTGCATATAATATCGGTCTACGCGCCAGAAGACAACAAGCCGAAACAAGAGAAGGAAATCTTTTTTAACGAACTGGAGAGTATCGTGGAGTCAATACCACCAAGGGAATCAATTGTCATCCTCGGAGATTTTAATGCTCGCATCGGTAACGAGCCAATCTCCGGAGTCATGTAACGGTTCAACGAACACATAATTAACGATAACGGGTAACTTATGATCAACCTCTATTCTCTGACAGGGCTTAGAATGGTAACACTCGAGGTCAAAAGTCAACGATTGACTACGTTGTGACGAACAGATACATACCACCTTCCGAAATTTTAGATGTCAGAGTGCTTAACTCAGCTGATGTGGGAAGCGATCATGGTTTACTCCTTGGCAAATTTAGATTAAAGTATACCTTCAAAAGGAAACAACAACACTCAGTCAGAGCAAGGGAAGAAATTAGGGTAGAAGCTCTCTGGGATCCAACAATCCGAGATCTGTACAGGAAACGATTAGAGGAAAGAATTGAACTGCACCCAACCATCAACTTGGACGATCTCAACACAACTTGGAGCAAACTAAAGACAAATATTAGAACTGCAGCCATGGAAGCTGTAGGAACAACAACATACAAAAGACAAGGTTTTACAACAAATAAAACACCATGGTTCTGCGAAGAAGTCAAAAATCAATGCATAAAGAAAAGAGAAGCATACTGAAAGTATCTAACAACCCGAACTGCTGAGTCAAACAACGCATATAAACAAATTCGGAACGAAACCGGTACTATGGTGAGACAACTAAAAGACAGGTACTGGGAGATCTTTTCAAAACAACTAGAAAGGGACTTTTACGGGCTCCAAAAACAGATGTGGTGATTCATAAGAAGCCAAAAGAAAGAAACAAGCGAGTTAATACCCGCTAGTCAAATTAGTAAAGAAACGTGGACCAGTTACCTTAAAGACCTATATAAAGGTGCACCCATGCAACAATCAGCACCGAGTGTGGTAATAGACGACCAGATATCAATAAATGAGTCGGACAGAAAAAAAGCACTAAATAAGCTCAAAAATAGGAAAAGTCCGGGTCAGGATGATATCAATAATGAACTGCTCAAGTATGGCGGCGAAAGATTGCTTCAGGAGTTAACGGTCTTAACACAACAAATTTTTGAACAACAAAAAATTCCCGACGAGTGGCGGACAAGTACAACGATCCTTCTCTTTAAGAAAGGCAACAAGAAGGTGCCCGCGAATTACAGGGGAATAAATCTACTGTCTTCCACCCTGAAATTAGTGACTAAAGTCATAACGAACCTGATAAACGAGCGAATCACGCGAATCACATTAGCTGATGAGCAACAAGGTTTGATACGGTTGGAGGATATAGTGCACCTTCTGTATGACAGACAAATACCGAGTAACATCATCAAAACTATCGAAGACATCTATCGGAATAATCGAATACAGGCAAAGATAAACAACGAACTCACAGAACCCATAATGGTGGAAAGAGGTATTCGACAGGGTGACTCACTACTTTTTAACATTATAATGGACGAAATCATAAAGAAGGTGCGCGAACAAAGAGGATATCGAATGGGGAACCGTGAGATAAAAATCTCGTGTTACGCCGATAATGCAGTCCTGATAGTGGAAAATGAGAATGACTTGCAAAGGCTCCTGTATACGTTCAACATAATTGTCAAGACACTCGGGATGTCTATATCAACATCCAAGACTAAGTGCATGACTACATCTAAAACACCCCTTAGATGTAAATTGGTTGTCGATGACAAAATAATATAACAAGTGATGGAATTCAACTATTTAGGCATAAAAATTTCGAGCTTCGGTGACATAGAGTCAGAAGTAAGAGGAAAAGTCATCAAGGCAGCAAGAACAGCCTCACTATTAAACGACACCATATTCCGAAACAAGCACCTAAGAATAGATGCAAAAGCGCGTATATACAAAACCGCTATAAGGCCTATACTAACATATGCGTCAGAAACAAGACCTGAAAAATCTAAAAGACGCCAAATCATGGAAGCAACTGAAATGAAGATAGTTCGCAGAATAGCTGGGAAATCACTATGGGACAGAGTAAGAAGCGAAGGCCTTAGGAAAGCATGCCAGATCGAGAACATCAACGACTAGGTATTAAGCAGAAAAGTTGAGTGGAATGACCACATCACTCGCATGACTGATGACCGAATGGTACAAATATCCCGAGATAAGTCACCATCGGGGAGACGAAGCGTTGGAAGACCTCGAAAGCGCTGGAGCGACAGTCTGACTATATGAAGCGCGTCGTAATAAAGAACAGACATTGTGCCTACTTGGAAGAGAAGAAGAAGAAGAAGAAGAAGAAGAAGAAGAAGAAGAAGAAGAAGAAGAAGAAGAAGAAGAAGAAGAAGACAAATGTGATTCCTTCAGTTAGGAAACTCAGGAGTTCTTGGGGGTCTTCTATTATTTTGTTGTTCTATTGTGTTAGATATGGGTGTGTAGTTGTAAATTTCTTGTACCAGTAGTTTTGTATGTGGTCTGGTCCTGGGTGTTTCCAGTTATGTGTGCTGCGTATTGTTTTTTTTAGTTCATCTTCTGTTATTTTGTATTCGGCTTGTTCTGGTGTGTCTTCATATTTTTGTTTCTCTTCTATTATTCATGTTGCATGTGTGTTGTGTTCTGTTTTGTTCGACCATGTTTGCGTTCAGAAGGTGGTTGTTTCTTTTTTAGTTGGTTGTATGGATCCTATTTCTTGTTCTGTGTTTAGTTTTCTGTAGAATGTTCTGTTTTCAGTTTTCCTCTTATTTGATTTGTTATATCTTTTTAATCTTGCTGCATATACGGCAAGTTTTTGTTGACTGTGTCTAGCAGCTAAGAACCGTGTAATTGTTGTTATTTATGTGCATGAGTGTGTTGATGTATTTTGTTATGTTTTTTGACGTATTACCCTTCATTGCTTGTGTTAGTCCGCCTATATCTTTTTTTATGTTGTATTTTTTGTTTTAATCGGATTTGCTATTTTGGTTTTCTATATTTATTTATGGTTTTTTGTTGGTTGTTTGGTGTCTCTTCTGGTATTTTTTGTTTATTTTGTTGTGTTGTTGTGATAGTTGCTGCATATATCATCATGTGTATGTCTTGTTGTATTGTCGTATTTTCATTTATGTGTTGTGCTAATACGTTGTTTATGGTGTTTATTATATGTGTTGTGTCTTTTTTGTATATTAGTTTTGGTATTCAATTTCTTAGTAGGGTCACTGTTTTTCCAGATTATTATGTTGGTTTTTAGTGCTCTTTGGATCTCTATCGTATCGTTTTGATTTGTGTTTTCTTGTATCTGTCTTTCTCGTGTCTCTTGTGTGGTGTTGTGTTGTTGGGTGTTCCTGTTTGTTGTTGGTATTATTATTATTATTATTATTATTATTATTATTATTATTATTATTATTATTATTATTATTATTATTATTATTATTATTATTATTATTATTATTATTATTATTACTCTAAGAAATATGGTAGTATAATTTTAAGTTTTCCAAGACAAAAATATAAAATTTCAAGCAGATATAACGGGTCACGTTGGTACTTTAAACGCATTTCGAAGCGTGAAATCGGTATTTATTTCTCTTGTGGGTATTGAAAGTCTGAAAGAAGGAAGAAGGTAGAAGCACCGAAGTGACATAACCATTTGGCCACCTCGAATCCATTACCCATCCGAAATTATAAAGTTATCGGTTAGCGACTTTGCCAAAAACCGAACCGGTTTATTGTTGCGAATGCAAACAAATATCTCGTTTTCTTTTCGAATTCAACGAATACATATATTATACGTAGGGATAGGTAATTTATTTTTATACGACAATAACATTAAAAATGATTTTTATGTTATAGATTATTATTATAAAAAGAAAATGAAGAAGGGGTGGTGGGGGAACGAGGGAAGGGTTAGGAAAAGTCATTGGAGAGAGAAGAAGAAAAGACGTAGAAAAAGAAAAAAGAAGAAAAGAAAAATAAAAACTCACATGGCACGTAGGAATCGTCCATTCTTCCTTTTGAAAACGTTTCCGTTCTGGTCCTTCGACTTTATTCGTTCACCTTGCTTGGATACAGAACGGTTTTCCACAAGAATCGTACTGGGTGGTTGGGTAGAAGGAAATAGTAGAGGAATAGAGCAAAGCGATATTCTTGCGGTGGTGAATTTAAATCCTTCTCTGTAAAGAGTGTGGAGTTAGGAGGGCGTGCCGAGTAGCACTTGTGTCTGGTCTAGGAAGAGAAAGAAAAGTCTAGTAAGTGTGTATATGTACGTACGTGTATATGTAAGAGAGAAAACCGCCCAACGGTAGTCGGAGGTAACAAAACGCTAAAAGCATCTCACGTAGATCGAGAGTACAGTGATATACCGCGGGTTGACGTGAGCCTCTTAGTCCTTTATTTGATATTTATTCGGAAGCACCTTTTCGAAGTATTCTACAAGAGAGAGAAAGAGAGAGAAAGAGTAAAAGAGTAAGAGGAAAAGATAAAGAATGACAGAGAGAGAGAGAGAGAGGAATGAAAGAAGAGAAAGCGGATTCAACAAGGACTGGATTTTTTACGAAGTTGTTATCTCTTTCTTGAAAATATTTCACAGAGAGGAGAACGACTTTTTGCAGTGTTGTCAAATATACATTTGATGAAAGAACACGAATTTTCGTGTTACAATAGCCAACAAGTTTAGTAGTTATGCGTATAAATTGTCTCATCGTTTCACAATGTTACGAATCTAATCTTATAAAGGGATTTAGACAATAGAAGAAGAGAAGTAAATACCATGGGAGGATAACTTTAAATACTCTCTCTTTCTCTACTCTTTATCTCTCGATCTCTCTTCTTCTCTTTCTTTAGTAAAGTAAGCTCTGTGACGCACGTATAATGCAAGATTATACTATTCTGAAAGTATTTTATTTTTTTCTTTTTCTTTTCTTTTTTCTTTTTTTTTTTTTATACAGAATACAAGATTACTATGAGACGCGAGAGTAAGCTGCGAATCCCTTTTGAGCTTTCGTACAACGATAAAAGAAAGCAATAGCACGAATTATGCTTGAAAATTCACCCTCGTATAATCTTATATAATCTAATGAAAAGAAAATTATTGGAATGATAATATTAGATAATTTTTTTTATTAATTATCATAAACTTCTCATTAACGTAAGGTAAATATATTTGTTGGTGATGCACGCAGCGCGCTGTTCTATCGACTGCTGACGGCGTATGTTAAATAAAAATTCGAGCTATGTTTTTTTGATTTTTCCTATTATTAAAAACTTGTATACCAATTTTTAGATTTTAGAAAACTGTTGCGACATACATGGTTTTTTCACAACTTTGACGCGCTGCTGACGCGTCCCGTTACGATATTTTGAAGACTGACGGTATCCACGTCATTCTTTTGTTAATTCACTATTCAGAAACCAATTTTGAGATTTTAGAAAACTGTTGCGACATACATGGTTTTTTCACAATTTTGAAGCCGTCCCCCCGCTAATCGCAAAAGAAACTGGCTGACTAACGGCAGACTATTGCTATACACCCTAAATACTACATAATATCGAAATATCAGGTTTTAGAAAACTGTTGTATTTTTTTGCCACTCACCTTTCCGACTATAATAATAATTGTGAGCGCAAAATAATTTTTATTTTTTAAGATGTGAAAAATATGCACGATCCTGGTTTCTATGAAAAAGAAAACGAGGTTTTTTTAAAAAAAAGCGCTACGGTAAGAAAAATAAACGATTTCTTAGTAGCGAATATCCCTCTTCGCTACATCAGCATAAATATAGAAATGTGCCGTTCTTCAAGAAAGGATCATGAATCGATTGATTCTGGGTATTTTATCATGAAGAAAAACACTTCTCCCCTTGTTTTACGACCCATTCATGGAATGTATGTAAGATTTATTGGATTTAAATAGAAGAAGTATTTATTATAATATAATAAATAATACTTAAATATTAAGGTTAATTATAGAGATCGAAAAGAAAAAGAAAAAAGTAAGTAATAATAGTTAGAAACCGCAATTACACTCGTATTACATTCGTTCACTTACAACTAGTCGCGCCTAATCAAGAAGGCGAAGACTGCCTTTTTCACTGTGCTTATATACATATTCACCCCACCAATGGTCCCAATCACTTCCGTTAATCTTTCTCGAAATCTCTAGACTATTCCCAACCAATTAAACAAAGGACTTCTTTCCGATTTCCGGTTCGAGAATATTCGAGAGATTTCGGGGCGCTTACAAAACGATAACATCAGTTGATATCGCTATCCACGCTCACTTTTCTTTCCTGCCACACACACTCGTATTCATATCGCTACATGCACTCACACTCATACTCATATCCATATCGCTACATAATTTACAAATCTTTCAACGTTATCAATTGTTTCACGCATACCATACACTCGCACTCTTCATCTTTCTCTCACCCTAACATGTATTTAGCTCAGGGATTTGAACAATCGTATATTGCCTTGATCACTATCATCATGGTTTCTATCATCTCGATATGTCCTTTGTAAACAAATTGGACTTCAAAAGTAGCTTTTAACACACTGTTATATAGGTGAATATAAATCTATGTTAAATCTGTATCTTACAATTAGAGAGCCAGTATAAAACGCAACATTACATATATATATATATTACCGTGAAAGACCAAAATTGTAGAATGTCAAGATTCACATGGTCGCTTGTCAACAGATACCAAATACGTCGGTGAAAGATCGAATATTTGGGTTTATTCTTATGTAATAATATTTTGGACTTACACCAAGTGATCCTGTAAATCTTCATATTATCCAATTTCGGTTTCTCATCGGAACATATATAATATATTTGTACTATATGTAAATGAACATACACATATTTACTTTTAGTTCAAGTATCTGTATGTAGCGAAAGTTTTATTAACAACAAAAAAACAGTTGCTTGATACTTTGCTTTTGTAAATAATGTACAATATTTTTCTGTTTGTATAAATTTGTAAAGTTGATATTCATTAGCGATAACTGTTCCACCTAATACAGAAAAATAAAGATAGATCTAAAGCCCCCCGATCCGTTAAAATCCGCTTAGGACGCGATCGAATTAAATAGTGCTTTCCGAGATTGAATTTCGCGAAGAGCCGAAGTCAACTTTCCAAACTTGGCTCATCAAAAGCTCCCTTTCTGAAAGTACCTTAGTCATATTCGTTTGGAGTTCGTCGAATCATTTGACTTTCGGAAGGGTTATTACCGGCACGATTCATAACATACGATGATCGATTTAATACCTCGATATATAATTAAATCTATCGAATTTAATCATAATTTTAGAGGGGCGATCGAATTATAGTCGAACTTCGTTAAATCTATGAATTATTTCGATGTAATCTGCAAAATGGCTTTTCATACAGGTTGCTAGGTAATCATTGAGATTATGAAAGCAGATTGAAAACTATTTATGATAGATTAAATCATCTTTCAAGATGAAGTGTACTTTTGCATTGAATATGTTGAACATGTTTATGTAAATTTAAAATAAGCCGAGATATATATCTGGTAAAACGAATATACACACACGCATATACGCACGCACGCAAGCACGCACGCGCTCGCGCGCGCAGATATTTTACTCGTGTACATATAGTAGGGTGTATTATTTTATTTAAATCGTTACGGCTATATAATTCTAGATCGAGTTTATCTCGCCTTTATTAATTAAGCAAAACTCGCGATTCAAACGTTCGGCAACTATAGTTGACTCGATATTGAGCATCGACCGAGAAATAATTAATGGTATAAATCAAATCAACCATAATATAGAAATTTATGCGCTCGTGGTGATCATATTTCGAAAAATATATTTTAAACCCTACCGTGTGTGAAAGCTGTTGGTACGAGTACAAGCGAGCGAGCCAATGACAATGACGATGCGTTATTCGGCACCAGAGAATTCCAACGGCAAATTCGAGTTTAGCCAGATGTGACTGGGAACGACTGAATGAATGAATGAACGAACGAACGAACAAATAAACAAACTAGAGAAAAAGAGAGAGAAAGAAAAAGAGAGAGAGAGAAATAAAAAGAGAGAGAGAGAAAGAGAGATCGATATAGAAAAGGCACACGGCTAGTATCGATTTTTAGGAAGCCTTCTCCGTTAAGTGCCTTTGTATCGTAGCTTTTTGCGAACAAGCCTTCAACTTTCTCTACCTCTTTCTCTTTTTTTTGTATTCCTCTCGTTTCTTTCCCGTAATCGATTTTCCTCTCTCGTAATCGCTCGCAATTAGCGTCCTCAACAGAGGGACATACATTTCTATGCTCTTGGAAAAATCAACGAAAAACGTTTTGGATATTCTTTTAAATCAAATAATTACAACGATAAAATAAAACGAATAATAAAATAAAACGATAAAATAAAAAAAGCAAATTATATAATTATTATTATTATTTATCAAATAATTTTAACAAAATAATTTATAAAATATATTTGTTAACTTACCTTGTATAACTGAAGAAAATAATACATTCTCTATAATATAATCGAGAAACATACATGATAAAGTTCGATTTAAAAGAAGCAAACAAGAGTAAACGTCGAACGATTAGTGAGCACTTAAATCGAAACAAAATACGTTTCAGATTGAAAGAGTCTGAAAAATTATCTACGTTATTTTGGGAGAACTATTGCTTCGACCTTTCTATGTCCTATTTTTATCTATATGACAACAAAATCGGTTTAAATATAATTCAACAGAGATATATCAACTCTTTCTTTCTCTCTATCTCTCTCCCTTTATCTCTCAGTCTCATGGTGAAGCTGGTTGATATAAATTGCTAGAACCGCCCCTCGACTTATTTGTCTCGACCCTCGGACCATGATAACTTATTCATTCAGATGTTTGGATCTAGCCTGTCCGTCGTTTTCCACTAAACGTTCAAATATCTTTAACCGTTCGATTCGATAGACGCGTCTTGAAGATAAACGCAATTTCTCCTTTCTCGATATACCAGTATATCTTTTCTCTTACTTGATGCTTTCTATTATTGAAAAGGGTTAAATTCGTAGGATAGATAGAAAAAGACAGATAAAATAGATAGATAAATAGATTAACGTTGAAAGATCATCAATATAAATAGGATATAAAAAGGGAGGTTGGAAAGATCATTGACCCTTTTTATATCTAGTTATTTCTCTCTCTCATTAATTTCACGAAACCTCTAGGAATAAAGGAGACTAACCTCTTGCTATGCTTTCTTTTCTTCCCTTGTTGGCCATACGAAATTTGAAGATAAATTGTGAAAAACTCGTCTTTTTTTTGTCTGTGGCGAGGACAAAGGTAGGACTCGTTACTTTTATTTTATACTTTTTTCTTCTATTCTTGTTCTCTCTTTCTCTCTCTTTCTCTTTCGGAACGTCTTTAAGTAAGTCTTCATTAGGATCCTTGCTACTAGAATCCTTTTATAAGACTTCGCAAAGTAGAAACTTGCTCGAGTAAGTTCGTTTTCTTTTGTAGAAACAAGATTAACGATTCGGCACGCGTCGATGTATTTGCGCCTTAGTCAGTACTTCTATCTCTTTCTCCCTCTTTTACTTACTTTTTTTTATTTTTGTCTCATTTTACAAAAATCCAAAAGTCTTAAGATATATAGGAGAAATTCCAGTTGAATTTGGAGAAATTTGAATGAAGATTAATCGATTCCAATATTTACATTGAAATCTTTATTTTTCAATGATTAAATAAATTATAAGATTTTTATTTTTATGTTAAATTATAAACGTATGTAGAAACATAAACATAAATCGTGTCACGTCCAATTATAAATATGATAATTTAATTAACTGTGTAGACCACGTGTAGATGATGAAATTCATATTTAGTTCTTCATTTGTTTTATTTCCTGTTTGAATACGCTATCGATCTTAGTAAAAGGAAACTCCACTCGGAAATTAAGAGGAAACGAAATTCCGTTGTTTAAAAAAACAAAGTTCCTTTATGCATGATTTCCACTATGATCTTTACCAAAAACAAAAGCTGTACCCATCGGTTGACTATGGGGGGAGGATCCTTCTGCTATTGGTCGATAATATTCATAATCTCCTTCCCTCTCCAAAGGGGTGTTACTCATTTATGATATAAATATGTGAAAGTCCGCAGTCAATCAAGTCTTTAGTCTATCAATTCTTAGTCTGTATCAGTCTGTATATCTGTTTGTCTGTATATCCGTCTGTATCGGTTCCTTAGTCCTTAGTTCTCAGTTCAAAAATTATACTTTCAGTCTGTTATATTCGTCTGTGTATTTATCAGTCAGTTTATCAGTTTATTAGTTAGGCAGTCGGTCTTATATTTATAACTCTTTTGTATTCTGTATTTTTGTAACAACGCCACTTTTTGAAAACTTTTTGTAAATATCGCTCAACATCACATAATTAATTAAATAAACTTTCATTTCATCATCATCAGTTATATTTTCTCTGTCTGTACCCCACAACTGATAAATTATTTTTATACGAGAAACAATATTTAATTTTTCGTCATTTCTGTAGATACAGTGTAGCGTTATCTTTTAATAAACCGTTATAGCCCGGTCAAAGTGGACATTGACCTTTGCATAAATTCACAACAAGCTGAAAATTTACAGGCACGTAAGGGATACCACTCTAATGAAATCCTGAAAAGTCCCTATTGATTCCGTGTGTGCAAAAAATTTTATTTAAGGTCAAAGGTCGCAAAAATAGGTTTTTTGGATTTTTTGGCCTAACGGTTAGTTTTACGATAAAAATAGTTCAAACTAAAATTGTAGATCAGGTAATTATCTACTAAAATTGTCCTTATACTTTTTTTCCTAAGATTTAAGATTTCTAAGAAAAAGCCACTCGAAAGTTAGCTGGAGCTGTATTCTCCATAATATGCATGACTACGCTGTCTGTGAACATTATTGGACGCGTAATATAAGTAAAATTTTAAGTTTGCGTGACTAATACATTTATAATGAGCAAATCTGAGAATTTAAGTTGAAAAGAACCCGTCCTGCAAGACCCAATTGTAGCTTGGACTTGAAAGAGCGAGGCCTAACAGCAGACATAATCGGTAGCCGTCGATAATTCTCATTATCCTCGACCTAGACGCATGTTTGAAGATATAAACAATCTTATTCCAGAGTCATTGACATATTTTATAGAGCAAATTATTTTAAAAAAATAAACGGTTAAATTTAGAACATTTAAAATTAGTATCTACAAACATTACTCACAATATTATGTCTGCTGTTAGGCCTCGCTCTTTCAAGTCCAAGAATACAATTAGGAGAATACAGCTCCAGCTAACTTTCGAGTGGCTTTTTCTCAGAAATGGTAAATCTTAGAAAAAAAAGTATAAGGACAATTTTAGTAGATAATTACCTGATCTACAATTTTAGTCTGAGCTATTTTTATCGTAAAACTCTTAGGTCAAAAAATTCAAAAAACCTATTTTTGCGACCTTTGACCTTGAATAAAATTTTTTGCACACACGGGATCAATAGGGACTTTTCAGGATTTCATTAGAATGGTATCCCTTACGTGCCTGTAAATTTTCAGCTTGTTGTGAATTTATGCAAAGGTACCACTATTTTTTGGGCTAATTTGACCGGGCTATTAGTCAATATTTCAATTTATCTTTTAATAGATCTTCGAGTTCAACGATGTTTCATTAACAAACAGTTTACTTAGAATTTTGGAGAAAAGCGACAGTAGACATGTCATTAAGTCGTTAGCTCTACATACAAACTCCATTTGTATCTATCTCTATTTTGATATCTATTTATTTTTCTTTATTATCCTGTGTATCATTTGTCACGCGTACAGTTTTTATCCTTTAGGATCTCTATCTGTGACCACTGGAATTCCACGTATCAAATTAAAATTTGATCACATACCAGTGAGAGTAATTTCGAAGTATGTACATTAGTGATTGGATGGATTTCATCACTATCTCGAAATTTTCAATCAGAAAAATATATTCTTTTGTACGGAATGTATTTTTGATAACGACGAGAGAAAAATTTCAATAAGAAAGTAAATATATTATATTCAATCTAATGAAAAAAAAGAAAGAATTAAAAAGAAAAAAAAAGTAATAGAACATTTTTACAATTATACTCTACATAGATATGTGCATATATTGTTAGTACAGTATCTATCGATGATACTGAAAATGTTGGAAAGTATAATATACCTACTCGTTGAAATCGAAAATAAACATAGAATCGTATATGAGTATTGTGAAAATGTTTTTCACGTTTCTTATCTACTACCATGAAGAAAATGGATATTGTATCTTTTCCAGTCCTATTCTACCCTACGTTTATTTTCTAATGCTCGTATAAACTTTCAACTCTTCCTTCACGAGGAACGACCAACCAACGAAACTTTCTAGCCTTCTATCACACGTACGTGTGCACACAAGACATTAATACAAAAGTACTCTCGAAACATTGGACTCTCTCTCTCTCACTCTCCCTCTATGAAACTTGAATTTCGTATTAATTTTTCAAAGCTTTCAGTGTCGATTCTCTACCTTTAATGCAATAATTCTTTTTCGCTTCCTTTCTCCCTCTTTCTCTCCCTCTTTCTATTATCCGCGAAGATAGCATTGAAGGTTTGAAACACAGAGATCTTTTAAATTAAAAAAAAAAAACATAAGCAAGCGTGTAAAAATAATGATTAAAAGAGAACAATTGACAAAGCGCATAAGTCTACTCTACTAAAAGATCTTTCTCATTGCATTATTATTTTTCTTCCATGATTGACCTTGTATGAATCTAGTGACTCCTATGAAATATATATATATATATATATATAGAAATACACTCGCATACATATACATATACCCACGGAGAGAAATATACGTACATATACACAAATTCATACGTATATGTGCTTATATAGCTTAGTATATAAATAATACCTATGTACATATTTTATCCTTGCTCGGTGCAAAGCTATCCGCTTCGACATCATTAATCTCTCTTACAGACGACTACCAACCAACTCCACCAAGCTTCGTTTCTGACTTCACGTTACTTTATTACGATCTTGTTATTACTTATATTTAAAAGATATCAGCTTTCGTGAGAATTTTGTCAACGTCCTTATTTCACTATGATATAATATCATTTATAATGGAACATAATTAAATGTCAATTTTAATTGGATCGATCTAATTATCAATGTATTTATTTATAAATACTATATAAATTGTTATTAATGATATTGAAATGTATCAATTTCTAACGAGAAACGTATGGTTATATTTTTTAAATACATTTATACGACCTAACATAAACGTTTAGCACGCGATGAGTGTTTGGCCGCAAATGCGAGGTTCGTAAACTGTCCCAAGGGCAAACACTTTACCGGTAGCATCAAACGAGCTTTCCCTACCATCGCCTAAACCGGATTCACTAACATGTGGATGATCTTTACGACTAGTTAAAAAGTAGAACGTTTTATTCGTGAGATGAGCTACAATGTAACACTTCATCTTTTTTGTTTCTTTTCTTCTTCTTTTTTTTCTTAAAGAGGATTAAATATAACCCGTGTGAACTTGAGGGAATTTAATATTTTGTTTTTGGGCAAATTAACATGACGTGTTTTTCGTTGAGTGTGAACATGAGAGAGATAGAGAGTAATATTATTTTTGAATAATGTATACATACACGTCAAGGAAAAGAAGATTAAAAGAGAAAGAAAATAATAGTACAAAAAGTTTTTTTTTTTTTTAATTTGACTCGAGACTTTTTGTGTAAAATGAGAAAAAATGCAAGAGCGTTTAACGAACTTTCGTACTGTAAAGAATTAGCCAACACTTTTAAATAGTCTCTTTGAAAATGACGATTTTGATGGTAAAAGAAAGAGAGAGAGAGAGAGGAATGATGGGAGGGGGCTAAACATTATGACTTATTTAACTTGAGAGAGGGAGAAAAATGGAGGATTGAAGCCAGAGGCGAAAAAGAACAAGAATGAGTTACAAAAACAAATACTCGTGCAAAGTTGAATATGACTCCTGGTCCCTACGTAATTAACATGAAAGACGAGATTACTTAAAGCACTTCTACCCTCGTGTCTCTTCTGCCTGCGGTATTTTACCGTCGGGATCTTCCAGTTCTGTATACTTCTCGTGATGCCGGACACTTTCCGAGATGGTTCCCGCAGGGCACGATCTTCCTCTTTGAATCTGAACTTCTTCTCTTTTTCTCTTCTTTTTTCTTTTCTAATTTTCTGAATAATTAATCCTTTTCGAATAGCAATAAACCTAGCAAAGAGAGTATTTATTGGACAAGGTTTACATTGTGATATTGATTTTCTTTCGAGTCCTGGTTCAATATAACGAGTCGAACCATATTTAATTAAATTTCATCTTATTTACGATCAATCAATATCGTACAACCGCTCTTTACTATACGTTTTTTAAGGATAAATAATATTGACTAATAAATATTACTTTAAAATGAAAGTTTGTTGTCTTGTTAATTTGTTACATCTTTATACAACAATTTCGACGTTTCCCATTTATACCGGTTATCATCAAAACCAAATCGCGTTTTGCAAGGAACCCAGCCAGTCTCTTTCAAGCAAGGTAATTTCAAACATATTCCATTTTGGACTCTCTAGAAGCTCAGAACTGTATTACCCCTTTTCTCTTCTTTACTACTAAAGAGAAAGAGAGTAGAATAGTAAGAGAGTGGGAGTAAGAGAGAGAGAGAGAGAGAGAAAGAGAGAGAGAAAAGCGTCTAAACTTCCTTACCCCCGGAACGGTGATCTTGGGTTTGCCATGAATGGTGCTCTATCCTAATACCAGCCATAAGAAAGGTAACTCGCGTTCACCCCTCCACAGTCTACGACTTAACGGCCCACCGTCTCTCTTGCTTAACCTTTGGGTACTTAAGCGAAGCTGCCTTTCTATCCTCTTCTTATTCACCCCTCCCCCTCAAGAAGTTAATTAACTAGGAAGTACCTTCGATTTTGTGTAACTTCCATTACAATGCTCCACGAGCTTTTCGATCGTTCCTGTAATTTCATTTGCAAGCTAACAAAAAGAATAACACCCATGAAAATGATCAACCCTTATCAATGTATTAACGAGCTCGGATTAAAGAAAGAACGAAGAATTATTGAACTTTTCTTTTTCTCCATCTTTCTTTTTTCTTTTTTTTTCTTTCTCATTATTAAAAGAGACACTTTAAACTGTAGATTCTTTTTTCTTAAAAGCTCTCGTTTCATCTTTGCGTTCGACGATCGAAACGATTTTCAGGCTTATCTCGTCGGCCGTTGGCGATAATCGCGAATAAATGAAATTATATCTGCATCCTGACATTAATTAGGTGACACCAGTAAATTGAGTGAATTTCTCGTCGGTAATACGTTTAACACGAAGCTGCGAGACTGGCGGTTAAAACCAGGGTGGGCCAGTTTTGACCGCGAAAGTTGGTAATTGCATCGGACAAGTTAATTACCGGTAACGAAAACGCGAAACGATATCTTGCAGTTATTTCGAAATAAAAAGGATTCTTTTACGAGAAGGTTACATCGATTATTTTTGTCGATTTCATTCATTATTTTGTAACGTACCAGAGAGAAATCAAGAATTCAACAAACTGTTACATGAACATTTTTATTTGTTAAATAAAAAAAGATATATGGATAGTAGTAGGTGAATATTTTTCTAGATAAAAATTGAATTTTCGTTAGCAATTCGTTACTTCGATCCTATGTGACCATTCGATGGAAAGAACCGATTAACGTCGTTTCAAAAAATATCGATATATCTCAATTTCTATTTCAATGGAGATTAAAGATTAACAGAAAATTTATTCCAAAGCGGTTAGAGT
The DNA here is from genome assembly GCF_049000335.1 of Polistes dominula. Taxonomy (NCBI): domain Eukaryota; kingdom Metazoa; phylum Arthropoda; class Insecta; order Hymenoptera; family Vespidae; genus Polistes; species Polistes dominula. The sequence continues at coordinate 8,233,996 of NW_028301147.1, forward strand.
TGGGGAGGGTCAGTATACTGTCAAAACTTCAAACAATATTTGTGACTTTTTAAGAGACGATTTATCGACAACATGCCAATAATAGTGAAATTTTAACAATGAAATTAAAAGAAATGGGGTATGAAAATGAGTAAAATAAAATAAAATAAATAATAGTGTTATACCTATTTGGTAGGTAATCGTGCTCGAGACTATTAAATAAATTATGAAATGTACACAAGGAACGAATGTAGATCGATACGTGATTGTGGAGGGAGATAGTAATTAGGGATGATCAGATATGGAGGATGGGTAGAGGCTGTTTGCTTGTAACGAGGCTTCCAAAGTACTTCGGTGCTTATAGCACACTCGATCGAACGATACATTGAGAACATGCGACAGCTTAGATACCAACGAAGTTTCAACAGCGGATAGATTTATCCGGCATCGAATCGTGTCATACCTAATCCTCGAAATAGAATTTTCTTTTATTTTCGTCATTAATTTGTATGAACCAATTGTATTCTTTTCTAACGGCACGCAACACGGAACGTTCAATATTATCGAATATATTCCAATAAAAACAAGTCATTTTAATTATAAATCGATATTACCTAAATTTTGTATTTACCATAATATATAGATGTAATTTTTATCCAAGGATACGAACTTTTTTCGATACACTTATTATATACGTATTTCTTTTCGACATGAAAAGTTTGTATTCTATCCTTGAAACGATAGCTATATATGAAAATTTGAAACGTCCGCTAAATATCTTTTTTTTCTTTTGGAATTTGTTCTATCTTTGATTATACTAATATAAGAATTTGGATTCTTGTAAGGGTAGAATCATCCGATACGTGCTATAGTTCGACGTTGGAACAAATCACAGTGGTACAATGGAATACACATCTAATGCAAGTCGTAAACGACAGTACCGTTCGTAAAAGGTGTAAGGTATAGTAGAAACTAGAGTAGTAGGTACTTGATAGCCAGACGGTGAACACGCCGACATGGCAGCCTCCTGTGGCACGTACGAAGGACGATTTATAGACAAAGCAGCGCACAGTAAGAGTCAAGTGTTCTGTATCCGAACTATCGGAAGATCAATATTGCTTCTAGCTTAAATATAGTTATATCGAAATAGCAGTATCGTTTAAATACTCTACAAAGGAACACAAGATCGATAAGGATAATAATTTAATCGATAATATCATTTCTCCAATAGATTTCTAATGCTTTGAAAAACTTCTTAACAGTTTACATGTAAATCTCTCTCTCTCTCTCTTTATGTATGATAACTGCAATTGAAAAAGCTTGCTAAAAGTATTGGAATTATTTATTTGAATATTTTTCAAAAAGAAAAGAAATGAAAGGGTTTCTGAGCTCCCTTAGAATACTTGCAGAATTTCCGATACGGGTAAACGATATACAAAAAGTTGTCCGTTTATTTATAAAGTCTTCTAGTTATTTTCGTTTGTTTTATTTTCCCTACTAGGAGACATTGTAACTACTTTTGTAGCGTATTTCTGAATCAATATAATTATGCCAAAAGAGTCGAAAAAATATTATTTGTTTCTGGAAATAATGAAAGTTGAGAGCTATTAAATGTAATCTTTATTAAAATATAATATCTAGAAAAATTATATACGCAAAACATATATCTATGATCTATTTAATATGTTATTAAAAAATAGAAAAGGAAAGCAAAAGAGAAATGAGAAAAGCAAAAGAGAAAAGAGAAAAAGGAAAGAAGGAAAATGTAATCAACAGAGTATATTCACCCGTATATTCATAAATGAATAAGATGCAGAAAGTTCTATCTGCTATTCTTTCGTTACATATTCTTTCTTTTTCTTTCTCCCTAACTTCCATACCCTTTCTCTTTCTCTCTCTCTCTCTCTCTTAGAGTCTCTTTAGAAAAGCTTCGTTGAAAAATCACAAGCCTCTAAATGCTTTCACTGAACCACCGTTAATAGCACCGCTACTAACAATCTTGCTTTATATTTCTGTCGACGCCGTTCCTCCAGACAATGCTCACAAGCTGCAATGCAGCTCTCGAGGGTCACGCTGCCCTATTTATTCCCTCATTCGCGAGGAAATGGCTTTAATCAACGTTGGATTTCACCGGAAACTTCTCGGTTCCGATTACGAGACTATATTCTCTTTCTCCTTTACTTTTTTTTTTCTTTTTCCCGCTCTCTGTCTGTTTTTTACTTAGTAACCTTCTTCCTCAGATTTGTTTCCTTCTTTTCTGAATTCGTTAAAATTACTCGAAAAGAGAATTCGATAAAGGGAAGTAAAAAAAAAAAGGAAAAAGAAAGAAAGGAAAAAAAGAATGGTGGGATGGTCGAGACAATTTTCATAAACAATTGGTACGCTTAAAGGACAATTATCGTGGCTCGTTATCTCACCGACTGAATTTACAATTCCCGCATTTCGTTCTCAGCGATTTTGCATTTATTTGAAACAACATTTTCCCCTTCGCAGGTTGTAGGTAATCGGGTAATTACGAGATCACACCAGTGTCTCTGTCTCCCTCTCTGTAAAATGAGCAAATAATTTATGACCGACAACAGGTTCGACGTAACGATAATTTGATAATTATTAAACGTTTTACGTGTGTCCAGGAAACGTGTTATTCGAGAACTAACCAAAAAAAAGAATAAGAAAAAAGAATCGCTCTTCTACTTTTTGTATGTTTTTTTGCTCTTTTATATTTTACCAACTTTCCTTTTTTTCTACTTCGTCATTTCGATTTGAGGGGAAAACGGAATTAAAACGTTATCAACGTAGCAAATAGTTTGTAAAAAGCACAAAGTAAAAAGAACAAGAAGAAAAAAATAATATAAAATAAACAAAGTAATAATCAGAATAATAAAGAACGAAGAAAAAAAGAATAGAAAAAAGAAAAAGAAAAAAACCATAGATGTTCCATCGATGAGAGAGAAAAACGATAAGCTGTCTCGTAACGAGGTGAGATTTACCTTCCATCGAAAGAAAGATTCCACGCTTCGTTTAAATCGCTTCGCACGCTTGCTCGAGGAAACGTTCATTCGGATTGAGAAAAAATAAACTGACGAAATGGGCCGACGGCCGGGTGGTGTTCCAATAAAATTTATTACGATCTGCTGACTTGGTAAGTCGACTTTATCGACCATCGACGATCATCTCTTTCTCTTTTTTTTTCTTTCTTTGAAAAAATCATATCAGCCACGCTCGATTGATGACTCTTCTACGGTGATTCAACAGAAACAATCGATATCTCGATTCTCGAGTGGCGAATAAATTATTTCCAATGGAAACGAAAAGACAGTGGGGGGGGGGGGTTGGTTTCGGCAGATAAAAAGAGAGAAAAAGAGAGAGAGAGATAAAAATAGAAAATGGTTCGTCGATCGATAAATACTCTAATGAAAGTATCGCACGTTGACATAAAATCAAAATCAGACTTTCATTATCGACACTATATATATAAACTCACATATTTCATATTTATATAGACAAACAATTTAATACGTATGTGTAAGTGTATATATATATATATATATATATTCATTATCAAACTTTTATGTGTACTGATTTCTGTCTCTGAATATCTCTTGAACACTTAATTTAATCGCCAAAACATAAGACACCATTTTTATAGAGCAGTTAATTTCCTACAAAAATTTGTATTGCGCATTTTATAATAGTCATTTATTGTCGAGTTATAAAATTCATAAACAAAAATGAAATTTGTCTTAAAATAATCAAACTTAAATCTTCAATATCATTCAAATGGTAAGGTTTACGGAAAAAATATAAGATACCTTTTTTGTAGAGCATTAAATTTCCTACAAAATTCTTCTGGAACATTTTTCTGTACAATCAATTAATGATGAGGTATGAATTTTATCCTATTGGACTGAGAAAAAAATAAAAAACTGCGATGCGGAGGACCTTCCTATTAAAATTAAGAGCTCATATTTGGTGAGAATTTTTTTAAGGTGTCTAGCAACCCATTTTTCCGTGGCACTTGTAAAAAAAAAAAATAATTGATTTTTTTGACCCACCCTAATATATATATGTATGTATGTATTATGTATGTACGCATATATGTAGAACACTGCGATGCACGGTAGAACGCGCTTTGTTAAGCAACGATCAATCAAGTCGAGGGAATTGACGCGCGGACAACAAGTCGGACGGGAGTTCAAAGGTTGTCTGTAGTTCTACCTTTGACCTGATTCAATGACTCTTGTTTAGCTTATCGGCAAAGGAAGCCAATAAACTATGTGAAGTGATCTTGAAGGAGCAGTCGAGCTGCCAGGCTGACATTCCGAATTTTTTTTCCTTCCAATTTTTAATATAATGCATAAAGAGGTATCCGTAAATCTTTTTTTTTAACCACAAAGTTATGTTACTTTACATCGTTCATACACTCTTCCATCCCTCTCTCTCTCTCTCTCTCTCTCTCTTTCTTTTACCAATAGAGGAATTTTTTTATTCTTTGTCATTCTTTTGAAAAAAAGTATTCGAATAACGAAACGTACTATCAATACCTCTGAAATTTATTTGAAAAAGTAATATTGACATTTATGTCGATGGACGCATCCACAATCGACAAGCTCCGATTGCTATTTAATTGCTTTATTAATGATTCATCTTGCTCATTTACAGCTAACTGTCTAAAATATCGAAATGAATTCGAATGATATTTATCAGAAATCATTTTCTTTTGTTTTTTTAACTGAAGACGCGGAAACGAATTGATCGTTCGAATGTTTTATATAATATTATATACATAAATGTACAGGTATTGTAGTTTTGTGTGTTTCGAATTGAAAAAGAATAACATAAGATTGATTTAGTTGAGGAAATTTCCGATAAACATTGATAAATAAAATTTTCTCTTTTCTCGAGTTTCTTCAATCTAAGTTTACAGCGAGAAACCTAGAAAAATGTGAAATAAAAGAGAAATAATAGAAGGAAAAAGGAAAGAAAAAACGAAAAAAGAAAAAAAAAAGAAGAATAGAAAAGTAAATTGTTAAATCGTGCACGACGTCTATCCGGATTTCGAAGTTAAATAAGATAGATGGACGATGATGCTTTGCGATGCGTTTTATAAAACGTTCGATACATCATTGTAGTTGAGAAAATAACTCTTTCTATTGAAGAAAAGGAAAGAAGTAGTAAAGGTAGGGAGGGAGAGATAGAAAGAAAAAAGAAGAAGAAGGAAAAAAGAAATAGAAAAAAAAAACTGTCTTTTACCGGGCGGATTCTTTTTGTTGGACATCTCGAATGACGCAGAAAAGATTTTCAGATTCTTTCGAGTTCTCGGAAGCATTCCTATCCGCAAGCGCATGAATATATGTATGCAGGAAATTTGATCGATTGAACCTGATGCGCAGGTACTATACTTAAAAATACTTCGTCTTCTTATATTGTATATGTATGCATGTTGGTATATACATATGTATGCGTATAATTTATTTCATCAAGCATGTCTGGAAAATAGATCGAATAAGTGAGATAATTTATTGGTTTTTAAATCGATAACTTATTTTAATATATTCTAATATATTCTAATATTAAATGTTATCTGTAATGACATTAATATACATAATAAAAATTGTTATATGTACAGTGTTTAATAAGTATTAATATGTAATTTTTTAATAATATATGCACATAGTTTACATATGTGAATACCGAAGCGTATTTTATGAATTAAAAAAGAATACTTTCGAGTTCATTTCAGTGGAAATTGTAATACCGATGATCTTTATGTTTTGTTACCTTCTTTTCGCTTTTTGTCATATATATATATATATATATATATTTTCTTCTTTGTTCCAGATATATATGTGTATGCTAGGATTGTTTTCTTTAGAGAAAATCAAAAGAAGAAGCATCGTGAGCGTGACAGCTGCACGAGAGCGAAATTAAAGCATAAATATAATCGTGTTTTAGCGAACCAGTAGAATAGGTCAACCGTTGGCGCGACCTGTTTGACATGTTGGGATAAAAGCACAGTTTCCACACTCTGATAACTTTTCGGTTAATCATTGTAAATCTCGGTACCACCACGGGGATCTATCTCTCTCTCTCTTTTTCTCTCTCAGTCACTCTTTCATATATATATATATATATATACACGCATATACGTAATATTTCTACCTATATTCCACGAAATATAAATTATGTATCAACGAATGAATATCGTTCAGTTCTATATTTATATCGTTGGATTGCGATTTAGTCAATTATAAATTGCAATGTATAATATGATGAATGCTAGAATATAGTAATCAAAAGAGCCTATGATATTTACAATAATTTCAATAATACGGCCCCCTTATATGCACTAGTTAATTGAATATGTTTTTTATTCAATTAGCTATACCGTATTATATCTGGAAAGGATCATATTATTATGTTTATATCGTATGCAGGGTGGGTCATTTATAGCGATCAAGTCAATTTTTTCTTAACTGGTTTCAATCAAGAATTTTACGATCAACTTACTCTTAAACTTGTTACGTGCTCATAATTTTCTTAATACTTTTACGAATCTACCATTCTTTTTAATATTCTTTTTTTCACACCATACATAATTACCACGTATAAACATTTTTTTTTATATTCACCATACATATTATTCTCTCAACACATTTCTTTTACGTGAAACTTATAAAATTTTCCAAGAAGTATATCAAATTAATGCAAGAAGAGGAAACAAGTTTTGCGTATAATGATATTTTATTATAAATTAAAGTAGTTTAAAATCTCCCGCGCGCCTTTCACGACTCCCGCGCACTCTCTTTTATATTCTCCCATTTTCTCTTTCTCTCCTTCGAGATACATCGTCATCACGCAATTATCCTGTTAGGTTAAGTGCGCGGAAGTTTCGCGGCTCAATTTACTCCCTTACCAAAGAAGAGTACTGAAATGTACTATGAGATTTCGCAAAGTGGCTCATTTCATTACAAGTTCGCTAGCGGCCGCCATTGTTGAGTAACAATGTATTTTAAGGCAACCTCGATTTTCAGCTTGCTTCGTTTTTCGATAATAGGTCGAGTACAACGAGTTAAATAGAAAAAGAAATTATTTTTTGATTTTCCACTAAGATAACAAAAAAAGAATAAAAATAAAAAAACGAAAAAGAATAAAAGAATCGATTCTTTCGATTCGAGGAGAGCTTGAGCGATTGATTTTACCACGAATGTTGAATAACGAACGGTTGTACCGACATATCGAATTAATTTAGTAAAATGATTTTCGGAAAGCGAACGTTTTCAACGCTTTACCATTTCATATTGGTTCAATGAAAATGTTGCATCTATAACGCACATGTAAATGTATGTGAATATAATATATATGCTTATAAACAAGATGTAACACTGTTCGATTGTATCAAAGCTTTATAATATTTTCTATATAAAGAAAGCCATACTGCACACGTTTCCATAAATTTGGCATAACATTATGCATGATGAATGAAACAAAGAATAAACATAAACGAAATACACTACATAAAAGTTATAAATACCACTGCTTTTATTGTAATTTTGAATGAAAAATACATATACACATATTTATTGCCAATTGTATTTGTTTTTATTAAATTCAAAAAATAAACATTATTTATAAAAAATTTTTATAACGAAAGGATTAATAATTTGTATCCCTGTAAATAAAATACAGAAAAAATGTTCTTAAGAATGCTCTTTGAATGAAGTTTCTACGATTTATATAGTTTTCGAGATATTTCAATTTAAATAAAAGCTCTTTAGCTTGACACACCTACCTACATAATTTCTCGAAAATACTACTATTATCCGTATTACTATTACTACGATCAGCTGTATACTGACGAATTATGAATGAAATATTTGTAAGGCAATATCTCCGTACCGAAAAATCGTAGAGGCCTAAAATAAAGACCATAATAAAGATGGAAATCTTCTCTTTTCATCTACGTTCTTAAATAATATCGATATAATAATATCAAAACATCAATATTTTGAAAATGTATTACTTAATATTTATAGACATCGTATATTATTAGGACGTTTATTATTAGGACCTTAAAGTGAACTATCCTACATTGAAATTTTAGGTTAGATACAATACTTCCTTGCAAGTGCGTTACCATTCAAAATTTCAAGCACGAAGTAATGTTATTGCCATTTTTTATGAAACAGCGAGAACTTATTCAAGGTCCTAATATTATTTTCGAATCATAATTTAATTAAAAGGATTAATTTACACTTTATCTTCCATTCTGACAGGTCTTAATTACGTTTTGGTTATCAGATGGATCATCTCTTTCATGCCAACAAAATCAACGTTCTTTATTCGAACCACTACCGAGAATGCGGAACGTGTAAGCGAGTTCAAAGAGCTCCGAATTAATAGCAGCTGCATGAAATACGAAGAAAGCAAGAGATGGAAGAAAGAGAAGAGAAGTTGGGGAAGCTGAAGACGAGATGGTCGCACGCAACGTCTTCGTTAGCGCTACAACACCGAGAAATAATTAATGCAAATTAATGTTACCGTCTCTGTATGACGGCACGAAAAGAGAGACATAAAACCTAACGTGAATCGGCATATCCGTGTCACGAATTGCATGATATGATGTAAATAAGCACGATTACTAAAAGGAAGAGAGAGTGAGAGAAAGAGAGAGAGAAAGTGAATAAAGAGAGGGGAACCTCTTACTTTTCTCAACTTTTATTCAACGCTTCTGCTTTTTATATGAATTAAAGTTTTTTAAGAACCACGAGTTATACCTCCTACGTTGTTGTATTACATTCCGAATTTTTGTCTACTATCTGAAACAAGAAATATTTTTTACTCGCTCGTTTATTCGAGAGAAAATTTAACGTGTAATATAATTTTACTTTAGTTTATTGGTGGAAAATAATTTTCTCCAAATAGATAAAAGTAAAATATTTATATTAAAACTAGATGCTTGATATTTATAAAGAAGTTGCAATCAATGATCTTATACGTTTTATAGTTCGAAATTTATCTTATCTTAAAAAGATCTAAATTATTATTTCTTTTTATGTCTTCTTCACATTTTATCAATGGAATATTTTCCCTATAGTGTACCAAAAAGGCCAGTTCTCTGTTCCCAATCGACGAGATCCAAATTCCCCTCAGCAAAAGCCGATATCGGTAAGATTTTCGCGATTCAATTCTAGAAATGCGTGAGCTTACAGTTGGAAACAAGGATGAATTTTCTGCCGACGAGCGAATGTCGAAAAGTTCCGACTCCCTTATGGCGAATGCTCTGGGATTTCCAACTTTTATCGAGCCATGATTGGTACCTCGTCGACGTTTTTCCGTCGGGTCAAATCTTTCGATCTTCCTATTTCACTGGAGACTTCCAAGTGGAAATGGGGAAGTCATCTTGTAGGTCGACTAGATACGCGCATATATATATATATATATATATATATATATATATATATATATATATATATATATATATACACACATATATATATAGGCATACGCATATTGTATACATACATGTATATAGAATATACATACATATATATGTACATTTGAATCCACAATGACCAAAGTTAAACATGCAAGTTGACAAAACTAGAAACTCTAAAGATAGGAAAAGTATATTTAAAAATTCTTTTTAACGTTATTTTCTTAAATAATAAAAATGAGATAAGATTACTTAAGTACTTTAAATTTACATAGTATGATCTTTCAAAAGAGAAAAAAAGACGTGAAAATATTTAGGCGCATTAAATCCTCTCACAGGCATCCACCCTCGTGGTTTATCGTCGAGACGTTTTCTTTTTCCTTTTTCGTTCTTTCTTTCCTTCTTTCCTTTTTTCTCTCTTTTTTCCTCTTTCTCTCTCAGTAGATGTTTTTTTTCTACTTTCAGAAAGGCTCGTCGAGTGCACCTGGGAAGATGGCGATAAAGTGTCTCCGAGTAAAGCGGCCATGCAACCGGCTAAAATCTACATTTGGTGTAAACACCTCGGAAAGAACGGCCATAATTCTCGTTGTACAGTTAGGAACCGTACCAAGAGGAAAGTTTCTACGTCCTGAGTAAAGCCATGACGCATCTCGAAAGCAGAACACATTGAATCTCTACCTTACGAATGAAAATACAAAATTTTAATATATAATTGCGTATATATATATTTATTTGTCCTATAGTAATAACGTAATAACATTTAATTTAAACTTTTCTAATATATTTATTGAACTTGGAATAGATTTGTAAAGATTTCAATTGATGACATATATAAAATTTTCTTCGATCATCTTGATATACATAAGACGAAAAAAGGGAAATAAGAGGAAAAGTGAGAATGAAGGAGAGAAAGAGAGAGAGAATTCAAAAGGACGAATAGATGTCATTGGTCAGGTAGGGATCTTAGAGGCATCGCTTTCGATGCCGTTGCTGCCTACCGTTCCTGGATATGAAATGAATCAAACGGCTTTGACGCTCTTCTGGATCATGAATAATGCAAAGACGTGATCCAATTTATAACTCACGGGAGCGTAATATGTGTTACCGCGCGTTATGTGGGAACTAGTGCGGCAGTGGGTGATATGTGGGACGGCAAAGAAGACCGAATATTTCACTGTAAACCGTAGGTAGTGAGTACTCACTTTGCCGACAGTTAATTGAATAAGTGTCGCACCCTGAATGCACCCGATTCCGACGATTTGCAACTCTCCTCTCCCCCACCCCTACTAGTAAGTAAGCCTAGTTTACTCTCAACACTCCCACTCTTCTTTCTGTTATCCTTTCATCTCTCTCTATCTTTCTCTCTCTGATAATTCTCATTATTTTAGTTATCCCACCATATAACCTTTGAACAGCTTTATACGACCTTCTTTAAAAGCTCCGTAACGATCTTCCATTTCCACGCACATGCGATAATTTATAAAATTCCAAGTCCTGCTCGAATAGGTGGAATAAGTGGAGGAAAAGCGATTCGATAATCTCTATCCTCGATTGGCGATCATAATGGTCGACGATAATTTGATGAAAATGAGCTCGAACAACGTTGGTTGTGTGGTGGGTCGCTCGCTGGAAAATGAACGATCGTTTCAACGAACTTGCGTTTTAATTGAGACTCTTTATTTAATTTCTTAATTAATTCTTGCTTTTCGTAGCGTTTGACCATACGTGGTAGTTACACGTAGATATTAGCCTTATCATAACGGAAGTATAAAAGAATTCTCGCTGTTCGAGCGATTCAATTAATTTTTTTGCAGTTTTAAAAAAGGAATAATAATTAACGATGTATATTATTGCGACTCTATTTTCCTTTCGATAGACATTTCTAACCGCGTTTTATATTAATTTTTTTTCATCTTACAAAACGAGCCTCTTTTTTTCTCAATTCAAAGTTAGAGAAGAGAATCAAGATTTAATTAACTTAATTAAACCCCCGAATGCACAGGAGGACTCGGGGTCGAATGAACAAAATGAAAATTAATATTGCTGCTGAAGCTGCTCAAAATGCATTGCATATAATGAACAAATGCCGCGTGCGAGAGCATCCTATAATAATACCGGCATCAAACGTATACATGTCTACATCATATTTACGATTATGTGTGTAGCAATGCACCTGTATATAAACGATTATGCCTAAAGTTCCCAAGGCTTATAGTTTTACAATATAAAAGAAATTTGTGTTAGCCTATTAAGTCTCTCGAAAAAGTGTAATTAATTTTAAAAATTACCTACGAACAACTTTTGTCACATCATGTATAATAGATACACGTGATAGCATGTTGCACCCATTGATTATGAGTTATGAACTGCGAGTCTCTAATGTCTTTGTGTTAAATGTGAAATGGCAACCAATAGCGCTGGCAATGAAAGAGAGAGAGCGAAAAAAGATCAATGGAAATTAATCTTAATGTGCCAGATATAGCAGGACAAATTGATATGTCATCATAACCTACTATTAATCAGTGTTCAATCATTTCAAATATTGTTTATATTTGAAAAGAGAATAAAAAAGAAAAATAATAAAGTATTAGTGAATTAAGTATAACTAGAATTACTAATCTTAATCTAGAATTACTTAATGAAGAAATTTAATTATTTAATATCTCTCTATAAAGAAAGTAATCAAATAATTGAAGGATAATACAAAAAAAGAAGTACTAGATTTATATGGATTTTATAAAAGTGATAAAGAGATGAAGAGAAAGAGAGAACATAGACTATCTACGTAGTCAGAACGAATTGACCATGGTTTCACGTATGCGAACTTATCAGCTGCTAGCAGGTGCTATCGCTATGGAACGTTAATGAGCTGCTTTCTATCCGCCCTATCGCGTGCACCATTCTTTAGTATAACGGCCTTCTATCCGTCTCAACAGTCCTAAAACTCTTCGTCTTTTTTACATTAACATCGTTCTAAAGTATAACGAAGTAACCTTCTCTTTCTCTCTCTGAAATCTTACGTTAAATCGCATCAACGTGAATATGTACTAAGAACGGAATTCATTTATAAAAGCAAACAAATGTTCGAACGTGCATCACCTATGGCATATATTTATTTGTATATATAGATATTTAAATATAATATAGAAATGCATGTATATATGTATCTCCAATTTGAACATTCTCGATATATATTGAATAGTATCTTTCTAATAATATTAAGATTATAAAGATATATTTTGTGTTGTTGTACGATCTCGTGCAATCTTTTTCTCACTCTGCTTGAATAAGGAATGTTATTTTTTTCCACTTCTACATTGTAAGGACGGAAGGAGTCGATCCAGAAAACTAACTTCAATTATAATGAATTAAAGATATATTTGAATACTCTCGTTATACAGCAGATCAGCGTGGTGTATTGCTGTGTATCGTAGCCTTTGTATCGCTATATGCCTTAATCTCTTTGTGTTTTACTAGTAGTAATCTCTGAATTATACTAACTATTTGAATTTGTTTATAACAATTGAATTAACTAATTGAATATGACTCAACTGAACTGATTTGAATTTACGTAACTGACTATGCGCGGATTAACTAAATATGAGTCCATTTAACAATTATGAGAATGGATTAGCTGAATCAACTGAGTTGTAGCTGTCTCATCTCGCTACTTTGTTAGGTTCAGACAAAGAAATAAATGAAAATGATATGATAAATATATATATATTTAATTATGATGTCGAGCGGTATTTACAAATATTTACAAAAAGTGGCGTGGTTGCAAAAATAAAAAATACAAAAGAGTTATAAATATAAGACCGACTGACTGACTGATTTGCAGAATGACTGATATAACAGATAATACACAGACGGATAATAGACAGATACAGACGGATACAGACAGACGGACTAAGGACTAAGCACTGAGGACTGAAGACTGAGGGACTCTCTCTTACTTCTTTTCACATATTTATATCGGAAAGAAGCTACACCACTTGAAGAGGGAAGGAAATTATGAATCTTATTGACCAATAGCAGAAGGATCTATCCCCCATAGTTCACCGATGGGTACAGCCTATAGTTTTGGTAGTGGAAACTGTGCATAAAGTATCTTTGTCTAGAATATCGTAATATAATTTCTTTTTATGGTATCGCATGTGTTTACGTAGGAATCCGAACTGCACAAAGAGCCCGACACTGCACAAAGTTTTTCTTTGCATCAATATATCTCGATAATTCTTAAGTTTGTTTATGATTTTATGGCCCTCCTAAAATATTCCTCTTAATCTCTGAATAGAGTTTTCTTTCCAGAAAATAAAATATAAAGAAAAGAACTAAATACTAGTTTTATCGTCTACAACGTACAAGTTTTTTCCCACTAAAGGATCCGGTATGACCTTGGAGTGGGGGTAGTTAACAAAAATTACTACTTTTCAAGTTCTAGCAAGCAAGATGCAATGCCGAATGCGATAGCTATAGATATATACCAAAAAATCGTTGGATGTTTGTCGATGAAATATGCCCCATTGTAAACTAAGTAAATATCATATATCATTTCAATGAATATCTATTTTCAGGTATCTTTATCGCCGTTAAAAATGATCAAGAATTTTTTGTTGCAATAATTTCATTATTTGTTCCGACAAAGGACGGAACATATTTTATTATATAAACTTTTTTAAATGTATAGGAAGTAAAATTTCTCGTATTGACTAACGTATTGACTTTCGGCCAACTGTTTTGTAAAAATTTACGATCATGCATGACAAGATGTCTGAATTCAGTTCTTCAATCCACGCGTGCAGACGGCTTAAGGGGGGCACAATGTATGTACATATAAATATATGTAAATATGTATGCATGTACGATATCATATTCGTCCGACTGCTTTCTTTGCACTAGATCGCCGAGTAACTTCAAAGAACTGTAGCTGTATGCATATCTCTCGCATTTTTTCAGAGTTAATGAAAAGTAGGAAAATCGAGAACTCTCGTATCTTTACATTTGACATTTTCTTTCTTTTCCTCTTTTTTTGAACTTTAGTTCAAACGGAAGAAGCGCGAAAAGTGGACACGTTGAACCTTAGTAAATCCTCAAATACCTGTATTTAAAAAAGAAAGTACTTTATCATAAATGTAATCTACAATAAAAATAACGACAAAATTTATATCAAATTGTATGTTTATCGTCCACAAACATAGAGACAAACATAGAGAAAAGATATCGCGTAATGAAACGAAAAAAAGATAATAAAAAGATTATGAGTCGTCGCGCGGTCGAAAAAGTGAGCTTTTACACGGCATCATATTTCCCTTCTCCCCAATCCTTCCTCAGTCCCTCGTTTCTTCTGAATAAAATGAAAAGTAAATGGGTCGCTTCGTTAGCCGTCAAATCACGGCTACTGGCTGGTCAGCCACTCTGGAGTCTCTTTATCACAGGGAGTTTGTGTTATAGGCGTTGGTCCGTGCAGAGAAAGAGAGCATCTTTATCAACACGCGCGTCTCTCTGTGTGTGTATGTGTGTGTCTGTCTGTCTAACGACGTCGATGTTTCAACGCTGCAGTAGTCTCGTAAATTCGTCAGAAGTTTATCCAGTTCCGACGGTTCTAATGCTGTCCATGATATTCTCTCGTTATTTTCCCTCTCCCTCTTTCTCTCCCTTTCTAAAACGTACATATAATATATTATTCTTCTATTTCTTTCTTTAATTTAGTATCCTTTTCAATTCAGTATCCCTATTCCCAGGAGACATTCGTTCGAGGAAAGTTCCTTTAGACGGCTCATTTTCGTTTGGCACGGCAACGAGAGCAATGTCGTAATAGATACGAAAAGGCAAACTTACAAATGGTGAAAATAAAGTTGGCAGACTCGTGACGAACCCTTGGGAACGAGGTGGGTATGATAAATCCGAAGTGTGAATATTAGGCTCCCATTCGTATGTTTCTATTCGTGTTGTATATATTAGGTAGTACACGTGATTTTCTTTGAGTGACTGTCAACCCTATCAGTACTCCTCCTCCTTTCACTGTCAACCAACCAACCAACCAACCAACAAACCAACCTACCTTACCTTCTTCATCACTCATTCTCATGCTACTCGTTCTCCTATGATGGAGTATATATACGGAGTATAACGAAATACAGGGATGCATATAAATGCCGAATACATTCGAAACGCCCTGTTAATTGAATTTTCATATCGTATAACGTTTTATTACGTACATATATTCCGTTTCATACAACAAATTCAAGTCTGTAATAATAATTTTGTGAGGAGTAATATGTTTTTGATGAAAAACAAAAAAACAAACGTAGAGAAGGAAGCTTTAAAGTTAAGTAGTATCAGTTTTTTTCTTTTTTTGGAGGGGCTTTCTTTCCTTTTCTTTCTTTTTTTTTGTTTCTTTTACTTTTTTCATTTTTTTTTTCATTTTCATTTTCACGAAGGAAAACATTACGAACTCTTTTATTTGGTGACCTACTTTTTTCCACGCAAAACGTTCCTAACTACTCTCGCGAAACTTTAGTTCTACTTGTACTGCATCTACTAGGGAAAGACGTAAAAGAAATTAGTAAGATTGTATCTTTAGTTAAATAAGTAGATTTTTCTAAAACATATTTACTATAATTTAGGAAGAAATTTTATACGATGTATGTTTAAGAACGTTAATTTAGTTTTATAAATAACTAGGGGTGCCCCGCCACACGTTGCTGTGGCTCACAATCAGTCCGATACACACGTCTTTAAGTCAACGAATTACCTTATACCGCCATCTGTTAGAATCTTATCGAACTAACAGAGATAATCATGACTCTTTGTTAATAAACAAATAATTCGCAATAAAATAATATGGTGATTATAAATTAAGATATAAACTATCCTATCTTTCAAGTTGGATAAGACTGCACACAGTGTGCAAAATTTTTATTAAAATCGGTTAAGTAGTTTAGGAGTCCATTACGGACAAACAACGTGACATGTAATTTATATATATTAAGATAAATTTCTTAGTATTCGATCAAGATATTCACGGTACGTCTTTCGGCAATATTCCAAAAGAAAATGTGGCATTTTATCGATGTAATTTTGGAATATCTCTTTTTTTGGGAAAAGGATATTTCACGAGTCACGGAAATAACCGAGAGTATCTAGCGAAGGATTATCGTGAAACGTCTTAACGACGTTAAGAGTACAGGACGTTCGTGTTAGGAGATTCTCGCCAGTCTTCTCTTCTATGAAAGAGAAAGAAAGAGAGAGAGAGTGGGAGAGAGAAAGAGAGAAAGTTAACATCAGTTACATCTTCGTTCGCTACCTCGTTCACTAGCTCGTTCGCAAGAACATTCACTTTGATCTCCCATGGACTTACTGTCGTCCTTAAGGAAGAGTTTGCTTAACATCCTACCGGCATAACCGCTCGTAACGTTTATCCTCGAACGCCTTAACAACGATATTATGTCTCCCGTAAGATTCTCGTGAAGTTTCATGGGGGTGTTATAATATCTACAATAGACAATGCCTATGTTTAATCATTGACAAATTAACGCGAAATATCGTTGCCAACGTTACCGAAATGTTTACTTTGACTTTTTCGTCAATTTTCTTGGTCCTCTTTCTCATTCTCCTCCTTCTCCCCCTCCTCTTCTCTCACCATCTCAAAATAATATTACCAAAATAAAAATATAATACATAATTTGAATTATCGATATCTTACAAATATAACTCAAAGATGTTAATTTAAAATCAATCGACTCTTGAAACCATTCGAAATGCATGGAATTACTAATGATCTTCTTTTTGCTATACCAATTGGATAGGATATCTTCTGGATACTATTCGTGGAATGGTTAATACAACTGCGAGCTTTCCTTTCGTAAATTATGTATTCACAGATTTGTGTAAATATTTGTCCGTAAATGCATTACACGTTATCGATTTCGAAGGAATACCTACGCAAATTGGGCACGAAACGAACGTATACCTATACGCCGACGTGAAATTCGACGTGAAAAACGACGAATGTAGTGAGTCAGACGAAGAGAAGAGGGAGACCGAGTGTTAGCGAGAAAGAGAGAGAGAGAACGAATTTTTATTATTAACAGCACTCGTCACGTGGGAACGACAAGCTTCGAAATTGAACGGCAGGCCTTCGAACGAAATGCAGGGAAAATCCATTCCGTCGCTCGTATGAATTCTGCTTTTGAATGCAAACGTCAAATAACGAACGTGTAACGATGTCTATCGTCTTTTGGAACATCAGGGAACAAAAAAACAAAAAATAGAAAAAAAACAAACAAACGAGTGAACAAAAAAGATATATGCATGTATATATATTGATAGATAGATAAATAGATAGACAGAGAGAGAGAGAGAGAGAGAGAGAGAGAGAGAGAAAAAGACAGAGAGAGAGTAGAGAAACGCGTTGTGTCAGTACTTTATTTAGAAAAATTAATATACGACACGCATATCGAGATCTGCGTGTATGCAATACCGATTGCATTTTACCGCTTTTCCAACATTGCGATTATGTTTTCAGACGAAACGAAGCGAGACGATATTTGAAACAGAATCGCTTGCAATAATTAAATTCTCTCATTTATATACGACTTCTCTTCATATAACATGCATATACATATTTTATAAATGCTTCTATATATATATAACTTTTTTGTTAAAGAGCATCGTAAAAATTACCCTACTTGTAACAAAAAATTGTTTGAAAATTAATAACTCAGTTAAAAATTGAAATAAAATACTTTTTTATAACTAATTGGACATTTTTTTCTCTAAAACTGAAACATATAATATATTTATAATGAGAACTTTGCTTTTTTTTATTAATAAGTAATTAACTAAGCAATAAATAATGTAGAATTTATTTTTTTATATGTAAACAAAGATACTTAAACATAAAAAAAAACTTGAAAAATATTTTGAAGTTTCTTAGTTGAAAAATACTAAAATTCGTGTAAATTTTCTC
Organism: Polistes dominula; assembly: GCF_049000335.1. Classification (NCBI taxonomy): domain Eukaryota; kingdom Metazoa; phylum Arthropoda; class Insecta; order Hymenoptera; family Vespidae; genus Polistes; species Polistes dominula. The sequence goes on from NW_028301147.1 coordinate 8,252,385, forward strand.
AAAACTTATAAATTAATTTAAAATTTTTCGAATATCTAATCAAAAACTCTTAAAATCAGTACACATGAAAGTTTGATGATGAATATCTTTTAAACGCTTAATTTAATCGCCAAAACATAAGACACCATTTTTATAGAGCAGTTAATTTCCTACAAAAATTTGTATTGCGCATTTTATAATAGTCATTTATTGTCGAGTTATAAAATTCATAAACAAAAATGAAATTTGTCATAAAATAATCAAACTTAAATCTTCAATATCATTCAAACGGTAAAGTTTACGGAAAAAATATATAAGATACCTTTTTTGTAGAGCATTAAATTTCCTTCAAAATTCTTTCAGAATATTTTTCTGTACAATCAATTAATGATGAGGTATAAATTTTATTTTATTGGACTGAGAAAAAATAAAAAACTGTGATGCTAAGAATCTCCCTATTAAAATTAAGAGCTCATATTTGGTGAGAATTTTTTTAAGGTGTCTAGTAACCCATTTTTCCGTGTCACTTCTAAAAAAAAAAAATAATTGATTTTTTAGACCCACCCTAATGTTTATACATAAGATATTACCGTTAATAACTAATGGAAATATCAGTGGAGTGAAATGAATATTTCAAATAATACGTTATTCGGATAGATTTTTTCCATGGTATCGATATGAGAAAACGATAATGGTAAGTAGTATGTACAACATACAGGTAGTAAGAAATAAACGACGTTGTAGAATGAACGAATTCTCGATTTTCTGTTATATGATCGTGAAAGAGAGAACGCGCATGGGAGTAGTCGCGACTTCGACTCGTTTCTACGTTCATTCGTTGGTTCGGTCAACAAGCAGTAGTCGGAGAAATGAGTGGCAAAAAAATGCACCAGTTTTCTAAAACCTGACATTTCGATATTGTAGGGGAGTTTTAAGTATCGAAGAGTAAACATAGATAAGTAGGTAGGCGACGAAAGGCTAAAGGGAAAAGGACCCCATGGTCGAAATAAAGAAAGACGATGCATTGTCTGTTCTTTGTAAGTTGAGTAAGTTGTGTGTGTAAGTCTGTGTGTGAGTCTAGAAGGTTCTCGAGCGATATCGGTGATTTGTTTATTAGACCGAGCTGGACGTTGGGAAAATTCGAGAACGGTTCGGAAGATGGTTTATCCCTCAGGGATGCAGGGTGGGGGAAGAAAACCATAAGAAGAGGACAGTCACGCGTGTGCGAGCGTGGAGGAGCGTGGGGAGAACCGAGCGACGAGAGCGAGTGACAAAAGCGATACGATATGAGCAATTAGAAAATGATTAGCGAGTGGATAGCGAGTTGCGGTAAGATTGCGGATATTCGCGAGTTTCGTGCGTTTTGTGAAGTCAGAGTGAGTGTGGGAGATTGTGAATTGCAATTGTATACTGATTATACTTGTCGAAATAAAGAATATCTTCTATATCTTAAATGGTACCGGCAACACGGGGAGATTAGATATCCTTAGCCGGATACAGAATAATTGATTTCCCTAGAATATTATGTAGTATTTAGGGTGTATAGCAATAGCCTACCGTCAGTCAGCCAGTTTCTTTTGCGATTAGTGGGGGGACGGCTTCAAAGTTGTGAAAAAACCATGTATATCGCAACAGTTTTCTAAAATCTCAAAATTGGTATACAAGTTTTTAATAATAGGAAAAATCAAAAAATCATAGTCAGCCCGAATTTTTATTTTACATACGCCGTCAGCAGTCGATACAAAAGCGCACCGCGCGCGAAATTACGCGCTCGACTCAGCTCTCGGACTATAAATGATGCGCGCGGCGCGCTTTTGTATCGACTGCTGACGGTGTATGTTAAATAAAAATTCAGGCTGACTATGATTTTTTTATTTTTCCCATTATTAAGAACTTGTATACCAATTTTTAGATTTTAGAAAACTGTTGCGACATATATGGTTTTTTCACAATTTTGAAGCCGTCCCCCCGCTAATCGCAAAAGAAACTAGCTGACTGACGGCAGGCTATTGCTATACACCCTAAATACTACATAATATCGAAATATCAGGTTTTAGAAAACTGTTGCATTTTTTTGCCACTCACCTCTCCGACTACAGTACCGACGCTGTTTCTCTCGGTTGTAACGATCCTCAGAGAGTAATTGCGGAGTTATTTTAGTCGAGTCAGCAGGGGAAGTCAAGAAAGGAGAAAAAGGAGAATCGTTTTGGAACGGCTAAACGAGCAAGGAAAGGAGAAAGAGAGAAATACAGAGAAAGAGAGGAAGGAAAAGAAATAAAAAGAAAAAAGATAGATAGAAAGAAAGAGGGTGAAACTCCCTTACCGTCACTGCATCGACTGCAAAGCAGGGCGGTGGTGTGGCCTCATCGTAAATTTTCAAATATTTTCCACCGTCCTAAAGTAAATCGGAATAGCGAAAATAATGCGACGTATGCAGAAACGTATGCATAATTCTCACGGGCCTTTATACTATTTCATTTTATCCTTTTAAGCACTGTACCTTATATCAAAGAATTCTATCTTCTATGATTATTCCTTTTTTTCTTTCACTTTTCTCTATCGCTCTCTTTTTAATTCCACTTGGACGAATATTTCGTTAAAAAATACTCCCCCTCGAAAGTAGGATACCATCACTGTCCGACTTCAGCTTTGGAATTATAACTAGTCGTCGACGACAACGACTATCCCGAACGAATAGGCAATAGTGAAAGATATTTATAGAGTTTTCGAATCAAATCGATGTGGAGCATGTTCCAAGTGGAAAATCGTGCCAGAGGATTTTATTTGGAATGAATTTGAAAAAATTTCGAGTCTGAAATATCTTTCTTTTTTTTCTTTCTCTCTCTTTTCCTCTTTTTTTTCTTTCTCTCTCTCTTTCTCTTTTTTTCTTTCTCTCTCTCTCCCTCTTCTTTTTTACTCTCTTTCAATAATAGTAGGATTACAATGTATTCCAGTGTCATCGAGGAAAGCTTTGAACATTTATTTTATATATATTTGAATCCTTACTGATATTTTTCTAAACGAACTTCTTTCTCTCTCTCTCTTTCTCTCTCTCTCTTTATTACAGGGAATATGTTCTGAAGTACTCTTTAAAAAAAGAAACCATTAGAGATAAAATTGTAAGGGGTAATTGTTTTTTGATGAACGATGAAAATGAGGCCTTGAATATATCGTAATAGCGAATTATGTCATCGAATAAATCCACGATTAAAGAATAGGATGTACTCGAGTAGACTGGTAGAATACTTAGGGCCCTGCGCCAAATGGAACACGACCCCGTTGTGCCTTCGTAGTATCATAGCACGCTCATGAGGAAAAGACAATCTTCGCGCGGAAATGAGCGTTCCCCGGTAGTTTTTATTTCTTCGCTTAACGTTGCAAAATTTACGACGTTATAAGAAAAACTTTTCCTCCGTTTATTTTCTTTCTCCCTTTCTATTACTCTTACATATATCCAAGTATATTCCACGAAAATCAACAGATTTATTGAGAATTTTATGTCTTTTTTTTCTTTTTTTCTTTCTTTGTGTTTGTGTGTGTGTTTTTTTTTGTAATAGCAATAAGGTTTTAGTCAAGAGCGTTAGAATATTATACTGTTTTTTAGTGTAACGAGAAAATTTTTCATTTGCCTTTGAGAAAGAGATTCGTGAATTTTCTCACGAGAGCCATCTATGAGCCTTTTTCTAGCTATGGCTTACGATCGTAAACTTTGCGAACATTGTACGCGCGATCCTGAAACAAATCAGAGATCAACCTTTCAAGTGGAATAGCTCAAGAAGAAAACCTTAGGTGAGTAACTTCGACAAGTCGGATAACTAGATCGTTACTTTTCTCATTTCAATGCATCATCCTAGACCATGGACCACCAGTTTCTTTATATCTTTTACGATTGTTTCTATTCGTTGATTTTCTACAACGTTGGAAATTGATCAAAACGTTAAAGCAAATAAATTCTGTGTAATCAAATCGATTGGGTTGGTTTTAATGATTGCATTTTCATTAATTCATCTTGGATTTTGGTTTGAACTAATAAAAATGTAAATAAAATGTACGTGTACGTTTTTTTTTGGTTTTTAAATAAAACTACATTTAACGTATTTTGACGTTTTAGACTTTATTTTATTTATTTCCATTCTCACGTCTATTTCTAACGTACTATAGAATTATTTAGCAGGAATTTCCAAGAAACAAATTTCAAATTTTTAATTTCAAGCCAAAAGCCGATAATTCATGTTCTCAACGTCGCTAGGCTCAGTCACCTTAGACAATGTGATAAGCACGGTTGAGTAATAATCGCGTAAATCGATGGTCAAACAGCAAGGCAAATCGGGTTGAAACATTCAATTCATATTCGGTTACGATGTTCGTCAGACCAATCACGCTCGGGCAAATTTTCTTGAAGAGAGTCGCAATTGCAATACGTTTGCTGACTGGCGATAGAAGAGAATAAATTTTCTCAAGCGTGCTTATAATCATTCTATGTACTCCGACACGTTATATTAGAAAATATATAAGATATATGAATATATGGTTATATATGTAAATAAATATATATACCGAAAAGTATTATATTTTTTTCTTATCCATTTGTCATATATTTTTAACCCTTTACATTCCAAGCCATTTATTTATATATTAGGTCTACCGGAAAGTTCTGTCCATTCTGACTAACACTGGTTCAATTTTTCGTCTCTAGGGATAAAACATTTTTTAAAAATGCAATATACAAATTATCATCACACTATGATAAGAAATTATAAATAATGATAATTGATAAATGTTAGTCAATTAAAGAGATATGAAAACTTATTACTTTTGTTTTATTCTAAAAATGGACAGAACTTTACGGTAGACCTAATATATATATTATATATTACTTTTATGTATTCCACATGTTTAAATAATATTTCGTACATTGCCTGGCTTATAGGTCGGGTTATAATAACTGATAATTGTATTAAATTTCTCTACATGCTGAACCCAGAACTTCTCAATATATAGATATTACTACTATATATAAATAATTTATAAATTGAATTAAATAATAATTTGAGAGCAAGGTATTTGATATTAAAGTGGTAAAGGTTAAGTCAGGAATAATTGCTTGTAATATCGATGGTAAGCGGCATCCACAAATCGTAGGTGACGTAGGAAACGCCATCCTACCCCTATTTATTCAGCCACCCTTCATCCATCCCCTCTCTCTCTCTCTCCTCTCTTCAGAAAATAGCAGCAGCAGGAAACTTTAAATGGACTTGACAGACGCTTAGTTTGGCTTCTACTGCTAATTGATCAGAAAATCCTGTCGCTGATCCTGATGTATTATAATCCTTTGGCCGCGTATATCAAGCTTTTTGTGATGTTACTGGATACGTCAAAGTTTCGCGATAAGGATTTATCCATAATATCATCGAAGATTATATCTAACTCGATTTGTCGTTGAATATTTAAAAATAACAAGTCAGATCATTCCTTTTCATTGTACTTGTGTTTTTTTGTCATTTATAACGATGAGAACATAGAAACATTGAAAAAATCAACTTTACCATTTTAATTTTTATATTTGTTGTTTTCTATCCGATTTTCTGTTTGGATATGTAAAGTAATGTAATCGTGATATATAATTTTCATTCGCGACTGCATACGCGATTTTTGTTTTCATAGATCCGTTCTATTCTTCGCTTAGGCTTTCGGTACTTATCGTGCGAAGTTTCACGAAAATGAAGTGCTTTCGTGAGATTCGTTTCGCAGCTGTAAAGAGAGAAGGAAGAGAAAGAAAGGAAGCGAGTGGGCGGTAGTGAAGGAGGTAGCCTGTAGATGTTTTACGACACAACAATTTCAACACCTTCTTCCTATGTACAAAATTAAGAAATAACCAAGCGAACGAGCAAGCGAACGCAGAGTACGGCTAACAATTTATCGAGGATGCCTAACGAAACTATTCATTTCGTAGTATCTCGCAGCCTTCCTGGCACAATTATTCATCATTTATATTCTCACAATATTACGCAGGCAATATATTCGTCTGAGAAGTTCTCATATATGTTTTTTTTATTTTTTTTATTCCTTATATCTCTTTTTTGTGTTTAAAACGTATAGGTAGATATATCTATAGGTATTACATATTATATTACATGTATGGGTGCTATAAATGTATGTAAAATTTTTACTCTCGACGTTGTTCGAAAAAAATCTCTTAGAAATAAGAATAAATTGTTGATAAATTACTTCGAGAAATCACTCCTTTTACCAACTCAAATGCAATGTTGACGCTTTTACCGACTCTCTGTGCGACTAATTACGAACGATTAATCATTGTAGCCCGTCCCGACGGCAGTCGAGATGTCTACCTTCGATTTAACTTCTTTTCGCCAACGTCAATAACCGAATGAAGTGAGAGAATGAAAGAGAGAGAGAGAGAGAGATAGAGAGAGAGAGAGAGAGAAAATGAGAGAGACGAATGGGAAAACGTTGTAAAAAATGAAATTAATCTTTTATACCTTGAAATTATTCGTTGAGAGTAGGGATAAAGAAGAAAAAAAAGTTATAACTAAGTAAATTATAATTTTCTTTCTCCAATTTATCATTAATTGTTAAGGCAGGATTCTACTTTGTAATTTTTTTTTTTTTCAAGTTTTTTTTTGTCGATTATTCATAAGTAAATATATTTAAGAATACTCTCTGAAAATTTCAAAAATATCAGAGCCTCCTAACTGTACTTTTCCGTCCTTCGAATCTACCCGTGCGCGTTAATCTGTAGCGCGCGATGAACCTACTCATACCACTTGGCTTTGTTTGTTCGATCAACTGCGTACTATTATAAATTTCTTATTTCTGCCTTTTTTTTATTATTTTCGGTAAATAAATGATATTTTGTAGACGTAAAAACTGGTATTCACTCCACGGTATGGGCCATGGCACCTAAACACATTTTCAATGGAAAAAGAATTGTCAAAATTGCATGCCTTACTGCGGCAAGCATATTTAATGAAGGTTTTCAAACAATTTTAAAAATTATGGAGGTAATGGGCATTACAATCGGCGAAACCGCTGCTCAGTATGCCAGCAAACGAGACAACGAGCGCGTTGTCAAAGAAAATCGCCACTCGTCTGAAGCTTTCAAAGAGAGCAGAACAAAAAATAGACAAGTTAGACTTGAAGAACATTATCTTCTGGAGCAGTCAGAAGGCATAGTGTATGGTGCAGGTATCGCTGATTAAGCGTAAGTTAACGTTTTTCGTGATTTTTTACTTAAAAAAACTTTAAATGCGTTTTTCTCGAAATCACGTTTTTATACCGTGTTTATAAAATCTCCAAAACTAGCTATTCGATTCGTCTGAAATTTTTACCACATAATCTATACACATATATTAACCGGTGGTAGCAGATTTATACAAAAATTTACATTTTAACTATTTTTTTGGCAAGAAATGAGAAAAAAAAAGAGATTTTTTTGATAATTTTTTTTCAACTGACGCCATTTTGTTATTTTTGTTTGTAAATGAAAAAATCTGCTACCACCGGTTGCTGTAGTCTTTGTGAACATAAAACTATTCGAGTTTTTCATTTCATATAATCCGATCTCAAGATTTTATCAACAGCGCAGAGGCTAGTCTATTTTTAGGCGCTCTGTTCAATGGCCTTTCCAATATATATAGAGCGTATAAAATAAATAAAAAAAATTTTTTAATGTACTTTAAGAGTATATTTGTTAAGCACAACAAATCCTACATCAATAACTTTCTTAGTTTTCTAATAAAAAATTGACAAAAATACCATTTTTTTCGAACGACTAAAGTAGAATCCTGCCTTAATATATTTGTTAACTACTGTAGTTTTCTTTCTATATCTCTATCGTCTTTTATTAAATCACAATTATTAGTTATTTTCGAAAGCAATCAATAATGATCAATCATTGTAAGATAAAAAAAAATTGAAAAAGAAAATTTTACTTAAGGGATTCATTCGAGTGTTGTTATGGCGTTCGACAGAAAGACCTTCGTGTTCTGATATTCTATTTCTCCTTCTTGCTGAAACATCTTAATGAGGATACTTCGTTGAAAAGCGACGGATGAGAAAAGGGAGGATAGGTAGGACGTGGTTTCTCTCTGTAAATGAGAACGCAACTAGGAAAGCTTCATGGAATTTGATTCATCCGTTCTACTTTTTATTTTTAAGCTTTCAGTGAAACATTAAAGAAAAGAAAAAAAAAAGAAAATAGGAAGAAGAATAAAAAAGGAAGAAAACGAAAGACAGGAAGGAAAAGAATCTACTGACTCGTGTCTTTTAAATCCTAACGAAAAGGATTCTATTTATAATTTGATTTCTTTCCTATTCTTTAGAGTAAAATCAAATTTTCTTTACAGTAGTAAACGACGATGTAAGGAAAACAAATAACGTGCAACTTCTTTTTCTTCTTCTTCTTCTTCTTCTTCTTCTTCATCATCTTTGTTTATTTATTAAATATATCGAATGAAGTTTTATCGTTTTGTTTCTTCGATAAATCGAAGGACAACAAAGGAAGTACATTTATCGAATGGATATATGTAATATCGTTTCACTATTCTCTTTTCTAGGGAGATTGGCATTTTCCAAAGCTATTTCTGTGATGATGGAGCCACTTTTAATATTCTTAGACGATAAAACCTCACCTGGATCTCGTCCAGGAACATTTCCAAGGACAGATCTTCCGTGTATCCACGGCGAACAAGCAATTTCCTGCACTCCTAGTTTTCTACTTTTTCCTATGTACTTTCGTGTTGTCAAAGACAAATGCCGAAATTAAGAAAGTCGATCGCGTCGGAGAGAAAGAGATAGATGGAAAGAAAAAACGAGAGAACGAACGAAGAAAAGAAAGAAAAGAATAAAGAAATAAAGAAGGAAAGAAAGCCTGTTAGCGTACAAAGTGAAATAAGAAAAGGCAAAGCCTGGAGGTAAATGCGATCGTGTGTTTTCCTTCCTCGAGAAAGGTCATTATCGACGTAAACGATTGTTTTCTACTCCTACCTTTTATTTTTATCTTCTACAAAACACAGAGCCACACACACAAAGAGAGTATTTAACTACAAAAATAGGGAAAAACATTTAGTTTCGTTTACCAAAAAAATGTTCAACCTTCAATTTAATACATCCAAATATATATATATATACAGGGTGTTGAAAAAAAACATTCAATATTTTAATAGTATATAGGGTACACTGTACTGAGTAAAAAAGTTTTAGTAAACATAGGTAAAAAAGTTAACTGTTTTCGAGATATAAGCATTTTTGTTTGCTAGTATCATAATTAATTTATTTCCATTTCATGCGATGTAAACTTTAGTGCTTTTGAACAGCGTTTTGAATATTCTTATAGAAGTATCAATAACAGAATTCATTGAGAATCAGTTAGTTGTAGATCGGCTATTGTAGATATTAAACAATTACAAAGTATCATGAAAATGTTGTAGACGACAAGACTAGTATTTAGTTCTTTCCTTTGTAAGGTGGTGGTGTGGTGGTTGGCGTGGTTTCAGACAGACAGACAAATATATATATATAAGATTTTATTGAATCGAAATAAAAGAAATGTTTATTATAATATAACAAAGACTTAAGTATTAAGGTTTAAGATAAAGACCGAAAGAAAAAAGTAAGTAACCAGAGTTAGAAACCGTAACCACACTCGTATAACACTCACTCGTCACACCGAATCAAGAAGGGCCGAGGACCACCCTCTTCACCGCGCTTATATATGCATTCACCCCACCAATGGTCCCGATCACTTCCGTTAATCATTCTAGAAATCTCCAGACTATTCCCAATCGGTCAAACAAAAAGACTTCTTCCCGATTTCCGGTTCGGGAACAATCGAGAGATTTCGGGGTGTTTACAAACGATAACATCAGCCGATATCGCACGCTTTTCTTTCTTGCCACATGCACTCGTATCCATATCGCTGCGTGCACTCACACTCATATCCATATCGCTACAAATCTTTCATCAATTATTTCCATGTACACCATACACTCGCACTCTTACATATATAAAACTGAAGATGAAATGACTAAATACCAGTTTTTCCTACACCTTTATATTTTATTTTGAATACTCTATCGATCTTAGTGAAAGAAGAAACTCCACTCAAAGATTAAGAGGAACATTCTGGGAGGGCCATAAAATCACAAACAAATTTAAGAACTATCGAGACATATTGGTGCGATGAAAACCTTTGTGAAGTGTCGGGCCTTTCGAGTGGTTTCGGATTCCTATGTAAACACATGCGATACCATAAGGAAAAATGATATTCCTTTATTTTAGACAAAGTTTCTTTATGAGTAACTTCCACTACGATCTTTACCAAAAACATAAGCTGTACCCATCGGTGGACTATGGGGGATGGATCCTTCTGCTGTTGGTCAATAAGATTCATAATTTCCTTCCCTCTCCAAAGGGGTGTAGCTTATTTCTGATATAAATATGTGAAAGAAAGTAAGAAAGCTGTCGGTATATATCCGTCTGTGTATTATCTGTTATATCAGTCATTTTGCAAATCAGTCAGTTTATCAGCCAGTCAGTTATTCAATCGGTCTTATATTTGTAACTCTTTTGTACTCTGTATTTTTGCAACCCCGCCACTTTTTGTAAACTATTGTAAATACCGCTCGACATAACATAATAATTAAATAAATTTATATTATATTTCTCTTCAAACTCCATATATATTATATATATATATTTTATTTCTTTTCTAAACCTCACAATGTAAGCAAACGAAATGTGGAATTTTCGAAAGAGTTTGCCACTTTATAAAAAGAAGACGCCAAGTGTGTGTGTAGAAATGGAAGGTGAACACGCGAAAAATCTTCTGTAAACATTGAAAATTTAGTAGTAAGTCAATTATATATGTAAGATGTATTGAATTTAATAGAAGTATTTATTGTTGAGATATAAGTTCGTGTATATTGTATCTTATAAAGAATAGCGTTGAAAACGCGACAGTAGGGGGCGCGCATGTATGATGTAAAAGTGAATAGCGTTACCGCGTGCACAGTTTTGGATAAGCTTGCTCAATGAAATGTACACTTATAATAGTTTTTCGTTCAGAGTAATTAAGTGTTTTTTTTGACCATTTTAGCTTTTAAGGGGACGTTCCATTTTGCAATTTTGAAAAAATCTAATTTTTTTTTTTACATTTTTCGAATGTTTATATATGTAGAAATATTGTGTTAAAATTTCAAAAAGATCCGATGTCTCTAACTACATTTTTTTGCTGCCTGAACGTTACTACCTCGGACCGCTCTCCTGAGCGTTCGGCGCGCACGGCCGACTCTTATCTTGTTCAATCGAGAAATTTGCTTTGCGGTATTGTTCTTATATCGGCTATGGAGACGCCAATACTTTTAAAATGCTGCTTTACTGTCATCCATACGGTGAAGATTTCATTGTTAAAAAGTTGAAGTGTATTTTGCATGTGAGAAAACGAATTTTAAAGCGCGCTAATAAGGCAAGAAAAGCTCTCATACAGAAGAAGAAAATTGAAAAGAAAAACGCCGAACCGCCGAAAAAAAATAAGAACCGTTGCAAAAATAGTAGTGAAGAGAAAAACGACTGTTGTGAAAAAAGTTCCTGAAGTCAAAACTAAAAATTTACAATCAAGTTTATGAAAGAACTCTCAGAGAACTACGGTTTAGCAGTCAGAAGAAATATGAATTCTTTATAGGATATACGCAACGAGATTTGGGCAGGATACTACCGCAAAATTTCGACTGATGCCAAGCCGAAGCATTCTAAGTGTTCCATCGACTGATGAAAGTACCTCAAAGCTAAGGCACATGGCACCTAAACACATGTTTAACGGCAAAAAAGTTGTTGAAATTGCGTGCAAAGTTTCTGCATGTATCTTCAACGAAGGATTCCGAACAGTGATGAAGATAATGGAAACGATTGGCATGAAACTTGGGCCAGGAGCGATCGACTTTGCTAAAAAGGCGCGACGATCGACGTATCGAACCGCCGAAGCTCTGAGTCTCAAACGATGCCAGATCAAAGTAGAAGAAGGCAAGGCTGGAAGAAATTGAAAAATTTGAACAAGAAGAAGGTCTTTTGTACGGTCCAGGCATCGCAGATTAAGTTTAAGTAAGAATTTTTCACAATTTTTAGTAAAAAAAACTTTAAACGCGTTTTTCTCGAAACAACGTTTTGAAAAACTAGCTCCATCGTATCTCGCGAACCAGTAAACCGATTCTTATGAAATTTAATCCACATATTCTACACATGAGTTGTTACAAAGTAACGCAAAATCTTTTCTTAATTTTAATTTTAACTATCAATTTTTAGTCAAAAACAACAAAAAAAAGGTCATTTATAACGTTTTTTGTAATTTGTCCACCATATTTTTATTTATTGATAATATTTCATATATTTGCGTCATTTTGTAGCTGAAGTCATACAGAATATAAAACCATTTAATTTTTTTGTTTCAGGTAACCCATTCTCAAGTTCTGATGGAGCTACCAAAGCACTACAGTTTTGAGGTGTTTTTTACAACTACTATTTTTGTCACAAAAAATTAAATTAAATGAACAAAAAAAAATCTTTTTATGCAGTTTAAGACTTCATTTAACAAACCCAACAACTTTTATATCGGTATCTTTTATAGTTTTCTTCGAAAAAATTCGCGAAAATAGCCTTTTTTTGGGTGCTTCCGGTGGAACGTTCCCTTAATAGCTTACTTACTGACCACCTCTTTATTCATCAACATTTATTATAATAGAACAAATATTTAAATATTAAGGTTTAATATATAAGAATAAATAGATAGAAATCGAAAATTAAAGTAAGTAACAATAGTTAGGAATCTTAAACTCGTAATTACACTCATATTAGACTCGTTCACTCACAACTAGTCGCACCGAATCAAGAAGGCGAAGGCTGCCTTTTTCACCGTGCTTATATACATATTCACCCCACCAATGGTCCTAACCACTTTCGTCAATCTTTCTCGAAATCTCTAGACTATTCCCAATCGATTAAACAAAGGACTTCTTTCCGATTTCCGGTTCGAGAATATTCGAGAGATTTCGGTTAGCTTACCGAACAACAACATCAGACGATATCGTTATACACGCTCGCTTTTCTTTCCTTACACACACACACAACACACACTTATATTCATATCGCTTTATATACTCACACTCATATTCATATCGCTACATAACCTCGCAAATCTTTCAACGTTTATCAATTTTTTCACGCATACCATACACTCACACTCTTCATCTTTCTCCCACCCTTCATATATAACTCGTGTATAATAACTTGTGTATATAATCTTGTTCTAATATAAAAAGAGTGGGTTAAAGAATTAAAATAATTGATAATTAATTTATGGGAGCGTCTATTGTTGTCTAAACCAGTCTGAAGGTGTATTTCGAAGAGGACGGTACATATATCATGTACTCCGTTCTTTAAGACAACAATTGACACTCCCATAAATTAATTAACAATATTTTAATTCTTTAACGCACTCTTCTTATATTAGAATAGTTATTATACACACAATTGGCGTCTTCTTTTTATAGAGTTGCAAACTCCTTTGAAAATTCCACATTTCTTTTGCTTACATTTTCACATGATACTTTGTAACTGTTTAATATCTACAATTGCCGATCCACAACTGATTCTCAATGACATCTAATATCGGTTCTTGAATAAGAATTTAAAACTCGGTTTAAAAGTACTAAAGTTTACATCGCATGTAATGAAAATAAGTCAGTAAATTATGATACTAGTAAACAAAAATGTTCATATTTTAGAAAAAGTTGACTTTTCGGATTATTTTTACTAAAACTTTTTTACTCAATACAGTGTATCTTATGTAGGAATGAGGGAAAATGAGTGATAAAGAGTGCGTGTGCATGTGCATGCGGGAACATTTTTTGGAAGTATCGATAGGCGTCGAGTAAATGCCTTTATTTAGTGCGTGCGGCAATCGAATGTGGATGTGAATGTGAATGGGTTTATAAAAGTGTCGCGACTGAAAGAAAGGTAGCGCGTTTCATTGTGTTTAAATACTACACCGTCTGATAATATTGCTTTGTGAACTATGAATGCGCTGAAGTCTCTCGAATATTTTTGGTCCGGAAATATCGAAAGATCCAGTCTTTATCTTACCTGGTCTGGCGACTTCGAGAAAAAACACAGGAAGTAGCGATTACCGATAATAGTGAGGGATGATAAATATATTGAACGTTTATTTAGAAAGTGGTGTAAGTCCACTTTCTTTTGTTTCGAGAAAATTAAAGATTAGCATATCAATGATTACTCAATTTCTTTTACCGACCAATTTTAAATTGTACAAAACATAGGCACTTTTTAAGAAATTAAATATTAACTAGTTTTCTATAAAAACTTTACTTTAAATTAAGCGTAAATTAGTGATATATCTTTTTTCTTTTAAATGGACTTCCGCCACTTTCAAAATAAACGGACCATATAAAGGGAGACGGAGGCGACCAGCGGGTGCTCTCTGGATTCAGAGTGTGTTACGAGTGTGCTATGAGTATGCAACGTTAAACTATAGATACATACTTTTCATATTCTATTTCTTACTTATTATATCTTATCTAATATCTATAAATAAACAAAAAAACATGTGTGTAGATCACACATGTTAGAAGTGAAACCTTCAAAAAACTAAGTTTCGAGAGAATGAGACGACTGCAGAGTATCAAGAGTAAGATAATTGTAGAATATATTTATTATAAATAACATTGTTACTATATATATTACAGGGCACCGGTATGATCATATATATGTGGGATTCCCCTTCTTCTGTAAGTCTTCCTAAAGGATATCTAATTAGGGTGGGTCAAAAAAATCAATTTTTTTTTTTTACAAGTGACACGAAAAAAAGGGTTGCTAGACACCTTAAAAATATTCTCACCAAATATGAGCTCTTAATTTTAATAGGAAGATCCTCCGCATCGCAGTTTTTTATTTTTTTTCTCAGTCCAATAGAATAAAATTCATACCTCATCATTTATTGATTGTACAGAAAAATGTTCTGAAAGAATTTTGTAGGAAATTTAATGCTCTACAAAAAAGGTATCTTATATATTTTTTCCGTAAACTTTACCATTTGAATGATATTGAAGATTTAAGTTTGATTATTTTAAGACAAATTTCATTTTTGTTTATGAATTTTATAACTCGACAATAAATGACTAAAGTAGTCCCCTGTTCGGATCTCCAGGTGAGGACTACCTAAGGGAATTCGTGTCGGGTAAAGTCAAAAAACGGAAGAGACTTTAAAGTAGGCACCTGGAACGTGCGAAGCCTGTTCAGACTCGGGGCGTTCCAGGTGATGGTCGAGGAGGTCGAGAAGTACGGGGTAGAAATCGTCGCGCTACAAGAAATTCGATGGGCTGGGAAAGGTTCGGTCAACGCGGAAGCGTATACACTTTACTCTGGAGAGTCGGAGATCCATAGTTTCGGCGTCGGGTTCATGATTAGGAAAAGAATACTATCTGCGGTAAAAGACAGGTTTATAAATGAAAGATTAGGATTGATCGTATTGCAGAGACGATGGTACAATATCGCGATTATTAATGTGCATGCGCCGACGGAAGATAAAGAGGACGAAGTTAAAGACGGGTTCTACGAGGAACTTGAGCGCGTCGTGGATTAATTGCCGAAAGATTATATGAAGATAGTCATGGGAGACTTTAACGCGAATATCGGTAAAGAAGAGTTTTTTAGACCGACGATCGGGCCCGAGAGTCTCCATGAGGATAGTAACGATAACGGAGTAAGGGTAATTAACTTTTCGACAGGAAAAAATCTCATCGTTAAGAGAACGTTTCCTAAACACAAAGATATTCATAAACAAACCTGGATTTCTCCGGACAGAAATACGCGAAACCAAATAGATCACGTTCTGGCAGATAAACGACGGCACACGAACTTACTAGATGTTAGGTCGTATAGGGGAGAGGATTGAGACTCAAATCATTTTTTGGTTATTGCTAGGATGAGGGAACGGCTTTCCATAAATAAGACCTATGGACACCGGATAGGAAATAAACGAATAAACGTTGAAAAGCTTACCGAGGGAGAAAACGGAACAAAGTACGCGGCCAAAGTAACGAAAAGACTCGCGTCCGCAAAGAAAATTGAGGAAGCAGTAGAGAGTACGGATAAAAAATGGGCAAACATACGCGACGCGCAGGTCAAATCGGCGGAAGCCATCGTTGGTTTTTGTAAAAGGCACAAAAACAAACCATGGCTCGACGAAAAATGCGAGTTAGCCGTCAAAATCCGAAACGAAGCGCGTATCTCGTGGCTGACACAAAACATGGATCTAACCCATAGCCAATTTTACAATATCAAGCAAGCGATGCAAAATTTAATTCAGAACAAGAAGCGACAATTTTTAAAACGAAGAGTTGAAGAAATTGATGAAAATTGTCAAAGCAGTAACGTCCGTGGTATGTACGGGGGATAAATAGACTCAGAAAGAGATTCCAAACTAGGACGGATCTAGTGAAAGATACTAACAACAATTTAGTTTCGGATGCAACGAGGATATTAAACACAGGAAAAAATTATTTTAATCGGTTATTAAATGTAGAATCCAAGAACGACCGGGAAACTAAGAATTTCGAGTTCCATATGGCGGAACCTATGGTTAGTGAATTAACTATGTTAGAGGTAAAAAGCGCGATTAAAAAACTAAAAAATCATAAGTCACTCGGTAACGACTCCATTCCTGCGGAGCTAATAAAATAGAGGGAAAATAGATTGATCGAAGAAATTTTTGAGCTAATCAGATTAATATGAAGTAAGGAAACATTGCCGGAACAACGAAAAGAGTCGATTGTAATCCCAATCTTTAAAAAGGGAGACAAAATGAATTGTAATAATTACAGGGGTATTTCACTTTTACCGACGTGTTACAAAATACTATCAAACATCTAACTAGCTAGGATAGTACCGGATGCGGACGAGATAATAGTAGATCATCAGTACGGTTTTAGGAGAAATAGATTGACTACAGACCAAATCTTTATTATTCAGCAGATCTTAGAGAAAAAATGGGAATTTTATCAGCCGGTACATCAATTTTATATAGATTTTCAATATGCGTACGACTCGGTAAAACGAGAAAAAAATGCTCGAAATCCTAATACGACAGAGGATATCAAGAAAATTGGTCAACCTTTTTCAACTTTGTCTAAAGGAAACTAGGGGTAAAGTGAGGTTAGGTAACCAAATGTCGGAAGATTTTAATATCCATAGCGGGTTAAAACAGGAGGACGCATTGTCACCCCTTTTATTTAGTACTGGAATTTGCTGCCAAGGAACTGCAGAAAAGTAAAGATGGTCTACAGTTGAACGAGACAACACAATTGTTGACATACACGGACGATATTGCTTTGTTAGAGGACAATGAAGAGGCATTAATTAATAACGCAAAAATATTAATAGATAATACTAAAGATCTGGGACTGCAAATAAGCGAGGAAAAAACCAAATATATGATAATCGATAGAGTTTAGAATAGGCCTAGTACTGGAACTTTGGTCGTCCGGGATAAAATTTTCGGACGGGTCAGCAACTTTAGGTATTTAGGATCATAAACCAGACGAACGAAATTAACGAAGAACTTAAGAAAAGAATCATTTTAGACAACTTATGTTTTTATTCGGTTAACAAATTACTCAGCTCGCGGTTGCTATCTAGGCCATTAAAAATCAGGATATACAGGACAATCATCCTGCCGGTAGTCCTTTATGGTAGCGAAATGTGATCGCTTACGTTACGGGACGAAAATAAATTTAGGGTTTTCGAAAATAAAGTTCTTTGTAAAATTTTCTGTGCAAAACACGATGAGGAACGGGCGAATGGAGAAAACTCCATTACGTTGAAGTACATCGATTGTACTACAAACCGGACATTATCAATGTCGTAAAATCACGCAGATTAAGATGGGCTTGTCACGTGGCGCGCATGGGGGAAGATCGAACGGCACACAAAATATTTGTCGGTATATCGAACGGGAAAAGATCACTAGGTAGACCGAGACGTACATGGAAGAATAATATTAGAAAGGATCTGAAAGAAATAGATTATGACGACTGCGAATGGAAGGATCGCGCTCAGAGACGGGAACAATGGCGGCATTTGGTATTTGCGGCAATAAACTTTCGAGTTCCTAATGCCAATTAATAATAATAATAATAATAATAATAATAATAATAATAATAATAATAATAATAATAATATATACATATGTAAGATTCGTGAAAAAAACTGGACCGCTGGACTGACTGGACCGGGACTCGAACCCGGATCTTTCGCTTTCCGGGCGACTGCTCTTTTATCCATTGAGCTATCCAAGGCCCACCGACCAATTTATTTCAACGAATGCTTAATAAGTTTGGCGTGGAGGCACTCGTCCCACATATATATATCATACATACATGTAGGATTGCGTTTAGTGTTGAGGTGCAAGGTTAGCGTACACCTAATTTAATCCTACTGATAAAATATATTTAAAATAGGTATTAGAAAGGATACAATAAGGGCTTCACAATCTTATGATAATAACCGATATATGTAACTGAACTTTTTCAATTGAATGTTGACGAACAACGACTGATGACGACTGGCGACTAGCGACTACTTATGACAACTCAATACCCGCTCCTTTATATCCATCCGAATTTCCCAAAACGTTCGGTCTAATGCAATAAACAAAACATCGGTATCGTTGCAGAACCTTCTAGACTCGCATAGACTCGCACAGACTTACATAACTTACACACCTCCCAAAGTAGACTACACACCTCCTTTTTTATTTCGACTGTCAGTTCGTTTGTACCTTATTCTTTTGTCGCCTACCTACAGTTTATCTCTCTTTATTTTTTTACCCTTCTATCGCTCCAACCTACAAACAGGTTTAGTTTCGAAATAATATGTCCTCTGTGCTTCGTACTATGCAATCGTACACAAACACACGCATATACAACCAGGAGCGATAACTACGAAGAAGCGCATATAGTGGAGACCGAGAATAGGAAAAACTGTATAGTTATATTCTGTTTCATTCTCTTGCAGGCTCAATCCTATATGTTTGTCTCTTTTTCTCTTCTTACTTAGTATCGTGAGCGTTACATCATCCCACTACATCGCCGCGTTTAATTTTTTCAAACCACCTCCATTCTAAAGAAGTTTTCACTTTAATAAATACTTTCTATTATAATGAATCTTACACTTATATACCATATAAATATTGAATAGTTTACTTGAACACCTTCTAAATAATATATTTTACTTCGATAAATGGCTATACGGAGTTCAACGTATTAGGAAAGAAAAATCAACGAAACAATGGTATATCGTACGTTTATAATATATATTCCTGTATAGGTCGGTGCCAAAGGCATTATAGAAATATTTCTGATTCTTTACGATAGCAGAGGTGGTGGCGATGAAGATGGGAGGTAGCACCGTAAGAGGTGGCGGTTTTGACAGTCGGAGAAAGCATAAATCAATGTGCCGACATAATAATTTATCATAAGCCATACGCCTTGCGCAGCATATTTGTCTCTCTATTCCTTCTTTCACTCTTTCTCTTTCTCTTTCAATCCCCTTCTTTGTTTAGTTTCGTTCTGCATCTCTCTTTTGGTTGCATCTCTTTTCGTCGAATAATGCATCCGGACGCAACAACGCGGTATCTGAATTTGGCAGGGTCGCAATACTGCGCTTGGCACTATGCCACCGGTCTATCAGCGTAATTATTTTTATGTCGTATTCCCTTCTATCTTTCTCTTTCTCCCTTTTTCTCCCTTTTCCCCCCTCTTTCTCTCTCTCTTTCAATCCCCTCACCGTCACCGACAGGCACTATACACGTTTTCGTATTTCACTTCACTGGCCATCTTGACCTATCCCCTGGTTTCGATTCGTTTTGATCTTTTAAACTTTCGAGGCGATGACCCATAGCTTTTTCTCTCTTTCTCTCTCTCTCTTTCTACACACACACACACACACACACACACACACACACACACACACACACACACACACACACACACACACACACACACACACACACACACACACACACACACACACACACACACACACACACACACACACACACACACACACACACACACACACACACACACACACACACACAAAATTTCTTTATTTATCTCTTTTCTTCCGAAAGAGCACACAAGTTGTTTTAAACTTCATACCAATCTATTTTAAAGATTTTAATTTTTTCTTTTTTTTTTAAATAATTATCAGAATTTTTGACAATTATTGTGATTATTACGTCAATAGTGTGTTTTCGATTCTATGTAGAATGGAAACAAAATTACAAATAGATAGAAGCACACTATCCGATAAAAATAAAACCTTTGTTTTTTCTTTTAACGATTTGAAGAAAGATAACGAGTAGATCTGAAGTTTGATAGGATCGTTCTCGTAATTATTTGGAAGATGTTTATTAGTGTATTTCGCGTAACGTGTTATTAACGAGTTGTTTGAAAATTAAACGTGACTTTTTCATTGATGAGCAAGTTAGAAAAAAACCATTATAACATTTTTTCCATTAATTATGATAATTGTTAACACGAGCAAATAATTAAAAGAAAGAAAATTTAAGGATCTATCGCTCTTTCTTGTTCATTGTAAGATTCATAGAATAGTACTCGTTCGTAGTGTGTATATGTGTATAGATAAAGATAGAACTTGAAATGAGCCTAAGAATGGCAGAAAATAATAGTCCGAAGAAAGAGAAAGAGAAATGAGAAAAAAATTAGTGTTAACTAGGATGCAATCACATATGCATAGTGTTGAATAAATTGAAACTTTTACAAAACATTTATAATATAATATTTGTTAAATTCGTTTCTTTGTTTCTTTTTTTAGAAACTACTTCCTTAAAAAAAGAATGTTTGTTAAAATAAACATGAAAATATATTACCCAAAGGAAATTCCTCTGGCATGAGATAGATTAGAAATCGAATTGGTTTGCAGAGTATCAATCGAATGACCTAAGGTAAAGACGCGTTCGTGCGGAAAGGAGTAAATCCGGGAGGACGTGTCGATCGACAATCCGCAAGGACAGACGTGAACTATTCTGTAGAGATCTGCTTAAGAGAAATCAACTGGCACAATCATGGCGGCTCCCACGAAACACGACTTTGACTGGTATAATTAGCTGGGTGAGCGCTGTGATTTGGTACGATCGACACCTTCGTGATAGATTCCCAAAGCTATCTCGATGTCAAGGAGGATCGGTATTAACGTCTTTCTAATGTGTGTATACATATATATATATGTATACGTATATATATATATAACATCGTCTTCATACGTTTCACGCTTGACTAGTCGTCTTGATTGCCTTCTAATTGATTGGTAAAGTTAATTAAGAGTTCCCATGTTGTGTCTGTAATGTGTATCGATCTATCAATCTATTAATCTTCTTAAATGTTTTCTCTCAACTTCCAAACTCTTTATGAAAATACACCACCTTTTCATTTCTTCACAGAATATATATATACGTATATTTGAGAATCTAGACTATAGAGATCCGATAACGTTCTCGATTGCCAGCGAAATAAGCACGTGGATTCGCGAATCCGATTCGACAATGTATGCACATATATATGACGAATCTCCGAGTCCTATCACGGTGTTCACAGATGCGAATAAAGTCTCGCCTTGTACGATTTGTCGGACGCGTGTAACATTGGTAGCCTGTACTGTTGATCCATCGACGACATAATGACATTATTGGAAAATATTCGTACGAGCCGATGTTTAACGTAGATCGCATGGTAGCGATGTTGATATAATGTTATATTTTTCAAGTGAAAACTTCCTTAAAATAGGGAGTGATTTGAAAAAAATGAAACACGGTCGGTCAGAAAACGAGCTAGGCAACAGCCACGATATTTAATAAGAAGAGAAATAAAGACAAACATATAGGATTGAGCCTGCGAGAGAATGAGACATTATATAGCTATACAGTATTTTTCCAATTCTCGGTCTCCTCATTATGCTATGCTTCATAGTTATCGCTTCTGGTTGTATATGTGTGTGTTTGTGTGCGACTGCATACTACGAAGAGTGGACACATATTATTCCGATACTCGAAATGTTTGTAGGTAGAAGCGATAGAAGAGTAGAAGAATAAACAGAGATAAGCACGTAGGTATGCGACAAAAGTACAAGGTCCAAACGAACCGATGGTCGAAATAAAGAAAAAAGGTGCGTGGTCTGGTTTTTTTTTTACTAAACGTGTCATTTCTTTTCTATTTAAAAATGTTTCTATTTTATTGAAAAATTAATATTAATTTCTTTATTTCGCAAATATTATCTTTAATAATTATGAAATATATAGAATATAATAATTGTATTGTTTGAAATATTTTTAAAAAAGAAGGATTTTTAGATACATCAGAGAAAAAGAAATTAGAGAACACTGTAGAATATATTAGTAGCAGCTGACAAATTCCATTCAAAAGCAAGTAAATTACTGTCACATTTTAAGTCGCATATAAAAAAATTATATTATTAATTATAATATTTGCGTATTTAAGAAACTTATACTAATGTTTCAATGAAATAAGAAAATTTTTAAGATGTTGAACGCCCAGCGTGAATCGGTGGAGTTTACCACGGAGCTGAAATTTGAGACTCGTAGTGTACACAGTTCGATAAGCTGACAGAGCGATACCATTCAATGAATTTTTTAGATTTTTCGTTGCTCAGATCTTTATTTAGACGAGAGTATTTAGAAAGATAAGTTTGTGGTTCAAAGAATAAATACGATATTTGTTAGAAATAATAAGAGTCTCTCTCGAGAAAAGTGTGGCAGGCTATAGAGTTGAAAAAACATTTCTAGACAATATCTTTATTAGATCTCTCATTGCATTTTGCCAGAGCCTTTGTTCAGTCCAGCAGTATTTTCCATATGTTTTTCGTAACGTCTTTATTTCGTCTATCCTAAAATGTTTGTTAGAAGCGCAGGAATGTAGATGAAAACGGGAAATTGAAAAGCATACTAACAAAATAATTTTATACCTGAGTTTCAAAAAAAGGATTATTTATATTTACTTAATTTTTGACGAATTATATTTCCTTTGATAAACATCCTACCATATTGGTGTCTATTTATAACTATCGCATTCAGCATTCCATTTTTATTGCTTGAATTTGGAAAAGTGTACTTTTTATCAGCTATTCCACCCAGAGACCATACCGGTGACCTTCATTATATATGGTAATAATATTATAATAAATAAATCCTACAGTTATCTTACTCTTGAAACTGTGCATTCGTCTCATTCTCTTGAAACTTAGATTTTTGAAGATTTCACTTCTAACACGTGATCTACACACATGTTTTTTTTTTCACTCTTTATACATACTCTCTCCTCATTTTTTCTTTTCTTCCGTAAAGTAGTTAATACTAGATCGTTACATAGTAAACGTCGTAAATATTATGTGTTTTCTTTTTATATATAATAACTTTTTTATTATATAAGTGTATATTTTTTGTAAATAAATAAATCCGTTATAAGAATACATCGCGGTAAGTGTAGATATGTGAGTGACATTCGAACAATGATTTATAATATATCTTGTTCGAGTTTTATATCGTATATACGTATTGGTACGTTGATCCCAACCGAACAGCAGTAGATTTTTGAGATCCGAAAGAAACAGCATAACAAAGAGCATCGGTATATTCTGTCACAGACAATGAATACGAGCTGGAATGATAAGGGATACTGCTGCGAGATCGATCTGGCTTGACCTACCGCTGTCCGTCCTATCGATTTTCCCAACATATCGTATATGCATGCAGATGCCAAATCCATGTGTTCAATCATAATAGCTACGGTGTACAGTTTTGATACGTACGTTTAGTGATTAGTTCAACGAGCAAATTACTATGTCTTCCGTAATATCTGAAGGAATTCTCTAATTGGTTTGTTTAATTATAACTACTGATTAACATGTAATAAGAGATTCATGTAATTTAAGAACGTTTGGACATTGTGGAAAACAACAATTCGACGGGATCGTTTGTCGAACGTGCATGTAGAAGAAACTTGTGTTTTAGATAGTATGGAAACTCTTTTGAGAGTGTTTACGAAAATGGGAGTGCCGTTACGTTTTGAGTCCCCTTCCTAACTTAACTAAGCGACTCTGAGCGTGCCCCAGGTCAAAACTTATAATTAAGTGGTACTTGCTCAGCGAAGAAAAGCGTAATTAAAAGTTTCTTCACGGTTAAATCATCGGGACATTTTCGTCCTGCCATTTGCCTTTCTCGTTTGCTCAAGGTATTATTCCATCCTTCCTTTTTATCTCGTCTTAAAATATGAAATTCTTATTATTGATTTATAATATTAACTTGTTATAACAAGATATATTCTTATTAAGAGTATCAAATATAGATAATCCATTTATAGAAACAATTTTAATATAGCGTATGCTAAGATTTATTTGGGTAATATGTTCATTCGTGAAATAATTAAACTAACTAAATGATTTAAGTAAAAATAATACAAAGTACTTTTGTCTACTATTAAAACTTAGCCGACCACGCGCGCCACAGCGAACTGTACGGTTTCCACCACGCTCGAGTAACTAAAATTACGCTGTCCACCACGCATTTTTCGTAGGTGACGCGTACTGATATGCGGTATTTGAAATCAAAGAAGTTTGAAAATTATTTAAGTGTCAATTATATCTTGGGGTAACAATTTTATTTAACGATTTCACATATTGTTTATACAAAATACCAATATGTCCCGATAATTCTTAGGTTTGTTTTATGGTCCTCTTAAACTTTCCTAATAAGTATTTATCCTACGTACTACGTATACGTATCCTAATACGTACATATCCTAATACGACAGGGGATTTCAAGAAAATTGGTCAACCTTTTTCAACTTTGTCTAAAGGAAACTAGGGGTAAAGTGAGGTTAGGTAACCAAATGTCGGAAGATTTTAATATCCATAGCGGGTTAAAACAGGAGGACGCATTGTCACCCCTTTTATTTAGTACTGGAATTTGCTGCCAAGGAACTGCAGAAAAGTAAAGATGGTCTACAGTTGAACGAGACAACACAATTGTTGACATACACGGACGATATTGCTTTGTTAGGGGACAATGAAGAGGCATTAATTAATAACGCAAAAATATTAATAGATAATACTAAAGATCTGGGACTGCAAATAAGCGAGGAAAAAACCAAATATATGATAATCGATAGAGTTTAGAATAGGCCTAGTACTGGAACTTTGGTCGTCCGGGATAAAATTTTCGGACGGGTCAGCAACTTTAGGTATTTAGGATCATAAACCAGACGAACGAAATTAACGAAGAACTTAAGAAAAGAATCAATTTAGACAACTTATATTTTTATTCGGTTAACAAATTACTCAGCTCGCGGTTGCTATCTAGGCCATTAAAAATCAGGATATACAGGACAATCATCCTGCCGGTAGTCCTTTATGGTAGCGAAATGTGATCGCTTACGTTACGGGACGAAAATAAATTTAGGGTTTTCGAAAATAAAGTTCTTTGTAAAATTTTCTGTGCAAAACACGATGAGGAACGGGCGAATGGAGAAAACTCCATTACGTTGAAGTACATCGATTGTACTACAAACCGGACATTATCAATGTCGTAAAATCACGCAGATTAAGATGGGCTTGTCACGTGGCGCGCATGGGGGAAGATCGAACGGCACACAAAATATTTGTCGGTATATCGAACGGGAAAAGATCACTAGGTAGACCGAGACGTACATGGAAGAATAATATTAGAAAGGATCTGAAAGAAATAGATTATGACGACTGCGAATGGAAGGATCGCGCTCAGAGACGGGAACAATGGCGGCATTTGGTATTTGCGGCAATAAACTTTCGAGTTCCTAATGCCAATTAATAATAATAATAATAATAATAATAATAATAATAATAATAATAATAATATATACATATGTAAGATTCGTGAAAAAAACTGGACCGCTGGACTGACTGGACCGGGACTCGAACCCGGATCTTTCGCTTTCCGGGCGACTGCTCTTTTATCCATTGAGCTATCCAAGGCCCACCGACCAATTTATTTCAACGAATGCTTAATAAGTTTGGCGTGGAGGCACTCGTCCCACATATATATATCATACATACATGTAGGATTGCGTTTAGTGTTGAGGTGCAAGGTTAGCGTACACCTAATTTAATCCTACTGATAAAATATATTTAAAATAGGTATTAGAAAAGATACAATAAGGGCTTCACAATCTTATGATAATAACCGATATATGTAACTGAACTATTTCAACTTGCCGGCCTCAAAGATTTCTATAAATATGTTTGAAATGTTTTTGACATATTTTTCATAATAGTCTTACAAACTTTTTGAAATATTGTGTGAAATCTTTGCAAAAGATTTCTTCAAGGTATTATAGAAATATTTTTTCATGAAGGTTTCGCGAAAAGTAATATTTTTTTGGAAATATTTCGGAAATGTTTCCAGATCATATCGCAAAAGATTTCAAGAAAGTTTTCAAAAATGTTTTGAGAAATATTATTAAAAAGATTACAAAAATATTTATAAAACGTTTTGAAAAAATGATTAAAAGGAAACTTTTAAAAACCTTTCTGCAACATTTAATGAAATATTTTTAATAATATTCTTACAAACTTTCTTGAAATATTTTATAAAATCTTTTTGCAAGGTTTCTGCAAAGTTTCGTAGAAATATTTTTATGTATTTTAATTACTCCATCAGTAAAATATTTTAGGAATGTTTTTAAAATATTTTTGTAAAATCTTTTATGAATCTTTTTCAAAATATTTTAGAATGATCTCTTCAATGTTTCTGAAAGATTTTTTGGAAATATTTTACGAAAACTTTCCCTGAAAGATTTCAAAACTTATCGTGTTATGTGGGAATAGACGGAATATAATTTCGATATCCACTGTTTGACTGTCTTATTGTCATCTATAAAAGTTCTTTTATTGAATTCTGTTCGCGCACACTATATGTTATGCTGACGCGAATCCGTTTCAAACTAACGTACAGTTTTTAAGTTGCAGTTATACGCGAGTTTGTACGGAAAGTCTTACGACGGTAAATTAATACAATGTGAGTGGTTTTGTAGTATATTAAAGGCACTTCTTTAGTCAACAATAATTTATTAACTTGAGTCTTGGCGACTATGTTACAATTGTTCGATGTGGACTGTACGATCTGAAATGATCGTACGGTAACTAGCTGTATTCAAATCGCGCGCGTCCGATTCTATCGATTAAGATTTAAGATCGATACTCGTTAAGAATATCGAATAACTACTAGCGACTATCGAAGCGCTACTTTAGCTACCATCACCTCTCGCATCCCCACTTCTCATATCCCTAGCACATACGCCCTGCTGGGCCAGTACAAAAGGACATTCTTTCTATTCCATCATCGGACACCTACGACGATACATCTTCAGCATCTAAGAAATATAGAAGTCATACGGAACAAAGGACTTAAGGATTCACAAGGAACAACAAAGAGAACATCCTAACTTTTCCGATTGTGAACGTAAGCCTATTCAGCCCCACAACTTTTAAGGTTGTGATCGCTATACGTGAGGAGTGCGGGAGGTGAGATCATTCCATTATATAATTTTCTCGCGAAATATAGTTTCCCGCGTGGCAACGCCACGTGGTAGATTTTCATCATTGTATTTTACTAGTATCATCCAGGGTTTTTATGCCGCAGGGCTTTTCCCTAACGAGCCAATAAAGCTTCGCATCTTTTATTGGCTCAACCACGTGTTTTATTTTACACCTGAACCTAACCCTTTATTCTCCACATCATAGCATATACAAAATTGCCAGAGGATTCTTAATTGAGGAATTTAGCCCCCAACATGGACTGTATAAATGTATGATGTACAACAGACAATGTGTATGGACAGAACGCTTCTTAAATTATTTCACGGGTTTTTATACATAAGTTAGTTACACCCTTTTGGAGAGGGAATGACCTTAATGGGACTTATTGACCAATAGCAGGAGGGTCCATCTACCAGGGTCTCTCGAAAAAAAATCTTATGTTTTTGGGAAGGGGTTGCAGTGGGGGTTAACCTAAGGAATGTTTTCTATGAGTAGTCCAGTCAAAATAGCCCTGAAATCGGGTTTTTGAGCTATACGGCTGAAAAAATATGGAAATTATCATAAAAATGCGTACAAAACTGTGGGCAAAGTAAAAATGTTCTCAAACACCGGGAAAGGGGTGAAAAAAAATTAAAAACTACCCCAAATTACGATTTTTGGATTATATGTTGAAAATATCAATAAAAATTTCAAATAAAAGTTGTAGAGCATAAAATTTTAGGCCTATCTCTTTCAGACCATTTTTTAACTAAAACGCACCCTTTCACCCCTACGACGGTTCAAAGTACTCAAAAAATGAAAATTCAATAAAAAATATAAAAATTGGACTTTTTAAATTTTTTTTTTTAATTATGTTTAAAAAACTACAAAGAACAATCGTAGGGAAACAAAAAATTTTTTTTTTCATCCCTTCTATTAAAAATCAAGGGGTGAAAACGGTTTTTGCTCGATATTTCGCTTAAAACGGGTTATTTAAAAAAATTTTCTTTTTCATATGAATTTTTAATTTATTTTTTAAATTTTGGTGTTAAATTTATATTTATAAATATTTACCTGTAGGAAATATCCCAATTTAAAGACAGGTAATTACTCCCTTAGTCCTACGCCTTTGTAGAAAGAAACAGAAAATGAAGCTATCTTGCTCTTACTCATTGTGACGTAGGTCGCCATGGCACGCATGCGCAAACTCTTGGCTTACATGCGTGCAAGAGAGATAGACAACCTATTGTTAGCTTCGTCTAAATGTAAACAGTATAACGAGATAAAACACTTTTTCTTAAATATATTCTCTTTTTCTTTTATATTCTCTATAGCTCGAGAGTCTCGCGCGCATCTGTGACAGCATGATAGATTTTTGAAAATATCTCAAAAAGTAAGCGAGATAAAGCGATTTTTTATTAATTATGTTTTGTAGACAATTTTATTTGCTACAAAAAAGGTCCAGTACTAAAATATTTTATCTCCCTTACTTTTCGAGATATATTTAAAAAAATATGATTACTCTCTTACCTGATACTTTTTATTAAGTTTCACCACTGACAAGGACAGCGCAAGGTCTTGCCCTCTCGGATTTTGTTCAAATTTTGCAGGATGATAGATTTTGCTTACCTTTTAACGAATATATATCGTCATAGGGGCCACTACTCAATAATTTTTGAGATATTTGCAATTAAAAATGCTTATGATGCTATCTAGTGTTTAAATTTACTTCTGAAGTAAACAATGGTATGTAATAGGTTTAGGATAATGACAACGATTCGGCGATTCGTTCCAATAGTGAGCCGAGTCTTTTAGGGTTCGAATCTTGGGAGGTAAATTTTTTTTTTTCTATTTTTATATGTAAAGATACATAATAGAGTTTAAATAAGTTGAAAATGAAATGTCTTAAATGACTAGAAACCTTATAAGAGTTTTTTTTTTTTTTTATTAGCATTTGTATATGTTCTCAATTCTCACTATTTTCAAAATAAATATCAATGATTAGACTGCTAAAATTTCTCAAAAAATCACGAAAATATATCAAGACTTTTCTTATTTTTGTTAATTATTAATCTTAATCAGTAATTAAGACTTTTATGATGGGATTTATGGTCCTTTGGAATTTCTTATTCTTTAATTAAACAATACCTTATCCTGCTGCCTATTGTATTTTATGATATTTTATTTCATAGGCTTATCGCAGGAT
Source organism: Polistes dominula (assembly GCF_049000335.1). Taxonomy (NCBI): domain Eukaryota; kingdom Metazoa; phylum Arthropoda; class Insecta; order Hymenoptera; family Vespidae; genus Polistes; species Polistes dominula. The sequence goes on from NW_028301147.1 coordinate 8,282,242, forward strand.
CTGTTTCATAGAAATTGAATATTATAAAAATAACAAATATTTTCACACAAATAAATTTAAAAATTAAATTTATCGTCTACAAAGGATTTGATACTGGACAAATATTGTTTATATGACTTTCTGGAGGTTACATGTATATGTATAACAAAAATAATATTCGAAAAATCATATAAACAAGAATAAATTAAAGAAACTTTAACTGACTTTTATAGAGGACAATGAGTTGTCCTTCCTGTTGGATTTCGACGAGTACTGTGGCGTCGAATTTATACTCCGTGCTTCTGGACCACAATATACAGTTTTTTCGATTAATAATAAATCGATTAAGGTAAATCTAACATATTATTATATTTTAATAATTTTTATGATAGCTTAAATTAAAATACATTTGTTTTAACTATCTTGGCTAGTGATAACTTCGAATTGAAAATTTTTATTTAATAAAATATTAGATCGAATTTGTACAATATTCGAAGAATATTACCAAATATATAATTTTTCAACAAAGTTACTATATATTACTTTTATTTTTATACGTATCGAGTTAATTTTAATATGAAAAAATAAAAAACTGATATTTTACTGATATTTTTGGCTACACGACTAACAGAAAATCTATTTTTATGAACAGAAAGAGATGAAAAAGGATCTAACAATAGAAGCCCTTATTTTTCGCGTTTATTTTATTTTCGTTTTTATAGTTTTCAAAGAAAATATATTTTAATTTCTTTAATCAGTAGAGAAACTCTATCTTGAGATTAAATAAGCCTTAAGACGAAGAAATACGTATTTTCTATCTTTGGATTTGCAATAGCGCAGTGTAGGTAGCTATTGGAACAAAATTGAATAATATTTTTCTTATATTTCAGATCAATTTTTTAATTTTTTACTTTAATTTCTTATTTCTTGCGAATTTATATATTACATTTTTATTTTTTAAAACAACTGATTTAAGATGAATAAAATTATTTTTACATATTTTTCCAGAAATGTCAAATTAATTCATGTAAAACTTAGTTATTTAATGATTTAATTGAATTATTCGATTTAACATTGACATATTGATGAAAAATATTTGGAATTTGGTTAACTCACAGTAAAAAGGTCAATGAGATTCTAATTCGATTTCGAGCAATAACGAATAATAAAAATCGTTTGTATTATATTAAACAATATGGAACCGCGCGGTAACATTATTCATGTTTCATGCAAAATACATCAATTTTCGGACCAATGTTAGCATAATCGACGAATGAAGCATATCGAACAGATCCAGCTATGTGTGGGAGCTTTTAGAAAACGAATATTGTAAAGATGGTATATGTAACTAAGTCGTATTACTCGTGTCTTACCTACTTCTCGTCTTGATATTCCTTTAAATTAATTTCTTTGAATGCACGAAACTCGAGAAATTATATCAATGGTGGGAACAAAGAGCGAGAAAGCTTCGTTTCGAAAGAAACAAGATGTGTTTCATGGCGATTAAATCTTGCAGCTGAAGGACACGCGGATTCATTCATAAAGTGAATGGTTGCATCACGTCACGTAGTGAATGAGATAAAAAGAGACAGAAAGAGAGAGAGAGAGAAAGAGAGAAAGAAGATTTAGGAAAGGTGAAGAAAGCATTCGTGCAAAGAAGAAGAAAAGAGTAGAAGGGATAAGAGAGTAAAAGAGAAAGACTAAAAAGGGTAGCACGAATGAGGCGTGGAGATGAATGATGAAGAAAAAGTGGAAAAGGGAGGAAATGGGAGATGAGTTACATCTCGGCTAGATGCAGGGTACGTCTGAAATTCTAGCGTAGATTCCCTCTCGCTATAGTGTTCTCCATTTTCCAAGTAAGAATATTATGCAACCGAATCACTCGGTTGAAGGAAGAACTAAGTAAATTTCTCACCATCTCCAGGACCGCCGGCCATTTGTGCCGAGTAAATTTTCTCTCCTTACTTGTTTCTTTTCCATCTCCGCCCGTCAAAAGCGAGTAAAAGCTTTTCGTCTTCTCTCGCGGTCCTCCTTTTCGCGCGATACGAAGATTCTTCACTTCGGAGAAAGAGAAAATGAGAGAGAGAGGGAAGGAAAGAAGAGAGAGAGAGAGAGAGAGAGAGAGAGAGAGAGAGAACGAACTAGCAGTTTCAACGAAGTCGCTCGATATCAAGCTTCTATGTCGAAGTTTATCGTCGCCGTTAGAAAATACCCATAAAGAAGCTATGCTTATAAACTATGAGTGTCGTTGTATAAATATAAATATTCATTTATACAGATTAGATATTAACTTAGATTAATGTCGTGCTTATTTAATTTCTTTCAAATTTATTAATCTTTTTAATCAAAATAAATTCATTCAATATTGTTATGTGGATCAAGGCAGAGAGAGTAAGAGAGAGAGAGAGAGAGAGAGAGAGAGAGAGAGAGATAGAGAGAGAGAGAGAAAGAGAACCAGTAAAAGAGAGGAGATTGAACGACCAAAACGAATGGAACGTATAAATGCAGAACGAATTTCCTATCAAAGTTGGTAATTAGTCCGAACCAATGGTTACATTCGTGATTTAGAAATACGTATTAACAAAGGACAGATAATGAAAATACGTATACTAAAACACACACACACACACTTATGTATATACGAATAATTGTACAAACGTATCTCCAATCGACATACTCTCTCTCTCTCTTTCTCTCTTTTTTTTTTCCTTCTATTCGATAGAAGAACCGTACGCTATCCAGAACAGACACCTCGTTCGTATCCTTTTCTTTTTTTTCGTTGTGTACTTTTTCCTTTTTTTCTTTTTAGAAAAGGTCGAACGGAGGCTGTATTTTTAAGCGGTGGAACATTCGGCTTCGCCCAGTCCAGTAAATTTATCCCTCGCGTTACTCCTGGGTCCATTTCGTAGTTCTCGTAGAAGAGAGCTTCGGCTACCACCGTCTGTGGTGGTTCTAGCCAGCGTTAGAAGCTTTAGATCTATCAGACGGTCTACTCTAGGGGATGCTTACCTGTCCAAGGGATGCTGTTCTCTTGTACTTCCCTTCACGGTTCCTACCTATCCTATCTTTCTCTCTCTCTCTCTCTCTTTCTCCTTCCTTCTTGCTCTTTGTTGAACTATTTCGTTCGTACAACCCCACCCTGTTCACTAGCTTGCCGAACTTGGCTATCGGATTATATTCGTCTCGGAGGAAGCGCACGTCGACCTCGCAGCATCCACTTCCCTTTTTACCTAGCCAAAGTCGATCGCTGTTTTCAAAACCCACGGGAACCTTGCTAACGTACCATACATAAATATATATATTATATGTATATATAGATATGCTTATATGTATATATAGAACATATAAGCAAGTATTTTTTTAAATCAAATAATAATACGTTCTTTACATTTTAACAATTCAAAGTTCAAAATTTTTTTCGAACGATAAATAAACTAACACAGTTTTGTTATATCATTGACCGTACATTTTTTTTTATCTATTTACTTTTTAATAAACTAAACTTAATCGATTTGGTTTTATACGTTGCCGGAGAGTAATTCTCGAGTTGTAATCGTATATGCCAATCACCTGATCGATCACGCTTTATTTAAAAAATACTACATATGTAATGTATATAAATGCACGTATCCTATAGGCGGTTATGGGAAAAGAAATATAAAATATAAAACTAATAGAAAAAAAAATATCAGTAGGTTGCTGTGATTTTTGAAAAATTATTTCATACGAAAGTTTTTAATATTTTTCCAAATAGAAGAAAAAAAATAATAGAAAGAAAACCAAATACAATAAATCTTATAATTACATTTAGTTGGAGAAATAAAAAAAGGGGACAGGAAAATTCTTACACATATTGTCCGGAATATATATCATCGTCGTTTTGATACATAGGTATAAATAGCAAAATGAAGAAAAAAAGAAATCGCCTATCGGTGGGGACCGTTAAAGGGACCTGCCTTCATTGCTCGTTTAAGAGGCAAAGAAGGAGTGAAAAAGAGAGAAAGAGAGAAAAAGAGAGAAGAGGTTGTATCGGTATGCTGGTACCCCACTTCCGGTTGACAAAGCGGATATAATACAGCCATAGAGAAGAGAAACGGAGGTTGAACCCTCTGGGCACAGCCCTATCCATTTCCGCAGAACTGACGTTTCTATCGAGATGTAGTTTCTCTTTAAAAACTTTCTCGAAGGATCTAGAAACCGTGTATACTTCTTCCTCTTCTTTATCCTTTTCAGGCCTCTTCTCTCTTTTCTTTTTCTTTCTCCCTTCTCACCATTTTTTTACTCTATTTTCTCTCTTTCTCTCCCTTTCTCTTATTCTCTATCCTTACAATATACCATAACGATAGTGTACGTCTCTCTATTCATGTTTTGCAATTTATGAACGGCTGCTGTTTACACCGAGTACTTTCTCTATTTCTCTATTTTCTTCTATTCTTCTCTCTCTTTCTTCTTTTTTTTTGTAAGCTTCATCTTTACTTATAGAACGCTTTCGTATTTCTATAAACTAGAGTGTATAGTATGTATTTCGCAAATACATGAACGAGTATACGTGTTTTCTGCGTTTATGTACGTAAGTATGTATATATGTATGTATATAAGATCTCACTCAGAGAATATGCGTACATTATCGAAACATGTATGTGTGCTTCTCGTACATATATATCCCAGGTATGGATGTATTCGGTGGTGTCCCTCTATTTCTGTTTTCCCATTTGCATACTGAAATTATCCACTAGCGTCCGAGTCCGATCCTTGGCCAAAGGAGCTTATTAACTCGGAAAACCGCGTATTTCACAATGAGCGAGGATTTCATTGGTATATATATATAAAGCAAACCAGCATATATAAAGCTAATCGTGAGATTGACGATTAGTTCGCAGTTAATACTTCAAACAGCTTAATGAAGGTTCCTTCTTTTTGGTAACTAAATTGGACAGAAATTAAACAGGAAATAATAAATTAAAATTACATAATATTGTTATTACGTATTGTTTCATCAGATATTATCGATCATAGTTATTAAATAAAAACGTGATAATAATAGTCTATTGAAAAAAAACTCAAAAAAAGGATAAAGAGGAAATGATGAATATGTCCATTTATAGAGTTACTTATATACATATAACAGTTTCCTTTTTAAATGATGAGGAAATATAAAAAAAATCGATTTATGTGTAAATATACAAATACTTTTCGAATGTTCCTTGATAGCTTATTTCCGTTTTTTGGTTATAAATTTAAAATCTAAAAATAGTAATATGAAATCATGTTTATTTGAAAAGAATATCAACGGTTCTTCGTGTTATTTGAACGATAATATTTTTAATATTTTCTTTTTTTACTCTTTCCTTTATTTGTTGTTCTTATTATAACGTGAAACACGAGAAAAGAGAAAAACATTCAACGGAGGAATGAAAACGACAAAGACGTCGAGTTTGCAAAAACGAGTTGCCTCTTCCTCTTGCATCAATTTCATTGTTGTCGTTGTCGTCGTTGTCGTCGTTGTCGTCGTCGTCGTCGTCGTCATTCGACATCGATAGAAGTAGAAAACAGGCGACCATTCATAAGTGAAGTGCCTTTTCTTCGGGTATTTTTCTACTATCATTTAGTCGAAGGCTCTGAAGAAATTAGTCCTGCCATTAGTTACACTAACGACGAAATATGCAAGAAAAAAAAATCGAAAAAGAAAAAAAAACTCTCCTGAAAAAGTCTTTTATTCACGTTTACATATATGTACATGTACATACATACATACATACATACATACATACATACATACATACATACATACATACATACATACATACATACATACATACATACATACATACATACATACATACATACATACATACATACATACATACATACATACATACATACATACATACATATATACATGTAAGGTTCTGTGTTAATTTAAATAAATTCTTTTTGATGTTAAAGTAGTAATCGTGAAAGAAAATCTTATGTACAATTTTATCTCATTGTAAAGTTCACATATTTAATAATGTTACAAAAGTCTCGGAGGAAATGAAATTCGTGGTTGAAGAATTTTTTAACAAGTTGGTTATATAATAATACTTGTATTGTACGCAGATTCCTTTAACATGGAGTCCTCTGTAGTGATTATGATAAGCTGATAATGAAAAAGAAAAAGGATTATTACAAGAAATTAAAATAAGAAATATAAAACACATGATTGAGCCTTTCGAAAGTATAATACTTTATCGGCTCGTTAGAGAAAAGCCTTGAGGCATAAAAACCCTGGCTATTAAATTGGATATAGTAATAAATAGTGTCCGCACCAAAGATTGGACACGTGGTTTATCTCTCGCTCATCTATGGAAGTGTTAGCTTATTCTATTTTTGATTTGTTACTGCATTCGTGAGGATAAACCTTTATGGAAGTGTAAAGAGTGTTTATACACTTTATTTTCTTTGTTTGTCTTTCGTTAATTTTTAGTCGTCTAAGATTTTTCGTTGTAGGTGTCCAGTAAAATAATAGGATGGATGTCTTTGCTAATGGGCCCAGCAGAGCCTAGGTAGGGGGGGGGGGGGGTACAAGAGGTGGCAGCGTGAACATTAGTGCTTCAAAATTTCTTACAGAAATAAGGAGTGAAATTCTGCAGAACAAAGGCACGCATTTCGAATACGAGTTGATATACTACGATAGTTGCTGATCATACAATACTTTTTTATAATATCAATGATTTTTATTTATTACATCCGTATCGCAAATTTAATTTCAATTTTACGATTAAATAGTTTGTATTAAAAAATACGAAGGTAATATAAGATCGCTATTATAGAAATGAATGAAAGTTATTTGGATAAAAGATTTCAGAGAAGGAATATTGATCATCGTTCGAGTGAGAGAAGCTTTCCATGAATGCAGAGATCTTAGTTGGATATTAAAAATATTTAGGAAATGACGTGTCTCGAAAGAGAAATCGTTTCTGTTTCATATATATTATATTTTTTAGTAAGAAAAAAGAAGAAGAAGAGAAGGAAGAAATAAAGAAAAAAAGAAAATGGAAATAAACGATCGTTCTTGAAAGGAAATTTGTAAAGCGTTTATCTTGAATCTCTTAAACGAGATCATCGGATTCGTAGCAACTCGCCTGAAGCGACTGAATTCGATAGTTCGACTCGATTATCGGCAACGTGCGCATTCTATTAGTATTAACTCTCCAATAATGATGGGATTGCACTAACACCTCAGTAGGAATTGTTTCTACGTTTCTACATTTCTACAAAACCTTCGGGTTGCTTTTCCACTTTTCCCTCATAACAAACTAAGTGAACACACGGATAAAGTTCAGAATTTCTCGCGGTGGTTTACAATTGGACAATGCCCTGAAGCTTTGACTATGTCGATTCATTTGCTGTGTACGACGATGTGTGAGTGCTACCGAGCGAAATGCGTCGAGAGTACATCGCGAATTGTCGTTTTCTCTCACTCGGCCGAGTGGCTCAACGCAAAAGTTCGTTCGGAAGCTAGTTCGTGTTGGATGTTCATCTTTATTCTCGCCCACAGAACGTATACATATATGTATATACTTCTGCGTATAGAGAATCAGTTGAAAAAGCAACGAATTTTTACGCACATTCGACGACTAACGCATCGAATCAACTTTGTGTGTGTGTGTGTGTATTTTGTGATACCTACATACTCTACCTTTCTCTATGTTTCGTATCTGCCTCTTCGTGATCACACATGTGTGTAGAAGTGCGCACTTGTATCGCAGTCGGCTAAAATGTGGCTGACTGGTGCACCGAAAGAGGATGAGTCAATGGCGAATTGTGAAAGAGAAAGAGACCAAGTGGGATGAACGTACAAGAGTGAGATAGTGAACTAGGGAGAAAGGAAGAGAGAGAAAGAGTGAGATCCAATGTAAAGAGGGCACCGTTTGAAGCTTCGATAGGATTGGATATCGCACTGGGTAATCACATCGCTCGTGGAACCACTAGCACGTTCCCGCATATTGAACGTAGGCTCCACAACCTTGCCCACGCACTTATTCGCGTAGTTTCGGTCCAGCCGATATCGCATTTCTAGCTTGTCTGGAAATGAAAAAAAAGAGAGAGAAACAGAGGGACATGTCTGATTCATAAATTTTTTATACCAACCTCTTCGACGTGGCTTTGTTTTCTCTTGCTCGTACGATTCTTTCTATAGGTTTATCTCGTTTTCTTTTTTGTTTGTATATTTATAGCTTCTCATTGTGATATCGAAGTGTATGCTATACACGTATACGTGTAGTTAAGTGAGAAATAATAATAATTTTTAGGGAATATATTCAATTGTTCATTTTGTTTTAAGTGTAGCAGATGAAAATGTCATATGTATACAAATGACAAATTAAAGAAATAAAAATATTTAGTTTATGTATTCTTTTTTATAAGATTGAATTGTTTATGAAAGAATAAAATTGAAGCTTGTCGTTGAGATAATACTTATCTCAATATTCATCTTCTCGTACTAATTAAAGCGAGATGTCCCTCATAACATTACAAATTTATGTTTGATCGACAGCCCGCAAGCGTTAATGTACATGGTAATAATTTGATAATGATCGCTATAATGAAGGTACATGCATTTTGATCGTTGTGACTACTTCAATCTATTCTCATGTTTTTTTTTGTAACTAACTTTTTTCTACTCGATACTGTAAGAAAGCATTAAAAATTAACTACGATGTGATATGAATTACTATCACGATTATATTATATCAAAAATATGGGTCAACTTTAAATTCGAGTAGTTGTAACGTTACATTTATAATTGCGTTTAAGAACAATAATTTGAATTTGGCATGAAAGCTAGATAAAATATTTAAAACGAAATAAAATGTTGTTAAAATTGGATAAATCATTTTATACGAATAATTTTAAAATGGATGATTATTTTTAAAAAGTGTATTCAAGAGAACGTTTATATATCGACGTTTATTTTCGGATGCAAGTGGTCCCATAGTATCATAATTTAGCGATGACGGGAGACGAGCCGCGAATTTTGATTTTGCACGTTCTCTCGTTCGCGAACCGCGATAAATTTTATCATGTTTTACGTGCTTCCACACGGCTTATCGGCGAATATCAATGTAACTGTCGCGTTTCCTAGATGGCATACTTACTCAGCCGGGTTTGCACGAAAAACCGTGACTATGTGCTATTTATAATTCCGGCCACGTTATCGTAGCTCGTCGTTTGACGGCTTCGGATCACGTTACCTGTGTTACACTTTCGCATTAGTTTTATATATCTATGAGTTTTCCTACGAGTTGATAATTTATTCCTTTTTCTTTTTAATAGACGTAATTAATTTCTTTGAGAAGTTTATTTCTTTATATAATACTATATTATATTAGTATTAAAAATAATATTAATAATTATTATTATTGTACACAGTTGGATTAAGTTATAAGAAAAATAATTATTTAAAAATATTGCCTTTAATTTTAATTTAAAAATTTCGAGAGTAAAGTTTCAAGGAGCTATGATACAAAAGCTTTACATTCTTTTTTCAGTCTATTGTTATATTAATATTCGAGTATATACATGAATTTTAATAGTGGAGGAAGCTCATAAAATGCCATTCTCAATTTCGTAAGCATGAAAATAAAACATGAGTGTGATGTGATCCGAGATACAGTACAGTCAATGTATATTCAGTTGCTCACTAGCTATCCGTATGTATAATATAATATATGCATTCCGTCTATGTTCAACCAGAAGTCATTCACTAACATTTATGCTAATCTAAGTTATTGCTTCTCAATCAAATTTTTAATGAAAATCTTCAGGTTTGGGAAAAGTATATTTTTTGTTAATACATTCACACATTACCAATAATGCTTTTAATGGAGTAATGACTACTTTTAATTGAATTGTATAGTAAATTTTAAGTAATGTAAGTTATACAAATTATTTTGGCTAAAAAATGTAGTTAGTGATTTTTTGTTCAAACATAGACGATATATGTATACATAAATAATATGTCAGTTTGACCTATTATATATAATTCGTAATTTTTATTATTACTTTTAAATTGTATATATCACTTTCAAATATAGCTGCTTATATATATATATAATATAAGATACGAATATATGTAGGAAAATATTTATGAGACAAATTAAATATACATAACTTGGTCAATTCGTTGTCGTTCTTGTCTGACAGTGTTAATATTCTTTCTTTCCTCCTTGGTTGGAGCTAGCCATCGTTTTCTCGCCAGCAATGTCCGCTAATATACCCTTGATGAATGTAGCAAGGATGTTAGGTAAAACATGTTACCGGTATACTCGGTGAACAGCGGAAACTCAAGGAAATACCGTGCGAAATCTTCTTCCGACGTCGACGTGGAGGAGACACAGCCCACCGAAATTCGTTCTCGACAGGAAAGCAGGTTTCTCCCGAATAGAAACGAAAAGAGAGAGAGAGAAAGAGAGAGAAATCTGTGTTCGTCGTTGGACTTTGGCCGTACTGTTACTCGCATTTCATTTGAAAACCACCTTAAATTCACTTAGCGACTCTTCTCCATATAAACCTCGAGACATATTGTAATAAATGTTTCTACTTTATCATGATTGATGGATTTCTCGAGTTTTGTAATTTATGTTTTTCTTTTTTTTTGCTTTGCAATTTAAACACGCATGCTTTGCATACGAATATGTATGCGTGTTTACCGAGTTACGAGCTATATGTATAGTATATAATATAGTAATATCGTTATTATTTGTTAACGTTAAAACTTTTAAGATATAACTAAGCTTATTACAACTTTAGTCGTGTACCAACAACGATGTGAACGATGACGTAGACGACGACGACGGCAACGACAACTACGATAATAACGACAAGGTTTGTGAGAACGTGTAATCATGAAACTAGATGGAGACCTTTTATATCCACTGTACTATTATAGAACAGAATATCGTGTTTCATTTGTTCGACAAAAAAAAGAAAGAAACCGTGACTTATAATGCTTTCTTTACGTTTTCGTTTTTTTACAACATTACCGCATTTTTAAGACTTCTTCTTATCGAATTTCAAACAGATTTGCGTGAATTTACACGACTGATTTAATAATAACTAATTTACACGGCAATAACATCCGTCTTATTAATACTGACTTTATTGATGTTATCTTGTATATACAAATATAAAATTAATTTCATTTAGGATTTTTTTTCTTTAATTTCTTTAAATCTTATTGGTAGTATTACAATACGTCTATTAAAGATAAGTTTTCTTCAAAAAGTATTACATTGTAATTTTTATAAAGGTAATACTTTAGGTTGTGTTAATTTAATGAGTTTGTGATATAGTGATTACTAATTTTACTGAAAACGTTACAGTCGACTGTGATTATCTTATAAAGTATTATCAAGTTTATTTTCAGTTTTTGTATAGCAAATAATAAGATTTATTAGTTACAAGAATTCCTAAAAAAATCGATTCGAAATATTTATTTGATTTTTTTCGTTTTTTATTAGAAAAATGTGGTTGATTTTTTCATCTTCTATTTTTACTTCGGTACTCATGGACAAGATCGCTTTTGTGATTATATATATTTTATTTTCTAGTTAAATTTATTTTAATTTGAGAAAATTAATTAATTCGATTTTTTTTAGAAATGAAAAAGATTTTCTATTTTATCAGTATATTAACGTTGGATCTCATTTGAAAAATAAACGATTAGAAATGATATCATAATTTTCACGCAGATACGTAACGATATTGTTTCAATACATATGTATATATTTTAGATCCACGAAGGGAAACAATGAGAAATCGGAGATAGTAGGATGCGTGACTGACTATTAAACCGCAAACATTACGCCGAAAGTTGCCAATTATTGCCTGACTGCATCGCTTAGTGGCAGAGGGATTGAGCGCAATTAATTTGCGGTCGTAACGTGCTGTATATAGCTTACCGATGTGACCAATAACGGTAATTATACTAATTACGTTTGTGCTTAATATGCGTTGCGCGGTGGATATATTAGAAATTGTTCAATATAAGTGAATATATTCAACGAAGACGTTTAATGATATTTATTCCTTTTTTTTCAATTCAATTTTTTTCATTATCCGAACAAGAAGGAATCTTCTTCTTTAGTTTGACAAACGTAATAATAATAACAGTAATTGAGCAGAAACAACATTTTCCGCCATCGATTAAACACAACTATTATACAAGGATTAACGTTGACCGGTTATATACGTTATCATAAGACGACAGTTACTGCAGACACGGAGAATAATTGATTCAATTACATGTACCTTGCTGTTGCACCGTACTTGATTTATACTCTAAGTGTCTACCTTCAAGCAGATCCAGTTTATCCTGTTAAATACCTAGCATACAGATTTGAATCGTCGAAAAATCTAATTCCTCGAACATCTAATCATAAGCTAACTTCTTTTTGTGAAAAAGTATTTTCGAATTTATGGCTAACGTACAAAAGATATTTTATCTATTTAATAATGTTGAGATAAAATAAAAAAAAGATTGTATACTTTCTAAAAAAAAAATGTTCAAATCATTATTGAAAAATTTGATCCATTTTGTTATATATAAAAGTCACATTACAATTTGCAAAGAAAAGAAAAGAAAAAATGTAAGAACATGTGGAAGAATATGAATATAATTTTTGTTATAACGCTTAATCAAGTGTTTTGTCGCTAAGAAAACTAAATGACATCGAAGGTATTCGCAGAAAGGCAAATTAGACAGAACCCTTGCCGCTCTCGTAGTAGCAAACATGCGAGGCGCATAACTCTGAGAACATGAATGTAACGCCCAAGCGTATGGAAGTGGTGAAGGAGGATGTTAAGGAGGTGGAGAGGATAATGATGAGGAGGTGGAGGAAGAGGAAGGGGAAGGGGAAGGGGAAGGGGAAGGGGAAAGGGGAAGAGGATAGTTCCGAATGCGCTAACTAAATACAGCTTCCATAGCTCTTAAGTGAATTTCGCGGCATGTACCGGCGCCGTCAGCTTGCAATTTCCTCAATTCGAATTGATCGTATGTTCGAAATTCCTGTTAGATTCTTTTTTCAACCTATCTCGTTTTAATCAATTATCTAATTTTATCTCTCTTTCTCTGTCTTTCTTCCTTTCTATTAATTATTTAACTTCTTTTTTGTTATTTAATTCAAATTATTATTTAATAAAAGAATAATATTAAAAGAAAATGAGACAAAAATTTGAGTACCTCAATTAAGTAATTAGCAAACTCGTAGGCAAAATTTTCAATTACTCATTGGTGCCCTGATTTCGTTCGATTCAATCATGAACTTTATTGATCTTCAATTTTATATCTCGTGGCTAGAGAAGATGGATGCTTTTAATCTTAGAAATTTTCTTTTCCATTGAATTTTGAATAAGTTTTTAAATTAGTATAGTTTAGTAATTAGCGATTTAAAATAATAGAATTTTGGATGATAGAAATATGAAAAGAAATATCTTGAAGATATTGTTGCTGTTCTTCTGAAAATGATAACGACACTTTCTCGATAACGCGTTAAAGCATTTTTTAATTTTTCACTACTTTTATGACCCTTAATACGGTGCAATGTTAAAGTTTTTTCATCAGGAGTGTCGTTAAATGTTAACGACGACGGTTAGAACTCTTCGATATTTTATTTACTATGTTTTATAATACTTTAACACGTTTATGACTCTTTTCTCTGTTCCAGTAGTTCTTCGTCAGGCAAGAAAAAGATACACAGGAATTCTCGTCAGCAAAAATTTCTATTGAAAAGGTTATTGTGGTCAAAGTTTAAAAAAATTACGAGTTATGTCTGTGTGTGTCTTTAGGAAGGTTTAGTAATAAAGAGGACGATCTGTAAGTTGGATGAAGCGTTTGATGAAACTTAAAATCCGAAGGTGCTGACCTTACAAAACGTGTTTCTTTCGTAGAAATTTTCGAGAAAATAAAAAGAAGAAAAGAGAGGATGTAAGACAGATAGAAAGAGATAAAATAGATATATATATATATATATATATATATATAGAAAGTTGACCACTCGATTGCACCGTGTGCCCGGCAAGTGCACGTGACTAACACTCTAATTATGTATTTAGTCTTAATTAGGCGGGCGTTACGTTCTCGTGACTGCAGGATGCTCGCAACGGAAGTTCAAAGTCTCCTGTGCTGCAAGCTCGTAACACGCTAACCACGCCAGCTGTCAGACACCTTTCTCAACCAGAAATTACACTTTCCACGCTCTCGTTGAGGTAAAATCACTTCTAATAACGTTCGGCAAATCGTATATTTTCTTTTTTATTTATTTCTTTAACTGATAACTCAATATCGGCAAATTCGAAGTTTTATTTATTTGTATTTCTATATGTGCACACGGATATTAAAATAATTCGAAAACATATATACTTAAATGTATCATGCGTCGAATGGATACGAGTATTGCAATTGACTTCGTATTTTCGTATTTTCGTATTTTTATTCGAAATCGTTTACTACCGCTATCATATCTAACGAAACTTTTATGGTTGCTTGTAAATTAGTTTACTCATGGAAGATAATCTCTGTCAACTGGTAGGTCGAATTCGAAATTATAAATATTCCGTATCGTTTGCTTTGATTTCGATTTGTTCGATAATTGTTTTATAATTAAGCGAATTGAATACAAATATTTTATAGAAAAAAAAACAATAATAAAAGCTTTTTCCACGAAAGCTTTACTTTTTTTCATTAATATAAGTACACTTCGTCCGGAAATTACGAAAATCCCTAAACACGATATTTAATTTTCATGAAAACTTTCGGTCACAGTTGCCGCTGCGATTTTTTTTTCTTTCTTTTCCTTTTTTTCTGTCCATCTGTCCGTCTGTCTGTTTATTTCTCTCTCTTCCTATCTACTCGGACCAACTTTTAGAAGTTAGATACTTCTAGACTGCAAGTTGGCAAAAGTTCTCAAACAGCTATAGTTCGTATCTATCGGTAAGCCTAAATTTAACATTTTCGAAGAGTCGAAAATTCCATTATTTCTGTAAAAGCCGTCTTGACGTGACCGCGGTTCAAGATTTCACGTTAATTTCGGGGAAAAAAAAAAAACACAAAAAGCGAAAACGATTGTCGTATTTCTTATAGAATCAAATAGAATTTTTCTTCTAAGAGGCTTAAACGAAGAAGTGGTGTAAAAGTAGACAAGGAAAAGTGGATGTAGAAAAAGTATAATAGGAGAAAGACTATTCTTTCGCGATGGCAATGGCGACGATGACGACGACAACGACAACGACGACGAAGCCCGCTCGAATGATTTTGTCGAATCGACGAAACTTTTCCCGTGGGTGCTTTTTCACGAAATACCACTCCGTTTGTACGTCAGAAGACAGTCCCGGTTCAGTAGATCTGATATATCGTCTCGATAGCGCCGTCTTATTCAGACGTTATAACCATTAAACTCTGATATTGCTTGAAGCCAATGAGAGAAAAAGTCTAAAATATCGTATAGCTTTCTTACACTGATCGTTTTGCCATACGATAAACGCATTGGATTATTCTACAATAAGCGGAAATTATTTTCGGGAAAATGATGATAAAATAATTACTGGTCATTCATCTCCTTTCCTATGCCGTTTGAAAGAGATTTGTATCGTGAAAATTTTTGACGTAATTATTTTGCCCAATTCTGATTATTAAGGATTCATTTATTAGATACAAGTTCTTTTTTTATACTAGTGGATTATTTGATATCGCTGAAAAAAAATGTTTCTTCATTTTTTCCTTTTATAAAATTTGTGCCGAAAAAAAAGATAATTTTTAAGAGTAATTTTTGCTCAATTAAAAAACGTTATTTTGAAAATATTGAACAAACCGAGCTCGCCTGAAAAATTTTTATTTCTCGAATAAATCCTAAATTACTAAAATCAAGTAAAAATTGCAACCCTGACAAGTTATTATCCCAGAACTAAATTTTAGTTATCTATAGAAAATAGAATTATTATTATTATTATTAGGAAGAAGAAAATGAATTCGAATGAATTTCGAGGAACGAATAAAAGACTTTAAGCGTTTCAAATGCTTTACGTGTATAAATAAAATATAAGAAGGGTTAGAGTTGATTTGAAATAAGAAGAAAAGTGGTAAGAGGTTGTGTCCCGAGAAACGTTGCTCGAAGTAAGTTCGAAGGATAAAAGAGGCTCGCCCACGAACACGGTAACATAAAATTATTTTTCTCGTGGAGAACTAGAGTCCCGTGGGTACTTTTTCAGGAATTTACGAGTCCCTCGACCTGCTCGACAGGCCGGTTCACCAGGTCTCTGATATATTGGCTCGATAGTGCCGGTTCATTCAGACGTTATGCCCATTAAACTCTGATTTCGCCGCCACTACCAGCAGACGGTGACTATGCTACGAACCAAGGAAAACCGTTCTCCAACTGCTAGATATCTTTTCAATGGAAGCGTTCATTTATTCTCGCCGGGGTAAACGTGACAGTCGTCTGCGACACAAGCTGCTAGGCGAGCCAAGGGCTTCTGGAATTACGAAAGAAGGGTAGGGAAAGAGAGGGAGAGAGAGAAATAGAGAGAGTGTAGTTAAAAGCATACGAAACAGAGATAGATAGAGAGAGAGAGAGAGAAAGAGAGAGAGAGAGAGAGAGATGGATAGATAGAGGGAGAGTAAATTCAGGTCACACAGGGACGAAGACGATGCCTCAACGAGAGGATAGACTGGGAGCAAGTATAAGCTACCATTATTCTCCTTATTCTTGGAAGACCTTAAAGCGGACTTTCATGAGGCGAGAAGAAAGTCCAACAGATCTCTTTCGAGCATGCATGAAGACCCACCATGCTAATGAGCCTTTTATCGATTTTCGATTTCCCAAAGTAGAAGAAGAATGTGACAGTGAAATCCTCTGAAATTAGTTCTATGTGTAAACGAATCTAACACTCTCTCTTTCTCTTTAGAAAATCCCGTTCTCGTCCCCTGCAAGTTTTCGAGTGGATGAATCTGCGGTTTGGCTCCTCTCGCGAGCGACTAACTATCGAAGAGAAGCGGAAGCCGCGAGATATTGTACCTCCGGTTTGAACTTCGAAGTCTCCCTTATCTTGTCCCGCACTGCTATCGAAACTCGAAGGAATCTTACCAGAGAGAGTGCCCCTTAAACTTGATATAAGCCGACGAAGTAAAGGGTAAAAATCTCTAACGAGATATTGATATGTACTTGACAGGTTTTACAAAGAAATTCATCTTTGAGAAATATGTTTTTTGATAGATTTTATCTTTTTTCATTTACAACTCTTGATCGAATTGAAAAGAGATCAGTTTTCATATGTTAAATATTTATTTTTATTTTATTTCTTTTTTGCTTATACTAATTTTTATATACAGTTACTTCTAAAAGTATTCGTAATAACACCCAACGTAAATTTAAAATAATTGATATTTGCTTGTAAAATGCAATATTTTAAAATTTGTATACACGCGAAAACCTATTTTAAGATTATTAAATTTTCTTAAATGATACAAAAATTAATATGGTAATAGTAATTGCACCTATGTAAGATATAATAAAAATACAATTATTATTTTTGTGAATAATTGCATTTTATAATACTTTTAAGCCAATTGGGAATATTTTGGAAGACCAATAATCTTATAAATTATGTCTCTTATAATAAACTGCTTTTTTCCAATCAAATTTAAATATTTAATAATCCTAAAATATGTTT
Organism: Polistes dominula; assembly: GCF_049000335.1. Lineage (NCBI taxonomy): Eukaryota > Metazoa > Arthropoda > Insecta > Hymenoptera > Vespidae > Polistes > Polistes dominula. Next base: position 8,299,930 of record NW_028301147.1, read on the forward strand.
CTCTTTATAAAAAATTATAAAATATTGTATCTCAAGAAAATATTGATTGATTTAAATCGACAAAGATGATATGAATATTTCTTGGATTTATTGTGTTTAACAATTAAGATAATTTACAAATTTAGGGATAATAAATATAAATGAGAAATATATAATTGATAAAAACGAAGGGATATAATGGAAGATAATAATGTTAAGTGTTCGTAGAGATGAGAAATTCAATATACTATCGACTTTGGGGGAAGATCAATCTGTAACGCTTCCGCTTTACCAATTCAAAAGTTTGCCTTGTTTTACGTCAAACCGCATACGCTATATGAGTAACGTTTAATTACTTATGATACGGGGATAAACAAAGTAAGTAATTAAGCAGTTCAAAGTAAAACTATTTCCTTCAATCTTCTAAGTTTCCCTTGATGTTAAAAGAGGTTCCTTTGATGGAGCGTGCGAATGACAAGTGAACCATGTCATAGGTCCTCTTCATTGTTGCTGTCATTGCTGTCTACATAAACGATGAAAATCTAACCCATACTTTCATATATACTTTCAATCGATTCATTATTGTATCCGGATTAATTGAAATTCTTTAAGAAGTATCGAGGTATCATCTGTTGACTGTTCTAAAAAAAGAAAAACAAATAACTTTCTTAAATGGGTGACAAATTTGCTTTTCAAACAAAAGGAATGAAACTCCTTCTTTCTTTCTGTTTCTGTCTCTGTGGTGAATTTCAGGAAGGTCTAAACATTGTTCTAGTAGTAGGTATCTGTCGGTGACAAGTAAAGAGAGAAGAGAGAAAGGTAAGTAGAGGTCATAGAACAAACCGAGACTTGGACGGAAGGTGAAATTGTCGGTACGTATCGATTGCGAATTCGTGCTTTCGTATTATCATCCACGCGATGGCGGCTGCAAGCTCGAGAACATGAGAGAAACAAAGAGAAGAGAGAGAGAGAGAGAGAAAGAGAGAGAGAGAGAGATAAGAGAATATAAGCAGCAGTGTTATGAACGCACGTATCCACGGTATTTCCCTGGCAATCTAGAAGCCGTGCGCATTACATAAATTCATACACGCTTGTGGGTGGTCGAGAGTAGGGTTGCTACGTAGTGTAGAGGGTAAGAGAGGTGGGTAGGTGAATGAGTGAGTGAGTAGGAGGGTGTAACGGGGTATACGTTCTGTACGATAGTGTACATTTGAGATACAGCGGGCGGACTACGGTTCTAATTCCGATGACGTATGAGCTTGCATAACCTAGTTTTCTGTTTGCCAGTCCTCGGTAATGAGTTGTCTAGTCCATCCCTTTCCTTCATCTCTCTCTCTCTCTCTCTGTCTCTCTTTTACCCTCATCCTTCAACCTGTAACCTTCCCCTTAATCCAAACCTCCCTTGCCGCAAGCATCGCGACTCTCCTCGCGTGGCATCGCGGATTCGTCTGTCGTAAATTATACGCCTGACGGATATACGTGAACGAGTTTGTATATATATATGTATATGTATATGTATATGTATATGTATATGTATATGTATATGTATATGTATATGTATATGTATATGTATGTGTATATATGATTTGAATATGCCTACCATAGGAAAGATAACCGAGCTTCTACGCTAGGTACATATCTAAGAAGTCTCCTGAAACGATATGGAGAATTTTCAATTTCTTTGAAATATAGAAAGTCGAAACATTTATTTTATTCGATCTCTTTTTTTTTTACTTTTATTAAGAATAGAGATTTACCTTTTTCCAATAAGATGATATATAGCAATTCTCAAATATGTAATACAAGTTACAGTAAATATTGACATGATAAAATGATGTAGGATCTATAATAGGGTTGAAAGTTCTTTGATATTACAAAGGGTTAACAAAATATTTCGAAAACGTTTGAAATAAAATGAAATAACAGTTGAGTGTCGGTCATGGTGGCATCTATGTCAGTCAACGTGTTAAGCTTCACGCTAATGAGAAACGGTAGTTCCGTACGCTTGCGCAAAAAAACGTGCGCGCCTGGCACGCTGGCTAGCTGGATAACTGACTGCTGCTTCTGCTGTTGCTGTTGCTGCTGCTACTGCTGCTGCTCCACATCCGGTTGAGCGATGGGAAAAAGTTGTCGACTTAACGAGCTAATATAATCTGTTTTGTTAGCGGCACCCGCGGCGAAACGAGAACACTTCCCGCTCTCTCCCCCTTGTTCTATTCACCCACTCCGTTCTTCTTTTTCTCTCTTGAGCGTACTCACGACAAAATAATAACTCGCAACAAATTTTACTGAATACGTATGTATATGCCTTGCCACTATGATTCACCTTAATGTGTTGTATCTACCTGTCTACGTGTTTTCACTGTTCTCTCTTTATTCCCTTTTCTCGTGCTAATCTACGTGTTATACGATGAATGTCTTTTCGGTAGCTTTCCAACATCAAGATCGTTAAATTGTAGGAACTGTAACGAATCTAACATGAGAACGTGTTACGAATTATCGCTCGTTAAGAATTCTCGTGCTAGATTTGTGACTTTATAATGTATTTTATATTATTGATTATTAAAGAAAAATGATAATTATTCGGCTTATTAGAAATTAAATTTGAATTAGATTTCTTTTGAAATTTCTAACAAGTAGTTATTCTTATTTATTTTGGTTTTTTCTTTTTCTTCTTCTTCTTCTTCTTATTCGTCTTCGTTTCTCTTCCTAACAGGGGCATTCGTCTTCTTACTTCCTAAGTCGGAACTTCGTTCGAGAAACATTTTCTTTACTACTTTTACTTTCGGATATATCGTATTTCAAATGTAAAAGCGAACTCGAGATGATCGGATGAAAAGAAGAGACTTTTTATTATTCGACATTTCGGTTACATAAGCCTTACCTTTTGAAGGAAAAGAAGTTATTTCTTTAACTTTCACGAAGTAAATGTTGAAACGTTTGATTACATTTTAAAGCTAAATAAATCGATATTTTTCGTTCGATCTTTTAACGTTTGCGGTTAACCAGCAATTTATCCAATGGGAACACGATGGGGTATCCTTAAAATTATCGCCAATATATTGTTGTTGCGGTACTACTAAGACATTAATTATTCGTGCGATAAACCGAAGCTCGTTTATCGAGTTTCCAAGTGCCGCGGCAAATCAGCTCGCCAACTCGAAAGCGTTCCAAGTGTCACGTGTACCATGTTGCACTTTGAAACAAGATAATTCGTATGGAATTTCTCAGGATTATATCTGCTCTTGCTAAATTAACTTTGTATCATTTACCAAATTTATATACATATACACTATTTTTTTGTTGTTAAATAAATTTCCATTCATTTCTTTATAATGTAAGTCAAAAGCGAGAATATTTTCAGAATAAAAAGTAACAAAGGATTAACATGAGATGCATGATTAATTTAAAAGATTACTCGAAGAAATGAGTAGTTAAAAAGTCAGTTATAATTGAATTAAAAATCGATAGAAACTCAGATTGAAATTTTAGAGATTTTGTTTAGTTTGCCCTATTTCGTGAAAATCCTCAGGCTCGTTTCGAAGACAAATTTGATAAATATATGAATATATAAATATACAAGAAATTACTCGTTTAATGGTATAAATTTTTTTCTCTTTCTTTCTCTTTCTCTCTTTTTAAATTTTCTACTTTTTCAAACCCGTACCTCCACACTCCGGACTTTCGAGTGCTCAGGAAAATATATCATCCGTGAAGGGACATTTTCAGCCCCTTATTTCGCCTTCTACCCTCAAACACACCCTCCCCAGCCAAACAGCCAGCCAGGCAGCTAGCATTAACGTCGGCACGAGACTTGGCTTTACCGCTGACACCTCGAGTGTCCAAATAAATAATACGCCTTATTTGTTATAGGAATTGTACGCTCGACTCGCTACGAAATCTGTGATGTCGTTGCACAATGCCTTATTTCGTGTGAGTTTACGATTAGAATAGAATGGTTATTTTTTTTTGTTTCTACATCAAATATAACATCGATGTTTAAATAAATTAAATGATTAATAAAAAATAAATTAAAATAAAATAAAAAATAAAGTCTTGGAATAATCAAACAATTTAAATGAGTCAAATAAAATTAGAAATTTTTACGGAAAGTGAAAAGTCGTGAAATGAATTGTACGGAAAGAATTTCTAATGGTACCTCCTATTGGAAAACTGGTTGGAGAGTTGTAGGAGGCGTAATTTACTGGCATACCACGTAACCGTGCTTGCATTAGCTCGTTCCACGGTCAATATTGAAATAAGATCCAATATCAGAATTTGTAGCGACGTCGCGCGCGTTTTCAAACGGAACACGTTCGAAAGTTTCTCGAGTGACTGACCCGACCGTGACTATTCTTCATTCGTTCATTCGATCTTTCGTTTCGTATTTTTTAAAATGCAAAATGATAATAATACTGCGTTCGCGAAGAAATTATTGTCAAATTGTTCATTTCTTTCAATTTCGTTTAAATAGATATTTCAACGAAAGTTAAACACGAAGTAAAATTGTTATGGTTTCTTTCGAACGAGTTAAGAAAAGAAGAGTATTATTTTTTTGTTTGAACTATTTTTCCAATTATTATACTTTTCAGCGACACATATTTTCTTTTGTTTACACTTACGTATTCAATGTCTTCGGCAATGTTTACGTTTTGCCTTCAGCAGCACGTTTTATTTCTCTGATGTTTAGTCTGCCTCGAACAGTAGAAGTGACAAGGACGCCACGGTAGTAACTGACAATGAGTATTATAAACTGCAGTTCCCAAATCATCGCTATACAGACAATAAAAAAAAAGTAATATAAAAAATAAAACGGCTATTAATTGAATTTGATTTATTCTATAATTTTAAATTTATTTATTGCAAAAGGTCATTTAATTTAGAATTTTCACGTATGATTTTCTTTGTAAAAGGAATCTCCAACGGATAAATTATTTTTTCTTTATTTTCAACTTATTTTTACATGTAAAATTACTTCTCTTGTTTGCATCACTCCTTTTTAAGTACACCCTCTGCTTTTATTTACACTTCTTTATTTTACTTTACTTATAATATTAGAAAATCAAGTAATTTAGATGACTTCGTATCGGAGTAATTTACAGTAAGGACGGGGGTCGACAAAATAGCGAAGCAATTCCCCAAAGATCTACAAGTTTGTGTCTCGCGGGGAAGCGAGAATCGTCGAGGAAGCGAAACTCGATGAACCTTCTCCAGTCCGATGATATTATTTGAAAACGGTATTCAAATATGGAGAACTACTTGCTCTATGTTCTTCCTCACAATACCATCATTGTACTCACGAAAATGGAATAAATCCTTTCAGATTATTTCGAGGATAATAAAGGTAAGTATTAATTAATTCTTGTTTTGTATTCGTTTAAATAGAATTTATGGGAATTTCAAAATTGAACAGATGAATTTCGAGAAGTATGTACGATTATATGAAAATAACACACATCAACAAAGAATGAGAGTGAGAAAGATAGAGAAAGGAAAAAACTTGATTGTTTTTATCGAATAAATTATATATAATATTTTTTTGCTCCTTAATTATTCATTCTATTATAAAATGCATGCCTTTATAATATGTTATATTAACAAAGATCGATGATATTAATAGAAGTTTCAACAATATTACCGTTTATATTTTTTAATAAACATAATTCAATTATCATTGAAGCGATTGAGAAAGTAAATATATTGTTAAAAGCTTTCTCGTTTGTCAATCAATATTAACTACCGAGGAAGAAAAAAGAAAGAGAAGCAGAAAAAAGACGAAATAATGAAAACGAAAAGGACTCAGAACTCTTCGTTACACGCGAAAAATCTTAAAAGTCTTTTTCTCATAACGCGACCAACAGCGAGTCCGCGAGAGTGTTAAAATTCAGCACTTTTAGCTTGCCGCCGGAGGCAACCCAACGGGTCATTAAATATGAGAGATCTCGTTGGCGAGACTCTCGTGAGTGTGGTATATATATATATATATATATACGTTAGAAAGTGAGACAGAGAAGGATTTCTCTCATTCACTCATTCTGTCCAGTTTACCTCTCTCTCTCTCTCTCCCTCTGCTATCCAAGAGTTGGCAAGTCTTTCTCTTTCTCGGTACAGCCAGTTGTTTCTCAGCTGGGTGACGCGCAAGACGCGCAGGTCTGGATGCACTTCTGTATAATTTTACTTTAATTGCTGTTGAGATCCCCGTAGTTTTCAAGTTCTCTACCCTTCTCTAACCTGTCCTTACTTTTCTCTCAAGCTTTTTCTCTTTCTCTTAGATATCCTCCTCCTTTCTCTTTATAGCTACTCTTTACATTCTTTTTTTTTCTTCTTTTTCCTACCTTTCGGACTTACTTTTCAGGCCATTCCTATTACAGATTTCCGACTATGCAGCAGTTGAGGATCGTATTAACGTTGACTTGTATCTGTGTATATATATGTGTCTCTTTCTCTCTCTACGTTTTACGCTTTAACGGACATCCATCATGTAAATTAACCTTAAGATAAACTAAAGCACCGCTGAAAACCTTTTATCTCTCTCTCTCTTTCTCTTTCTTTCTCTCCTTTTACTCTCTCGCACTCTTCGAAATCCACGAAATACGGACGCGTCCACCGAAGGATTAAGGGCGCATGCTTTGAAAACTGGGCAAGACGAGCAGACGCTCTTAGGAGAAACAGAAACGTTGGAATTTCTGCCAGGAGATATGAGAGACATTAGATGGATGGAAATGAAAAAGATATAGAAAGAGAATATACTTACTTTCCTTCTAGCTGTTTCTGATTATGATATGGAAATTATCAAGTAAATTTATTTTATTATCTTAGGAATGAATCTCTAAATCAAAATCATATTAATTTCTTAAATCATATTAATGTTTTAACTTTTCCAATTTGAAGTCGTTTTAAGAGAAAAGTAATACCAAGAAGAAAAAGAGAAAGAGAGTGAGAAGAAAAAGTAGAAAAAATATTTTTGCATCGTCATCGTCGTCCTCGTTAACCTCTTTTTCTTTCTTCGGACAAAACGAACATAACGCGCGAGTCACACTGTGTTGGACAGTTCCTCGCACGTTCCTCACAACAAACACTGACGATCCTTTGTTATCGTTGTTCATCTACACCTTCTATAAGCAGTAGTGAAAAGAAAAAAAAAGAAGAAGTTCTAGAGAGGGGTTGGAGGGAGGTTCTATGCTCTTGACATCGCCCCAATGAGTTAAGATGTTATCAGACGAGGTTCGCTATGTTTACCCAAAGGTGGACTAAAGCCGATGCGAGTAGCCTCGTCGTCCCTTCTCCTTTACAAGCTTTATCAGTTATTTACATTCAGAGCCGGGCACCCAAGGAGAGTCTTTCTTCAACCTATTCAACCACCACTAATACCATCGCCACTGGGAACATCGTGAATGACACATTTCGAGAATAGAAAAAAGAAAAAACTATGTATTCAAGGGGTCGATACCCTTCTTTCGAAAAAGGGTTGAAAATGTGAAGAGTGGGATTACAGGAGCAACAAAGAACACATGTGATAATCTTTTCAGTCATTTAAGGTGATATCCTACTCGATGAAATTCAGCGAGCTTGCAGCAAAGATTTTTCTCTCGATACGATAGTTCGAAAATTTCTTTTCGAATTATTATTATATTTTACGATTTAGATACTTCTTTTCGAGAGAATTATACACAATCATATTTTATTTCGCCACTGAAGTTGTATTCTTAATTTAGACGTACGCGGTCGAGAATTAGGAATAAATGAACGAATATTACTTTTATTTTAGATTTTTTTTTACATCTTGTGAACTTTGTACAAATTTTTGGCCTAAATCTAAAAGTATAGTTCTATTTAGATAATCTTGACTTTTTGTTAGAAATTTGAGAGGGTTGTTTTTAGCAAACGATATATAAGACACGTCGATATTTGAGCTCTGTAAAATAATTGAAAATCTCAAGAATAATCCTAGAGAAACCAGAAAATTTGATAACATTTATAGAAGTGAGTGGATGGAATGGTGGATGATCGGAACATGGAATACAATTCGGAAACAATCGGTGCGTTAACGCGAGGGCATTTTTGATTCGTGACACGTATCTACATACGTAGATGTAGGTACACGTTACACGTAGCGAGCACAGCCGTCATTGCCAACTTTTACAGACAATCGCATACATATTAAACGGTAAATTCAATAGCTCGCTCACGTGATAGCTTTAAACGATAATACACGTCAGGCGGGACATAAATACGCTCATATAAAGGACGGTACTCGATTTTATGGCGAATCACTGGCTTTTGGTTGACATGCGGTACTGAAGTAGTCGTAATCGGTACCTTTTAAAACGTAATTTCATTGTCATTGTAATTAACGTATCATACATTTTTAACATCGTTATTAATCAAAAAGGTCTCAGTTAATAATTGACTATGTACTCGAATGTTCTCTTTTGGACGATATAATTTTCTTATCGTAATTTTTTTCTATAATATCTATTCTATATGAAATACTTACAATCATGGTCGAATGCACTAAGTATAAGGTGGGAATGGTAGGTAGGTATTTTTCAAGATAAATCTTTGACATATTTTTCATCGTCAGAAGTAAATTCTTCATTAATCACTTGTTACAAGAGACTCGATAATTCTATTATAAAGTTCATACAGAATCTTCCTCTACAGAATGTCAAAGGAATTTTGTAAAGAAAAAAAGAGAGAGATGGATAAAGTCACTTCGTCAAGACTTTAGATCGTATTTAAAAAAAAATTCATGATTTCCCAAGCGTTATTTAGCCAAGTGCTAGAACAAAAAATGAAGAATGAAAAAGAAGGAAAAACGTTATATTCTAAAATAAATAGCCCACAGCGCGTGTTGATCGTGATTGTTGTCGTAGATATATTCAGCAACAATAAACCCCCTTTCCCTTCTCTTACCTTCGCGATACAAATTCTCTTCAATTTTTCAGTCGCTTTTATCGCTTGCGATACTCATCCGCGGCACGATCTCAGCCGCGATATCAAATACGAGTGGAATAATTCTCAGTGGAGTTTTGTAGGTGTAGGCAGTCTGTGGCCGAAGTAAAAAGTTGCCTTTCTTGGCGGGAAAGTCAAACAAATAAATGTTCTGACGGGCGAACATAAAACTCATAATATATGAGATAGAAGAAATACCGGCGATCTCTCAAAGGAATCCTCACGTACAAAGCCCATGCATCAGCCCCGTCTACCAAGCGGCAGTTTTCTACTAGCGCAACATTCTCCCTACGCCCCTCACCCCACCCCCTTCTTTTTTTCTAAAGCACCCCTTCGACCAAACCATCCCCACCGATTCTTCAACAACCCTTCCAACACTGTCCTCCATTTACATACGTACTACTTCCTTGGGATGTGTCTCGCATGTGTTGCATTTCATATTCGCCACGGATGACGACATTGGATATCAACCAAACCTCGCTTTCATTCTCTTCAACTCCGTCCAAAAAACATTTCTACGCAGGTGCCTCCGCCGAAGCGCTTACGTTCGCAAAAAAAAAGGAAACAAAACAAAACGAAAAAAAAATGAAGCAATAATACCGTGATTCTGCTTTCAAAATCCCGACCCTGCCTATTGGGATCTCTGACAGGGGCGGGGCTTACCCTAGCGGGAAAAATATGAACTAGAGACTAAATTGGTCTGTGCATTACTTGTATAACCAAAATAGAGAACAACGTGTTTAACATTATTATTTATATTTCATTTATTTATTATTTATTATTTATATTATTATTATTATAATTTTTTTGTAATTAAATTAAATAAAATGAAACTTACATTGCAAGAAATTTGTAAGTTTGCTTGCACAAAACCAAGCAATAAAAATTTTGTTGGTGGTGAAAGTGTATTAAATACTGGACATGTTATTAAGTGTGAACAAGTACCAAGTCGTGATTGTAATATTGTAAGTATTTTAGCTTTTTGTTTACAAACTTCACATATTAAAAATAATCCACATGAAATAACTGGTGAAATATTAAAAAATGATCGAATAATTACAATGAATTGTTCATGCAAGGCTGGTTTAAGTGGTATTTGTAAACATGTTGTTGCAGTATTGCAATATCATTAACTGTCACTAATTTAATTGATCTTCTACGTATTCTTTCTTCTCGAGAATCTATTTGATCTACAAGAAAAGCACATTCTTTGGATGATCCTAAAGGAAGATTTTGACAAGGAATACTTGTTTTTTTTAAATAAGTTCGAGTTGAATCAATAGCTATAACAATACACAAAAACAATATAAGCATGAGTAAATTTATTGATTTAACAATTTATAATATCCAGAAAAAATAATTGTTGAAAACTCACGTAACTTCACTCACGTGAAGCTAAAAAATCATCTTTAATAAAATGGAGTGAACAGACTTTCATACTGGGAGTTATACTTTTTCCAATTTTTAGCGCTCGTAACCAAGCTATATGTCTATTAATTATTTCTTTATCACCAAATTTGTTTATTCGATAAACAAATTGTTTTTTACGAGGTGGAATTTGAAAACACCTCATTTTTTCATCACGACAACCTATGCCTGTACTACTAAATACACAGCAATACACTTTACTTGTATTTTTTTTTGCTGGGAACTCCATAACAAAAAAAAAAATTCTTTGCAACAACTTTTTAGTTTAACGATGCTAGTTATTTTCAATTCTACTTTCAATAATAAATAAGCAAGTCATAAAATCAAAAATATAAAAATTTCCACATAATTATCGTGTAGTATCAGCTGTCAGCAATTCCCCTTACCGCTCTAGTTCTGAATTTAGCCAGCAGATAGCGTATTCAAGTGCTAGAGATCCCAATACGTAATTACTGTTGTTTCTCGAGTTTTTTTGTTTTGTTCTTTTTTTTTTTACAAGAGTATCTTATTAAATAATCCGTGGAGTAATGCAATAATGTTTACGCGATGTTATATGTATTTATTTCTTTTTTTATGCTTAAGAATCTTGGTAGAAGAGTTTTATTTAAGATATAAAAGAAAAAGATGATAAAAAAGTAAGAAAGGAAGGAAGAAAGAAAGAGGTTCGAGGGGAAAGAGAACATCCAAAGAGGGATACTCGAAACAACTTGAGAACGATTTCGATATCGCCTTTTGCTTTTACGATCGCGTAAAGTCGCCGAGAATCGAAACGTGCCGAAAGATCGTTGCTTGTATGCTCGGCTTATCTCGACCATAAACTTTTCCGACAGCTACAGATCGAATGTTCGAATTTTATTGTTAAAATATAATTGGAAAGCGTCCTTAATCCGTTTTCCTAACTATTTTGAATTAAAATTTTACGTAATATTTGAAATAATTTATTTATCATGAAAAAATTACCTTTTTACTTTGATAAAAAAAAAATAATTTCCAATATCCTATTATTCTTTAATGAGAAATTTTAAAATAACGAAAATCAGAAAAAAATATATTGATAAATTCATAAAATTCACAACCTTAAAAATAAAAAAAAAACAACAAAAGTATGACGATGTTATTTTTAACTTGCAGAAAAATATTATATCAAGAATGTCCGAAACGCAAGAATTCACTTTTAATTACCGTCAAAGGAGAGAGACAAAATGTCGTAGAAATGGAACGTCGGCTAAAATGCGAATAACGCTTTGTATTGTGTAATTACAAATACAAGTTCAAGCTCTGACAAGGAGCTAATTGTGAATCTGACACTTCAGGTAATACCAAGCCTAGAGATGGGTTCCCGTGGATATGGGTACGATCAGGCCCGATTGGGATTGGTCCGGCATTGCTGGTAAGGACATTCGAGAACAACTCTATTCATGCCCGAAACCTCGTGTCACCAGTTATGACATCGGTTGCGTGTTCCAGGATTAATCAGTCCAGACATAATCCACTGAGTCATTGCAAATGGTCACGCTGGCGAATACAATCAGATATCGTTTCCCTTATAATGGGAGCAGCGCTCTTGTATTGTCAACTTCTCCAACAGTATACTGATAATGCAATTATCTAGTTAATAAAAGGACGATCTTAAGTCAATTACTCATACATATGTGTGCGAAGAAAGAGATTTCTTTTAGAATTTTTTTCTTTCAATAAAATCTTTTGAATCTTCCCGATCACGTATTTACCGCAGTGTTTACGAGCATTTAAAGAAAATCTAGGCCATCGTAAAGAGTTCAAAGGTTCTAACCTAGAGTTTTGTTCTATGTATGTAAACGACCGGTTAGAAAAGCACCCACGGTCAACAACCATTTTCTAAGGTTTTAAGGTAGCTTCTCTGGATTCCTAACTGCAAACCTTACTACACTGTCTTTATTCCTAAGATTTCCGATTACGACGTAGTCTAACAGTTTCTATCCTGAAGAAGTGAAAAGCAAAACTGCACCGATTCTTGCCGAATGTTAACTTTTGTAACTCGCGTCACGAAACAGAGAATGGAGAAAAGATAAGCGAAAAGAAAATCCTGGTGAGGTAGGATTCGCGAGTATGGTACTGGGAAATCCCTTTCCCGAAATTTTTCCCGTCTCTGGTAATCCAGCCAATCGGTTGAAGAATAAGACAAGACGAACGGACTGATCTTAGTAATAACGTAAAGAGAAATAAATGGACAGATACTATTGTTAATTATATTGATAACGATCAAGTTACGATACGTATTATAAAAAGGTGATAATAAAATACGGAAATATTCAATAAAATCAATAAAACTTTGGAAACTAATATAAGTAATATACTTTATAAATTACAACAAATAAATCAATAAATTTAAATAATAATTAAATAAGATCACGATTCCAATTGATTGTAATAAATCATCATAATTCCGTATTATTCAAACATTGTAAGGAAAATGTTCGCCAGCTTAAGTGTTGTCGACTCCTTTACGGATATGTCAGGGAGTTCTTTTGTAAGAGTCGCACAAAAGTGTCTGGTAGCTTTTTTTCGTATATCTGAAAAAAATGGACGTGTACCCAAGGAGAGGAAGTATATCATACTAAGGTAGAACGCAGACGCAACGATGACGACGATGACGACGACGACGACGACGACGACGACGACGAAGAAGAAGAGGAGAACGGTTCTCTTCTTCCTCTTTTTGGTGGACACAATGTGCGAAGACTATAGTACGCTCGCACACAGCTGGAAGCTCGGTGCAAACAATGTGCTGTTGAAAGAGACCTTCTTTCTCTTTCTCTTTACACTATCCCCTACTATTCGCCTTTTCTCTAGCACTTCGCATATACAGCTTTCGGATTCCTCCCATCCCCCTTCTATTTCCTCCTTCTCAGTCTGCACTTTACGAAAAGGATGTCTGTTTTGTAAATCAGCAAAGTTGGTTAAAGTTACGTCCCTGCAAAGCTTTAGTCGGTAGTACAGCGAACAGATAAGAGCGTGTAAGAGAATCTGAGAGAGAAAGAGAGGGAGAGAGGGGAATAGGGATAGGGATAGAGGTAACAATAGACGCTAGGGAATAGTCCAATGGTAACTGACGTACATGTGGAGTAGGTATATTGAAACCCCAAGGAGTGGACTAAAGTGAGCAAGAGATAGAGAGAGCGGGAGGGAGGAGGAAACATTCCACACACGATAGAAGCTTCACTTGCGTACACCTACTGTGCTCGACATTAAATTTCTAAGCTTATAACTTAAAAACAATTACTAATGTTTTTAATATTAATATTCGAGGGATATAGAGTAGAAAATTTAACTTGTACGTTGATATCGATTTTCATTAATTCAATAAAGATAAAACGAGCAATTAATAGCTCGGTGGACCTTTATTAGGATAAAACGACGATTAAGTTACCACGAATTAGTTCCTTTGAACAACTTTGTGTTCTCTGTTATAGTGGTTTCTCCCTAGAGATACGATAGCGAAATTGAGCTTTAATGTTTGCCAATTTCATGGAACGTTCCTTCGAAATACTATGTCTTTCTTCTTCCTAGGAATTATTATATCATGCTAACGAAAGCGTACGAGCGAACTTAATAAATAAATTTGTTTTTAATTAAATCGGTATAACGTCTTAACCCGAGCATCCTCTTCATCGATTTTCTTTTTCTTTTTAACTTTTATTTCGTATTTTTTCTCTCTCTTTCTCTCTCTTTCTTTGTTACTCTCTTTTATTATCATACTTTCTTTTTTTCATTCTTTTGGATATCGCGCTAACGAGGAAAACCAAGGTAAAATCACTAAGAACCAGTCTCTCAGAAGAAGATAAAACGATTTCAAAGTACTTAGGTGGTATTCATCGTACCATACTAGTGGTGGCAAGGCCTTCTTATCGATTATTCTACCTGGACCAGCAGATTGAAGTAACTTGAACACATTGATAAAAGAAGCTGCAATCCACTTGCCACTTCGAAGTTCACTATAGATCCAACTTTTCACGATTTGCCGTATATCTATTCGTGTATATATATATATATATATATATATATATATATATAGAGAGAGAGAGAGAGAGAGAGAAGCAACTCTTCGATTTCAGCTCACACCGATTCTATTCTATACAGCGATCGCTTAGAAAACGATTTACCTTCCGGCCGATGAGATGTGTAAAATTTCATTTATCTCTCAACGAAATATTGCCAGACAAAAAGATTGACCGAACTGAAGTGTCATCAAGTTGTTTTATACATGTATATATATATATATATTTTCTTGTTATTTTTATAGTATTTTCATCTTTTTCTTATTTCAAGATTTTCTACAGGTTCGAGGAAAAGAAACGTTTTTCGATGATGAAGTCGATTATTACAGAGATCTAGCCTCGTCTCGATGACGTACCATAGATGGAATCTTCTTTCCCATTCTTCTTTTTTTCTTTCCGTTTTTTTTCATCTTTTTCTTTTTACTGGAAACATTCGCAAGAATGAGAAAAGGCATCAATCTAAAGAAATGAAGGTTAACTTTCGTGTAGGTACATACAACGCAGAGATTGTAACCGCGGATAAAGATTATTAATGATGTCAGCGATATATTTTCTCTCTCGCAAATAATGTCTCTTTCGTGTAGCAGATAAACTAACACACACATACATACCTGTACACAATTTATATATGATATTTATATATATAACTTACATGTCTCTACGTGGGTTGCTTACTTTTCTCGATATTTTCTTTTTCCTCACAGTGAAGTAAGAGACTATATCGTGTAAGATCGTTACGTGCTTCCTTGTGATTAGTCAAAAGTTTGTAGCTCGTATCCATTTAATGCTTCCGGTTAGATTATCTTCGGCCACGTTTTCGTTTAAGAAATGAATTATCATAGTGCCACGGAAATACAACAGATCTTTTCTTTCCTTCCTTCCTTCCTTCCTTCCTTCCTTTCTTTTAACGGCCTTATTTATTATATATTTTTTTTATCAATGTCAATGTATTATATTTAGACAAAATATATACATATATATATATATATATATATATATATATATATATATATATATATATATTTTTGAAGACTCATCATCATCTTTTGCATCAAAATTACTCACGGGCACACGCGAGCGTATAGTATCGAGCATAGTTCATAAAATCTTTATCGATTATATGCACGAATATATTACGAAATAAATTGAGCAATATAATGAACACGTGCAGTAGGCACGTAAAAATTATCAGGGGAGACATTAATAAATTTTAACAAACAATTCGGAAATCGGTGGAAAGTTCGCAGGCATTTCATAATAGTAGACGTATGTGTAAGTAGATATCACGTTAAAAGTGCGCACATATTTCTCACACATTGATAAATTAAATGATTTATCGTTTGGACGGGAATATCGTGAATAATCGTTCATTTTTTTCTCTTTCTTTCCTTTTTATTATAAAAAGGAATGATCACACAAAGGAAATATTTTAACTGTGAAAAATATTTTACATAATAATACGATAAAATTATTCTCCAAAAATAATCATTCACTCATTTACTTCTCTTTTACAAATTGGGATAATGTAAACTTCGGGGAGCTCATATTTGCATAAATTCTCATACGAGATTATTTTCATAAAAATTATTCACGAGTGTCCGCGTCGTGAAAAAATTTGGGAGGGGTGGAAAGAAAAAAGAACGTAACCAAAAAAATTCCGACGGTAAGAGGGTAAAAATTGAGAAGAGAAATATTTAGAATGAAATTTTTACAAGCCTTTTCTTTCTCTTTCTTAACTTTTTTCTTTTTTTCTTTTTGTTTTTTGTTTTTTATTTCCGTAGAGTAAAAAGCGTCTCCTCTTTCAAAATTAAAAAGAACGGTCTGCGAGGGCGATTACGTAAGAGACGGTCGAGCCGAGGGTCGAGCGTAGGTTAAATTACTTTCGGTAACGTTTACCGCGGTCTTGATGCTCCAATGAAGATACCGCTTATGGGAGCTTCGCTAGTAACATGGCGTGGTTTTCCTTACACCTGCCGAGTTTCCCACAATTCTGCGCGGTGCTTTGCTCGTTTACAGACATTTCAAGAAGGTAAGAGCAGGATGATCTATATAAAAAGAAAGAGAATGAGAGAAAGAAAGAGAGAGAGAGAGAGAGAGACAGAGTGTGAGGGGGGAGAGAGAGAGAGAGAAAGGAGTTCCTGCATTGAGATCGTTAGATCCATTTAATACGATTAGAGAATATCTCAGTATCATTATCGACCTCGTTGCTTCGCCTTTTACCAAGAGAGAGTAAGAGAGAGAGAGAGAGAGAGAGAGAGAGAGAGCAGCTTCTAATGCCTCCTCTTTCCTTTCATTCTCATCTTTTTTCTTCCTTTTCTTTCTTTGATCCTCTTACTCTTCTTCTCTCTATCTATACCTACATCTCTTGTTCACCTAACTGCAGGCTAATGGACAGATACAGGCACATCTTCTCTCTCTCTCTCTCTCTCTCTCTCTCTCTCTCTCTTAATATTTCCGTCTAAAACGTAGCTTACTATTTTTTTTTTGTCGCGTAATAAAACCGCCCCTGGTATGTTTTATTTTCTCTATCTTTACTATTTCTCTCGTTGTTTCCGCTACTTTTCTAACTGCTTTCTTTTATTCGTTTCTTTCTGCTTTCACGAGTGATACTGGAAAATATTAACCCGTTCGTCTATTTTTTGCCGAGTCCATTTTTCACTCGTTCTTCTCGGTGAAAATACGTCTTTTTGTTCGGTTAAAACGACGTTAGATCGTCCGTCATCGGGGTGAGTCGTCGTCCTCGTCGTCGTAGTTGTCGTCGTTGAAAGTATTACACTAATAGCTCATACAATTAAATACGTTCTAAAAGTTTGGGAGAGAAAAAATGGGGAAGAACGAATTGAAATTAATTAAAAATTAATACGAAATTGTTGGACGAAACATTATCGTGTCTATCGTGTCACAGAAATACGAAAGTGAGACAGAGAGAATGGTTCAGATCACCCACATCGTGATTTAATCTGACACTGATACTCGTTTATCCGCTTTTCGGATCAACATCAATGACACGCATGAAACAATGCGTGTTAGTTCGAATTTGTAGATTTATTTATATTATCGTCGACTCGTTTCACGAATAAACGCACGACTATTACGAATTCGACTGACGGACGATAGAATTTTTTTAAGATAACGATATATGTATATATAAGTGCACAATACAAATTTTTATAGGAAATTAACTGCTCTATAAAAATGGTGTCTTATGTTTTGGCGATTAAATTAAGCGTTCAAAAGATATTCATCATCAAACTTTCATATGTACTGATTTTTGTCTCTGAATATCTTTTGAACGCTTAATTTAATCGCCAAAACATAAGACACCATTTTTATAGAGCAGTTAATTTCCTACAAAAATTTGTATTGCGCATCTTATAATAGTCATTTATTGTCGAATTATAAAATTCATAAACAAAAATGAAATTTGTCTAAAAATCATCAAATTTAAATCTTCAATATCATTGAAATGGTGAGGTTTACGGAAAAAATATAAGATACCTTTTTTGTAGAGCATTACATTTCCTACAAAATTCTTCTAGAACATTTTTCTGTACAATCAATTAATGATGCGGTATGAATTTTATTCTATTGGACTGAGAAAAAAATAAAAAACTGCGATGCGGAGGATCTTCCTATTAAAATTAAGAGATCATATTTGGTGAGAATTTTTTTAAGGTAACTAGCAACCCATTTTTCCGTGGCACTTGAAAAAAAAAAATTGATTTTTTTGACCCACCCTAATATGTATATATATACAAGGTAAGTCGGGGGAATATGCCAGTATGGGGAATATGCCACTTTGCTATATCTCCTATAATTATAAGTAGATATCGATAGGAGCAAGATTGAGGTGTTTATTATATACAGCTGACCATACTGCGTAAATACTACAGTATTCCGACGTAGTTTTCAGTTGCTTTCTAGACACAGTTGGATTAATTTGGTGAGAATCTAAAATTTTCTGTAAATTTAATGTTTATTTTCTATCATATTTATACGTTTTTCTTAAAACAAGTTTTTGTATATTGTGTAGAATTAATAATATTTCATAATGGCACTGATTTTAAAACATAATAAGTAAGATTTTTTTCTTTTTTTTTACTTTAACATTTTTTTGTGCATTCGGGGCAAAATGCCACATAATGAGTTGAGGTAATATGCCAGTGGAGACTTTTGTCCTGTGTGCCACATAAGTTTGTATAGTAAGAAAGAACCGAAATGCGATTGGGTGCAATGTGGAAAATGTGAAAAATGGATGCACGAAACTTGTTGTGAAAGTGAAATTTGTCCTGTATGTAAATCATAAAATTTGTCAAATTTATTATTGTTATCTCGTTTTTTTGAAGCTATTTATTATAATTATTAATGTAGTTAATCGAAATTATATTTGTTATACTGTAAAAGTTATAAATTACGAGTTATTTGTGATATTTATATGAAATTAATTTCTTTATTGAGTAAGTGGCATATTACCCCTACCTGTGGGACTTTTACTTCAACACGCACTAATTTATTGTTATTAGTTAATAAATAAATAAATATTTAGACAAATGTTATTGTGCATATAATAAATAGAGGCAATGTTTATTAAATCCACGTATTTAAGTTTCATTAAATTTATTTATGTACTTTTTAGATTGATTTTTTCTTTAGCTGTGGAAAATTCCCTAGACTTACCTTATATGTATTTTTTGAACTTTCAATTTGATTAAATTATTGATTTTAATATAATATATAATATATTCACGACGTTTGAAATATGTCTATGTATACTTTCGTAGTCGGGTAAATAATGCTTAAAAGGTTTACCACGCTCTTATAAAGAAACTTAACGTACTACAAGTATACTTACATGCACACACACACACACACACACACACACACACACACACACACACACACACACACACACACACACACACACACACACACACACACACACACACACACACACACACACACACACACACACACACACACACACACACACACACACACACACACACATAAATATATATATATATATATATATATATATATATATATATATATATATATATATTACGTTTATCGATTTTTGTCTAGCAGGGTCATTTAATTTAGACAAAGTTAGGAATATTCAGAAACGAGGCAAGTCCATATAATAATTACGTTACGCATTATTATAATTACATTTTCCTATCGTTCTACCGTTCCTATTATTAACGACTACACTTTGGTTACTTACATTAATATTTCTCACTCCGTCTATATTACTTTTTCGTTTTTTCATTTATTGAAAATAATCCAAGTAACGTTGAATTATATAGATAGTTTATAATGTTATATTTTGAAATTTGATATAGCATTAAGAAGAAGAAAAAGAAGAGTAATAATAATAATAATAATAATAATAATAATAATAATAATAATAATAAGATATGAATCTAGGCATGGATTCTCAGCAAACGGGAAAGTTGCAAGTATAATTAAAAGTGGCGGGTGGATCGTAATTAAAAGGTGTAATTAAAGTAGACGTCGGGGCCTCTAAGAGGGAGATCATTGAGAAAAGAGAAAAAAGGTGAGTGGAGATCTTCGGTAGGTTTGGTAGATAAAGGAAAACGAAAGAGAAAGAGAAAGAGAAAGTAAAAGAGAAAGAAAAAGAGAAAGAGAGAGAAAGATGGTGATAGAAAGATAATAGTGATGATGGGAGATTGGGGTTCGAAGAAGGGATGAAGAATACAGAGATTCGGGTCGTCCTTAAGGATCGAACGATTTGCGGAACGGCAAAACTGATTTTTTTTTATTCCCTTTTCGAGGAGTCGTCTCTTTCGTTATCTCTTTTTCCTCTTTTGAAGGGTAGAAAAGATTGAGAGAGGGTGACGACGACGACAACGACATGCAAACTCGCAGTCAAGCGAGTGATTAGTAAAATTGAGTAAGGGTGGAAAATGGAATTGAAGGAAAAAACTGGGCAAGCTTTCGGTAAGTATTATTATAATATTCTTTTATCGAATGGAAAGAAAAATTGATGCAATCCTGTAATAGTATTTAATGCAACGGCAAGAATAAAATTGAAAAGGTTGAATCGTTTAAAATGATGATTTCAACGTTAACAAGTTCAAAAAGTATAATCTTTTTTTTCTTTTCTATAAATAGATATGTATGTGTATAAATTTTCTTCTTTTTTTCTTTTTTTTTTTCATCTATCCTTTCCAACCTGATCTTTCTTGATCTCATTTTTCTTTATTCCTCTTAATCTTTTCTAGTACTTGCTTGGTTTTTCTTTTCCGATAAATTTTTGCTTAACAACCCCTCTTTTTGTCAGGATAATTTAATTAGTACGGAAGAGAGCGGATAAGGTAAAACGCAAGGTGGAACGACGACGACAATAAGAAGAAGAAGAAGATTATGATGAGAAATATAAGAAATAGATGAACAAGAAATAAATTCAAGATACGAAACAATCAGCGACTGTCAGACCGATTTCCATAATTTCTTTTATGATTCTTTCGTTGTTCTTATTATAATTCGTTGCCAGGAGAAGGAACGGTGAAGTACGCTAGGGATCGAACGTGCCGCGTTGTGAAATTAAAAGGAGGACTGTTCGGACGGAAACGATAAATAAAGCAGCGAACGTAAAAATTACCTTCAGTTAAATGAAAACGGTTATGAAAGAATGAGAGAAAGAAAAAAAAGGACAGATAGAAATAATGGAAGGATAATGCAAACTCTTCACTCGAATAAACGAATAATCGAATTCACTTTACGAAATTCATAGCAAACGTTCTTTCAACATTTATATATATTTCATGGAAAGGATATTGCTTTGTATGAAGTATACCGTGTACTAGTTCATTCAATTTATTTTCTACAGATTTTATATAAATTATTCTTGTATATATTATGTACGATATAATGAGTGATAAGAGTATTTGTACTTCTACTGTTTATGTAAAAGAATAAATATTTTGTTGAAATACAGCAATTTAAAATTTGTATATACATAAAAACATTTCTAAGGATTATTAAACTTTTAAATTGATATAGATTCGATTGCAAAGAAGAAGTTTATTATATGAAAAGTATAATTTGATATAACTAAAATAAGAAAACTGGTCTCACAAAATATTCCAAATTGTTGAAAATGTGTTATAAGATGCAAGGGAGGATCAATTGAGTATTCCTTAAAAAAATAATAACTATATTTTTCTTATATCTTTGTACATGCAAAAATACTCTTGTGAGACTAATGTTTTATTATTTAAACAAAATAACATTTCTCTAACAATGAAATGTTGTGTAGCGATAAAATTCATATTAATTAAAAACTTTAATAAAACTAAAATAGTTATTATTAGATAAGAATTATGAAACATTACATTAGACGTAAATATAAATTATTTCAAATTTACTATGGATGTGAATACGAATATTCGCATTACTCACTGTATACCTACATTATATATAAAAAAAGGAATTCAATCGATCTCGTTTGAATAAAATTGATACAGAAAGATAATGGACAGTGTTTTAAGGTAGCGGAAAGAGAATGAGAAGAAAAAGAAAGAGAGAGAGAGAGAGAGAGAGAGAGAGAGAAGAACTCGTAGATAGATAATAGTTCTGTAGCGTCAATGTAATGACAGAACGATTTACGGAAAGTGAGGGAGTAATAACAAAATAAGCTACGGTTAGTATGGTACTCTAGGGATGACGGGCCTTCAGGAATTTCATATATGTTCCCCATGGGAAAATAAAAATCATTCGCACTGGTTCAAATCGTCGGAGAGTTTAATATGGTCGTTCTTCGGGACAATGACATGGAAAGTAAGAGGTACAGAAAGAGAGAGAGAGAGAGAGAGAGAGAGAGAGAGAGAGAGAGAGAAGAGAAAATCTGAAAAGATGACGAAAATAGGAGAAAGAAAGAAGAAGAGACACACGATGAAAGAGGCAAATAAGATCGTATGGGAATATCTTGGAAAAATATCACATTAGTATCTGGAAAATGATCGTGATAAATGTTGGAAATTGTTCGTGAATTATTTGTGAAAATGAACGATAAATGGGAAAGAAATTCTTCAAAGATTTTTAAAAGATCAAATCTTATTTTTAATCATATATATATATATATATGTAGGATCCGTAAAAAAAATTGAACCGCTGGACCGGGATTCGAACAACGGATCTTTCGCTTACCGGGCGACTGCTCTTTTAAACCAATTGATCTATCCAGGGCCCAACGACCAATCCTTTTCACGAACGCCCAATAAGTTTGACATGGAGGCGCTCGTCCCACATCAAACTTTTTTGTTAAAGAGCATCGTAAAAATTACCCTACTTGTAACAAAAAATTGTTTGAAAATTAATAACTCAGTTAAAAATTGAAATAAAATACTTTTTTATAACTAATTGGACATTTTTTTCTCTAAAACTGAAACATATAATATATTTATAATGAAAACTTTGCTTTTTTTTATTAATAAGTAATTAACTAAGCAATAAATAATGTAGAATTTATTTTTTTATATGTAAACAAAGATACTTAAACATAAAAAAAAACTTGAAAAATATTTTGAAGTTTCTTAGTTGAAAAATACTAAAATTCGTGTAAATTTTCTCAAAACTTATAAATTAAATTGAAATTTTTCGAATATCTAATCAAAAACTTTAAAAATCAGTACACATGAAAGTTTGATGATAAATATCTTTTGAACGCTTAATTTAATCGCCAAAACATAAGACACCATTTTTATAGAGCAGTTAATTTCCTATAAAAATTTGTATTGCGCATTTTATAATAATCATTTATTGTCGAGTTATAAAATTTAGAAACAAAAATGAAATTTGTCTTAAAATAATCAAACTTAAATCTTCAATATCATTCAAATGGTGAGGTTTACGGAAAAAATATAAGATACCTTTTTTGTAGAGCATTAAATTTCCTACAAAATTCTTTCAGAACATTTTTCTGTACAATCAATTAATGATGCGGTATGAATTTTATTTTATTGGACTGAGAAAAAAATAAAAAACTGCGATGCCGAGGATCTTCCTATTAAAATTAAGAGCTCATATTTGGTGAGAATACTTTTAAGGTGTCTAGCAACCCATTTTTCCGTGTCACTTGTAAAAAAAAAAATAATTGATTTTTTTGACCCACCCTAATATATATATGAATTTTTTAAGTTTTTATCAACTAAAAAATAATTTCTTACGAAAGCATCGAGCTTGAGAGTATAACTTTTTTTTAGATTGATAACATATATCTATGTTCATTAATAATTTCTTTTACTAGCTGCCTGTTATTTTCGTTGTACGAAAGTAGACAGATAAATTTAACATTGTGATAGTTTTGAAATCGATTAAGAATGAAGTACATTTTTCAAGTTATTTCGAGGATGGTTCATAATAGAGTTTTGTGTCTCATGGGTATTCGGATAAAAAGACCAAGGAGTAAAATAGACGTATCAAGAAAAAGAAAAATTCCTAAGAGATTGAGATTTGTGATAAGATAAACGAAACGGCCGCAAGGTAACGCGGTTTTTTAAAGCTGAAGGGTCAAAACATAGCCGAAAGTATAGAAGTTCTAACACGAGTATGATTAGGAAATGGTTGAACCATTGCTCCATCTCGTTGAATTCTTTCACGGTGATGATTTTATTATTTTCTTAGAAAGGCATATAAATAGTAGTGAACTCAAGATGCGTTAATCATCGATTATATCTTAACGAAATTTTTCTTGAAATCAATTCTTTTTAACAAACTCGTACTTTGTTGTAAATATGTATATATTATTTTATATAATATTTAAAGATACTTTTTTTATCTTTAAATTTTAATCGCATTAATTCGATGATGTACAGCAAATAATCGTTCACGATATATAGATCATTATTCGAGTTGTTAGATAAGAAGAGCGATTTAAGAAAATTCAAAATGCACTTATCTCTTGATTTCACCTCGAAAGGAAAGAAAAGGAAGAAAGAGAGAAAATAAAAAGAAAGTACTCAGACCGTTGCATTATCTCGAATCACCCACTATATGCATACATTGGGTGTCTTTACGTTCCTTGTTTAATTTTATTACAACATCATACTGTCGGCAGTTACGTTTCCGTAGAAATGAAATGGCGCAAGTAAAGAAAATTGAAATAATGAATACGAGATCCTTCCCCCTTACGAAATATATATATATTGTACGAACACGTATATAAAGTAGCCAGCCGTACGATCATTAATATGCTTGAAGATAAGAAAGAACCAATCTGAATGCATCCGTCTACTAAGTTAAGTCCTTTCGGTTGGTCGGAAAAGAATAGGACGTTTCGACTTGTTCTTCTTCTTCTTCTTGTTTCTTTCACTCTTTTACTCACTCTCTCTCTCTCTCTCTCTCTCTCTCTGTTTCTTGCTCTCTTCATCCACTCTTTCTTCTTTCTATCTCTAGAAAAATTTTACGTTTCGAAAAAAAAGTACTCGAGCTTCTTATGAAAGCCTCTCTGTTCCAAGCGAGATCATTTTCATCGTGACGTAATTCTTCTTCGTACTCGTAGATTGAGCCGACGTTTTCATCGGTCAAGAGAATAAAAAGATAAAGAAGAGAGAGATACTAACTGGAAGAGTAGACCATAAAGAAGAAACGGATGTATATAAGTATGTACGTACATCTACACCTACACCTAGTTTTATATATATAAATGTTTTTTCTTCTCTACTTCATCAATTTCCAGCTAAAGAAGAGAACGTAACCTTCATATCTTTTCTCTCTTTCTCTTCGTCGAGTTATCCCTGTCCTATACAGTCCACCCTACTCATCTTCTTCATCCCTTTTCTAACATACTTTTCGTCCAAGGAAAATTAACGTCCCACGAATACAATCCAGAAACTTCTACACATCCACGTTGGTAACTTAAAAGCAACGATAGAGCACTTAAGTTCACCTGACGTTACACAACGCGAGTAAAACGTTTCGTTTCAGACTTACGATGTATGATTTTTTATATACCTTTTATTTTTTTGTTTTAATTTTCATTCTTTCCTTTTGATTATTTTCGTATGCGTAATAGTTAGATACGTGGAAAGCACGTTCCTGAATATTCACATTCGACTCTGATGTTTTTTTTCGATTAAAAACACGTTATGAACCCTTTCGTTTGTTTTTATTCATTCCTACTTTAGATTAAATTTTATTTTCTCATTTTTGAAAACGCCATGATTTAGTAATAACTTCGAATGGTTAAATTTCCAGCGTGATTATATCATTCGGAAAGGTAGTTTCTTGTCGAACTAAATATTTGTCTTGGGGTCTATTGTCCCTACGTGGGTTAAATACATACTAGTTCATTTGAAATAACATAGCTTACCACCTCTGGCTTCTTTTGAGTGTCCAAAGAATTCATTCAACGATGGTTTTCTTTATTTCCTCTGTGTATACATCGTATTATTATGAGAATGAAAGCTGAGAGAGTTTACTACAATTTGAAAAAAAATTTCCTTTGAGGTAAAGAAAAAAAGTAACGATGATGATGATGATAACTTTTTTTACGATATAATTATGTTTGAAAAAATTAAGAAATAATACAAAAAATATTATAATAAACAGCGATGATAAGCATTATAAAATATCAACGGACAAGATCAAATGAAAACATCACCTTTAGAGAAACAGGAGGGTCTTTATATCAAAGGGGTAAAACGGAGGAAGATCATGAAGCAGCTGTCAGCTGGAATGGAATGTCTGTAAACATATGCGTGCGCACACATACACGTGTATGTGTGTATAAACGTCGTCACATCAAGAAAGCCTGTCTTGTCTTCAATGATGTTGACAGCAACGACGACGTAAACGACGTTATCGTTATCTTCGTCGTCGTCGTCGTCATCTTTAACGTTTGGTCGAAAAAGAGACTAAATATTCTCTCTCTTTCTATCATTTTCTGTCTCCTTTTTTCTTTCCTTTTCTCTTGCTTTGACCTCTAGCAAGAGTATCTCAAAGAGCCATTTTGACGTGGTCAATCGGACGGTGCAGGAAAGAGAAGAGCTAAGGCAAAGGGTCAGAAGGGAACATCAGGAGGGTTGGATGGTTGGTTGGTGGCTCGCTATGGGGGTAGAGTTGCTGGCCTTTGATCGACGATGGCGATGAAAAGAAAAAGTTTTATACCGAACGTAACTTTGATATTTCTCGAAATCAATCGATTTTTATTTCATCGTTTTTTTAATGCTATTGGTCAATCTTAAGGAATGAACCATTGTTATAATATGTATATATATATATATATATATATATATATATATATATATGAATGCACAGATTTGTGTAAATTTGTACAAATGGACAAAAAACGTGTTAATTTTAATAACACAACAATTATTTGTCATACATAATTGCTTCATTTTGTTGAATTGAACAAAAAAAAATTATTTTTTCTTTCTGTTTTTTTTTTTTTTTATACAAAAGGGTAACCTCCACACACTGTTTATTGTATAATATGTAGATTTTCATAAAATTTTACTTTTAATAATATTGAATAAAAAATATAAATGTATTTATCTTCTTTTATTAGATAACTGTTAGTAGATTTGTATTATATATTTCACTCTTTATATTCGTTCGTTTTCTCTGTGTAATAGTAGTATATAGTTATACCACGCACCCTTTTACGTATCACAAAGGACTCAACCCAGATACTTTCCAAACGTTTCGTTATTTCCAGTGCTCGTTCAACTCTTATCGTGTATCTGCTGCAACTTGTGCATTTGAAACCGAAAATGTGTTATTCCTTTGTCTAATTAATATTCTTTTTCTCCATTCTCTGTCTGATTTGATTTCATTTCGTTTGATTTCCAACTATAGGAAATTCTGTTTCTCTCTTTCTATCTCTCTCTCTCTCTAGAAGTTTTCTCAATAATAAATTATAGTTCTTTCAGGTTAAGTTATTCATAGTCGTTTCTTCAAACGTAAACGATCAATATACGTAAAGCTTTACCTTGCTGCTTTTAAGTTCAATGTTGAAACTCAATCGAACGTTAGCTAAAGTAAAATCGAAATAACGTGCGTAACCGGAGATCAGCTTTTAGTGTACCTTTCGATGGAAATGGAAGTTGGTTGTAACGCTCACTCGTTTTGTTCGCACACACTTTGCCGATCTCGTTTTTGACCGGTTCGAATTTAGGGACAAAATGATTCGGATTTCTCGTCGACAAACGTCGACGAACATTTATAATCGACTTCAATTTATTAACGAGACTTCGTGGTTATTTGAATAAACTTATTTTGTTTTTATTATTGTAAAAGTTTGGATAAATGTGCAATTTTGTTTATAAAAATAACATATTTCTTCTCTTTCTATTTTTTTTCTTTTTATATTTAAAAAAAAATAAAATTTTCACATGTCCGTGTTATCGTACTTTTATCAAAACAACATTTATTTATTCGTATACTCGAACATATATTTTAACCAAGGAATATATAGGAAATGGAAAAAGGTTCAAATATAAAAAGACAGAAAATAATGAAACCATGTAATACGAAGTTCATTGTATTATCGAAACGTACATTTGGTAGAAAAAGTCAAGCGGGTACCAGCACAAGCATTATCACGAAAAAGAAGAACGAAGAGATGTATTCTGAAATGCTGCTTGAGGGCAATTCGCGAGAAATGAAAATATGTGTGTAGGTTGACCCTATACTCGATATTATTTAACGTTTCGACGATTTAACAAGATGACGAAAGAATTACAGTCGAGAGGCTTTTTCTATTGATTTGTCGATAACATTTAAATCATGACAAAATTGAAAGGCAATTAAATATAAGAAAAATGTGAAAAAATCGATGAGAAAGATGAAAAATTAATCTATTCGATAAAAATTCAAGCTAATTTGGAACGGTTTAACGATTTTCTTCTCGATAGAGTCAATAGTACCTACGCA
Organism: Polistes dominula; assembly: GCF_049000335.1. Taxonomy (NCBI): domain Eukaryota; kingdom Metazoa; phylum Arthropoda; class Insecta; order Hymenoptera; family Vespidae; genus Polistes; species Polistes dominula. Next base: position 8,328,234 of record NW_028301147.1, read on the forward strand.
CGATATAAATTTTTATTTTATTAGTATAGATATATCGAGTGCTGACAATAGCTTTAATTAATTGGCCATTAATTTTTGAAACTCGCCAAATTGAACCAACGAAAAGTGCGATCCAATCAGATATACCTATCAAGAAAAATGAAAGCTTTGAATAAGAGGATAAAATAAGAGGAGGAAGAGGGATATAATAAAATGAAATGAAACAAGAAATGTGAAACAAGAGAATTGGTTATAGTTATAACCGGACTAGAGCTCGTTAAAATTTTGATATCGCGTGTTAGGTTTTCCACTACGGTTTGTACGCTAATTTGATCAAATGCATTTCATATTTCAAAAACTCGATATTTCCTACATAGGTAGTACAATAATTTTTATAGAAAATCGTCGTGAAATCTTTTCAATAATAAATTCCGAATATTTATAAATACGCGAATGCTTCTAAATATATATAAGTTTGTACGAAATGATAAATATGAAATCACGAAAGGAATATTACCAAATAATATTTCATGTTACTGTGATAAAATTCTACCGTCCTTTTAAAAGTTCAACGAATTTAATGTTTTTAATGAGAAAGAAAAGCTCAATAAAAAGTGGAGAGGGAGGAAACGAAGAGAAGAAATATATGAGATCGATCTCGGTTAATTTTATTGGTCATGGCTGTCGAAAAACTTGATCGACTCGGTAATTAAAATCTCTCTACAAACTCTACTCCGTTTCAGTCCCAGGCAGCAACAGTCGATTCGACTATTTTGCCCTGCTATCACGTTTACTCTCTCCCCCATCTGTTTCTCTTTCTCTCATACTACTTTTCTACTACCACGAGTTCGACTGAACTCGTTGTACCATGTTACCTTGTTAACGCGTGAATGGAAAAAACCATTTGCACGTCGCATGGATCCCACTATGTGTGATTTTCGTGCTCGTGTCGGAAAACATAAAATGATCGTTCGTGAATCGAACATGGTCAATATACTGTACCGTTTGTTGACCCGATTTACGTGATATTTAAATTTATACAGTGCAAGGATTCTCGTACAATCGGCACCAATATCATCCCCTATGATTTTGAAAAAATATCTCTATAGGTTTTTCAATCATTCTTATGATATAAGCAAATATTTGTGATCGTTTAATATTTACAAACAAAAAAGAAAAAAATAAATGATAAAAAATTATTTATATGAGTACATCCATGATATTATCTCGATTAGTTAACGTAACAATATTGTTCCATGTATCATTAAATGTAATTAATTTGGAACACCCACATTCGATGAGAGAATATACAGCTATACGTGCAAGAGAGCATAGTAGATGACATCGTTTAAGCTTCGAAAAGGTATTATGCCCTAGGGTATGAGTAAATGCTTGTAAATGCGAACCTCTGTCGAATGAAGACTAATAAACGATACCTTTTCTCTCTCTAACTCTTTCTCTCTTTATCACTTCCTTTCTGGGCTTCCTTTTACACAATTGTATAATAACATTATTATAGTATTATTTTATTTAGTCGTTAAGCTTCCAGATTATGCGAAACAGCAGGAACTCTTTAAACTGCAATAGATCCCAATAGATATATATTTTTCATTCGACGTAGATGTCCTTAGAGATACTCACACGCACACATACTTACCTATTCTATACAAGAAGAAATTCAATAAATGATCGAGGATAAAAGAGATTCGAGAATAGCATCGAGTGTCTTCGAGTTCGTATTCGGTCCTTCGGTCTAGTCTCGTTTCTCAACATTCGTTGAATCCTAAAAATCTGAAAAATACGATGGACATTGGAGAAAATGCGAAGATGCGACCAATTTTACTGGACCAGTCAGTCGTCCTCATCCCTTACTACAGATACGTGTTTGTATCGGTTGCTTTTATCGAATCAAGAAATCTAGAACGCTGTATCTATTCCATTAAGAGAAGCTTTCTATTAGCCGATCGGGTAGGTTTGAGTATCGATGAGGAGACGTTGCAAGTAGAGAAGATTGCTATCCGTGTTTCTGAGGACGAATACAAGAAGATTCGATGAAGATTTCGAGATAGCAATGGAACGCACCATTGATTTTCCCTTTCTTAGTATTACCAATACTATTTCAATAGACTAACGAATATAAAATAACGAAGAGGAACATCTTATATTTTTTTTTTTACTATCTCTCTCTTTCTCTCTCTATTATTCTTTTATGTCTACTTCTTCTTCATCTTCATCTTCTTCTACTTCCTTTCAGTTTCTTCTGCCTTTTCTTTCTCCTTTTTTTATTACGACGACGATGACGACCACGATGACAAGAGGGTAGAATTTCAGCAACGCTTGTTAAACGAACGTACCATGGCGATTGACTAAAAACTGATTTGCATTTAAATTACGGGCCACCTATCTATGCAGTTTCTTCATTCGCGAGTGGGCGAGTGTAACAGAGAGAGAGAGAGAGAGAGAGTTGAATAAGGAGGTTTTAATTTATCTGTAGCCTCAATCCATTCTAAGATCCATTCCTTTTACTTTTGGGTATAATCTTATCATTTCTAGGAACCTAGGAATTTTCCCAATGTTCTTTCTCTTTCTCTATCTGTTCTTTCTCCAACTGCACTTTCTCTTTCTTCACGCCAACCGATTTTAATATTCATTATTTATTGTCCGTGACTTTGTTGACTCAAGGAAAAAATTTACTCAAAAAAATTCACTTAAATCAGGCCTTCCTGTAGTTACTGTTTATTTTAATAACAATGTTTTTCTTTTTCATTTGCATTAATATTCACTTTACCATTATATATACGCTAGCGTTTGTTTTTTTCTCTTATTTTTTTGTATTATTTTTAAAATAATTTAATATTTAATACAAAGTGATAAAAATTTGTAGAATAAATTTATTTTCCCACTCCCCCCGTTTCAATTTACGCTTTTACGAATTTAAATTTATATATCTTTTATGCTTTTATTATTTATTTAATACGTTAAATAATGATTTTAAATTAAATTTAAATAAAAATAAATATTTAGTGATAAATAAATTCTTATATCGAGAAGTTATAATATTATCTACAATTTAGCTTTAACAGCAATAGGTACGATAACGTTTGATCGAGGGGGAAAACAACGAATGGAAATGGACGTGTCGAAGCACGTGTAGCTGAAGGAAAATGAGCGAACCAACGAATGGGCCAATGGGTGAAACGCGTTGGTTCGCGTAGCCACGCTTGTTAATCAAGAGTACTTCCCGTTTGATTGGCACGAATCATGGATGCGCATTTCTACGTTAATGATCATACCGAAATAGAACGTCTATTTATATTGATGCACGTCAAGTAATTTCTCTATTTCACTCTTTAAGTTTTAATTTTTTTTACACATATATTTATATACTGACACACATATCTATCTATTTATCTATTTATCTATCTTTCAAAATTTTATTTATTTCTAATGATTTTTTTAAATTTTTCAACAATTCTAGATAAGGTAAACAAGGCAAGAAAGAACAAATGAAAAGTAGGAAGCTAAAACTATAGTAAAAGAATTACGCCAGGGAAACGTGCCAGCTATGAGGTCAACCGGATGTGAAAGACATGAAATTGTTGAAAATATGTTGGTATACAATAATATATGAATGTACGTTTTATAACGTATCGTGTATATATATATACACAAACACACACACCAACATATCATATCTTTATAGACAATAGGCAATATTTTAAAATATAATTTCCTTTTGAAATCGTTAAAACTCATAGAGTCAATGAAAATTACGATCAGTAATTAAAACGTTGATGTAAATGTTGTAAGAATGTATAAAAATAATAAATAAAAAAACATATATATGTAGGAGAGTTTTATGTGTAGCAGATGTAGACAAAAGAACTAGTATTCAGTCCTTTCTGTATATCTTATTTTATTGAAAAGGAAAACTCTATTCAGACTAAAAGAAAAGATCAGGTAGGCCATAAAACCATAAACGAACTTTAAGGATTATCAGGATATATTATTGCAATAAAAAACCATGTGTGCAGTGTCGGGACCCTTTGAAGAGTTTCTGATACCTGTGTAAACATATGCGATACCATAAAAAGGGTAATATTCCGATGTGCTAGATTAAGTTTCTGTATGCATAGTTCCCACTACCGAAAACCATAGGCTGTACCTGTCGGTGGACTATGGGGTGGATCCTTATGCTATTAGTCAATAAGATTCGCAAGCTCCTTCCCTCTCAAAAGGGGTGTAGGTGATTTTCTTCGAGAACATTTTTCTGTATAATCAATTAATGATGAAGTATGAATTTTAATCTATTAGACTTAAAAAAAAAAAAATAAAAAACTGCAATGCGGAGGATCTTCCTATTAAAATTAAGAGCTCATATTTGGTGAGAATAGTTTTAAGGTGTCTAACAACCCATTTTTCCGTAGCACTTGAAAAAAAAGGTCATTTTTTTGATTCACCCTAATATATATAAAGAAAAATAATCAGAATCAAATTGTTTTGATAATAGTTCGTTATCGACAGTATATAGAGTGGGAGTGGGAAAGAGAAAGAAAGACAACCGATAGATCGATCGATCCAGTCCATAATGTCCTATCTAATTAATTACGGTAACTTGATGGCGAGTAATTGATCGCATCAATTTGCCCGAAGAACACATCAAACTCGGCACTTACGCATTAGAGCCTATCGATTCGATGTAAGCTACATTGATTTCAGGCACGTTGCCAATAAACCTTCCGTTCTCCTAATTGCTCTATGATATAAACTTTTTCGATTAATTTGTGCTTTTTTTTATTAAAAATGAAATAAAGCAAACTTTGACTCTAATCATGCTGCTCATTGGTTTTATTTCTGTACGTAAAAACCTTATTTGGATTTTAATCAATTTAAACAATGGCATAAACGAGATAAACAATCGCAGACCAAAAAATAGAGAAAAGTTTGAATAAAGGGATAAAACGAAAAGAGAAAGAGAGAGAAATGAAACTAGAGAATAGCATTCAGCACGAGTAGAAGATTTGGTAACTTCCGAGCTTTCGAGTCTGGCGCCTCGTCCAATTCGGCTATTGAGGCAGCCGGTGAATTTCGTTAGCCAAATTGGACAAGGCGCCAAGCCGAAAAATGGCTACGTTTTCTAGCTCTGAAAACTGGCTCACATAATCTCTCTCATAATCTTTTATTTTTTATTTTCTTTTTTCTCTCTCGCTCTCTCTCTCACTCTCTCTTTCTCTCTCTACCTTTTTTTATATCGTAAACTTTAAATATCTCGTTTATTCATAAGGAAAATCGGGATTGTGATTTTTCTTACTGAAAAAGAAAAGAAAAATAATAAGATAAATGAAAATAAAAAAGAGAAATAATAAAATATAAATGAATATATAATAAAATATATTAAGTATGAATAAGTTTGAGAGAATATAATTTAATTTTAATAAATATAATAAAAAAGGTTTTGCCATATATACCCATGTCTTTGGTTAGACAAAGGATCTTATCATCCCATTTTTGATCATCTCCTATTGAGTAGAATTGTATGTTTCCTTGCACATATATATATTTACACACACACACACACACACACACACACACACACACACACACACACACACACACACACACACACACACACACGCGGATCGTCGTCGGAATAATGGATGTAGAAGCCCATGATATCCACATGTTATAGACTATGGGATGACAACAAAGAGAGGCTTTTCGGGTATAAAGGCTGTCCCGAAAGGTCCTCTAAAGTGCAGAACGTAAATCATTGTAATATGAGATAACTACGTGGGTGGGATCTTAAAGCTTTCGAAGAGCTTGCAATTAGAAAGTACGAACTTAGAAGGCTAGAAAAGCGAAGGAGTCTAAATGTAGAGTAAATTCGTGGATAAAATTAAATGGAAACTCGTATTTGGTTACTTAGAAATTTGTTACCTTTAGAAATGTAACAAATTGCGTTGACCCGTTAATTCGTAGGGTATGTTATACGAGACTATTAACATCGGTGTGTAAAATTGGGTTACACTTGTTACGATTATCTACATATTACGTACAAATCCGAGTCCAGCAAAGGGGCTTTGAAATCTAATGGTATATTCGATGCACGTACCAATTTAACGCAGTTAATTCTGACACTTAAGTTTCCAATAGGGAATTACTGTCCATGATGCACGAGTACCGATTGTCGTCTATCCTCTTGACATTCGATGTACGACAAGAACAGAAGCATCAAGATGAGATGAAATTATCATTAAACGAGAAGAAATTTAAATGTATTTGGGTCGTGAGATTGCGTATTCCATTTGTGTGTTTCTTATTCTAGTGGTTTATACATATTTACATACATACCTTAATAACTTTGTTTATAAACGGAACTGTTGTGGTTTACTTATCTTTTCTCTTTTCATTGGCTTACCTAAAACAATAGAAGAGAAAATATAAAGATATATTTATATAATACGGTAAATCTCGTGGTGGAATATCTTGATTAAAATCCTAGAATAATCAACGACGAAAATATATTCTTGAAAGAGACGAAAAGCTTTTAAAAATAGGCCGGCCAATTGAAAGTCCACCGTGCTCAAGCTTTTGCGAAAGTTTGATCGTTACTTCGTTTTCTCAAGGAAAAAGACGTTCCTAAGCGCGAGAAATGAATCCTTATGATTAATTCAGCGCATTACGCTTGGGCTATTAAACGAGTGGATTTAAATAACGAAATAGAGAGAGCTTGCCTCGAACGATTTTCGCGGTTTGGATCTCTCTTCGTTTAATAGTTTTTCCGGCGTAAAATAGGATTTTTAAATCGGCTTCGTTGAATACGATAACGATCCGTATAAATTGAAATGACTCGGTAGTGACTTTAATTAAAATACCAAGCTGTTATTAAATCTTCAATAATTTTCTAAATAAAGTTTGATAAAAAATTTATGAAGATTCTAAGACGAAGAAAATAGATATTCTTTGTTCTTCTCTTTTTAATACACTGATTTCTAACTTTCTTGTTACGAAGTTATATATGTGTATATATAAAATATCTCGTCTTATATAGAGATATTTTTAAATTAAATTTGGAATTAATTAACTTTTTTTGGACTGAATACAAAAGAATTTTAACAAATGTATCCAATACTTTATGAAACTACTGTAAATGATACTATATATAAATCGTGAAACACACACACACACACAATCATAAACGCAAATGAGCGATCTTAACCGTATGGAATTAACTTACATATAAATTAAAGCTTTTGCAAGTGGAGCACGAAGTCATAATCCTGCGAGATATACAAAAAACATTGAGAGCATTCAGCAAGAAAGTGATTCGCGCGCAATGGAAGGATCAAAAATAAAGAGGTTGAAGAGGAGGAAGAAGGAGAGTACAAGAAGACGTAACACATATGTTTCGAAGAGTTGAAAAGTGGAGCACGAGTATATTCAACCGGCTTTTCTAATATTATGCTCAGAAAGATGGAAAAGGAAGTAAAGGAGAAAGAGAAGGAAGGAGGAGGGGAGAGAAGGAGAAGGAGAGAAAATAAGAGAGAAAAAGTACGAGGAGTCAGCAAAACGAGAAACTAATACTCCCGTCAACTCGATTATCCGTTCCGTCAAAGTATTGCGAACATTTTTGAGATGTCTGAACGCAATTTCAAGGAAGCTCAAAGTTGGCGGGAATAATATTTGATAGGATGTAGGAGAAGATGGAGGAGGATAAGGCAGAGATGGAAGATCGTAAAGGGAGAGGAAGAAGACGAGGTGTTGCTGGTAAATTGTCAACCGACTAGAACAGTTCAGATATTCACACGCGATTATTTTGCAATGGGCAAGTTAAGAGTAGTACATACACTTATGTGAATTGCATGAACACATTTAAACATATTCACGTATATATTCTCCTTCTTTTTCTCTCTTTTTATGCTATCGCATCGAAACGAAGTAGAAATAAAGGTAAGGTTAGCGTTAAGCTCTGCTTTCTTCGTTCTCAGAAAACGTCCTTTAAACATCGGATCGATGCTCGAGGGTTTAAACGGAACGTGGGTCTTATCGGCGAATGACTTTCATTCCCGAAATGATCCGAGCTTGAGGCGATCTTGCCTTGAGTTTAAATTCGATAGTCGGAGAATGCACTAGCTTCAGTTGCCACTACTACCACCACCACATCACATCAGTAATGACGTCGTCGCCATTCTTGGTATTTTACAGACATTTTTTTTATATTTCTTTTCGGTCGGATCTTGATACTGAAAGAAGGAGTAGAGATCAACGAGTTAAGGCACGAAAAAGCTTGTCTTAATTAATGTACCTTCTTCTTCTTCTTCTTCTTCTTCTCCTTCTTCTTCTTCTTCTCCTTCTTCTTCTCCTTCTTCTTCTCCTTCTCCTTCTTCTTCTTCTTCTTCTTCTTCTCCTTCTTCTTCTCCTTCTTCTTCTTCTTCTTCTTCTTCTTCTTCTTCTTCTTCTACTATTACTACTACTACTTCTTAATAAATCATTATCTATGATTATATAATTAAATCTACACGTAACACAACAGGTGGCTAAACACACACGTGAATGCGTGTGTATATATATATATATATATAAATGTAAGGGGAACAATATAAGTGTAAAGGGAACTTTATTTAGGGTGAGAGGTGCGAGATGAACATATACCCAGTTTAATCCTACTAATAAGATTTATTTAAAACAGGTATTAGAAAAAGTACAATAATAGTTTCACAATCTTACGATTACAACTTAGATGAGCGACTGTATTCTTACAACTGATAACGACTTATAATACAACTGCGACTGTTACGTCTGATGACTAACTACGGCTACAACTGCGACTGCCGACTGCAACTGCTTTCTTATTTCTTTTCACGTATTTTATATCAGAAATAACCTACACCCCTTTGGAGAGGGAAGGAGATTATGAATCTTATTGACCAATAGCCTAAGGATCCACCCCATAGTCCACCGACGGGTACAGCCTATGGTTTTCGGTAGTGGGAACTATGCATACAGAAACTTAATCTAGCACATCGGAATATTACCCTTTTTATGGTATCGCATATGTTTACATAGGAATCCGAAATTCCTCAGAGGGTCCCGACACTGCACAAAGGGTTTTTATCGCACCAATATATCTCGATAATTCTTAGGTTTGTTTATGGTTTTATGGCCTTCCTAATCTTTTCTTGTAGTCTCTGAATAGAGTTTTCCTTTCCAGAAAATAAAATATAAAGAAAAGAACTGAATACTAGTTCTTTGTCTACATCTGCGACACTTAAAACTCTTCTACATAAATGTATATACTCTTGTTACGTAAGTATATAATGCATGTTTGTTCGAATATGTAATTGATTCATATTGATTCATATACATTCTTGTTCATTGAACAAAAAACGGGAGGAGAAAGGAGCATAAACAAGATCAAGTCACTTTCCAAGGATTAAAATCTGCCTCTCTCTCCCATTACATACACTAGCATACATACTTATATACACATCTACATTTATTCACTATGTGAAAAGAGAAATTATAATCTTATTAAAGGGTATAGCCGGATAAGTATGGGAAATCTGCTCCCGTGGCTTTTTTGGCTCGCATTTGGGGGATCGATTTGGTGTCGAATAAAAATAATTCACCCCAACGGTTCACTCAAACGGTCCTCGAGATTTTCAAAAAAACCTGTTTTTTCGATTTTAATTTTTTTTTTTATAGTAAAATTGAAAACTAATCAATGATGATTTTTTTCTAGTTCTTAGGAGTCTAAGACATGAAAAAAAATATTATCATAATATTTTAAAGAAAAGCCGATTTTTGGCGGACGAAAGAAAATTAAATTTTTTTGTTTTTAGCTTTTTTGAAATATGTCACTCACTAAAATTTGTCAGAAAATGTCTCTTATACTCCTCTACACTCAGGAATTTTCTTGAATTTTTTGAAGTGGTGGAACAATATGAAAAAAATTAAAAACTCATTTTTTCCTAAAATCTCAAGTTTTAACTAACTTATATTTTTTTTTGAATTTGGAACAAGACTTGATTCTGATCTTGATCTTACAGAAAAAATAATTGCTGCTATGAATTCAAAAAAAAAAAGATCAAGGGAATACTTTAGCCTTGGAGATAGAAACTAATTGTTGGGCCAGAAGAAAAGTTCCCTTTGCAATAATAACTTCAGAGCAATTAACTGACTTTCCAGAATTATCAGAGCAAGAACTCAAAATTCTTTTCACTGAATCATTTCAAATGTCTCAAGCTATATCGTATTTAGCTGAGATGATGGATGAAAACGGAATAATCACATTCCATTATTTAAAAATTACACCTAATATTATAGAGTTCGAAGTCAGATCTCGACATAATAATTCGAAGACATATCGTTGTTTTATTGAATATCAGCCAGATAAGAACGATATTTCCGGAATAACTCGATATTGTTGTGATTGTGCGAATGGTAGACGCACCCCACATAACATAAAAACTTTATATAAACTTTCTAAAATATTTCTTGAAAAGCTTTAAACCTTTCAAAAAGGTTTCTAAAAAATCTTTTTATATGGTGAAAATGTCCGCAAATGTCATGTAAGAGACTTGCAAAAGATTACTCTATCAATAAAATATTTTAGAAATGTTTTTAAAATATTCTTGTAAAATCTTTTATGAATCTTTTTCAAAATATTTTAGAATGATGCCTGCAAGGTTTCTAAAAGATTTTTTGGAAATACTTAACGAAACTTTCGCTGAAAGATTTCAAAACTTATCGTGTTATGTGGGACTGTTGGATGTTGCTCTCACATTGCTGCTATCATATATTATTTATCTTACGCTCGATATTTGGCGAAAATTGTAAGACCTGCTGAGATCCTGAGTAGCCTGTTCATCGATGAAAAAATTAGTGTCGTAGTGAATTAAGACAGTGATGAAGACTAATATAGTTACATCTTTTATTATAATTTTTATTTTTTTTTGCATAAGATTTAGAATAATATCTAATTGTATAAAAAATATATAAGTACCATCTTTAAGTGTATTTTCAATAATCAATAACCCTTCTAATTACGTTAGACGGAATATATCTTAATTGTTTTATAATAATCTTTATGATTATTTCTGGCAAAGTGTATTTTGAGTAAAAAAATATTTTTTCACATTTTTATTTAACTGAAAAAAAAATTATAAGTTAGTAAAAACTTGAGATTTTAGGAAAAAATGAGTTTTTAATTTTTTTCATATTGTTCCACCACTTCAAAAAATTCAAGAAAATTCCTGAGTGTAGAGGAGTATAAGAGACATTTTCTGACAAATTTTAGTGAGTGACATATTTCAAAAAAGCTAAAAACAAAAAAATTTAATTTTCTTTCGTCTGCCAAAAATCGGCTTTTCGTTAAAATATTATGGTAATATTATTTTTTCATGTCTTAGACTCCTAAGAACTAGAAAAAAATCATCATTGATTAGTTTTCAATTTTACTATAAAAAAAAATAAAATCGAAAAAACAGGTTTTTTTGAAAATCTCGAGAACCGTTTGAGTAAAAGAGCTAAAATTTGGGGTGAATTATTTTTATTCGACACCAAATCGATCCCCCAAGTGCGAGCCAAAAAAGCCACGAGGGCAGATCTCCCATACTTATCCGGCTATACCCTTTTCCTCGATCGGACACAAAAAAGTCCTCGAAGCGTCAGTAAACCGAAAGAAACGATTTTTGTATCCCATTGAAGCATTTTGTGATATAATTGACCGATTGTTTGATCTAACATTCTAGATGAAAATAAAAAAATTCAAGTCGAACACGATATTTCCGTCTAATTGTAAAAATTGTCGTATTGTACACAATATATATATAATATGTGTCTACATATATGTATACATGTATTTTCTATCGAGAACATCGAAGCTTACGTCTCTCTCTCTCTATCTCTAGTCTTATCTTCCTTTTTCTTTTATTTACGATAGACTTTGCTTACAAGCGTAAACGACTGAAGGTCTCAGTGATCCTCGGAGTCCTTCAAATGCATGTAGTCTGCATATACTTCTTTCTACGATCTGCTTGATCCTAACATTCACTCCACTTGTACGTGAAGTATCCACCTACGTTTCTTCTCTTTTTAAACATTTTCTTTTGTTTCAATTCTCGTTTCTTCACATGTAACCCGTATGTAACCGGACCTCGACTTCTCATCGACGGAAAAGAGACAAGAGACTTGAAATCGAAGTGTATATCTGTCTTTATATCAGTAGGTATATTACATATTTAAAAAGACGCTGAGGAAAGATGCAGGACGGAAAGAATGGAATTGAACGTTGTCGTTCGACTACATTATTCAACTGAGCGGCCTGGGACGAGTAGGTAACATTTATTATTCCACATCTCTTTCTCTCTCTCTCCCTCTCTCTTTCTCTCTCCTTCTCTGTTTCCCATTTTTTTGCTGTCTTTCTCAGAGTTATCTTCTTCTATTCTAGTAGCATAAAAACCCTCCTCCTCCTTTCTCCCTCCTTCGTCTCTCACTAAGTCGACGGAGATGCACAGAATTTTAACACACCCCAATCTCTTTTCTCTTTTCTTTTCCTCAATTTCTCTTCCTACACCTCTCTAAACCTTCTCCCTTCCTTCTTTTTTTCTTCTTCTACTACCGAGAGCTACAGTTTAACTTTAGCGGCAAGGCGAATATCTAACTAGCACAATCCGGGCTGTTGCATAAGAATACCAACCAATTAGCGTTACCTCGATGAATCCTTTTTTCCCTTTCTGTTATCCTTAAAATTTAATTGGTATAAGGACGAAAGAAAGAAAGAAAGAGAGAGCGAGAGAGAGAAAGAAAGAAAGAGAAAGAAACATACAAAAAAACGAGAGAAACATAATGATTTAGAAAGACAAACGTTCAGATTATTTATACAGCTGGTCGTTAAAATTACATACTTATCAAACATTTTGCAAATTGTTCGGTTACAAGCTCGTTATATATCATATACTATATATATGTAGAAAAAGTTGGTATTTAATATCGTATGGAAATAGTGGAAATTACGTTTAGAGTGCAAGAAAAAAATTACCCAGCAGTCAAAATTATTCATGAAATATAAAAGTGAGAGAGAGAGAAAAAGAGAGGGAGAGGGATAAACGTCATATTTGCAATATTCCGGAATTATCGTCGACGTACGACGTAATGCGCGTTACGCGCCTGTACGCTTTTACCATTTAACCGCAAGCATAGTTATTGCCGCGGTTAATCGTGGTAAAGTACAGCGTGATTGTTCTCACCGAACGAACGAAGAGTGGAACCGAGATAGCAAGCGTAATCGGATGTTGTTGGTTCGCCGTTGAATGATTTTGTACCGCTATGAAATATTTTATTAGTTCTGGTTACAAAAAAAAGAAAAAAAAAGGAAAAAAAATAAGGTAATAATAAAAATATAGTTATGATAGTAACGATTATAAATTTTGTGGTTGTTTCGTGTAAAAACATGTATTTAAATATAGACTAGAAATGTAAATTAAAAAAAAAACAAAACAGCAAAAAAAATTATAAGTCCTTAATGGACTGGAATAATGATCACGCACGGATGTCGTTTGCTTGGTTTAGTCATTTTTTTTTATCGTACTGTAAAATATTTCATTAGCAAAGGAATGAAATAATGATAAAATTGGGACAATCTTGCGAAAAGGGATTTGAATGGAAATAAGGTCTCTTTTAAAACCTCGTAGATCTTTTTTTCAAGAAAGAAAGAAAGAAAGAAAAAGAAATAGAGGAATAAAGGGAGACGGGGCATTTTTACCATTTAACAGGCTTCGCTTCTCTCATAATCACGCGGACGTGCATAATAAACGGGCTAACCCAAGGCTTTGCGTTCTCATATGGCCGCACTATACAGGATGAAGTGGGATTCATTGGAAAAGGAAGAATATGAAAATTCAAAAGAAAGAAAAAGAGAGAAAAAGAGAAAAAGAATAAATGGAGAAATAGTATGAAACAGAAAAACAGAAAGAAAGAGAGAAAGAAAGAGGGAAAGAGATAAAAGAACAAGAGGGAATGAAACTGACCGAGCAAGTCGAATATAAAAATATATTGCTAAGAAAGAGACAAGGAATCTTCTCTCTCCTTTGATTATGCTCTTTCTTTTTCTTATTAATATCAGGTATTTCCGATTTTCAGACGATTCGACACTGTTGAAGAAGAAATAAAAAAAAAGGAATTGTAGATTTTACGATGAAGATCTAAAAAGAGAAACGATGGAAAGAAAAAAAACAGAAAAGGATGAGAGAAAGAGAAAGAGAAAAAGAGAAAGAGAAAAAGAGAAAGAGTCAGTCCAGATATTCGAGTTAATCATACTCTTTTATTAGAGTAATTTGAGGATCTAATTATTATATGGAAATTTCCTTATTCCCGCGGTGGCTCTTGGTACAATTTTTCCTTTACAAGTTCCGAACTACCCTAGGGGCAATCCACTCCGCCACTGTGATGGCCCAAAAGAGAGAAAGAAAGGAAGAGTGTGAGAGAAAGAGAGAAAGACAAAAGCAAAGAAATACCTACCAACGTCGACCGTATCTACTCCCTTCACGTAAAATGCTTTAAAAGTTCACTGCCGTCAGAACTTTTGTCTTTCGTCCTCAAAATTAACTCTGAACGTTACTTGGTTCCCCACGATCGTCTACCCTTCCCAAGATTTCGCCTTCCACCACAGCCCTGCAATAGGTATCGTCTCCTTTCGACCATCCTACGCGAGTTAATGTCAGAGGCATTTAACACGATGGTCATTTGACTCTTTATTTCGATAAGGTAAGCCAAAAACTCGACGTAATTATATTTTCCTCAAGCTTTTTTTTTCTTTTTCTATTTCTTTATCTCTTTTTTTAAAAAGGTATCTTAGGTTCTATTCTGTTCTAAGTCACAAGACGAAACTTAAATTCTTTTCGAAGTGAAAACTTCCTTAGAATGGGGGTGATTTGAAAAAATGAAACACAGTGATGCGTTACGCGGCGATGTAGTGCGGCGTGGAAACGGCCACGATACTAAGTGAGAAGATAAAAAGAGACAAACGTATAGGATTGGGTCGGCGAGAGAATGAGACAGAATATAGCTATACAGTTTTTCCTATTCTTGATGTCTGATTTGTAGTCCCCATTCCTAGCTACTAAGCTTTGTATACGTGTGTGTTTGTGTGCAACTGCATGCTACGAAACGTGGACTTATATCATCTGGATACTAAACCTGTATGTATGGAGGAGCAAATAAGGGTAGAAGAATAAACAGAGATAAGTGTGTAGGCAACAAAAGAATAAGGTACAAACGAACCGACGGTCGAAATAAAGAAAGAAGGTGCGTGGTCTGTTATTTTTTTTACCAAACGTGTCCTTTCTTTTCTATTTAAAAATGTTTATATTTTATTGAAAAATTATTATTAAATTATTTATTATATTAATAATTATTAATTATTAATATAATAAATAACAATTATGATATATATAGAATATAATAATTGTATTGTCTGCAATATTTTACAAAAAAATGAAATGATTATCAGATACATCAGAGAAAAAAATTAAACAACATTGTAGAATATTTTTCTTATAAATATCCAAAGGTTTGTTTTTTAATTATAATGTTTTCGTACTTAGGAAATTTACACTAATTTTTCAATAAAATAGAAAAGTTTTTAAATAGAAGAAACTGGACACGTTACAAAAACAAATAAACCTTATTTACTTTATATTTCCAATAAGAATAAAATAATATAACTTATTTTACAAATATAGAAAAAAAAATATAGAA
Source organism: Polistes dominula (assembly GCF_049000335.1). Lineage (NCBI taxonomy): Eukaryota > Metazoa > Arthropoda > Insecta > Hymenoptera > Vespidae > Polistes > Polistes dominula. Next base: position 8,343,972 of record NW_028301147.1, read on the forward strand.
AATAAATTTTTAAAAAAATTTTTAATATTATAAAATAAAACAACGAAAATAGAAATAGATTTTAAAATCGTTCTAATTCAAAACCCGATGAAACGAAAAAGATCCTACCACAATTGTTTCCTTCTTTAACAGCATCTACAGTTATTAGTTGCAACACAAAAATAAATACTTGTGTATGCTAACCCATGATAAAGATATCTCACATTAACAGAAAGTGTGAAAAGTGTAACAGAAAAAAAAATTCATCTACCTGAGTTTCAAAAAAATATATATTATATTTACTTGGATTACGACGGCGTATCTTTCTGTCGACAAATATTCTACAATTTTCGTCTCTATCTATGGCTATCGCATTCAGCATTTCATCTTGATGGATAGAATTTTGAAAATATTAGTTTTTGTAAGCTACCTACACCCCAAGGTCGGTTCTTTATCATGAGAAAAGAATTATAAAAAACAGGGAAGGTCTGTTGAAATTCGATCTACATTTATTATCTTTATTATCGATGCGATAATATTCATGCCTATAGTTTTTTTTTACAACGTGTCATATCTTTTCTATTTAAAAATGTTTCTATTTTATTGAAAAATTAGTATTAAATTCTTTATTTCGCAAATATTATAATAAATAATTATGAAGTACATAGAATATATAATAATTGTACTGTCTGAAATATTAAAAAAAAAAAGGATTACCAGATACGTCAGAGAAAAAGAATTAGAGAATACTGTGGAATAAATGAGGAGCAGCTGACAAATTCCATTCAAAAGCAAGTAAATTACTGTTATATTTTTATTTTGCTTCTTCATAAAATATATTTGATGCATCAAGACAAAATATGTCTATTAAATTTGATTTTTATATGAAAAATATCCAAAGAGATGTACTGACCCATGCATATATGAAAATTATATTATAAATTATGATATTTGCGTATTTAGGAAACTTATACTAATTTTTCAATAAAATAAAAACATTTTTAAGATGTTGAACGCCCAATGTGAATCGGTGGAGCTTACTACGGGGCCTAGATTTGAGACGTAGTGTACACAGTTCGATAAGCTGAGAGAGCGATAGGATTCAATGCATTTTTTAGATTTTTCGTTGTTCAGATCTTTATTTAGACGAGAGTATTTAGAAAGATAAGTTTGTTGTCCAAAAAATAAGGACGAGATATGTTATAAATAATAAGGGTTTCGAAGTGTGGTAGGCTACAGAGTTGAAAAAACATTTCTATAGAATATCTTTATTAGATCTTTCATTGCATTTTGCCAGAACCTTTGTTCAGTCCAGCAGTATTTTCCATATGTTTTTTTTAACGTCTTTATTTCGTCTATCCTAAAATGTTTGTTAGAAGCGCAAGAAAGTAAATTAAAACGTAAAATTGAAAAGCGTACTAACAAAAAAAATTTTATACCTGAGTTTGAAAGAAAGGATTATTTATATTTACCTTATTTCTGACGAATTATATTTCCTTTGATAAACATCCTACCATATTGGTGTCTATTTATAACTATCGCATTCAGCATTCCATTTTTATTGCTTGAATTTGGAAAAATGCACTTTTTATCAGCTATTCCACCCAGAGACCATATCGGTGACCTTCATTATATATGGTAATAATATTATAATAAATAAATCCTACAATTATCTTACTCTTAAAACTGTCGATTCGTCTCATTATCTCGAAAGTTAGATTTTTGAAGGTTTCACTTCTATCACGTGTGATCTGCACACATGATTTTTTTTTTCAAGTGCCACAGAAAAATGGGTTGCTAGACACTTTAAAAGAATTCTAACCAAATATGAGCTCTTAATTTTAATAGAAAAATCCTCCGCATCGCAGTTTTTTATTTTTGTTTTCAGTCCAATAGATTAAAATTCATACCTCATTATTTATTGATTGCACAGAAAAATGTTCTATACGAATTTTGTAGGAAATTTAATGCTTTACAAAAGAGGTATATTATATTTTTTCCGTAAATCTCACCATTTAAATGATATTGAAGATTTAAATTTGATGATTTTTAGACAAATTTCATTTTTGTTTATGAATCTTATAACTCGACAATAAATGACTATTATAAAATGTGCAATACAAATTTTTATAGGAAATTAACTGTTCCATAAAAATGGTGTCCTATGTTTTGGCGATTAAATTAAGCGTTCAAAAGATATTCAGAGACAAAAATCAGTACACATGAAAGTTTAATGATGAAAAAATTATTTTTTTGACCCACCCTAATATATATATATATATAACTTATTTTATTATTTCGTTGTAACGGTTAGCGTAATTTTTAGAATCTTCTTTACCCCGTCTGTTTCAAAAAATAACTGTGAGGTTTCAAAGCTGGTATTCTTCTATTTCGTAAGAACTGCCAATATAGAATAAAAGGGAGAAATAATCGTGTAAAACGTTTCGAGATTCAATCGAAAAACGAAGAATTTGGGATAGAAAAGAAAAACCGAATCAAGTTTTTGGTTAGAGAGTATATTATATATATATATATATATATATTATGAGCCACTTCGAGAAGCGAAGAAGCCATTCTACTTTTTTCGTAAGAAACTAATTTGATAATGGAAAAGGTTGGTAGATCTCGAATCCCTCAAAGTACTTTCACTCGAAATAAGAAGCCCCTTTACTACTCGCTAAGAAATTATATCTTTCTAGAAAGTGAGAGAAAGAGAAACAGAAAAAGAAAGAGAACAGAGCGAGAAAGAAAGAGATATTCGATGCTTTTTTCAGATTCGCCTGAATTTCATTTATCAACCGGTGGTCCATTTCGACGTTTTTTCCGTTCACTCATACACGTTACATACATACATACACACACATGCGCGCGCGCACGAACATACATATAAATCTATGTAATATCCTTCAAAGAGAAAGAAAGAGAAAGAGAGTCGCTATATATCTAGGTATAAGTTTAAAAACCGTTACATTTACTCTGTATCTAGATAATTCGATTTTCACATCCGCATGCATATGAATTTTGGAATAGCGTATTACGATAAATCTTCGATCTCATTCGAAGATAGATGTAGGTATCTATCAATATATTTCAATACATTAAAAGATAAAATCGTTGTATAAATCATAAACGTACGAAGTATTACTTATAAATTAGCAATTTTAATCGATCTGTCACTACCTGTACAGGTTATTCACATTCTGAACTTTATCACTAATGAATGAAAAAAAAGGGATAAAAGTATTTCAATATATTCTGATTCTTCAAATCGGATCGTTCGTACTCGTCAAATAATGTTTTCACAATTGTTCGAATTCGTGTGTATTTCGATAAAAAATAATAAAATAAGAAAAGAAAAGAAAACCAAGATAGAAAAATTAGAAGTGAAACCATATAAAAACTAAGTTTCGAGAAAATCAGACAAATGAACAGTTTCAAGAGTAAGATAATTGTAGGATTTATTTATTATAATATTATTACCATATACAATAAAGGTCACCAGGTGGAACAGCTGATAAAAAGTACACTTTTCCAAATTCAAGCATTAAAAATGGAGTGCTGAATGCGATAGTCATAGATAGACACCAAAGTCGTAGGATGTTTATCGAGGGAAATATAATTTGACCTAAAATAAGTAAATATAGAATATCCTTTTTGTGAAACTCAGGTATAAAATTTTATTAGTTCCGATAATTTTCAAATTCTCACTTTCATCTCAATTTTTGCGCTGTCTAACAAACATTTTAGGAATGAAAAAATAAAAACGTTACGAAAAACATATGGAAAATACTGCTAGATTGAACGAAGGTTCTGGTATAAATGCAATAAGAGATCTAATAGAGATTTTTTCTAGGAATGCTTTTTCAACTGCATAGCCTGCCACACTTTGAGATCCTTATTATTTGTAACATATCTCGTCTTTATTCTTTGAACAACAAATTTATCTTTCTAAATACTCTCGTCTAAATAAAGACCTGAACAACGAAAAATCTAAAAAATTCATTGAATCGTATCGCTCTGTCAGCTTATCGAACTGTGTACACTACAAGTCTCAAATTTCAGCCCCATGGTAAGCTCCACCGATTCACGCTCGGCGTTCGACATCTTAAAAATGTTTTTATTTTATTGCAACATTAGTATAAGTTTCTTAAATACGCAAATATTACAATTAATTATATAATTTTCTTATATGCATGGGTCAGTACATGTCTTTGGATATTTTTTATAAAAACATATAAAAATCAAATTTAATAGACATATATTGTCTTTATAAATCAAATATATTTTATAAAGAAGCAAAATATAAAAATGTGACAGTAATTTACTTGCTTTTGAATGGAATTTGTTAGCTGCTCTTCATTTATTCCACAGTATTCTCTAATTCTTTTTCTCTGACGTATCTGGTAATCCTTTTTTTTTTTGAATATTTCAGACAATACAATTATTATATATTCTATGTACTTCATAATAATTTATTATAATATTTGCGAAATAAAGATTTTAATACTAATTTTTCAATAAAATAATAGTATATTCACCTCACCTTCGGCTCGGGTGACAATATTCCGCGGGTCAGAATGCCATACTTTCCTCCCGTGGTAAGTATACATTATTTTCTCACACCGGTATCGAAAATTCAGTTGTAATTAAATAATAATATACTATTAATATTTTGCTGTTAGGTTAAAAGGAATTATAGTTCACATGTTTTTCTTCCCTGGCGGAAAGCGTCAACTTTTCTCCCGCTGTAGCTGTACAAAACGAAGTTGCCGCTTTCCGCCTCCCTTTCCTCCCGCTGTGCAAAACGAATTTGCCGCTTTTTTACTACCCTAGGTATGTAATATACTTTTTTATTTGTTATCAATTAATAAATTTTGCGAAGATTATGTAAATTTAAAAACAAGCAAGGGGTCCAGGGGTGAAACCCCTGGTAGGGGCCTGAGGGCAAAGCCCCCATCAAAAAAATTAGGGGGGTCGGGGGTGGAGCCCCCCACTAAAAAAAACAAATATGAAAATAAAATAAAATACAAAAAAAACTTAAAAAAAAATTTTTAATATAAAAATAAATAAAATATAAAATTTATGAGGCAGGTGATATTTTTTTAAATTATTTGATATCACGATTTAATTTGTTAATTTAGAAAAAAAAACATATCGGTGGTTCCCTATTTTAATGATATTGTTTTTTAATATTTCCTCCCTGCAAAATTTTTAAAGAAAATATTACGCATGCTTCAACTTTTATGAACATGCGCCAAGCTTTTTTGAGTATGGCGTAACCTTAGCAACGACTTATTTAGTTTATTAATTACATTTATCAATCTCATATAATAATAAATTAAATTAAATTAAACAATTACCATAAAATTAATAAAAAATAAAATTATATTCTAATTAAAATATAAATTATTATTTAAGTTTAAAAAATATTTTTGTTAATAAAATTTAATTAATTAAATAGGGAGTTTATAAATTATTATTATTATTATTAATTGAAGCATGCGCAACTTATTAAAAATATTCCTAAGGTTAAGAAACTAGTTCGCATGCGCTAAAAAATTTAAGCATGCTCACTAATTTGTTACAACATTCAAGCGGGAGGGAATGTCACACTTTCGCCCCTGAAAACAGGTTCAAGCGGGCGGGAATGTGGCACTTTCGCCTCTGAAAACAGGGTGCAAAAACGAACTTTCGATTCATGTGTGAGAAAAAAACATTTTTAAATAGAAATAGAATAGAAAAATAAAAAATAAATGACACGTATATATATACCTTCCAGACTCACACAACTTAAACACTTATATAACTTACAAAGACAGACTTAACACCTTTTTTCTTTATTTCGACCGTCGGTTCGTTTGGACCTTATACTTTTGTTGCATACCTACGTGCTTATCTCTGTTTTTTCTTCTACCCTTCTATCGCTCCTACCTACAAACAGGTATAGTATCGAAATTATTCTATATGTGTCCACGCTTCGTAGTATGCAGTCGTACACAAACACACACATATACAACCAGAAGCGATAACTACGAAGCAGAGCATAAAGAGGAGACCGAGAATAGGAAAAACTATATAGCTATATTCTGCCTCATTCTTTCGCAGGCTCAATCCTATATGTTTGTCTCTATTTCTCTTCTTACTAAATATCGTGGCCGTTGCATAGCCGCCCGCCGCTCCGTTGTCTTGCCGCCTACCGCTCCGTTACTTGACGTTACCTTGTTTCATTTTTTTCATATCACTCCCTATTCTAAAGAAGTTTTCACTTCAAAAACTAAAAGAAAGAATTAATAAAACACGTTTAAAAGAATAAACGAATAGGTGCGATCTTAGGTAGGCTTAGGATGAAACCCGCGAGAACCGATCGCGTGTGGGCGTGATCCGTGGTATAGACGTGGCAAGAAGGGCTGGAGAAACATTGTGGAGATGGTTGAGAGATAGAGAGGTTGAGGTGACTGGTCCATCGGGGCACTGCTAGGTATCCACCGGAGGATGAGATTTGCAGCAGCGTGCAGCGGTTCAGTTGACGTGATGCGTTGCATTATTCATTTCTACCCTGGTAACGTGGAACCACCAGCCGTATTCCTACTCACCCTACCATCACCAACATATCAACGTACCACCCTTAACGCGTTCTACGTTCCAGCTACAACCTGGCCAACTCTGACAGAGGCTTTCGAGTATACCAACGTTACCAATACCGTCAAGTCAAGCGTATCCAAACTTTAACAGATCACGTGTCATATTTAACATTAGCTTTCCCACTTACATTCGACAAATTTTAACAATAATTTCTACAATTCGATTTTATTTATTTATTTTTATCGTTAAAAATTATGTATTATGTTATATAATATTATACTCTCGAATAATTTTCTATATTTAAATTATTTAAATACACGGCTCACATTGTAGAATTTTTTATGTTTATTTGGCACAGACAGAAAAGAAACGTGACATATTTGTACGATATTATTCATGGTTTTATACAATGCTTGTCATGCTGGATCATCGAGGGAAATTTGTTTACTCTTTTTACGTACAACAAGATTGACACCTTGTCAAAGAAATCAATATCATGATAATAGGTACAATCGTTTTCAATTTCCTTTATCGAGCAAACGTTTTGATATCAATCATATCGTTCACAATTTGACCAGAGCATATTCCATATGAAATGAAACTTTTCCATGTTATGTACATATACTCGACTAGGAAATTGTCGTGGTAGAAAAGCAGTGTCGTAAAGTTTGTACGACTTCGCGGACCGTCATTGTGATAAGGAAGATTTAAGGGTAGCTTTAGACGGGGCGATCTCGATGATGTATGCGCGCCAGCGTGATAACATTAATTTCAGAATTTACAAGACACATCGCTGGCCGAAGTTGCCGGAAGTGTTGCATTATATCTCCAACGCACAAAGCCGTCCAAGATGCGTTCGTAACTTGGCCCTTTCGTGATTTTATCTATTAAATTGTTGCAAATAACGTTTTCTCCATCAAAATTTCGTTACCAATCATTTTACATAATCACAATGGCAATTTTAAATATTTATTATCGAACAATTAACAAAAACGTACTCTCTACTGATGTTTTTACATAATTCTAATTTTTAAATTTAATAATGAATATTTGTTTAATGCATTTCTTTACGCGTTATTCAGATTTATTCAAAGAATATTCGACGTAAGAAAAATGTAACTAGCGTAAATCCATCTCGAATCTATGGTGATTCATGGAAAATGGAGGAAGGGAGATGATTAAACGGACGTCCCTTTAATTACGCCGTCCCAGACATTGCATGAGCTGTGGTCGTAATATAAGGCCTTAATGTAGACTAATCGCTCTTCTACTGAAATCAAGGCGATAATTACGAAAATGGTGTAAAAATGTTTCCGACGCTTTCGTGACGTAACGCATCCCTTTTTTTAATTTCGTTCTTTCTCTCTCTCTCTGTCTATCTGTCTGTCTTTCGTTCTATCTCTTTTGTTTTTTTAAAGTTCGCTAGCCATTCCTATTGGACGTTTAATTATAATGTCTTTGACCATTCATATTCATTCAAGATTCATCCTAAGTATATCGATTTTCGAGATATTTCGATAATTAACCTGATCTTACTTTTATTTTTATTCACTTTTCTCGAAATAAATAGCATCGTTACAATGAAAATTTATCGTTTACCGTATAATCTACCAAGGTTTTCTACTTACACGGAACTTCCTGAATAAAACGAAGAAACGTCCAAGAAGTTAAACGGTCACATGCTAATTTTTCATAAGCCTTACCTCATGGTCTCCCGTGCGAGATAAGGGATGACGAATATCTAACACAGAAATATTTTTTACGCCTGAGAAAATGCATGTTTCTGCATATCCGAAACGAGATAGAGGCATGTAAAAAAAAAATGTAGATATATTTTAACAAGTACAAGCAAATTATCCATGATCTTATACGTTGTAAAGGAGAAGGAAATAATAGTGGTAAAAGTAAAATTTAACACGCAATAAGTTTTCACGCTAATCATTATCGATCCGACATTGAAATAACTAAATGCTTGTCTTTTTTGTTTTTTGGTTGTTTCATTTTAATTCATTTAACAACAAATATAACGTTTAAAACAAATTTGTCGAAACGAAAAAATATATTTTATTCATAAGCCGTTCTATATTTTTAAAGTTAAATTTAAGCCATCGTAGAAACACAGATGGGTATAGGAATATATGTGCGTGTGTATACGTCCATACTCGTAGTCCAAACAAATCTTTTCGCTGTCGATTCAATTTTCCGTATATTTATCCCGAATAGTTTGCAGTTGTCCGAAAAAGCGGACAACGTCACTTATCGAATCAGTACAGATATTCACAATCCCAAATCTAAAGCTACAATCGTACGTACGTACGTACGTACATATTTCCGATATTGCCGAATTCGAAGCATTCTATTCCCTGACCCCTTTATCGGGTGACTATGAAATTGCTTTCGTGTCTTACAATTAGAAACTCGACAAGACAAAACATATTTACTATTTTACATATCTATAAGCGTATACAGAATGAGCCAGGTAAAACTATCTATAACAATTTCTACTATTTTAGCTATAAAAAGCAAAATTTTAAATAAAAGTTTATCATCAAGGAGTAAGTTATGTTATGGAAAATTCCCATATGTGAGATTCGATTTAATTGGAAAAATTAAATTAAATTAATTAAAAATTTAATTAATTAAATTAATTAAATGGAATTATACATTTTTGAATCTCTACAATTATAGTCCTTAAAACAATTTTAACAATTATTTACGTTTAAGATTATTGATAGAAAAAATTGTTCATCGATTCGATCGAATTTTTTATCTGTGCACTTTGTATGAATATATACATTTGAATTACGGTTTGAAAAAAAAATTGCTGTTAGCAGAGAAGGGTTAGTTAGGTACTTGGGGAAGAGGAATGCATGTATATAGTATAGTTAGTAATATATATATCGGGAGAAGCAAAATTTCTCTTTGAAAGACTAACCCATCTCACACATCGTGGCTTACAGTCGAAATTACTACGGTCTAATTCACCTTCTCTCTCTCTCTCCTCCTTTTCATTCTATCTCGTAGGCGTCTAGTTTGGTAATTTTCCACCACTGAGAATTTGTTTAAGCAGGAACTTCCTAATTCGAATCTCTTCCCAAATTTCAACAAGTCCATCTTGAAATTTAATATTCTTCCTGTAATATAATCGTCACTGTATCTAATATTATTATTTTATATTTATCATTTTTTCAATTTTTCAAATAGTTATGATAGAATAAATTTATAATGTTTAAAGAAAAAAAGGAAAGAAAAGATAGAAAAACTTGTTTGAACTAAAAACCGAAAAGTTGTAAGAAATTTGATCACTAATGTAAGAATAAGATCGGAGTTCTATGAATCGAGAAAGTTCTAACATTAAATACGACGGCGACGACGACTGATTGGTGGTGAATATAATTTTAATAATAATGCGTTGGATAGACTTGGTCAGAGAAAACTTGGAAAATACTCAGCATCAGAGATAATCACGGTTCGTTATCCAGTTCACCATAAGTTCTCGGACTGTAGCGAATAAAAATTAATTTATGAAAGAGCAACTTACTTCGTATACCCGACTACTAAGTAGAAACGAAATCTAATGATAAAGTTTGAGCAACTTGTGCTGCCTATATCTTCTATCTACAACCTTCTTTCTTTATTTTCCATAATGCTTCTCTTAAGTCAGAAATTTAAAGGGATAAGGATGCCAATGTTTGTTTCCCTGTTCGTATTGATATCGAGAAGAAATAGTAAATTTACGTGAAAATTTGGTGAAAAGATAAAAGTGGATGTGATAGATAGAGAAAGTGAAAAACAGAGAAAGAGAGAGAGAGAGAGAGAAAATAAAATGAACGTTTGTGGCAGATAGAGGAACATAAAAAGAAATTGATATCTCCGGGGTAAAGGTTGCTTGCACGGTTCCTTGAAATACACATCGAAATGATATCCCGATGGAAAAGGAGAATCGATGGATCGCATTAGTCTATACTGAAATATTATCGTCTCTCGGGGACAAGTCGCGAGTCTTAGTTGTGGTTCGTTACAAATTTCAATGTAAAAAAGAGATAAAGTTGAAGTCAAACGAAAATAAACAAAATAAAAATAGGTAAAGAAAAAAAAGGAAGAAAGAAAGACAGAGAATGTTTCTATGTAAAAAGAAACAAAAAAGAAACCAACAAATAAATAAAAGAATAAAAAACTAAATTTAATTTAGTTCTCGTTACTTTTTAGCGTAATAACGTTTTCGCGCGATTTGTCGGCAGTTTCAATGCAATTTGGTAGTGATAAACTCGATAAACTCTGTGAAAGGGCTTCACCGTTAGATTTTAGCCGCTTACTTACGAGTTTCGGACATAAAACGTAACGAGGATATAGATCAAAGCGTTATACCGAACGTTAAAACTTCCTAGAGCTATGTGTAAAAGCTTGCAAAGCTCATGGATGAAATGAACATGTGTATATCTATGTATTTATATATATGTATAGAATTTCTAAACGTGCCCTGTGTTTCAGAACGAACATACTTACTTACATACGTGTATCGTGACCGAGGTGAGTCTCATTAAAAATCAGATGCGCGATAAACGAAACGCAATAAACTACGATTATCGGCCTCGTAAAATTGTTATTCTTCTTTCTTCGCTTATGACTTGACTTCCATAGACGAAGGGTTGAATGCATACGTAAGTACGTACAACCCCTTTTCGTATTGCTGACCTTTATTATGAATCAGAAACGTAGAAAACATAAGACGATGCTTTTAAAAACAATTTATAAATAAATTATGATTACATTTCCATATAAATTACATTGAATTACATTATCATTATTGGTAAAAGTATCATTTGTAAGGATGCAGATGATGAAGGAAACAGAAAATTGATGATCTTTCTTTCATGGAAAAACAGAGGCTAGTAACAAATATCTTCCATTGGAGAAGAGTAAATCTTCCAAAGTGTCATATCCCGTAGAATTTTATGGATAAGCTTGGGTGGAGTACTGTTTGCGATAGGAAAATAAGCATTGCATTTGCATGTGAACTCCGTTTGGTGGGTGTATCGGAAAAAGATTGAACCTTACAAACCTTCATTTCTTTCTTTCCGTAAACGGACGAGAAATGTCAGAACTTTCCTTCCTCTTTTATCCTATTTTGTATACTTCGATAAAAACAATAACCACTTTGAAGACTATCTTAATTTAATCTTGGAAAAATAGAAAATCTTTATCGATAGTGTTCAATTCATTTTATCAAACTATTTTTACTTTAAATATGCTTTATTATCTTTGTAACTAAAGTAACTTCCGTTTTAAATATGAGAACGTATTGATAGCGCGTAGCATGCTAAGTACTCACACGTTAAATCGTTCCTTTTATTCACCAGCCCGGAAGCACGTGAGTCGTAGCAGTTTGTCTCACGAAATTAACCAACCTCCTCTAGTTCCCCCTCTTCTCTTCATCACAACCGACAACACCTTAAAACTCGTTGCGAGTCTACCCTTCAAGACGATTGCTGAGCTAATCGTGCTGTAATGGCAGCGATTAAACCACCACTGTTAAAATTACGTTGCGTTTTCTTCATGCTTACGCTTGATTCCGTTAACAAATCCCACACCTTTCGGAAACAACTATAAAAAGAGACTTTACGATAGTCTTATTGTCTGATCAGTAATGGACTTTTTCTACTACGTCATTATAGTTCACTTATTGTCAGACATTCTTGAGTCGGTCAGGATGAATTTAAAAAAGAACTATTAATTTAAGGGTAAAAAGTTAATACGAATAAATCAAATTATGAAATTTTTAAAATAAATATTGTACTTTTTTATAATTAAAATTAATTTGATTAAATTCAAACCATTATAGATAAATTTTAAAAAATATTTTATTTAAGGAACAAAAAATTAGTATATTTTCGTGATTTTTAAGACTTTTCTTATTTTTGTTGATTATTATTCTTAATCAGTAATTAAGACTTTTCTACGCTTGTTATAACAAAACAAAATATGTAAAGTGTTTCAAAATACATTGAAAGAGAGAAATAAATGACAAAATTAAATAAAATAAAAAAAAAATTTTTTTTTTAATTTTCAAAACTCGAACAAAATAGTAGTTATCGAAGGCCCACGGCCAGACCGGCCTAAAACATTGTAAAATTAGTAGTAGTTTGCTTTAAAAAATTTTGAAGAAAATCAAAATATGCACTCACTTTAAAAAATGCAATTTAAAGTTTAAAAATCGAAAATTACATATTCAGACACTTTCAATAATTTTTTTGAATTTCTTTTCGAAAAGTACATTGAAAAACAAAACTTTTATGTAGAATGGTAATTTTCATTTGGATGAGTTTTAAAAAAGTTACGGGCTAAAAACCACAGAAAGAGCTGTTTTTTTTTTTTTTTAATTCGATATCTTTGGAACGGATGATCAAAAAAATGCCAAAATTTAGGAGGAAGGGTTTTTCGATGGGTACTAAAAGATATCAAAAAATGGCGGAAATCAAAAATAAAAATCTTTTAAACCGTCCAATTTGGCGTGGAATGCCTCATATATATCAAAGAGCACCGGTATGATCAGTGAGTGGAAGAGCTGATAAGAACTACACTTTTCCAAATTCAAGCAATAAAAATTTTTTTTTTTTTATATATGAGAGTTTATTTGCAATCTATTACAAAGTAACAATAAGCAAATTTGTTGGTAAAAATAGAATAGTACAAGAATAATAACATGCAGGTATTTCGCTCAATAGCTAATACCTTCTTAATATTAATTTCACATGTATGATGTATATCTTAATGTAACAAAAATATAATATTATATATTTAACCTTAACTCAGACTAATTGAAATATACTTAAAATCTAGTTATATTTCCTATCGGTTTGAATCTTTTTAAGCGGCGTAAATCGTGAACTTCGTTAAGCAGTTCATTAGCTAAGGTATTAGGGTGGAATTGGAGTTTTTCAGAGTACTTAGTAGTAGAGTTTTTAACAACTGACTTGACAGAGGGTATTTCAAGATCCTTAGAGATGTTTTTGTTAGTGACATACCATGGAGAGTTTGTTATAATGCGAAGTGTCTTTGATTGGAATCTTTCAAGGATTTCAATATTAGAGTTGGCAGATGAGCCCCAGAGTTGGATACCATAGGTCCAGATGGATTTCAAAATACTTTTGTATATTATAACCTTACTATTGAGAGAAAGTTTGGAGTTTGGACCTAATAGCCAGTAGCGTTTCCTAAGTTGTAAGCCAAGTTGCTTCCTCTTTTGCCAGATGTGGTGTTTCCAGTTTAATTTACTGTCTAAGTGCATTCCTAGATATTTTACTGAATCTGATTGGGGAATTTGTATGCTATTAATTGATACTGGAGCACATGTTTGTTTTCTGAGTGTGAAAGTAATGTGCACCGATTTCGTTTCATTAATACGAATTCTTCATTTTTTTAGCCATAATTGTATACCGTACAAATTTTCTTGAACCAGGTTTGAAGCTAGTGTTGGGTTGGAGTGAGAAGCCATGATTGCAGTGTCATCTGCATAAGTAGCGGTGGTTGACTGTTCAGTCGTTGGTAGATCTGCCGTATATAACGTATATAAAACTGGTCCAAGGACACTTCCTTGTGGGACGCCTGACCTGATAGGATGCAGTTTGCTAAATGTATCATTTTGTTTAACAATAAAGTATCTATTATCAAGATATGACTTTAATAATTGGAACATACAGAAGGGTAGTGCTTTTTTAAGTTTGTATAATAAGCCTGGGTGCCATACTTTATCAAAGGCTTGAGTGACGTCCAGAAAGACAGCCGAGCAATACTTTTTTTCCTCAAGACTTAAGCTTATTTGACGGACTAGTCTGTGTACCTGCTCTATCGTAGCGTGCTTATTCCTGAACCCAAATTGGTGTGCAGGTATGAGCTGATTCACAGCTAAATGTGCATTAATTCTTTTGACAAGTAGCTTTTCTAGTACTTTCGATAAATGTGAGAGCAAACTAATAGGCCTATATGAGGTAACATGTTGAGGTTCTTTACCTGGTTTTCGTATTAGGATAATTTGGGCTATTTTCCATTGTATAGGAAAGTAGTTGAGACGAAGAATAGCATTAAATATTATTGTAAGAAATCTTATGCATCTATCAGGTAGTTCACGCAGTAGTTTGCCAGTAATCAGATCAATACCCGGAGCCTTCATAATACTGATTTCTTGGTGTATTACCAGACTGATTTCGCTTGCTCTAAACGGTTTATAGGGAAGCAATAAAAATGGAATGCTGAATGCGATAGCCATAGATAGAAACAAAAATTGTAGAATGTTTGTCGATGGATAGATACACCGTCCTAACCTAAGTAATATAATGTCTAAGGAGAGTTTTAAGTGTCGAAGAATAAACATAGATAAACGGGTAGGCGACTAAAGAATAAAGGACAAAGGAACCGATAGTCGAAATAAAGAAACAGGGTGTGAGGTCTGTTCTTTGTAAATTGTGTATGCTCTGTGAGTCTAGAAGGTTTTCGATGGATATCGATGCTTTGTTTATTAAATCGAACCGGACGTTCGGAAAATTCGAGAACAGAGCGGAAAATTGTTCATCCCCAGGGATGCAGGATGGGGGCATGTACATATAAGGAGAGCGCAAGCACGCGTGAGGGAGCGAGTGATAAACGAGCGATTAGAGAGCGATTAGCGATTGAATATCGAGTGAATAGCAGGCGAATAGCGAGTGAGTAGCGAGTTGCGGTAAGATTACGGATATTCGCGGGTTTCGTGCGTTTTGTGAGGTCAGAGTGAGCGTGAGAGATTGCAAATTGTTATTACAAATTAATTGTAATAAATAGTAAATTGTCGAATAAAAGAATACCTTTTATATCTTAAAGCGGTGCCGGCAACACGGGAAATTAGATATCCTTAACCGGACACAAAACAATTAATTTCCCTACAATAATATATCCTTTTTTGTAACTCGGGTAGATGATAGTCTTTCTGTAAATTTGATATATTTATTATGGGTCAGCATACATAAGTATTTTTTTTTTGTTGTAACTAATACCTTTAGATGCTTGAAAAAGAAAAGAACAATTTTGGTCGTATTTTTTTCGTTTCATCGAGTTTTGAATCACTATTATTCAAAAATCTATTTTTGATTTGATAAACAATCAAGCTTGGAGAAAAAAAACGAATGCACAGTATCAAGAGTAAGATAATTGCAGGATTTATTTATTATAATATTGTTACCATATATATGGTAAGGGTAGCTGAGAAATATTATCACTTTCCAAATTGCATCAATTAAGATAGAATGCCGAATGCGTTAGCCATAGATAGAAACAAATATATATACATGTAGGATTGAATTTAGTGTAGATGTGTGTGGTTAACGTACACCCAGTTTAATCCTACTGACAAAATATATTTAAAAAAAATAGGTCTAATAAACAAAGCATCGGTATCGTTCGAGAACATAGATTTACACAACTTACACAACTTCTAAAGATAGACCACACACCTTCTTTCTTTATTTCGACCGTCGGTTCGTTTGTACCTTATTCTTTTGTTGCCTACACGCTTATCTCTGTTTATTCTTCTACCCTTATTTGCTCCTCCATACATACAGGTTTAGTATCCAGATGATATAAGTCCACGCTTCGTAGCATGCAGTTGCACACAAACACACACATATACAAAGCTTAGTAGCCAGGAGTGGGGACTACGAATCAGAGATCAAGAATAGGAAAAACTGTATAGCTATATTCTGTCTCATTCTCTCGCAGACCCAATCCTATATTTTTGTCTCTTTTTATCTTCTCACTTAGTATCGTGGCCGTTTCCACACCGCATTACATCGCCGCGTTTTCTAAAGAAGTTTTCACTTCAAAAAGAAAGAATCACGTTCCAAAAATAATATTAGTATTGCTTTAGAAGGAAAGATCGAGACAATGCAGAATCAACAGTCGATCCAAATAAGTTGGATCTCGGCGAATCGAAAAACATTATTTTTAATTGCGAGACCTTAAAATCGGAAAAGATCGGTTTATGCCAGATATCATAAATATTTTCTTATTGGCATCATTCCAAAATACGCTATGTAAATATCTCGATTTTGGCAAAGCATCCTCGATGTAATATTCAGATTAGGTTGTAAAAATGCTTTAACCTTCCAAACCTAAGAACGTACGACTTCCTAGTTATCCGGCGATAATAATAAATTGCATTATCAATTTATTTAGTTTCTTTTTTTATTTCGTTCTTCTGTCTTTTTATATATTTTTCCTTTCTTTGTAATTTTTAATAAAACAAGTAAGAGTGCATACCACTTGGCGTAATATTGTCGAGAAGGGAACATTTTTCCTATCCATGCACGAATGTGGAAGTTGAAAGTTTTGTGTTTAAAAGTATATTTCCCAAACGTGCGATGCATCAAGTTGGAAGACACGCTTCTCCGATGGACACGCGATCCCCTTTAGCTTTTCCTTTTGCCTTTCACTATTTTTGCACGTTCGAGGTGAACTTTGCAAAGATCTAAGGTGGTATAAGATTTTCACGCTTAGAATTGCAAGGGTCACTTGCTCTTCTCCCTTTCTCCCTTTTTCTCTCTCCCTCTCTCTCTCTCTCTCTCTCTCTCTCTCGTTTCTCTTTTAGTTCTAGGTAAAACCTCGCGCTTGTTTCACCTCTTATGCACTGGTAAGGACGAGATCTCTCGGGCAACGAGATAGGAACTAGGCGAATTGCTAGTGACTACACCTATGCTAGCATCCTACACACACAGTTGAATGTTCTCCTTGTCCCTGATTCCATTTTCTTCGGCCAGTTTTCGTAACTTTACCTAACTATATGTGTTTGTGTCTAGTATATGTAAGGGAACGTGCAAGACTATAAAGACAGACAATAATAGAGATTAAAAGAGAGAGAGAGACAGAGAGAAAGAGAGAGAGAGAGAGAGACGTGTAGAAATGAACCGGATTGTGCCACATGACAGAAGTTCCTTTTCAAGAAAAACGAATTCAATTGCTACTCTCAGACGTCCATCGAATATTTCTCATTTCGTTCTCAACACGATTAGTAAATGACTAAATCGACTATTTTTATTTTTTTACTCGAAAGAGTAATAATATTCTTTATTTTTCTTTATCTTATTTCTTCGATTTTTTAAGGAAAGTACACTTTTTGCTTGACGTAACTGTAGAACAATTTACAACGTGCTTGTCTAAAAGTGTTAGCTAAAAGCTAGGAGAGTAAAGGAAAAAAAGAAAACTAAAGGTTTGAAAGGAAAGTCTGACTTACAAGAAGTACTACATACATTTTACGGTTAGGAAATGTTCTAACGAGACGTGATAAATGTCTCGGTACTTTCCTTTTCCTGAATGGTCCGCCTGGAATTCACTAGGCGAGAATTTATGTTAAATTAATTAAACCCTAATTCCTAACCGTTCAAAAGCACTCACGGTATTTATGACGATCATCGATACTACGAAGTTTGCCGAACGACCTTTAAATTCCCTTTCTTCCCTTCAACTTTGAGTATTTTCTCATCTTGCGTAATTTTTTTTGTTTCCTCTATTTCCATCTATCAATTCCTCTCTCTCTCTCTCTCTCTCTTTCCCTTTTTCTTATTTTCCTTCCTTTCTTTATCTTTTTACGACAATTTGGTAAGAGCAAGAAATTGAATTATCAATATGAAATAGAGTATTTTCTTCGAAAATTCTCGGAATCGTCTATTTACCTAACTCGAACGTATGGAAATTATATGATATCTATTCAAGGAACCTAAGAAAGACGTTATTACTATTATAATATAGAATTGGACGAAAGTGATTAGGAGAGCAAAGTTGATCGTATCATAATAGATAATTAAATCGAACAACCCATTCATTTTAATTACTAAAATCAACTAATTTATGTGAAAAATGACTACTTGAGACTTTTGATTAAAACAGTTTCTTTGTACCATTTAATTAATCGTATTCACCCTACGTTTAGTACTGATCTAATCGATTTGCATAGATACTAATGGAGATTAGTACTACCCTTTTGTCGTTACTCGCGTGGTTGATTTCCAGACTTGCGATAGAAAATAAGAGAGAGAGAAGAGAGACAGACAGACAGACAGACAGAGAAGGAATTATATTTATTAGACAAGATTAATTAACTTTATAAGTAATTACACTTAATATAATTATAAAGTTTATAAACTGTTAAAACAATATTTTTAATCATCAATTTCGAAAATAAATTGCATTAATTAAAGAAAAACAAAAAATAAATAATTTAAAAAATAAAATCATTTGTCGTTACATTTTACGTTCATCTTTGGTTTCAGCATTTTATTATGAAATATTTGATAGAAAAATTGTGATTAAGTTCTGAAAAAATAATAGACAGAGCACCCGAAGTCATTTGGGTCTAAAGTAGAAGAATCACGATTTGCTGATGCGAAACGTAACCGCGCGACAGGAGAATACGAGTGCGAGAGAAATGAAGAATAAGAGAGAAAGAGATAGGGAAAAGAAAAAGAGAAAGAGAGAAGCATTTGGTAGATCGTTTGGTCGACAATAGCGCGACAAAGAAGGTATAGTAATTTTGAAGGAGAAAAATTTTCTTTGCTCCAACAAAAGAGAGAAAGAGAGGGAGAGAGAAAGAGAAAGAATCTTCTTCGAACCTTCCCATTTCGTTTCCAGATTCTCTTGCCGTTCCAGAACTTGACCTATTTACTTCCTCTGTCGTGACTAGTACACCTCCTACATAGAAACGAAATACTAAGATGAGAGAGAGAGAGAGAGAGAGAGAGAGAGAGAGAGAGAGAGAATAGACTTTATTTATAAAACGAAACCGTGACGTTTAACATTTACAAAAAGTATATTAAATATTATCACATAATTTACTATATGACTATCGCATAGCTAAACATTATGATGTAAGTGCTTGAACTATTTAAAAATAAGAAAAAAGAACATTTTTTTGAAAGTTTAAAAATTCCAAAAAACATGTATTGAAAACTAAATAGACCATAAGGATTTCACTTTTTATGAACAACTTTTCTTTTTCAGAAGTAAAGAAGCACCCATTTTTCCGTATCTTTTCTATCTCTCTCTCTCTCTCTCTCTCCGAACTTCTTTCTCCTACCCTTTCCGGACTTCTATTGGTTTTCCTTGAGGTTGTGCAAGTAGGAAGGGTGAAGCGCTCTACTTAGCTTGCAACCGACGCGGAGAATCGTTTTCGTTGGGTATACCTCGGTTTACAACGTCGAGGCTCCTTCCCTTCCCAAATCCGCTGTACGCTAGGGTATTCCTGACAGCCTTTCTCATTTACTCTAATTATATACCGTGAGTCATGTTCGTCGTTGCAGCATGCAGACAAGCACAGCAATGAACAGAGTAAGCGAGAGATAGAGAAAGAGAGGTAGAGAGAGAGAGAGAGAGAGAGAGAGAGAGAGGAAGAAGATAGCGAAGAAGAGAAGGAGAGAAATAGAGAAGGAAGGAAATAGGATACGGAAGAAGAGAAGGAGGAGATCGAGAAGGAGAAGAAAGAGGAGAGACTATAGATATATCCGCATACGTAAACGGCACCACAGAATATATACTTATATACAGGAGGCTGGTATAACAGTTAGGTAACGCATCACGTCCTTCGTTGCTCTCTACTAAGCAGTAAGAATACACCATTAATTTAAGATCCTAAAGGCTTCGTTGCTCGACGTCACTAATTATTCGCTCTGACGTAATACGTTACGAGAGTAAGCAAGATATAGATAAAGAGAAAGAGAGAGAGAGAGAACTGGATTGGTACTACCGAATATCATCGTTTGATCTTTCACATTTCCTTTTGTCGAAGCTAACGACTTGTATAGAAATTCAAAGAGTTTTCGTCTCTTTATATTTAATGTTACATATTCCCAAAACGGGAAAGGGAAAAGAAAAAGAAGAGAGAAAAATCGGGTGAAAGAAAAAGATAACAAAGTACCGACATGTTCATAGGAATCGATCTATATTATTCAGGTAACGTGTATATATATACACGGATTCTAGTTACGAAAGCCGATAATGACGTGAATCGATAAACAATATCGTGGTTACGAAACTTGGTGATACAAACGATCCGATATCTGCATCTAGTGCTGTTTGATTTACAAAGGGTAGGAATGCTGATAGATGTGGAGGCGAAGGAGGAATAATCATGGTTCGTTAGAAAACACCCGATATTTTGTTTCTGACGACACCCTATTTCCTCTTTATCTTTCTTTTTCCTTCGTTCATCTTCCTATCTTTCTCTGTCTTTCTCTCTCTTTCTCTATCTTTTTCTTTTTTCTTGTTTATCATGATCGTATACGATATTTCTGCTAGCAGTGCGACGCTCTGCAGACTCCTTGTATATTCCGTCATGCATATGAATGAAACTGTTTTACTGTGAACCTACAAAAAATAAAAATGAGGACAAAAAAAGAAAAGACAAGAAGAAAAATAAAACGTCGAAGGAAAACGTAGGCACCGTTAAACGACTCGCGCTTATTCATAGTTCTGCAACCGGGGGACTTCTGATGAGGTAAAATTTTAAATGATAATTTAAATCTCGCAAAAGAAGACCATCCTACATCCTACGACATTCTTTTGTACCTTTGAATCAAAATTGTATTTCTCGAAAAAATATATTTTCCATCTATGACTATTCCACCTCGTTCTATCCTTTAAATTGCTATTATTTCTAAGTATTTTTATTATTCTGTAAACTTTTGTAAGAGTGTATCAAGAAGTATATATACCTAACTATCTACCTACAAATCCATAACATAATCCTGAATTTCATCCTTTGTAGAAATGAATTTAGAAAACTAGTATTAGAAATTCCAACATGGTATATAAAAGAACAAATATCAGGCGCGAGAATTCGTTTTACTTTCCGACTCAAAGGACAGGAATTCTGTTCGAACAGGAAAACGAACACTATAGTTGGTCGGCTAGCATCATTCGACTATTCAATTCTATCTAATACCGTTTTCATTCTTTTCTTATCACAGACGTTCTATCATTCGACAAAATTCTTTCTCTCTGAGCAAAAGCTTCGAACGCGTTTCTCTGGAAAACGTAGTTTTCTTCTTCCGTATGGATCCAACTAGAAACTCTTCCGTACCTACCTACTATCATCGGACATGAAAAGAAGAAAAGAAGATGGAGAATAATAAAAAAAAGGCTAGAAAAAGACGCAACGAGGTGATGCGACAAAACCAGGAGCCATTGTTTAACATGCATCTCGGCTATGCGTTTCATATGCGTTTTCTATCTCTATATTTCGTATCCTTTTCTAGTTTACATTCTTTACGCGTTCATTCTTCCATCTTTACCCCCCACGAGAAATGGAAGTCAAAGAACAAACGTCGACCACAAAGAACGCGTTGAATATCCTTTCTCGTATAAAAAATATGTAAAGCTTGTTTCCTTTGTTTATACAAGCATGGTGAGTTAGTTTATTTTTGAAATCTTGAGCTTTCTATATTTTGCAAAATATACTTATAATAACGGTTAACAAATTACTCAGCTCGCAGTTGCTGTCTAGGCGATTAAAAATCAGGATATACATGACCATCATCCTGCCGGTAGTTCTTTATGGTAGCGAATCGTGGTCACTCACGTTACGGGACGAAAAAAAATTTAGGGTTTTCGAAAACAAAGTTCTTCGTAAAATCTTCGGTGCAAAACGCGATGAGGAAACGGGCGAATGGAGAAAACTCCATAACGTTGAAGTACATCGATTGTACAACAAACCGGACATTATCAACGTTGTAAAATCATGCAGATTAAGATGGGCTGGTCACGTGGCGTGCATGGGGGAGGATCGAAGGGCTCACAAAATATTGGTCGGTATACCAAACGGGAAAAGACCACTAGGTAGACCGAGACGTAGATGTGAGGATAATATTAGAAGGGACCTGAAAGAAATAGGATACGAAGACCGCGAATGGAAGGATCGCGCTCAGGGTCGGGAACAATGGCGGGATTTGCTATTTGCGGCAATGAACTTTCGAGTTCCTAATGCCAGTTAATAATAATAAAAATACTTATAATAAATTATTAAATACTTACCGTATCGATCAATAATACAATATAATCGTGTTGCATTTGTCTCGTATTCAAATTCGATAAGTTTTGACAATTTTTTTTATTTCAACAGAGATGATCGGAATTCGTTCGAGATAAACACGTTCATTAGTAATACTTACTTTTTTAAATTTGTAAATTTCTAGTATAAAAGCGTTCAATATTTAACGTAAAAATGCAGCATACAATTTTATAATATTATACCCGATTAGGTATAAAAAATTTTAAACTTATTCTTTCATTTTACGAATTAAACAAATTGCTCGAAGTCTTCATCATTAATTTAAAGTATATATAAGCAAGAGCTGGTGCTACGAGAAATTTCATTTTTACGATAAACGAGAGACAGAAAAACAAAAGAGGAATAAAACAAAAACTTAAAAAAATAAAAATAAAAATAAAAATGAAAGAAATTGATCTGCATCGTACGCTTCTCGGACAGCCTCACAGGGAATTGTTCAGTCCGTAGCCGAGATTTTTTGCGAATAGAGAGATGAAAATAAGGAAAAACGCGAGAGCCAATCTCGTTCGTTGGTACGTATTCCCGATAGACATCTGTATATGCTCTTTCCAGAGATTTCAGAAATATTCATTTTAATGGTTGATCTAACGCGGGTATTGGTTACTGTTGAAGTGCTACGTGTTCAGAATTCTTTGTGGGGAAACACGTACGAGCAAAATACTCTTCCTCTCTTTCTCTTGAAAAGATGCTTCATAGCTGCCGTTATTCCTCACGTATATACTTCGTTGAATGTTACGATTAAAGTATCAAAAATACTTAAATCATTTTTGAATCTATAAATCTATGAAGCTTTCGCTTGAAAAAAAAAAACTTTAAATATACGATGTTTATTAAAGTTCGAACATTTCGAAAAAAATAACTTCCTTTTGAATTTATGATATCGAATATTCTATATCAA
The DNA here is from genome assembly GCF_049000335.1 of Polistes dominula. Taxonomy (NCBI): domain Eukaryota; kingdom Metazoa; phylum Arthropoda; class Insecta; order Hymenoptera; family Vespidae; genus Polistes; species Polistes dominula. The sequence goes on from NW_028301147.1 coordinate 8,367,515, forward strand.
TTCTATATTGAATTGTAAGAATTTTTAATTAAATGATGCGTTTTTATTAGAAATCCAATAAACGTGAAAGTATGTTAATGTATGTACATTAGGGTGGGTCAAAAAAATCAATTATTTTTTTTTTACAAGTGACACGGAAAAATGGGTTGCTAGACACCTTAAAAGAATTCTCACCAAATATGAGCTCTTAATTTTAATAGGAAGATCCTCGGCATCGCAGTTTTTTATTTTTTTCTCAGTCCAATAAAATAAAATTCATACCGCATCATTAATTGATTGTACAGAAAAATGTTCTGAAAGAATTTTGTAGGAAATTTAATGCTCTACAAAAAAGGTATCTTATATTTTTTCCGTAAATTTTACCGTTTGAATGATATTGAAGATTTAAGTTTGATTATTTTAAGACAAATTTCATTTTTGTTTATGAATTTTATAACTCGACAATAAATGACTATTATAAAATGCGCAATACAAATTTTTGTAGGAAATTAACTGCTCTATAAACATGGTGTCTTATGTTTTGGCGATTAAATTAAGCGTTCAAAAGATATTTATCATCAAACTTTCATGTGTACTGATTTTTAAAGTTTTTGATTAGATATTCGAAAAATTTCAATTTAATTTATAAGTTTTGAGAAAATTTACACGAATTTTAGTATTTTTCAACTAAGAAACTTCAAAATATTTTTCAAGTTTTTTTTTATGTTTAAGTATCTTTGTTTACATTTAAAAAAATAAATTCTACATTATTTATCGCTTAGTTAATTACTTATTAATTTAAAAAAGCAAAGTTTTCATTATAAATATATTATATGTTTCAGTTTTAGAGAAAAAAAATGTCCAATTAGTTATAAAAAAGTATTTTATTTCAATTTTTAATTGAGTTATTAATTTTCAAACAATTTTTTGTTGCAAGTAGGGTAATTTTTTCGATGCTCTTTAACAACTTGCAATAAAAATTGAAATTGCTCTTCGTTTTTTGTTAAGTATTGGTTATATTCACTTACTAATGCGACACTTCGCTCTGTCACATCATTAACAACTTTCAATTGTGCGAAAAATTCTTTATTTTCATTATAACCGTCATCAGTAGACCATAAATCAATATTTTTGTCATGACAATCATACGGCAGATCAAAGAGCTCAAAATGTTTGAAAATAAAACTCAAATAATACTTATATTAATGACAAAAAATGAAATTTGTATGAAATTCATAAATTAAATTGAAATTTTTCGAATATCTAATCAAAAACTTTAAAAATCAGTACACATGAAAGTTTGATGATAAATATAATTTGAACGCTTAATTTAATCGCCAAAACATAAGACACCATTTTTATAGAGCAGTTAAATTCCTACAAAAATTTGTATTGCGCATTTTATAATAGTCATTTATTGTCGAGTTATAAAATTCATAAACAAAAATGAAATTTGTCTTAAAATAATCAAACTTAAATCTTCAATATCATTCAAACGGTAAAATTTACGGAAAAAATATATAAGATACCTTTTTTGTAGAGCATTAAATTTCCTTCAAAATTCTTTCAGAACATTTTTCTGTACAATCAATTAATGATGCGGTATGAATTTTATTCTATTGGACTGAGAAAAAAATAAAAAATTGTGATGCCGAGGATCTTCCTATTAAAATTAAGAGCTCATATTTGGTGAGAACTTTTTTAAGGTGTCTAGCAACCCATTTTTCTGTGTCACTTGTAAAAAAAAAAGTAATTGATTTTTTTGACCCACCCTAATGTACATATGTACAATGGATACTCGTACGCTAATATGCAAGAAAGAGTAAGTTTATAAGAACTATATAAGAAGATATAAACGATTCTCCGATGACATGAAATCGAGTTCATGTAATATCGAGAGGAAAATCCGAGAAAACCTGGATAGTTCGTTGGTCGTGCATTTGAAGGAGGAAGCATGAATAAGATGATTCGCTGGAAGGCATGGTAACCGTCGCATAATTTTACGTCGTTTCACTCAGAAATTCCAGAGATCCTTTCAATCGAATAGCGCAACGAATCGTGCATCGAATTTGAATCAACCGCGACGTAACAAGGATGAGAAATGACACTAGAGATATCTGCTTAGTTTTTACTTCTTTCGTTAATTTTATTTAATTTTTTTATTTTTTCTTATTCATTCCCTTTTTACTTCTTTTTGTGTGTCCGGGAAACGAGACAAGTGAAGTTATGGTCTTGTGCACTCTCTCTCTCTCTCGCTCTCTCTCATAACTCCAACGACTGTAGGATACGCCTCGGAGTAAAAGTTTGCTCTTGACGCGTTGAGTTACACGTGACGAATTCAAATCAGGCGTAAATACTTAAAGCAAACACTCCGTAAGGATAGAAACCGAGTTTTAAAATAAAGCATTAGAAGATCGTCGAGCACCGAGGCAGTTACAGGGGGATGGTGCCAGCCATACCCAATCCTTTTCCCTTCCAACTCACCCAAAAAGTTCACCACGAAGTTTGTGTAAACTCGGAAACTTTCGGAGTGAACTAGCTCCCCGAACACAAATTGCGACCACAGTGAATGAATCAAAGAGTGACCATTACGCGGTTCTGGGAAGTAAAAAAAAAGAAATTAAAAAAAGGGAGGAAAAATAGAGAGTAAAAAGAGAGAACTGATCGAGAAAATTACCGGCGGAAAAGAAAAAAAGTAAAGAAAAAATAAGGGGAAAGTAGATATAGGAGATAAGAAATAAAATTTAACGTTGTCGTCGAAGTACAAACGATTCGTTTTTACTTATCATAAAAGTAAGCGAAAAGTAAATCGATATATTCCGAAGGAAGTGTGGAAAAGCGTTTTCAATGGCATTGCTGCTGGCTAAAAGCAATAGAAAGTGCACTCGAAAAGTTTTCATCATTTTTAACCACGCGAGAAGGAACAGAAGAACTGCATTTGTACTTGGTAATGTCTCTATTCTTCGAGAAGTAACACGGGAATATTTTGCCAGAAAGAATATGTATGATGTTGCTACTATACCTTACTATACCTTAGATTGGGAACCCATCGATTTTCTTCCAAAATCGAAGCGCGTTGACTAAGTTGGCCTCAACTTCGATGAGAGTTATGATATGGTAATAGCCAGATAGATAATTAGAGAAAATGTATAATTATCTCAACCGTTACGAAGACCATTTTCACATTCGAACAAGGAATGCAACCCCTCCCGGCAAGTTTATCCAATATCGTTGAAACAACGATATTGAGGTTACAAGAAGATCGCTACTGGTGTATAGTTGGAACTTACTTTGAGAAGGCCTGCAAATTGCCTTCGTTAGTAGAGCGATACCCTTTGAAAGTCCTTATAGATCTACATGTAAGGTTTCCTAAATTTCCCTCAACTAAAAGCAATTTCTACTAACTCTGCAATCACTACCTTTTCCAACTACTACTTGCATTTACGAAACAACCAGTAACCAATGCGAATTAACTATTGCTGAAAAAAAGAAAATGATTTAATACCGAATTAACGTGCGTAGATATATGGAAATTTCAAAATTAGTTAGTATATCAAGAATAAATACATTATGTATCTACGAATTTCTCTGAAATCGTACCAGAGTTGAAATAGCGATATTTTGACGCATAAGTTTGTTATTACAGTGTTCTTCTATGTATATATATATATATATATACCCAACGCATATAGAATTATCAGACCTAGGTCGAGACTTCTTCAAAAATAACAAAATCTTTGTTTTCGCTTCTCGATGAACAAATGTAATATTACATAAACAGGTTGAAATTAATGTTGGATTATTTTTTATTCTAGCTTAAAAATCCGTCATTTTTTGTAAGGAATACGATATAGTGAGAAAAAATGAAACAATAAGAAAAGGAAAATATTTTTCTAAAAGTATTGATATAAAAAAAGAAGTAATAATTAAAAAATAAGTAACTTACCTTGAACGATGAGCTTAATAATGGCTTCCGGTGTACTACGATTGTTTATCAGGCACTCGTACTTGGCCGAGTCCGGTGCTGTGACAGGATGAAATTGTAGAGCGTAATTTTTCAAAGAGAGGAACACCCTATTCTGATGACTCCGAACAACGGTGCCTCTGTTGGCGTGCTCGAGTTGCATTCCGTTAGCCCGCCACTCGAGCAGTTGCATACCGTCGGCTCGCCACTCGAGCATATACACCAGAGAGTCTTCCGTCACTCCTGGACAACTCAACGTCACGTTCTTGCCAGCCTCAACGACAAGCTCCTCGACCAACGAATTCATGGCATCTGAAAAGACAAAGGTCGGTCTATTAATCTAAATAACTTTGTTTATTCGTTTCAACTGCAGACTTTTCATTAGTTACTGCAATATATATATATATATATATATAGATACATCCAAACGTATAAATTTCTGTTATCTTCTATTTTCCACTCTTACAAGTACATCAAGAAATCTGCAACTATATTACAAAAACAGAAAATTTTTATTCATTTTTTAATACATTCAAAAAAAAGAGGATAACTTTACGCAGACGAAATATACGAGACGTATGTTCTTATAAATTGAATAATTCATAAACGAATCATTAATATAAATACATAAATGCCTAATCATAATATAAATCTCATCGTTAATACATCGTGATCAATTTAAAATCATATTTGATTGTGCAACAAAGATCCTATTTTGTTAACTTCGAAAGTGAGGATAACAAACAAACCGTCCCCTTGATAGTAATCTTTTTTTCAGACTACTATAAATATGTATGTAACGTAGATACATATATACCAAACGTAATAATATCAAAAATACGAGAAAAACTATGAAATATGAAATGCGAGAGAAATGGAAAAATGAGAAACGAATTCGAGTTAGTATGATCCAGGCAAACTCTGTCACTACTATTTCCCTCGACATCAAATAAAACGACCATAGGATTCACAAGCGTACCAATTTTATGCAATGTAACTCGTTGCGTTATTAGCCGTACGCTTGTAACCGGATTAATATCTACCTGGGATCATACTCTCGCACGCGTGCTTTCGCATTGATTACGAACGATTCCGTTTGGAGTATAAATATTGTGGATGCTTTTCAAATTTTCTATCTTTTTTTTTCATGTTTCTTTTTATACGTTTATATATATGTGGGATTCGTGAAAAAAATTGGACCGCTGGACCGACTGGACCGGGACTCGAACCACGGATCTTTCGCTTTCCGGGCGACTGCTCTTTTTAACCAATTGAGCTATCCAGGGCCCACCGACCAATCCTTCTCACGAATGCCCAATAAGTTTGGCATGGAGGCGCTCGTCCCACATATATATATTTTTTTGTTTCTTTTATTTATTTATTATTTTCTAGTATTTTCTCTGTTTGCTTGCTTACTTTCTATTTTTATTTTCACGGGAAAGAAAAATATTTCGAAGGTAAAATGAAACTTTCTCTCAAACTCTATAGTTTCTCGTATCACGTAAAATAGTAATTCTTAAATAAAAGAAAAAAAAAGAGAAAACATTTAACGTACACCATACAAACTTAATTATACCTTACAACAAATAAGACAACCAGTCCGATTCACGATATTTCCTCTTATGGCAACGGTGCTATACGATTACCGCAAACTTCTCAAGTTTATTCCAAGCAAATACTCATCCTTTTCTTTTCACCTTACAAATCTCTTCTCTTTCTCTCCTTGTCTTTTTCTCTCTCTCTCTCTCTCTCTCTCTCTCTCTCTCTATCTATTTTTTTCCTCTCTCTGTTTTTTCTTTCTTTTTTTATTTATTTCTTAACGACAGTCCAATGGAGCTACACTAGTGATGCTAATCGTTGACAAGTTTACGAGTAGTAGATAAGCCGACTAAGTACGACTACCTGTTTCTTGTGTTGCCACAATAGATAAGTTCTTACTACCAATCGTTTTCTTTCTATTCCTTCCACGAACAGTTTTCGTAGAAAAAAAGAAAAGTGATAAAATAATGGTACTACAAAACGAGTAACTCTAATTGCTATTTGTATTTACTTTAATGATCTCATTTTATTATTAAGAATCTTATTTACTAATATTCGTATGAACTTTGTGTGTGTGTGTGTGTGTGTGTGTGTGTGTGTGTGTGTGTGTGTGTGTGTGTGTGTGATTAAAATATTTTATTTTTAAATGATACAGAAAAATTTGAATATAAGGATACTAATTGTCAACATTTTGCGATTAAAAAGAAAAAAGAATAGAAAAATAAACGTTTTTAATGAAAGTAAAAATATGAAAAATAGAAAAGAGAAATAAAATTATTAAATATAAAATGACGATAATAGAATTCTTGAAAAGACGATTAAATTTTGCTCTTTTTTATGCAGGATGCTCAGAACAGATGCGAACTCTATCGGTCAATTATCGAGGAATCAAACTATTCAAAGTGAAAGGTCAACGGAGCTCTGCCCCGTTAAGTGTTTCGGTATTAAATTTCCGGAGCAACGCGATCGTTGGAAGCATTCGAAGCACGCGTACATACTCATACGTGCATAAAGTGCGAGTTTGGTTCAACCAGCCATATCTCGATACCGCACTTTCTCTCCCAGAGGTGTCGATCCACCTCTGCAACCCTTCATCTCTCTCTACCAAACCAAACTTTACATCTGGCGCATACACGTTCATAAAAAAAATAGCAATTTCTCTCTTTTTTTTTATTTAATAAAATGAAATGACTGAATAAAATAATTGACCTGTAGAGAACTTTTATAGCATGAAGATAAATCGTTTGGGAACTAATGTAATAAATAAATAAAATATAAAATACGAAAAAAATCATTAAAAAATATGAACATTAAAAGAAATTAACGAAATGATCTAAAAAAAAGAATTTTTTTTTTTAAATTTACTACTCACACCATTCTCTTGGCCTATGAAACAATTTTCTCGGGATTGGGGTAAGATATAAGTATGAACTATGAGGTCATTCAAGATACACTCTTTAAAAGGCTGGCAAGTGAATAATGAGGCTTCATGAACTCGCCGGTGGATTATACGGAGCGGAGAGTTGCTTCCAAGATCCGTATATAAATATCGTAAAAGGAAGTTTCTCATCCGGAGATTTGCCGTTTAAGAAACGTTGTTGTTTAATATACCAACCAAAAAATAATCCATGCATTTTTAGATTAGACTCAAATTTTAATGCATCTGACTTCAATAACGTTGTTAGTTTCTTCAGATCGAAATAAGAATCAAAATTTATTTCGAGGAAGTATTTGTGTCTATAAGTATGAAAGTGATCTAATTGTAAGTTGAAATATAAAACAAAATGAATTTATCAATTATTTCACACCACATTATTTTAAAATAAGTAAATTCAATGTAATTTTCACGATATTGTCGAAAATGAATCGTTAGATAATATTTGTTATTTCAATATTATATAGAATTCATATAGTATTGAAATGTAATTCTTTAAATATCTCGAAACAAGAGATATATGACTTATTGTTAGACCACTTTCATAATTATGGGTACATTTAAATGAAAAAAAGAAACTCGTGAACAAAAATAAAAAAGAAATAAAATAAGAATTGTAAGCTTACTTTTGTTTTTTCTCTCATGAGAGGATCACGTTTTCTTTAGACAAGAGAGAGAGAGAGAGAGAGAGAGAAAAGAAAGAAATAGAAGGAGAGGAAGAAGATGGGCAGCCTAAACTTTCTGTCATTTTCCTCATCTACTTCTTGGTCATAGAAGCCCATTTCAGGCGCAGGTTAACATAATGTAAAAACTTTTATGGCAATTGATAACGCCCGCTGCCATTCTACTAGCACGTTCGTGACAGCGCGAAATATATATAGGGATTTTTCCTACTAACTTCAATCGTCCGAACTTCCTTTCCAACATACGTTACTACAAAAGTGAATTAATGCGACTCCACTGATTTACAATTTTATTTTCTTTTTTTTCTTTCTTCCTTTTTTTCTCCCTTTCTTTCTAAGAATCTTGAGACGTAGAATATAAGACTAATTTGTAAAGAGGAAAGAAAAATTTAGCCTGAATCTCACTTTTAAATACGTTATTCTTATTATTTTCAAATAATTTATCTTTAATATTTAAATAAAATATGTCACAACGAGTATGAATTCATTTATCATAATTAGAAAGGTTGTAATAGTCTATACGGTAAACTTCAACGATATGAGTCTAATAATGTTTAATAGTACGTCTTCTAGTAATATAGCTGAAGAAGAAAGCTTGGATGAAATAAGAGAACGTTAACAATCTAGACGAATATTTAGGACATTTGTCTAAAGTCTCGTGAACACCAATGTATTTGTCTTTCTTCGTGTCTTCTGTACCTTCTCCATTATCATTTTCCATTTCCCTTTCTCTCTCTTACTTTCGTTGGTACCTTAATTACTTGTCATAAAGTGGCAGCCACGCTATTTCCATTTCTTCGAGTTAAAAGTAGAATAGCTACTCGAAACGAGCAGAGTCCTTGAAATAAACTTTAATATTATAGATATATTACAAATTTTACAAGAACGTCTTAAAGCCGATATACGATCGGAAACGATCGTAAACTCTTAACGCATATTTGAAATGCGCGCCATAGTCCTGTAGAAGTTCACACCTTAGTCTTGTAGGGAGTTTCAAAGCGCTAATATTCACTCCCCCCACCATTCCTACTCCCACCCACTACGTGTTCCCTGCTGGGCCCATTAGTAAAGACACATATTCTATTCTTCCACTGGACATCTACGATAACACATATTAGACGAACAAGAACCAATAAAGAAGTGACAAGGAAAATCAAGAACAATCACTCTTTATATTATCACAAATCTGACAAAAAGTAAAGTAAGCGAAATGTATAATTTTATTGGCTCAATTAGGTGTTTTGTTTCTGATTTTAATTTAATCCTTTATCTTCCTCATTATCAGCTTATCCCGATTAGCAAAGGACTCTATTTTAGTTGATGACTCTATTTTTAATACAAGCGACGAAGAAAGAGCTTTCCAGCAAGCTACTGCAGTTTCTTTCAATGAATAACCGAAATATCTTCTATTATCCTAATGTCTGTTTTGCCGTTGTTATGAAATATAAACATTGAAAAAAAAAAGAGAGGGGAGATCAAGGGAATACTTCAGTATAAACGGGAAGAAAATCAGAAGGAAGCGATTAAAATGCGTTGAAACAACTATCCCTTTTTGAAGTAAAAACTTCTTTAAAATAGGTGTAATTTGAAAAAAAAAAACATGTGTGAAGATCACACGTGTTAAAAGTGAAACCTTCAAACAACTAAGTTTCGAGAGAGTGAGACGAATGCACAGTTTCAAGAGTAAGATAATTGTAGGATTTATTTATTATAATATTGTTACCATCTATAACAAAGGGCACCAGTATGATCGGTGGGTGGAACAGCTGATAAAAAGTACGCTTTTCCAAATTCAAGCAATAAAAGAGGAATGCTGAATGCGATAGTCATAGATAGACACCAAAGTCTTAGGATGTTTATTGAGGGAAATATAATTCAACCTAAAATAAGTAAATATAGAATATCCTTTTTGAGAAACTTAGGTATAAAATTTTATTAGTTACGATAATTTTCGAATTCTCACTTTCATCTAAATTTTTGCGCTGTCTAATAAACATTTTAGGAATGAAAAAATAAAAACGTTACGAAAAACATATGGAAAATACTGCTAGATTGAACGAAGGTTCTGGTATAAATGCAATAAGAGATCTAATAGAGATTTTTTCTAGGAATGCTTTTTCAACTGCATAGCCTGCCACACTTTGAGATCCTTATTATTTGTAACATATTTCGTCTTTATTCTTTGAACAACAAATTTATCTTTCTAAATACTCTCGTCTAAATAAAGACCTGAACAACGAAAAATCTAAAAAATTCATTGAATCGTATCGCTCTCTTAGCTTACCGAACTGTGTACACTACGAGTCTCAAATTTTAGCCCCGTGGTAAGCTCCACTGATTCACGCTGGGCGTTCAACATCTTAAAAATGTTTTTATTTTATTGAAAAATTAGTATAAGTTTCTTAAATACTCAAATAATACAATTAATAATATAATTTTCTTATATACATGGATCAGTACATATCTTTTGATATTTTTTATAAAAACATATAAAAATCAAATTTAATAGAAATATTTTGTCTTTATGAATCAAATATATTTTATAAAGAAGTAAAATAAAAATGTGACAGTAATTTATTTGCTTTTACATAGAATTTGTCAGCTGCTCCTAATGTATTCTACAGTGTTCTCTAATTCTTTTTCTCTGATGTATCTAGTAATCCTTCTTTTTTTTAAATATTTCAGACAATACAATTATTGTATATTCTATGTATCTCATAATTATTTATTATAATATTTGCGATTTAAAGAATTTAATACTAATTTTTCAATAAAATAAAAACATTTTTAAATAGAAAAGAAATGACACGTTTGGTAAAATAAAACGTACCAAGCACCTTCTTTCTTTATTTCGATCGTTGGTCCATTTGTACCCTATTCTTTTGTCGAATACCTACGTACTTATCTCTGTTTATTCTTCTACCCTTCTATCGCTCCTACCTACAAACAGGTATAGTATTGAAATTATTCTATATGTGTCCACGCTTCGTAGTATGCAGTCGCACACAACACACACATATACAACCAGAAGCGATAACTACGAAGCAGAGCATAAAGAGGAGACCGAGAATAGGAAAAACTGTATAGCTATATTCCGTCTCATTCTCTCGCAGGCTCAATCCTATATGTTTGTCACTTTTTCTCTCATTATTGAAGTTAAAACTTCTTTAGAATAGGAAATGATTTGAAAAAAATGAAACGCTGGTTCAGGCAACGAAGCGGTACATAGCGACGCAACAGAGCCTGTATACGGAAAGGCAACGGAGCCTGTATACGGATAAGCAACGGAGCGACGGGCCGCTATGCAAGGGCCACGATTTTTATTGCTTGAATTTGGAAAAGTGTACTTTTTATCAGCTATTTAGCTTTTATCAGCCACTCAGAGACCATACCGGTGATCTTTATTATATATGGCAATAATATTATAATAAATAAATCCTACAATTATCTTACTCTTGAAACTGTGCATTCGTCTCATTTTCTCGAAACTTAGTCTTTTGAAGGTTTCACTTCTAACACGTGTGATCTGCACACATGTTTTTAGTATAGCAGTTGTTTCATAGCTCCGTTTCCTGACCGACCACGTTTATTTATTTTTCAGATCACTCCCATTTTAAAGAAGTTTTCACTTTAAAATGTAACGCGCGTGAAGTTTGCGATGTAACGCGGTGATTTAATAAACAGCAACGACAGTAAGTAAGAATTGAAAAAAAAGACAAACCTTTTATGGGTATATTTAGATCTATCTATATTCATAATCTTGTTTTAGATTCGATAATATTTATGTCTACAGTTTTTTTAAATAATATAAGCATGTTGTTTTTGTTCCTCCCTACATCTCAAACCTTTTTCAAGGACACCTTACTCTGTCTATTAAAAAATATGAAACCCACAAGAAAGCGATGAAGAGTTGACGAAATCTCACAAAAAAGGCTAAGTATCAATATAATTTACATTTATCATAAACAAGACTTCGTCGTTGCATTAGCATACAGGCGAAGTAAAAGAAAGTTAAGTCAATTGAATTGTAAAATTTTTGCTTTGACGACATTATATTTTCTAATATATTAACTAGGGTGTGGTGTGTTTGTTAATAAGCGAAGCTTTTCTTTGAGAGACAATTAATGTTTTATTATACCACCAATTAGGCTTAATCACATGTTTTATTTCTTCTTTCATTTTATCATATTTTCCCCATCATAACTTATTGCTAAGGCCACAAGACTTTATTGTTGATATATCTGCTCAACAATCCAAATTATGCCGCAATCTAGAGCTAGAAAGTTTGAAAATAAGGAAAAAAAACGATTAGGGGTGTTCCATAAGGTTCAACAGAACACGTTTATGCATTTCATTTTAAAAGACGTAATTGAATGTGCAGAATAATGTTTCTAATGCGGGTAATAATGCGAGCACTTTTCGAAATAGTAAAAGCCATCATCGTAAGTACTTAAATATTTTCTAATGAATATATTTCTTCATTAATTTTTATTGCTCATGGATCGCATACATAATCACTATATGTCTTATTTAAAACATTTATTGTTAATCTCTATTTAGATGATTCCAACAATGTCCACATATAACGATTTCAAATATCCAAATATACCTACGTCTTTGCCACCATTTCATTAATTTCAGAAAGACTTGTCTCTCCGCGAATTCCATTTATGCAAATTAACAATATTATTACTCTACAATTATTCTACTCCTGATACTCTGCATTCGTCTCATTATCTAGAAACTTAGTTTTTTGAAGGTTTCACTTCTAACACGTGTGATCTGCACACATGTTGTTCAATTATGAGATACGCGATAGAAACTTAAATGCTTTTATTTCTTACCGAGTCTTACATTTCATTCAATAATTTTTCTATCTTTGTATTATGGATTTTCACGTTTATTGAAAAAGAAAAATAGAATAACGAACTTTTGGATTCAAAGATTCCTATAAAAAAAATGTATCCCATACAACAAACCAACGATTTGTTACCATTAGAAAGACAAACTTTAAAAAGAAAGAAAATAAAAATAAAAAGAAGACTTCATCTTTTTGGGGAGTAGAATTTAAAATAGATTCTAAGAGGGTACTACACACGAAATACAGGAAGAAACAAAGAGAGCCTAACAAGGGAGAGAAAAAAACGAAATGAGATGAAAGAGTGGGGATGAAAAGAGCGTGGATCGGCTAGGGGGTGGGGGGTGGGTATAGTGTATAGGACGAAACTAGAACTGTATCCAGAGCCAGAAAAGCAAAAGCAATTAAGATAGTTACTTGGTTATGAGACAAAAAGGCGAGTCAAAACGAAGGTAGGAAGGTAATTACCGTGGTAACGGCTTGCCTTCGCCGTGTGACTGTGTCTCGTGGAGCGTGCTGGCTTCTGGGGAAATTAGTGCTGGAAAAATTCATGCCCACGGAAGATTTGCGTAAATTAATTTACGGCACCGAGCCAAGCTCCTGCCGAGGAAAAGAGGATGAAATTCAATTTCTTCGCGCTGAAGGTGCGCGGCTGGTTGCGGGAAGTGGATAGAAGAAGGAGTGGGGGAGTAGGGGAGTGAGAAGGGGGTCAACGAAATTGCTTAGGCACTCCCTGGACAGTTCGACTATGGCGATAACTTATCCGAATTCAGCAATCTCGGTTTCTTCTTCCGTAGGGCTGCTCTACGACGGCTGAAAGCTTTAATTTCGAGAAAATTTATTCGGCCACGGAGAAAGGTCTCGTTCCGAGATTCTCAAGACTCTCCCTGTCTCTTCTCTCTCTCTCTCTCTCGCTCTCTCTCCCTCTCTTTCTCTCATCTCCTCATTCTCGCTTTACTATGGTTTAGCCGGTGCGAGTGTTTTATGTAGGTAGTATTTTTTGGTATACTTTTTATGTGCTGTATACATATCTTTTCACTTTGTCTTCCTGACCGTCTTTCTTTCTCTCTTTGATTGTTTCTTTTTTTCTTTCTATTTCTCTTTCTCTTTATTTTCGTCCACATCTTTCTTATTTTATCTCATAAGAAAACTATTTCTTTGTGATCATCGGTAAAAGATTCTTTCAGTTATTTCCGACGAGCTCGTTATAACCACGTAATATTTTTCGCGACCACAAAATTAGATGGTAGATATACTTTTTTTTCTTCCGTTTCTCTACTCAGATAGCTTTATGATGAAAAATAGAATAGAACAAAATCACCTTTTCTGGTTTCGTTAGAAGTAATGTAGAGAGTATAGGTATATAGCTCGGATCGCGAACCGAATTGCACTCACCGCTCTGTGGATAATTTAATATCTTTCGCGGAATACGAACGCAAAACGACGTACGATCAAGATAATTTCATTCATATTTCATCGACGGTACGTAAGTACGCCGTGCTGACAAAGCAAGAGAAAGTAATCAGCAAATAGACTAGTAAATAACGCTTTCACAGAGAGAAATGCTTCTTGATGATAATAATGCGAAGACAGTACTCGTTGTTTCTCTTTACACCTACTTCATCATCACCTCCTCCTCCTACTCCTTCTCCTCCTTTTCTTCTTCCTCCCCCTCCTTCTTCTCTTCTCCCTCTACTCTCTCCGTTTCATTCACTCATACCACCATTTCCATTTATTGCGATCAATCGTTCGACACTTTCTCGCTATTGTTTTTCGACCTCTGTCCACGATTCATTAATCACATCTAAGACTTTGATCATTAAGAATTAAGAAACAGAAAAAGAAAGAAAGAGGCTGAAAGAGGGGAAAAGGGAAAAGAAGGATGAAGAGAAGGCATTTGCAGGGAAATAAGTTCGACTATCGCCGTCGTAGTCGTTCAGGTACAAATCGAATTGCCATGGCGTTGAACAACGTTGAAACAACTCGAACACGTCGTAAATCCACGAATGATTCTCGAATCGTCTATATCGGCAGCCAGTACGTAAACTTCCCGGTTTAATTACTCGCTCGGTCAGACGGTGCTCGTTAATTACTTCCCATTTAATTAGCGTTTACCCTCTTACGCTCGGTTGAGAACTGAGCCGTGCGCGATGTAAATCATCGAATTTGAGATGCTCCAAAGATTCGACTTGTTATTTTACAAGCTACTTTTTGATCTTTCCAATTATTCTAGTTGATAGAATAACAGGAATATCATTTTATGCTAATAAATGTATATTATATAGATAATATAATATTATATTTTCGAGGTACTCTTTGTTTTATCATATTCGCTTTCTCTCTCTCTCTATTTCGGGAGATAGAAATTCGAGCCGTGAGAAACGTAAGTCAAGCACCATTTAGATGCTTTTCGCTAATGGATCATTCCCAGGAGAAACAGAACAAATGGATCTACCATTTTATTTTTCCACCGTAAACGGAGTAAACACATCCGATCGTTTCTTCGTTTTCATCTTTCTACCCACCAGAACTCGATATTCGATTTATAATTACACGAGACAACAACGCGAAAGAAAACGAATACACTTTATGTGGTTTAGAACACATATATACTTATGTATATATATACATATACTATATCATAGATATTCGTTGAGACGATATATCTGTTTTCAATCGATACTATGCCATGTCGTGCACCAGATTCTCGCGAAATTCAAAAAAAAATTCTGGCTCGCGTGCCGACAAAACGTAGCTCGTACTATTTGCGGAACGATACCACGAAGGCAGAATAGTAGGCGGTACATTTTTGTATCAATAATGTAGAGACGCGATTATCGCTGCTAATATACCAGCACGAGGTAACGAAGAGCTAAAAAAGGGAGAGGGGGGAAATACAGTTTCAACACTAACGCTAATGACATTGCGGTTTGATCACTGTTTCGATTGTAGCACGACGAATCGTTACCGCAAAGGCTGCCAACATTTTTTTTTTATCGAACTCGATATTGTTTGTCTCTTTCCTTTCTATCTCGTGATTCTAATCGTATCACGTCAGGGAATGTTTTCTAAGCACTATCCAAATTGAATTTAATAACGTTTACGTCATTAATCATATCTCGAAAGGTTAGATTAAAAGAGAGGAGAAGTAAACTCGTAAATTTGTTCTTTCTTGTCTGTTTTTTTTTCTTTTTTAATTTTTTTTTATGTCTTTTATTCTTTTTTTTCTTTTTCCTTTTTTTTATTATGAAATCCCGTTTATTATTATCTTTCTTATCATTATAAACTCGATCATGGTATACGAAAGATATTATATTATAATGAGAATAATAGATATTCCAGAATCGTTTTCTCTATAGTGGAAGAGAAAGAAAGAAGAGAAAAACGGGAATCGATTATAACGGCATAAAAACAAAAGAGCCAAGACGTTTCACGATAATAGAATACTCGTTCGAGTCCCTTATTCCTTGTAATTTATCGCTCAATTATATGCTCACCGTTCTTAAGATCCAAGCGTTTTCGTAACTTAAAAGTATCGCGATTCGTTTAACACGCCAACCGAAAAGACTGTTTTACGATTCGTTGAAAAAGAGAGAATGATAACAAAGGTTAGTTGAAATAAAGAAATTATTTAATTATATAGAAACTCAGTTATACGGTTGCCTCTTTATTCTTGTTCAAAGGTAATCATGGAATAGGAAACGAGATAAAAATAACAAATATAATAACTGACCCCGTAAAATATATATAATTATTGGTGAAGCTTGATGTATCTGTCTACTTAAAAAAAAAAAACAACATATACCTACCTACCTATGTATCTACCCTTTTGAACAACGAGCTTGTACAACGACGGCTGGCCTACCATAATAAAACATGGCATTCGTGCAAAACGGTAAAAGCATTAAGCATGATTTTCACGTTGAAACGAGCCTTTTATAATTTTTTTATTAACTCTTTTTTTTTATATGTCTCTCTTATTCTTCTCTTTTTTTCGCTTTTTCTGTTATATTTTCCTCTTTCGCTTTTTAAACTAAATTTTGATTCAACATAAAAATATTTTCGACCAAGATAAATATCACTCGTCTTTCTTTATACCTCTCTCTCTCTCTCTCTCTCTCTCTCTCTCTTTCTCTCTCTCTCTCTCTCTCTCTCATGTTCTCTATATCACATTTGTGTCTTTAATTTTCCATTATTCTTTCGCTTCTATTAATGCAAATCAGAACAAAAATTATTCTCAACAAAAAATCAAGTTTAATTTTAAAAACGATAACAAACCCACCATAATCATTAAATACTACTTTGAAAGATCTCATATCTCATTGTTCATTCATTTATCGTCTATTATATTTATCGTGGTACCAATCGACCCGATTTTTTTTAACTACTGTTATAACTTTAATGAAAAAGATCGAAGGATACGAGTCTTCAACAGAGTATACGACACGAATTGAATAGTAATTAAATACTCGATTTAACGTTCGAGTCGTTCAGTATAACCAATATTTTTTCTCTATACATGGGTGTGGGTGAGCCCGCGTGCAGATTCTCGTTAAAAGGTATAGAAAAAAAGAAATAAAATATCATGTGTGAAGATCACACGTGTTAAAAGTGAAACCTTCAAACAACTAAGTTTCGAGAGAGTGAGACGAATGCACAGTTTCAAGAGTAAGATAATTGTAGGATTTATTTATTATAATATTGTTACCATCTATAACAAAGGGCACCAGTATGATCGGTGGGTGGAACAGCTGATAAAAAGTACGCTTTTCCAAATTCAAGCAATAAAAGAGGAATGCTGAATGCGATAGTCATAGATAGACACCAAAGTCTTAGGATGTTTATTGAGGGAAATATAATTCAACCTAAAATAAGTAAATATAGAATATCCTTTTTGAGAAACTTAGGTATAAAATTTTATTAGTTACGATAATTTTCGAATTCTCACTTTCATCTAAATTTTTGCGCTGTCTAATAAACATTTTAGGAATGAAAAAATAAAAACGTTACGAAAAACATATGGAAAATACTGCTAGATTGAACGAAGGTTCTGGTATAAATGCAATAAGAGATCTAATAGAGATTTTTTCTAGGAATGCTTTTTCAACTGCATAGCCTGCCACACTTTGAGATCCTTATTATTTGTAACATATTTCGTCTTTATTCTTTGAACAACAAATTTATCTTTCTAAATACTCTCGTCTAAATAAAGACCTGAACAACGAAAAATCTAAAAAATTCATTGAATCGTATCGCTCTCTTAGCTTACCGAACTGTGTACACTACGAGTCTCAAATTTTAGCCCCGTGGTAAGCTCCACTGATTCACGCTGGGCGTTCAACATCTTAAAAATGTTTTTATTTTATTGAAAAATTAGTATAAGTTTCTTAAATACTCAAATAATACAATTAATAATATAATTTTCTTATATACATGGATCAGTACATATCTTTTGATATTTTTTATAAAAACATATAAAAATCAAATTTAATAGAAATATTTTGTCTTTATGAATCAAATATATTTTATAAAGAAGTAAAATAAAAATGTGACAGTAATTTATTTGCTTTTACATAGAATTTGTCAGCTGCTCCTAATGTATTCTACAGTGTTCTCTAATTCTTTTTCTCTGATGTATCTAGTAATCCTTCTTTTTTTAAATATTTCAGACAATACAATTATTGTATATTCTATGTATCTCATAATTATTTATTATAATATTTGCGATTTAAAGAATTTAATACTAATTTTTCAATAAAATAAAAACATTTTTAAATAGAAAAGAAATGACACGTTTGGTAAAATAAAACGTACCAAGCACCTTCTTTCTTTATTTCGATCGTTGGTCCATTTGTACCCTATTCTTTTGTCGAATACCTACGTACTTATCTCTGTTTATTCTTCTACCCTTCTATCGCTCCTACCTACAAACAGGTATAGTATTGAAATTATTCTATATGTGTCCACGCTTCGTAGTATGCAGTCGCACACAACACACACATATACAACCAGAAGCGATAACTACGAAGCAGAGCATAAAGAGGAGACCGAGAATAGGAAAAACTGTATAGCTATATTCCGTCTCATTCTCTCGCAGGCTCAATCCTATATGTTTGTCACTTTTTCTCTCATTATTGAAGTTAAAACTTCTTTAGAATAGGAAATGATTTGAAAAAAATGAAACGCTGGTTCAGGCAACGAAGCGGTACATAGCGACGCAACAGAGCCTGTATACGGAAAGGCAACGGAGCCTGTATACGGATAAGCAACGGAGCGACGGGCCGCTATGCAAGGGCCACGATTTTTATTGCTTGAATTTGGAAAAGTGTACTTTTTATCAGCTATTTAGCTTTTATCAGCCACTCAGAGACCATACCGGTGATCTTTATTATATATGGCAATAATATTATAATAAATAAATCCTACAATTATCTTACTCTTGAAACTGTGCATTCGTCTCATTTTCTCGAAACTTAGTCTTTTGAAGGTTTCACTTCTAACACGTGTGATCTGCACACATGGTGTTTTTTTTTTAATTTTTTTATTTTTATTTGTTTCGTTACAATGTAACGAAATACAAAGTTAAAGTTTTTTAGACGAATGTTTTGTTAGCGAGTTTCGTATGGCATATAAAATAAAGAAATACACGAGTCCCTTGACGGAGAAACGCCATTATGGAACATTATGAACGGTAGCTTGTAGCTTTGGAGCTTTACGTTGAAATAAGCACAGTGTTAATCCCGTTATCGCGCTTCTACCAGAAGCGACCATTAATTTATGCTTTAGCTTTCGTACGTAAAACATTATGCTTAATTAAAATTTTATCCTGTATCACAAAAGTTTCCAAATTTTCTTGAAACAACGAGAACTATTCTCGATTGTTCATTCAAGATTGAAAAAAAGGAAAAAAAGGTCTTTGAGTAACGAAACTAAACGAATCAAGATAAAATGAGAAATAGTTTTATCTGCTAAGGCAAGTTGTTGAAAAAAAATTCACTTCTCGTGAAAAATCAAGAACTCGAGTCGCGTGCATTCGCGATTCCTTCGTTAATTTTATCGTCGTGACATTTTGCTAAACCTTCGGCGAACCTTGCATAGAACTTGACATAGAAAAAATATTTTTAAAAAATAAATAAATATAGGAGAAAGAATAAATTTACTAATTTAATTTGAGACACGTCATTTTTTTTTAAAAGTCACTATTTTTTCGTGCTTGTTCAGTCGAAAATTATTAACCGTATTTTTATATTTTTTGATGAAAAAGATTTTTTTTTTTAATTCACCATTCATTATACTACAAAAAAGCAATTATAATATTATGTGAAAGAATTAACAAAAAGCATACTTCTCCGAAACCTGATTTTTTTCCATTAATCATTTGTTCAACTAACAGTAACTTGGATTAGCATAAATGTTGAAAAATGTATGTATGTAAGCTGAACATAGTCGATTTTTATTATCAAATAATTCGTTAGGGTATCATTTGTTAACCCAACTATTAGAAAAATCTTTAATTTACAATTAATTGTAAATAAGAAGTTGAAACAAAAAAAAGAACAACATATGTACAAAAAATATATAAGTGAAATTTAATCTCAATTTCAATTTCGTGAGAAAGAAAATCAAGTAACTAGATATACATGCGTATACGCTTATTTAAGTATATACATCTAAAGTATATATGTGCAAAACTAAATTTTCATGCAAATATTCTTGCATCTGAAGTAGTTGCCATAAACCATAACCTGGAGAAGAAGGGTAGGAAAAACATGGATTTTAGAAAGAAGAAGAATAGAAAAAGAACCTATAGAAGAAGTAGATGAAGAAAAAAAAGTAGGTAAAGTAAAAGAGAGAAGAGGATAGAAAGAAAGAGAAGAGAGAATAGCAGCTTGTCTGGATGAGCGAGTATATGTACTGGCAGTAACTCCGTTACATAAGTGATTGAGGTTAAACTTAGTGGGAAGGATTCGCAAACTTCTTACAACGCACAGCTGCCAGACTCTGCCACGTTTCCCATAGTGACGTTTCACTCTCCCCCTCTCTGTATCTCTCTCTTTCTCTCTCATATCGCGAGTTTACGAGGGATCGACCATTCGGCAACGAAGAATCGACAGGTTGAGCTTGCGACGATGAACAAAAACGTTTGGCCCTGTATTTTACGAGGGAAAATTCTTAAATCTAGTAACGAAGACCGATCAAGCTTACTAATAAGAAAGAGAGAGATAGAGAGAAAGAGAGATAGAAATATTGTTTTCACCACTCCGTGCGGAAAGTGTCAACTTTCCGCCTGCTGTGCAAAACGAAGTTGCCGCTTTCCGCCTACGTCGAGCAGAAAAAAAGTATACACACCATGGGCAATAAATAAGAAAGCCTCAGAGCACATGTTTATTGACCTCGGCTTCGCCTCGGATAACAATTACATGTGCTCTGAGATATTTCTTACTTTACCGCCCTAGGTATGTAATATACTATTCTATCACTATTCTCTCTCTTTTCTCTTTTCAACTTATATCGACGAAGTATCTCTAATATAAAACGTGTGTCAAAATATAAAAGTGAACGTAAGGAGGTATATAATCGATTTTGGAAGAGAGTCGTTCAATAAAGCAACAAAGTGAATAAACACGTGCTTTCGCTATTTTACTTAAGCTCCTTAAACTCATGCGTGTATATAAGTATATATCAAAATATAGATCGTAAATATAATACGAAACACTTCTGACAATGGAACAATAAAAGTTATAAACTTGTATTTATGTATTTTAAACTGACGAAATATCATATGATATAAAAATAATACAAATTTTTATTTGTTCGTTCCCGTCTGTTATTTTATTTTCTAATATCTAATAAAATATAGAAAAATGTAAAGAAAAATATTGCGAACTGTTAACTATATATATCCGGTGTATTCATTCGTTCATGTAAATTCTGGTGCGCCGCTATGTCGTACTTCTGTTTCCTGTTATCCATAGCTACCATGCTTTACTTTTCGTAAACCCACAGACAAACTATTTCTATACTCTCACAAATAACGCACGTGGCCTGGTACGAGAAAATCACAATGAGAATATATCGATTTTAATCTCACTTCTCTACGTATACTATTTTTGTGCCTGCATTGTACCCGGAATTGTTATGATGTTAAGTTCGACATTTCGAGAACAAATCTAACAACAAAATTTTTTGATTTTTCTAACATCGATAAGTAAAATTCTTCAGTCTACGTCACAAATCTTTTATTTTTGTATTCAACGAGTGAAGTGCATTCGACTTACCATCAAAAGGAAGAAGAGATTACTTTCGATATTGTTCGAAGACGTGATGTAAATGTATGTGTGCGTATTTGCTCACAGAAATATACGATATCACGTAGATATTTACGTAAAATATATACAACATAAACGCATACATAGAAGAATCTATTTTCAAGCAGTATGTCAATAGAAGCTATTCGAAGTTGATTGTATCACGTTTGTAACAATATTTTAGCGAATACCAAAGGGCCAAGTCTCCAAAAGGATTTTCCACTGCGATTTATTCAGCTACGATAATGGTACAAAGGAAACCCCCTATTTTATTCCTACACAAATGTCTCGTACATGTGAAGATCAAGAGAAACATAGGATATGCGGAGTAAATCTAATATGAATATTCCTTTGCTGTTTTTTCTTTCTTTATAAGATATTTAATGACCGCTTCACATTTTATATGCATGTATCTGTATAATTTCGTTTTCGAAGACATTTTTTTCTTCTTTTCTTTTTTTTTTCATATTACATTTGTTCTCTTTTACCCTTATTCTATCATTTCTAAAATATCTCGATTCTTTTTAATACGACAGAAATAGAAAATTACTTTTAAATACTTTTTTAATGAAGAAGTAAAAGTTGACAAATTTTCTCTATCTATTAGTAAGAGAAAGAATAAAAAGAAAAAGAGGAAAGGAATATTATTTCCTTTTATTATTATTTTTTTTTTTTTTTTTGAAAAAAAAACTAAAAGATTCTTCAGTTTGATACAGTCTTAGGACGGTTTATAATAAGACAATAAATGACGAAGATTCAAAGTTTTCCCTCCCCTCCCTTCTCTGACTCCCTTTTCGCTTACAAGGAAAAGTACAAGGCGATGCTCGAGTATACTCTCAGTGATGTAATTAAAATGAACAATAACCTCGAGTTCTATTGCTGAGTTTTAAAAGTCCATTTCGTGACATAATGACACTTTCTTCGTGTTCTTCGCAAGCTAGTTTAAAGGGAGTTGCGGGAGGTGGGGGGGGGTAAGGGTATAGGGACGTATTTATCTCTTGGCCAACAGCAGCAGCAACAGCAGCAGCAGCACTAGCAGCAGTAGAAGAAGTAGAAGCAAAAGCAGCACTAACGACAGCAGCAGCAGCAGCAGTAGTAGTACAACAGCAACATCGGCAACGGCAACAGAATGTCTGCTTGGCTAAAAGTTTATTACGCGTTTAGCCAATTAAAAGAGGAGCATGCTGATATTATATCGCCTGAATTGAGTCTGAAAGGAAAGTAATATCGTTCTAGCCTTGAGAATATAGCCGAGAGGGTACTTGGGTTTCTGTATCTATATATTCCTTTCTCTCTCATTCCAAGAAGAAAGGAGGGAACGATTGTCACTTTCGAAACGCGTTAACGAACTTCCACGTTGTGTCATAAATGAGCGACCTAATTACCGAGTTTGTCATTATACTTTAATTTCTCGTTTCTACTTCGTACTACAAAATCATCCAAAGTCAATCTTAGAGTTCTGGACGATTTTGTACTCGAAAAAGTAGGAGAAGATGAAGAAGAAGAAGAAGGAAAAGAAAAAGTAACATATCTAATTTGTTTTACAAGAAAAACGAAATTATTCGTTTCGATCGTTCGAAATTTTTCTAACCCTCTTTTTTTGTTTCCTCTTTTTTCCTTTTATAAATCTATAAAATTAGAAAGATCATGAGAGATCTGATATTTCGCGGGGAAAAAAATAAAAAGGAAGGATATTTTAAAATCATTTGTAACGTTCTACCGTTTCTCTCTTATGTCAAATGGCGTGCGGAAGACCAAGTTTGGAAATTAATCGAATTAGGCGCTTCTAGGATCGAATTCAGAACGATCCGAGCGCAAGACTCATCTTAGAATAACCGTCGCTGTTTGACGTCAATGGCGAAGTGGTTTAACAGGTTGAAGCTTTGCATATAGATACGAATAATCCAATATCTCCGTTGAACATGGTAGGAGTTAGAATGGAATTTCGACCGTCCCCAATTGTTCTTTCTAATTAATCGACCTTCGGCAGTCACAAAGATAAAGCCGAATACTAATGATGTGAAACAATAGTTTTGTAAAAGAAAAAACCAGTTTTTGGCACTTTTTAATATTTTGAAAGATGTATATTTACATAAAGAAACATTTTTGATTATTGAACTTTAACGCTGGACATATGATGGTATTTCAAATATGCTTGTTGTTGAGAAAAATCGATAAAAGAGCGAAAGGCTGAAAGGATAGACGCTCCTACACCTGTCTTCCTATATCAAAACTTTTACGTTAAAGGAACATGATAAATTTTCCGTCTGTTTTTCTTTCTCCTTTTTCCTTCCCTTTTCTCTCACTCTCTTTCTCTCTCCCTTTTTTCCTTGTCTGTGAATGCGCTATTACTTTATGACCATATTTTATCATTCGCAAATTTTCTACAGTCATTTTCTCAAATTTCCATTGAAATATCTCGTAAGAGATTCTTTTTTACGAGAGAAATATTATTTTATAATCATCTTTGAAATATCTTTGTTTAAGGGTTCATTCTGGTTTCTACGCCGAGAAAAAAGGCTATTTTCACGATTTTTTTTTAGGCTTAGTAGGATACATATACATATGAAAGTTGTTGGGTATGATAAATACACTCTAGAAGTACAAGAAAAAAATTTTTTTTTATTGTTTTTAACGTTTTTTGACATCCAAAATGGCTGACAAACGTGAACCCGTCAAAAAAAGGTATGCTGTTGGCGGGCATCGAAATTTGAGAACGGGTGGTCTAAAACAAAAAAATTAAACGGTTTTAAATTTAGTATGACAATGGCTATCGGGTATGCTAAAACTATCAATTTTTATGAAAGCAAAACAAAATGACAGCCATTTTTCGAAAAAAAAAAAATCTTTGATTTTTTTCGCAGTTTTTTGTAAAAAAAAAATAGTAAAAATTAATATTTTGACTTGGTTGTAGCATGCAAGATAGCCATTCATGTGTAGAGTATGTGGTTAAAATTTCAGAAGGATCGGTTGAGTAGTTTTGGAGATATCATGCCCGCCAACCGAAAAAACGTTGTTTCGAGAAAAACGCGTTTAAAGTTTCTTTTAACAAATTTTTAAAAAGTCTGACTCTACCTTATTCTGCGATGCCTGCACCATACAGTATGCCTTCTGCTTCTTCAAAATACTCATTTTCTTCAACTCTAACCTTTTTTTGTTGTGTCCTGGCCTCTTTTAAAGATTCTCCGCTCAAACGATTGGCTGAACGCACACGCGTGTTGTCGCGGTGACTAGCGTAATTGACTGCGATAGGGCCAAGTTTTATCTCCAAAACGTGCATTATTTTTAGTATTGGATCAAAACCTTCGTTAAATATACAAGCTGCCAATTGACAAGCTATTTCCACAATTTTTTTACCATTAAATAGATGTTTAGGCACCATAGCCCAAACGCATTTGTTGAAGCACTCATTATTATTTTGAGTGTTGCCACCTAAACATCTTTCAAGCAATTCTGGTTTTGTCAGGTCTTCGTACACTGGCTTTAATACTTCTTGGACATCTTTAGCGAGAGGAGGAGGATGTTTATAAGTATCAAGGGTTTTAGCTGCCTCAACTTTACGATACTTACACCAGTTGCTAGAACAGTATGTATGTTGCGGGTCATCATCAGTAGAAATTTTGTGATAGTACCCCGCCCAAATTTCCTTTCTCATGTTCTCAATTGAATTTTTATTTCTTTGAACAGCTAACCCATAGTTAGTTGACAATTCCTTCATCAACTTTATAGTCAATCGTTGAGTTTTAATCACTGGAACACTTTTTTTAATAACTTTTTTCTTTTTTACAACTTTCTTCGGTCCTTTTTTTGCAGCAGGTTTCTTGGCTTCCGCTTGTTTCAAAGCTTTTCTCTTTTGAATCAGTGCTTTTCGTGCTTCATTAGCACGGTTGAAAACTCGTTTGGCAACATGTAAAATACACTCGAATTTTTTGATAACAAAATCTTCGCCGTAGGGAAAAACATTTAGCAACATTTGAAAAGTTTTCGTGTCGCCATCGCCGATATAAAAACCATATTTTACGGAGAACTTCTTGAGTGATCGAAGAAACATCTCCACGATACCATCAACCTCCATCTTCCCGGCACTACCTTCATAGTTTATCGTACAATGCGTTTTATGCTGTTCGTACCAGGCAAGATAGTTTACTTCCTTCACTTTTCTTTTCCACATCTCACATCCTTTACAGTAAGTTGACCTTATAGAAACGACGACAATTTTTCCACTGTATTTTAAAATTAGAGAAACTATTCAAATCAACGAAGAGAATCCTCTTTTGGCCTAAGAGCCGTCGCCAGAAACAGACAGAATATCCTCTGGTTCTCCTCGTATCTTGTTTTCGAGTTGCTCTTCGGTGACGGCTTTATGCGACACTACGTTAAAAACAGTATTGACCGCGATTAGTATAAAGTCAACGATTCCATAATATGCAGAGATACTTAAACCTTTTCCGAGGTCCATAAGTTTGCAAAACATATTTATACCATGCACACCAATACCAAAAAACCTTTCCAAAAAAAAAGAATATAGCGAAAAAAACTGAATACTAGTTTTGTTTTCCTACGCCATTCTGAATAATATGCAGAGACATTTCCACTTAAACAACCGTTTATGGTTTGTCTCCTCTCTCTGTAATATCTCTGTGTTTTGGTCGCAAAATAATATACTTAGACTGCTCGGATCGTTCTAAAATTTTTGTATGATAATTCTACATATGTCTACTTTCGAAAAATGCAAAAAAAAAAAAATTAATTTTTTCAAAATTATAAACCAGAATGAACCCTTAATATGAAATTTTTTCTGTTTTAGTATTTAAGAAAGAAGATTCCAGTTGTGCAGTGATTTTATTTAAACGACGCATACGTAATATTGGAAGCTGAAACTCAAAGTACAAAGCGTATATCGCTTTTAAATCCGTTAATGCTGCTTTGGAAAAGCAATTTGCATAGGTTTCACAGATACCTAGATACTGCTACGTATATACATACATTGTTCGAGTTATCATTGCGACAGTCAGGATCCTCGCTGCTGTTAATCCTTTGGACTTTACCTGTGAAGCTTCACCGCTAAACACGAGCATTTATATGATGTCGTGTTTGCTTTCCCTCTATTGTAGAAGAAGTCCCTTTTAATTAGAATTTTATATTACTTGAAATAGAATATTTATATGTACATACATATTACTTTTTCTTTCTTTTTATATTAAGTTTTCTTTACCGTTACGTAATACATACGATATAAATATTCAAATTTTAAGTTAATGTTAGAGAAATCGATAAGTAATATTCTCTCTCTCACTCTCACTTTCTCTTTTTATTTTTGTTTCTTTCTTTTCTTTTATCTTTTATCCCTTTTCGCATCGTTTTATTCGAAGAACTTTTATTATTCCTTCTCAACGATATAGCCGCAACGAATTTTCAAACAAGTTCGAACTGTCATGAAAAATCGAACAAGATATATTCGTAGCGTCGATGGCGAAAAGTATCGCGTTTCAAATTTATTCCGAACGCGACTGACTTACTTGATGTATGTACACTGAGGAAAGCTTCTAGCCGCCTTTACGTTTCCTCTCTTATTCTGTTTCTCTCCCTATTTCTATCTCTTACTACATTAAATCAGAAACGAGATTTAAAACTACGAGAGTTACCAGGAATAACGTCAAAAAAACCGAAACATTTTTCGCAGACTATTTTGCGATCGTTGAAATTTTGTATGCCGAAAATATAAGTGGAAAAGAAACGAATGAAAAATATTACTAACGATTTGTGTGTTCAAAAACTAAAAATAAAATAAAAACAACAAAAAAAAATAATAAAAAACTGTCGATGAATGGTGTGTTTCTCCAGTCCTTTGAAAAGTTTCCACCGTTTTTTATATTTTATTTTTTTTTCCCCCTTAACAATTTTCCTGTCTTTTAACGAGACTTCCCAAACCTCTCTCTGCATCATTTGAACATTGTAACAATCGAGAAAAATTAAATCATGTACTATTCGAACGACGTACTTTGCGTCGACTAAAAGTGTCTGACAAACCGTGAAATATTGTATTATTTAAAAATACTATTTTACCTTTTCTCATCGTTTATTGAGAGTGAAGGTACAAAGCGACAAAGGATGACAAGGGCAAAAGACCTTGTTAGATTTTCTAAAGGAAAAGAAATGTATTTTAAAATTTAGACGGATGGATATAAGGCGCCCAAATTTCATTGAATCGTTATGTAATCGCCGTTAATATATATAATTCGTTTGACCTAACATATCTCTACGAGATTCTAATCCCTTCGAAACCATAGAAACGATATATATGCTTTGGAAAGGCCGATATGCTTCGATGGATAGGATAGGAAGGAATCGGCAATTCTGGCTGGTCCACAAGAATTCCAATAAAATTCAGCTGGTGTTGGTAATCTAGTGGGTGTCACGTGGAACTTCACTGGCTTGAATAATGAGCATTGATAACTCTAAGAAATTGTAGGTAAGATATCGAGGGACGACGGAGTCGGTCGAGAGACTAAAAGAGAAAAAGAAAGAAAGAAAGAAAGAAAAAGAAGAATAAGTGTAAGAGATAGAGGAAAAAGGAAAAGAAAAGGTAAGAGTGGTAAAAGAAGGAAGGAAAAGGTAGGATAAAGAGAGAGGAAACCGGAACTGGAATAAAAATGAGGGTAGTTACCGATGGTGGTCGGATCTCTCATTTGATTCCGCGCTCCTGGAAAAATTGCATTTGTCGCTGGCAGCCTTTGGACTTAGAATAAGATGCGGCACCAGTGTAAAAAGGGTACCCTTCCCCTCCGGACCGGATCAGATATTATGTTAAACGTTTTTAGTTATTCACTCGACGCTCCTTTCGATTCCCCCTTCTCTTTTATTCCACTGATATTCCTTTGGTAATCGAGAATGAATCGAGTAGCAGTCATTTCTTTTCTTTCTAACGACCGATTGCCTTCTTTGAGAAAACTCAATGAACTTATCAGACGGGACTAAGGAAAAGAAAGAGAAAAAAAAATAAATAAAGAATGAGAAAAAGAGAGTAATAACAAAAAGTCGAAGGCGCTTTAGCATTTGAAAATAAAGAGTACTCTCGTAGGATCCGTACATGTATTTAAATATCTACAGGTAGACGAAGACTTGCTAGTATGAAAAGTTTATACATTAAAAAGACGAACGAACATCTGTTGTGGAAAGTTATTGAAAAATAAGAACCAACCGTTTGCCGAAGCTCGTCTCTTTCGCGTAGTTTTCATTTTCCAAGGATCCCTTTACCCTTCATTGGGAATCATTCACTTATCGCTTGAGCAGTAGCAGCAGCAGAAGCAGTCTTTACAAATTTTCACGATGTCTCGCGGTAATATCCAAAGACGTATTTTTCTCATCGTTCAAGAGGAAACTTTACGAGGGCCATGGCAACAACGGCGGCCTGCTACTGGTAATAAAGATATTACGTTCTCGTCGTTGTCGTCAATGGATCGATAGTACGTCGTAATACGAATCGAAGAAAAGTTTTCACTGTGGCAAAGTTCTTCTCTCGAATGTGTTGCCGGCGTATCGTCGTTGAGTAAATTAAATGACGATTCAACGGCTTACAAAAGGGAAAGGGAGAGAGAGAGAGAAGGCGGGAGAAGGAGCTAAAAGTACTTGGCTTTTATTTTGCTCATCTTCTTCTTCTCCTTCTTCTCTTTCTTTTTTTTTTTTTTGAGGAGGAGGAAGATGGCACCTGCTAGGATTACGTCCGTTTTAATAACGTGTCAGGGAGGAACGAGCGTTGACGTTCTTTGGCTGGCTGCATGCCTGAAAGAGGACAACGCTCGTGCTCTCGGTGGTGCCCGTGGCTGGAATATTTTAGAGATAAGGTAGCTTGGATGAGGGTAGGTATAAGGTTTGAGTGAGAGACTTGGTGGATTGAGTAGTGGCTATAAAGAAAGAAAGAGAGAGAAAGAGAGAGAGAGAGAAATAGAAGGAGAGATAGAGGAGCGGAAGGTATGCAAAGTTCTGAACTTAATTCATTTCTGAGGCGCCTCACGCGATTCTCGAACGTGCCAGATCGCTTGCCAGGGTCTCATACTCACTATTGCGGCTTCCGTACATCCGTGCATCCGCAAATTATTAACCACCTTCGTCCTGTCCGCCAAAAGGCTCGCTAAACAACTTCATCCAGTCCCACTTTACTTCACTTCTAATCTAAGATTAAAATTTTAAAGTACGTTCGAGTGTCGTTTTACGAGTAGAAAAAAAATTGTCGACATCGTCAGTATAATCGTATATACAATATAATCGTACTTTTTTTTAGTTTATCACGTTATAAGCATACTGTAGATATTTATTCTGATGACCTATTTTCGTATATTTTTTATTTATTTTTATTCTATATTATTCATGAATTTGTCCACTTATTTATTATACATGGAAAATTTCTTATTATCACATGCTTGTTTATATACTCGATAAAACGATTACACATAAAATCGATCATTCTAAGCAATTAACTGAGTGCTACATGATAACTCGAAGAAGGAACTGGGACTATGAATACAAAAATGTCTGAAACGCGCGTTGCTTTTATTCATGTGGGCTTTTCTCTCGTTGAAAGATTAAACTGCCAATTACAGTGAGGTCGAGATTATCGATGCACTTCGTTTGTATGAATTATCTCGGAGTGCCAGGGACATCGATTATCTCACAAACTCATAGAAAATGTAAATAGCCAGACCGATCGTTCTTGTTTATTCAGAAGTCGTCGGCTACATTCGGCACTGTATGTTTATACATACATGTAGTATATATCTGCATGTATATGTATGTTTATATGTATCTATGTATATGTATGAATCGAAAAAATTTATTCTGCTCAACCCGATTGGAGGGAACAAAATTTAACCTTGATTAGATGCGTTCTATCATTTTTTTCTCTTTAAAAATTCTCTTCTCTTTAAAAATTTTTTACCTCCTTTTTAGAATTTTTTCGAAATATCAGTCGACTTGATGTATTTACTTAGCAACCGTGTTAACAACTATATTACTCAAGAATACAAGTTTATGAAAAAGAAACGAATATTTGACCAAAAAAAGAAATAAAAAATAAAAGAAAAATGAAAAGAAAAAAGGAAGAAGCTCTGCTAGTTTTTTGAAAAAAGTTTTCTTTTCATTAATCCTTCACAGACAGTTTTGTTACTTCAATGAAAGTAAGCTTTTCTCGATTGTTCTTTCGTATTTATCTTGAAAAAGGAACCTATTCCTCGTTTCCCGTGTGTTCCCATTGAAAAGAATCATGCGATCGTTTTTACTCAGCACGTTGCTGTATTTCGATTCTCGAGCTTCACCTCGTATTTTCCCCCATGAACTCTGACTATCTCTAATACCATAGCCATAGATAAAAAGAGGAAGAGATGAGTTTTGCTAATGAATGACCGTTGGATGTTTTTCATAACGAATGAATACCGAAGAGCTTGGTTTCTCATTGGCAACCAGTCACAAGTAGCCTTGAAATATTCACACATACGTGCCCATATACACATATACATCCACAAACATACCATGTTCCCTCTTTATTTTTTTCTCTTCTTTCTTTCATTTTCTTTTCTTTCCTATCTCTTTCCCTTTCGCCTTTTCAAATTTTGAGCTCACGTTGAAGAATCTCTCGAACGTAATGTCAGAGACAATATAAAGCAGCCAGAGTTTTCCTCGATTTGCATATACATACAAATACACATACATACGTGGTACGTATGCACGCGTGTGCTTATGTATGTGCAAATACGTACTACTTCGACTAGGAAAACTGGGTCTTCCGTGGAAAACTTTAAAATTGCGGTTATTACGAGCGTTCTTCCGACACGGCATACGTATTGTCGATTCCGCAAGAATGGACTTGGAATACTATCCAGGGAATAAGAACGGCCGGTAACGTTTCCAAAAGACTCCGAAACGATAATGTTACCGGTGAATCTCACGATTTCGAAGACCAAGATATAGGTTGTGTAATCATTGTTGAAAAGATAACAATAAATTATTCTTGAAATTAAATTTGAAATTTTCTATAAAAGTAATAGAAAAAGAAAAAAAGAAGAAATATAAACGCATAAATGTAATATTAAATGTACATTTATTTTTTCTATTTTAATTCTCCACCATTTATCGACACGTATCATAAATTTCTATATAAAATACGATGCATGAATAAAAAAGATGAAGGAGTTTTGGTCGTGGTCTATCGGATGAAATGTGTGGATAGTTTAGTTCTTCCGTGAATAAGTACCCAAAGAATCGATCGGATTACTATCCTCCAAGGCAAATATTTCCATGACAAACAGTCGTAAAGACTAGCTACGAGGAAGACCTCCTTTAAACCGGACGACTCTTCCTACGTTTATGTTCGTTCAAGCTTTTCAACACACACGAATTCGTTCCAACACATTCACATATACAAACTTTATAGAGTATGTCAATGTTCTCGAACGTTTCTAGATCGTTTCTGACGTTCGTTAAATTAGTAGGTGATACGTCAGTTTATAGTTTGGATTAAAGTGTCTTGTAATAATCGCAAAACGTTTGTTAATGTTCCGATAACACAAGTTACAATATGGCTTTATCGAAAGATTATTATTTCGTTGGCTTTTCCTACCGTATATAACGCGCTTAGCGTTAAACCGAATATACAGATAAATATTGCTCGACAAAATAGTACTAAGGCACCATTACGTTATACGAAGTGCTTCCATATATATCGGTTAAGTGTATTTTGGAAACGAAAAGACACACATCTTCCGTTATTAACTTCTTCGTGTAAACATTGCTTTAGAGATCGTATGCTTTCCGTTTTATTTCTATTCTTTTATATTTTTTTCTTTTTATATTTTTTCTTTTATTATATTTCTTTTCTTTTATTTCAGTCCACACATCATAAACGTTACTAAAACATCGTTTTATATTCGGAACCATCACTTTTTATCGTCACATTTATTTCTTTCTTTATTTCTTTTAATATTTCTATTTAACTGGTATGATCGATTTAAAATGTAAATTTAAATTGTTTGATTATATTTCATTTTCGATAGATAGTTTAAGCTCGGCTCAAATTAAATTCTTCTTTATCTTTATTTCGTAAGAAATTACGGTGAAAACTATTAGAAAATAATTGAAATGTCGCTAACAGCAAGCTTTCTCTGTTAGTAAATTGTATCCCAGGTAATCACTCTAAAATGAAGTATCTCGATTTGTCCACAACTACTACAATGTAGTTTGTCGCATAGAAGGAAAGCGAGGAAAAAGAAGAAAAGGATGGTTAAGGAAAATTGTAAACTCGGTTTTCCACGTATAGAAGCAAGAATACTTTCTTCGTCCTATCGTCCTCTTCTTCTTCTTCTTCGTCGTGTAGATAATGCTTCCGAACGTATCGTCTTCGTGATCTATATTTGATGACTCGATTTAGATATTCGAGTAGCTTAGTTTTAAAGCCTCGGGCGTGACCGTTCTCTTCCAAGATTACCCTCACTATATTATCTTTCGTATCCATATCTACGCATTCTCTGTCTCTCTTTTACTTTCTACGCAACGCGCATACATATTGTACAACGATATAAGTAAGGTACTCAAAAACGCCAAAGAATTATTACTTTAGAGATATCGATCACCAAGAACGGTATTCCTTACTCGCTTCTGGCTACATATTTAAATATTTATCAAAGCCGTTACGAAGAAAACCTGAATTCATTTTATTTGACGTTCAACTTGATATATGTATAACGTGTAGGTATACCTATCGATTTAAGGAATCTATAACCATTTAGTATTATGAACGATTAATTGTATCAACGTGTACCTCGAGGTGAAAGGTACAAGGATTGTAATGATACTTTTTCTTCTGTTTTTTTTTTTTTTTTTTTTTTTTTTTTTTTTTTTTAAGAAAAACAATATTAAAGTAATAATATATTTGATATATTTGACTACTTATAAATTTATATTTTCATCATACATATGAAATTTATTATTTAATAGAAATTATTTTGTTCAATTCAAATTTCCCGTTTTTCTTTCAGTCGTAAGAGTAAAAAAGTCTTTTGCAAGAGTTTTTGTTACAAGAAGGATATTGAAGAGAGAAACGACCTTAGTAATAATTTAGCCGACAATTAGTACCATGTTCGAGCCATAGTCATTCCCTCCGACTATATAGAAACCTTCTCACCCTTCAAGCTGTCTCTTTTCGCACCCTCTTCTATCGTCGACTGTTACATATTTTCAACGACCTGGCGCACACACCCTACGATTAGTATGAGTTTGGACCGCGTGTAATACGTTTTCACCCTCGACGTACCGTGGCGAGAAATCAAATCGTCGTGGTGCGAGATATGCAACTTAATTAGTTCAAATAGGCATTCAAAGCGTCGTGTTTCTCGTAAATATTCTTCCTTTTCTTCTTTTCTCTATTTCTCTCTTGGGATACGTACAGAAGGCGTAACAACTGTCATACTTTTTTTTTCGGGTTATAAAATGCAATTAGTATAATAATTTCATATGTATTTCTCATCGTTCCTGCTATTGTTATTATTTTTTCTTTCTTATTCTTCTGATTGTTACGAATTTAACGAAGAAAAAAGAAAACAATGAAATATTTCACAAGAGAGAAGGATGTGGTGAATCAATAAAAATGAAAATAATAATTATCGATAAAGCAATTAGCGTTTGTTTGATAAACGATTTCTTAAACGTTCAAAAACATTTTTCAAATCTATATAATATATACGTTAGTTTATAATTACATTTGAAAAGAAAAATAAAAAAAATATAATAATAAGAAGGAAAAAGAAGAAAAATAAAAGTAAGCGTTGGTAATACCTATTAGAGGTTTATACGAATAATTTTGCCGAATGAGGGAGCGCAATTTAGACAAAATATCGAAAACAGGCGGAGGAAGTTTCCGTAATACAGCGTCGTTTCCGCGTTCGAAGCGGAACTCGATAGAAAAGTTATAGTTAAGTTACTCAAGTACGACGAGTGGATAAGGAGCGTTCGCGTTCAATGTCTCTGTGAGTATTTCCTGAGCGGAGTTCGTGTTTAGCTTCTATGTAGAGCTGTATCACTAAAAACGCCCTGATTAAACTTGCTTAGAAGCCATGCAATTAGTTCCAAATCGTACATTTAAGAATTGTCGTATTTACTACTATATTATAACCTATGGCTAAGTAAAGACTTTTAATAACAAAAGGAGAAGTTAAGAAGAAAAACAGTAAGAAAGAACAGGAAGTAATGGAAAACGAATGGTGGAAAATAAAAAAAAATTTTAATAATCTTTGAAAATGTTTTGAATACAGGAGGGAATGCTAGAAAAAAAAATAAACTAAAAATATGAATTTACTAGATTTTACTTTTTTCATCAGTTCAAAATAAAATACGTATATAAGAATAATAAAGGGGGAAAAATAGAGGAAAAAGAACGGTATGCAGTTTCAACGATCTAGAAGAAGTTAATTCTAGCGAGGTGGAAAAAGTCGATCGATCACGATAGTATACGTTCAACGAGGGTGAACTTTTTCTCGATATCGGATCGCGATATTGACTTTGAGAAAAAAAGAATGAAAAAAAAAAAGAACGAAAAATAGAAAGTAAGAGAAAGAGAAAGTGCCAAAGAAAGAAAGAAAGAGAAAGAGAAAAAGAGAAAGAGAGAGAGAAAGGAAGAAAGAATCGTATCTACAAGAGGGGTGCTTCTACACGTTCGATACTCTGGTACCATTTCCATTATTCTTTACATCGTGAAAACCATCGTCACGCCCATGCCATTCGTCGACGACATTGTCCACGGACGCGTTAAATCGTTCCTCTTCTTTTCCTTTTCGTTTAAACCGATGGGAACGTCGTAAAAAGAGACGCGTGGGTGGAGATCCGTCTACAGTTTCGTAAGCACTTTCGGCCGTTCACTGTGCACAGTCGGATGCACTCAGCGGTCTATGCACCTCAACTTGATAAAGTTAAACAGAACGAGAGATAGAAATATAGTTAGATAGAAAGAAAGGAAGAAAAGAGAAAGAGAAGGAGAAAGAGAAAAAGAAAGAAAAAAAGAAAAAAAGAGAAAGAAGAAGCAAAGGAAAGGGATACATGGAAAGAGACGAATGCTGGAAAAGCGGCTTCGAAGTGCCTTGTAAGCGTTCCTTGTGCAAAAGCTCGGACAGTGCTCTCTTCTATAGTCGAAGCAATGTTTTAGAAGGACATGGCGGACACGGGGGCAGAGTTTGTTCGGAATGGCGGCCACTCCGTGGATAAAACGAACGAGTGTTTTCGCATGAAAGCTCGTCGAATCGACACTCAAGGCAATGTCCGGCGCCGAACGAGTGAGCGACTCAGAAAAAGAGAAAAAAGGAGAAAAAGAGAGATAGAGAAAGAGGAGAAGAGAGGAGAGTAGAAGAGGAAAAGGGCGAAAGGGATGAAAGGTGGAAGGGAGGAGGGAGAAGAGACCGTAAAAGGGCGAACATAAGGAGCAGGCGAGATATGTTGCCGTTTTATCGTCACACTGCACTGAAGGCAAAACCCCGTGAGAAATTGGCTCGAAAACTCGACCTTTCGACCTTTTCTTTACTAGTGGGACTATTAAAAGTCATCTCTGGTAAGCTTTTATGTTTAGCACTAATACTTTCATCTTAACTATATACTATAAAATGAACGATTTAAGTGTTTTTAAAAATATTTTTTTTTTGTATTCACAGCCGCTCACGAACCCAAGCACATACTTTGCTGTATAGATAGATTTATATCTTTTAAGGGGGTATTCTGGTTTAGACATTTGAAAAAATCGATTTTTTTCATATTTTCAAAGCTTAACCTTTTAGGAATATGTCCTTAAAAGGATTTTTCAAAATTCAAATTATTTTCGGAGATATAGCTATTTTAGTGACGCAGTATCCTGTATCCTACCCTTATTACGCGAAACTTTGAACGCGTTTTTCTCGAAACTACTTTTTTTGAGGTGGTTGACATGATATCTCAAGTTCTACTGGACCGATTTCTTTGAAATTTGGGAATCTTCTTTATATATCTCTCTATCGGGTGACCCTTGGATTTTGAAAAATTTTAATTTTTACTATTTTAAGAAAATTCGAGAAGGTAAAAAAAAAGGGGTCAAAAAAAATTTTGTTTTCATATCGAAGCCATTTTGTGAATTTTTTTTTTTGGGTACGGGTCACCAAATATCGACATCTTTACTGATTAAGAATTTTCCAAATTTTTGTGTTTCATATCAGTAGAAGGGTGGGAATTATGTCAACCAGAGTGCACCGTTTTTTTTTGCAGCCCTCACTTCACTGGCTTGTATTTCTACGAATTTTTTATTTTTTTTTTTCATTCTTTTTTTGTATTCTAAAATTTTAACAAATATCATATAAAAAAATGGGTACTAAAAATGTTTTTCATTTTTTTTTATCTTAGTTGGAAACATGCCTAAAATTTAGGTTCTAGACCAGAATATCACCTTAAATGGCTATTAATCTTCCAATGTGTGTGTGGAAACGATTTTTTTTATTTAATATATATAGTTATTTATAAATTAATGAAAACCGATCCCCTCGGATAATATTTAGGACGTCGTTTTAACGTTTGATCGTGGAAAAAGTCATTAGAGATTTGTTTGCCAGACCATTATCTATTTTAATAAGGTTTCTTTGATGGGTTTGAACTAATCGTAAGAGTTAGAGTGAGAGTGAGAGATAGAGAAAGACAGTGTTAAAGTATTATGTTCGCAACAGTTGACTATGTCAAATGTCATTAACTTTTAACCACCCTGTAACGAAATACTAGCCCTTCCTCCCCTCTCTCCCTCCCCCCTTAGCGTCTTAACATTAACGATTAGAGCAAAAGACGAAGAAATACAACGTCGGTGAATTTAACGATCGAGAACGATGTTGCTGCTCGATGAAGACGAAAAATAATAAAACTCAGCAACGACGACAACGACGTCATTGTCTTCGGCATCTTGGTAATATAACAAGCTGCCTCGTCGACGTTACGCCGCCATCGGAGTTGATTAACGTGCGTATTGTTCTGAAAATGAATCGACGTCTAGCGCATACAAATTTACTTCGTTTAATGAACGGTCCTCTCTCATTCTCATTCTCTATATATCTATCTATCTATCTATCTATCTATCTATCTATCTATCTATCTATCTATCTATCTATCTATCTATCTATCTATCTATCTATCTGTCTGGCTGTCTGTCTGTCTGTCAGTCTTTCTCTTTCTCTCTCTCTCTCTCTCTCTCTCTCTTTCTCGTTCCGGACGGAGATGGAGACGTTCGTGAAAATCTTTTGAAATATTCACGCAATCTGTTGCGATTCCCCGTGATCCGACCATCCGAACGAATTACACAGACCTATTACAAATTACTTTTGGTTACTTTAATTATATCAAAATTCAGGCTATACTCGAGATACATATAAATTGATATAAATACAAGATGGTATAAAAAAAGAAAACAGATATTTTAAGGGTCTAATAGTTCTCACAGAAATGAAAGAAAAATTTCAGAATCCTTTTTTTTCAATTTAAATTTAAATTTAGGAGAATATTATTTAAAATAAAATTGGATAATAATTGTTTGCGAAATATTTGTAATTTTGCATCTAAAAAGTTGATTTTTGTTGATATTAGATACAATTGTTGCTTATTTGCATAATAGACTTATCTCGACAATTACTATGAATGGTATATATCTAAGCAAATTCCCCTCTTTGTATTCTATTCAAAAATCGTATTGTAGGGCTGTTAGGATGTAGGCGAGGTAGAATTGCGTTTTTTGCCTTTCAGGAATTACGTATATACTCAATATGTCGTCTTCTTACATTGTTCCTGCTAAACCCCGCTCACGTTTATATATGGTTACTTATTATGTGTACATGCATATATGTATATATATGTCTTCTCTTTGAGTCGAGTCAACTATTAAGGACTAAAGGAGAACTTTTGACCGAGGATATTATTCGCAAATATTCTCGGAGATCAAAGTTAGTAGTAAAAGATGTTTTTAATGCATGAGTGACTTATTTAGTTAACCTTTGCTTACCACCCTTCCTGGAGTAACACGCTTACCACTCCCGGGTCCAAGAAAAATTGTTATAAAAAAGAAATTATTGCATAGATTTAGTTCAACAATTTTTTGAGACTTCTTTAATACTTACTTAAAAAGACTATATAGGTTTTATAGCTTTAAATTAAATTTAAATATGTTTAAAAAATTACAAAAGTTGAACAATTGAGAAAAATGACTCAAGTTGCAAAAAAGGTCTGGGTCCTTTAGACCAAGTGTGGTAAGCAAAGGTTAATGAAACTTACGATAGATAAAGAGAGAGAGAGTATTAAGAAAATATTTATCTCCATAGAAATTTCCATTCTTACCTGTTCTTTTAATACCCATTCTACCTGTTTATTTTAAATAACATTTCAAATAAAATTTATACGTCGTATTTATTATCGTCTCAAAAGGCTGTTTATTTTACTCATTAAGTAACAAAAAGAAACTATCAAAGATATTTCGATCTCCTGTTCTTACAATGAACAAATTATAGATACTTTAGCAAAAGACGCGGGTAGACGGGTAGAAGGAAAGAGGCTTACGCAATCTATTTCGTATTATGGTGACAAAGTGGTCTTTGATTACGAAACGTCTCCCCCTCCCCTTTTTAAATCCGCCGTCCCTTGTCCTCATTTTTCTTCTCTCATATCAGTGTATCTTCTATCTCTTTTTTTCTCTCTCTCTCATTTTCTTTTATTCTGAGGAAGCAACTAAATGCTAATTTCTCAATGATAGATTTTATTGGCCGGAAATTCTGATAAAGACGATGTTAAACTTGTCTACTAGAACATCTTCTATATGTGTACGCTCTAGTAAAGCCTGTTGGAATTCAAATGTAAACGTTCATCCTCAATCGAAGGAGTAATATCTCGGTTAAGGCCGTCTTTACCTTCGAGATGGAATATGAATGAATTCACGATGAGGTGCACGGCAAATGAACCGGCCCCCGTTTGCATGTAATCGCGATCAATGGAGCTAGGAATACCCAAAAGTGAACTACTACTACTACTATTACTACTATTACTACAACGACGTCGGCTTCTGTGTCGAACATATCCACGATTTTCCTGAAAATATTTTTCTATTCTTATTCTTTAAAGCTGTTCATCATCCCTGCCTTTATAATGGTTTACGACAGCAATAAATCTCGAGGTCATTTTTAACTAATATTGATGAACAAGGTCTCGTTTGAAAGATGAGAGTTCCAGCGAAAAGATATCTTTACCGAATTGTAAAAAAAAATAGAGTTTATTTTTCTTCTTTATTTTTTCTTTTTAAGAAAATATTTTATATATTTAATAATTGAATTTTAATCTAGCGGAAGAGATCGCAGCAGATGACAATTTAAAATGTAATCTATTTTCAGTCAAGTGTTGTAAAGAACATAAACTAATCCAATGATACGATAGATACATATTGGGTAATTTTATTTTCTCGTTATCCTTGCAATTTATATTTTACCTATAATATATCGAATAAATAAAATATAGCTATGCTTAATTTGGAAAAAAATATGTAACTTATTGAAAAAAAAACATATCTAATCCAGGGATATAAAAACTTGTACGTATACGCGATAGGTATTTTATATGAATTTTTAGGAATTTAATAAGCAATAGTACCGTTTTTACCGATAAGCCGAAGATTGAGTTTGACGTGTTATTATTGATCTGCCATTCAGGCGTCAAACGATCGACGAGAATACTCATCGTGTTGCAGCTGACGGGCGGAGCTCTTTTTCTAGTGACACCAAAAAAAAAGGGAGGGAGGGGGGAAGAAGAAAATTCGTAGCAGAGGAAAAGCTTTTGCCGAATATACGTTGGACATCCCTGTCCACGCTATTACTCGAATCACCTGCCGATATTCTAATGTCAATTTACGAGAAAGTTAAGTACTGACTTTTTCAAATCTGCTGAATTTATGGGAAGACAAAAAAATATGACAATTTTATAAAATGGTATGGTAAATCTGATTTATTTATGTTTATTCAAAAGCTAAATATCGCATAATTTTATTTCATTCTTACACGATTGTAAGTGATCTAATATACTCCTGCATGATTTCATTTAACTAGATGGTAAATTCTAATACTATTTAGGTCGCGAAGCAGAGGAAGTTATGCTTAATGCAGACCGCCAAAGAACCGTGTGAAATATGCATGCGTGTTTCGCATACCGATGCACAACGCGTTTGTCTCCATTCATCCTTTCCATGCTAGCTTCGAAAGTAATTAATTTATTACTAATTACCCGTGCAGTACGCGCAGTGTTGGATCTATCTCGTAATATAGTATAGTATCGGGTAAATACCTATATATTATTCAACTCGTTTTATTAGTTTGTGAAAATATACAACTTATTTTTTACAAATATATAAAATTCAAATAACAGTATCGTTAGTTTCTTTATTTCATTTTTTTTTTTGGTCACTTTAATCAACGAATAAAAACAAAATAATTTATTAGGAGATGTATTTAGTTCGAAATAGGGGAATCCACGTTAAATAAAAATTTTATCGCAACAGCGCAGTACACGCTGGTGATGCCTGCGTACAGTAATCGCATAATTATATGCGCTTGCACGTTGCGCGTCCTCTCTTGTTTTCTCCGTACGCGTAATTCGTTTGTTGTAATTTCATTTATTCGACTTCGCCCGGCGCGGTGTTGCGCGGCGCGGTGTTG
This sequence comes from Polistes dominula, assembly GCF_049000335.1. Taxonomy (NCBI): domain Eukaryota; kingdom Metazoa; phylum Arthropoda; class Insecta; order Hymenoptera; family Vespidae; genus Polistes; species Polistes dominula. The sequence goes on from NW_028301147.1 coordinate 8,409,005, forward strand.
CGCGGCGCGGCGGTTTTGCTTTTTCGTTTCACCGACATTGCAGTGAGTAGTTAATGACGCGTTAACGAGTAATGCATCGCGTGCACTTCCTCCCTCATTTTTGACGATAACTTTTACGACGTGATTTAATACTTTTTTTTCTTTTCCACGAGTTAGCTCGTTTCCTCTTTGGTTTCACGCTAAATTGAATCAACGCGAATGTGAGATCATAGTATGACTTTTGAACCCGAAGTATTTTATATTTGACTTCTTACTATCGCGTACAAAGATATCGATATCTTTCATAATATTGAAAAAAAATTTTTATCAACTTGAATAAAAAAAAATTTTTGAAAATTCTGGAAAAGAAAAGAAACGTATAAATATATTTTTCCTTTGTAAGCCGTAATGGTTTATTCCGAATGGTTTTTCAAAAGAAGAATCTATTTCTTATATTTTATTTTCTTTTTCAATATTTATCGCGAAAAGAAGGCAATACGTTTTATCTAGGAAAGACTTATATCATTCGTAACCATCAAAAAGTTCTATGAAGTGTTAAAGAAAATGGCGATGCTTTTTGGTGGTATTCCATAGTATGATCGAATATCGAACACCTAAGCCTTGGTAGCAGTCCCAGACCGGTCATTCGGAAGTAACTTAAGATTGTAACTCCATCTCCAATCCGTGCTATTTTCTTTTTCTTCTTTTCTCCCTTTTACGCGAAGGTGGAAAAGTAAAGCTGGATTCGAAGTTTCTAGCCGAAGAACCGGATATGGTGGGGAAAACTGCTATCCTATCTTTTTTTCCTTTTCCATTCTTTCCCGTTTTTTTTTCTTTATTTCTTTCTTTCTATTTCTTCGAAGATAGTCGTCGTCGTTTTCTTTCCCTTCTTCTTCTTCTTCTTCTTCTTCTTCGTCTTCGTCTTCGTAGTCCTCGTGGCCATCTATGCCACCATCTTCCTCTCTTCACTTTTATCTTTTCTTTTTACGTCTGATACTCTTGGATCTTTCTTTCGATCTAATCTTATGTTGCGACTTTCTAGTCTTCTTTCTCTAGCAAAAGAAAAACTTCTCCACATCGAGACGATTCCTCCTTTTAACGCTTTACTTCCCTATTGGGAGTATTTCCTCGATGTTTTCGTATTTATATATTTATACATTTATTTATATAATATATGTATATATGGATGTACATAGGTACGTATTTACGTACTAAAAGAATTTTGATAGAAAAAGAATTTAGATTAAAAAAGCTAAACGATGTACCAGCGAACATCCAACTGGTACTTATACTTTCCAAAGGATTCTCCTCTTTACTTGATAATTTTACTTTAGGAAACTTGGGAAATCGAGGTTGTTAAAGCACGGGGTTATAACAGGAGGATTAAGAGAGGAAAAAGGAAGAGAAGCAAAAACGAAAGTAAGCGTAGTTCACGTTACAAACCAGAGAAAGGGTTCCTACTACCGTTCCAGTGCAAGCAGCTTCTGTGCTCTTGTCAGAGGTAATTGAACAGAGGTCTTTTGGTAGCGGCGCCAGTCCATTCAATATCAGCGACAGCAGGTAATGGCAAAGTCATGAGGTCTCACAAAGCTTAATAATACGAAGAAACGTTCGCCACTGTTATATTCCGTAAATTATCTCGACCAGGTGGTTTTACGTTCGTCACCTGCGAAAATCGTTCTCTTCTTCCGTTAACGGAAAACGTTCTCTTACAAAGGATATCGAACATCTAATGGCTAACAAGCAAAAATGAGGAAAAGAGATGAAAAGTGGAACGAACGAGCGAAGAACGAAAGAAAGAGTAAGAGAGAGAGAGAGAGAGAGAGAGAGAGAGAGAGATAGAGATAGATAATAGAACACAAAAGTGGAGAAAGTATGCATACTCTTGCCAATTTCAGAAGGCGAGACCCTTCATTAATCCCGACGACATGTTTTTTAAATCCTCTGTAAAGTTAATTTACCTTTAGGTTCCTTTCGCGTCAAAAACCTAGCTGCTTTTCAAAGCGCCTCGTAATTTTTTTGTTTATTTCCGTCCTTTGTAGAAAGAATAAGCTGAGGGAGACAAAGGATCGATTAAAATGAAAGATATACACTAAGCTATGTAAAAGATGTAAAATATCTATATCTATGTAAGAGTGGGAGAAAGATGAAGAGTGCGAGTGTATGGTATGCGTGAAAACAATTCATGAACGTTGAAAGATTTGTAAGTATATGTAGCGATATGGATATGAGTGTGAGTGCACGCAGCGATATGAGTATGAGTTGAGTATGTGTAGCGTTATGAATACGAGTGTGTGTGGCAGGAAAGAAAAACGAGCGTGCATGGCGATATCAGCTGATGTTATCGTTTTGTAGGCGCCCCGAAATCTCTCGAATATTCTCGAACCGAAAATCAGAAAGAAGTCCTTTGTTTAATCGGTTGGGAATTGTTTAGAGATTTCGAGAAAAATTGGGACCATTGGTGGGGTGAATATGTATATAAGCACGGTGGAAAAGGCAGTCTGCGCCTTCTTGATTCGGTGCGACTAGCTGTGAGTGAGTGAGTGTAATACGAGTGTATGGAGGGACACTTTTTCATATTTTCTCCCATAAGAGATGTTACTCCTTACTTCTACCCTCCATATACGAGTGTAATTGCGGTTTCTAACTATTATTACTTCTTCTTTTCGATCTCTATATTAAACCTTAATATTTAAGTATTTGTTATATTATAACAAACATTTCTTCTATTTAAATTTAATAAATCTTACATCTATGTGTATATATATACAAGGACGCGTTGTAACATCATAGAGAAGTGCAAATAAAACATCCAATTTTTTTTTTTTCAGTGTCATCTAATATGAGATACCACTCGTGTTTCCCTTATTAATTAAAGCTCCTACGATACTCGGTCATAATTAATTACAGCATATATTGTCTAGTTCCTTGTATCTCGGTAATTAGACCGCGCTCCTCACGAGTAGGACCAGTCGAGCAAGAAGAAAGACGTTCTTGAGCATAGTGAGTGCTATAAAAGTTGACTGCGCAACCGTATAGATAAATTTGCTTTACGCTAACTTGTTTCCTCTATCTCGATTTCATTTTTTTCCTTCCTTCTTTCTCTCTTTTTCTCTCTGTCTCTCTTTCTTTCTTTCTTTCTTTCTTTCTCTTTTTCTCTCTTTCTTTATTTCTCTATTTTACTCTTTCTCATTTTCTCTTGCCATTGGGTTCTCGAATCAAAATTATTTCATTCAAGTACTCTTCGACTAACCTCGGTCAACGAAAAAGAGGTTGCTAGTCCAACGCGCGAAATTGGCTTATTTAAATCAAGGACTTTTGAAAAAGGCGAAAAATAAAAAGAAAAAAGAAAAAGAGAGCAAAAGAGAGAGAAAGAGAGAAAAAAAGATCGACAGCAGAGAATGTGGCTAATGAGTTCCATTTTCTGGAAGGTACTTTCATTCACGTTTAAGGTGGAAAATTTTTTGAGCTCGCATCACCGCACCACGACTCATTCTCTCTCTCTCTCTCTCTCTCTCTCTCTCTCTATGCCTCTTTCTCTCTCTTTCGTTCTCTCTAAATTACTCCCCTTCATTTGAGACGGTTCGTGTAATAATGCTTCTGATGAAGTAGAATAGAAATAGACTGCACTCCTAATTCGTAAGATTGCACCTCGCGCGTGCAAGAGAGAGAGAGAGAGAGAGAGAGAGAAAGAGAAATAAAGATAGAGAAAGAGAGATAGTAAACTTGCTTCTTCCCTTCGAAAAATGTCTTCTTCTCCGAAAAGACAAGTTCGTCGTCTACGTAAACGTTCTACCCAAACTACCGTGAGTAAAATAAAGATTTTTCGTTCTGCCAACACTGAGAACTTCGAATTATTCATCCCCAAATTTGATTTTCTCTTCGTGTCCATGTAAAAAGATATTAATCTGTCTTTATTTTTTTAATTTTTTTTCCTCTAATTTTCTTTTTCCTTTTTTTTTCTTTTTAACGAAATCGTTTGCAGTAAATATCTAATAAAACAATTTTAAAAAGCAATCGCAACTCTTCAAACGCTCCAATCACATGGAAAACAATTTTCTCTTCGCGCCATTTTCTTTTTCCTTTCTTTTTTCTTTTTTTTTTCTCTTTTTCCATAAGCCTTGACAATTTAAATCGAATATTCTTAGCATCGTGCCGAGCACCCTTATCTCGTCGTGGTAATACGAATATAAAGAGCCCATTTCCACCCTAATTCCTCCGACGTATCGATAAAGGACACTAAGTGCCGTTCCCGATTGTGAAGCACACCACCGTAAATAGCTTGGAGAATATTTAATTTCGCCACGAGATGCTCGGCTGACGCCTTTTTCCATGGAAAAAGCTCTTTCCTTCCGTTTAAAAAAGGGACCAACCATCTACCCATTCTACATCCCCACTCTTGTTACTCTATTAAATATAGTATCGAACGAAAAACTTACCGAATTTTTATCTTAGCACAAAACGTAACATGTATATCAAAAATCGAATCTCATTATGGATTATACTAATTCTCTAAGGTATGATATATGTATAGCAAATCCCAGAAATATATTCGTACTCCTACGGTTAATATAAACTATTTAATGATTTTTTTATAACCCAACGTTTTCAAGTTTTTATACATGGAAACATATTTTAGAATCATTATGCTTTAAAATTGATACAAATTTTATTTGCAAAATAGTAGCTTATTACAAAAGAATTATAATTTGACATAATTGATGAGAAATTTGTTTTCACGAGATACGCCTAATCATATCAAAAGATGTGATGGAGGATCAGCCAAGTATTACTTACAAAAATAATTGCATTTATACTCTATCTTATGTAAGTACAAATAATCTTGTGAGATCGATTTGTTATTATTTAACTAAAATTATATTTATTTAACAATAAAATGTTCTTCTGTAATAAAATTTATATCAATTAGAATATTTAATACGAGTACGAATACTTCTGTTATTCTCACTGTATATATACATTCTATTTGAAAGGTGTACAGTACGAATATCATTAAAATTAAAATGCATTAAATGATCTTATGCCATGTGTGTTCTGAATCTTTTATTAAAAATAATTACATGTTATATCCCAAAAGATAGAAATATTACCGAGTATGACGATGACAACTAATACGCCAAACGAAAAGATAAAGAGAAAAAGAAATATAGAACGGCTACACGTGGCAAATATTTCGTGTGGAAATATTTCTACATGCTATCCGAAAAATGAAACCTACTAAAATATTCCAACATGGTGAGCTTCACAAAATAAATCCTCCGAAAAGAGCCAGCGGGCTATAAAAGGTTTCGACGATCGCTATACTGCTCTAACAAACCACGTGATATTTTCTCTCTCCGCGTGTCCTTTCTTTTTCATGAAAAAATTCTTCACGCTTTAACCGTTGATATACAAAGTATCACCAACCCTTCCAACTTATTTCCTTATTTGTCCACCATCTTGCATTTTGTTGTATTTATGTAAACACACACATATGCATAGAAATATGACACATTAGAATAAGTAGTATGAAATATTAAAAAAAAAATCAACGTTTTCTTTTACTTTTTATTTTTATTTTTTTTATTTTTTCTATTATTTTTTTTCCTTTATTATCAGGTTATTCAGTACGATAAATTTAAGTGAAAATACTTCAACCTTCTTGGTAATATGTAACCATGTATATATTACGTCAATTCGCAAATAAATGACATGCACGATAAGAGTGTATATACCTTCTCTATATTATCAATAGGAAATCGAAAATATCTCTCGAGTTCGTATGCGATCTCTTCCACTCAGGCGAGTTCGCGCTCAATATATATTTGATATTGGCCATAAACGAGCAGTGGCATTGCTGAGCTTCGGGGTTTGCTAAACCGTAGGGATGATCTCTCTCGACCATGAGAAACGAAGAAAGGTGACCATCCAGGGATGGACATGATGGATTATCACGACCCATATAAATCATTCGAGGCTATCTCACATTCGGTCCACTTCTACTGGGTCCTTCTAGTCTCTCGTGTCCTTCCAGTTATGCTGCTTTTTATTGATAGATGCCAAATGAGGAAAACTTTTGACTACATTCTTTTCTTTTTTATCTGTTTTTATCTCTCTCCATTCTTTATCGTAAATTTTGAAAAGGCATTGATTAAGCCACCTGCTTATACGCGTACGCGTACACACACAAGCAAACAATTTTAAATTCCTTTCAAATGATTTGCAATCAATATAACGAATTCGAGAGATTCTTTGTTTTCTTCGTAAGAGCAATATATATAAAAACATTATTATTATTATTTGTATACGCGTATCAACGATTTCCCCGTTGTCTAGAAAATTCATTGGAACGTAGAAGTATATGTATGCGTTTCATTGAAAAATATTTCTCATTGCAATTGGCCGGCAACATTCGACAGTTCGTTCGCGCAACTTATCAAGATTCATTCGAGAGGTAAAAAGCATTTACGTTTTGTAGTTAAAAATAAAAATAAATATGAAAGTTTCAAAATGAAAATGAAAATAAAAATATGCGGAAAAAGGAAAGGAAAAAAAAGTGGAAGGGGGAAAAAGAAAAGCGAACAAAAGGATAGGTTCTATGAACGATTATAAAGTAGGTCGCTTATCGGGAATCACACAAACGAAGCTACCTGAAACTTGAAAAGTGACAGATATATTTTGTATTCGTTTTCGTCAATACGAACGTAGTTTTCTTGACTGTCAATAGAGACGATAGAAAGAGTAAGATAGAAAAAAAGAGATAGAGAGAGAAAAAGAGAGAGAGAAGTGGGAAATAAACAAAACACAAAGTACATGTATTTAGTAACTTGATAATATTCGGAAAACTCAATTTTAGGAATAAATCGGACAAGACGTACAAAACGTAAATGTTTCGACGTTCATTTTGCGCTTGTTTTTTATCTGACTAAATGCAGAAAAATAATAGCTATGATTTGTGAAACATTGGCGTGGATAAAGCGTATTGTCCATGTAAAAATCATGAAGACAAATAAATACGTTGTACGATAGCTCTCGGTGATTACAACGTTGGGGTGATAACTTTACGCGAGAACAGGGGTAGTATACTCTATCGTAACTATATTAAAATATAAAGAGTCGTATAACTTTCAGCGAGAGGTCACGCGTCGATTTTGGCCGTAATTCAAAAGCTTCACGATGTATAACAATCAAAAAGTTTCGTGGCAGCGTGTAACCATTTGTTTCGAGTTCCATCAATAGAGGATTTACGGTATTGTCATGGGTGTACATACCTACGGGGACAGTCGAATATAGAAACCCTGATAAAAATAGCTCTTTCAAGCTCTTTCTCTTTCTCTTTCTCTTTCTCTTTCTCTCTCTCTCTCTCTCTCTTTGCTTGTTGTTATGGCCTAAATTCCTCAATTAAGAGTCCTCTGGTAATTTTGTATATGCTGTGATGTGGAAAATAAAGGGTTAGGTTCAGGTGTAAAATAAAACACGTGGTTGAGCCAATAAAAGATGCGAAGCTTTATTGGCTCGTCAGGGAAAAGCCTTGCGGCACAAAAACCCTGGATAATGTTTGTAAGATACAATGATGAAAATCTACCACGTGACGTTGCCACGCGGGAAACTATAGTTCGCGAGGAAATTATATAATGAAACGATCTCACCTCTCGCACTCTTCACATACAGCGATCACAACCTTAAAGGTTCTCTTTGTTGTTCCTTGAGAATCCTTAAGTCCTTTGTTCCGGATGGTTTCTATGTTCCTTAGATGTTGAACGTTACGACTGAACGTCGTAGGCGTTTGGTGATGGAATAGGAAGAATGTCCTTTTGTACTGGCCCAGCAGGGCGCATATATGGTGGGGGTGTGAGAAGTGGGGATGCGAGAGATGGTGGTAGCTATAGTAGCGCTTCGAAAGTCGCTGGTATTTGTTCGATACTCGTTACGAGTATCGATCTAGAATCTTAATCGATAGAATCGGACGCGCGCGATTTGAATACATTTCGGATCGTACACTTGCTAAGATTATTTTTTCTCTATATTTCTACAAAAATTCCGTCGTTGGTTTATAGTTTTAAAAGTTTTATTAGTCTTTTTCTCTCTATCCCTCCTTCTCTTAGTCGGCGTCATGCTCCTATATTCAAGTTCGAAATGAAGCTTCATCCGCATTTGTTAAAAACGCTTTACGTAATAAATATTGTGCCGCTAGAAGGTGTCCAATTTTTACGTTACCCGCTCGTAAAAAAGATACTGTTAGTTATCTGTTTTGTATTTTTGGACATTTTTCTATGAAACATACCATGATCCTTTTAATCCTTTGCGGTTTGTCATTTTAGACAAATAGATATCTATATATACATATATATAAAGCTAAATTAAATTCTTGTTAAATTATTATATCTATTTGGAATATAAATTTTATAGGTAACTATATTTTACAATACAATGTGAAATCCTAAAATACTACCGATATTAACAGTTATGGAAATTTACTAATAATTAGTATTCCTTGTATCATTATGTTTCATATATTCAATTCATTGAAATTCAATATAATCATTACTATTATTACAGTAGCATAAATTTTTACCGATCCTACCGCAATAAAATTCATTTCTTTTTATTTCCCTTTTTTCTCTACGTTCTGAAATAAAACGAATATACCTAGCCGAACGCCGTAAACGGCATAGGAAATATTTTCTGGAAGGTTGAAAGACCGTTTAGGATGTTGGGATCGGTACGGGAAAACTCCCAGTAAAATGCATCGCACCGCTTAGAATTCCTTTTTCACCCGTGGGACCACTCCACGCGATATTTACTCGTGCGTACAGTTCGGTTCTCATTCGAAAAGGAATGAATTAAAGAGGGACGAGTCCCTTATTCCCTTATCGGCCGTTCGAGCAGGTTCAGGCCACACCTCGATGCTTCCGAAGCCCGTTGTTCTCTCTGAGAAAATCTGAACCTAAACGTTTAGCGAAGTCTAACGTATGAAAGATACACATTGGTGCCATGTCGATAAATATTTTATGTTCCCCTTGAATTTATGATTTCATTTTACGATATTTTTTTCTTTTTACGTTTTTTTTTATATGCACATATATTTCTTACGCATTTTTTTGTAATACTTTCTAGCTATTAAAGATTATTCTAATGAGAACATTTTTATTCATCTTTGAAAACAAAGTTAGATCACATTCTAACGGCAATGAAGAGAAAGCAAGAAAATTGAAATGTACCTTAATAATTTTCTTTGGAAAGTATTTTCTCAATTTTATATAGAAATTTTTGGACGACGAATGAAGAACGTTCTCTCCGACTTTAGGTTAGAACCTTCGAGGTTCGTTCATTTAACGTTCGTTAAAATTTCTCTGGATACATATATTTTATTTTAGAAAAATGTTTAAAAGTTAAAAAAGATCATCTTTAAAAAAACATTATACAATCGAACTAGTACACTAGAAATTTGCGAATAGCTATACTATATCTCTATTACCGAGAAATACAATGAACGCTTTAAAACCTGATTCACTGCTCGGTAAATTGAAAATCATGGTCGACGCATCGTTTTAATTCTGCGTTGAAGAAAAATAGCTTCTCGTAAATTTCAATGCTTTACGTTAGACTTTGGTGAGTATAAAACGTTGGAACATTTATTTTTCGAATACAGAAAATAAAAGATGTATTCATCTGTTTTAAAGTGTTATTTCATTTTTCGACGATTATCGAAAAAATAAACACGGGACAAAGTGAAGTTAAAAAAATTACAGAGAAAACTTATCTTCGTCATTTTTTAACCAACGTTGAAAGATTTACTGTTGTTTAACAAAGAGTATTCATAATTTTTAGTCTTTTATTTACTTTATTTTTAGACAATTATCAAAAAAGTTAGAATGGAACACAAAGAGCGGTTAAAAAAATTATTGTAAAAACTTATCGTCAATATTTTCCAGCCAATACCTTTCTACTTTTCTATTTTCTATTTCCTTATCCTTTCTATCTCTTTCTCTCTCTTTATCTTCGGCCCTTTCGAGAAGTCTGATACTAACAATGAACTTTCAATTTATTCTGTGTTCCTACGCTTTCACCTTTTGTCTAGGACCCTGTCTGTTGAATCTCGGTAAATGTCATGCCTTAAAGGCAAACTCCTACTATGATTTATATCTTGAAGATCGTCGTACTAGTTGCTGAAAGTTGCTCGTACATGTATAATGAAATTCATTAACCTTTTCTAAGCAACATCTAAAAGAAAACGTTCTCTTTACTGGTCGCATAACTTAGCTCCTTTCCTTTTTCTTATTTTTTTTCTTTGTTATGATTTTTTATCACTCCTTTCATTTTATTCCTGGTGCAACGAACGAAAAAAATAAATAATGCAATTGCTCTTGTTTAATGAAGATAATTTTAATCGATTGAAGGAAACAGAGAAACAGAATTAAAGAAAGAGAGGAAGAAAGAAAGAGAGAGAGAGAGAGAGGAAAATAAAAAGAAGAAAAAAGGGAAAGAGTTTTAGTTTAATTAAAATTTTTCGATGCATTGGTTTTGTCATTATCTACGTACGTACATTTCGATGATCGAATCTCTGCTTCGAATTTAATAAAATCGAGCGGGAAATATTTTTTCCTGCCAATGTCTATGTGCACTGTTGTAACGAAACGAGCAATTATGAAGTTCGTTGGTAGAACAACGGTGATACAATTAACTTTTACTTTACTTTTTTTAAAAGCCATATTTTAAATTAAAATCAATTATTATCCAATTTCTAATATAAAAAAAAGGGACCATGACAAATTTTCGTATCCTCTCTCTCTCATCTCTTTCTATCACTCCTTCCTCTCTCTCTTTTACTCTGGTTTTATTGTCCTTCTTGTCTCAGGTCTTTACGTAATTAATGTTAATTAACTTTAGACCGACTTTACACGAGCAACGCTTCTTTTCACAAAACAAACATTTTAAAATGCTTCCTTCTTTTTAATTATCTTATATATTATAATACTCTGATGAAATAATATAATAAATTCATTCCCAAAATTAATTGAAAAAAAAAGAATAAAGGAAAAAAGAAAATATGTTCAAATGCTTATTATCGAAATAAGTTTCTAATCAAATTTTAAGTAACGAATATACAGTGATCGAACTCGTATCGCTACTCACTAGAATCTAAAGATTTATATCTGAAGAAGAGAGGAGAGAGAGGAGAGGTTTTTTGGAAAAGTGGTTTTCTTTCTAAAAGCTCCGTTTTAGCTTCCACATCTATACCTCTACCAATATATATACGTGAATATACCTTTTTACTCGAAGCGCAATGGCAGAAAGCGATAAGAACTGAACGGAGAATTGAAACATAATGCAACGATCCATTGGGTTTGCCCGATAAGTTCGATTTCGTAAATGTCCTTAGCGGAACCTCGTCATCGCGATTTTCGCGAAAGTTGGACGAGCAGTACGAGAGAATGGAATCGTTTCCTTTCGACTGCTAACTCTCTCTCTCTTTCTCTCTCTCTCTTTCTCTCTCTCTTTCCTCTCAACCTTCTCAATCCTCTTTCCCACCCCCTTCTACCCTCATCTCTTTATCATTTCTTTATCTTTTCTCTATTCTTCGATTAATCTTTTATTGCATACCGACACGGCGAGAAATGCACAACGAGCGTGGAATGACGTAAGAACCGATAATACCTTCGAAGTCCTCCCATTAATGGATCTTTCCTCTACCATCCCTTTTATTCGCTCGCTACTGAATTATGTATGATCACCAACGAACGACACCTATGAATTAGAACATTAAAATAGCAGTTCCACGCATGACTCTCTGTCTATTTTTTTTTCTCAAGGAATAATGAAAAAAAGGATAGAAAAGATGAAAGAGAAATAGCAAGAGAGAAAGAGAGAAAGAGGGAAAGGGAGAGAGAGATACGATAAAGCATTGCTCGTGGACATTGATAAATCCATACAGTCAACGTGAACGATGGTTAAGCTTCATCGAATTGTTTTTCCAACGTATTTTACATTTTATCGTATTTTTATACGATATTTTTTATTCATTTTTGTTTTCTAACACAAACATAAAGAGAAAAAGAAAGAGAGATGGAGAGAGAGAGAGAGAGAGGAAGAGCAGGTATTTTCGTTTCTCGTTAAAACTTGCAATTGGAATGACGAACGATGGGAAGATAATGACAAAAAGAGAAATATATAATACCTATAGAATAATCATATCGATTCGTAAGCGGCGATTAAAGTAATGAATATTATTAAAGCTTTTGATTTTAATTTATAAATGAATTTCTCGATAGATACTGTGAATATCATAGAAATGTAAATATATTTCATTGCATGATTAATCTTATTAAAAAGAAAGTAATTGTATAAAGCCGACTTTCTTTATACCAAGTGAATCCTTTCTATAGGGAATCATATAATAATCCATATATTATAAATATGTACATGGAATATATAAAATATAAAGCAATGTAAATTTATATATTTACAAAATTTATCGTTTTGTAGTATTAAGATTGAAAAATTAATTTCTTTAGCCGTGCGTATAGTTGTACGTATATTTGATTTTAGATTTTTCACAAGTTTGTTTATATTACTCCAATGATTTCGGTAAAATAAATATTCTCTTTGCTGAGAAATATCGAGGTAAGTTTTTCAATCCTCTCCTCTACGAATCTAGTCTACATCTCGTATTATACATATGTATATCCATTTGGTTTGTAGTCGAACGAACAGGATTTTTACTTTTTTCGAACTATTTTATAATACGATGAAAGCATAACACAGGAAAAGTATTTGAAACTCTTCTAGGTAGTGGTTGGTCATCGATCTTAAGTACGACCGTGAGATGCTGCTCGAAAAAAAAGTTTTCTTGAAAAGAAGTTTCCTCCAGTTTTTCATTCCTTTTCTTTCCATTCCTTTCCAATCCTTTATTTTATTTATTTTTTCTTTTTTTTTTTCATCTTATTCTCTTTACGAGAATTAGTTTTCGGTCTTTTCTTTACTTAATATAATGTCTATAACAACGGAAGACGAACGATCTTATCCAAGTTTTGGATTTTTTTCGCGAAATGTCTATTTAAAATAAAAAAAACTCAGAAACTTATTTGCATTTTTCATGTAGCAAGATGAAAGACAAATGAAAAATATTCTCTGCGCCCACCTTAACATCCCAATATGTATATACATACGAGACGACCTTCCCAGCCCTTATTTCCTTTCTTTCATCAGCGAGCGAATTTTTCATTATCGCGGCGTCACGCGGTTCTGACTGTCAAAAGAAAACGCTACAAATTGCAAACGCGACGGTGTTCTTTCTTCGTTCTCGTTGATTATGCTCGTTTCTTCTTCTTTTTATCTTTTTTCTTTCTTTCTCTTTCTTTCTTTCTCTCTCTTTCTCTTTCCGCCTTTTATATCAAGATATACGTAATGTATTACGACGAAAAACGTTGGCCTCTTTTATTTAATGCAATTTCATTCTTATTTTTATTATATTTTTACAACAAAGCCATTGTTTCTTTAAATCAATTACGTATTATGTTCATAGATAAAAAGAGAAATCTTTATTTTCCATTTAAAGTATTTATAAAAAGATTTATTATAAAATTATTGATCACATTTCACGAAAAATAAATATCTTTTTAAAAAATACGAAATGAATAATAAAGGCGACACGAGTTATCGTTATTCTAATGAAATATAATTTTATAAGGAATACCGAAATCTCGAGCAATTTGTTCCTTAACCACTTGACATATTTTGACGTCTCCGAGACGTCATTCATTTCATGTGCCATTGTAGACTTTGACGTCTCCGAGACGTCAAGAACTGTTTTTGGCTAACAACGTTCAGTATACTATTAAATTAGCAGTATCGGTCATGAATCAATCTGTTTTGTTTAAAATGTTGGAGATGCATTCCTCTTTTCAAAAAATCGCATAAAGCAATGTAAATTTAAAAATAAAAAGCCCCGTTTCTGGTTTTGTATATGAGTGTTCACAATTAAGCTAAATTAAATGGTATCTTATGGGCGCGTCGACAAGCATTTTGTACGTATGTCAAGTGGTTAATGTTTCGATCTTGATTATTTTTTTTTTCTATTTCTTTCTTTCTATTTACTGATCTTTTTTTCCTCTTAATGACATCATAAACAATGGAAAGACAAGCCCACTACAATCGAAACGTTAACTCTTTTCTTCGGGTAGGAAAGTAATCCGCTCTAGTTCTAGACGATCGTAGCTGCAGTAGAAGAAGAAGAAGAAGAGGATCGTTGAAAAGAAGGAAGAGAAGGCATTACAGACTGATATATCTTTCTTTCTTTCTTTTCTTTTCTACTGGCTTCCGAGGGCAAAAGAATAGTTTAAGACTTCGAGTAATATAACATTAACCTTATATCGAAAAGCCGTGACCCGAATCGTCTGGATCCTTTTCGAAATCGTCCTGTTTCCGCCTAAGTATTCCCTTCGTCTAAAGATGTTTCTCAACGAACGAACGAACGAACGAACGAACGAACGAACGAACGAACGAACGAACGAACGAACGAACGAACGAACGAACGAACGAACGAACGAACGAACGAACGAACGAACGAACGAACGAACGAACGAACGAACGAACGTACGCCTGCCTAAAGTGCTCCCGTAGCTCTTCTTAAAAACGTTCCTGTCGTTCCGAAATTTTCGTACTGAAAGCTTCCACTTATTCTCGGAAATGTTTAAAGTCACTTAAAGATCGTCAATAAAAGAAAAATAATTTATCTATTTATTTGCATTTAACGAAATAAAAATGTTAAGGTAAAGCAATTAAGGAAAATTCTCATCGAAATGATTTTTTACTTTTCCTTTATTTTCTTTTTTTTTCTTTTTTTTTCATACACTTAAACTTCGTCTACTTTCGATTTTTGAAATGAAATAACGTTAAAATTAGAAAGCTATCGGTCTGAAAAAGCTCGACCTACTTTTAGAAATGCTATTTTCTTTCTCCTACCTCGTTCTTTCTCTTGCTCTTTTACTTTGAAATTATGTAGTTTCACGCGCAACAGCTGCGAACGCTTGTACGTTGGCAACAAAGCGTGAAGCAATACCGCCGTTTCTTTAATCAATAATTCGCCTGCTTCCTAATTATATTCTAGAGAGTAATATATTAGTGAAGTTGTTGATAAAACTTGGACGTGCTTACGCGTAAGAAACGAAGTGAACACGATTAACATTGTTTTCAGGATATAAATCTTTTCTGATCTCATTAGAACGAAGCTAAATTGATTATTCTAACGAATATAACATCTTGTACCTTATCTATTTATTCTTAAAACGTAAGTTAACGAATAATCACGGTATTACATTTAATATGATCTACTGTATTATTACGAGAGTATAACAATTAAGAAAATGTTAGAAAATATTCGAGTTACTATTTATAGCACTCGCTTGTTTTTCTTTCTTTCTGTTTCTCACGTTGCCACAAAACACAAGAAGTTTCTTATTTACTCGTTAATATCATATCAAACCGTTTGAAAGAGAATGCTTTATATTTATATATCGAATAAAAAGATATTAAAATTATATATATTAGGGTGGGTCAAAAAATGACTTATTTTTTTTTCAAGTGCCACGGAAAAATGGGTTGCTAGACACCTTAAAACAATTCTCACCAAATATGAGCTCTTAATTTTAATAGGAAGATCCTCCGCATCGCAGTTTTTTATTTTTTTTTCAGTCTAATAGATTAAAATTCATACCTCATTATTTATTGACTGTACAGAAAAATGATTTAGACGAATTTTGTAGGAAATTGAATGCTCTACAGGAAAGGTATCTTATATTTTTTCTGTAAACTTTACCGTTTGAATGATATTTAAGATTTAAGTTTGATTATTTTAAGACAAATTTCATTTTCGTTTATGAATTTTATAACTCGACAATAAATGACTATTAAAAAGTGCACAATACAAATTTTTGTAGGAAATTACCTGCTCTATAAAAATGGTGTCTTATGTTTTGGTGATTAAATTAAGCGTTCAAAAGATATTCATCATCAAACTTTCATGTGTACTGATTTTTGTCTCTGAATATCTTTTGAACGCTTAATTTAATCGCCAAAACATAAGACACCATTTTTACAGAGCAGTTAATTTCCTACAAATATTTGTATTGCGCATCTTATAATAGTCATTTATTGTCGAGTTATAAAATTCATAAACAAAAATGAAATTTGTCTAAAAATCATCAAATTTAAATCTTCAATATCATTGAAATGGTGAGGTTTACGGAAAAAATATAAGATACCTTTTTTGTAGAGCATTACATTTCCTACAAAATTCTTCTAGAACATTTTTCTGTACAATCAATTAATGATGCGGTATGAATTTTATTCTATTGGACTGAGAAAAAAATAAAAAACTGCGATGCGGAGGATCTTTCTATTAAAATTAAGAGCTCATATTTGGTGAGAATTTTTTTAAGGTAACTAGCAACCCATTTTTCCGTGGCACTTGTAAAAAAAAAAATAATTGATTTTTTTGACTCACCCTAATATATATATTGTTGGAAAATAACTAATATTCAGTTCTTTTCTTTATATTTTATTTTGTGGAAAAGGAAAACTCTATTCAGAGACTAAAAGAAAAGATTAGGAGGGCCATAAAACCATAAACAAACCTAAGAATTATTGAGATATATATATATGCGATGAAAACCCTTTGTGCGATGTCGGAACCTATAAGGAGTTTCAGATTCTTCCGATCTAAGCACGTACGATACCATAAAATAAATAACATTCCGATATTCTAGATCAGGTTTCTTCATGCATAGTTTCCACTACCAAAAACTATAGGCAACACCCATCGGTGGACTATGGGGTGGATCCTTAGGCTATTGGTCAATAAGATTCATAATCTCCTTCCCTCTCCAAAGGAGTGTAGCTCATTTCTGATATAAATATGTGGAAAGAAGTAAGAAAGTGTCCTTAGTTAGTCAGTCCTTAGTTAGTTTTAGTCAGTATCAGTCCTTAGTCATTCTTTAATCTTCAGTCTTGAGTTAGTCTGTCTGCATCTGTCTGTGTGTTATCTGTTATTCTGCAAATCAGTCAGTCGGTCTTATATTTGTAACCCTTTTGTATTCTGTATTTTTGTAACCATGTCACTTTGTGTAAACTTATGTAAATACCGCTCGACATCACATCGTCATAATTTAATAAACTATATTATATCATCTTCAGCTCAGTTTTATATTCCTCTCTGTCTGAACTCCTACAATATATATATATATATATTATAATTATTAAGATATTAAAATTATATATATACAGGATGATTCTTGGAACGGAGGCGGGTAATTACTTTTTTTTAAGTAACAATAGAAAAAAATCATAAAAGAAAAAGTTATTTGGCACAACAAATGTCAACTTTCTATGACCTTACTTTTTTTGAAAATGCATCGATGCACCCGCTAGATGCAGTTGCACTTTTTTTTTGAACGGAACCTTATATTATTTTTACACTATTCGATTCCTTTTGTTATTCTGCGTTAAAAAGTATTTAGTGAAGGTCATCGAAATGTTAATAGTTTACGAGATATTTGAAGTTTTATATCAGTAATGTATTTTATTACTATAAATGTTTGAATGTTTCTCCATTTCATTCCAAACAATTAGATGCGCACATTCTATTGCGTTTTTTTACATTTTTCATTACATTTTTTAATTGATTTGAATTGATATTGGAACAATACATTGTTATATTCTCCTTATATAACTTCAAATGTTGCGCAAACTATTGACATTTCGATGACCTTCACTAAATACTTTTTAACGCAGAATAAAAAAAGGAATCGATAGTGTAAAAAAAATATAAGGTTCTATTTAAAAAAAAAAAGTGCAACTGCATCTATCGAGTGCATCGATGCATTTTCAAAAAAAGTAAGGTCATAGAATGTTGACATATGTTGTGCCATACAACTTTTTCTTTTATGATTTTTTTCTATTGTTACTTAAAAAAATTTATTACCCGCCTCCGTTCCATGAATCACCCTGTATAATTATCCTCTTATTCGATTTATTTTTCATCTTCTGATCGAAGTTTAAAGAGTTATTTTTTAAGAAATATACGTCGACTTTTCTTTCAAATCAGTTAAACGATAAAAATCCGGGTTTTGGATATGACATTTTATCCTGTTCACTTTTTTTTTCTTTTTCTTTCAAGCTGTGCTTTCGAAGGACATCGAGATGAGGGTAGCGTTGCTGTTACTGGTAATGGTGGTTAGGGGATTGGAAACTTTTTCATCCTTTCGAGTAAGGAAACGGTCAGGACGATGAGTAGAACTAAAAGAGGAACACTGAAAGATCGAGAGAAAGAGAGAGAGAGAGAGAGAGAGAGAGAGAGAAAAAGAAAGACTGATTGCAAGAGATAGAGATAAAGAAAGAGGTTATATAGGTGGGCTAAGAAAATCGGAGAAAATATAGACGAGATAGACGAGGACGGATTACATAAAATTACGAGAACCTTGAAAGGAGTCAAAGTAGGATAAGAAAAGAAGAGTAAGAAGAGAAAAGTTAAGGGACAGAGAGAAAGAGAGAGAGAGAGTGTGTGTGTCCCGAAGGGAGTGGCACGGTCTACAAAGCGAGACGGAGTTAGCGAAAGAGAGAAATTTAGCCTCGTGTCACCGCAATCGATTTAATGAGAAAAATGTTCGGAGCCGCCCAGAAGTCGAGTTGTCCGAAGCTGACTCGAACCACTTCGTTTCTCCTTCTCCACCTTATCTTTCTCTTGTACTTTTTCTTATTTTTTTCTATTTCTTTCTCTCTTTCTCTCTCTCTCTCTCTCTCTCTCTCTCACTCTCGTCTATCTTCCCATTATTTTTCTCTCAACTCCCTCATCCCACTTTTTCTCTTTCTCTTTCTCTTTCTCTATAGCTCTTCCCGATATCAGTATCGCGTGAGCTAGCTTTCGTCGAGTTTCGATCCATTAACTCGTAGTGAACTTAAAGTGTAGACGAAAAAGAGATAGAGAGAGAAAGAGAGAGAAAGAAAACGAAGGAGAAAGCATTTAGCATTTTCTTGAAAGTCCATCGAAAGCCTGTCTAAGCGTTATAAGACCAACACGACACGAAGGAAAATTCTTCATTGATTTTTCCATCCTACGTTTAGCATTATTCCACTGTAATACTTTACTTTTTTCTTCTGTTTAAACAATTGTCCTTTGTCTCGGGACGATGGTGTGATCCGTCGACGAGGTATGGGGAAAAGAGAAGCAGCAGCAGCTATGGAATGCGATGAAAGATTCGTTATATCGTAATTACATTGCCGACGGATAGAAGACTTCGATTTTCTTTCCGAATAAAAGCGAGTGTTGTTTTTCTTTTTATTTCATTTTCAGATTCGATAGATAAGAAAGGAAAATATAAGTTTGATAGAATGAAAGAAATGGAAAAAAATTGTTTAGACCTTGTCTTTTTTCCTTATCTTTTCATTCGATTAGAATTAAATATAAAACATTAGGGCGTCGATATTTTTTTTTTAAATATATATTCCAACATAGAATTACAACATAGAAGTTGTTTGAATTTATTCATTCGATCGTAAATAAGAAGTTGTATTGTTTTAACAAGTGGGATAGTACACGAGTACATATATTACAATGTTTCCTCTCGCGTGGTATAACGCCTCTCGTAGTATTTTTTGAATCTCAAGATAAAAGCAGGTCAACGAAACGTTTTATTCTAGCCCAGTTTTTCACTGAAAGTTCTTTACTAGAGTATATAGCATAGCATAGACGCTTGACGTCCATAATTTCAGTATTTCATAGCTCTCCCAAGCAGGTTATACCAAGTGCGCAATGCGAATATAGTTTCATTCTCTTTTTAGGACTAGGAAATGGTCATCTCGCCAAGCATCGTATAAGAGAAAGAAAAAGAGAAAGAGTAGCTCGATTTCGAAACGCGAACATCGTACCACTTTCGAGATCTAACAGAAATGAGGAAAGCTCGTTTTCCGTAGTTCGCTAATAGCTGCACGAACGAAGCAGTTACTTTGTTCTTGGAAAACCAAAAAATGGTCGTCGTAAAATCCACGTCGTTGACTTTTCTGCTCTTCCTCTTTTCTTTTTCTCTCTCTCTCTCTCCCTGATTTTTTTCTTCTTTTTTCATTCCGACTCTTCGCGTTTGCACGTGCAACGTTTGCACAAAGCATGCTAGTGACGAAAATAACACACCGAAAATTCTTCTCGTTGTCAGTTGTATGTTCTCTATGGTGTCTTGATTCGACAAGACTTATCGCTAGACCGATCAAAGACTTCGTCTCTTTGAAAAAAGAAAAAGAGAAAGAGAGAGAGGATGAAAATAAAAAAAAAAAAGAAAAATTCTGTCAAAAAATCGTCATAGAAATGTTCATAATATATAGAAAAGTTAACTTCGATATAATATATATATCTTACTGGTAAAAAAGAATATAAAAAAAAAGAAAGGATGAAAATATGCAGAGACCGATTTCACAGAGTGGTAAAATATACCCATCGTATTCTGAAGCAACTCAGCAGAAAAGACTATTATAAAGTTCGATAATTCCGCAGGCATTCTTGTCGTCCACTGTCTATGAAGATCGGAACCAACCTATTTACCTATCTGGACCATCCTCTCGAAAGAAATCTTCCACTCTCGCGAGAACTCTGTTGTCGAAGAAAGAAAAACTCGGCTGTTCTCTCATTGTAAAAGAGAATAACGAACCGGGAGTCTATTATTATTTACTCAGATTGAAAAGATCTTATTTTTCGTTTTACCCGAAGAGACAGTTATTCTCGTTTTTTCTCTCTCTCTTTTTAGTATGGCCCAAACTTAGCGCAACTCTATTATTGCATAATATTTTCTAAAATCCTATTGCTATTGTCCAAGTGAAATAATATATCTAGGAAGAGATATATATAACTATTTTACTCTTTCTCTTTCTCTCTCTCTCGCTCTCTTCGTCTTGCAATTTTCCAACAAAACGGTAGCAGGCGAATCGTAAATCCTTACGTTTGTCTGCACCAGGCGAGAGACAACGCTCTGCATAATTCTTCAAAGTAAACACGGAGCTTCGCTTAGCAACGTCGATGCATTTGCATACTTGTAAACTCGCTGGCGCACCTCCGGCAAACGATAACGTCCTTAGACGCTGATGTGGTAAACGTTCAACGTATGTATATACTTGCGTAGGAACGAACGTATAGTAGGTACCATACAGTTCCTTGCTAATACAGAGATGCGGAACCATTCACAGAGAGTGTCACCACGATAATGGGCGCTAACGTAATTGGTCCGACAACGAAAACGAGGAAAATCGACGATAGATCCTTGATCAAACGTAAGAAGTAGAATTTGTAAGAAAGAAAAAGATAAAAAGATGTAGAATCGAAGGAAGAGATCTTTTCCTTTTCTCTATGAAAATCTTCTCGAAGAAATTCACGTTCCGTAAGAGCCGCAAATTCGACCGCACTTAGACGCTTTTCTACACCTACCATTTTCCTCCTTCTTCTTCACCTTCTTCACCTTCTCTTCATCCCCATCTTTGTAATTTCACGCTCGCTCGAACATAGTGATTTCATTGAATTATTTAACGCGCGATTCGCGACGATGGTGTCCGTGCACCAAACTACGGCGACTTTTCGTCATCATCTTCCTCATCCTTTTCCTTCTTCCTTTCACTACCATCAAAATCCTCCGCCTTCTTCTTCCCTTCCATCTCTAAAGACGACGACGACGACGAAGTCGACAACGAAGACTCTTCCTTATACGCATCCAATCATATGCGCAAACATGCTCGATCCACAAGGATTCGCGCCGCACGTATGCTGAACGCAAATGCATAGCGACATATGTATGTCGTATGTAAATACCAACCTACACACTTGACTTTCTTGACGACGAACTACCAAATCCGTTCTATCTTTCTCCCTTTTCCCTTCTTCCCATTTTCTATCCTCTTTATTTCTTTCTTCTTTCTCTTTATCTTAAAGATTTTTACTTTTCGCTCGTCTTCTTTTCCATCGTTTTCTCTCTCCCTCTCTCCCTTTTTTCTTTTTATTTTTCTTCTTCTATTTCTTTTTCTTTGTTCGTCACCTCTGTCTTTTCATAGAATCTGGCAGTAAAAACTTCTGCACCAACGACTCGTTGGTTCTTTACTCGAGAAACTACCTTTCCTCGTCTATCGGATTCCAAGCATTTCTTCGTATTTGTGGCTCGAGAGAAAAGATAGAGGAAAGAGGAGAAGGAGGAGAAAGAGGAAAGAAGGAAAGAAAGAAAGAGAGATGCAACGGTGACGCGGAAAAGTTCTTCCGTGTCTTTCGATGATAATAAAAGAAACTCGTTCTTATTCGTACTATACCCTTCACATCTCGTTCGAATCTTTCGTCTGGAGTATCCCTGAGCTATTATGCATAAGACTCGATGTCCTCCTTTCCAAGATAATTCCTCGATTCCCGACTCGTATTTCAGTAGCAATGATGATATTTATGCTACCGCTTACCCTTACACTTTTTTCTACTTCTTTTACTTCTTCTTTTACAACGTCTTCTTTTTCTTCTTCTATCTTTTCTTTTAAATATTTTTATTTATTTTTATAACTTTTCATTAAATGAAAAAAATTAAAAAAGAGAAAGTTTCGGATTCTTACAATCTTATAATTATACTAACTCATCGTCTTGAGTGTACGATATTTCCAAGCTCAGGATTATCTAGGCAGTGTCATTGCAATCTCCATAGCCTGTGAGCTCTTTCTCTTTGAGAGTTTCCGCTTCCTTCCCCGATGTGGCTTTCATCGTCAGCTGCTAACGATATCATTATATTGGGAATAGGATGGAGTTTCTGTAAGAGCAAGAGATAGAGAGACAGACAGAAAAAGAGAAAGAGATAGCTTTAGGTACATATTAGTACGCAAAGTTGTCACCAGATTTCCACCCTTCGCGGTTGCACTTTTTGTAGTCTGTAGGATAGCGCAGACGCGTTAGCGTTTCGACTAAACATTGTGGAAGACATCGGTAACGATGTAACGAAGCATGCGAGCGGTTGACAGAAAATCGTTACGGAGTCGAGCACTCGAAAGAAAAATACCGCTGAAATAGAAAGAGAGAAAGAAAGAGAGAGGGAGAAAACAGAGTTTAAACGAGGCTCGCGGGCAGGGCTAGAAAAGACAAAGGCAATGAGTGAGAGAGAAAGAGAGAGAAAGAGAGAGAAAGAGCTTAATGGAAATGGAACGAAGAGAAAGAGAAATAGTAGTAAAAAGGAAGAGAGAAAGTAGGTCGCTTCGAGAATGAATACCATAGAAAAAGGACCTATCGACATGCACTCTTCTCGTTATCGATTGTCAAGCATCCTTTACTTGCCTAAAATTCTCTCTCTCTCTCCCCCTCTGTATCATGTACCGGTGCCAGTGACACAGGAACGCGAACTCGTTGGCGGATTCCAAACGAAAACGCACTCTCGGTACCGACATGACTCTAGTAGCGTAATTAATTGTTATTCCGCGGGTTGCGTTCGTGGAAAGTTGCCAAGTAAATTTCGTTTGAGAGCAGAGTCTTGAGAAACTCAACCAGTGGTCGTCGCCACCAAAGTCGTCGTCTCCAAACTACTTCACCTTTCTCCCTTATTCTTTTTCTTCTTCTTCTACTTCTTCTTTTACTTCTTCTTCCTCTTATTTTTCCTTTTTCTATTTCTTCTATTCCTAGTTTTATCTCTCTTTCTATCTCTCTTTGTTTGTTTAGGTCGTCTCACTACCAACACGATTACTTCTCTCCACATTGGCAGACTATTCGGACACTTCATCGAGATGCAGAATCGGTAGAAATTGTTCTAAAGTTATAGCGCCGTTCCTCAGTCCTCTCTGAGTTTCCTTCATTCCTCCAATGAGAACTGACAATTTACTGTCTTCCTAGTCGAGCAGTGTGTCACTGGGCTTTCACTTAACCAATCCACTATTTTCACGTGATTTTATATTCATTTTTATCCTTCCGTCTATCTCTTTTTGTCTAACGATCATGTCAATTTCATAAAATTCAGCTTAAAGAATCATATAGGTTTCCTATGAAATCTCAACGATAATAATTATGAATCTAATTACTTCGACGAGTATTACCTATTATCGCTATAACCCCCTTTTGTAATGTTCTACCAATTGTAAAAACATATCTTTGACTATTATCATCATTGAAATTAGTGCTTTAATAATAGAGGCTTCCTGCTAAACACTTAGCACGAACGTTTATCGACTTCCGGTTAAAAGCTACAATTTCGATTCTTTATAAAAGTTAGAAGGGTAGAACGCTTTAAGTAATTGATTCGATCTCGACAATAATGCACTGCGATTTTATCATGGTGGTTTACCAAATCCCTTGAGAAAGTCTTTTATCTACACGTAAAAAAACTATTCCAATCATATAACTCGTATTGAACCCTATCTCCAGATGACAATAAATCCTAAGAAGAGACGGTTCGTTCTTTTTTACATACGCGACAAAGAAACGTGTGTTCTCTTAGGGAAAGCTGAGAAGACCTTCCCACGCATTGGAAAAAGTCTTCCAAAGAAAATAAAATTGTAGTCACGTTCTTCTACACGCATATATTACATACGTTGATATAGAGACATATGAACTGTTATATATCACGTTTCCATCGAATTTACATTTCGAATGTTTCAAGTCAATTTATTAGCTCGCTTTTCGCCATAAAATCGCCATTGCCTTTTTCATCGACCGTTCTTTATCATTATTCTTATTACAAAAACAAACCACCCCTTGCCTCGCACGAGGTCTCACGAATATTTTCTAACGTTTATCGCAAAAACAGAAAAATTGACTTTCGTTTCGGCCACGGAGAAAACTTCTTTTTCCTTTTATCGTTCCCCCTCTTTGTTTGAAAGTCTTACATTAGCCTAGTTTATTGTAAAGGCCCTCTGGCATCGCAACAAGACTTACGTGTTATCGCATGAACGGAATTGAATTACCGTCTTAAGCTGAGTCGCCCCATGAGGGTGTGCTTACCTGAAACAACCAAAACGAAAAAAAAAGTAGAATAAATTTTATGATATATAAACATAAGATCTCGCCAATTTTACGAGTACGTTAGACTTGTCATAAAAGGAAAGTCACTTTTTCTTTTTCAAACGTACTGCCAACTCTTTTTTTACATACCAATTTACAAAGAGAAATAATATATATAATGGCCACTTGTTAAATAATACTTTTCTTATTCCTATATATGTTACTTATATTATTTAAGTTATACTTAAAACTACATTTACGCATCTCAGTTTTCGTTTTATTGATATTGCGTAAATTAGTTCACGATTTTTACTTAAAAACGGCGTCCCTCTTTAACGGAGCGCTTATCGAGTTACATCGTTTAGGATTTTTCGTGTTCCATTTAGAAGAGCACTCAAACCTACTATCCTGCACTTTTAATTCCGAGAGCGAAAAACGCTGTAACGTTAAGGTACGACGAGAACGCAGTCAAATTAGATGCGCGTTTTCAGCTTTCCCGTAGTTTCATTTAAATATACCAGAAAAATGTATCCCTTCGTTTACTTTCTTTCTTTCTATAAACGTTTTTTTCCTTTTTCTTGTCCCTTTTTTACGAAGTTAATTTTTTTTTTACCTTTTCTATTCTTCTTCCATTCCCTAATTCTCGTCTTTTTTTTTTTTTTTTTTTTAATTTTATTTTTTTACTATACGCACGGTTATTTCGAGACTAGAGAAAATACCGACTCCACAAATTTCCTCTTACAAGCACCTGTATGGTGCACAATTTTTTCGCTTAAGATTTAAACACGATTCGTTCGGTAGTACCTATGTGAATTTAGGCCACCTACAAGCGCTTAATCTACTTTTTCCCATATATGATATTATATTATGTGCTTGCCTGATAATTAGTAACGATTATACCTTTAAAAAAATATCGTTAGTGATCATTTGTAATACTTTTGAATTTTCGTTATTTTCTACAAAATAATAGAAATCCTTAGCCTTTTTTGTTTCAATAAAATCTATGCCAAGTTTATACACATTTTTATATAAATATTACAAATCGTTTAATATTACAAATAAATCCTCTCTCTCTCTTTCTTTCTCTCTCTCTCTTTCTCTCTCTCTTTCTCTCTCTCTCTCTCTTTCTCTCTCTCTTTCTCTCTATTAATTTCTTTCCAGTGGAAAAAAAAGAAAGGTCAAGAAATAGAAAGTTATACATTCAATAATCTTTTTAAGTAGATGAATTCAAAGCTAGTCGCTTTATCAATGCATGTTTCACCTGTAATACTTAGATAACCATGTGTACATCCTACCGTCGTTAAACTTACGTAACGTTTCACTCGATATCGGAAAGCAAACTTTCTACTCTTATAGAAAGGGCTAAAGAGCAATGTAAAACGATATCTTTATTTGGTATGGTAGAACTTTTACGAGTTTCCTAAGAAGTCACGGTGAACAACAAGGAGAAAATGCATCGATAATGTGAACGAAGTGAGCGAGTTACAAAATTATTATGCTTCTTCAAATTGTTATGTAATACGTGATACTTCAAAAGTATATAAAGATCATTTACATTTACGAGGACATTTATTTTATTATCAATTTTCCAAATTTCAAAAAAAAAGAGAATATTTTATTATTTTTAACTCACTTGCTAGATGTTCTTGTAAATTAGTTAATAAAAGTGAAATTTCTCCAACATGGATTCTTTTGGTGATTACGAAAGTTTTTGATGAGGAAGATAAAGATTAAATTAAAATAATAAATAAAAGACGTGATTGAGTCAATAGAAATGTAAAACCTTATTGGTTCGTCAGAGAAAAGTCTTTCGGTATAAAAACCTTGTATAATATATTAGAATATAATAATAAATAACGTCCAACCAAATATTAAACGCTTCGTTGCCTTATGCGGTTTACCTTGCTCGTACATTAAACTGTAAGGATTATCTATTCTTACTTTGTCGTTTCTCGTTTGTGCAAGTATAGTGGTTACCTACTCTTAGTTTATTTAATTGTTTCTCATCGCTTAAACTGTATTCTCGTTGGATATCATGAGAAATTCTTTCCAAACCAGATATATTCTCGTAGATATCCAGCGAAAGAATAAGAAAAACGAACATTAGCCCTTCGGAAGTTTCTAAATAACTGAGATATGCATTTCGAATATACGTTAAGGCTCTATGATTGTTTTCGATCGTACATGAAACGTTAAAAAAAGATCAGATAATAGAGTTTCTATTTATACTAGTCGATCCATTTCTGTTTTAAATCTGCACTTGATTGCAGTTCACGAACAATGGATCGTTGACTTAATGAATTCTGAAATAGTATCGTTTAAACTTTAAAGTTCTACAATCTAATTCGAATCCAATTGTGGAAAATGTCATTAATTAATTAATGATAATAATAAAACAAACAAAGAAGAAAAAAATTAAATTTCTTTCTTACAATTTTATACAAATTGAAAAAAGAATGGACCGAATGGAAATAATACTAATTAAAATTGGTATTATCGTGTAAAACATAATTCAATGAAGTTTTTCAAAGCTTCGAAATAATATTAAAAATATAATATTTACAAGTAATATATTGTATCCATTACGGGTACAAATGAAAAATAAAAGCGACAAATGAACTAAATTTTCCAATGGTATTTAGTATTTAACGATCCCTATAATACAAATTAATCTATTTAAAACTGGAAAGAGATCTCGTATTTAAGGTAAAAATTCGAATAATAGGACAGTTAGAAAATTCGTGGAAAGAGTGAATAGCGATCGCTTTGCTGTGCAATCGGTTAAACGTGTAATCAAAAGCACGCGAGGAAACGCCATTAACAGAGCCGTCGAATAAATCGTCGGTCCTGGTAGGCAAGGGACACGGTGCCGCTTTCCCTACGGTACTGCCCTAGCGGAGAATGCAATTGCGGCACTTTGCTCCGCACGCATGCATTTCAATAAATAACGAGACAGGAGGTCCCGCTGCTTCGTTATCAAACGAGGCGGCTTAACTGTCGAGAAGCGACTGCTTGTTGTCAACTTGGACTAACGCGTGAGTGGTGCGACCACAAACATCGAGCTCCTCGCCAAGAGAACTAGAATGAGATGGAGTAAAAGCAAGGGTAGCGAGACAAATAGTCACATAGAGAGAGAAAGAGAGAGAGAGCTGGAGATAATATACGCTTATATTCATCCTTCTAGAAGAGACCTTCCTGACTGGACCGAAACACCGGTTTCGCACCATAAGCTTGCTCGCGTGCACACTAGATATGACTAGGTTTCTCTCCCCTTTATCTGGCTTTATGCATAATTGCAACGTCGAATCTCTCAGTGTTCAGAACCGAACCTAAACCCGTAAAGCTTTACCTCTTGCACTCCCGCTGAGAGCAACTTACTCGGATTCTCCGAAACTATGACAAAGACAGCAATCTCCTAGGAGATTGGATGGAGAAGTATGTCTAAATTAGTTATTCGACTAAGTTCGTAAACGCTAATATGTTGCTTTATGTTACTAATTGATTGGTTAGAGTCATTCGAAGAGTGAAGAATAGTATTAAACGTTATATTTTTATGGATTAAAATAAAGCTAATCGCGTATTAGTTACGCTTATGTAATTCATTTTTTTCTTTTATTTTTAGTTACTTCAATAGCTTTTTTCTTTCTTCTTTTTATTCTGCTCCCATTATACTCCTTTTTGATTTTTTAGATTTCTTCCTTCAAGTCTTTCTCTTTTTTCTTTATTCTTTGTACTAGTCAAGTCAGTCTTTCTCTTAAGGGAGCAACCTTAATCAGTAAGAAAAATTTCTTTTCGAAATTTCCTTGAATTTGTAATTCGAATCCAAGTTTGATAAAGAATTTACATTCGTAAAAAGTCAGTTTCGAAATTGAATTCTCAATGGTCCAATGGCGACCACTAGTGAATGCAACATGAAAACGATGATATATTAAACGAAGTATGATAGAGATGAAGATAGAAAGAGAGAGAGGGAGAGGGAGAGAGAGAGTGAGAGAGAGAGAGAAAGAGAGAGAGACAGATAATAGAGAAAGATGGAAACTAAATGCAACGTGTATCAAGTAACACAAATTAGACCTATTACAAACATGAAGATCACACACATTAGTAAACTTTATAGACATTATTATATAATAATAATAATTGTAATATCTCTATGAATATATGAAAATAGAATACCCTTGATATAATATATGTCCGCAAGGATTTTCATAGTAAAATTTAACAGTGTTGGCTGTTAAAACGTTAACGGTAATGCGCGACAATGTAACCATGAACGAGTTCGAGATCGGCTCCGTGAGTTATCCGCAAAATTTAGCGGTGTTTCTTAAGTAGTACGTTGCAATCAAGAACTCCTAAAGTTTCCTCGACTTGGTATTAGGCAGGATATCGTTCGTGAGAGAAGCAGAGGAGCAAGATGCGCGGTTTCCGAACAAATGCTCTGGCTATGCCAGAAACGTCTTCTTTCCGGAAAGTCTCCAAACATTTTCATCGTCGTATTTCTTCTTTCTCTCTCTCTCTCTCTCTCTCTTTCTCTCTTTTTCCTTCACTAAAGATCTCTTTCCCTTTTGCAAATGTTTCTTCTTTCAGATAGTTTATCATTTCCAAATAATCGTCACACCAATTTTACGAGATAACTAATTTTATCACAAAAACTATCATTTTAATCAATTCGATATTAAGTAATAATAATTTTCATCCGATTTTATTCTATTATATATATTCAGCTGCATGAATTCAATAATATTTTCTTTTTTCATATTGCTTTTTTCAAAGAAATATTGTATACATGAGATTGATTAATTAATATGAAACAAATATCGAGTATCAGGATGATAACTATATGATTGTTATTGCCTGAAAAATGGTTGCATTCGTAAGTACTCGTGAGAAATATCTTGAACGATATTCAATTTTGAATTACGTTACTCGTATCCACTTGCAATCGTATATCTACCTACCTACCTACCTACCTACACACACACACACACACACACATACATACATACATATATATATAGGAATGTGTGTAGAAAAAGTAATAGTCGAAACATCACGTGCGTGAATGGCTAGATTAAGTATTGGTATTGTTATGCATTATCAACGTTTAGAAAGGCAAATTGGATGAAACAAGGACGAATGCTAGATTTTTCTTTCTCTTTATCTCTTTCTCTCTCTTTCTTTTTCTCGGTTCAAAAAAATTGGAAGATCTTCGTAATGAGACTTTAGTCGGAAAATTTCGTTCGTGTGTTGGGTGTGAAACGTATTATTGGCCATTTGACCAATTCCATGTGAATATTTGCAGTAGGTAAATTCGAATCGACATTTCACCTGGCGCACGAAAACGTATGCTGAATTTCAATCGATATAGGTGAGAAAGAGAAAGAGAGAAAGAGAGAGAGGGTGAGAGAAGTGAATGACAGGAAAACGGAGAGAGTAGAGAAAGAGAATATAACGTAGCAAACGTGCTTTCGAGTTATCGTGCGGTCCAGCGAGAAGACCGAGACCCGTAGTGATTTACTCGATCGAGTGAGTTCACTCGACTGCTGGTGAAAGCTTCACAGAGAAAGATAAAGAGAGCGAAATCAAGCGAAAATAGGAGAGAGAGATAGAGAAAACTTTGACAAACGAGACTTATTCCACGACGAATGCCACAAAACGTACAATGCAATAAGGTTTGTAGTCCAGATGTGTTACTTCTCTCATTGACTTCATCATCATCCACCACTGATAATTTCCTTATCACCAAGAAACTCACGTTTGTCGCTCTTAATCAGCCGTCCCACTCGTCCTTTTACCTTCTAATTCTCACTATTTTCATTTCTCCTATCCTTTTGGAGATATGTATAATTTAAATCGTTCGTATAAGCAATTAATTTCAGAAAACTTTTTTTTCTTCTTTATTTTTTCTCGCCATACCCAAAGGTACAAAATATCGAAGTAAGATCGTTTTGAATTAATGGCATACTTATCATTTCCAGTTTGATCTGCCAGCTCGTAAAATAATTCGAGATAAAAAAATCGATCGGATCTATTCTATTTTGTTCTTTTTTTCTATCAATGACGAGATTTCCGGTCACGTAACTAAAAGACCTGCGTTCTTCAATTAGACCTGCGAAAGTGCATCGTTTCGTTCCTTTTCATCTTCTTTTTCTTTCTCTCTCTCTCTCTCTCTCTCCCTCTCTCTACCTCGTCAGAAACTAAAGTGCCAAGGAAAAGAGGGACAAGGAAGGGACTCGATCCATGAACGTGTGAATTACCGACTCCTTTTCGTCCTTTACTACCAACATCTACCACTCTCGTTCTTGGTTTATCCATCGAGATGTCCGCTCGTTGAGCTAGAATGATCCATTCTCTTCTAAATGTTTTCCCAGCTTTTCTCTGAGCTTACTCGCTCAGCCAAAATCCTCTTATACTATTTTTTCCCTTCTTCGACAAAAATAAAAATAAAAAAAGAAGCAAAAGAAAAAAATAAAGAAAAAAGGACAACCGAAGAAAAAATAAAACGAAAAATCTAATAATCAAAGAAGAGATCCGTTTAAAATATTAACAAATAATTGCAAAAATAAGGAAATACTTTTTTTTATCGTCAACGAAACCTTCTCATAGCGAATATATCGGATGCATTTTCCTCTATTGAAAAATAATACAGTTCCTTCGAGAAACCTTTCGTTTGCCCACTTTTTCGAGAATCAAAACTGAATCCATTTGTGACTGGATATTGATATGCATTCCTCGACAACGTCAAACACTTTTTCTCAGAAATGTTCCCGGAGAGTTACCAGCTAGCTTGAATAAACATTTCTCTCCTAGATGCATATACGCATTCTCTTTCTTTTATTCACGAACTTTCAATGCCGTATATTTACAATTTTGATGTTTACACTTTGATTCGAACAACAATTCGATGAGAATGGCTATTCAAACGATTTTCTCCTTTCTTTTTTTATGAAAATTTCTTATTAGTTGTTATTGCTTTAACTAAAAGAAACGAATAAGATTCGAGAAAGGGAAGTTTATTTCAAACGAAACATCGGCAAGTTCACTTGACGTAATTCAACGGACAATCTATTACCGAACAACGTACTAAAGGAAGAGAGAGAGAGAAAGAGGGAGAGAAATAGAGAGAGAAAACTCGTCGATTGGCATACAGGAAAGAGAAATGCATGGCGCAGAAAGGAGAGTAAGAAACGGATATTGGTAGAGGTCCTCGGCGAGTATTAATTGCTTCCGTTTTGCGTGGATGCCAGAAGACAGAGTAATGGAAACACGACACGCGCACGATGGGTCACAAAGGATCGAGAGGGTCAGATAGTATGAGAGATAAAGAGATATGTCCTTTCCCATAAGCCATTGTTCTATCTTTCTACTTCTCTCTCTCTCTCTCCCTCTTTCTTGATGAGACAAAGATTGCAATATAATGTATGCATATTTGTATTTAAAGCCGTGAATAATCTGTTTACTGAAAAGAAAAGTAAAAAATAAGCTGAAAGTAATAGAAATGATAAGGATTGAGGACATTCAAATCAAATTTAAGGGAACAAAAAGTATTCAAAAGAATATGTTTTACGATGACGTGAATATATACAATGCGTTACAGACTACAATTCAAAGTTGTGAGCGAATTCATCAATTCAAGCAAATTTTGAAGAAGAATATTTTTAATATACGATAACTTGTAAAATAGTCAAAATCGAATGGAATTAGATAGATTTAAAAAACAATATGTAATAGTTAAGATTAAATAAACGTATTAGATATAGGATTAATTAGATGTAGCAAATATATTATATTATGTATTAATATGAGAAAAAATATGTAAATAAGAAGTAATATGTATAATAGTTGAGAATATTAAATGAATATCATATAGTCATTCTCCCTCTCCCTCTCTCTCTCTCTCTCTCTCTCTCTCTCTCTTTCTTTAGATTACAAAATATCATCCATATAAAAATAATGATTTTCTTCTTGAAAAGTAACAGAAGAAATGATGAAAAAGTATTTGGTAGAAAAGCGAAATGTTGGTAAAATCGTTTGGTACCCACTGTCCTGGCTTTTCGTAATAATTCAAGCGGGTCTCGAGAAAAAACGGTGAAACTCGTAAAACGAACGAACGGATGGATAGACGGACGGATGGACGGACGGATGGACGGACGGATGGACGGATGGATAGACGGATGGATAGACGGATGGATGCACGAAGAGAAAAGAAAGAAAGAACAAACAAAATAGAAAGAGAAAGAGAGAGAAACCCGAGAAAACACGAGAACAGGAATATGGCATTCGGCTAGCCATTACCACGTTGCTAGATAGAAAGAAAAAGATGCCACTAAATCCTTTTTAACGCCGCTTACAGTATCTGCGTGCGTGTATTTCTTTCTCACTCTATATGTCTGCCTGTCTGTCTGTCTATCTCTCTCCCTCTCTCTCTCTCTCTTTCGGTCTTCCTATTTTTTTTTCTCTTTTTTCATGGCATCTCTCTTTTTCTTCATTTATCTCTCGCCTTGTCTCTCGGACGATAGTGGTGGGCAGATGATAATAGAAAGTACGAGATGAGAATAGTAGCTGGTGTTGAAGCGTTAGCGAGCCAACACGGAGAGAACGACTCTTAAATGAATATCCGTGGGCTTAGCCGAGGGTTCTGGGCAAGTGTATTTTAATTTGGTCAAAGCGGCTCTCTGTGCACGCGGTCCACGTTACGTTAATAAACTCTAGCTTTTTTTTTCTCTAAGATTGCGTCTAAAAAAAGTTAACCTTTCCTCTTTCTCTCTCTATCTTTTTTTTACCACTTCAATTTTCTCTTCCTTCAATATATATTTATCTATCTATCCACCTTCCTTTCGTTTCATTATCCTATCTACAACTAAAACTTAAAGAAAGGATTTAATTTATTGTTAAATCAAAATGATCCTAATGTAATGGTAATAACAATTATTTCAATTCCTTTACACGTCGACGGACTTCGTGCAATAATTTGTATAATATTTCTCAAATTCGCATACGTATTAATTTTATGCTCAATATTTGTATATATACGTATGTAATATATAACATGATATAGTACGTATTCATGGATTGAAAATATTCAACGGGTAACGACGAATATGAAAGAAAGAATGTAATATATGCGTCCGTTCGTTGCAACCTCAGTGGCTTAATAAGCTTCGGTAATTTTCATCATCAATTTTTTCCAAAAACCCGCATGTATCGACCTAATGCAAAGAGCGACCTACATTCATCGTGTATATAAACTCTTGGCAAGCGGAATACGAACGAGGAGTATTTGTACCCAACTCAATGAATCTTCTCACTTTATATATCCATCCATGTGTGTATATATATATACGTTATGCATATCGGACGTACTCAAAAAATCTGTTAATAATTACGCCAACGCGGTAGAGAAGAAAAATACGAGAAAGATGAAACCAGGGTGCATCATTAAATTTTGCAAAAAAAAAAATCTATTTCAACATTTCTTTCAGGACTTGTGTAAAATGTTGCGATTAAATTTTACAAACATTTTATTCGAGATATTTTCGACTCAGGATTCAAAAACATTTCTAATATGTTCTGTATATTTCTATATCTTCTGTATAATTCGAAAGAAATCATTTTTTCGGAGTCACTTATGTAGACAAACAAAAAATTGTGTCAGTCCTATTTTTCTTTTTTTTCAAGTTGACTACAATATTCTCGTTGACTTTACGCTTTCCGTCGTTGAAAAGTGTGATGTCGGCATGCAATTTAGATGATTAAAGAAACCTCGTATAAATTCGAAAAAAAGACAATCAAACAAAAGCCGATAACGTAGCGGCCAAGACTCAAATAAAGAGAGAGAGAGA
Source organism: Polistes dominula (assembly GCF_049000335.1). Lineage (NCBI taxonomy): Eukaryota > Metazoa > Arthropoda > Insecta > Hymenoptera > Vespidae > Polistes > Polistes dominula. Next base: position 8,443,805 of record NW_028301147.1, read on the forward strand.
GAGAGAGAGAGAGAAAGAGAGAGAGTTCAAAGAACCGACAAAGAGATCAAATAAATTATTTCATAAAAACCTAGAAAAGCAACGCCGACGTCGACACCGCCATGGCAAAAAGTATCCCTGCGGAAAAATGTTTTCTTTGTGCTTCTGAAATTAATTAAATTCACTCGAGGAACCATAGAACTGGCATTAGGTAATGCTCGTTAGATGGAAGAAGTGGCAGAACGAAATGAAAATGAAGTAAGAGTGAAAGAGAGAGAGAGAGAAAATTTAATAGGAAAAAAGAACAAAAGAAATAGTCGAGTTGATTTCTTTATAATTTCTCTTATCGATGCGAAATATAGTGAAGAAGTAAAAGATAAAGAAGATGAAGAAAAAACGAATGTAAACCACAAGGAGGAAAATGGTAACATCGTTTTAAGAGACGAAGGGGAGGAATAGTAAAACTCTAGTAGAATGTTTTACAGACGAAACGGTCGTTCCTTCCATCGAAGCATTCGAGCATGTCATTCGTAAAATGCGCTTGTTCCTGTAAATTTACGCGAGTGAGTTAGGGGGTTACGTATGGTTCTCCAGATGTATTCGTGTCCATCCATGTTGAATAAGAAGAGCCAAGCAAATTTTTGTTCCTCTGGATCTATCCCCCATCGCACTTACCATCGACGAGACATTTTTCTCTCTTTTTCTCTCTTTTCTTCTCATTTTTTCTCTTCACAACCTCTCTATCATCCTACTTTCTATCTCTTTTACCATTTCGTAGAGTAGTTCTCTTACTTTTTCGTTTTTTCCCCTTTCGTTTTTCTTCATCTTTGACTCAACTATATACACTGGCTGATCTAGAACGCTTGATACCGCATACGTCCTTGTATTTCCTTTTAGAATATCAAACTTTATGTACACATGAAACTCTCAATTCTGTAATACATCTTTTTTTTCGGTTTGTTCTTTTTTTTCTCTTCTTACTAAAAGAAAGGAAAAGAGATAAGTAAATTGTGCGACTATAAAAGTCACTTATAAACAAAATATTTTTTGCTCCATATTTTTTTATTAAAATAAACTGCTAATTCTTTTCCTTCTTTCAATTCATATACGATTATATATATTCTATTACCAAGAAAAACATTTTCAAAGTTCTTTTTCTTTATTGTAATTTTTGAAATTCGAGGATATTGAAAACGGAGTTTTCTTCTTTAATTTTGTAAAGGTCCACGAAGAAAAAGAGATAAAAAAAAGAAAAGAAAAGGCGAGAGGAAGAAATAGATAGAACATGGTTGGGTTCCTTGAGTTTGCACGATGTTTAGGGGCATCGAATAAGGCCTAACTTGTCGGTCCAGTTGTTCCGAATGGAATCGCTTGTTCGGTCTTTGCCAGGACGTCGAATTTCATTGCTGATTTGAGATTCATGTCACGGACTGAATGTCGAAGAAATCAGAACGGCAAATAATGAAAGCAAGGCCGGATACGATTGAGACAAAGGAAGGACATAGTATACCGTCGATTCCTTTGCCAGTCCAAACCTTCCAATTTCTTTAGACGTTCTCTTTCAGACTCTTGCTTTTCTTTCAATCCCCTTTTACTTTGTTTTATCCTTATATCCTTTCTCTCTAAGTACGAAAAAAAAATTGAAAGCTTTTCTAAACCAAACATACAACAAATAAAAGGCTTTTAACTCGCTGGGATTTCATTAATATTACGAATAATATATCTATCTATATACTTGATAAACGTACATATACATTCGTGTAGATATATGATAATTCAAAAAATCAAGAAAAATGTAATAGCTGATTTTTTTAATTTGGTCTTTTGTCGTATAGTAGTTGTCGTCATCGTCATCATAATAATCATAGCCATTAGAACAACGAAATGAAAGCTTTTCGATTATGATAGGAAAGGAATAGAATGAAGGGAGGCATTGATCTCATTAATGGTCTCGATCGGCCCTAGCTTTACACGATTATTATTATTATTCGCGAAACGATTGGGAAGCGAGCGAGTGAGCGAGCCTGAGAGCGCGATTAAAATTGGTAGAACCAAATCAGGAGAGGCTGAATTTAACCGCCGCGAGGGATTTGTGTAATACTCAAGCGGCATAGATTCGGACTAGTCGAGATTTGGGTAGACATTTGTTCGTTCATTTGTTCGCTCGTTCGCTCGTTCATTTCTGGCGTCCATCCCTTTGCCCGTTTTACCCGTCCTCACAACTACGTCCACCTCAGCGTATCATTCTCTATCTCTCTTTCCCTCTCTTACTCATATTCCAACATAAACGACCGTACTCGGTTCGCTGTACGCCATTACCGTGTCCCGAGGGCCAAAACTTCGCGAAAAATGCTTGAATTTATGCCTTCCAAAGCTTCCTCCTCTCTCTCTTTTCCGTCCTCCCACCCTCTCTTCCTCCCTCTATCACTTCCCTTTCTCATCTTTCTCTTGCTATCGGCTAAATTCTTCTTTCCTCCGTGTCTACTATCACCTTTCTTTCCCTTTATCACTATTCTCTCACCTTTTCTCTCTCTCTCTCTCTCTCCTTCTCTCTCTTTGTTACTCTCATCTTCGATAGAACTTAACCGGAACGTAAACGGGCTCCTTTTCTTGAGTTTGGAAATTATCTGCGGTCTCCTATTGTCTTCGCCCTTGCTATATGTACCGACCCTTCTCTTTCATTTAGCTATCCCTTTCTTTCTCTTCCCTTCCCTATCCCTCTTTTCTTTTTCTTTCTCTCTCTATCTCTATTTATTATTATCCGACATAACACCTAGATATATATATTAAGCCTCTACGAACTTTGTGTTCTTTCGATCGAATCCAATGGAGCGCCAATTTCTATGCTATTCTTCTTCTTCTTTTTTTCTTTTCTTTCTCTATCATTTCTACCTCTTCTGTTCCTTCTACTTGTCCTCTTTTTGCTCGTTGCTTTTCTTTCACGCCCTAGAAAGAACGATCTACCTTCGAACTTACTTCGGATTACATCAAAACTTCTGTCTTTTCTTTCTTACTTTTAAACAGCTCTTCACGTATCGCTTCAAGAGAGAACACACTTAAATGTATTTTATTCTACCTAAAATCAAAATGCAACGATATATCAATTCTCGGTTTGTATTCGATACTCGAAACTAGAATGTAATTGTTTTTTCTTTTGTTTAATTTGCATGTAATTCGATGAACTTTATTTATAGAAATATTATCTACATTTTCGTGCTATAATACAATTTCATAATAACTGAAACATAGAAGAGATAATTAGTTGTATTATTGTTATTAATCGCTAACAATGAAATTGTCAATATTGATGTCAACAATATTGAAACGATAATCATCGTATATTGAATTAAAAATGAAAAATATCAATTAGAAATTGTTTTAGAAGGTTAAGTATAAAAAGTCACGTGAACTCTTGTCTACCTCTAAAATCGATCGAGGATCCTACCCTCGTCTGCGCATTCCATGGACCGTTTGCACCGTACGACGATATAGCCCGCATATTAATTGTCAGGGCGTAAACGTTCGCTTCTATGCTTGAACGATCTCTATATCTCGCTATTGGAAGTTTTGCTACCGCTTACTATCACCCAATAACCGTTGCCTTATGATCGGTCGCTTAATTACTTATTTATAACATCATTCCCTATTTCCCAAATTTTAATTTGCGTACAATAATACGATTAGAGTGGCACATTTAATTTTACGTTACCAATAACA